>NC_053041.3:25763086-27161012 GCF_002575655.3 Aegilops tauschii subsp. strangulata | reverse complement strand
TTGTCCTGGGCATCCTTCCTTTCCTTGGAGGCATTGGCGAAGAGTACTTTCCTCATCCGAAGCATTGGTGGTGGCTGTTGGTATTGCCGAATTTTTACATGAGGTTTGGTGGGGTGATCTTGGGCAGGGCTGGGTGAAAGTTTTGTGGTCAATGGGGTCGGTGTCAGCGATGATGGCTCCTCGATGCAATTTTCCATGAAGACATCGTGCAAAATCACTATGGGGTAGAGCTTGTGTTAGGGGGTGGTGGTCTGTTTGGCAGCATGTGGGGTGGTGGTCTTTTTTCCTTGGTATGATTTTCGGCCTAGTTTTAATTATAAACGGGACCACTATGTATTTTTTTCTTTTGCCTTTTTCTATCTTTATGAAGTCTCTAGAGCTCCTGCCTTGCACTATAAATAAAGTATCTAAAAAAATGTGCATTTCAGAAAATCACTCGTCTAGAATATTGTGATGATATTGAAATATTCAAAATTTTAGATATAGTTATGTCAAAATGCATGTAGAAGGCGACATTAAACTTTTCGATGAGCTAACAATATGATTACATAATCTGGTGATCTTGAAGTTACTCCAGAGAGCTGGCCAAACCTTCATTCCTAGTGGTACACTTTTTCCAACTTCATTTCATTTCTTGGGAAATCGAACAATCTATATGACGATTATGTACCTAACCCAACAAATCAAGCATGCCCACGTTTTCCGTACTTCAGTTCATGGTTTATTTACGGCGACAATTTTCCCGACGAAGATAGTTGCCTGCACATAGATTGGAAAGAACAGATTAAGACAATGACATATATGTGTACTTCACCAGTTCTCAACGTTGATCTCTTCAGCGGTGAGATAAACTATACTCCACCTAACAAAAGATTTCAAAATTTCAACATATATAATGCATTACACCATGCCAAATATAGTGCATATAGATTGTGTTCTTAGTCAAACTTTCAAAAGTTTGAGCAAGTTGGCTTGACCAAACTTTACAAAGTTTGAGAAATTCTATACGCACCATGTATTGAAATGAATGGGGTACTATTTAAATTTACTAAAAGAGTTTGATACCTAAAATAACAGATTTATAAATATGAATAGAAAACTTACTACCAATACCCAAAACTTATTCATTTGTATTATTGGATCAGACAAGTTTTTGGAGAAGCTATGACACAGGAACCTTTTTTTGGATCTTTCGTACAAAACTCAAGTTCCAAAGGAAAGCTTCTACCTCATATTTTCATTTATCCCCACAAAAAAGATGCCATATTCGACATTAAGTAGGTTTACGGCTGGCTTTTCAGCAAACTCGGCTCAGTTCAAATATGTTCCTTGGGCACCATCGAAATGGCTAATGCCTTATGTCTGATATGGTCCCATTATAGTTAAATTTTGATCTTGAGTACACCTGTATAGCCCTAGAGTTGAATTACACTCGGTCTAAACTTAGTTTTAATGTATCATTGAAATTTCAGAATTACCCAAACGTAATTCCACGAATAACCTACAAATTATTCACGTCTACTACAATATGATTTAACCAGTACAGATCTAAAACTTCTAGACAGATCAGCTCACAGTTCGTAATGGCAAGCTTTGTATCCTCCTGAATGCAAGCTTGAGGATTATTTATTTGGGTAAATATAAATGATGTTGTATTGACTCAAAGTGTCACATTTACACAACATATATAATCATTAGCTTGCAAAAAAAGACTATATAATCGATAAGGATTCACCTTTGATAATAGCTTGACAAAATAGCAAAGTACATAATATTTACCCAGGAGAGTCGACTGATGGTGAAACTATACATTACACAAAGTAAAATGGGTCGGTAATATTGATACATATCAACATTACACATGAGTGTATTAAAGTCATACAATTTAGATGCTTCCTTACAGATTGTGGGGCCGGCGTGCACAGTGATGAGCTGTAGGAACACTAGAAGCAGCAACACGACGATAAACCAAGGCCTCCAACTTGTTGACATCTTCTCAAGCAAAGCTCACAGACACCATATACTGAGACACTCAGTTGGGGATTCGGGTATCGCACTTTGCTTATATATTAGCTTCCGTCAATTTTTAGCACAATATTCCAACTGCTATGCATGAATTTTTTCTGGAAAAAACAGAAAAAACTTCTATGGATGACCTAGCCACATGGTCTTTTGCCGAGACTCGCACTACCGACATTGTAGCTCTAAGAGCCGGTACTTCTAAAAGTACAACATTTGGTTATGTCGCAGCCGCCACCGTTGATGCACATGGAACTCTTGCCTACCCTTTTCCCGCCCCCTCCCTTCTCATGATCACTCAAGGTTCGGCTCAGGACCGGGCGATCTTTGCTCGTGACCCACATCACTCCCAAGTGGAGGATTGGCTTAGCCAGGGTGCATCAGTGCCCGGTTCGGCGGTCCGCGTTGGTGGGTGTGCAATGACTTTGGTAGACCGTAGTTCCCCACATGATGGCGTCGTGTGGGAACACTGTTTTTCAAAAAGATTCATTTTCTTGTTACCTCTTGATGTTTGCACTGTATGGCCACAAATTTTGTATCATGATGAATGATCTCGAGAAAAGGAGGTTATGATGCTTGTCTTATAACACTTTTGACCCTTATATTCAGTTCAAAAATCTTTATCAAAAAAATATTCAGTTGAAATACGCTCACTCCTTGTTATTCCTTAAATAAACGTAGCTGCAAGCCTTCATGTGCCTTCGTAAAACTGTTCACGGTCAGTAACTCGTTGCGTGTTTTTTTATTTCTAAAAAAGTATATATCGCTCGAATCGCACTCTGATAAAGTACCGTACATAGAAATAACTAAATACTAATAGTTTCCATCTAATGTTTTTTGTTTCTAGTTGTAAACAAAAATTGTTTCTTGTTCGTTTCAGAAACAACTCCTTGACCTATTCTCAAAAAAAAAAAAACCTCCTTGGCCTTCTCACATATTCTCTCATCAACGCTAAAAGAAAGCTGACGTGCCAACCACAAGGATTTGTTGAACGCTTCAGGCCATAGCACAACATCGGGTCAAAGTCAAACAAAGTATGTTAATGTGAGTTGATTTAGTCAAGGTTCAGCCCTGGACCGGCCAATCTTTGCTGGTGTGGGACTTTATCAATCCAAGATGTGTAGAGGATTCAACTACGAGGCTTCTATGGTCACTTTATCAATCTCAAGATGTGTGGATGGACTTCTAGCCCAGTGTTCCGAGCGTGGTGGCGTCTCATAGCTGACACGGGTCCGAGCGTTCTGTCTCACATTCTCTCTTAATTAAAAAGCTGTAGGGGCTCCTCGCCCTACTGGTCTTTAAAAGAATCAATCTCAAGATATTGTGCCGTCTTAGTATCTCTGAGATGCTCATAGAGTAGTTTGTGATTGTGTGCATTCATAAGAATGAATGCATGTACATGTATTTGAGCATCTACGATTGTACTATGTTATGAAAATAAAACAGTCGCCGGTGCATCAATTAAAATGCAATTCATGTACAACTTTTCAATCTAACCGTCTAAAATTTCCCTGCCCGGTAAACTCAAAATTAGTGGAGATTGCGACAGGGATGATATGGACATGACCAGTCGTCACTGACCGAGTCACATGAAAAATTCCAAGACCGTCCGTTGAATTGGTTTACCTGACACAGCACGTCATGTTCAAATTAACGTGTTATCTTGTGGCTGAGGTTACTGGTGACGACTTGAACAGAAGTCTGAACCATGTGGTATTTTCCAAAGGTGAACCAACGCGTCACACATGCGTAGTGTGGCTAGTGTCCCGTAGAAGTAAAGATTTTAAAGATTCTCATAAAAAGGTAAGTAAAAAACTACCTCAATTCAGTTAGGATTCCTAGAAACTACAATTTTTTTTGACAAAACACTACAATCTCAGCTGTGTCGTGCACCTGAGAGGCTTGCTTACATGCCGCCCGTTTTCTTTCTTCCACAGAAAGAAAGAAAGAGGACCTTTGGCTAGGGTTTCTTGTGCCTCCCGCCGGTGCTCCGTCGGTCTACCTCGTCTTCTGTGGTCTTAGGGTCATGGAGACATGGTGGATCCCGGCCCTTGTCAGTGGAGGGCTCCGTTTTTTCATACTCTTTTGAGTTTTGTTAGGGATAGTGTCCTGCTCAGAGAGTGGAGGTGGCGGCGACTCTCTACAGATGATATAAGGTTCTCCCCGCCTTGTCCCCATCCTGATATCGTTTGTAGCATCGTCAGAGGGCGTGTGGAGGTTTGTCTCTGGCGGATCTTGCGGGATTCGGTCGGCATTTGTCTTCGGTGGATCCATGTGGATCTTGTCTTCATTCGTCTATGTTCGTGTGTCTACAGGTTGATTCTTCTGATCTACGCTTCTCTTCATTGGCGGCGGATGTTGTTCTGGTGCGCTGGTCCTATGCGGCCTTAGCACGACGACTTCCCGACTGTGTACTACGACAAGATTTGCCCGGCTCCAATGAGGGAAGGGCGAAGATGGCGGCGTGCCTTCGGCTCGATTACTAGTAGTCGTCGGTAGATGATCTACGGACCTAGATGTATTTTTTACTTCTAGTGTTCTTTATACTACCTTGATAGTTGATGAATATATCAGAAGTTATTCTTGCAAAAAAAAAGGAGAGAGGCTTGCTTACATGCAGGTCGAGCGAGAGCACCGATGAGTTGGAGGAGTACTAGCAGTAGCAACACGGTGATAGAAGATTGCCTCCTGCTTGTCGACATCTTCAAAATCAGAGCTCAAAAGAAGTATGCTGAGGCACTCAATGAGGGATTCAAGGTGTCGGCCTTGGATTATATAGTAGCGTCAGATCAACTCTTACCCAGAAGTCAAACTATTATGGATGACTAAGCCACATGGTCCTTTCTGGAGCTCTCGCCCCCGACAATGTAGTCCGGCATTTGTGGATGACTTAGTCAAATGGTCCTTTGCGAGGCTCTTGCTCCCCACACTGTATCCCCTAAGCGCCGCCACCCTTTAAGGCACAATCACCGTTTCCGATCACTTCGTGATGTCGGTGCTGTGGTGCACTCGCCTATCGTGATGATTCCGGCTCCCCAAACAAACACATCCGGCTCTGGACTCGGCACTCCATGCCGGCATCCAGGCCTGACTACTGGACTAGGGTGCGTCAATTGCCACGCTAACAGGCTATGGCCACAATCTTTGTATCTCGGCAAATAATCTCCTAAAAAGGTGGTTAGGAGCCTGGTCTCGTAATACTTTCGAGCAATATCTTCACGTGCAAATACTCTCACTTTGCTTCTTCCAAATACTTAACGGCATGCCGTCATTTGCCTCGTAAAAATGTTCTTGGCCAAAATCATTTCTATGATTTATCTTTTCTGGAAAACGTATATATCGAGTCAAAATATTTAGACCATTGGCCTGAACCGTGGGCCGATAAATTATTGTAGAAATAAAATACTTATGGTTCTTGTTTGTTTAGGACACTGGATCAAGAAAACCAATTTATTGTTTGTTTCAGAAATAACCCCCTGGCCTCCTCATATATTCTCTCGTCGGCGACGCTTCCAAAAAGCTGACCACAAAGACACGAGCACTGAGAGATGCTCTAGTTGTTGAACGCGTCCATTGATGTGGATTTGGTTTGGAGACTGACCAAACAAGATGACAAAGCGAATCAAGTAAAATCCAAATCCTATGCAAGTTTCCAAAACCAACCATTGAAATTCATGGGTGTGTGTAGTTGAGCTTGCGACACGAATGATTGAAATGACCAGTCATCAATAAAGTCAAAGTCATGCGCATTTTTCTTCCAGAAGCATCCGTTGAATCAGTATCTCACACACCACACTATGTTCAAATTAATGTGTTATTTGTGGTTGAGTTGAACAAGTCTAAATCATGTGTAGTTTTCCTAAGGTGAATCAATCAGTGTGTACACATGCCTGTTGTCCCGTACTAGTAGTGACGTAAATGTTTAGAGAAACAAAGCAAGGAGAACTATATATGTGCGTTGCTGCTGGTCTGTTGCAAGTCGTTGGTTCTGTCGGATATCTTTGTTTCTTCTTCTTCTGCCTCTTCTTTATCTTTTTGACTGTCTATATCTCGACTAAGTCTTGATATTGTGTCATTGCAGAGCCAGGTGTAATTGGTATCGTGTTGGTATTAATATATTACCATTAAAAAAATCTGAGGCGGCTACATCGATGCCTGTTATAGAGGGAAGCAAGAGAAAAATGACACAAATTGACTGGGGCAGACCATCTACTGGGACATGGAGAAAAAAGGCGGATGAAGCATGGATGCCCTCCACAGCTGTGCGGCGAACCGTGGAGTTCACTAACGGTGATGTGATCTCGTCAGGGAACTTGTTTTCCATGTTTAGTATGTATGCATATGACTCAGACTATGAGTTACACTTTTCTAAACCGACTGAGACTTGTGAAAATCTCAATTGACTTAGAAGTATCAAAACCATTAAGCATATAAGTTGAGTGTAACTTTTCAAAAGCAGTTGTTGCACTAATGTATGATATCAAGCATGTGTTGCAATCATGTGTGGCCCACAACATTGTCACATAAATATTGCTAGAAACTATAGGTTCCTAAGATGGGGTGTTTAAGAAAAGTACATAAATATTTTCTCCTGATCGTCTCTTTAACAATTTGTCTCTCCCTCTCCCGGTCGCCTCCCGTTCCAAGTCACTGCTATTTATTATTTAAGCACCAATTTTGCATTTCGCAGGTCTACAAATTTGTTGATCTGTTGAGTTTGGCAACTGACTTGAATAAAACTTAGTCTAAACCATGTGCAATTTTTGGGAAAGCATTTGTTGTATCTCTGAATCAGGCTTTCGCACAGCTTTATATACAAAGCAACAACCAGACAGAGTACACGGCTGAACGCTACAAGGCAGCTAGATGGCATTTTGGAAATCACTCGCTTGGAATCATCTATATATTACAAATTCTAGCTGTAATTCTGTCAAAATGCACCTAGAAGGAAACGTTAAACTTTCCGATGACCCAACATTGATCACTTTTAGTTGCGCATCCTAGTTTTGAGATTACTCCCAGCAAACTGGCCAAAATGTTGCATTACAAGTTTCCCAACTTCATTTTACTTCTTGGGAAACTGAATAACATATATCAGAATACTCTAATTAACCCAAGGAAGGAAAAGTATGCACACTTTTGTTTGAACTTCATTTGATGGTTCATTTACGGCGACAGTTATCTGGACGAAGATAGTTGCCTGCAAATAGATCCAAAGAACAAAATAAGATAGTGACATATATATCTGCATATGTCAAGCAACCTGTTTTTTCTAAATCTGCACGGATCTCTCTTCAGTGGTGAGGTAAACTTCACTCCACCTGACATATTAAAATCTTAATAGATATAATACATTTAATTATAGACTATGAAACTGCTCTCATATACTCCCTCCGTCTCAAAATAAGTGTCTCAACTCTAGTACAACTTTGTACTAAAGTTAATACAAAGTTGAAACACTTATTTTGGGACAAAGGGGGTAATAGATATTGTTTTAAGTCAAAAGTTATAAACTTAGACCAAGTTTATAGAGACTCGGCAAACTTCACAAAACTTGACTTATGATAAAATCTAGAATATGCACTATAATTTGAAATTGAGGAGTTAAACCGCATGACACACTTTGAAAAATGAGCAGGTTGTTTTAAGTACACAGAACTATAGTGAAGTCGTGCACTCAAGAGGTTTCCTTACAAACTATTGGACGTTTCCAGTTTAAGTTGGGGTGGGGACACGGTGATGAGTTGGAGGAGACCCGGATGATTTCAACGAATTGCTATTTAGTCAGATTGGAACAATTGCATTCGAAAGAAAAAACAAACTGTGAAAGAAGGGGGCTGCCCACTAGCAGCAGCAACATGGCGATATAACAAGGCCTACTGCTTGTGGTCATCATCTCGGTCACAAGAACTATATACCGACGCACTCAACAAATCATTCAAAGTGTCCATAGCGTTTCCTGGCCGTGGCTTATATAGTACCTTCAGAGTCAACATTTAACACAATTGTATTACTTTAATGGATGATTTGGCTACGTGATCGTTTGCGGGTCTCTTGTGCTCTCGACACTGCAGCCCTGTTCTTGGCCAGTAAACAGTTTCAGAAAAAGTATATATCAAGCCAAAATATTTGAACCATGGCCCAAAACCGTTTATTTGTTTCTAGGTTCTAGGTATTAACAAAAATCATTTATTATATTCAAACTATCATTCCAGTCTTTATGCCTGCAGGCCTAAGTTCAAAGATGAGCTCTAGTGGCTAGTTCTCCGAGCCAAAAGGTTATCACATGACTCCATATGCCTGACTGGGTACAGTGGTTCAGATAGGCAGTGCTTGATTTTCTGAGCATGTTGTTGCTCTATTAATGTTGTATGTGTTGCACTTATTCCTAGACACTATATATTTTCCTTTTTAGCCTTCTTAGCTTTATTTGTACATAAACTTTATTTAAAAATCTATAAAAATTCACTGTGGGGAGAAATTCCTACAGTTTGGGGTGAATTTTTTTTCCTTTGTTTTAGAACCACACTCCTTGGCCTCCTCCTCGCATATTCTCTCATCGGTACTATAAAAGAGCTTTTGTGTGAACCAAAAGGAGATGGCTGTGATGAAGCATTGGAGATGCCCTACCTGTTAAATTAGCTCTTGAGGCGATAGTACAGCATCTGGTCAAACTGAGGACAAGTATTGTTTATGTCCATTGATGTGGACGTGGTCTGGAGACTGAGTAACCGAGATGACAAGTGCACTTTTCAAATTTAGAAAAATATGAAGAAGAAAAAAGCATGCTCCAATGGATAGATACAAGTATATGCATATGAAATTTGAAACCTAAACATGACCGTATTCAACCAGTACAAAAATGACAACAGAACCAAGCAACAACGTAAGTTAGAGTAACTTGCACTGCTCATTGGTCACTTTACCATATAACTGCATTCATATCTCTCCTATATATCTCTCAAAGAAAGGTAGGCAATATCTATGAGACTATGACACAGTGAATGTCTTGTACTTGATAGGATAGCTTACATGCAGGTTGTTGGATGGTGAGCACGATGCTGAGTTGAAGTTGGATCACCAGTAACAGCAGTGCAATAGTCCAAAATCTGCTTGTCGGCATTTTCTCAGAGCATGTCGTATGTAGTGCTTCTGCGGAAGCACATGATCGACAGGCCCAAACTAACACTGAATGGTGGAGGATTGGAGGTGCTGGTATCTTATATTGGTAGACCAAGGTTCAGGCTGGCCAGGTCAATCCACCTCCTTTGGTTTACCTGCTAGCCAGCTCCAAAACGGCAAGGAAAGATCTGCTTCCAAGTTGCAACATTGTTTTTTCCCCTCACAATCACAACACGCACATAAGAAAAACAATACTTACATTCTAGTCTAAAAAAGGTAGATTTCGATTGAAAGGGTGCTGCAAATCCATATTATAGATTCAAAATGTGCTGCAAAATAAACATATTGCAGACAGTCAAGGAGAAAGCATGTCTGGCTAAATTAAGTTTAACATGAACTTTTTATTTTTCATACCAATTTGAAAGTATATTTCACGTATGTACACCACTTTTATATGCCTAATAAGACGCCCAGTACACCCGTCAGGAGGGAGTATTTCTTATTGTTTGGAAATGTCAACAACATGCATGTGTATCTGTAACTCGAAAATAAGAACACTTGACAATTTTCACTTGGGGGTTTAAATACGAAAACAAGTAAAGAGGCGAGAAATACACACTAGGGGAAAACCACACATTGCCTTGTGTCATGTCGTAAGCCTAATGTTAAAACACGGGCTCACAACTTATTTCCACATAAGCCGAGTATGTTCTAAAGGAAACACGACGAACACGAGGAACTCGGCTTACTTCAACGTACACCGTGGATCCATCGGCTAGGCACTCGGCTTACTAACAAGACTCGGCGTACCTCCTGGTAAGCCGAAGGTATAGTGAAAATGCACTCGGTGTATGACAGAGTACGCGACAGACGTAACTGCCGCGTGGCCCGTGAGCCGTCCGCTAACGGCTCCGTGACCCAACTGGGTTTAAGCCGAGTACCCGATATAATACACTCGGATTATGGCGCAGAAAATATAAATAGTGCAAGAAATGATTAGAGTGCTTAGTTGGACTTATAGTTACTTGTTGCATTTCTTTTTCTTCCCCCTATTTCTCACACATCCTGTCTAGGCTAGTTTCATGTCACTTTCAATCTCATTTCATCATTTTTAGAAAAATATGAGACGCGTACTCGATCTACCGAGGACTAAAAGCAATCACACGAAAACGGCACGCAGATTTGTTCCTGAGATTCACCAATTTAGGTATATCTCCGGGACATGACCACGGGCGCTCCTCCACACGACACCGTCCAACCGAGCACCGGCACACACCGCCGGCTACCCTCGCGTGCCTTTGCTGTTATGCATGCACATGTTATATCGTGTGTCTATCCCCACATATATGTAAGAGGACTACGATACAAAGTGTCGGAAACCACGAGGGCCCACAGATGGCCACGACGTCGAAAACCGCCCCAAAGAGGGCCAGTAGACCGCACTGTCCTGCGTGAGGCCCGGAGATATGAATGAAAGGACGGCCTCGTGTTTAAATACCCAGCGCACAATAGTAATGTGGCATTTGCCTCACAAACCGGACAGTCGCACAAGAAGGTTTAGGACGTAGTGTGGCAGCCCCCCCCCCCCCCCCCCCCCCTCTCCCAAAAAACTCATATGCACATGTGGAATGATAAACGGTAAATAAAAGGTTCCTAGTCTGTTCTCTCAGAGCCTGTCATATGTGTAGTGCTTCTGCGGAGGCACGCAGCAGTCCCAAACTAACACTGAATGGTGGAGGATTGTAGGTGCCGGTATCTTATATTGGTAGACCAAGGTTCTAACCTGATTCAGGATGGCCAGGTCAATCCACCTCCTTTGGTTTACCTGTTTGCCAGCTCGAAAACGGCAAGGAAAAATCTGCTTCCAAGTTGCAAAATTGTTTTTTTTCTCACAATCGCAAAACCCACATAAGAAAAAAAAATACTTGCATTCTAGTCTAAAAACGTATATTCCTTTCGATTGAAAGGGTGTTGAAAATCTATAGCATAGATTCAAAATGTGGTGCAAAATAGACATATTGCAGACATTCAAGCGCAAAACATGTCCGGCTAAATTAAGTTAAGCATGAACCTTTTATTTTCATACTAATTTGAAAGTATATTTCACGTATGTACACCATTTTTACCTAGTAAAACGCCCAGGTACACCCGTCAGGATGCAGTATTTCTTATTGTTTGAAAATGTCAACAACATGCATGTGCATCTATAACTCAAAAATAAGAACACTTGACAATTTCGCTTGGGGATTTAAATATGAAAACATGTAAACATGCGAGAAATACGGTTAGGAGAGTAGAAGGTATCACATAGATATTCAAGTTCCCAATTGGTTATTTCGACCTAGTATTTCAAATAATAGACTCCACCTTGATTATGATTGTTTAATTCTAACTACATTTGATGATAAGTAAGATATTTTATTATCTATTTTTTGCTTTGTGTGAAGAGACGATATCTAGGGTATGAGATTTGCATGGCACTGACAGTGGTGAAAAAAGTCATGTTGGATGTGATTGGAGGCTTGTAATGGCATATGGAAGTTATGGTTGCAATGAAGACTTATGGCACATGTTTTTCTTGTGTGTCGGGTGGTGAGGACTTGCAGCAACGGCTTTGGCAGGAGGGGACGGCAACACAGGTGAACAACATTTCTGGTGGTGCTTCTTGAGTACCGAGCCGTGATTTCCAGGTTGAAAGCACAAGGTTTGGCCTTCATTGGTTATACATGGCAATGGCCTTGATGAAGGCATTGTTTTGGGATCTCGTACTTTCTCGAGGGTGAAAACTCAAGATCCTTGATCAGGTGATGACAACGCTTGTGCATTGTTTCCTTCTTGGAGGCGCTGCTTTTGGAGAACCGCTTTTGCGGTCCGGTTGTTGTCATTGGTGGTGGTTAGATTGCTGCTGTTGCGAGTGTTTTATCACTTCAATGGGGTCTTTGTTTTTTATTTCTCTCCTTTTTATTTTGTTCTTGGCTGTGTGCATCCTGGACGTCTTTCGATATCTTGTTGGTGCAGAATATGAGTGTAATTGGTATCTAGGCATTATTAATATATTCACTTTATCAAAAATCTAGGTATGGTGCCATGTAGGAACACTGGGAGAGGTACTTATTCTTGTTACCAAAAAGTGACATCTTGGGCATGTTACGATCAACATCAGTTTAAACGCCAACATGCTCGCTCAACTAGATGATATGGACACACATATTACTATCTATCTAGGTGTCCATATGGCTAATGTGTGTCCGAAGAAAGAAAAAGTCCAACTCGGGCAACAATGCTTTCCAACTCAGCATGACTGAACGATGTCATCGATTGCATGATCCTTGTATTTAAGTCTAATTGCCAAAGGGCCAAAGGCCATATATTTATGTCAATCAACCATTACAATGCCATCCTTACAATAAATAAATACAGATAGGTCTTTGGGGGAAAGCAATGTTGTCTTCCTCCTGCACTCACCGGCGTCGTGCCGTGAGCGGAGTTGGATACCACATCGGGACCTCTGAACCAATATCGGAGCCAGGAAACGTTGTTAATGCAACAGCTGGAAAGTCGTAGATCGGAACTAGAAGACGCCAATGGCACCGATCTAAAACACAGATCGTCGTCCAGGAGAAGGCAGCAACAAAGATATATAGGCGACCACCCAAGATCGGGCCAGTCAGATACAGGGAGACCTAACCTTCCAAGCTCCCTGACGACACCAAAGTTAGCCAAACATCGCTGGTCGGAGGAGCCATAGGACGAAAACGCAAAGCTAAGTCGACCACTCTACCAACTCCTTCGAATCACCTACATAATACTAAGAGACAACCAGATCCTCCTTTCCAGAGGAGCAGGAATCAGACGATCCTTCGCCCTCCTCTGCATCAGCGACCAGCTGCACGAAGAGTCAAGGAAACATATTTGTGATCCGGACGACGCCGGTGGGGAAACAAACTCTAATCCTAATAGACCCTACTACAGTACAGTAGCATGGATCCAAATTGGCAGGCGGAGGAGGAGGGGACTCGTGGCCTGGCTGGCGGGAGCCGGTGAAACGGTGTTGTATTTGGTTTTCCAGGGAGATGGCTGGTTTTGTTGTATTTGGTTTTCCAGGGAGATGGCTGGTTTTTTTGGGGGGGGGGGGGGGGGGGGGGCTTATTTTTTTTGTCCAAATTGTTCTGTGATTGGTTAGCTGATGTCACTGTGTCATGTTGTATACAAGAATATCTTCAATGTTTAATTAGGATCCACCACTTAATAAGCAAAGAAGATAACTTACTCAACGTAGATTACATGATAGCTTAATCGTTTGGCTCTTTATTTATTAATATGTTTGTATATGTTCTAACGCTATAACAAGTTGGTGGTTGATATGGACTCCTGGATATGCTTTAAATATGAACACTTGAGCGAATATCACAAGAGCATCAGGTCTAACTTAATGTGTTCATTCGTGACGGTGTAGCTGAGGCAATCGTCAATGCCTTCAAAGTCCAAGTTAGTGCATTATTATTTTGACATCCAACGTATGTCGTGCATACTAAATATGTTTTTTCTGCGCGGCTGAGGCCGATGGGACACTGTTGCTCGAAAACGCCATGAGCAATTTTTAAAGAGAGGTCGTTGAATCAATATCTGAAACGTAAATATCGTGTAGAAACAACTGAATGCGATCAAGGTTTGGGAGACGTACGGCGCGTGTGGCTCTTGAATAAAACCTTAGGCATGCGTTCAACTTTTCCAAACGTAGCCACTGAATGAAACAGTATTGTGCAGTGACGTAAAACTTCTTACGGAAATGTTGCTAGGAAATACTATATCCAGGTTCCCACTTACCCGGCCAAAAGTAAAGTATTTATAGCAAGTCCAGCGGTTTTGTGCATGTACAGATATCGTCGAAAGATTACAAACTTCAGAATACTCCAAAAGCATTCATGGATAGGTTAAACCTACTGGGCATGCCCTGATTGTTTTTGATACATAAACGATGTCATTCAATATAATGGTTGCAAACTTCTGGCTTATGAAAATGCGCCGATGGAGAGGATTAAGTTTCCACTTATCCACGACCAGGATTTGTGGCATGAAAGTGCCGGGGCACGGATGTCCCTGGTGCCCGCTTTTTATTTTGACTTCCGATTTTTAAAGTTTTATATCTTTTAATCAAATATTTCAAATTAGATTTTGTTTTCATATTTGTGTGTCTCATGACTAGCGCTTTCAAATAAGATCCATTTTGAATATATTTTGATGGCTGTCAAAAAAGTATGTTAAGTTTCAATGTTGAAACTTAGTATGAGCAACTGATAAAATCAATTATTTTCTGTCTACGACCAACAAAAACTTGGTTGAAATTATACATCTGAAACTGGTTGAAACTTGTCAGTTTTATTTGCAAAAACCGTAAGTTTGATCATCGAGACTTCAATTTTTATGGACTTCCTTTTTTACTATGCCCTCGTACGGGATTGAACTACTGTGTGAATCGCTAGGCAAAACGAGTGGGTGACAGGACTTGGCAGGTGAATGCCCCCCGTACCCGCGTGTCCCTGCGCTTTTCTGCACTTGTCCATCCATGCATGTATATATGCACACACCTGCAGAGGTGGTGAAATTCATGAAGCCCGCGTTATTTATCCTATATGTGATAGCAATTGGGTTAGTCTTGCCCACTCTATTCCTATAATGGAGGGTTATGTAACATCCCAGCTGCAACCACTGGTTCCGGCTGTAATGCTTGGAGAGATCTAGATTGGCCTCACATATATGTACTAGTCTTTCCTACGCACTTTTCTCCTAACGTGTGAGCACCCAGGATCAACTTTTTAGGCAGTCCCTCAACCTGGAAGTTGTCCAAGCAAGGCACACTTAACTTTCTGGTTCCTTGCGAATGGGCTTCTGGAAAAGAATGAATTCCTTATCAATATGAGTCGTCTATCGTTCTATTAAGAACGATGTTACAATGCCAGCAAGAACGTTCCGTCTTAGCACACGTCTATGCGTCCCAGTGTTAGAATATGCATGTGCCCATGTCGTGTGCCACGATGGGCCACACGCATTATGTCTATGCCAACTCCACTGACCCGTACATGCCTGTGTAACTGCGAGGGTTGCCTCTGGTAACATTTGTAATGGACTGGCCGCAACCACGCCTGGAGGCATCTACAGTGCCCCCCCCCCCCCCCCCCCCACCCACCCACATACCAACACTAGTCTTTCTTACACACTTTATGCTCACTTGTGCACGCCCAGGATCAACTTCCAGTTGGTCACCAAAAGTTAACTATTGTTATTAGTAAAATTAGAGAGTTGGCGCCTTTAAGTACTATGATGGGATATACAATGTGAATTGACTATTAAAATAAAGTAACGCTGCTAGAAAGACTACTATCATTTTCCTTTTAAACATTTATTATCTTTTTAGTGTATTTGGCTTCTCTCAAAATACTCCTAAATATCATGATAAAAGAAATTGTATTTATTTTTTGGTACATTTTCTTATAGACGTATGCCTTTTGTTTTATGTCATGCATCTTCTACCTTAAAAAATTTCATGACAACGATATTAACGGATTTCTGTGAAAAATATTGTGATAGCATTTATTGATGGTTTTTCAGCCTATGAAAATTCATTCGACAATGTTAACAAATTTTGCAGTGGTGTGAAGATACAAGCCTTGCCAGAATTGAAAGAAGTGTAACTTCATGGTAAACAAAGGTATTGTTCTCGAACAAAGAAATTTAGTTAGATGTATATGACTTGATAAAGCTGAGGTAGAAGCTATTATTCCATTAGTACCTATTTATGGATTTATTTTAGTACGGTTTCTGCCACAACGTGCAGGCGCCATCTAGCTGACTCTAAAAACATTGGGCATTTGGGAAAATCACTCACATGGAATCATTGTAATAATATTGAAAGATTACATATTCTAGTTATAATTCTTTCAAAATGTACCTACAAAGAGACATCTCACTTTCTGATGACCCAACATTGATATTTTAGTTGGACATCCTTGTCTTGAGCTTACTCCCAGCAAACTAGCTAAACTTTTGATTCCCGGGGTACAATTTTTTTCCAACTTCATTTCATTTCTTGGGAAACTGAATAACCTACCATACGCACACTTTTCGAACTTCAGTTCACCATTTATTTACGGTGACAATTACCTGGAAGAAGATAGGTGCCTGCACATAGATCCAAAGAATATAATAAGACAGTGCCATATATATGTTTGTGTATGTTGATCAACCTGTTTAAAAAAGGAATAAGTGAAATTTGCATTGATCTATTCACTGTTGAGGTAAACTTTACTCGACCTTTATAGATCTAAAACATGTAATCATGGACTATGCAACTACTATTTGTGGTACCAAAATAGTGCATATATAGATTTTGTTGAAGTCATATAAGGTTTGACCAAGTTTATTGAGACTTGGTCAAACAATAGTTTGAAATGGAGGGGGTATTGTTTATCTTAATTAACAAATATTGATATACTTAAAATAACACTTTAATAATCTGAATAGAAACTTACTATTGGAGAGTTTTGGAGAAGTTAAACCACATGACTCTTTTTGAAAAATGTGTTGATTGAGACACAAAATTGTAGTGAAGTCATGAACCTAAGATGTTTGCTTACAAACTGTTGGAGGTTTCCTGTTTACGTGGGGCACAGTGATGAGTAGAAGGAACACTAGCAGCAGCAACATAGTGATAAACCTGTTAAGTATATTATATCTCCTCTTCCTATCAGATCGGTCTTTTGCGATAGTTGGTTGATAGGAATATCAAACAAAACCGAGGCCCGCTGCTTGTTGACATCTTTGCAGTCACAAAATAAACTATGTACCAAGGCACTAGGCAAAGGATCAAATTGCTGATAGCTTTTCACTGTCCTGATTTATATAATAGCTTTAGAGTAAAAGTTTTAGCACAACTGTATGGGCTTTATGGATGATTTAGCTACATGGTCCTTTGTGGAGGCTCTTGCGCTCTCGACACGGTAGCCCTAAGGTCCTCAAGCCTATTCTTGTGCAGTGAACTATTTTGGAAAATTTACATCTCAATCCAAAGTATTGGACCATGGCCGAACCGTAGTCTAGTAAAGTATCATAGATATAACAAAATACTAACAAATTTCATATGAATTCATTTGTTTCTAGGTCCTTGGTATTAAAAAAACATTTACTGTTTGTTTGAAACAACTCCTTGGCCTCCTCCTCACATATTCTCCCATGGACGCTATCAAAAAGTTGGTGTGCCAACCACAAGGAGATGGCTGATCTGGAGTATTTGAGATGCCCTGCTTGTTAAACTACCTGATGGGGCGATAGTACTACATCTGGTCAAACCAAGGACAAGTATGTTTACGTGAGTTGCCGTGAATTTGGTCTGGAGACTGAGTAATCGAGATAACCAGTCGTCAATGAATCAAATAACATTCTATTCATGTACAACTTTCCAAAACTGGCCATTGAAATTTTTCCGGTGAACACAAATGCGTTGATGTGGATTTCAAAAGTAAAATGGAATGTGTTGAAGTAAAATGAAATGTGTCATCAAGGGACTGGTTTTCTGAACATAATTAAGTCTATTTCTGAACCCTGTAACCATGCATATACGGTCAAAAAATACAGTTTTTAAACTTAAAAAAACGAAAGGAAGGTAGGCATGCTCATTGGTCACTTTGCCGTATATTACATGCATATCCATCCTATATATCTTTCAAAGAAAGGTAGGCAATATATATAATACGGTAAAAAAACATGTACTTAAGAGGATTGCGTACATGCAGGTTGTTCGAGGGTGAGCACGGTGCTGAGTTGGATCTGGATCACCAATAACAACAGTGCAATGGTCCAAAATCTGCTGGCTGACATTTTCTCAGAGCTTGCTGTATGTAGTGCTTCAGCAGAGGCACACCACAGAAACCAAACTACACTGAATGGAGGAGGATTGGAGGCGCACGCAGCTTATATAGGTAGACTATATAGGTTCTGACCTGGTTCAGGCTGGCCAGGTCAATCCGCATCCTTTGGTTTACCTGCCAGCCAGCTCGAAAACGGCAAGGGAAATCTGCTTGCAAGTTGCAATATTGTACATTTTTTCCCACACAATCACGCCACACGCATAAGAAAAAATAGGTAGATTCCTACTATCATATTTACTTATTTATGCAATTGTAAGGGTGTTGCAAATCCGTACAATAGATTCAAAATGCGTGCGAAATGTCAACAACATGCATGCATCTATAACTCGAAAATAAGAACACTTGACAATTTTTGCTTGGGAATCTACATAGGAAAACAAGAGACGATAAATACAGTTAGGAGAGTAGAAGGTCAGCCCCTATGGTTGTCTCGTCTCTGCTTGGTGGTATGTAAACTCTCCATGTCTCACTGATATACTCACAATCTGAATTGGTTGTCTCGACCAAGAGTATTTCAAATAATAGACCCCAGTTTTATTAAGATTGTTTAAGTTTAATTAAAATGGTATGATAAGTAAGAGATTTAATTATCTATGTGCTGCTTTGTGTGAACTGACAATATCTTGCGTATGAGACGGTTTCATCTTCTCACTTCGTTACGTTCAAGCCATATGGACAAGAGACTAACATGTACTCCCTCCGTCCCAAAATAAGTGTCTCAACTTTGTGCTAACACTTATTTTGGGACGGAGGGAGTATGTGCAGCTAAGAGATGGTGACAAGTAGGAGCATTGGGAGAGGCCTACGTACTCCTCCCCGTTAACAAAAAGTGACATCTTGGGCATGTTACTGTCAATGTCAGTTTAAACATCAACATGCTCGCTCAGCTAGATGATATGGACACACATCTTACTATTTGTCTAGGAGTCCGTATGGATAATGTCTGACCGAAGAAAGAAAAAGTCCTACTCAAAAAGGGCAACAGTCCTTTCCAACTCATCATGGGTCGATGATGTCATTGATCGCATAATACTTTGTATTAATTCTATCTGCGAAAAGGCCAAATGCCATATATTAAAGTTGACCAGCCGTTAAAATGATATCCTTACAGCAAATAAAATAAATGACGGTTTTTATCATTTATGCCACTAGTTGTGTCCCAATAAATAATTGCACTTAGGTCTTTGGGGATATCGACGCCGTCTTCCCCCTGCACTCACCGACGTCGTGTCGTGAGCGAAATTTGATGCCGCTTCTAGACCTCTAGCTAGCGAAGCAAGGGATACGTTGTTAATGCAATAGCTGGAACATCATTGGTCGGAGTTAGAAGACACCAACGACGGCAATCTAAAACACATATCGTTGTTCTGGAGGAGAAGGCGACAAAGAGATTTGGACGACCACCCTAGATCGGGCCAGACATATACGGCGAAACCTAACCTCGCAAGCTCCCGAACGACGCCGAAGTTGGCCAAACATCATTGGTCGGAGAAGGAGCCGGAGTACCGAAACACAAAGCTACGTCGTCCACTCTGCCAACGCCTTCAGACCACCTACATATAACATGAAGACACAACCAGATCCTCCATTCCAGAAGAGCAGCGATCAGATGATCCTCCGCCCTCCTGTGGGTCGAGGACGAGGTGCACCAGGAGTTAGGGAAACCATATTCTTGATCCACATGACATCGACGTGGAGTAAAACTGTATACAAATAGACCCTACTACAGTACCATAGCGCAGATCTGGGATCGCCCCCCCCCCCCCCCCCCCCCCTTCACCGTTGAAGCGGCAGCGGAGTTGGAGGGGACACATGGCCTCGCCAGTGGTAGCGGGTGAAACGTTGATGTCCAAATTTTTTAGGGAGGTGGCTAGGTCTTTTTGCGGGTATGAGACTGGGCTTATGGTTTGTCCAAATTTTTCTGTGGTTGGTCAGCTGACATCACCGTGTCATTGTCGTACACAAGAATATCATCAAAACTTAATTAGGATCTACCACTTAATCAATAGAGAAGATAACTTAGTCAATGTAGATTACGTGATAACTTAATCCTTTGCCTCTTGTTTTATTAATATGTTTGTATATGTTCTAATGCTATAACAAGTTGGTGGTTGATATGGACTCCTGGATATGCTTTAAATGTGAACACTCGAGCGAATATCACAAGAGCGTCAGGTCAAACTAAATGTGTTCATTCATGACGGTGTGGCTGAGGCAATCACCAGTGCCATCAAAGTCCAAGTTAGTGCATTATAGTTTTGACACGCAACGTACGTCGCGTATAACTAAATATGTTTTTCTGCGCGGCTGAGGTCGACGGGGACACTGTTGCTCGAAAATGCCACGAGCAAAGTCCACGCCATGAGCAATTTTCAAAGAGCGATCGTTGAATCATTATGTCATGTAGAAACAACTGAATTTGGTCAAGGTTGGGAGCCGTACGGCACATGTGGCTCTTGGATAAAACCTTGGGCATGTGTGCTACTTTTCCAAACGTAGCCACCGAATGAAACAGTGTTGTGCAGTGACCCAAAACGTCTTACGGAAATGTTGTTAGGTGATACTACATCGGAGCTCCTACTTACCCGGCCAAAAGTCACGTATTTAGAGCAAGTACAATGGAATTGGTATCGTCGAAAAGGTTACAAACTCCAGAAATAATTCTTCAAATGCATTCATGGGGAGGTTAAACCAACTGGGGTTGCCCTTTTTCTTTTGACACAGAATGGACATGATTTAATGGTTGCAAACTTCTGGATTGTCAAAAATCACTGATGGAGAGGATTAAGTTTCCACTTATCCATCCGTGCACGCCTGCAAAGGTCCTCTTGTTGGTTGCCCCCTGATGTTGCCAAGAGCTGTGTCGGTCTAACCCCCTGGTCATACTTGCTTCTTGGATGTTATCTCTAATTTCTTCGGTGTGAAGGAACTCTGTATAATTATGTGTGTGACTGAGACAGGAGGCGACTAATGCAACCGCGCTGCAGGCCGGCCGATTCAAACAAAAATCAGTCAAAGTCAGCTAGTGCAACTTGTCAAAAGCAGATGTTGCACTAATATGTATTATACTAACTCACAGCATCATACGCACCACATGTCCTTTCTCAAGTTCGTTGCTCTCACTCCTCTTCAGTACATCTAGCTAGGCATGGCCCCTCTATATATGAACACGCTACCATGAACCAAGTGTTCATTCAGCACACAAGCAAAAAAAAATGCCTCGTCTAGCCACACATAAGCTGCTTTTGCGGCTTCTTTTCACCATTATTCCTTTCCTAATCCTTCTTCCTTGCATGCACTCCACTGATCTGGATGCACTTCTCTGCCTCAAGTCCCAGCTCTCTGACCCCTCGCGAGCGCTAGCTTCTTGGAGCAATGCGTCTCTCACGCCCTGCGGTTGGCAAGGAGTGAGATGCAGCACGCTTAACGCGTCTCGTGTGGTTTCATTAGACCTCGGGTCGCTAAACCTCACCGGTCAAATATTTCCCTGCGTTGCGCAACTTGATTTCCTTGACAGAATCCACATGCCAAATAACCATCTCACTGGCCACATCTCCGCCGACATCGGGCGGTTGACCCGGCTCACATACCTCAACCTTAGCATGAACTCCCTGGTTGGTTCCATCCCTGATGCCATATCTTCCTGCTCTCAACTCGAGACCATAAGCCTGGAGAGCAACTCCCTTGAAGGTGAGATCCCTCAAGCTCTCCCTGAGTGTTTGCTTCTCCGGCAAATTGTTCTCAGCAACAACAGTCTTCAGGGAAGCATCCCATCCAGGTTCGGTTTGCTTCCCAACCTTTCTGTGCTATTGCTCACTAGCAACATGCTCACTGGAAACATTCCAGAGTTTTTGGGGAGTAGCGGTTCTCTCATGTCAGTGAATCTAAGAAATAATAGCCTCGGTGGAGGAATCCCTCCTGCCCTGTTCAATAGCACAACCATTTCCTACATAGATATGTCACATAATAACCTTTCAGGATCTATCCCTCCTTTCCTTCAAACCTCTGCACCACTGCAATACCTCTCACTAACTAAAAACTACCTCTCTGGGGGCATTCCTTCTTCAATTGGAAACATGTCTTCCCTATCTTCCCTTCAGCTTGCTCAAAACAACTTACGAGGAAGCATTCCAGAGAGCTTAGGTCAGATTTCAGGTTTGCAAGTACTAAACTTGAAAGATAACAATTTTTCGGGCATCGTCCCTCTAGCAATTTACGCAAACACTTCCCTTACTTATCTTAGCCTTAGTCTCAACCAACTTGTTGGTAGAATTCCTGCAGACATTGGCTACACTCTTCCAAACATCACTGAGTTGATACTAGGAGGAAACCAACTCGATGGCCCAATTCCTGCTTCACTGGGCAACGCATCAAACCTCCAAAATTTAGACCTTCGTCAAAATTCACTCACTGGCATTATCCCTCCATTGGGACACTTGAGCAAGTTGAAAATTCTAGACGTGGGTACAAACATGCTTAAATCTGGAGATTGGACTTTCTTGTATTCTCTAACAAATTGTACTAAACTAAAGATGTTGTGTTTGGATTTTAATGGCCTTGGGGGGACAATGCCTACTTCTTTTGGTGATCTTTCAAACACCTTAGAGGTGCTTCTCCTATCTGAAAACCAACTGATTGGTGAAATACCTTCGGAGATAGGAAAACTCAAAGGCCTAACTGCTCTTGTAATGCAAATTAATTCACTCTCAGGGCGCCTTCCTGTTACCCTTGGAAATCTTCTAAATATGTCACTACTAAGCTTATCCCACAACAAACTTTCTGGAGAAATCCCACAATCGATTGGGAAACTAGAGCGACTCACCGAACTTTATCTCATGGAAAATAATTTGACCGGTCAAATACCTCCGAGTTTGGAAGGATGTAAAAATTTGTTGTTGTTGAACCTTTCTTCCAATAAGTTATTTGGAAGCATTCCGTCAGAACTCTTTTCCATTTCAACACTTTCTAAAGGTTTGGATCTTTCCTATAACCAACTTAGTGGGAACATACCTACTCAGATAGGTAGTTTGATGAATTTGAATTCACTTAGTTTATCCAACAACCAATTATCAGGTGAGATTCCTTCCGCACTCAGCCAATGCCTCCTTTTGGAATCTCTCTCTTTGGAGGAAAATTTGTTGCGAGGAAAAATTCCAAAGTCTCTTGGGACTTTAAGAGGAATCAATATGATGGATCTATCTCAAAACAAATTGTCTGGTGAAATACCAAAATTTTTGGAGTCATTTACCTCCTTATATATTCTCAACTTATCCTTCAATGACTTTGAGGGACTAGTCCCGAAAGGCGGTGTTTTCTCCAATTCAAGTGCAGTGTTCATCCAAGGAAACAAAAAATTGTGTGCAAGTTCTCCAATGCAACAAGTGCCACTTTGCACCACATTAGCTTCCAAAAGGAAGAACACTGGACATGTTGTAACTATAGTGGTTCCACTTACTACTATTGTTGTAATTGCCTTGGCATGCCTTGCATTCATTCTTCTGAAGAATAAAGGTACTAAAACTGAGGGGCACATCACCCAGTCCTTCAGGGAGCATAACAGATACTCATACATGGATTTATATAAAGCAACAGATGGTTTCTGTTCATCCAGTATTGTTGGTTCAGGAAGCTTTGGAGTGGTATACAAAGGCCGTTCAGAATTTCAATCCATTGCCATTAAGGTATTCAAGCTTGACCAACTTGGAGCATTAAAGAGTTTCTTCGTTGAATGTGATGCACTAAGAAACATTCGTCACCGGAATTTGATTAGGGTGATTAGTCTATGCTCAACCACTGATCCAAGAGGAAATGAATTCAAAGCACTTATTCTTGAGTACATGGAACATGGTAACCTAGAAAGTTGGCTGTATCCAAAAGAAAACAAAGCCAACCCAAAAAGACCATTGGGTTTGGGCTCAAGGATAACGATAGCTATGGACATAGCTGCTGCATTAGATTATCTCCATAATCGATGCAGTCCTCCTTTGGTTCATTGTGATTTGAAACCACGCAATGTCCTTTTGGGTGAAGAAATGGTTGCATGTCTTGGTGACTTTGGACTCGCAAAATTTCTTCATGGAGACTCTTCAACGGGAGTTAATAAGTCATCAAATATTGCTGGACCGAGAGGATCAATTGGATATATTGCACCTGGTGAGCACATGCATCATTTATATTATTGATATATTATAGATACATACATACAAATTTAGTGTCATGTAAATTATCTAGAATTATTATCACGCCTCAACTAAGTGAATGATTTTTAAGAAACTTTTGTGTAATATTACAGAATATGGTATGGGGTGCAAGATCTCAACAGAGGGTGATATCTATAGCTACGGAATTATTCTTTTAGAGATGATTACGGGAAAGCATCCAACAGATGATATGTTTAAGGATGGTATGAACCTTCACAACTTCGTGGAAGCAGCACTTTCACAGGAAATTGGTGAAATCCTAGAACCAAGTTTTGTTACATATGATGGAGAAGGAGGAGAAAATCTTCTAATGGCTGAAATAAAATGGTGTGTCACTCGTCTAGCAAAACTTGGCCTAAAGTGCTCTGAGATATCAGCAAAGGGTCGGCCGACAACAGAGGATGTTTATGCTGAAATCATCAGCATCAAAGAAAATTTTATATCATTGCAGCATAGACAAAATAAATCAACATCATCGTTGTAACTCACCTCTAGCTATTTCAGTTAGAAGTAGCATGGTCATACACTTTTTTGGAAAGAAATAAGTATTATGTTTGAATGCATATAAGCTGAGCATATGGAATTACAAAGAGATTAACTTGAATTGACTACTAACTGAGAACATATGTGATCCAGCAACAGTTTGCATGGCTCTACCCTATCTATTGTTTGTGTTCTTCTGTTCTCACAACCGTTCCTCTGGATCAAACAAGAAGAAAATTGATGCCACCCTATTCACCATGTGAAATGTAGTCTGAATCAAGGTGTATTACTATTACACATGCATTTCTTAATAATTATTTCAGGTAATGTTTGGCACTGCGATGGATTAGTTTGCTAAATGCAGTAGCAACAGGGGGTTCACACATTTGCGCGTGACTCTGCTAGATCAACGCCTCTTTCGTTTGTCCTATTACCGGCCGATCTCTACTATCTAAAAAAGATACAATGTTCCCTATTTTACCCATCCGTTATTCGTTCCCCACCTCCTTCCAACCCTCACTACATACATTATCTTCTCCTCTTCCATTTTGATTTCTTTTTCCTTCCACCTGTAGTTTTTACCATTGGTTTTCGTTGAAAACCACACACGTTTTATCGGTTTACCAAATGAAATCATGTCTTCTTTGGTAAGTCATTAAGTGTTGATTCTCAGCGCTTCAATTGGCCACAAGTGTCCGTTTTTTGGTATGTAATCACGATGATTGCGTACCCAATATTTATATCCCCGTTGCAACATGTGTCCAATTAGCTTGTTTTACCCACTGAAAAAAATAGCGCGCTATAACGCCGCTAATAGCACGCTATAGCATATAGAAAATTGTCTCGCTAAATAAATCAATGTGCAATGCCTCGCTAATAGCACGCTATAGCACGCTAATAGCATATTTTCAGGGGCCACGCTATTTTCTGTAGCGCGCTATTTTTTTTATTGGTTTTACCTAAAGAAATCAATAGTGATCGGACCTTTTTTTTCCAGTCATTAAATACCGACATATGCTCTGGTGATGAACTCAAATGTTTTGAACACAAGGTTCATAGGCTGAAATACAACATTACAGGGACGGGCGCATCACCGCACATGTATCTAGAAGCCGAGAGGTCCTGGTCCATGTGTAAGGTGTTGGAAAGCGATCATACACACACCTTGCATGTAGTGCGGCGACCCAACTATTGGTTTCGCGGCTTTTTCAATTTGGACAGTTTTGGTCGCCATAGTGGTGCAGGCTGGCCAATTTTGAGCCTTATTTTTCAAAACCAGTTGCTGACAAGATATTAACTATATTACAAATATTCTTTTGAGTTTTAAAAAATGTTCATGAAATTAACAGTGTTGATGAATTCAAAAGGTTCATAAATTTAGGAAAATATTTTAGAATTTTAAAAATATACATGAGTTTTTATTAAATATTACCATATTTTTAAAAAAGAACGAAATTTTTGAAAAATGCTATTCGTCATTACTTAAAACCTATTGGATTTTATTAAATAAAATATTCGTCATTACTTTAAAAGTTCATGAATTATTAAAAGCAAACACATACGAGGAAATATGCTATTAAAATAAAAGGCAAAAGAAAATGAAAATTTAAGGAAGGAAAACGCAAAAGGCGGGACAAAGAAAAATAGGGGAAACAAAGAAATTGAAACCACATGTAGGACAGAGTGCGAGTTTAGACGTAAGGCGAAGATATCCGTCATGTTCGGCGCCACCTGTGCTAGTTAAACAAGCTGGCGCTCCCAAGCACGCTCTTGGGCCGGCCCAACAACACGAGAAGGTTGCTTGGTCGGCCATCCCTTGTTCGGTCCATCGGTTGATTGTTACTAGGTTAACCAGTTCACCGTCGTTCTTTGGAATATCATGAATCTAAAAAGGTTCATAATTTCTAAAAAAAATCAATTTGGATTTTTTTTGTAATTTCGATTTTTTCTGCAAATTTGTAAAAAAGTTCATATATTTGAAACAATTCATGAAATTATAAAAAGTTCAAGAGTTTTAAAAACATGTTCAGTAATTTGAATTTGTTTTCTGAATTTGAAAAACTTACATGAATTTTAAAAACTATTAGTGGATTTGAAGCATTCTCACAATTTCGAAAAGCTCTCAAATTTGAAAATTAAGTCAGAATTTTAAAAATGTTCACATATTTTAGAAATGCTCAAAAATAAAAAAAAAGGAAACATAAAAACAAAACAAAATGGAGAAAAAATAATAAGAAATATAAAAATAAACTAGCAAAAGAGGTTGTGCATTGCAACGGGAGAAAAAATAATACAAGCTCTTAACCCCATAACCATCACTCAAGACCACAATAGGTGCACGTCCTTTATTTTAGCGGGGCTTTGCATTTGTTCTCCCACTTATTCTCCTTCTCACGCTCACGGCCGGTGGGCTCAATGTTCACACAAACCAATACATTTTTGAACATGGTTAATCATAAGGTCTCTCTTTCTCTCTCTCTCTCTCTCTCTCTCTCTCTCTCTCTCTCTCTCTCTCTCCTGCGAGGTTTTTCAGAAGTGTGCATGTGTGGTTATCAATGTTTTCTTTCGTCTCTACATGGTTTTAGTGGGTATTTATTTGAAATCCGGATCGCCGTAGATACGAAAGAAAAAGGACCGTGTGCTATATAATTATAAGTTTGCATTCAAAATATATTTTAAAAATATTTAACAGGTGAAAACAACATTATATTCATATTCTAGATATTTTTCTAATCAAATTTCATATATAACATGTTAAAATCGGAGTTACGATTTAAAAGATATGGATAATTTAAAAAACATGTGTTTGACTTAAATATGATCCGCGGGTGAATTATCTAAAAAATCAGGGGGGTTTCAAAAAAAATGCAAAATAACGGTTCGGCTGTGACTTAAATGTGTAGTGTGGATTGATTCATAGAAAATGCAAGAGGTTTTATGCGAATTGGCATGACGGACAACCAGAAACATTCCTTGCTTTATTAATAGAGAAGATAAGAAAACTGACCAAACAAACATGTAAAAGAAACAGAGGAAAAAGCACAAAAAACACAGCTGGGCCCACCCATAGAAACATGCGTGAGCGCCCTATAACATTTGTGAAGTAACCAGCACTTAATGCACCGAATAGGAAATAACGGCAGGCATCAGACATTATTAGTCAGGGGTACTCTTAGAACGACAAAAAATATGGGCCGACCCTTGTTTAGAGCTAGCTCTAATGGTTTCATCCGAGTATTTTTGCGGTCATTAGCGTTCCACTACCATTTATTTTGATTTTTGGTTTGTAATTTTTTCCTAATTTATACATTCTTATTTATATCTTATATTACTTTTTGTTTTTTATTTGGGTTTTAAAGATTTTAAACCTTTTCTTGGTTTCTTAAAAAAATACTTTTTCTACTGGCTGTTTCCTTCCTTTTCCCCTTTTCATTTTCTATACACATTGAACTTTATTCGTACATGATGAACATTTTTACAGTATATGTCCAATATTCTTTAATACATGTCAAACGTTTTTCTTGAATGCACACTGGATTTTAGTTTTCAGTACATGTACGCTGATAATTGTTTTCAATATACAACAACACCACCACCAAAGCTTTCAGTCTCAAACAATTTGGGGTAGGCTAGAGTCCATTATTTTTTCAATATACGAGTTTATAGTACATTCCAGTCATATAGTATATATAGATCATCTTGTTGCGGTCAGCTTGAAATCCCGCGCACGTGGCAAGTGAAATTACGAAATTGTATCAGGATCAATGGCATTGCAAGTGCAGACAAAATAAAACTAAAGTGCAGAAAAAATATCACTATGTACTGATCTATACCAACGTGTGGCAGTTTGATACGAACGGAGCATTGATGCTTGCTGGTGAGTAATGACAACAACTATACCTTCAGTTGATAGGAAACATGCAGAACGAACTGATAAATTCTATTATCTCTGTTCCAAAATATATGGCGTACATTTTGATAGGCTTTAGCCTACCAAAATATCTTTTGGAACGGAAGTAGTACTACTTGAGTGCTTGAACATTACTTTCAACATCTTCTACCAGTTTGTTGGTACAAAAGCACTCCATGTTCAGATAAAATACTTTTTAGGGAAAGCATGATTACCCGAGTAATTAATCAATGCTAGTTACCGATCCTCCCTTACTCTGCTACTGCCACCATGTTGCTGGGCTCCAGATTCATCCTCCACAGCGCCACTGCAGCGCGGATGTAGACGTGGGCTTGACACAGGATAATGCATAAGAGAGCCGCGTCGCCGAGAAGGTCAGAGATCTCCAAAAGATATCCCCACATGTTAGGAACGAAAGAGATGGTTCCCATCGACTTCGCCCCGATGGAAAGCCAAAGAAGGGCCAATGGCAGCGGCGACAGAATGGTCTCAGAGAATAGAACTGTTATAGTGACCATGAGTATATTTTACAACACAAAAGTTTCTACTAACTCTTGCAAGAATAGAAGAGGCTGGGATGCTTGGTTGCATCTGGTCCGGAGGTTGATGGACGTTCAACTATTAGATCGGGCTGATACAATTCGCTGGAAGTTAACTGCGACGGGAGTCTTCTCAGTGAAATCTATGCATCTGGATTTAATTGACACCGGGCCATTGTCGAGGTCATTGCACTTTTGGAAGATTAAAGTTTCACTTCGGATTAAAATCTTTATGTGGTTCGTTCGCAAAGGAGTTATTCTCACCAAAGATAATCTGACAAAGAGGAACTGGGTTGGTAATACTAGATGCTATTTTTGTCATCAAAATGAATCGAATAAACACCTCTTTCTTGAGTGTCCTCTTGCGAAATTATTATGGCGATCAATATATATTGCTTTTAACATACACCCTCCTACGAGCATAAACACGTTATTTGTGATGTGGCTCAATGGAGTGGACAGTTACGTAGCCAAACATATTCGGATAGGGATATGTGCCTTATTTTGGGCTATCTGGAATACTAGAAATGATTTAATTTTTAATGAAACAAAATTCACTAATTTTTGCAGGTTATCTACAAAGCTACAGCCTGGATCCGTATGTGGTCGTTACTAACTCATGCGGACTCCAAGGAGCTTTCGGCTATTGGGTGCAACCGTTGGAAGATGGTAGCACGGGCTATCTTCAGCCGATTTGGATGGCGAGCTAATAATAGGCTAGGTGTGTAGGCATCGTGGTCTATTCTTTATCGCCGAATGTGGCACTTTTCCTTTTGTGTTTCGTTTTAAGCTCGGACTATGAGCTTTTCTGGACCTTGAGACTTTGTTACTTTTTATCTAATAATATGGCTGCATGCATCGATTGATGCAGAGACTGAGGGTTATCCTCCTTTTCAATAAAAAAAGAACTGTTAGAATGAGTACTTTGTGAATCTTGAAAATTTCTCAAGTTTCAGATCAACAGGACAAAGTGTGCGGTGGCAATGTAGTATATAGCCTTTGTTCTTGCTTATGCAATGTAGTATAGATTTTTCTCATATTTTCCTGATAGGACAAGTGCGTGGATCGGCCTAGACGCTCTTGCCTTGATTTATTTTTCTAGTTCGTGAAGACCATGATGGACTTATGAGCAAAAGAGAGAGAACATGTTAGTGATGTGGGGATCGCTTGTCGTGCCACTACGTGATTAGCTTGAGTTTCAGTTCAAGGCAATAAGGGGTAAAAATGGAAATACAAGGTAATGACAGAAACAAAAGAAAGTTGCATGCAATGTAAGGATAGCTTTATGATTAAGCATTGAACCTATGGAGACACCGAAACGTGGCCACGACGAGTTTATTTATCTTTAGTGGAACAAGATGTCAACATCCTGACCGGATTTATAAATGTTGCACTAAGACATAGTTTCCCCTTGTTAAAAACATTTCAGGATTGCAAGTTCATAATTAATACGCAAACATACAGGACCCCAGCAATTTGTGCGGCGCAGCGCTAATTCAATGTTGACAAACTCCGAGTTGTGGAATGGTCTTGGTCTGGCAAACATAATCAAAATTTAACGCAGGAATTTCTCATGTATGTCATTCTTATGCATTTTACAATGATTAATCATGTATTCTTATGTACTTATCATGTTTTAAGTGTGCGGTACGGTAGTGCAAATGTGTGAAATTAAACCAGTACTAGATTTCTTTTTCTTCTGGTAAAGTCGTTGTTTGCTTTGCGGTCGATGATTGAGAAATCATATTCAGTGCACTAGAGTTGGTTCTCGAGTTGCATTGCGGAGTGAGGGATTCGTGAATGAAAAAGACAAAAAAACACATGTTGTCCAATCCCCCACTTTTCTGCCATTTTGGGATACCCTCCTAGTAGAGATTTTGGTAAGGTTTTCGGTTTTTTCGACAAAAGCGTAGTGCACTACAGAAAAATATAAGAGTAGTAAAAGCTGGCCATTGAGAATAGAGTTTCAATTATATGGGCATAGAAAGGAAGGAAGAAATGGTCATTCATGCATCTAGTAATGTTTTATAGTGACCATGACCGATTTAGTTAGGTTTTAAAACACAAAAGTTTCTCCTAACTCTTGCAAGAATAGAACATTTCAAGTGAGTACTTTGCAAATTTTCAAAATCCACCCTATCTATCAGAATCTAAAATATTCTCATAATTCAAACCAACGGGATAATGCAAGGTGTCTGGTACCAAGGTAGTATATAGCTTATGTCTTGCTGACGCAATGTACTACAGATTTTTCTCATATTTTCAAACAGGACAAAGTGTGTGGGTTTGCCTGGAGGTTCGTACCTTGATGTCTCTTTCTAGTACATTACATGATGACGATGATTGAGTTATGAGAAAAAGGGATAGAATTAATTAGTGATGTGAGGATCACTTGTTGTGCCACTATGTGATTAGCTTGAGTGTCAGTTCTAGGCAATAAGGTGCAAAAATGGAAGTACAAGGAACAACTCATGATGGAAAGAAGAAATAGTTGGAGTATACAGCTAGATTTTTGATTAAGCTTTGAATCTGTGGAGACACCCAAACGTGGCCATGACGAGTGCATTTAACTTTGGTGGAACGAGATGTCAACATCTTGACCAGATCTAGAAATGCTACACTAAGACGCAGTTTCCCCTCATTAAAAGCATGCCAAGAATGCAAATTCACAATTACGACGGAAACATACAAGCCTCCCAGAATCTTGTGCAGTGTAATGCTTATTAAATATTGGTTGTACTAGTATTAACATTTTGTAATAGTAGCATGGTTTGTGGAAAGTAGGGACGTGCTAGTCCTATTTGAAGAAAACAGTGGCTAAAGTGACATGAGGGAACTAAATATTAGAACCAGGATTAGAATGGTGACATGATGTGTCGTGATGGCGTTGCTGCACTTTGGTCACCTGTACTGTATATGGTCATATTCTCTTTCACAACCATTATCTCCACCATCTACTATTATGGCTATATCAGTTATTATCCAGCTTCCACTTTACTTATCTCTCTTATAGCATGCCCAACATTTTGCTATATTGCTGTACATGGTCATATTGTACCACGGAAACATATCATTTTGAGCGGAAGAGCAACCTCTAGCAGATTTGCTATATGGATTTCTATCACAGTGATTAGTCAAAATTGTTGAACGGAGGTGCTACATTTCAAAGTTTTTGGCTGATTTGTTGTCTCTATCGCCCTCCGCCTTTTCCCCTCCAACAAACACCGCCTTCTTGCACTCCCCTCCTGGGACCATATGGAGAAGATCGACTGTGTGTGTTACCGCATGGAGGAAATGTATACCATACATGTTACCTACCGGCAACAATCAGCTGTTCCTGGTTGCTTCGAGATTTGAATTGCACGCTCTCAGCAATGAGTTCAACTTAATTTTTCTTCGGTGTGTTCTCCATTTAATTTGTTTTACTGTAAGAACATGGCATTCTCTTGAATGGGAATCGATCTGCAGTGAGGGAGCAAAACCAAGCGAAGAGCGAGGTGGGCTGCGGACCACTGCACGTTGTAGCACCAATTTGGCCCTAAGAGCGCTAAATAGGAGCACACCATCACTTCAGAAAAGTTGTATCTCGCCTTCTGTGAGAGAAGACCAGTCGCCTGCAACGTTCATCCTGATGAGCCGGTGCAGTAACATTGTCCGTGTTTGATTTTCGGAATATTCTACATACATTGGACATCCATTTTGGGAAGGTACCGACAATTTTTTTATTTCTATTCTTCTATGTTTTTGTCGGTTATATTAAGGGTTTTTTTTTATCTTCTTATTTTCATTGATAATTTTTCTAATTTTAATTTTTTTCATATTCACGAGCTTTTTTGATCCTGCGGGTTTCAGTGTACAAATATTTTATTACATGTCATAAACATTTTTAAGAATGTTTGAATTTTTTTAAGTGCTATGAAAATATTTTTAAATGACACAACTAATTTTTATGTGTTACAGATGACTTCAAAAAATCGTGTGGGCAAACTTTTAAATTTCATGAAAAAAATCATATTTCTTTAGCATAATTTTTAACGGGTGAACTTTTCTTTCTATGTCATGAACAAATATCTTAAGTGGTACATATTTTTTTCCAAATTACACAAACAATTGCTTGCATTTTCATGAACATATTTTTAAATGTGTGAAGATTTTTTCCAATGTGACGAACAAGCAAATTATCCCTAGACAAACCAGCAAGTAATAATCACGGATAAAGCAGGAGGCCAATGAAATGCTATGGTATATTACATACTACAGAATAGAAGCTGTTCATATTTTATAGGCACGTACACGTAAATGACAGCAACACATCCAGCGAAACTACCATATTGCTTCAGACACTGCATCAGCGCTCAGCTAGCCAACCCACGTTTTTTTTTTTTTTGAAAAGTTTGATACTAGGAGTACTAGATACTACACATCACAGGACATGCATGTCCGTCTCTTTATTCAGAACAGCAACAAAGCTAGAAGGAAGCAGAAGCGCTCCTGCAGTACAGTACTACGTAGTACTCTCCATCATCTTGCTACAGCCGGCTCGAGATCCTGCGCACCTGAAATTGTGTCAAGATCAATGGCGTTTCAAGTTGAGACAAGAAACAACTGAAGTGCAAACATTTGAAGATCAAGCAGAAAATTTATTAATTACTTTTTTATCGATCCCTACCAACGTGTGGCGGTTTAGTGGAAGAGTAGCACTGGTGGTGATGAGTGATGACTGAGGACAACAACTATACTTTCAGTTGATAGCAAACATGACTGTGCGGAACCAACTGATAAATTCTACATTTCTACTACTACATGACTTGAACATTACTTGAATCGTCTTCTACCAATTTGTTGGTACAAAACAACTCGATGTTCGGATACAATAGTTTCTGAGGAAGCCTGACGTTCATGTTCAGCTTAGCTTAATTAATGCTGCTTACATGAGTAACTGGGCGATCCTCCGTTACTCTGCAGCCACCATGTTGCTGGGCTTGGGCTTGGTGTTCATCCTGCACAGCGCCAGTGCAGAGCGGACATAGATGAGGGCTTCACACAGGAAGATGAACAAGAGAGCCACGTGGCCGAGAAGGTCGCACAACTCTGGATATCCATACTTGTGAAAAGCGAAAGAGATGGCTCCTATCATCGTCGCCAGAAGCAAAAGCAACAGAAGACACAAGGAAAAATCAACATCCTTGATGCTGATGCTCTCTCTGTCCACGGCCTACGGCATTTGAGGATCAGAACTGTCAGAGTTGTGTCGAATATTGTGTATAAGGTACGTTACAGTTGGACTCTGAGTAGTATTGTGTTTACATAGGATATGGAGTCATGTCCTAGTAGGACACTTGTATCCTAGGCCTCTCATATATAGCGGGGGTAGACACACGATGTAACCTATGCCAACATAATAGCACAGGCGCACAAGGGGGAGCCGGTGGCGTGTGCCGGCGCCCGGGTGGCCGGTGTGCGGTATTGTGACAGTGTCACGGGGAGGAGCGCCCGTAGTCAAGCCCCGGGGATGTAGTCATATCGGTGAACCTCGTTAACAAATCTCGATATCGTGCTCGTGTGATTACTTGGCCTCGGATGATCAACGGTATGTCTTGAATTTATTCCAACAAGTGGTATCATGAGCAAGGTTCGAAGAGGCGACGGATTCATTAATCTAGAGGAGGAAAATCCGGCTTGATCGATTGTTCGCTGGAAGGATGTCGCCAACGGAGTGGCATATGCGGATGTGAAATCGATTTGCAAGCGGACGAGTACAAGAAGCAATTTGGAAGCGAATCACGTGGCAGCAGCAGCGTACAGCCACTACTGGAATTCTTCTCTTTGCCGAGTGTTAGGCTCTTTGCCGAGTGCATTATATCGGACACTCGGCAATATTATCTTTGCCGAGTACCTAACTCGGCAAAAATGCGAAACACGGCAAACAGGCACTTTGCCGAGTGTTGTGGATAAAACACTCGGTAAAACAATAAAACACGGCAAACAGGGCTTTACCGAGTGTCACACTCGGCAAAAGGGGGTCTTTACCGAGTGTCACACTCGGCAAAGGGGGTCTTCGCTAAACTGCATGGTTTTGGCTGTACAGGTTGCATACGACCTCGGATGAAGATGGTCCAAAGATCAAATTTGTTCATTTTGACGAGACGGATAGTTTTCATGTTGAAAACCTTTTCATTTAAGCCATATTAATTACACTTTTTGGCATGCTAAATATCAATATAGTCTCAAATGACCAAGGTGATGGCCATATTCATTGCATAGTTTATTATAATGTTCCCAAATTAGACACATAGGTGCATATTAACATTACAAACAATGTTGCGAAATAGAGTTTCCTACTTTTTTATACAAAAAAATCAATTTTCATTTTCTCAGTGTCAAAACTAGGTGTTTTTTGTGAAGCAACTACAAAAATCAGGGTGAAAAATGGCACCACCATAATTATCACAGTAAGTAGACCATATTTTGTGCACAATTCCTAAGTTTCATGGATTTTCTAGTTTTCTAGCTACTTTCGCACATTTAAATGACTTTATGTCAATTTCCCAAAAGTAATTCAAAATTGAACTGCAAGTGTGTGATAGCTCAGTCATAAAAATTAGCAAAAAATATTTCTAGATACACAAGTAGTCATTATATGGGAGAAGCACTTAGAGTTTTGTGAGATTCAACCCTTTGTGATGAATAGCCATGTTGACCATCTTGACCCGTGTTCGAAAAACGAAAGAAAAAGAATACAAGTTTAAAAAGTGCAATCCTTTCCCATGGAGTCATTTTATGTGTACCAGTTGCGAGGAAAAATATCAAACTTTCAATATTATAAATTTGAAAAAAAAATCCTTCACAAAACGGGCTAACGTGTATGAACATTCATGGCTTTCAAGTCAAAGGACAAAGGTGATGGTCATATTGATTGCATAGTTTATTATAATGTCCCCAAATTGGACAGATAGGTGCATCTTGACATTAGAAACAATGTTGCCAATTAGGGTTTTCTACTTTTTTGTACAAAAAAAATCAATTTTCATTTTCTAAGTGTCCAAAATGGGTGTTTTTTGTGAAGCAAGTACAAAAATCAGGGTGCAAAATGGCACCACTCCAATTATCACAGTAAGTAGACCATATTTTATGCACAATTCCCAAGTTTCATGGATTTTCTAGTTTTCTAGCTACTTTCGCACATTTAAATGACTTTATGTCAATTTCCCGAAAGTAATTCAAAATTGAACTACAACTGTGTGATAGCGCAGTCATAAAAATTAGCAAAAATTATTTTTAGATATACAAGTAGTCATTATATGGGAGAACCACTTGGAGTTTTGTGAGATTCAACCCGTTGTGATGAATAGCCATGTCGACCAATTTGACCCTGTTTTAGAAAAAATAAAAGAAAAAGAATACAAGTTTAAAAAATGCAATCCTTTCACATGGAGTCCTTTTATGTGTACTAGTTGCGAGGAAAAATACCAAACTTTCAATATAACTAATTTGAAAAAAATTCCTTCACAAAACGGGCTATCGTGTATGAACTTTCATGACTTTCAAGTTAAATGACCAAGGTGATGGCCATATCAAGTTAAACGTCGGAATTAAATATACAAGTGCATATTGCCATTAAAAACAATGTTGTCAAATAGAGTTTCCAACTTTTTTGTAAAAGAAAATTATTTTTCATTTTTTAAGTGTCAAAATGGTATTTTTTGTAAAGCAAGGTGCAAAATGGTACCACTCCAACTTTCAAGTAAGTAGACCTTACATTATGCTTAATTCCGACGTTTTATGAATTTTTTAGTTTTTTAGCTACTTCCACAATTTAAATGATTTTATGCATTTTTTTACCAGGTCTTTTCCGAGAGCAACACTCGGTAAAATGTGCCTGTCTCTGATTGGTTGGGAGCTAGTGCCACGGATCGATTACATGGCAAGCAGACAACCACACATCTCGTATCTCATGCTTTCTCTCCATGCATCAGAACCACACACGTCTCTATCACAAACAAACACAAACACACATGCATGCCACGCACAGCCACACACACCTTATCTTCTGTCCCTCTCATCTCTCTCACCGTCTCACACATCCACACTCCCATACACAGGCACACAGCCATGGAGATTCGAAGCACGCCGGCGGAGGACTCGAGCAGCTGCAGCAGCCTGCCGACGTAGTGCTTGAGCACCTCCAGCTTCAGGTGCGCACCGTTCGTTCTCCGGCTCGCCCGCATGCCATCTCTCAAGCAGCAAAGTAGCAGCAGCTAGCAGCACGTACGCCGGCGGCCGGCCACCAAGCTCCCTCATGCACGTAGCAGCGAAGCAGCAGATGTGAGGCAGCTGCAAGCGGCAGCGGCACATGGCGGGAAGGCAACAACTCACCAACCACACGCCGGCGAGCGGCGGCACCAACAACCACGGAGGCCACAAGCCACATGCGTCGTCGACGGCGCCACCAAGAGCGGCGGCCAGGCTCATCTCGCATAGACGCATCTTCTTGCTGAGCAGCAGCACCCGCACGCTCCGGCAAGCCAACAACGGACCGGCCAAGCAAGCACACAAGCAGCGGACAGGCTAGCTTGGCAGAGGAGAGCGCAACGAGTGGTGACTCGCGAGCTGTGGGCCACTGTAACTCGCTGGCATGAATCGACGTCGCCGTTGACGGCGGCGTTTTTTTTTAAATTTTGCTGAACATCTTTACCGAGTGTACAACTCGAGAAAGCCATCACCTTTGCCGAGTGCAACTGTACCAATTTTTGCCGTTTCCGTCGTCCGTTAGTTATGTTTCACCGAGTCCCAATATTTGCCGAGTACCACAAAAAACGCTCGGCAAAGGCGTTGCCGAGTGCGCGATGGTTGGTTCTCGGCGAAATTCTATTTGCCGAAAGGCTGTACGCCGAGTGTCCTTTGCCGAGTGCAACACTCGGCAAAGGCTTTGCCGAGTTTTTTTGGGCCTTCGCCGAGTGTTTACGGCACTTGGCAAAGCCGTTGATTCCAGTAGTGAGCATGTGGCCGGTTTCGGCGAGATCGAAAGGCAGCGGCGGCGGCGGCGTGTCACGTAAGCAGAAGCACGCGGAATTCTTCGCGAATCGTGCAGCAGTAGGAGTAGGGCTGCAAACGAGTCGAGTTCGAGCGAGTTGGAGTTGGCTCGGCTCAACTCATATTAAAATTCGAGCGAGCTCAAACTAAGTGAAGCTCAAGATCGAGCTCTAGAACATGACTCGTGCTCAGCTTGTAACGATCTCGAATCGATCTCGAGCTAGTTTCGAGCTAAATGAGACGGTAAAAATTATAAATCTAGGGTGATTATTCAAACTAGAAAAGGACACAACACGACACAACTTTGTAGGGCAAGGGCTCATCTTGGTCTCTTGGGAGAACTAGCAATAGATGATGGTCTTTGTGGACAAAAAACAAGAAAACAAAGGTGCATATGCTGGGAAATTTTTGTCCAAAACAATAGGAAATTTAAGACGTAGTCGAGCACGTACCATAATTAAACCTAAATCTTCTCTACACTTAATTAAGCTTCCATGTTTGCTCGTAAATAAAAGGGAGAAAAATCACGCACATCATATATGGTAGTAACAAATTATTTTATTTCCATTTAATATATGGCGTGATCATTTAACATAATGGTATTATGTCGAGCTATCGGGCTTAAATCGAGTGAGGCAGTATTAGCTCAAGATTGGCGCATTTCTCGGTCGAGCTACATAAAGTGTTCAAACTCAGCTCATTTCTTTTCGAGTCGAGCTCGAGTCGAGCCAAAAAACGAGTCGATCTCGAGCGGCTCACAAGCCTCAAGCTTTTCTTGCAGCGTAAGTAGGAGTCGATGAGAGTTCGGTCACAGGATGTCAAGACGGCTCGTGGGCATCAGCTTAGGACGTGGGAGCCTGGCCCAAGTGGGGATTGGTGGTGCGTGCTTGGGGGCTAGGCCCTTGAGCAGCCGTGGGACTGGGTGACCAAGGCGGATCGGCTGGTGTGCACGTAGGGCTGCAAGAAAAGCTCGAGGCCCGTGAGCCACTCGAGATTGACTCATATTTTAGCTCGACTCGAGATCGATTCGAAAAAAAATGAGCTGAGTATGAACACTTTATATAGCTCGATCGAGAAACGAGCTGATCTTGAGCCAGCATTGGCTCGCTCGATTTTAGCTCGATATCTCGATATCATATAAGTATATTAAATAACCTTCATATCTATTGCCAAGAATTAGGATCATTCATTTCCATATATGTTATGTACGATTTTTTTTCTTCACTTTACCTACTAGCAAACATGGAAATTAAGCATGAAGAAAATTTATTCTCATCACGTGGCCAACCGTGTGTTCAATATCTTGTTATTTTGGTCAAAGTTTCAGAGCTGGTGCACCTTCGCCGCCTTCTATCTATGATCTCTTGTTGTTAAATACTAGTCTTCACTTGAGAAAGAATAAGTCAAAATTATAGTGATTTTTCTGTTCTGTTGTGGCCTATCTTTCTTTAAAATTTACCTTAAATGATTTTAAAAATCATCTTATTTAGCTCGAAACTAGCTCGAGATCGACTCGAGATCGTTACAAGCTGAGCAAGAGCCACTTTCTGTAGCTCGACCTTGAGCTTCGCACATTTTGAGCTTGCTCGAATTTTAGTATGAGTTGAGCTGAGCCTAGGCCAACTCGCTCGAACACGACTCGTTTGCAGCCCTATGTGCACGTACAGGAAGTTGGACGGGTGCAGGGGCTGCTGTACGCACGTTGTTGCGGTGGACCGGAGATTTGTTTGAGAAAAAAGGGGCAATCTGCAACACTATGGTAATTGACGTTAGCATGGACAACAATTGGATTCAGAAAAGGAGCATTGGGAGGTGTGGCGGCACACTTGGTACAGTCACGAGAGCTTCCCTGGAAGCAGTTTTCTGATGTATTGCAAATTGCGTATGGTGTTTTACCAGGAGTTTAGCAGATTGGCGACGTGCATATATGGTTCAGATGAGCCTCGAAGTGCATTGTGAAGATCATGCATACGCATGGCGTCCAAGACATGCACAGATGTGCGTGCAGTCATGGTGCAGGGTGGAGCATGGTTGCAGTCGGATATATTCGGCTGGGTCGGACAAGACAGTCTGACGGATCGACGCAAGTCGGTTGGAACAAAAGACGGTGGTGGGATCGGCGACGACGACATAGGAGCGTGATGCTGATGGTGATCGACTTCTGGGGCATGGAAACACGTGGCACAGGTATGTGGGCTTGTGTGGCTTCGACAAGACTATGGCGCGGGGTTGATTCAAGACGGTGCACATGTGAGCTTGAAGTTGACGGGGCGCGAGGGTGGACTGATCTTCTACCATGGAGTCATGTTGAAGGTGGAGCTGGATTGAGGGGCTACGATGTAAGGATCCATGGAATCGAAGCCTATTCAGTAAGGGGGAAAAGCGAGGGACACGTAATTCGGACTGGAGCCCAGTGGTCTGATGAAAGCGTGAAACTCGTCATCGGTCGGTGATGATCGGTGGTACTCTGCAGTGGGGTTGAGTGGTGTGGTTTCCCGACCCTTGAGACTCGACCGGGACAGCGGAAGCTCGACGAGGTAATAGCGGCGAGGCGTGCGGTATGCACGGGACATGGAGACGGACCAGGGCTCTGGTGGTCATACATGTGGTGAGACAACTGCGAATTTGACTCGGAATGACTAGAAGCAATGGTGAAATTCCTTCAAGTTTCAGACCGGCGGTCAAGGAAGAGCGGTGATGTTGAGTTCAGGTAACTCTTATGTGTGACACCCAATATGTGAGTTGTTTACTTTCACGCGGGTCAGTGATCGATGTGTGATGGCATTGGACGGATACTCTGGAAGTTGGGAGCACAAACTAGAATAACAAGGAACTTAAATTTGCTCGAGTGTTGACTATGATCAGGAGGGACTACAAGTTGCAGGTGGAGTAATATGGAGTCTTTGGAGTAGCAGCGGTGCTCATGGGATAAGCTCAAGTCCAATATACATGGAAGTTTGACGCATGGGCGAATTCAAGGTGGTGGAAAATATTCGCCAAGGTGAAGTTTGTTAGAGTTGTGTCGAATATTGTGTACAAGGTAAGTTATAGTTGGACTCTGAGTAGTATTGTGTTTACATAGGATATGAAGTCGTGTCCTAGTAGGACACTTGTATCCTAAGCCTCTCATATATAGCGGGGGTAGACACACGATGTAACCTATGCCAACATAATAGCACAGGCGCGCAAGGGGGAGCCGGCGGCGTGTGCGGCGCCCGGATGGCCGGTTTGCGGTATTGTGACGGTGTCACGAGGAGGAGCGCCCGTAGTCAAGCCCGGGGATGTAGCCATATCGGTGAACCTCGTTAATAAATCTCGGTATCGTGCTCGTGTGATTACTTGGCCTCAGATGATTAACGGTACGCCTTGAATTTATTCTAACAAAAACCATGGAACAGAGAGGCATGGAAAAGAGTGAGTGACGAGTACATACCTTGCCGGCGGCGCGGAGGAAGAAGAGCTGGATCGCCGGCGGCAAGAAAAGCGGGACGAGTATGGCTAGATAGTCCGGTATCTTCGACAGGACATGGGCCACGGTGCAGCCCCAGCCGTGGGCGCAGGCATGGTCCACGGCAAAGGCGAGGAGGGCGGCCACGCAGAGCACGTAGACGGTTACCTTGGTAGCCAGCTCGGAGATCTCTTCTTCATGAGTCATCGCCATTTGTTTGTGGAGTGAAGTGGTCTGGTCGGTGAGCCGGTGTGCCTTCTAGCTGGCCTTGGGGGCTTTTATAGTGAGCTCCAAGCTGCGGCGATGGAGTGTTGCACATAATCAAATTTGAAGCAGGAATTTTTCATGATCTTTCTAAGAATCCAATTATTCGATGTGTCCTGCTTATGCATTTTACAGTCACTACAGATCTTATATTCTTATGTAGGAACCTAACAAGTTTCTCATCATGTTTGAATGGTCGGTAGTCCAAGTGTGTGGAGTTACACTAGTCGAAAAATGGCCTAATGTGAAGTACATTAGTCTCGGTTTGTAGCTGAACCGGCACTAATGTGACCATTAGTGCCGGTTCCAACGGCTAGGCGGGCGGCGCTCATTAGTACCGGTTCGTGACAAATCTTTAGTACCGGTTCGTGGCACCAACCGGTACTAAAGAGGCTGTGGCAGGCTGTTGGCAGGCTGGGCCCCGCCAGCCCCTTTAGTACCGGTTCATGCCACAAACCGGTAGTAAAGTTTTTTAGTTGATTCGCCATGCAACGGTTTTTTAGTCCCACCTTGCTCCGCTAACAGGGTTTTTACCACCTTAAATATGTTACTTCTCAAACTATCACAACCAATTGGTCTTCATTGAACTCTATGTGTAGGATCTGTGGCCGCAATAGGAATCTTCATCGGTTCTTAAACCGGGGAAGATTCTTATTCACAATTCAGATTCTACAAAAAAGATCATTAATGATCAATGTATTTTTGATGTATATTTTTACATGTTTACACATAGCAGTAGCGCGTTTTGGCTGAAAGGCGCTACTGATCAATGTTTTTTATTTATATTTTTACATTTTTACATGTTTACACAATCTGTTAGACGAAAACTCATCTGTTACAAAGGCTGGCACTTCATTTTTTTAACTTATTACAACTCCAGACTTTTTTTGCATTCAGTATGCACCATTCAAAGCCACGTCATCAACTTTCAACCCTTTCTGACATCGTTTGTTATTTTTCATGCATTTACTGATTTGTTTTGAGCTAAATGACCTTGAAATTGAAAAGCACTACAAATGAACTCTGAAAATGTTGAAACTTGGCATGGTATCATCATTTCACCCACATAGCATGTGCAAAAAAGTAGAGAGGCTTACGGCAAAAACTGGATGCACTTCGTGTACAAACTGGACAATCTCTTTCGAAGTATCAGTGTTTCGGACGAAAACTTATCTGTCACAAAGGCACTTCATTTTTTTAACTTATTACAACTCCAGACATATTATCAATTTGAATATAATGATAAAACACACTAATATTAAACATAAGAAAAAAAAATCACTAAAAAATCTATTTTTAAAGTTAACTTATTCACAAACTAGTGATTCACACAAATTTCAAATAATTCAAATTTAAACTATTCAAATTTGAAAACTACTGGCACTAACAGAAAGTTTCTAATTTTTTGTACCTAAAGCAAAAATATTCACAAAGAAACTCTAAATACAGCAAAAAACAACTCAGAAATAAATAAAAGAAACTAAATAAAGTAAGAAAGAAAAAATATAAAAAAAAATTTGCGCGCTGCCCATTGGGCCTGCTTGGCCTTGGGCATGGATGCAGGCCCGTAAGGCCCAGCAGGCCCACAGGGCAGCGCGGCAAAGTTATGCCCAGAAGCCTGCTATAGAGAGGAGCTCGAGAGAGCTACCGCACTGGGGCTTATAAACCAGTGCGGACGCTCCTCGGCTAGCGAGGTGGAACTAAACTTGCCGCACCGCACCTGCGCCAGCGCACACCTTTAGTATCAGTTAGTGGCTCCAAATTTAGTACTAGCGTATCCCCTAAAGGGGGGTGGTCTTTAGTATCAGTTGGAGCCACCACCCGGTACTAAAGGGGTGCCCTTCCCGCCGTTTGGCCTGGCCAAATTTGACCTTTAGTACCGGTTGGTGGCTACAACTGGTACTAAAGGCCCCTCCTATATATATAGCGCTTACGAAAATTTACGTTAATTTCTTCTTCATCTGCTTCGTCGTCGCGCCCGTCCCCGTCGCCGCCCCCGTCGCGCGTGCCCGTCCCCGTCCTCGTCGCCGCCCCCGTCGTGCGCGCCCGTCCCCGTCCCCGTCGCCATCGCAGTCCCCGTCCTCGTCGCCGCCCCCGTCGCGCACGCCCGTCCCCATTCGTCAATCGCGCGCGCTGCCCCCGGCCCGTCCGCGTCGCCGCCCCCCGTCGCCTCACATCGCCGGCTGTCGCCCCGCTGTAAGACCGCCCCCGGCCCTGCCGCGCCATGGCCGCCCCCCCCCCCCCCCCCCCACACACAGTACACACAAACAGAGACTGGTTTTTCTTAATTATTTTATGTTTTATGTTTTTTAGTTTTTTATACTTTTAGTTTATATAAATGTTAGATTAATGTCAATTGTAGATGATTATATATATATAAATGTTAGATATTAATGTCAAATGTTAGATGAATTAGATAGAAATGTTAGATATTAATGTCAAATGTTAGATGAATTAGATGAATTAGCTAAATATTAATGTTAGATGAGTTAGTTTTTTATATACTTTTAGTTATAAATGAATTAGATATATTAATGTTAGATGAATTAGATATAATAAATTTAGGTATATGAGATTTGATCATCTAATTAAAGGTTTACTGTATATAACTAGCTACTTTATTTTTAGTAACAAAATTAATAGAACTAGTTTATTTTTAGTAAGTGCTTAATTAGTTGAATTAGTTGAATTAATAGGAATAGTTGAATTAATAGAACTAGTTGAATTAGTTGAATTGATAGAACTAGTAAGTGTTTATCAATTAATGTTTCAACTATGAACATAGGAAATATCGTCTGACGACGAAAACGATTTCGGTATGTGCGAATACTGCGAAGACGAGCGCGTCCTGTGCGACAGAAATTTCCTACTTGATGATAGGCGCTTCAGCATCAAGCTAGATGAGACCTTCGAAGTGGATACAGTAAGTCACAATGACAAGTCTTTTTTCATAATTAAGCATGACTTATACTTCATTTGCTTCAACTTATAATTTTAAATTTTTACTATTCTACTAGCGTATCCCCTGCCATGCAAGAATTTTTGTCTTGGATAAGATAGGTTTCAATCTTAAGAAAACTATGGAGGTAAAGATAGTTTACTTGAAGACCAATCATGGTTATACTTTCAACGTCAAATTATATAATGCAGACACCTACACATATTTTGAATGCAAAATTTGGCAAGCACTATGCAAGGCTTATGCATTTGAGCCTGATATGGTTATCACCTTTGATATTCGTCCGGAAGATGATATTGAAGGTAATAGAGACATTTTGGTCGATGTGCAGACGCCTCCAGTTCTACCATTATGTGAGTTTCTCAACCATATTTATGTCTTCGATATTGTTTATTCAAAAATAGTTGACAACTAATTTCTATTAACGGCTTATTTCCATTCAAGCAAACATGTTCGGCGCTTGGTAGACATGACCGTCAACTGTCCCGAGGCTGAACTAAACTGCGAGGAGATAAGTCATTATGTTTCATGGCTTGAGGATCTTGATGCTGTTAAGAGAAATTATTTTCCTGAATTTGAAAATCTTAGTACTCAAAACGTGTGACCAATTGTGTTCGTATTGAACTACGGTCACATCTATTTAGGAAAGATGGTAATATTTTTACTATTTGTCCTCGGTGCATCTTTTGCATACATTATTTTTCAAGCTAAACTTCATTGCTAAGTATGTTACTATACGATGTTCTTCAATAGGGAGTCCCGATGATAGTTGTGCCTCACTGGATCGGTACTAAAGGTCGCATGTCAATGGTTAGCTTACGGCCAAGACATCCTACATCACACATGAGTGCATTCAGGATTTCTAAAACCGAGGAATGCTTAATCGTGAAAGACTGGAGCAAAATTGTGAACGATCGCAGAGAAGTACTAGGGGGCAGCAATCAGAAGCGCAACCCACGATTAGGAGACAGGTTCATCTGCATGCTCCAATATGATGAATCAGGAGAGCTACACATGTTCTATGCTATTTTACCCGAGAGAGAGCAGCAAGAGTGATTAGCTAGTTCCTGCTCTTAGTACTTGTCCTCTCATGTCCCTGTTCTTCGTCCTGAAATTAATCTATCTCAAAGTGATTTGCTTTTGTGGTCTTATGAACGCTTATAATCTCATGACCATGTTGAACTCGATGGTATCTTTGCTTCTGGTACAAGTGAATGTTTCTTCTTTAAGCTAGTGTTGGTGGTGTAGCGGTAATGACTATGATGATTAAATAGTGGTAATGACTATGATGATGATTACCTAGAGTGTTGTTGGTGATGATATGATGCAAGAGTTTTAATATTAATATGATGATGATGATGATGATGATGAGTTATATATATATCAATTATGAAAGAATCGCGGATATTAGTTTCAACTGGATGGATCCTACCTAAGTGATCAAGTAATATAGATTATCAATAATCCATATTACTTGATCACTTAGGATCCATCCACATAAAACTAATCCGCGGTTTCTTTCACCTAGTGATTTAATAACTCATTATAATGTAAAAACAATCTCTAAATTAAATGGAAACACACAAAATTAAAGGAAAAATAAATAATAAAACAAAAAAACCCAAACTTTTTAGTACCGGTTGGTGTTACGAACCGGTACTAAAGGTCTTCCCGCCCCCGGCGCTGGCTCGTGCCACGTGGTGGCCCTTTAGTGGCGGTTCGTGTTGAACCGGTACTAAAGGGGGGTGGCTTTAGTCCCCACCCTTTACTGCCGGTTACAGAAACGGCACTAAAGGGCCTTACGAACCGGTGCTATAGCACGGTTCTGCACTAGTGTTAAACCAGTATCGCCTTTCCCTTTTTTCTGAAAAGTAGCTTTAGATTTTGCTGACACGATGATGGAAAAATCATTCGGTGCTATATATAGCCTATAGGTGGTTGTTGTCAAGTACAAGCATTGTGGAGTGAGAACGACAAGGACGCAACATTGTCTAATCACTTGTTTCTGCCATTTTAAGACACCCTCCTAGTAGAGACTTTGGGAAGGTTTCGGTTTTTCAGCGATAGTGTGGTGCGCTACAGAAAAGAGCAAAGTCGTAAAAGGTGGCCATTGAGAATAGAGGCAGAATTATATGGACATCTTAATTAACAAGGGAAAGAAAATTTTCATTACAGGTACCGGTAATGTTTCATAGTGACCATGAAAGATTTAATTACATTTTTAAACACAAAGGTTTCTCCTAACTCTTCCGAGAATAACACTGTCCGGTTAATCTCTTTTCATGCTACTGTGTGATTAGCTTGAGTTTCAGTTGGAAGTACAAGGTAAAATTAATGATGAAAACAAAATAAAATTGCAGTGAATGGATAGCTTTATGATTAAGCTTTGAACCTGTGGTGACACCCAAACGTGCCCGTGACGAGTGTATTTATCTTTAGTGGAACAAGATGTTAACATATTGACTAGATTTAGAAATGCTACACTACGACATAGTTTCTCCTTGTTGAAAGCATGTCAGGATTGAAAATTCATGAATAAGATGCAACCATAGAGGACACCCAGAAACATGTGTGGTGCAATGCTAATTAAATGTTGTTAGTATATCAACTTTTGTAATCGTAGTAGTCTATTTGTGGAGAATAGCGACATGCCTAGCCATCGATCCCATTTTAAGAAGGTCACTAAAGTGACACAAGGGACCTAAAGGTTAGAACTAGAATTAGAACGGTGATATGATGTTGTGATGGCCGTGCTGCACTTTGTCACATGTATTATTTTGACGCACTACATTTGGCCATATTGTCTATCACAACCATAAACTCCACCAACTACTACTATGGCTATCATTTATTACGCAACTGCTACTTGACTTATCTCATGCCCAGTAGCTTGACTTATCTCATGCCCAGCAGCTTTGCTATATATAGATTGTAAAATGGTGATATATAATTTCTGAGCGAAAACAGAGTCCAACATGTAACTTTGTTAAATTAATGGATCATCAAATTTGTTGAGCAGCCATGCTATTTTTTCAAAGGTTTAGCTGCTTTGTCACATTCTCCCCCCTCCGTTTTTATCTGTCCAACTGACGCCACCTGCTCACACTCCCCTCGTGTACCGCACATGGAGACGATCGGCCCATGTGTTACAACGTGAAAGTCATTTATATTGTGCACGTTACCTACTGGCAAGACATCATCCTATAGATTTTAAGGTGTAGTATTAAGTTGATCTGATAGTTAATATTGTGAGGCCGAGAGCTTACCACAAAGACAACTTGGTAATTTTCTATTTGGGTAATGTTTCCGCTAGTGTAGGCCTTTCCCCTGTTCCGATGCCTGGGAGAGCTTGATAAATTTGGTGCCTCCGCTCAATCAAGACTGAAAAATAAACCCAATAAAGGCCTGCCTCATCAACACACTCCCGGCCCTTTCTATGGCATCAATGCACACTGTCGTTGCTCCATCAGCAATCGACCGCCGGTGCTATATCTTACTTACAACGACATGTAGTATCGTCTCATCTCTGCACTTTGTTGTGTGACTTCTATAGTGGGTCTGCCCAATAGAGCAGCTTTAGGAAGGTTCTATAGACCATCACGTGGTGGTTTTAAAACCTTTCACATAGATTTTTTTGGTTTTTCTTAATTGTTTTACATTTTTTTCTGTGTGTTTTCTCTGTTGGTTTTCATTTGTTTCCTTTTAGTTCTCTTGAGGTTTGTTTCTATTCATTTTTTCTTTTGCATTTCATTTTGTTTCCATTTTTCAAACATGTCAGACTTTATTTGAATACATGCTGAACATTTTTTTACAAGTTGAACATTCTTCTAATGAGCGTTAAACATTTTTCGAATACATGTTGACCGTTTGTAAAATGCACATTTTCACTTTTTAATACACACTGAATATTTTTAAACACATGTTTGAACAATTAATAAAATGTCACCACTAAAGAAAACTGCAAACATCTTTATGTCTTGTGATATTTTTTTAAATGGCACGCATGTTTTTTATATGTTATGAACAGTTTTCTAAAACTGCGCGAACAAGTTTTTGCATTTCAAGAACATTTTTTATAATGTCATGAAACATATTTTTTAAACACGTAAACACTTTATAAATGTCATGAACAACTTTGTAAATGATACAAACACTTTTTACAGATTCAATGTACACTTTTTTACGTTTTCATGAACATTAAAAAATATAATGATCATATCCATTTAAATATCATGAACATTTTTTTTGAATGGTACGAACATTTTACAGAAAACCCGCGAATAATTCTTTTACACTACATGAACATGTTTTAGATGTGCGGTGATCGTTTATAAAAAATTAACTCATAATTGTGTATATAATATAAATAACAAAAATTTATAAAGTAAAAAGGGAAAACGAATAGAACAAATAAACTAGACCAAACAAGGGAACGAACGAAGAAAATAAAGGTAAGGAAGGGACGCTATTGGACCGGCCCATTCTTGCGACCCTTGAGGCGAGGCACATGTGTGTCTTGTGTCAAGAGAAACATAGACGCGCCCTCAGAGTATCTCCAGCCGCGCCCCCAACAAGGCCCCCCCGGCGATTTTTCTGCCGCCGGCGCCAAAAATCGGCCCAGTCGCATCCCCAGGGGCCCTTTTTCGCCGGCTCGGGCCGAAATTGGCGCCGGCGGACCCAACCCGAACCCGGCGCGCTGGGGGCGCTCGGGGGCGCCGGGCGAATCGTTTTTGGCGCGAAAGCGCCGCGGGCCAGCCTCGTCAGCGACACCGTCCGCCTCGTCTTCTCCCGACGCCTCGGTTTCCCGCGAACAGGAGTCGTGAGTCCTGTTCCAGACGAACATCCCGGCGCCGCCGGACATGCGCGCCGGGTCGACAGGCTGGAGGCTCAGCAATGGGGGAGTGCCCATTCCCCCGTTGCCCGACGCCGTGGCCAAACCATCCTACTTCGCCGACGAGGCCGAGATCGTGCGCGCCTCCCTCACCGACGCCGAGCTCTCCCTCCCCCAGTACGCCGCCGACAACCACGCGGCTTGGGCGGCGTACTTCGAGCGCCGCCAGCAGCAGCGGCTGGCGTCCACGAACGGGGCGCCGGTGGTCGGCGGCGTGAAGAACAGCGAGGGGCGCCACCTGTGGTGGGGCGCCCCTGGCCGCACACTTGAGGGCGTGCTGACGCACCTCGAGGGCGGCAACAACCCGCCGTTGGCGTACCCCCCCCCCTCCCCCGAGGGCGGCCGCCCTGGCGCACCGCCCACGCGACGGGCAATGGGCACCAAGGAGGTTCGGCGCGTCCTCCTCCTCTTCCTCCTCCCGCTCCTCCTCCCACTCCTCCGGCACTCCGACGCTGCTCAGCGTCAAGGCCGAGCCCGCGGCGGAGATGCCGCTCGGTCGGCGCACTCGCAGCGCCGGCATCGTCATCAACGAGGGCGGCCGGCGCGCCTCCTCGTCGGCTCCTCCTCCGCGCTTCGTCAAGCCAAAGACGGAGCCGGGGCTCGTGCCGGTGAAGACGGAGCCGGGGCTGGCGCCGGTGAAGACGGAGCACGGCGAGGTCGAGCTCGACGACGACGCGGCCCTTGAATGGGCACACCAGGACTCCATCAAGATGGCGACGGAGCGCCAGCGCGCCGCCCTGCGGCGCTTCGAGCGGCGCCGCCGAGGCCGCGACGAAGGAGGAGTCGTCATCATCGATGACAGCGACGACGACGACGACGCGCCGCCGCCGCCACCAGCCGGGGAGGGGTCCAGCAGGGGCGCCCGAGTCAAGGAGGAGAAGGCCGACGATGGCGGCGACGACGGCGACTTCTCGGCCTTCACCAAGTTTTTTTTATTTGTTTTTATATGTAATGGCGACTACTCGACTTAAATCCGCGAATATAAGCCCAAGTTTGCCGAAATTTGGCGTGTTTTAGCCGAACTTTGCGTAAATTTGCTACACAATTTTTTTTCCCGCGGCTGGGGGCCAACTCGTCCCCAGGCCCATTTTTTTCGCCGGGTCACCCCAGGCGGCGATTTTAGGCGCCCCTGGGGGGCCAACGGCTGGAGATGCTCTCAGGTAGCATAGCTGCCATTCGGCTGCTGCAGTCGGCAGGCCATGTGCATCACCACGTCTTCCTTCTCGGAAGACGATATGTGAAACCCACAACTATCAGGAACCAATTTTAGCTTTGGTCATAAATTAAAAAAAGAAGTAAAAAAGGAACCTATTTTAGCTGCTTTCCCGTTCCTGCTATTTATAATCGCGGACGAAGTTATAGGCGGTAAAAATGCTATTATTGCATACATAGAATGGACGCTCTGCATCAGATCGTACGTCTAGTCATATGTATGGGCACGTACTGGTAAATTGCAGCGGCACAAATCATTATGTTAGATATAGGTCCGGTTCAGAGTAACCACCAACCAAAGCTACCATAGCACTGCAGTCACTGCATCAGCGCAGCGCTGAACTAGCATCAACTGAAGCAAGCTTCATACTACTAGCTAGTATTGTACTAGTAGATCACTACACATCACACGGCATCGCTCTTTATTCAGAACAGCATCAAAGGATGTAGGAAACAGGCAAACAGCAGCGCTCCTGCACTGCGTAGCACTCTCCATCACCTTGGAGCTTTCGGCTTGAAATCCTGCGCACCTGGCGATTAAAGGACGAACTTGTGTCAACATCAATGTCATTTGCAGTTTAGCACAAAATGAAACTATAAAGTACAAAAATTATAAGATCGTCCTATCAATCTCTACCATCGTGTGGCAGTTTAGTACTACAAGAGTAGCATTGGTGCTTGGTGATGACTGATGACAACAATTATATATACTTTCAGTTGATACCAAACATGCAGAACCAACTGATACATTCCACTACTTGACTTGAACATTACTTGCATCATCTTCTACCAACTGGGTGTGGAGTGAATTAGTGGTCGGTGAACGACGAAATTATATCAGGATCAATAGTGTTTCAAGTTGAGACGAGAGAAAGATCAAGTGCAAAAAATTAGGATCAAGAAAAAAAATTATTATTGTATGATCTCAACCAACACGTGGCAGTTTACAAGAGAGTAGCATTGGACCTTTCTGATAACTGATGACAAGAATTACACTTTCAGTTGATAGCAAACGTGGAGAACCAACCAACGGATAAATTCTAGACTACTGTATTTGACTTAACATATACTTGCATCCTCTTCTACCAATTTGTTGGTACAAAAGCACTCGATTAGCATTGGAGCTTTGTGATAACTGATGACAACAATTACACATTCAGTTGATAACAAACACGGAGAACCAACCGACTGATAAATTCTACTCCCTCCGTCCCATAATATAAAAACGTTTTTGACATTAGTATAGTGTCAAAAACGTTCTTATATTATGGGACAGAGGGAGTACTACTGTACTTGACTTAACATATACTCGCATCATCTTCTACCAATTTGTTGGTACAAAAGCACTCGATGTTCCGCTACAATACTTAATTTTGAGAAAGTGTGATGTTGATGTTCGGCTTAGCTTAATTAATGCCACTTACCTTAGTAAGTCGATGATCCGGCGCAAGGGCTACTCTGCAGCCACCATGTTGCTTGGCCCGGGATTCATCCTCCACAGCGCCACTGCAGCGCGGACATAGACGAGGGCTTCCCACATGAACGTGCACAAGAGAGCCGCGTAGCCGAGAAGGTCGGAGATCTCTGTATGTCCACACTTAAAAAGAAGGAAAGAGATGGTTCCCATCGATGCCGACCCAATGAAAAGCCAAAGAATTGCCAAGGCCAGCGGCGACGGCGACAGAAGGGTTGGCTCCTCGTCATTCTTCACGATGAGGCTCTCCGCGTCCGCCGCCGCCTATCACATTACACAGTGAATTCATCAGCATCACGGGAAGCAGAACCATGGAGCAGAGTGAGTGATGAGCACGTACGTACCTTGGTCCTGCAGCCGGCGGCGCGGAGGAAGAAGAGCACGAGCGCCGGCGGCAGGAGAAGCAGGACAGGTGTGGATAGATAGTCTGCTATCTCGGACAGGATATAGGCCGGGGTGCAGCCCCAGCCGCGGGCGCAGGCCAGGTCCGCGAAGATGGTGAGGAAGGCGGCCGCGAACATCGTGCAGGTCGTGCCCACAGAGAGGTAGACCAGGGCATCGGCGGCAGCGCGGGCGTGGCTGCTGCGCGCCAGTGCATCCACGGCCTTCCTCACCGGCGCCGGCGAGATGGCGGCTAGGTCGGCAGCCTGCTTGGAGAGCACTTCTTCGAGAGTCATCGCCATTTGGACGTGGAGTGAAGTGGTCTGGTGTCTGGTCTTTGACTTACCTGGTGTGGCTTCTAGCTGGTGTTATGGCCTGGGGACCTTTGGGGCTTTTATAGTGAGCTGCAAGCTGTGGCAAACGTGCGTACGAGTGTTTTCTTGCACGTACTAATCAAAATTAGAGCAGGAATTTCTCATGATTATTCAAAGAATCCAACTATTTCCTGTGTCATCCTTATGCATTTTACAGCGACTAATCTTCAATTCTATGCATCAACTTTCCTTTTTTAAGTATTTTTTAGAATAAGTAGCTTTAGATTTTGCTGACACGATGATGGACAAATTATACGGTGCTATATCCTATAGGTGGTTGTTGTCGAGTAGCATTGTGGAGTGAGAAAGAAAAAAAATGCGTTGTTGTCTAATCTCTCGCTTGTGCCATTTTAGGATACCCTCCTAGCAGTAAAGAATTTGGCACAGGTTTCAGTTTTCGTCAATAGCGTGGTGCACTAGAGAAAAAAGCACAGTAGTAAGAGGTGGTCATTGAAAACAAAGATTGAATTACGTGGACATCTAAAGGAAGGAAATAAATGGTCATTAGGTATCCTATAATGTTTCATAGTGCTCATGATCGATTTAATTACATTTTACCACACAATTCTCCTAACCCCTGCAAGAATATAACTGTTTGAGTGAGTACTATGTGAATCTTCAAAATCAATCCTATCTGTCGGAATCTAAAAGATTCTCATATTTCAAATCAACCGGACAAAGTATGAGGTAGTAGTGTAGTATATAGTTATGTTCTTGCTGATGCAATGTAGTATAGATTCTCTCATATTTTTCAGATAGGACAAAGTACATGGATTGATCTAGGGTTCTTGCCTTGATTTCTTTTTCTAGTATACGTGATGTCGATGATGGACTTATGAGCAAAAGAGAGAGAGAACGAGTTAGTGATGTGCGAATCACTTAACGTGCCACTATGTGATTAGCTAGAGTTTCAGTTCTGGGCAATAATAAGGTGTAAAAATGGAAGTACAAGGAACAATTAATCTTTCGTGGAAAAGATGTAAATGTGGCCATGATGAGTACGTTTATATTTAGTGGAACAAGATGTGGACATTTTGACCAGGTTTAGAAATGCTACACCAAGACATAGTTTCCACTTTTAAAACATGGCAGGAATGCAAGCTCATAATTAAGACGCAAATGTAAACTTCTGCAGTGCAATGCTAATTAAAATTTATTTAGTACTAACTTGTGTAAACCTAGTAGTTTCATTTGTGGAAAGTGGATACGTGTGTGCCTAGCCATCAATCCCAGCCGAAGAAGAAGGTGACGAAAATGACAGGCAAGGTTTTGGCTAGCGGGTGGCAAATTTGGTTACAGCCCAACAACTGCAAATCTCAGTATCCCACAAGCAATCGCCATACTGAGCAAAAATATCCTGAATTTTTTAATTTGAATAAATTTTATTGGATTCGAAATTCATTCAAAAAATCGTTCATTAACCGCTCAACATTTTTCAGTTACCACGGTAACTTTAAATCCCGGTGCTCCATCAGATTTATTTACATCCGATATCCAAAACTTTGGACATGGGAACTAATTAAAGATTTAACTTGCAGAAAAATAAATTTTTGACGTGAACTAGACTAGGGTGACATGATTTTGTTATGGCGCTGCTGCAGTTTGGTCACATATACTATTATTGTGACACACTATATATGATTATATTCTCTTTCACAACCATTATCTCCACCATCTACATACTATAGCTATATCATTTATTACCCAATCCCCACTTTACTTATCTCTCTTGAGCATGCCCATCAGTTTTGCCATATACTATATTGTACCATGGGAAAATATCAATTAGAACTGAAAACAACCTCCGGCAGATTTGCTACATGGATTGCTATCATAGTAACTAACTCGGTGTGGCCTTCTAGCTGATGCTATGGCCTAGGGCCTTGGTGGATTTTCCAGTGACCTCCAAGCTGTGGCAAACGTACATGCGAGTGTCGGTCAGTTGTTGCATGCAATCAAAGATTTAAAGCAGGAATTTGTCATGATTCTTCTAATTAAGAATACCAACTATTTTATACGTCATCCATTTTACAGTGACTAAGCATACATATGTACGAATGTAACAATTTTCTCATGATTTTTAAAATGGCTGGTAGTCCACGTGTGTGGAATTAAACCAACATCAGCTTTCCTTTTTGTGAAAAGTAGCTTTAGATTTTGTTGACGCGATGTTGGACAAATAAGTCGGTGCTATAGCCTACAGGTGGCTGTTTGAAAAAGAAAAAAAATGTGTCATTGTCTAATCTCTTGTTTGGGCCATTTCAGGATAAACCCCTAGTCGAGACTTTGGTAAGGTTCTAGTTATTCTGCAACGGTATGGTAGAATACAACAATAAGAAAAACAGAGTAGTAAAAGGGTGGCCACTTAGAATAAGCAAGGAAAGAAATGCTCATTGCAGGAATCCAGTAATGTTTCACAGTTTCTTCCAACTCTTCCAAAAATCGAATTGTTCGAGTCAGTACTTTGCGAGTCTTCAAAATCAATCCTATCCACCATCAGAATCTAATTATTTCTCATATTTCAAATCAACGGGGCAAAGTGTGTGGTAGCAACATAGTATATAGATTTTGTTCTTGCTTATGCAATGTAGTACAGATTTTCTCATAGTTTTCAAATAGGACAAAGTTTATGGATCGGCCTAGTGCTTCTCATATTTCTCTTTCTAGTATGTGATGACGATGATGGACTTATGAGCACAAGGGACGAAATTAATTAGTGATGTGGGGAACACTTGTCATGCCACTCCGTGATTAGAATAGTTTCCTTTCAAAACAATAATAAGGTGTAAAAATGGAAGTACAAGGTACAATTAATATTGGAAACAAAAAACAAGATAGCTTTGTGATTAAGCTTTGAACATGTGTCGACATCCAAAGGTGCGATGATGACTGTATTTATCTTTAGTGGAACAAGATGTCAACATTTTGAGCAGATTTAGAAAGGGTACACTAAAACGTAATTACGATTTGGATGCTGCTATGCGCTGTGGAAGCCTTGATATATACGAATGGAAGGACCCTGACATAGTGTGGGCTGGCTTGGGTATGCCTGTGATAGCACCGGTATGCGTGAATCTTTTCTAGGAGTAACCACCATCACATCTAGTGACGGCCGCATAATAAAATTTTGGCACTGCCCATGGCACAACAGTGCAAAGCCCAGAGACATTGCCCCTGCGATCTTCCGCATCTCAAAGAAGAAAAACGTCTCTTGCTCACGGCGCATTGCATGACCTTGTTTGGACCTTCTGGATTGACATGTGTGATGGTCTCAGTGTCACATATATCGAAGAACTCCACTCTCTGGGCCCAGCTTCATACTGTGCACCCTAGAACCTTTCTACTAGCGGTGTCTACTCGACCGCATCCGCGTACAAGGCACAGTACGAGGGAGTAGTCTTGACCACCATGGTCGTGGCTGTTTGGAGAAATTGGGCGTCGCCCAAGTGTAAGTTCTTTGTCTGGCTTCTCATCAAGAATAGGGTCTGGACTATTGGTCGCCGGCAAGGCAGGGATGGCCAAATTGTGCTCTATGCTAACTTTGTAGGAGGGAACAGCTGTGCACATTTTCTTCAAGTGTTGATGCTCCTTCAAAGTTTGGGCGGCTGTAAATTGCTTGTTCCTATTTTTTGTGGGTGTCAATGGCTTGTTCGATGTGCCCGAGCTGGTTATTGCGGATTGGGAGACTTGGCTTCGGTCCATGCGTGGTGGAGTTTGACGACCCTCTCGCCCGGTCACAGGAGGAAGGCCATCGCCTTGCTCGTTATGCTTGTCACCTGGAAGCTATGGAACGAAAGAAATGCACGCGTCTTCTGAAATAAATCGATTTTGCTCACAACCATCATTGCTAATATCAGGACAGAGGCGCGGAATAATTGGGTCCTCATAAGGGCAAAAAATTTGAGCTCTTTGATGTCGTGATAGTAGTCTTTTGTTTATCTTTTTGTGAGAGGTGTTTTGGACCTCTCTGAACCTTGAGATTCGTTTACCCCTTCTCCATTATTAGTGAGATGAGACAGGTCTTTTGCCTCCGTTACAAGAAGAAGGCGAAGCGATGTGGATACTGATATAGGATAGGTTAGTACTTTTTTAATGTTATCATGCGACCACTGTTCACCCTATAGGTGTGTACGCCAAGGCGCGTGTACTATAAAAGTTTTGTACAAGTCAACTGCACCATCCATCGATCGATCTATTCTTCTTCTTCTTTTCTTCGAATTAAAATATCACGACCCAGCTGCGTTCTTCTGCTGCTGCTGCTCGCCACCGGTGTAGTCACCATGGTTGTCACTCACCGCTGAGGCACATAGCAAGTGTTCAACGAAATGTATGAGCCAAATTTAAGTTTACTCCATTATATATAGGGGATCGGCTAGTGGTGTGGCGGGACGTGGTGTGGCGGGGAAGAGACCGGCCGAGCTCCCTGGGACGGGTCGCGCTGGGACTGCGCCGGGCGGTGGCCGCGCTGCGGTGACTGCTGTGCCGCCGCCATCTACTGCCTCCGGTCGTGGAGCTGGCCGGGGCGCGGTGCCCCTCGTGCCGCTCGTGGGAGGGCGCGGCGGAACGTTGCCGGGTGCGGCCGTGGGGCGTGGTGCCACGGCGTCTGCCGGAGCTCGCGTACCGGTGATTGCGGCCTCGGGTTTGGCGCCTAGTCGTGGTGGGCAGACTGGTGGTGCTGTGGGTCGGGGCGGCACGGCGACTAAGCCGCCAACGACGGGGGCGACAGGGGCTGTGGGACATCTGCCTAGGCAAGCACCGCCACCCCACTTCGTCACCAAACCTGTGGCTGGTGCTAATGCCGCGCCTCGGGCACAATGGGGAGACAATGGTTTTGACGCATATGGGGCAGGTGTGCACCGTGGATCGTCGTCGACGGGTGGCGGCCGAGGTTACGCTTGGCAGAGCGACGGTTCGGCCGAGCGACCGTTCCTGGGACCCCAGGGTGGTTTTGTTGAGGGTGCTTCTGGTCCCGATTCTAGACAGCGTGGTGGCTTCCGTGGGCATCGTGGTGGTCGGGGCGGGCGAGGGGGCCGGTACCGTCCACGACCGCCGCCACCACCGGTCGTTGTCGAGCAGATGACTGATAGCGGGGCTGCAGAGGAGCCTGTGTTGTCCGATCACGCTATGGAGGTAGTGACGGCTCTTGCTTCTGCTCCGGTTCCTGAGAATGAGGTTATGCCTGATGTGTCCGCGGAGATGATGGACAGGGCTGAGTCTGATAGAGCGTCCAAGTGGGCGCGTAGGAAAGAAAAGATGCTTTGTTGCGGAGTGTGTGGCACGTTTATGTGATACGTGTGGTAAACTGGCACATGAATCTGGGGATTGTCCGTTACTGCGCGATCAGACACCTTCACTCATGATGTATGGAGTATACTGTGCTGAGCTAACTTTTTTCGAGTCTCCGACTGAGCACGAGGTGCCTGACGAGTCTCCGAGTAAGACCACGGGGATTGTCAATGTCACCAGAGGGGAGGTGTCTGAGGCACAGATCGTGCAGAGGCTTCGAGAGCTGGCTCCTGGGGATTTCCAGTGGGACCTTGTCGGTCTTGCTGATAAGATGTTCAGGGTCGAGTGCCCGTCTGTGGAGGATCTGCAGAGGTTGCTGAGTTTTGGGATGTGTAAGGTGCCGGGTACTGATGGTATCCTTGAGTTTCAGGAATGGAAGCTTGTTGAGCCTCAGGGCGTACCGCTTACGCAAGCGTGGCTACGCTTTTCCGGGGCACCTTCCTCTCCACTGCAGGATGCTCGGGTTGTGGCCAGTTTGGGCATTCTTGTGGGGAAGCCTGAGCGTGTGGACATGGCTTTCACCAGAGCTCAAGGGATTGCTCGGGTTCTGGTCAGTATTCTGAACGTTGAGTATGTGCCGGAAGTGGTTAAGTGGGCTTATCGAGGCAGGATTTATAATCTGGTTATTGAGTTTGAGGACGAGAGCCTTCTGTCTGCGCCGGCTCATGTGTCTGACGTTGATATGAATGAGGGTGACGGTGGCGCGGGAGTTCAGGAACCGCCGGTCGAGGACTCTGGACGACAGCTGTCCATGGGGACGGGGTCCGAGACCGCGACGACCGGGGATGGAGCTGCCCAACCCTCCTCGGTGCCTTCGACGTCGTTGAGATTTGGATCCTTCGAACCTTTTTCTGCACTGCCGAGGTTGTGGAGCGATCGGGTTGAGTCCAAGGAGGCCTTTGAGCTCGCTTTGCCTGCTTTGGATTTTCTGGATGATGTGGACTCGGGTTCTGGGGATTTCGGGGTTTCATCACTTTCGGTCAGGGGGGCGGAGGAGGTGAGTCGGCAGGTGGCCACTCCCTCTTCTAGTCAGCGCGCGGTTCCCCCTCAGGAGATGCCGCAGCTTACCGGGCCTGGTGTGCCGGGAGGAGCCATAGGCCAGGCGGTTTCGGGTTGCTCTTTTTGTGCTGAGGAAGGGGATGCGGGGCAGGTGGCTCCCGTATCCTCTTCTTCGTTGGGAGGAGGTCCGGGTCAGGAGGACTCGGATACTTCTTCTCCCGTTGCGTCTTCCTCTCGGTTGGTGCCGGCTTCGCCTTCGGGAGTGGGCTCGGGGCAGGTGGCTTCGGAGCTTTCTCCTATGGTGGTAGCCTCTCCGGTGCAGGTTGGGGAGCTAGGACGGGCGGTGCTGGCTATGTCTCCACCACCCTCGGTGACGGCCCCGTCTGGTGGGGCGCGCCAGGCGTCCCGTCCTCCTACTGGCGCGGCTGTGGGGAAGCCCATGCAGGTCGCTCGGACTGCGGGTTGGGGTGAGGCAGGAGGCCGTACCCCATCCGCGATCTCTCGGGAGGAGGTCATTGCGTTTGGTGGGATCCGGGATCCCATGTCTGAGGGGCGCTGGGTGAGTGACCGTCTCCAGGCACATCCGGATGTGGACGACATTCAGCAACGGTGCGCCATGAGGGCGGCCAAGCTTCGTGATGTCGAGGTCACTACTGGTATGTCAGTCAATACTTCTAATTCCATTTTGCATTTTTCAAATGATGAGATTCTTGATAATGCAAATCAATTAGGAGTTTCTCTAGGTAGTAATGAAACTGAAATTACTAATTCTATTAATGATCTACTTGACCTAGAGGCTGAGTGGGCCTTAGAGATGATTCGCAATATTGCGGTTGTTGAACCCATGTGTGATTCGGAGGTTGATGCGCTCGGGGTCAGGGTGCTTGACAATTTTTGTGCGGATCTTTTGCCTCCTAGTTCTGAGGCGGAGGTAGAGGATGTTTCTACTGACATAGTTTTGGCATGCCCCTCTGACACTGGGTATGAGGACCAGTTGCAGAGTCAAGCTATCCCAAAGTGCAAGTGGAAACGGAAGGTTTACCCGTTGTCCGCTGTGCGTAGGAGTGCTAGGATGCGTTCGGCAAAAAATTCTACGATGAACTATGAAAGGAATCTTTTGGAATAGCAGAGGTCTAAGGGACTTGGCTAAAAGAAGGTTTCTTGCTGAGGCGTCTGTCGAGCATGTTGGTAATCGTAGCATAATTTTAAAATTTTCCTACGCTCACCAAGATGCATCTATGGAGCATACTAGCAACGAGGGGAAAGGAGTGCATCTACATACCCTTGTAGATCGCGAGCGGAAGCGTTCCAATGAACGTGGATGACGGAGTCGTACTCGCCGTGATCCAAATCACCGATGACCGAGTGCCGAACGGACGGCACCTCCACGTTCAACACACGTACGGTGCAGCAACGTCTCCTCCTTCTTGATCCAGCAAGGGGGAAGGAGAGGTTGATGGAGATCCAGCAGCACGACGGCATGGTGGTGGATGTAGCGGGATGCCGGCAGGGCTTCGCCGAGCTTCTACGAGAGAGAGAGGTGTAGCAGGGGAGGAGGGAGGCGCCCAAGGCTAAGATGTTGCTGCCCTCCCCCCCTTTATATAGGCCCCCTGGGAGGGGGGGCGCCGGCCAAAACCCATCTAGGGTGGGGGGCGGCGGCCAAGGGGGTGCCTTGCCCCCCAAGGCAAGTGGGAAGCCCCCCACCCTAGGGTTTGCAACCCTAAGCGCATGGGGGGAGGCCCATGGGGGGCGCCCAGCCCACTAGGGGCTGGTTCCCTTCCCACTTCAGCCCACGGGGCCCTCCGGGATAGGTGGCCCCACCCGGTGGACCCCCGAGACCCTTCCGGTGGTCCCGGTACAATACCGGTAACCCCCGAAACTTTCCCGGTGGCCGAAACTTGACTTCCTATATATAATTCTTCACCTCCGGACCATTCCGGAACTCCTCGTGACGTCCGGGATCTCATCCGGGACTCCGAACAACTTTCGGGTTTCCGCATACAAATATCTCTACAACCCTAGCGTCACCGAACCTTAAGTGTGTAGACCCTACGGGTTCGGGAGACATGCAGACATGACCGAGACGCCTCTCCGGTCAATAACCAACAGCGGGATCTGGATACCCATGTTGGCTCCCACATGTTCCACGATGATCTCATCGGATGAACCACGGTGTCGAGGATTCAATCAATCCCGTATGCAATTCCCTTTGTCAATCGGTGTGTTACTTGCCCGAGATTCGATCGTTGGTATCCCAATACCTTGTTCAATCTCGTTACCGGCAAGTCTCTTTACTCGTACCGCAATGCATGATCCCGTGACTAACGCCTTAGTCACATAGAGCTCATTATGATGATGCATTACCGAGTGGGCCCAGAGATACCTCTCCGTCACACGGAGTGACAAATCCCAGTCTCGATCCGTGCTAACCCAACAGACACTTTCGGAGATACCCGTAGTGCACCTTTATAGTCACCCAGTTACGTTGTGACGTTTGGCACACCCAAAGCACTCCTACGGTATCCGGGAGTTGCACGATCTCATGGTCTAAGGAAAAGATACTTGACATTGGAAAAGCTCTAGCAAACGAAGCTACACGATCTTTTATGCTATGCTTAGGATTGGGTCTTGTCCATCACATCATTCTCCTAGTGATGTGATCCCGTTATCAACGACATCCAATGTCCATAGTCAGGAAACCATGACTATCAGTTGATCAACGAGCTAGTCAACTAGAGGCTTACTAGGGACACGTTGTGGTCTATGTATTCACACATGTATTACGATTTCCGGACAATACAATTATAGCATGAACAATAGACAATTACCATGAACAAAGAAATATAATAATAACCATTTATTATTGCCTCTAGGGCATATTTCCAACAGTCTCCCACTTGCACTAGAGTCAATAATCTAGTTACATTGTGATGAATCGAACACCCATTGCGTCCTGGTGTTGATCATGTTTTGCTCTAGGGAGAGGTTTAGTCAACGGATCTGCTACATTCAGGTCCGTATGTACTTTACAAATATCTATGTCTCCATTTTGAACACTTTCACGAATGGAGTTGAAGCGACGCTTGATATGACTGGTCTTCCTGTGAAACCTGGGCTCCTTCGCAAGGGCAATAGCTCCAGTGTTGTCACAGAAGAGAGTCATCGGGCCCGACGCATTGGGAATCACCCCTAGGTCGGTAATGAACTCCTTCATCCAGACTGCTTCCTGCGATGCCTCCGAGGCCGCCATATACTCCGCTTCACGTGTAGATCCCGCCACGACGCTTTGCTTGCAACTGCACCAGCTTACTGCTCCTCCATTCAAAATATACACGTATCCGGTTTGTGACTTCGAGTCATCCAGATCTGTGTCGAAGCTAGCGTCGACGTAACCCTTTACGACGAGCTCTTCGTCACCTCCATAAACGAGAAACATATCCTTAGTCCTCTTCAGGTACTTCAGGATATTCTTGACCGCTGTCCAGTGTTCCATGCCGGGATTACTTTGGTACCTTCCTACCAAACTTACGGCAAGGTTTACATCAGGTCTGGTACACAGCATGGCATACATAATAGACCCTATGGCCGAGGCATAGGGGATGACACTCATCTTTTCTCTATCTTCTGCCGTGGTCGGGCATTGAGTCGTGCTCAACTGCACACCTTGCAATACAGGCAAGAACCCCTTCTTGGACTGATCCATATTGAACTTCTTCAATATCTTGTCAAGGTATGTACTTTGTGAAAGACCAATGAGGCGTCTTGATCTATCTCTATAGATCTTGATGCCTAATATATAAGCAGCTTCTCCAAGGTCCTTCATTGAAAAACACTTATTCAAATAGGCCTTTATACTTTCCAAGAATTCTATATCATTTCCCATCAATAATATGTCATCCACATATAATATGAGAAATGCTACAGAGCTCCCACTCACTTTCTTGTAAACACAGGCTTCTCCATAAGTCTGTGTAAACCCAAACGCTTTGATCATCTCATCAAAGCGAATGTTCCAACTCCGAGATGCTTGCATCAGCCCATAGATTGAGCGCTGGAGCTTGCATACTTTGTTAGCATTCTTAGGATCGACAAAACCTTCCGGCTGCATCATATACAACTCTTCCTTAAGGAAGCCGTTAAGGAATGTCGTTTTGACATCCATCTGCCATATCTCATAATCATAGTATGCGGCAATTGCTAACATGATTCGGACGGACTTCAGCTTCGCTACGGGTGAGAAAGTCTCATCGTAGTCAACCCCTTGAACTTGTCGATAACCCTTAGCGACAAGTCGAGCTTTGTAGATGGTCACATTACCATCCGCGTCCGTCTTCTTCTTAAAGATCCATTTATTTTCTATGGCTCGCCGATCATCGGGAAAGTCAGTCAAAGTCCATACTACGTTTTCATACATGGATCCTATCTCGGATTTCATGGCTTCTAGCCATTTGTCGGAATCCGGGCCCGCCACCGCTTCTTCATAGTTCGAAGGTTCACCGTTGTCTAACAACATGATTTCCAGGACAGGGTTGCCGTACCACTCTGGTGCAGAACGTGTCCTTGTGGACCTACGAAGTTCAGTAACTTGATCCGAAGCTTCATGATCATCATCATTAACTTCCTCCCCAGTCGGTGTAGGCACCACAGGAACATTTTCCCGCGCTGCGCTACTTTCCGGTTCGGAAGGGGTGACTATCAACTCATCAAGTTCCACTTTCCTCCCACTCAATTCTTTCGAGAGAAACTCCTTCTCCAGAAAGGACCCGTTCTTGGCAACGAAGATCTTGCCTTCGGATCTGAGGTAGAAGGTATACCCAATCGTTTCCTTAGGGTATCCTATGAAGACGCATTTCTCCGACTTGGGTTCGAGCTTTTCAGGTTGAAGTTTCTTGACATAAGCATCGCATCCCCAAACTTTTAGAAACGACAGCTTAGGTTTCTTCCCAAACCATAATTCATACGGTGTCGTCTCAACGGATTTCGACGGAGCCCTATTTAAAGTGAATGCGGCAGTCTCTAAAGCATAGCCCCAAAATGAGAGCGGTAAATCGGTAAGAGACATCATAGATCGCACCATATCCAATAGAGTGCGATTACGACGTTCGGACACACCATTTCGCTGAGGTGTTCCAGGCGGCGTGAGTTGTGAAACTATTCCACATTTCCTTAAATGTGCACCAAATTCGTGACTCAAATATTCTCCACCACGATCTGATCGTAAGAATTTTATTCTCCTGTCACGTTGATTCTCAACCTCACTTTGAAATTCCTTGAACTTTTCAAAGGTTTCAGACTTGTGCTTCATTAGGTAGACATACCCATATCTACTTAAATCATCAGTGAGAGTGAGAACATAACGATATCCTCCGCGAGCCTCAACACTCATTGGACCGCACACGTCGGTATGTATGATTTCCAATAAGTTGGTTGCTCGCTCCATTGTTCCGGAGAACGGAGTCTTGGTCATCTTACCCATGAGGCATGGTTCGCACGTGTCAAATGATTCGTAATCAAGAGACTCCAAAAGTCCATCTGCATGGAGCTTCTTCATGCGCTTGACACCAATGTGACCAAGGCGGCAGTGCCACAGATATGTGGGACTATCGTTATCAACTTTACATCTTTTGGTATTCACATTATGAATATGTGTAACATCACGTTCGAGATTCATCAAGAATAAACCATTGACCAGCGGGGCATGACCATAAAACATATCTCTCAAATAAATAGAACAACCATTATTCTCGGATTTAAATGAGTAGCCATCTCGAATTAAACGAGATCCAGATACAATGTTCATGCTCAAAGCTGGCACTAAATAACAATTATTAAGGTTTAAAACTAATCCCGTAGGTAGATGCAGAGGTAGCGTGCCGACGGCGATCACATCGACCTTGGAACCATTCCCGACGCGCATCGTCACCTCGTCCTTCGCCAGTCTCCGTTTATTCCGTAGTTCCGGTTTTGAGTTACAAATATGAGCAACCGCACCGGTATGAAATACCCAGGAGCTACTACGAGTACTGGTAAGGTACACATCAATTACATGTATATCACATATACCTTTGGTGTTGCCGGCCTTCTTTTCCGCTAAGTATTTGGGGCAGTTCCGCTTCCAGTGACCACTTCCCTTGCAATAAAAGCACTCAGTTTCAGGCTTGGGTCCATTCTTTGACTTCTTCCCAGTAACTGGTTTACCGGGCGCGGCAACTCCCTTGCCGTCCTTCTTGAAGTTCTTCTTACCCTTGCCCTTCTTGAACTTAGTGGTTTTATTCACCATCAACACTTGATGTTCTTTTCTGATTTCCACCTCCGCTGATTTCAGCATCGAATATACCTCAGGAATGGTCTTTTCCATCCCCTGCATATTGTAGTTCATCACAAAGCTCTTGAAGCTTGGTGGAAGCGACTGAAGGATTCTGTCAATGACCGCGTCATCTGGGAGATTAACTCCCAGCTGAGTCAAGCGGTTGTGCAACCCAGACATTCTGAGTATGTGCTCACTTATAGAACTATTTCCCTCCATTTTACAGCTGAAGAACTTGTCGCAGACTTCATATCTCTCGACCCGGGCATGAGCTTGGAAAACTAATTTCAGCTCCTCGAACATCTCATATGCTCCATGTTTCTCAAAACGCTTTTGGAGACCCGGTTCTAGGCTGTAAAGCATGCCGCACTGAACGAGGGAGTAATCATCAGCACGCTGCTGCCAAGCGTTCATAACGTCTTGGTTCTGTGGGATTGGTGCATCACCTAGCGGTGCTTCTAAGACATAATCTTTCTTGGCTACTATGAGGATGATCCTCAGGTTCCGGACCCAGTCCGTATAGTTGCTGCCATCATCTTTCAGCTTGGTTTCTCTAGGAACGCGTTGAAATTGAGGACAACATTGGCCATTTGATCTACAAGACATAGTGTAAAGATTTTAGACTAAGTTCATGATAATTAAGTTCATCTAATCAAATTATTCAATGAACTCCCACTCAGATAGACATCCCTCTAGTCATCTAAGTGAAACATGATCCGAGTTAACTAGGCCGTGTCCGATCATCACGTGAGACGGACTAGTCAAGATCGGTGAACATCTCCATGTTGATCGTATCTTCTATACGACTCATGCTCGACCTTTCGGTCCTCCGTGTTCCGAGGCCATGTCTGTACATGCTAGGCTCGTCAAGTCAACCTAAGTGTATTGCGTGTGTTCCGAGGCCATGTCTGTACATGCTAGGCTCGTCAACACCCGTTGTATTCGAACGTTAGAATCTATCACACCCGATCATCACGTGGTGCTTCGAAACAACGAACCTTCGCAACGGTGCACAGTTAGGGGGAACACTTTTCTTGAAATTATCATAAGGGATCATCTTACTTACTACCGTCGTTCTAAGTAAGATGCAAAACATGATAAACATCACATGCTATCAAATAGTGACATGATATGGCCAATATCATTATGCTCCTTTGATCTCCATCTTCGGGGCACCATGATCATCTTCGTCACCGGCATGACACCATGATCTCCATCATTGTGTCTTCATGAAGTCATCACGCCAACGATTACTTCTACTTCTATGGCTAACGCGTTTAGCAACAAAGTAAAGTAATTTACATGGCGTTATTTAATGACACGCAGGTCATACAAAATAATAAAGACAACTCCTATGGCTCCTGCCGGTTGTCATACTCATCGACATGCAAGTCGTGATTCCTATTACAAGAATATGATCAATCTCATACATCACATATATCATTCATCACATCTTCTGGCCATATCACATCACATCACACATGCTGCAAAAACAAGTTAGACGTCCTCTAATTGTTGTTGCAAGTTTTTACGTGGTTTGTAGGTTTCTAGCAAGAACGTTTCTTACCTACGTATGACCACAACGTGATTTGCCAATTTCTATTTACCCTTCATAAGGACCCTTTTCATCGAATCCGTTCCGACTAAAGTAGGAGAGACAGACACCCGCTAGCCACCTTATGCAACTAGTGCATGTCAGTCGGTGGAACCTGTCTCACGTAAGCGTACGTGTAAGGTCGGTCCGGGCCGCTTCATCCTACAATGCCGCCGAAACAAGATACGACTAGTAGCGGCAAGAAGAATTGGCAACATCAACGCCCACAACTTCTTTGTGTTCTACTCGTGCATAGTAACTACGCATAGGCCTGGCTCATGATGCCACTGTTGGTAATCGTAGCATAATTTTAAAATTTTCCTACGCTCACCAAGATGCATCTATGGAGCATACTAGCAACGAGGGGAAAGGAGTGCATCTACATACCCTTGTAGATCGCGAGCGGAAGCGTTCCAATGAACGTGGAAGACAGAGTCGTACTCGCCGTGATCCAAATCACCGATGACCGAGTGCCGAACGGACGGCACCTCCGCGTTCAACACACTTACGGTGCAGCGACGTCTCCTCCTTCTTGATCCAGCAAGGGGGAAGGAGAGGTTGATGGAGATCCAGCAGCACGACGGCGTGGTGGTGGATGTAGCGGGATGCCGGCAGGGCTTCGCCGAGCTTCTACGAGAGACAGAGGTGTAGCAGGGGAGGAGGGAGGCGCCCATGGCTAAGATGTTGCTGCCCTCCCTCCCCCCTTTATATAGGCCCCCTGGGAGGGGGGGCGCCGGCTAAAACCCATCTAGGGTGGGGGGCGGCGGCCAAGGGGGTGCCTTGCCCCCCAAGGCAAGTGGGAAGCCCCCCCACCCTAGGGTTTGCAACCATAGGCGCATGGAGGGAGGCCCATGGGGGGGCGCCCAGCCCACTAGGGGCTGGTTCCCTTCCCACTTCAGCCCAAGGGGCCCTCCGGGATAGGTGGCCCCACCCGGTGGACCCCCGGGACCCTTCCGGTGGTCCCGGTACAATACCGGTAACCCCCGAAACTTTCCCGGTGGCCGAAACTTGACTTCCTATATATAATTCTTCACCTCCGGACCATTCCGGAACTCCTCGTGATGTCCGGGATCTCATCCGGGACTCCGAACAACTTTCGGGTTTTCGCATACACATATCTCTACAACCCTAGCGTCACCGAACCTTAAGTGTGTAGACCCTACGGGTTCGGGAGACATGCAGACATGACCGAGACGCCTCTCCGATCAATAACCAACAGCGGGATCTGGATACCCATGTTGGCTCCCACATGTTCCACGATGATCTCATCGGATGAACCACGGTGTCGAGGATTCAATCAATCCCGTATGCAATTCCCTTTGTCAATCGGTGTGTTACTTGCCCGAGATTCGATTGTCGGTATCCCAATACCTTGTTCAATCTCGTTACCGGCAAGTCTCTTTACTCGTACCGCAATGCATGATCCCGTGACTAACGCCTTAGTCACATAGAGCTCATTATGATGATGCATTACCGAGTGGGCCCAGAGATACCTCTCCGTCACACGGAGTGACAAATCCCAGTCTCGATCCGTGCTAACCCAACAGACACTTTCGGAGATACCCGTAGTGCACCTTTATAGTCACCCAGTTACGTTGTGACGTTTGGCACACCCAAAGCACTCCTACGGTATCCGGGAGTTGCACGATCTCATGGTCTAAGGAAAAGATACTTGACATTGGAAAAGCTCTAGCAAACGAAGCTACACGATCTTTTATGCTATGCTTAGGATTGGGTCTTGTCCATCACATCATTCTCCTAATGATGTGATCCCGTTATCAACGACATCCAATGTCCATAGTCAGGAAACCATGACTATCTGTTGATCAACGAGCTAGTCAACTAGAGGCTTACTAGGGACACGTTGTGGTCTATGTATTCACACATGTATTACGATTTCCGGACAATACAATTATAGCATGAACAATAGACAATTACCATGAACAAAGAAATATAATAATAACCATTTATTATTGCCTCTAGGGCATATTTCCAACAGAGCATCACTTAGATTTTATCGCTCTTTTGGAGACGGGGAGAGATAATTTTGCGCCTCAATTTCTAAATTCTTTGTCAGGGGGTATTGAATTTGATTGGCATTGCTTGCCGCCGAGAGGGAGATCGGGTGGAATCTTACTCGGCGTTAGGTGCGAGACGCTTGAGGTTCGCAGTGTGGTTATGGGTGACTTTGCAGTCAAGTTCCGGGTGCGGTCGAAGGAAGATGGGTTTAACTGGGCTCTGGTTGCGGTTTATGGGGCTGCGCAGCCCGAGCTCAAGCCCGATTTCATGGCTGATCTCGTTCGGATGTGTGGTTCCGAGCAGTTGTCGTACCTGGTGGGGGGTGATTTCAATATTATTAGAAGGCGTGAGGATAAGAACAATGATAACTTTGACGGCAGATGGTCGTTCATGTTCAATACTATCATTGAAAGTTTGAACCTGAGAGAAATTGAGCTCTCGGGCAGAAAATTCACCTGGGCTAATGCGCTGCCAAATCCGACGTATGAGAAGTTGGACCGTGTGTTGGCTAGTGTCGATTGGGAACAGAAGTTTCCTCTAGTAACAGTCCAGGCCTTGTCCCGTGGTATTTCTGACCACACGCCGCTTTTTGTGGACTCTGGTCAGCCCTCCCACTTGGGGAACAAGAATGTGTTCTCCTTTGAGATGGCTTGGTCTGAACGTGAAGGCTTCCTTGATCTCGTGGCTAGAGAGTGGGCTAAGGATTCAGGAGGAAAGACTGCGCTTCAGCGCTGGCAGAATAAGATCAGGCACTTGAGGAGTTTCCTGCGTGGATGGGCTAAGCATCTTAGCGGGATTTATAAGGTTGAAAAGGAAAGGCTTCTGTCCCTTATTCAGTCCCTGGATGTAAAAGCAGAAACCACGCTTCTGTCGGTCGCGGAGCTTCATGCCAAGCTGGACGCGGAATTGAGGCTGAAAGAACTTCTTAGGGAAGAAGAGTTGAAGTGGGCGTTGTGGGCCAAGGTCCGGAGAGTAGTCCAGGGGGACGCGAACACTGAATTTTTTCACATGATTGCTAATGGTAAGCATCGAAAGAAGAGGATCTTTCAGCTTGAGCAAGATGAGGGTACAATTGTAGGACAGGAGAACCTAAAATTGTACATTACTGAGTTCTATAAGCAGTTGTTTGGCCCTCCAGAAAATAACTGTGTGTCTCTGGATGAGTCCAGGGTTGAGGATGTTCCTCAGCTCACAGTTGTGGAGAATGATGTTCTGACGGCTCCTTTTACCGAGAAAGAGGTATTTGACGCCGTTTCGCAAATGGAAAATAACAAAGCGCCGGGCCCAGATGGATTTCCAGCGGAGTTTTATAAGAAATGCTGGTTCATCATTAAAGGAGATTTGTTGCCTTTGTTCAATGATCTGTTTGCTGGGCAGCTTCATCTTTTTCAGCTAAATTTTGGAACGATCACCCTTCTTCCTAAGAAAACAGAGGCTGTGAGAATTGAGCAATTCAGGCCAATCTGTCTTCTTAATGTTAGTTTCAAAATTTTCACCAAGGTCGGGACCAATAGGCTCTCACAGATCGCGCATGCTGTTGTGCAACCTACCCAAACTGCCTTCATGCCGGACAGGAACATCCTTGAGGGTGTTGTGGTCCTACATGAAACGCTCCATGAAATCCACACGAAAAAGCTGGATGGGGTTGTTTTCAAAGTGGATTTCGAAAAAGCGTATGACAAAGTCAAATGGCCTTTCCTTCAACAGGCTTTACGCATGAAGGGTTTTGATGAGGCCTGGCGACGCCAGGTAGAATCCTTTACGCAAAAAGGTAGTGTTGTAATTAAAGTAAATGATGATATAGGTCATTATTTCCAGACACACAAAGGCCTGAGGCAAGGAGATCCAATGTCCCCTATACTGTTCAACATTGTAGTCGATATGTTGGCCATTCTCATAGGCAGGGCAAAGAACGCCGGTCAGGTAGGTGGCTTGGTGCCTAACCTAGTTGATGGGGGTGTGTCCATTTTGCAGTACGCTGATGATACAATCATCTTCATGGAGCATGACGTGGCAAAAGCGAGAAACATGAAGCTGGTGTTGTGTTTATTTGAACAATTGTCCGGTTTAAAGATTAACTTTCATAAAAGCGAGTTGTTCTGCTTTGGTAGAGCCAAGGAGGAACAAGAGGCTTATAGGAAATTGTTTGGTTGTGAATTAGGGGCTTTACCTTTTACTTACCTAGGTATACCCATTCATCATCGTAAGCTCACGAACAGAGAGTGGAAATGTATCGAAGATCGGATCGAAAAGAAACTTAGTTGCTGGAAGGGAAAACTTCTGTCTTATGGAGGCCGGTTAATTCTTATTAATTCGGTGCTCACAAGTTTGCCGATGTTCCTCCTATCTTTCTTTGAGGTTCCAGTTGGGGTTAGGAAAAGGCTGGACTTCTATCGGTCAAGATTTTTTTGGCAGAGTGATGATCTTAAGAGAAAGTATAGACTCGCCAAGTGGGATATTATTTGTCGTCCTAAGGATCAGGGGGGGTTGGGTATCGAGAATCTTGAGTTCAAGAACAGATGCCTGCTTAGTAAGTGGCTATATAAGTTATCAGTTGGGACTGATGCGACTTGGGCACAGATTCTTCGTAACAAGTATCTGCAATCCAAAACTTTGTCACAGGTGACAATGAGACCAACTGATTCGCCATTTTGGAAGGGGCTTATGAGAGTTAAGGCAGCCTTCTTTAATAGAACAAAGTTTATTGTCGGAGATGATAACGATACTCGCTTCTGGGAGGACACTTGGCTTGGTGAGACACCTTTGGCATTACAGTACCCAACTCTGTATCGGATTGTGCATCGCCGTGATGCGCTTGTGGCAACGATTATGCAGGCCACCCCCCTTAATATTCAGTTTAGGAGGGTGCTTGTTGGTAATAGATGGGAAGCTTGGCTTCATCTGATGCGTAGACTGATGGAGGTTCATGTTGGGGAACGTAGTAATTTCAAAAATTTCCTACGCACACGCAAGATCATGGTGATGCATAGCAACGAGAGGGAAGAGTGTTGTCCACGTACCCTCGTAGACCGACAGCGGAAGCGTTATCACAACGCGGTTGATGTAGTCGTACGTCTTCACGATCCGACCGATCAAGTACCGAACGTACGGCACCTCCGAGTTCTACACACGTTCAGCTCGATGACGTCCCTCGAACTCCGATCCAGCCGAGTGTTGAGGGAGAGTTTCGTCAGCACGACGGCGTGGTGACGATGATGATGTTCCACCGACGCAGGGCTTTGCCTAAGCTCCGCAACGGTATTATCGAGGTGTAATATGGTGGAGGGGGGCACCGCACACGGCTAAGAGATCTCAAGGATCAATTGTTGTGTTCCTGGGGTGCCCCCTGCCCCCGTATATAAAGGAGCAAGGGGGAGGCAGCCGGCCAAGGAGAGAGGCGCACCATAGGGAGGAGTCCTACTCCCACCGGGAGTAGGACTCCTCCTTTCCTTGTGGGAGTAGGAGAAGGGAAGGGGGAAGGAGAAAGAAGGAAGGGTGCGCCCCCTTCCCTAGTCCAATTCGGACCAGACCATGGGGAGGGGTGCGGCCACCTTTTGAGGCCTTTCTCTCCTTTCCCGTATGGCCCATTAAGGCCCAATACGAATTCCCGTAACTCTCCGGTACTCCGAAAAATACCCGAATCACTCGGAACCTTTCCGAAGTCCGAATATAGTCGTCCAATATATCGATTTTTACGTCTCGACCATTTCGAGACTCCTCGTCATATCCCCGATCTCATCCAGGGCTCTGAACTCCTTCGATACATCAAAACTCAATAAAACTGTCATCGTAACGTTAAGCGTGCGGACCCTACGGGTTCGAGAACTATGTAGACATGACCGAGACACGTCTCCGGTCAATAACCAATAGCGGGACCTGGATGCCCATATTGGCTCCCACATATTCTACGAAGATCTTTATCGGTCAGACCGCATAACAACATACGTTGTTCCCTTTGTCACCGGTATGTTACTTGCCCGAGATTTGATCGTCGGTATCTTGATACCTAGTTCAATCTCGTTACCGGCAAGTCTCTTTACTCGTTCCGTAACACATCATCCCGCAACTAACTCATTAGTCACAATGCTTGCAAGGCTTATAGTGATGTGCATTACCGAGTGGGCCCAGAGATACCTCTCCGACAATTGGAGTGACAAATCCTAATCTCGAAATACGCCAACCCAACAAGTACCTTTGGAGACACCTGTAGAGCACCTTTATAATCACCCATTTACGTTGTGACGTTTGGTAGCACACAAAGTGTTCCTCCGGTAAACGGGAGTTGCATAATCTCATAGTCATAGGAACATGTATAAGTCATGAAGAAAGCAATAGCAACATACTAAACGATCGAGTGCTAAGCTAACGGAATGGGTCAAGTCAATCACGTCATTCTCCTAATGAGGTGATCTCGTTAATCAAATGACAACTTATGTCTATGGCTAGGAAACATAACCATCTTTGATTAACGAGCTAGTCAAGTAGAGGCATACTAGTGACACTCTGTTTGTCTATGTATTAACACATGTATTATGTTTCCGGTTAATACAGTTCTAGCATGAATAATAAACATTTATCATGATATAAGGAAATATATAATACTTTTATTATTGCCTCTAGGGCATATTTCCTTCAGTCTCCCACTTGCACTAGAGTCAATAATCTAGTTCACATCGCCATGTGATTTAACATCAATAATTCACATCACCATGTGATTAACACCCATAGTTCACATCTCTATGTGACCAACACTCAAAGGGTTTACTAGAGTCAATAATCTAGTTCACATCGCTATGTGATTAACACCCAAAGAGTACTAAGGTGTGATCATGTTTTGATTGTGAGATAATTTTAGTCAACGGGTCTGTCACATTCAGATCCGTAAGTATTTTTGCAAATTTCTATGTCTACAATGCTCTGCACGGAGCTACTCTAGCTAATTGCTCCCACTTTCAATATGTATCTAGACCGAGACTTAGAGTCATCTAGATTTAGTGTCAAAACTTGCATCGACGTAACTCTTTACGACGAACCTTTTTGTCACTTCCATAATCGAGAAACATATCCTTATTCCACTAAGGATAATTTTGACCGCTGTCCAGTGATCTACTCCTAGATCACTATTGTACTCCCTTGCCAAAATCAGTGTAGGGTATACAATAGATCTGGTACACAGCATGGCATACTTTATAGAACCTATGGCCAAGGCATAGGGAATGACTTTCATTCTCTTTTTATCTTTTGCCGTGGTCGGGCTTTGAGTCTTTACTCAATTTCACACCTTGTAACACAGGCAAGAACTCTTTCTTTGACTGTTCTATTTTGAACTACTTCAAAATCTTGTTAAGGTATGTACTCATTGAAAAACTTATCAAGCGTCTTCATCTATCTCTATAGATCTTGATGCTCAATATGTAAGCAGCTTCACCGAGGTCTTTCTTTGAAAACTTCTTTCAAACACTCCTTTATGCTTTGCAGAATAATTCTACATTATTTCCGATCAACAATATGTCATTCACATATACTTATCAGAAATGCTGTAGTGCTCCCACTCACTTTCTTGTAAATACAGGCTTCACCGCAAGTCTGTATAACACTATATCCTTTGATCAACTTATCAAAGTGTATATTCCAACTCCGAGATGCTTGCACCAGTCCATAGATGGATCGCTGGAGCTTGCATATTTTGTTAGCACCTTTAGGATTGACAAAACCTTCTGGTTGCATCATATACAACTCTTCTTTAATAAATCCATTAAGGAATGCAGTTTTGTTTATCCCTTTGCCAGATTTCATAAAATGCGGCAATTGCTAACATGATTCGGACAGACTTAAGCATAGATACGAGTGAGAAACTCTCATCGTAGTTAGCATCTTGAACTTGTCGAAAACCTTTTTGTGACAATTCTAGCTTTGTAGATAGTGACACTACTATCAGCGTCCCTCTTCCTCTTGAAGATCCATTTATTCTCAATTGCGTGCCAATCATCGGGCAAATCAACCAAAGTCCACACTTTGTTCTCATACATGGATCTCATCTCAGATTTCATGGCCTCAAGCCATTTTGCGGAATCTGGTCTCACCATCGCTTCTTCATAGTTCGTAGGTTCGTCATGGTCTAGTAACATAACTTCCAGAACAGGATTACCGTACCACTCTGGTGCGGATCTTACTATGGTTTACCTACGAGGTTTGGTAGTAACTTGATCTGAAGTTACATGATCATCATCATTAACTTCCTCACTAATTGGTGTAGGAGTCACAGGAACAGATTTCTGTGTGAACTACTTTCCAATAAGGGAGCAGGTACAGTTACCTCATCAAGTTCTACTTTCCTCCCACTCACTTCTTTCAAGAGAAACTCCTTCTCTAGAAAGGATCCATACTAAGCAACAAATGTCTTGCCTTCGGATCTGTGATAGAAGCTATACCCAACTGTCTCCTTTGGGTATCCTATGAAGACACATTTCTCCGATTTGGGTTTGAGCTTATCAGGATGAAACTTTTTTCACATAAGCATCGCAACCCCAAACTTTAAGAAACGACAACTTTGGTTTCTTGCCAAACCACAGTTCATAAGGCGTCGTCTCAACGGATTTTGATGGTGCCCTATTTAACGTGAATGTAGCTGTCTCTAATGCATAACCCCAAAACGATAGTGGTAGATCGGTCAGAGACATCATATATTGCACCATATCTAATAAAGTACGGTTACGATGTTCGGACACACTATTACACTGTGGTGTTCCAGGTGGCGTGAGTAGTGAAACTATTTCACATTGTTTTTACTGAAGGACAAACTCGTAACTCAAATACTCTTCTCTACGATCAGATCGTAGAAACTTTATTTTCTTGTTACGATGATTTTCCACTTCACTCTGAAATTATATGAACTTTTCAAATGTTTCAGACTTATGTTTCATTAAGTAGATATACCCATATCTGCTCAAATCATCTGTGAAGGTGAGAAAATAACGATATCCGCCACGAGCCTCAATATTCATCGGACCACACACATCTGTATGTATGATTTCCAACAAATCTGTTGCTCTCTCCATAGTTCCGGAGAACGGCATTTTAGTCATCTTGCCCATGAGGCACGGTTCGCAAGTATCAAGTGATTCCAAAATCCCATCAGTATGGAGTTTCTTCATGCGCTTTACACCAATATGACCTAAACGGCAGTGCCACAAATAATTTGCACTATCATTATTAACTTTGCATCTTTTGGCTTCAATATTATGATTATGTGTATCACTACGATCGAGATCCAATAAACCATTTTCGTTGGTGTGTATGACCATAGAAGGTTTTTATTCATGTAAACAGAACAACAATTGTTCTCTAACTTAAATGAATAACCGTATTGCAATAAACATGATCAAATCATATTCATGCTCAACGCAAACACCAAATAACACTTATTTAGTTTCAACACTAATCCCGAAAGTATAGGAAGTGTGCGATGATGATCATATCAATCTTGGAACTACTTCCAACACACATCGTCACCTCTCCTTTTACTAGTCTCTGTTTATTCTGCAACTCCCGTTTTGAGTTACTACTTTAGCAACTGTACCAGTATCAATTACCGAGGGGTTGCTATAAACACTAGTAAAGTACACATCAATAACATGTATATCCAATATACCTTTGTTCACTTTGCCATCCTTCTTATCCACCAAATACTTGGGGTAGTTTCGCTTCCAGTGACCAGTCCCTTTGCAGTAGAAGCACTTAGTCTCAAGCTTAGGACCAGACTTAGGCTTCTTCACTTGAGCAGCAACTTGCTTGCCGTTCTTCTTGAAGTTCCCCTTCTTCCCTTTGCCCTTTTCTTGAAACTAGTGGTCTCGTCAACCATCAACACTTGATGTTTTTCTTGATTTCTACCTTCGTCGATTTCAGCATCACGAAGAGCTCGGGAATTACTTTCGTCATCCCTTGCATACTGTAGTTCATCACGAAGTTCTACTAACTTGGTGATGGTGACTAGAGAATTCTGTCAATCACTATTTTATCTGGAAGATTAACTCCCACTTAATTCAAGCGATTGTAGTACCCAGACAATCTGAGCACATGCTCACTAGTTGAGCGATTCTCCTCCATCTTTTAGCTATAGAACTTGTTGGAGACTTCATATCTCTCAACTCGGGTATTTGCTTGAAATATTAACTTCAACTCCTGGAACATCTCATATGGTCCATGACGTTCAAAACGTCTTTGAAGTCCCGATTCTAAGCCGTTAAGCATGGTGCACTAAACTATCAAGTAGTTATCATATTGAGCTAGCCAAATGTTCATAACGTCTGCATCTGCTCCTGCAATAGGTCTGTCACCTAGCGGTGCATCAAGGACATAATTCTTCTGTGAAGCAATGAGGATAATCCTCAGATCACGGATCCAATCCGCATCTTTGCTACTAACATCTTTTAACATAATTTTTCTCTAGGAACACATCAAAAATAAACACAGGGAAGCAACAACGCGAGCTATTGATCTACAACATAATTTGCAAAATACTATCAGGACTAAGTTCATGATAAATTTAAGTTCAATTAATCATATTACTTAAGAACTCCCACTTAGATAGACATCCCTCTAATCCTCTAAGTGATCACGTGATCCATATCAACTAAACCATGTCCGATCATCACGTGAGATGGAGTAGTTTCAATGGTGAACATCACTATGTTGATCATATCTACTATATGATTCACGCTCGACCTTTCGGTCTCCTTGTTCCGAGGCCATATCTGTTATATGCTAGGCTCGTCAAGTTTAACCTGAGTATTCCGTGTGTGCAACTGTTTTGCACACGTTGTATTTGAACGTAGAGCCTATCACACCCGATCATCACGTGGTGTCTCAGCACGAAGAACTTTCGCAACGGTGCATACTCAGGGAGAACACTTATACTTTGATAATTTAGTGAAGGATCATCTTATAATGCTACCGTCAAACAAAGCAAGATAAGATGCATAAAGGATTAACATCACATGCAATCAATATAAGTGATATGATATGGCCATCATCATCTTGTGCTTGTGATCTCCATCTCCGAAGCACCGTGCTTGTGATCTCCATCTCCGAAGCACCGTCATGATCACCATTGTCACCGGCGCGACACCTTGATCTCCATCGTAGCATCGTTGTCGTCTCGCCAACTTATTGCTTTTACGACTATCGCTACCGCTTAGTGATAAAGTAAAACTATTACATGGCGATTGCATCTCATACAATAAAGCGACAACCATATGGCTCCTGCTAGTTGCCGATAACTCGGTTACAAAACATGATCATCTCATACAACACATTATATCACATCATGTCTTGACCATATCACATCACAACATGCCCTGCAAAAACAAGTTAGACGTCCTCTACTTTGTTGTTGCATGTTTTACGTGGCTACTACGGGCTTAGCAAGAACCGTTCTTACCTACGCATCAAAACCACAACGATAGTTTGTCAAGTTGGTGCTGTTTTAACCTTCGCAAGGACCGGGCGTAGCCACACTCGGTTCAACTAAAGTGAGAGAGACAGACACCCGCCGGTCACCTTTAAGCAACGAGTGCTCGCAACGGTGAAACCAGTCTCGCGTAAGCGTACGCGTAATGTCGGTCCGGGCCGCTTCATCTCACAATACCGCTGAACCAAATTATGACATGCTGGTAAGCAGTATGACTTATATCGCCCACAACTCACTTGTCTTCTACTCGTGCATAGCATCAACGCATAAAACCTGGCTCGGATGCCACTGTTGGGGAACGTAGTAATTTCAAAATTTTCCTACGCACACGCAAGATCATGGTGATGCATAGCAACGAGAGGGGAGAGTGTTGTCCACGTACCCTCGTAGACCGACAGCGGAAGCGTTATCACAACGCGGTTGATGTAGTCGTACGTCTTCACGATCCGACCAATCAAGTACCGAACGTATGGCACCTTCGAGTTCTACACACGTTCAGCTCGATGACGTCCCTCGAACTCCGATCCAGCCGAGTGTTGAGGGAGAGTTTCGTCAGCACGACGGCGTGGTGACAATGATGATGTTCCACCGACGCAGGGCTTTGCCTAAGCTCCGCAACGGTATTATCGAGGTGTAATATGGTGGAGGGGGCACCGCACACGGCTAAGAGATCTCAAGGATCAATTGTTGTGTCTCTGGGGTGCCCCCCTGCCCCCGTATATAAAGGAGCAAGGGGGAGGCAGCCGGCCAAGGGGAGAGGCGCGCCATAGGGGGGAGTCCTACTCCCACCGGGAGTAGGACTCCTCCTTTCCTTGTGGGAGTAGGAGAAGGGAAGGGGGAAGGAGAAAGAAGGAAGGGTGCGCCCCCCTTCCCTAGTCCAATTCGGACCAGACCATGGGGAGGGGTGCGGCCACCTTTTGAGGCCTTTCTCTCCTTTCCCGTATGGCCCATTAAGGCCCAATACGAATTCCCGTAACTCTCCGGTACTCCGAAAAATACCCGAATCACTCGGAACCTTTCCGAAGTCCGAATATAGTCGTCCAATATATCAATTTTTACGTCTCGACCATTTCGAGACTCCTCGTCATATCCCCGATCTCATCCGGGACTCCGAACTCCTTCGGTACATCAAAACTTAATAAAAATGTCATCGTAACGTTAAGCGTGCGGACCCTACGGGTTCGAGAACTATATAGACATGACCGAGACACGTCTCCGGTCAATAACCAATAGCGGGACCTGGATGCCCATATTGGCTCCCACATATTCTACGAAGATCTTTATCGGTCAGACCGCATAACAACATACGTTGTTCCCTTTGTCACCGGTATGTTACTTGCCCAAGATTTGATCGTCGGTATCTTGATACCTAGTTCAATCTCGTTACCGGCAAGTCTCTTTACTCGTTCCGTAACACATCATCCCGCAACTAACTCATTAGTCACAATGCTTGCAAGGCTTATAGTGATGTGCATTACCGAGTGGGCCCAGAGATACCTCTCCGACAATTGGAGTGACAAATCCTAATCTCGAAATACGCCAACCCAACAAGTACCTTTGGAGACACCTGTAGAGCACCTTTATAATCACCCATTTACGTTGTGACGTTTGGTAGCACACAAAGTGTTCCTCCGGTAAACGGGAGTTGCATAATCTCATAGTCATAGGAACATGTATAAGTCATGAAGAAAGCAATAGCAACATACTAAACGATCGAGTGCTAAGCTAACGGAATGGGTCAAGTCAATCACGTCATTCTCCTAATGAGGTGATCTCGTTAATCAAATGACAACTTATGTCTATGGCTAGGAAACATAACCATCTTTGATTAACGAGCTAGTCAAGTAGAGGCATACTAGTGACACTCTGTTTGTCTATGTATTCACACATGTATTATGTTTCCGGTTAATACAGTTCTAGCATGAATAATAAACATTTATCATGATATAAGGAAATATATAATACTTTTATTATTGCCTCTAGGGCATATTTCCTTCAGTTCAGCTACAGCACCAGCCCGATCAGTTGTGTTGGAAACTTACTAGGTCTGGACAATTTACTGTTAAATCGATGTACATCGATGTTATTAACTCGAGTGTCATTCCTAACTCCAAACATGTTTGGAAAGTCAAAGTTCCTTTGAAAATCAAAGTGTTTATGTGGTTTGTCCATAAACAGGTCATTCTAACAAAGGACAACTTGGTTAAGCGCAATTGGACAGGATCTACTAGGTGTAGTTTCTGTGATCGGGATGAAACCATCAAGCATCTATTCTTTGAGTGCCCGTTGGCAAGAATTTTGTGGCGCTCCGTGCAAATTGCTTTTAACATTACTCCTCCGAGTTCGGTCGGGTCGTTATTTGGAACGTGGCTGGATGGGATAGAGTCCGTTACAGCTAGACACATTCGTGTAGGAGTTTGTGCATTGTTGTGGGCAATTTGGAACTGCAGAAATGATTTGGCTTTTAACAGAATAACTACTATGCATTTTTTGCAGGTTGTATTCCGTGCTACGGCGTTGATCCGTATATGGTCCCTACTCACTCCGACGGAGGCCAGGGAGCGTTTGGTTACTGGATCTGTCGGGTGGGAGATGGTAGCGCGGGATATCTTCAACCGGTTTGGATGGCGGTCATGTAATAGGATAGGCAATTAATTTTCCTACCTTTATTTCTGCCAGCCGGTTGTGGCTTTATGGCCTTTTTTGTTTTCGTGTCGAGGTCTATGTGAGCTCGACGTTGCTTTCTTTTACGACTATTCGACTTTGTTGAACCTATTTTATTTATCTAAGTGGCCGTATGCATCGATCTGATGCAGAGGCCGGGAGTCCCCCCTTTTCCAAAAAAAATATAGGGGATCGGCTAGGTCCGGCCAAAACTTAGTGGAGTAAATATACTCCACTAAGGTTTACTCATCTATTTTTTATGGGGTCGATTAGAAAGGCCCTTATGGAATTAGTACAATATAGGCGTTCTCATATTTCCAGATAGGACAAAGTGTGTGGATCAGCCTAGAGGTTCTTGCATTGATTTCTCTTTCTAGTATGTGACGACGGTGACAGGCTTATGTGTGTGTGTGTGTGTGTGTGTGTGTGAGAGAGAGAGAGAGAGAGAGAGAGAGAGAGAGAGATGGTGATGGTGATGTGGTCAGCTACAGTTTCAGTTCTAAGCTATAATAAGGTGTAAAAATGGAAGTGCAAGGTACAATTAATGATGGAAACAAAAAAGATAGCTTTGTGATTAAGCTTTGAACCTCAGGAGGCCACCAAACGTGGCCACTACGAGTATATTGATCTTTTAGTGAAACAAGATGTCAACATTTTGACAGGTTTGGAAATGCTACACCGGGACGTAGTTTCCACTGTTAGAACATGCCAGGAATGCAAGCTCATAATTAATAAGACGCAAACTACTTGTGCGGTGCAATGCTAACTAAAATATGTTTAGTACTAGCTTGTGTAACCCTGGTAGCTTCACTTATGGAAAGTAGGGACGTGCTTGCCTACCCATCAATCTCAGCCGAAGAAGAAGGTGATAGAAAGTGACACAAGGTTACTATTTTTTTTACAAGTTTACTACAAATTTGTAACCCTAGTAGTTTCACTATATGAAGAAGTAGGGGCGAGTGAACTGTGTTAAAAAAACCTGTTACAAGGTTACTACATTTCTCGAATACGTTACGGTCAGCGTATCATTGCATTGATAGAGAGGGGAGAACATACAGGTTAAGCATCGGGGGCACGTACACTGCAAGGCGTGTCCGAGATGCATAGTGAGCATGGAATGGGTTGCTCAGCTCAGGTATCAGTCTATGTTACAGGGATGATACTACTCAATCCTTTGGCTTCTGCACAGACCCAGAAGCGGGCGTCGTCTTGGATCGCAGCCAGGAGCCAGGCGGAGGAGGGTGTGATCTTGTCGAAGATGATCGCATTGCGGCGGCGCCAAATGGACCATACCGTCAAGGCGGCAATGGTGGAGAGTCCTCGTCTTTTATCTTGGGTCACCATGGTAAGGGCTGAGCTCAGCCAGTCTAGGAAGCAAAGGGAGCCATCTGGTATGGTGAGTTCAGGGCAACACCAGGAGAGAACGCCATGCCAGATTATGCTAGAGAAAACACACTCCACCAGGAGATGCTGAAGGGTCTCCGCATGTTAGGAACACAGCACACATACCGGCTCGTGAGGAAGGCCCCGGCGTTCAAGCCAGTCAGCCGTCCAACAACGGTTGACGGAGGCAAGGTAAATGAAGAACTTGACAGAGAGGGGGGCACTCGACTTCCACACGAGGCGCCAGTGCTCGGACGTAGTAGAGCCGGTGAAAAGGGCAGAATAGCATGAGGTTACTACAGATTTGTCAAACTAAAATTTTAAGCAAAAACTATAATTAGAAGGGTAATATGCTGTCGTGGTGGCATTGCTGCACTTTGGTCACATGTATTATTATTGTTACATACTATATATGGCCATACTCTCTTTCAAAACCATTATCTTCACTATCTACAATATATGGCTACCATTTATTACCAGTTGCCACTTTAGTTTTAGTGGAACAAGATGTCCACATCTTGACCAGGTTTAGAAATGCTACACCAAGACGTAGTTTCCCCTTAAAAGCATGTTACAAAGAAGACACAAAGAAACATGCCAAGAATTCAAGTACAAAATTAAGAGTTTAAGACGAAAACTTATATATAAAGACATCTATAAACTTGTGCACAGGGGCGGAGCCAGCATACAATCGTTGGGTTCAAGTGAACCCAACAGATTTTCTCTGCTACGTGTGTGTAGGCATGCATGTTTGCTTGGTTGAACCCAATACAAAGTCCAGGCTGACCCCATCTAATGTGTGGTGGATAGCTAAGCGAAGGCCCAAAAGCCCACAAGCAAATGTCTTGATTAGTCATTTATTTAGTCACGTACGCATGCCCAGGCCTAAAACACCTTGACTTGATTAGCAGGCCCTGTTGATTAGTCACGTACCATGTTGTTTGTATACGCACGGCCGCCACACGCCTGGGGACTCTCCTCTGTTCATTTTCTCAACTCGCATCTTGAGGGGTAGCTCGGCCGCCGGATGCCAGCGGCGAGCAGACCGCTGCAGATGGACAATTCGACATCGACAAGACATCAGAATTTGAGGTAATTAGGTTACCCGCCACGTCTCCTACCTCTTGTGAATGCATAATATATACCCTAACACGATTGTAAAAAAGTTGCCCTAGTTTTCAGACAGTATTTTGCATGGACTTTGATTGATCTAGGCTATGGAACGGTATTTATCAAAAAGAAATAGATCCAGATAATGATACAATCACATCAAGATTTGCCGTTAGGTGTAGGCAAGTCTATCAAATGTCTCTGCAGCTAGTCTCCCAAAGGCTTTGATTCATGTATAAATTAATTTAGATGGGTTGCCTTATGATCCCGTTGATCGGAAGAGAATTTTAGAGTGCACAAGAAATCCTAAGAAGCAAGATGAGACAAGACACCGATGTTTAGCGAGGGAACTTTATAGGCCGCCACTTTATTTTGATTATCCGCAGAGAGAGATTGGAGATACTCAAAAGTGATTTAATCCATATTGGTTTGATGAATATGATCATTGGTTTGAGTATAGTGACAAAGTGCATAAGGCCTTCTGTTTGTGCTGCTACCTTTTCAAGATTACAATGAGGGACAAACTGAGAGTGATGCATTTGCAATTAACGCCTGAAACATAAATAGTGCCAAGTTCTTATGACGAGTCAATGAGCGAATCCAATGGCCAAATTTTTTCTGGCTCCGCCCCCGCTTGTGCAGTGCAAGGCTAAGTATTAACTTCTGTCATAGTACCAAAAGTTTAAACCAAGAACAAGAACCAGAATGGTGATATGATGTCGTGATGATGGGGCTGCTGCACTTTTGTCACGGGTACTATATATATGGACATATTCTCTTTCACAACCATTAACTCGACTATCTACTAATATTATGGCTACATTCTTTATTACCCAGTTGCCGAGAAGTGCAGCACTGGACGCAGCGCCATCTGATCCCACGCCATCGACGGCGCGCAGGCCTTTGCGATTCGGAACAGAGCAGGCTGCTAGTTAGAGTATATGGGTGTCAGACATCGTTTTGTAGCTTATATATGTATTATAGGCAGAACAACCTGACACAAAGGCAAGTGCATGCTGCAAATGTCAGTATGGAGCCGACAGTTGCCCCCGGCGTGGGCCTTCGTGATTCTGGCAGTATGAACGCATATACCATTGCCATTGCTATGTGCCATTGCGATAATGTATGACGTACTTTCTTTTTACCAGCTATAAGAGCACGCACCAGTACAACTTTGTGCTCCCTGGCATCCATTTCTACAAGTGCCCGAATCAATCAATAAGTAACTAGCTTGTTGATTTAACATGCACATGTCATTTTCGTTTGGGACGTGCAGAACCACGGACCATGTGATTTTTGGCTTTGGGAGAATCAGTACACGTTCTTCATCACAGGAGTGGACATCAATCTGCTAATCCAAACTGCTGGGGGCGGCAACAATGTCAGGTTCAGGATGGCGGAAGCACTGCAGGACGTACGCAGGCACGCAACGAACCAAGAACACACAAATGCTATGCGTGTTCATGCTCGCGGTGGTACTTGTGCAAGCGGTGTCCGACCACTACTGAATAAAATTAGAGATCTGCCATGTAAGAACTATTCCGTATTAATTTAACACGAAGCCTAGATTTTCCATTAGCAGTACACCGATGTACTACTACTAAGCATGAGTGTGATGGCGACCTGAGAAGCGCGTACGAGGCATAGACCAAGGACAGCACGCTGGCATGCACGAAGCAAATCACCCACAACCCCCAACCACCCGCCACAGTAAATAATTGGAATATCTCAGACCATGTCAACCTTTTTGTGCACCTGCTTCATCTGCCAAGTCAGATACCCTGCAGACCTATGACGGTATTTTACTCGTAATGCCAATTAACGCCGGACTATGCGCAGATCGCTGTGAGAAAAGCGTGTGGTCAGATTGCAGCCCCAGTTGCCACTTTACTTATCTCTCTTAGAGCATGTCCAACAGTTTTGCTATGGAAACATATCAATTTTGAATGGAAAAAACAAATTCTAGCAGATTTGCTATATGGGTTGGTATCACGGTAGCTACTCACAATTGCTAAACAAACTTGCTACATTTCCAAATTTTTGGCTAATTTGTTGTTCTTACTGCGTGAAAGTAATTTATACAGTGTACATTACCTACCGGCAAAGAATCAACCGTTCCTGGTTGCTTCGAGATTCAGACCGCACGCCCTCGTCTAAATGTATTAAGTTTTATTTTTTGCATGTTTTCCATTTAGTTTGTCTTGTTGTAAGAACTATGGTCGATGACGTTTTCCTTAACGAAAGTTGACCAAGAGGTGCCGAAGGGAGGGGGTATAGTTTCACAAGAAAAACCTGGAAGACCAGCATCACGATTGCCCAACTGGTTATCAGAGTAGGTAGGGAAGACATGCTCCTTCTTGTTGGCCGAGATGGTAGTGTTCCGCTGGGTGAGCATTGTCATGGCGCTTCCTGGACAATGAGCAGGATCGTGACACTGAACAAATAGCGGGTCCTATAATTATCATTTCCCCCAATCGGTGAGGATGAGGCCATTGACAACAAATCATTAAGACACGACTTCGTCAAGGTTGATGCTCTCCTGCAACTCTTTGGTTGCACAAAGCTTGTTGCACCTACACTTTGGGTATACGCGTGAAAAGGTATATCAGTCACAAAAATGGATTCAGACCAAGTTTTTTATAACCAGGCCTACCCTTTATCATTGATTGCTTAATGGAAATACAAAGTCTTAAGCTAAATATACAGTGCATCACAATGATGCGCAGGCCATGGGTTTCAACCTTCTTTTTGAAAAAAAGAACATAGAAGGGGAGGAAGATGGGGTATTGAGTTGGGGCAACTAGAAGGAAACCCGCTGCAAATGTACATTATCTTAACAGTCACTATGGGGCAAAAACCTACTACCACAATAGTATACAGCTTATGTTCTTGCTTATGCAATGTAGTATAGATTTTTCTCATATTTTTCAAATAGGACGAAGTGTGTGGATCGGCCTAGGGATTCTTTCCTTGATTTATATTTCTAGTACGTGATGACGATGGACTTATGAGAAAGCGATAGAGAACGATTTAGTGATGTGGGAAACACTTGTCGTGCCACTACATGATTAACTTGAGTTTTAGTTCTAGGGAATTAGGTGTAAAAATGAAAGTACAAGTTATAATTTATATTGTGCATGTTGCCTACCGGCATGTCTCGCTTATAGAGCGATGTAGGGCAACCTCCTGTCAAGAGGAGCCGTAGTGGGCCCCCGCCCAACACAGCAGCAGCGCTTCACCCTCGCCGGCACGTGCAAGCACAAAAATGGGCTCGCCCCGTCGCACTGACTTAATGCTAATGTTTATATATATTTTTTAAAATTTTAAAACCCATAAATCTGAAAAAAATGTTAACACACAATAAAAATGTGAAAGAAATAAAAAAAGTTCATAGTGTTATATAAGAAATGTTCCTGGCATGAAAAAATGTGCCAACATTTAAAACCAATGTATGTGAAGTTTTTAGAAAATGTTTACACAATGTAAAAATATGTTTGTAGTATAAAAGAGGTTTATTACCATTTAGAAGTGGTGCATGACATTTAAATAAATGTTCACGTGCTTAAAAATATGTGTGTGGCATTTAGGAAAATGTTTATACAATGTCAAAAAATATTTGCATAGTTCTAGAAAATTGTTTATTACAATTAAACATTTCAACATGTATTTGAAAAAATGCTGACCCTGTATTCAAAAAGGGCTCAAAATATGTATAAAAATAAAATTGTACATCATGTATTTGAACAATGTTCAATGTGTATCAAAGCAATGTTTCACGTGTACACTGAAAATTTATATTGTGTATTGAAAAAAGGTAGACGCGTGTAAAAAATCAGTGAAAATGGACAAAAATAAAAACAAAAACAAAGGAAACCGAAGAAAAACAGAGAAAGGAAACAAGAAAGAAAGAAAGAAATCAGTGGAAACCAAGAAAGAAAGAAGCAAAACCAGTGTAAAAAATAAATGTAAAAGGCAAACAAATAATTGAAATCCAAGAAAGAAACGAGGAAAACCGTTGCAAAAATAAAGAAAAACAGAAATACTAGAAAAACCTGAGAAGAAACAGAACAAACCCAAAAAGAGAAAATAATGTAGCGAAGGAAACCATTCACCTCATCAATACCAGCGAACGATAAATTAACAGATAAAAATGAGCCTGCCCACTAACTAGTATGGGAGAGCGACTATTCGGCGTGCTAAGCGTCAGTTTCTTGCTGCAGCGCATAGGGGCCGACGGACGAGGGCCACCCCATGACTTGGCAGTTCTGTCGCTCGCACGAATCGCTCGCTAACGATTTACACCGTCGTCTACAGATCGTTTTTTTGCTCGCTCTATAGAAATCTTTAAGTTCCGGAAGGAAAAACCAGAACGGTTGTTTTTCAGTGTTAAAAAATTTGGTGAAACAGAACAAATGTTCGTGGGTTTGAAAAAATCTCACGAATTAAAAAAAGGGGGAATCTAAAAAAATTCATGAGATACAAAATGTTCACGAATTTGAAAAAGTTCATCAATTTGCAAAAGGTTCGTTAATTCTTAAAAGGTTCACTATTTTAAACATTTGTTGACGCATTTAAAAAATGTTAAGTAAATTTAAAAAAGTTCACGCACTGAAAAACTTCAAGATTGATTTGAATAATGTTCACGCATTTGGAAAATTTCATGTATTTGAACAAGTATCACACATTTGAAAACTTTGTGAATTCGAAAAAATGTCATGAATTTTATTAACTTCACAAATTTGAAATAAAGTTAAATTTTTTGAATAAAGTTCCCACATCTGGAAAACATTCATGGATTTGAAAAAGGTTCAGCAATTTTAAAAGTTTGAGAATTTGTAAAAATTTCATCAATTTGAAAATGTTCGAATATTTGGAAAAAGTTCATCAATTTGAAAGAAATTATACAGTTGAAAAAATTCACAAGTTTGAAATAAAGTTCACAGATTTGAATAAAGTTCACGCATTTGGAAAAAGTTCATGCATTTGAAAAATATTGTCAGATTTGAAAAAAGTTCGTGGATTAAAATATGTTCACCAATTTGAAAAGAGTTCACGCATTTGAAAAGAGTTCACGAATTTGAAAGAAACATCGAGTAATTTGAGAAACATATCCAAATTTGAGAAAAAGTTCATGCATTTGAAGGGAACAAAGTAAAGAAAAAGAAAATCCAAAGAAAACGGAAAAGTAAACAAAATAAAAAATGAAATCTAAAGAAAAAGATAAAAAAAAGTGCCCCATTTACGAGTAATGAAGGAACCAGCGCCTAGAGCACCAAATAGGATCTTGGCTAGCATGGGTCATATCACGCATGATTTTGAAGTTGAAAGGACGATCCAAGCCTATACTAGGAACATGGTCGGCTAGCCCATAGCTGGATAAAAAAAGAAACGAAGCGGATGGGAAATCATATTCTCCATTTGCCGCGGGAAGGAAGAGCATCAAATTATGAAGCTCGCAATCTTGCCAAACACTCTGCTATGCTTGATCAAGGTCGCCATTTGTGGGTTATTCATCCTCATGACCCAGCATGTATCCCCATAAACATTAAAATTGATCAATAAAGTGTTGGCAATCCTAAAAAAACTTGCTGCGGGAAGGAGAGCTCCTATAGGATGCCTGTGCGCGTCAAATTGATGCGGCCTCGCACAGGGAGTGATCCAACTGGGCTGTCCAACACTGTAGCAACTGCAAAGCACTATATTCTCTGTAGAAGTACTGTAGCTCGATTGGCTGTAGCGAATCATTTTTTTCACGTTTCTAATTCTAAAAATTCTCAGAAAACTTGATTTTTTAAGGAAAGGGCATTTACGTATTTATGAACATTTTAAATAGAGTGAACTTTCTTAATATATGCTGAACGATTTTTGAATAAACATTTTTGTAAAATACCTTGTACATTTTCTTAATATACAAAGAACATTATTTTAATATATGGTGACATTTTTGTAATATATGATGAACATCTTAATACGATATGCTGAAGAGTTTGTAAATACACATTGAACATTTTTGTATTATATGTTGAAGATTTTCTTAATATACAATGGACGTTTTAATGCACATTGAATTTTTTTAAAATATATGGTGAACATTTTCTTAATTTATGATGATCGTAGAATACACAAAATGAGAAAAAGAAACAAAATAAATAAAAACCAGAAGGAATACCTGGAAAAAAAACCAAACGTGGAAAAAGAGAAAAATGAATAAACCAAAACAATGAAAATACCGAAAATACCCAGGACAAAAAACCAAAAAAATGACAGATAGGAAGCTAAACGGAAAAAGTAGCGTCTGCAAACGAAACAACTGCACGGGAAAATGGAGTACTAGGCTGGCCAACGGTGCCGCACTGTTGGCGTTGCCTCATCTATTTGCCACCCGTGGGCCGCATATAGGATTTGCCATGGGGAAGTGTCTTGAGAGTTTTTTTCTAGGAACACTATAAGGTTCTTTCGCTTGGGTCTTTTCTGTGTTCTCTGCCAGTTTAGTGGTTTTCCTTTTCCTGTTCGGTTACTTTATTTTTATTTCTCACTTTCTTTTCATTCTTCATTTTATGTCCCTTTCCAAATTCCAGAGAAAATTTTCACCTTTTCAAATTCATGAACATTATTAAAAGGGTCGATTTCATTTCCCCCCAAACTTTGTCCCGACCTCATCTTTACACCTAAAAAAACCAGTGCTCAACTATACCCCTCTTCCGTTTGGTGCCCTTATGAAAATACCCTTCTGTGCCGTTTCCGTCCGGTCAAAGGCCTTTGACCGTTAGTGACTTGTTCTGTGGACATTTGTACCCCTCGCTGCCTATGTCACATGCAGGTGGGACCCACACAAAAAAGAAAAAAGATTAAACTCTCTCTCACACACACCTCTCTTTGTCTGACTTAAATGTGGGCCAAACAAGAAAAAAAACAAAAAACAAAAAGCAAAAAGAAAAGGATAATAGAGGGTTTGGTCTAAGGATTGCCGGCGACGACCAAATCCTTCGGCGGAGGCACGTCGCGAAGCCGCGGGGATGCCGACCAAGGGCACCCGGCAATAGCCCTGGCTCTGCGCATCGAGAGGTGGTGGGTTAGGGCCATACGTCGCCGGAGTCAATGACAAAGACCGATCTCGCGTCGGCAGCGGCCATGACAGTGCTTGGAGCTCGCGGGGAAGAGGCCCTAGGTCACTTGGCTTGCAGTGGAGGACGCCTACGTCTTCGGCGACACCTCGGGATCCTCGAGGAGCGGCAGATATCGGGCGGGGAACTTCCACGACAACAAATCGACGGCGGCGAGCTGAGGTCAAAGACGGGGAAGATGACCTGGGCTCTCGGGCGTTCTTGCGGGAGCGGGCTAGAGATGGGAGAGAGAACAAGGGCGAGAGAGAGAGAGAGAGAGAGAGAGAGAGAGAGAGAGAGAGAGAGAGAGAGAGAGAGAGAGAGAGAGAGAGAGAGAGAGGGGAGCGCGAAGACGGGTGCGGAGCTCACGGCCGCAGCGCCACAGGTCGGGCATCGGGTTCACCGGAGTTGGGAGAGACAGAGGTGAGAGAGAGAGAGAGTTTTCCTTTTTTTTCTTGCTAGGCCCACATGTAAGTGAGATAAAGAGAGGTGAGGGTGAGAGTTTTTTCATTTTTTACAGGGATGAAGGGGCCCACATGTAAGTGAAATATGCAGGGAGGGTAAAAATGTCCAGGAAATGGCCCACTAATGATCAAAGGCCTTTGACCGGACGGAAACGTCACGGAAGGGTATTTTCATAAGGGCACCAAACGGAAGAGGGGTATAGTTGAGCACTGATTTTTTTAGGGGTAAAGATGAGGTCGGGATAAAGTTAGGGAGGAAATGTAAATGTCCCTTATTGAAATATGTGAACATTTTTTCAGATTTGTGAAACATTTTTTTAATTCATAAATATGTTTCCAGTTTCGTGAACATTTTAAAAGTTCATGAACACTTTTTTCAAATTCATCGATGTAAGTGAGGTGCACCCCGGTGAAAATGCGTCTATCCGCCCATTCCACACATTTTCCTGGGGGACTTTCCCTGATACCGCATAGATCAGCCGCCAGTTGGAGATCTTCCTAGGTTCTTTATATATGTGCCTCGTGGGCGGTCACGTTCCACCATGAATTCATAGGTTGATGACCATATGCGAGGTGTTAATTAGCTAGATGGGTCTCTCAACCAAACTCATGCTCATACACAAGGGTGCACATAGAAAGTAAAATGAGTGAAGCATATGCCACGATCTAATAATATCACCGTTTGATGGATTTCCATCTGCATATCTCTGAGCTCTACGATCCAACTAACCAGCCATCTCACAGTGCATCGAGTGGCTCTCGTTGGACGTTGGTCTTCGGATCTGGCATGTGAAATTTGGCAGAATATGATGATTGTGAAGGAGATGTAATGGTACCCACAGATGCTGCAATGCCGCTGCTGCTCCTTGGTGATTGGCCACGCGCTGGCTGCCTGGCTCAGATTCCCTTTCGCCCTACTGGCAAAGGAAGAACCGTCCAAAACTGCATATTCATTGGTATCCTTGCCCACTCTAGCAGACCCTAAAAATTGATGGTATGACTTGAAGCTATAGAACTCTACCTGATGTATGACTTCAATTTTTTGACAAAAGAAATATATTAATATCATGGAGATATTAATTACACTCGGTTTCTGTGACTACAAAAGCAAAAGGAAAAGGAAAAGGAAAAATAAGAAAAAAACAAAAAATCCCACACACAACCCAAAAGCAAAAGGAAAAAGAAGGAAAAACAAAAAATCCCGCTACAGTGATCAATTCCTTGTAACTGCGGCATGAACCACCACCAAGACAACACCCGAAGTCCAAATTCTCCAAAAGTGACGCCTCCAAGAAGGAAACAGTGCACAAGGGCCGTCGTCGCCCGATCATAGATCTTAGGTTTTCATCCTGAAGAAAATCCGCGCTCTCAAAACAATGCCTTCAACAGGGCCACTGACATGCACAACCAATTAAGGTCAGACCTTGGGTTTACAACTAGAAGCTAAGGCTATGTAATCCTCATGTGCTGCCACGCCCACTTGTCGATGTCGCCGCTACGAGTCATGAATTACCAAGCAAAGTCCTCATCACCTCAAGACTCGATCCGCCATTACTAGGCCTCAGACCTCAGCCACCATGATGTTCTCCGTCACTGTCTTCACGATGGAAATCAAAATACAGACATATCCCATAATGTCAACAGACAACGAAGCTTCACGTCACGCCCTCCTGAAGCCACACGGGCTGAATTTGGGGCGCACACGACCGAATCCCATCTGATCCAGCAATCTACAAGCGTCAAGCACCCAATGAAGATCTCCGATTGAGCGTTCCGGAACTCATCAACGGCCAAAACAATGAGAGCCGGCATCAGGCAAAACACAGTCTTGACACTAGAAGAACCTTAGGACCACCGCCGAAGGGGAACAGATCTGGGTCGGGAACCCTAGACCTACCGCCATCAGCCACCATGGCCAACCCCCACGCTGCCCTCGCAGCCGTGGTGGCACAGCCGTCACCGCCACCACAGCGTTCCATCTCCGCCGCCATGCCGGGTGCCCAAGGGCGCCGTCGTGACTGGACAGGGGCTCCCACGCAGGGGAGGAGGAAAGCCCACCGTCCATCGGGCGAGCTTTGCTCGTCGACCTCCTCCGGCGGCGGCGGGGAAGCATGGGAAGGGGGGTCAGGGGCGGCGGCTAGGGTTCGCCTGAGCCGCCACCCTGGAGGCGACATGAGCGACGGGTCGTGAGCATTAGTTCGGGCTGCACACTTGTATATATGAGTTCGGTAAATGGAATCATCAAAATCAATGTTTTCCTGAAAAAGAGTCAGAGAATCCACCTGATGTTGACACGTGAATTTTACATGTGTTGCCGCCTCTCTGTGCAGCCTTGAAGTGTATATGGCTAGAAAGTAGCTTTCCGCCTTGATTTTTTGTTTTGTCTATCTTCGGATTATCATTTCATGTTCTTGCCAAAAAGAATAAAACTATATTATTTTGTGTCCTTGCCAAAAAATGATTAGCATTTCGTGGAAGCAAAGAATTCGTACAGAAGAACAAGAAGCTAACATCCTTGACACACAAAGTGCCAGGTTTCACAAGAAAAGGCCATGCATAAATTCTGTTGCGGCAAGCTTATTTGGTATGCAGGAATAGTTAAGAAAATGCAATTTTTGGTTAGACAAATTAGCTTATCAATATTTATCCCAGTGTAAAAAACACAGCATAAATAAACGTTAAAAATGACGCACCATGGATGGCTCATGTAACAATTTCGAAAAAGAGAGACTGGCTATTTATAGGTTACCCAATTTTTTTGTGCTAGTTGATCTTCATGTCCTCTCCATTGCCAGTATCGCCACCTCCAGTCCTCAACCGTCAACCCGCCCTCCGCTACCAGCCGAACCATCGTATCCTGCCTTCCAGAGCGACCTCCTCCATCGTCCTGACCATCCCTCTACGCCCCCCCCCCCCCCCCCCTCTTCTCCCACGGTACACCCGCACTGATGAACCCTCGGACTTTCCTCCACCGGTGATGTTACAATCATCTTTGTTGTCCCCATCCTCGGCCCGCTCTAGGCTCCCCTCCACATGCGACACAATTTCCCAGCAAATTCATTTTCAGACAACTCACGAAGAGCAATTGCCGGGAAAAAAAGGCAGATATACAGCTGGATTGAGGCTACCCCACTTGATGTTCACCAATCACCAGTGAACCTGGCCACACGCTCCCTCCTGTTTGTACACAAACTAACTCAACCACCTGAACCCCCCCCCCCCCCCTGTTGGAAATATGCCCTAGAGGCAATAATAAAATGGTTATTATTATATTTCCTTGTTCATGATAATTGTCTATTGTTCATGCTATAATTGTGTTATCCGGAAATCGTAATACATGTGTGAACACATAGACCATAACATGTTTTCTACTAGTGACATGTCCCTAGTGAGCCTCTAGTTAACTAGCTCGTTGATCAATAGATGGTTACGGTTTCCTGACCATGGACATTGGATGTCATTGATAACGGGATCACATCATTAGGAGAATGATGTGATGGACAAGACCCAATCCTAAGCATAGCACTAGATCGTGTAATTCGTTTGCTAAACCTTTTCTAATGTCAAGTATCATTTCCTTAGACCATGAGATCGTGCAACTCCCGGATACCGTAGGAATGCTTTGGGTGTACCAAACGTCACAACGTAACTGGGTGGCCATAAAGGTGCACTACAGGTATCTCCGAAAGTGTCTGTTGAGTTGGCACAGATCGAGACTGGGGTTTGTCACTCCGTATGACGGAGAGGTATCTCTGGGCCCACTCGGTAATGCATCATCATAATGAGCTAAATGTGACTAAGTAGTTAGTCACGGGGTCATGCATTACGGAACGAGTAAAGTGACTTGCCGGTAACGAGATTGAACGAGATATTGGGATACCGACGATCGAATCTCGGGCAAGTAACGTGCCGATTGACAAAGGGAATTGTATACGGGATTACTTGAATCCTTGACATGGTGGTTCATCTGATGAGATCATCGAGGAGCATGTGGGAGCCAACATGGGTATCCAGATCCCGCTGTTGGTTATTGACCGGAGAGTCGTCTCGGTCATGTCTGCGTGTCTCCCGAACCCGTAGGGTCTACACACTTAAGGTTCGGTGACGCTAGGGTTGTAGAGATATTAGTATGCGGTAACCCGAAAGTTGTTCGGAGTCCCGGATGAGATCCCGGACATCACGAGGAGTTCCGGAATGGTCCGGAGGTAAAGATTTATATATAGGAAGTCCAGTTTCGGCCACCGGGAAAGTTTCGGGGGTCACCGGTATTGTACCGGGACCACCGGAAGGGTCCCGGGGGTCCACCGGGTGGGCCACCTATCCCGGAGGGCCCCATGGGCTGAAGTGGGAAGGGAACCAGCCCCTGGTGGGCTGGTGTGCCCCCCATGGGCCTCCCCCTGCGCCTAGGGTTGGAAACCCTGGGGGTGGGGGGCGCCCCACCTGACTTGGGGGGCAAGTCCCCCCTTGGCCGCCTCCCCCCTTGAGATGGGATCTCCAGGGGCCGGCGCCCCCCCAGGTCCCCTATATAAAGGGGGGAGGGAGGGCCGCGCACCCAAGCCCCTGGCGCCTCCCTCTCCCCCCGTAACACCTCTCCCTCTCGCCGAGCTTGGCGAAGCCCTGCCGAGATCCCCGCTGCTTCCACCACCACGCCGTCGTGCTGCTGGATCTCCATCAACCTCTCCTTCTCCCTTTCGGATCAAGAAGGAGGAGACGTCTCTCCCAACCGTACGTGTGTTGAACGCGGAGGTGCCGTCCGTTCGGCGCTAGGATCATCGGTGATTTGGATCACGACGAGTACGACTCCATCAACCCCGTTCTCTTGAACGCTTCCGCTCGCGATCTACAAGGGTATGTAGTTGCACTCCTTCCCTCTTGTTGCTAGTAAACTCCATAGATTGATCTTGGTGATGCGTAGAAAATTTTAAATTTCTGCTACGATCTCCAACAGTGGTATCAGAGCTAGGTCTATGCGTAGTTTCTATGCACGAGTAGAACACAAGTTGTTGTGGGCGTCGATTTTGTCAATTTACTTGTCGTTACTAGTCTTATCTTGATTCGGCGGCATCGTGGGATGAAGCGGCCCGGACCGACCTTACACATACGCTTACGTGAGACAGGTTCCACCGACTGACATGCACTAGTTGCATAAGGTGGCTAGCGGGTGTCTGTCTCTCCCACTTTAGTCAGATCGGATTCGATGAAAAGGGTCCTTATGAAGGTTAAATAGAAATTGGCATATCACGTTGTGGTTTTGGCGTAGGTAAGAATCATTCTTGCTAGAAACCTATAGCAGCCACGTAAAAGTTTGCAACAACAATTAGATGACGTATAACTTGTTTTTGCAGCAAGTGTCATGTGATGTGATATGGCCAGAAGGATGTGATGAATGATATATGTGATGTATGAGATTGATCATGTTCTTGTAATAGGAATCACGACTTGCATGTCGATGAGTATGACAACCGGCAGGAGCCTAGGAGTTGTCTTAATTTATTTATGACCTGCGTGTCAACTGAAACGTCATGTAATTACTTTACTTTATTGCTAACCGTTAGCCATAGTAGTAGAAGTAATAATTGGCGAGACAACTTCATGAAGACACGATGATGGAGATCATGGTGTCATGCCGGTGACGATGATGAACATGGCGCCCCGAAGATGGAGATCAAAAGGAGCAAAATGATATTGGCCATATCATGTCACTATTTGATTGCATGTGATGTTTATCATGTTTTACATCTTATTTGCTTAGAACGACGGTAGCATAAATAAGATGATCCCTCGCTAAATTTCAAGAAAGTGTTCCCCCTAACTGTGCACCGTTGCGAAAGTTCGTTGTTCCGAAGCACCACGTGATGATCGGGTGTGATAGGTTCTAACGTTCGCATACAACGGGTGTAAGCCAGATTTAGACACGCAATACACTTAGGTTGACTTGACGAGCCTAGCATGTACAGACATGGCCTCGGAACACAAGAGACCGAAAGGTCGAACATGAGTCGTATAGCAGATACGATCAACATGAAGATGTTCACCGATGATGACTAGTCCGTCTCACGTGATGATCGGGCACGGCCTAGTTGACTCGGATCATGTATCACTTAGATGACTAGAGGGATGTCTGTCTGAGTGGGAGTTCGTTAATAATTTGATTAGATGAACTTTATTATCATGAACTTAGTCTAAAAAAATCTTTACAATACATCTTGTAGATCAAATGGCCCACGCTAATGTTGCCCTCAACTTCAACGCGTTCCTAGAGAAAACCAAGCTGAAAGACATGGTAGCAACTACACGGACTGGGTCCGTAACCTGAGGATTATCCTCATAGCTGCCAAGAAAGCATATGTCCTTGAAGCACAGCTAGGTGATGCACCTGTTTTCCCAGCAACTCAAGACGTTCTGAACGCCTGGCAGTCGCGTAGTGATGAATACTCCCTGGTTCAGTGCGGCATGCTTTACAGCTTAGAACCGGGGCTCCAAAAGCTTTTTGAGCAGCACGGAGCATATGAGATGTTCCAAGAGCTGAAAATGGTTTTCCAAGCTCATGCCCGGGTCGAGAGATATGAAGTCTCTGACAAGTTCTACAGTTGTAAGATGGAGGAGAATAGTTCCGTCAGCGAACACATACTCAAAATGTCTGGGTTGCACAACCGCTTGTCTCAGCTGGGAGTTAATCTCCCGGATGACGCGGTCGTTGACAGAATCCTTCAGTCGCTCCCACCTAGCTACAAGAGCTTTGTGATGAACTTCAATATGCAGGGGATGGAAAAGACCATTCCTGAGGTATATTCAATGCTGAAATCAGCGGAGGTGGAGATCAAAAAGGAACATCAAGTGTTGATGATGAATAAAACCACTAAGTTTAAGAAAGGCAAGGGTAAGAAGAACTTCAAGAAAGACGGCAAGGGAGTTGCCGCGCCCGGTAAGCAAGCTGCCGGGAAGAAGACAAAGAATGGACCTAAGCCTGAGACTGAGTGCTTTTATTGCAAGGAAAACGGTCACTGGAAGCGGAACTGCCCGAAATACTTAGCGGATAAGAAGGCCGGCAATACCAAAGATATATGTGATATACATGTTATTGATGTGTACCTAACCAGCGCTCGTATTAGCTCCTGGGTATTTGATACCGGTGCGGTTGCTCATATTTGTAACTCAAAGCAGGAGCTACGGAATAAGCGGAGACTGGCGAAGGACGAGGTGACGATGCACGTCGAGAATGGTTCCAAGGTCGATGTGATCACCGTCGGCACGCTACCTCTACATTTACCTACGGGATTAGTTTTAAACCTCAATAATTGTTATTTAGTGCCAGCTTTGAGCATGAACGTTGTATCTGGATCTCGTTGAATGCGAGATGGCTACTCATTTAAATCCGAGAATAATGGTTGTTCTATTTATATGAGAGATATGTTTTATGGTCATGCACCGCTGGTCAATGGTTTATTCTTAATGAATCTCGAATGTGATGTTACACATATTCATAGTGTGAATACCAAGAAATGTAAGGTTGATAATGATAGTCCCACATACTTGTGGCACTGCCGCCTTGGTCACATTGGTGTCAAACGCATGAAGAAACTCCATGCAGATGGACTTTTGGAGTCTCTTGATTATGAATCATTTGACACGTGCGAACCATGCCTCATGGGCAAAATGACCAAGACTCCGTTCTCTGGAACAATGGAGCGAGCAACCAGCTTATTGGAAATCATACATATTGATGTGTGCGGTCCAATGAGCGTTCAGGCTCGCGGTGGCTATCATTATGTTCTCACCCTCACTGATGACTTGAGTAGATATGGGTATGTCTACTTAATGAAACACAAGTCTGAGACCTTTGAAAATTTCAAGGAATTTCAGAGTGAGGTTGAGAATCAACGTGACAGGAAAATAAAGTTCTTACGATCAGATCGTGGAGGGGAATATTTGAGTCACGAATTTGGCACACACTTAAGGAAATGTGGAATTGTTTCACAACTCACGCCGCCTGGATCACCTCAGCGTAATGGTGTGTCCAAACGTCGTAATCGCACTCTATTGGATATGGTGCGATCTATGATGTCTCTTACCGATCTACCGCTATCATTCTGAGGTTATGCTTTAGAGACTGCCGCATTCACTTTAAATAGGGCTCCGCCGAAATCCGTTGAGACGACACCGTATGAATTATGGTTTGGAAAGAAACCTAAGCTGTCGTTTCTTAAAGTTTGGGGATGCGATGCTTATGTCAAGAAACTTCAACCTGAAAAGCTCGAACCCAAGTCGGAAAAATGCGTCTTCATAGGATACCCTAAGGAAACCATTGGGTATACCTTCTACCTCAGATCCGAAGGTAAGATCTTCGTTGCCAAGAACGGGTCCTTTCTGGAGAAAGAGTTTCGCTCGAAAGAAGTGGGAGGAAAGTGGAACTTGATGAGATGACCCCTCTCGAACCAGAAAGTAGCGCAGCACAAGAAAATGTTTCTGTGGTGCCTGCACCGACTAGAGAGGAAGTTAATGATGACGATCATGATCAAGTTACCACTGAACTTCGTAGGTCCACAAGGACACGTTCCGCACCAGAGTGGTACGGCAACCCTGTCTTGGAAATCATGTTGTTGGACAACGGTGAACCTTCGAACTATGAAGAAGCAATGGCGGGTCCAGATTCCAACAAATGGCTTGAAGCCATGCAATCCGAGATAGGATCCATCTATGAAAACAAAGTGTGGACTTTGACAGACTTGCCCGATGATCGGCGAGCGATAGAAAATAAATGGATCTTTAAGAAGAAGACGGACGCGGATGGAAATTTTACCATCTATAAAGCTCGACTTGTCGCTAAGGGTTATTGACAAGTTCAAGGAGTTGACTACGATGAGACCTTCTCACCCGTAGCGAAGCTGAAGTCCGTCCGAATCATGTTAGCAATTGTCGCATTCTACGATTATGAAATATGGCAGATGGACATCAAAACGGCATTCCTTAACGGCTTTCTTAAGGGAGAATTGTATATGATGCAGCCGGAAGGTTTTGTCGATCCTAAGAATGCTAACAAAGTATGCAAGCTCCAGCGCTCAATCTATGGGCTGGTGCAGGCATCTCGGAGTTGGAACATTTGCTTTGATGAGATGATCAAAGCGTTTGGGTTTACACAGACTTATGGAGAAGCCTGTGTTTACAAGAAAGTGAGTGGGAGCTCTGTAGCATTTCTCATATTATATGTGGATGACATACTATTGATGGGAAATGATATAGAATTCTTGGAAAGTATAAAGGCCTACCTGAATAAGTGTTTTTCAATGAAGGACCTTGGAAAAGCTGCTTACATATTAGGCATCAAGACCTATAGAGATAGATCGAGACGCCTCATAGGTCTTTCACAAAGCACATACCTTGACAAGATATTGAAGAAGTTCAATATGGATCAGTCCAAGAAGGGGTTCTTGCCTGTATTGCAAGGTGTGAGATTGAGCACGGCTCAATGCCCGACCACGGCAGAAGATAGAGAAAAGATGAGTGTCGTCCCCTATGCCTCGGCCATAGGGTCTATTATGTATGCCATGCTGTGTACCAGATCTGATGTAAACCTTGCCGTGAGTTTGGTAGGAAGATACCAAAGTAATCCCGGCATGGAACACTGGACAGCGGTCAAGAACATCCTGAAGTACCTGAAAAGGACTAAGGATAAGTTTCTCGTTTATGGAGGTGACGAAGAGCTCGTCGTAAAGGGTTACGTCGATGCTAGCTTCGACATGATCTGGATGACTCTAAGTCACAAACCGGATACGTGTACATTTTGAATGGTGGGGCAGTCAGCTGGTGCAGTTGCAAGCAAAGCGTCGTGGTGGGATCTACATGTGAAGCGGAGTACATGGCAGCCTCGGAGGCAGCACATGAAGCAATCTGGATGAAGGAGTTCATTGCCGACCTAGGAGTTATTCCCAATGCATCGGGGCCGATGACTCTCTTCTGTGACAACACTGGAGCTATTGCCCTTGCCAAGGAGCCCAGGTTTCACAAAAAGACCAGGCACATCAAGCGTCGCTTCAACTCCATTCGTGAAAATGTTTAAAATGGAGACATAGATATTTGTAAAGTACATACGGATTTGAATGTCGCGGATCCGTTGACTAAACCTCTTCCACGGGCAAAACATGATCAACAGCAGAACTCTATGGGTGTACGATTCATCACAATGTAACTAGATTATTGACTCTAGTGCAAGTGGGAGACTGTTGGAAATATGCCCTAGAGGCAATAATAAAATGGTTATTATTATATTTCCTTGTTCATGGTAATTGTCTATTGTTCATGCTATAATTGTGTTATCCGGAAATCATAATACATGTGTGAACACATAGACCATAACATGGCCCTAGTGAGCCTCTAGTTGACTAGCTCGTTGATCAATAGATGGTTACGGTTTCCTGACCATGGACATTGGATGTCATTGATAACGGGATCACATCATTAGGAGAATGATGTGATGGACAAGACCCAATCCTAAGCATAGCACTAGATCGTGTAATTCGTTTGCTAAACCTTTTCTAATGTCAAGTATCATTTCCTTAGACCATGAGATCGTGCAACTCCCGGATACCGTAGAATGCTTTGGGTATACCAAATGTCACAACGTAACTGGGTGGCCATAAAGGTGCACTACAGGTATCTCCGAAAGTGTCTATTGGGTTGGCACAGATCGAGACTGGGCTTTGTCACTCCGTATGACGGAGAGGTATCTCTGGGCCCACTCGGTAATGCATCATCATAATGAGCTCAATGTGACTAAGTAGTTAGTCACGGGATCATGCATTACGGAACGAGTAAAGTGACTTGCCGGTAACGAGATTGAACGAGGTATTGGGATACCGACGATCGAATCTCGGGCAAGTAACGTGCCGATTGACAAAGGGAATTGTATACGGGATTACTTGAATCCTTGACATCGTGGTTCATCCGATGAGATCATCGAGGAGCATGTGGGAGCCAACATGGGTATCCAGATCCCGCTGTTGGTTATTGACCGGAGAGTCGTCTCGGTCATGTCTGCGTGTCTCCCGAACCCGTAGGGTCTACACACTTAAGGTTCGGTGACGCTAGGGTTGTAAAGATATTAGTATGCGGTAACCCGAAAGTTGTTCGTAGTCCCGGATGAGATCCCAGACATCACGAGGAGTTCTAGAATGGTCCGGAGGTAAAGATTTATATATAGGAAGTCCAGTTTCGGCCACCGGGAAAGTTTCGGGGGTCACCGGTATTGTATCGGGACCACCGGAAGGGTCCCGGGGGTCCTCCGGGTGGGGCCACCTATCCCGGAGGGCCCCATGGGCTGAAGTGGGAAGGGAACCAGCCCCTGGTGGGCTGGTGCGCCCCCCATGGGCCTCCCCCTGCGCCTAGGGTTGGAAACCCTGGGGGTGGGGGGCGCCCCACCTGACTTGGGGGGCAAGTCCCCCCTTGCCCCCCCCCCCCCCTTGAGATGGGATCTCCAGGGGCCGGCGCCCCCCCTGGCCCCTATATAAAGGGGGGGGAGGGAGGGCTGCGCACCCAAGCCCCTGGCGCCTCCCTCTCCCCCCGTAACACCTCTCCCTCCCGCTGAGCTTGGCGAAGCCCTGCCGAGATCCCCGCTGCTTCCACCACCACGCCGTCGTGCTGCTGGATCTCCATCAACCTCTCCTTCCCCCTTGCTGGATCAAGAAGGAGGAGACGTCTCTCCCAACCGTACGTGTGTTGAACGCGGAGGTGCCGTCCGTTCGGCGCTAGGATCATCGGTGATTTGGATCACGACGAGTACAACTCCATCAACCCCGTTCTCTTGAACGCTTCCGCTCGCGATCTACAAGGGTATGTAGATGCACTCCTTCCCTCTCGTTGCTACTAAACTCCATAGATTGATCTTGGTGGTGCGTAGAAAATTTTGAATTTCTGCTACGATCTCCACCACCCCCCCCCCCCCCCCCCCCGCCGCGCGAGATTCATCATTGATGCATGCGTGGAATAGAAATATCAGCCACGACGGCGAGATGCATCATCCGCGCATGGTTGCTGCTAATAATTACTAATCCTTGCCCTCGAGCAGTTGACCACGATGAGTGAAGCATATGCAACGAGCTAATAATATGGTCATTGGGTTTGTTTTTTCTTTTTGAATGACAAATTTAGTTGTGGAAAATGTCAGGACAAAGGACATGTGCAGGAGCTCGCCTCAAAGGTGCGAGCAAGGTGCACTGAGATGCGGCGGCCGACAGAGGGGACACCACCGGCACAACTCTGCCCCTAGCTACCTCGATAGCCCTTTGGCGCTGCGTCGCCCGTATCCGGCTTCAGGCATGTATCATTTTTGTATGCTGCCTAGTAACAGACTTATGCCATTTGTAAGGGCCTCAATCTAAGACCGGGCAAGCGCCTCTTTTTCTAAAAATATCAGGACCGGAGTGCTTCGTGCCACACGTGTGACATTTATTATTTGGATTGATTTTGTTGGAAATTTGTCCTCAGAATCGACCACATAAGATTCGACGAACACACGCACACAAAAACTGATAGCCAAGGGACCCTTGTCGTGCCCTCTTTTCTTCCTCTTTTTATTTCTCTTCTTTTTCTCTTCACGGTTACAAAACGCACGGCCGGGGCTGTGTATGACCATGACCGACCAGACAACCTGACCTGTACGTACGTGTATGACCATTAGTCCTACACGGACGCAACCAAAGCTAACCTAGCATACCTACCCCAATTAGGACTAGTACTCGTATGACACCTAGATCAACTTTGCTTTCCTAATCAAATTACCGGCAACGCTGATCACATTACTAATCCTAACCGGACTCAACCCTGTGTCTCACGCAGCCTGCTAGCTTGCACATAACTACTCCCTCCGTTTCAAAATACATGACTTCCATTTGTCAAAATATAGATGTATCTAGACATGTTTTAGTATATAGGTACATCCATTTTTGAACAAATGGAAGTCAAGTATTTCGAAACGGAAGGAGTAAAACTTAGTACCTAGTTAAAACTAACTTATGTTTGGATTACCTAACAGATTTTTCATCTTAACATCCGTCACATCACTGCGCCCTACCATCCAACTAATGAGGCATCTCGCCGTCCGTCGAGTGGCCCTCGTTGGTTTTGGATCTAGCATGTCATATGGGATATTCAGTCTGGCTCCTGAGCTCATCTACTCTCTATATCTAGATCATCGAGCTGCTCTAAGATTGGTAAAAGCAGGAGTATTTCAGCTGTATTCTTTGATTAAAGATCACGTATGTAGCTATTTTCTCTTTTCTTCACGTCAGATCTGACATGTGAACAGTAGGTGCAGGCCTACATCTGCTCTCTATTTATTCACTGTCATCTCTCTCCATTCACCATTTATTGCTCGGGCAGGTAGCAGCAGATTACAAATGCAGAAGGCACGATCTTGGAGCATAGATCCATCATCAGGATCCATTGTTTCAGCAAGACAATGTTTGCAGAGATGGATTTCGCAAAAGAAAAATCCAATCCACAAAAAGCTTTTGCATGAGCTAAAGGCTTGCTACTAAATTTTCGGTCAATCACAACAGTCAAATAGATGCCAAGGATAAAATTGAAACAAGAAAAAACGTATATTTTTGCACAAGCATTTTGAAGACGAACATAAGGTGACTTGCTGATGAACACATTGCTAATACTCGATTAACATGACGTAGGGTACAATTTAACATCACATTAACCACACTAAAAATGCACAAAGTCTAGTTAGGCTTTGCCAAAAAAAACCTAGTCCTAATAAATACTCTTAGCCACTGTACTTTTAAAGAGAACAGCAACGCTAATTGAGCAGATGTGCATTTAGGAGTACAAAAGGCAAGATTAGCACCAACTAACTTTACCAGATTTTATTTGATGAGACGATCTGAGATAAAAGAAGATGACCATGCATCCCATGGCCAGAACAACGACCTCACCGCCATGGGCCAAGACCGCGGACCAATGAGAGGAAAAGATGGTGATGGATCTGATATGGCTGGATCCACGCATGGAGAACCCTGCCCGAACCCCTGGCCCGGGCAGACTCCGGCCATCTCGGATCGTCTTCTCCAAGTGTGAGTTCGGCTCCCAAATCCCCTTCTGCCATGACGAGCGAGCCTTGCATGTCCTCAAGTCCACCATAGAGCAGTCCATCGACGAAGGAGGAGGCCTAATCCGAGTGGGGGCAAGCCATCGGGAAAGAAGGGGAACGACGTATACACCCCATGCCTAGATCCAGCGCCAGAGGAGGGAGACGCGCTCGTTCGTGTTGAGAGACGGAGAGGGAGGGGGCGAAGTGGCTTACGATAGAGACAGGTAGGGGACATATTTTATACCAGGTACAGGTCCTGTATATTGTGGTGTATAGAGCTGGTATCTCCTCAGAAATCCCTTTTGGCACAGATCCCCACATGGCTCTGAATGGTATAGATATCAAGAGCAGCTGAGCTCGGGAGCCAAAACGCTGCTTCCCATGTCATATCTGCTAGAATAGGACTAGTGTCAAGGAAGAAGCCACGTACGTGGCAGTATGCCCCACTGATGTCGCAACGCCGGTGCTGCTGGCGATGGCGAGCAGGAACCGTCCAAAGCCGCATATTCATTGAGATTCTAGTAAACCGACAGCTCCATCCGTCTTATCTTAATAAGGAATTTCATCTCCTGGTGTAATGTGTGACTCTAATTAATAGGTTAGCAATTGATGATGTGACTTGAACCTATGGAACTTTTTTTTTGCGGGGTTGAACCTATGGAACTCTACTAGACCATAGAAATTGATCTATGATTTTAGTGACAAGAATAGTTAAGATCGGTGTTTTCTTTTTCTGAAAAGGAATTCGAGACTCTACCTCATGTTCACACGTGAATTTTACATGTGTCGCCGTCCCTGTGTGCACGCTTAGAGTGTATAGCTCGGAAAGTATCTTTGGGCCCGGCACATCCTTTGGATTTTGGTTCTTCTATCTTTGTATTATTATCATTTCATGTCCTCTCCAAAAAGAAAAATGATTGCCTTTTTGTGCACTTGCCAAAAACGAAAAAATGGTTAGCATTTCATGGAAGCAAGGAACTTGTAGAGAAGAACAAGAGGCTACCATCCTCGACACGTACTATAACGCCCGACCAAACCCATTGGTTCCTGGCCGTTGCGCTTGAGATATAGAGTAGCCTCGCGGACCTTCTTTTCGACGCACTTTGCCAATCACACTTAACTTTGAGATTCCTTTCGGATGGGCTCCCAAAGAAAAATGTCCACGTTGTTGATATAAGTTGCCTATCATTCCTATTGAGTTGGGATGCCACATACATCGCCTCTCAAAGGAACCGACGGCTCAGAAGGAACATTCCCTCTTGGCACACGTTTGTGCGCGCCAGTGCTAGCATCCACATGTCTTCCACGTGGTGGTGGAACGTTCCCTCTCTGATCCATCATCTCGAAAAAGGGAGACAGACTATTAGTAAGTTACCTGATTTTTTTCTAGCGCTATTCAATTTTTTCACATCTTCCCCGTTACTGACAGCGCCACCTCCACTGTCACCCCGCCCTCTGCCACCAGCCGAACCATCTTATTTGCCTTCCGGGATGGTGTCAATGCCGTCCTGCCTTCCAGAGCCACCTCCATCGTCCTGACCATCCCTCTAAAGCCTCCTCTTTTCCACCGCCGGTGAACCCTCCGCACCCGCACCCATCAACACTGCAACTCTCCACCATCGGTGACGCCGCGGCCTTCCTCGTCAGCCCCGTCTCCGGCTCGACCCGTGATTCGCGGAATTGACCGACGCCGAACTCATTTTCAGGCAGCTTACAAATAGCAATTGCATGCGAAGAACAAAAGGAACATCTCGGTTGAGGCTACTCCGCGGCTACACCACATGATGGGTTCACTGATGAACCTGGCCGGGAACGTGGCCAGTGGCACGACGTACGGCAAAATGACCCAACCACCTGATTCCCTTGGCAATGAGATTCATGCATCGATCATGCATGCATGCAATAAAAATATCAGCCACGAGATATGGTGATATACACCATCCGCCCATGGTTGCTGCTAATTACTAATCCTTGCCCTCGAGCAGTTGACCGTTGATGGATCATGTCGATGCGTGCTCCTCGTTTCAACTTCTCAATTGTTAATATCCACGGCACTACCATTGATCGATATTTGTTGTACAGACGTCCCTTTCACGAAAAAACGCAGAGCAATTTAATCCCAATGCAGCGACAGCTGGAAGAGAAGAGGAGGTAGACTGGTAGAGGACCCAAGGAGAGCCAGGCCCAGGCAGGTAGTCCGTCGTACGCTGGCTCAGCTAGAGCTATCCGGCCATGGCTTCCTCCTCCCAGTCCCAGCCACACCGAGAAGAGGAGGAGGGCCAGGAGGGGGAGCTCCGGCACCGCGGCCATGGCGACGGCATCACCTCCCCGCTCCGTAAGCTCGCCGTCCCTGCTCCCTGCACGCACGCACCTCTGCTCCCGCCGCTGCTGGTGTACAGCATCTCTGCTCTCTATCCCCATGCAGTGCCGTCGACGTCGCGGAGCTCGCCGGAGCCCGATGAGGAGGAGGAAAACTCGCCGATCGAGCAGGTGGCGCTGACGGTCACCCCCGTTCTTCATTGTTTTTCATCTTGACATCCCTGCGCCCTACGATCCAACTAACCAGCCACCTCACCGTGCATCGAGTGGCTCTTGTTGGTTTGGATCTAGCATGTCATATCTGCTAGAATAGGACGAGACATACGTTGATCCAAGGCCATGTTGCAAGTTGCAACGTCAATGTATGATTCTCCTTCGCGATTCCCTCTCGCCTTGCTGGCAGAGGAAGGAACCGTCCAAAACCGCATATTCATTGAGATTCTTGCTCGCGCTCTAGCAAACCGACAGCTCCATCTACTTACCTTACCGAATTTCCTTTTTCTGATGTAAAATGTGTGACTCTAATTGGCTAAGAAACTGATGGTGTGCCTGGAACAAGCTACGGAACTCTACCTCATCTATGATTTTATAAACTGGAATAGTTAAATAAGAAAACATTTGATTTTTTATCTCAAATTGACAAAAAGAAAAGTTTCTTTTGTCTGAAAAGAATCAGAGACTCCACCTGATGTTCACACGTGAATTTTACGTGTGTCATCGTCTCTGCGCGCACGCTTGGAGTGCATATATAGCTCGGAAAGTATCTTTCTGCCCCGACCCAGCCTTTGGAATTTTGTTTCTTCTATCTTTGGATCATCATTTTGTGTCCTCGCCTGAATAGGAAAATGATTATCGTTTTGTGTCCTCCCCAAAATGATTAGCATTTCGTGCAAGCAAAGAACTCAAAGAGAAAAACAAGAAGTTACCATCCTTGACACGCCGCACGGGCTCACACACAAAAGTGAGCTGCGCACCATATAGGTTTAAAAGTCTATGCGTAAACTGTGTTGCACCAAGATTGGGCAAACATTCAAGAAGAGACAAAATTTGGTCAGACAAACACAATTTACGCATGGGCTTTTCTCGTGAAACCTACATGGACAAATATATCCCGCCACACACAGCTGGTGTCGTTGTCGTCTCGCCTTTTAGAGAAACCTCGTCAGTCGTCCCGGCCATCCCTCCCCCCCTCTCACCCTCCTTCTCTTACGCCGGCGAACCTCCGGCACCCACAGCATCAACCATCAGGCTCTTCTCTGTTGGTGACGCCGGAACCATCCACGCCATCACTGTCTCCGACTCATTCGAGGATCCCCTCCACCGGCGACACAATGTACCCGTGGTCGACTCAATGCTGCGCACAATTGACTGATGCCCGAATTCACTTTCAGACAACTTACAAATAACAAAACCTGAAAAGAAAAGAAAAAACACAGGCAGATGTACATCTCGATTGAGGCCACGCCGCACGATGGGTTCAGCGATGAACCTGGCCGGGAACGTGGTCGGTGGTACGATGACTCCATCCTGTCAGTACACAAACTAACTCAACCACCTGATTAATTCCCGTTGGCAATGAGATTCATCATCCGCGCATGCATGCATGGAATAAAAATACCAGCCACGAGACGAGACACAATTTACGCATGGGCTTTTCTCGTGAAACCTACATGGACAAATGTATCCCGCCACCCACAGTTGGTGTCGTTGTCGTCTCATCTTTTAGAGACACCTCGTCAGTCATCCCGGGCCATCACTGTCTCCGACTCATTCGAGGATCCCCTCCACCAGCGACACAATGTACCCGTGGTCGACTCAATGCTGCGCAAAATTGACTGATGCCCGAATTCACTTTCAGACAACTTAGAAATAACAAAACCTGAAAAGAAAAGAAAAAAACACAGGCAGATGTACATCTCGATTGAGGCCACGCCGCACGATGGGTTCAGCGATGAACCTGGCCGGGAACGTGGTCGGTGGTACGATGACTCCATCCTGTCAGTACACAAACTAACTCAACCACCTGATTAATTCCCGTTGGCAATGAGATTCATCATCCGCGCATGCATGCATGGAATAAAAATACCAGCCACGAGACGAGACACAATTTACGCATGGGCTTTTCTCGTGAAACCTACATGGACAAATGTATCCCGCCACCCACAGTTGGTGTCGTTGTCGTCTCATCTTTTAGAGACACCTCGTCAGTCATCCCGGGCCATCACTGTCTCCGACTCATTCGAGGATCCCCTCCACCGGCGACACAATGTACCCGTGGTCGACTCAATGCTGCGCAAAATTGACTGATGCCCGAATTCACTTTCAGACAACTTAGAAATAACAAAACCTGAAAAGAAAAGAAAAAAACACAGGCAGATGTACATCTCGATTGAGGCCACGCCGCACGATGGGTTCAGCGATGAACCTGGCCGGGAACGTGGTCGGTGGTACGATGACTCCATCCTGTCAGTACACAAACTAACTCAACCACCTGATTAATTCCCGTTGGCAATGAGATTCATCATCCGCGCATGCATGCATGGAATAAAAATACCAGCCACGAGACGAGACACAATTTACGCATGGGCTTTTCTCGTGAAACCTACATGGACAAATGTATCCCGCCACCCACAGTTGGTGTCGTTGTCGTCTCATCTTTTAGAGACACCTCGTCAGTCATCCCGGGCCATCACTGTCTCCGACTCATTCGAGGATCCCCTCCACCGGCGACACAATGTACCCGTGGTCGACTCAATGCTGCGCAAAATTGACTGATGCCCGAATTCACTTTCAGACAACTTAGAAATAACAAAACCTGAAAAGAAAAGAAAAAAACACAGGCAGATGTACATCTCGATTGAGGCCACGCCGCACGATGGGTTCAGCGATGAACCTGGCCGGGAACGTGGTCGGTGGTACGATGACTCCATCCTGTCAGTACACAAACTAACTCAACCACCTGATTAATTCCCGTTGGCAATGAGATTCATCATCCGCGCATGCATGCATGGAATAAAAATACCAGCCACGAGACGAGACACAATTTACGCATGGGCTTTTCTCGTGAAACCTACATGGACAAATGTATCCCGCCACCCACAGTTGGTGTCGTTGTCGTCTCATCTTTTAGAGACACCTCGTCAGTCATCCCGGGCCATCACTGTCTCCGACTCATTCGAGGATCCCCTCCACCGGCGACACAATGTACCCGTGGTCGACTCAATGCTGCGCAAAATTGACTGATGCCCGAATTCACTTTCAGACAACTTAGAAATAACAAAACCTGAAAAGAAAAGAAAAAACACAGGCAGATGTACATCTCGATTGAGGCCACGCCGCACGATGGGTTCAGCGATGAACCTGGCCGGGAACGTGGTCGGTGGTACGATGACTCCATCCTGTCAGTACACAAACTAACTCAACCACCTGATTAATTCCCGTTGGCAATGAGATTCATCATCCGCGCATGCATGCATGGAATAAAAATACCAGCCACGAGACGAGACACAATTTACGCATGGGCTTTTCTCGTGAAACCTACATGGACAAATGTATCCCGCCACCCACAGTTGGTGTCGTTGTCGTCTCATCTTTTAGAGACACCTCGTCAGTCATCCCGGGCCATCACTGTCTCCGACTCATTCGAGGATCCCCTCCACCGGCGACACAATGTACCCGTGGTCGACTCAATGCTGCGCAAAATTGACTGATGCCCGAATTCACTTTCAGACAACTTAGAAATAACAAAACCTGAAAAGAAAAGAAAAAAACACAGGCAGATGTACATCTCGATTGAGGCCACGCCGCACGATGGGTTCAGCGATGAACCTGGCCGGGAACGTGGTCGGTGGTACGATGACTCCATCCTGTCAGTACACAAACTAACTCAACCACCTGATTAATTCCCGTTGGCAATGAGATTCATCATCCGCGCATGCATGCATGGAATAAAAATACCAGCCACGAGACGAGACACAATTTACGCATGGGCTTTTCTCGTGAAACCTACATGGACAAATGTATCCCGCCACCCACAGTTGGTGTCGTTGTCGTCTCATCTTTTAGAGACACCTCGTCAGTCATCCCGGGCCATCACTGTCTCCGACTCATTCGAGGATCCCCTCCACCGGCGACACAATGTACCCGTGGTCGACTCAATGCTGCGCAAAATTGACTGATGCCCGAATTCACTTTCAGACAACTTAGAAATAACAAAACCTGAAAAGAAAAGAAAAAAACACAGGCAGATGTACATCTCGATTGAGGCCACGCCGCACGATGGGTTCAGCGATGAACCTGGCCGGGAACGTGGTCGGTGGTACGATGACTCCATCCTGTCAGTACACAAACTAACTCAACCACCTGATTAATTCCCGTTGGCAATGAGATTCATCATCCGCGCATGCATGCATGGAATAAAAATACCAGCCACGAGACGAGACACAATTTACGCATGGGCTTTTCTCGTGAAACCTACATGGACAAATGTATCCCGCCACCCACAGTTGGTGTCGTTGTCGTCTCATCTTTTAGAGACACCTCGTCAGTCATCCCGGGCCATCACTGTCTCCGACTCATTCGAGGATCCCCTCCACCGGCGACACAATGTACCCGTGGTCGACTCAATGCTGCGCAAAATTGACTGATGCCCGAATTCACTTTCAGACAACTTAGAAATAACAAAACCTGAAAAGAAAAGAAAAAAACACAGGCAGATGTACATCTCGATTGAGGCCACGCCGCACGATGGGTTCAGCGATGAACCTGGCCGGGAACGTGGTCGGTGGTACGATGACTCCATCCTGTCAGTACACAAACTAACTCAACCACCTGATTAATTCCCGTTGGCAATGAGATTCATCATCCGCGCATGCATGCATGGAATAAAAATACCAGCCACGAGACGAGACACAATTTACGCATGGGCTTTTCTCGTGAAACCTACATGGACAAATGTATCCCGCCACCCACAGTTGGTGTCGTTGTCGTCTCATCTTTTAGAGACACCTCGTCAGTCATCCCGGGCCATCACTGTCTCCGACTCATTCGAGGATCCCCTCCACCGGCGACACAATGTACCCGTGGTCGACTCAATGCTGCGCAAAATTGACTGATGCCCGAATTCACTTTCAGACAACTTAGAAATAACAAAACCTGAAAAGAAAAGAAAAAAACACAGGCAGATGTACATCTCGATTGAGGCCACGCCGCACGATGGGTTCAGCGATGAACCTGGCCGGGAACGTGGTCGGTGGTACGATGACTCCATCCTGTCAGTACACAAACTAACTCAACCACCTGATTAATTCCCGTTGGCAATGAGATTCATCATCCGCGCATGCATGCATGGAATAAAAATACCAGCCACGAGACGAGACACAATTTACGCATGGGCTTTTCTCGTGAAACCTACATGGACAAATGTATCCCGCCACCCACAGTTGGTGTCGTTGTCGTCTCATCTTTTAGAGACACCTCGTCAGTCATCCCGGGCCATCACTGTCTCCGACTCATTCGAGGATCCCCTCCACCGGCGACACAATGTACCCGTGGTCGACTCAATGCTGCGCAAAATTGACTGATGCCCGAATTCACTTTCAGACAACTTAGAAATAACAAAACCTGAAAAGAAAAGAAAAAAACACAGGCAGATGTACATCTCGATTGAGGCCACGCCGCACGATGGGTTCAGCGATGAACCTGGCCGGGAACGTGGTCGGTGGTACGATGACTCCATCCTGTCAGTACACAAACTAACTCAACCACCTGATTAATTCCCGTTGGCAATGAGATTCATCATCCGCGCATGCATGCATGGAATAAAAATACCAGCCACGAGACGAGACACAATTTACGCATGGGCTTTTCTCGTGAAACCTACATGGACAAATGTATCCCGCCACCCACAGTTGGTGTCGTTGTCGTCTCATCTTTTAGAGACACCTCGTCAGTCATCCCGGGCCATCACTGTCTCCGACTCATTCGAGGATCCCCTCCACCGGCGACACAATGTACCCGTGGTCGACTCAATGCTGCGCAAAATTGACTGATGCCCGAATTCACTTTCAGACAACTTAGAAATAACAAAACCTGAAAAGAAAAGAAAAAAACACAGGCAGATGTACATCTCGATTGAGGCCACGCCGCACGATGGGTTCAGCGATGAACCTGGCCGGGAACGTGGTCGGTGGTACGATGACTCCATCCTGTCAGTACACAAACTAACTCAACCACCTGATTAATTCCCGTTGGCAATGAGATTCATCATCCGCGCATGCATGCATGGAATAAAAATACCAGCCACGAGACGAGACACAATTTACGCATGGGCTTTTCTCGTGAAACCTACATGGACAAATGTATCCCGCCACCCACAGTTGGTGTCGTTGTCGTCTCATCTTTTAGAGACACCTCGTCAGTCATCCCGGGCCATCACTGTCTCCGACTCATTCGAGGATCCCCTCCACCGGCGACACAATGTACCCGTGGTCGACTCAATGCTGCGCAAAATTGACTGATGCCCGAATTCACTTTCAGACAACTTAGAAATAACAAAACCTGAAAAGAAAAGAAAAAAACACAGGCAGATGTACATCTCGATTGAGGCCACGCCGCACGATGGGTTCAGCGATGAACCTGGCCGGGAACGTGGTCGGTGGTACGATGACTCCATCCTGTCAGTACACAAACTAACTCAACCACCTGATTAATTCCCGTTGGCAATGAGATTCATCATGCATGCATGCATGGAATTAAAAATACCAGCCACGAGACGAGACACATCATCCGCGCATGCATGGCTGCTGCTAATAATTTAGTGACTCTAATACGCTAGAAACAGATGATGTGACTGGAAGAGGCTAAGGAACTCTACTTCTTTTTAGTGGGACTATGGAGCTCTATACCTGATCAATGATTTTAATGACTGGAATCGTTAAAATCAATGTTTTTTCCCGAAAAGATTCAGAGACTCTACGTGATGTTCACACTTGAATTTTACGCGTGCGGAGCCTCTGTGTGCACGCTTGAAGTGCCTATAGCTCGGAAAGTATCTTTCTGCCCGACCCAGCCTTTGAATTTTGGTTTCTTCTATCTTTGGATCATCATTTCATGTCCTCGACAAAAAGAAAATGGGTTACCATTTCGTGTCCTCACCAAAAATGAAAAATGATTAGCATTTCATGGAAGCAAAGAACTCGTAGAGTACAACAAGGCCCTACAACCCTTGACACGGCCCAGGCACGCTCACGCACAAAAGTACCGAGTTACACGAGAAAAGGCCATGCATGCATAAACTCTGTTATGCAAAGCTTATTTTATATCCATTCGGAAAATAGTCAAGTAAAGACAATTTTCAGTTAGAGAAACGAGTTTATCATTGTCTATCCCAGTGCCAAGAAAAACACAAGCTAAATAAACATTCAGACTCTCCTCCACCGGTGACGCCGTTCTCGCGGCCCTATCACCGGCTCGACGCTAGCTGCGGTATATCGACTGACGGCAGAATTGTTTTCAGGCAGCTTACCAATAGTAATTAACCGCCCCTATAAAAAAAAAAGAAAAGGCAGATATACAACTCGACTGAGGCTACACCACATGACATGATGGGTTGAGTGATGAACCTGACCGGGAACGTGGCCAGTGATACGATGGCTCCCTCCTGTGAGTACACAAACAAGTTCAACCACCTGATTCCCCCATTATTCATGCATGCATACTCTAGAACAAATACTATCAGACACCCATGGTTGCTGCTAACCACTAATACTTGCCCTGGATTAGTTGACCATGGACGGATCATGTCGATGCGTGCACCGCGCTTCAGATCTCATCGCGCTCCTCGTTTCAACGAACTAATTGTTAATGTCCACGGCACTGCCATTGATCGATATTTGTTGCACAGACGTCCCTTTCCCACGAAAACGAAGAGCAATTAATCCCAATGCGGCGACGGCTGGAGGAGGAGAGGAGGAGGTAGAGGACCCAAGCAGGACAGCCAGGCCCAGGGAGGTAGCCCGTCGTACGCTAGCTCAGCTAGAGCTATCCGCCCATGGCGTCCTCCTCCCAGCCCCACCGAGAAGCAGAGGAGGAGGAGCTCCGGCACCGCGGCCATGGCGACGGCATCACCTCCCCGCTCCGTAAGCTCGCCGTCCCAGCTCCCTCCGCGCACGCACCTCTGCTCCCGCCGCTGCTGGTGCTGCCCATTTAATCGGCATCTCTGCTCCCCATCCCCATGCAGTGCCGTCCACGTCGCGGAGCTCGCCGGAGCCCGACGACGACGAGGAGGAGAACTCGCCGATCGAGCAGGTGGCGCTGACGGTGCCCGTGGGCGACGACCCGGACACCCCCGTGCTCACCTTCCGGATGTGGGTCCTCGGCATGGCGTCCTGCGCCGTGCTCTCCTTCCTCAACCAGTTCTTCTGGTACCGCAAGGAGCCGCTCACCATCACGGCCATCTCGGCCCAGATCGCCGTCGTGCCGCTGGGCCGCCTCATGGCGGCCGCGCTGCCGGAGCGGGCCTTCTTCCGCGGCAGGCCGTACGAGTTCACCCTCAACCCGGGGCCGTTCAACGTGAAGGAGCACGTGCTGATCACCATCTTCGCCAACGCCGGCGCCGGCACCGTGTACGCCATCCACGTGGTCACCGCCGTCCGCGTCTTCTACGGCAAGAACCTCACCTTCCTCGTCTCCCTCCTCGTGGTGCTCACCACGCAGGTGCTCGGGTTCGGGTGGGCGGGGATTTTCCGGCGGTACCTCGTGGAGCCGGCGGCCATGTGGTGGCCGTCCAACCTCGTGCAGGTCTCCCTCTTCAGGTACGCACGCACGCACGCCTCTCAATCGCTTAATTAACAATCTCATCTTGTGCGCTTGTCAGAGGGTTGACTGGTTGATGCTTGGACTTAATCAAAGCCACGATTATTTGCAACTTATTTATTTTTTATAAAAAACGTACATTTCATGACAACTATTTGCTCGCTACTGCTTGTGGTCAGCAATGCGTGTTAACTATGTATGCTTAGTTGCAACTTGCAAATAGGAGTTTCTTTGATTTTTGTTTGAGCAAGAACAGTAGCTGGGTAGCTACCGGTCATGGATCATGACACGTCAGATATGGCCTTGGCTTGCATCAAACCAGATCATCATGAAATCAACGGCCACAAAAAACTTTTGGCCGGTCTGCCTCTAGTTAAGAAAATGAAATTGATGAAAAGAAATGAGTAGCACTGATGATGACAGGACCAGCCAGCAGCCAACACAAAAAATAAGTTAACTGAGATAGTGAGATCAAGTTCGTTTGACCAAGCTGACAAACAGGTTGGTTTGGCTTTTTTTCAAGCTCCGCCTACTCATTAAGAAGATAATTGCCCAGTTAACTTTTGTCATAGGCCACCTTCACTTTCCTTAGATGTTTGAGCAAGACCAGTAGCTGGTTGGCTATCTGTCAATCTGTCATGTGTCATGGCACGTCAGATCTGGCCTTGGCTTGAATCAAACTATATCATGAAATTGTTGGCTCGTCTGCCTCTCATTGACAAAATGAAATCAATGAAAGGAAATGCGGGGCATTAATATATTACAGGACCCTCGAGCAGAATCCCAAGAAATGGCGAAAACAAAATCGATGAAATTAAAGAAACCACATCATTTGACCAAGCTGCGTCTGTAGCTTTCCAGCGGCTGGCTTCAGTTATATCCAACCACTTTTAATCTCTCAACATGGCAGTAGAATAACAGCCCTCCATAGAGGCAACCAACTTACACATTTGAACTCTGAGGCTGATGAGACAGCTAATGATCATACAACATAAGTTGTACAAACAAAACAGGAGAGGTATTTCATCTCCTGTGTCAGTCCCAAGGAGAAAGACGCTGAGCTAGTCGACATGCGCCGCAGGATAGTATAGTAGGAGAGGAATGATCATGCACACATGTTTTTCTCTTCAGTAACAGCAAGATAGCATGTACGAAACTGGAGAGAAATTCCATTCCATTTGTCTATCTCAAGGAAAGGCAGCGAGGTAATTAACACGCAAGACAAGAATAAGATGGAGATCAGTTCGAGCATGCGGGGAAAAACACCAAAGATTCAGAGAGCGTAAAATAGCCATCAGCCAGTTTCTTTTTCCTGAGCATGGCAGCAAAATAGACTTTGTATCATCTCCAAAATCTAAAACACAACAAACCTGCGGATTCGGATTCGAACCATTCTCTGAAACCACTCCTGGAAATTCCAACCAGGGCGCTCCACGAGAAGGAGGTGCGGAGCAAAGGCGGCTTCACGCGCAGCCAGTTCTTCCTGGTGGCCTTCGTCTGCAGCTTCGTCTACTACATATTCCCAGGTTACCTGTTCCAGATGCTCACCTCCCTCTCCTGGATCTGTTGGGTCTTCCCCAACTCCGTGTTCGCCCAGCAGCTCGGCTCGGGCCTCTACGGCCTCGGGATCGGCTCCATCGGCCTCGACTGGGCGTCCGTCTCCTCTTACCTTGGGAGCCCCCTCGCCAGCCCCTGGTTCGCCACCGCCAACGTCGCCGCAGGATTCTTCATCATCATGTACGTGATCACGCCCATCGCGTACTGGTTCAACTTCTACAAGGCGCGGAATTTTCCCATCTTCTCTGATGGGCTCTTCACCGAGTCCGGGCAGAAGTACAACATCACAAGCATCGTGGACTCCCAGTTCCATTTCGACACGAAGGCCTATGAGAAGAATGGACCGCTGTACCTCAGCACCTTCTTCGCTGTCACGTACGGTGTTGGTTTTGCATCCCTTACTGCGACGATCGTCCATGTCCTCCTCTTCCACGGAAGGTAAAATTCTGCAAAAAAATAGTCAATCAGTTTCGCAGAATTACAGAACTGCAGCAACTAAGGATCATGGTGCTTTTGTGCAGTGAAATCTGGCAGTTAAGTAAATCAGCTTTTCAAGAGAAGAGAGTGGACGTACATACAAAGCTTATGAGGAGATATAAGCAGGTCCCTGAGTGGTGGTTCATCTGCATCCTTATTGTTAACATTGCAGTCACCGTATTTGCTTGTGAATACTACATCGAGCAACTCCAGCTGCCCTGGTGGGGTGTACTGCTGGCATGTGCCATTGCCTTTTTCTTTACCCTCCCAATCGGAATTATCACAGCAACTACGAACCAGGTTCACAATCTGACAACTTGCATATCATACCATACAACTCTAGACCACCAGTTCCCTGATTTTTTATTCTTCCATTATATGCAGACTCCGGGATTGAACATTATCACAGAGTACATCATGGGGTACCTGTACCCTGGACGGCCCGTCGCGAATATGTGCTTCAAGGTATATGGCTACATCAGCATGAGCCAAGCTCTGACGTTTCTGCAAGATTTTAAGTTGGGCCACTACATGAAGATTCCCCCAAGGACCATGTTCATGGCTCAGGTAAGCTTTTACTCAAATAGATTTTCTGTCCTTTCTACTGCACAAGTACTCCTGTTGTATTGTGTCACTAAGCAACTTCTTGAAACATGGCAGGTGGTGGGAACTCTGATTGCGGCATTTGTGTACCTCGGAACGGCATGGTGGCTGATGGACTCAATCCCCAACATCTGCGACACCGAGCTCCTCCCAGCAGGCAGCCCTTGGACCTGCCCCGGTGATCATGTGTTCTACGACGCATCAGTCATATGGGGTCTCATTAGCCCACGCAGAATATTTGGGGACTTAGGAACTTACTCGGCGGTGAACTGGTTCTTCTTGGGGGGAGCCATTGCCCCACTCCTCGTCTGGTTTGCACACAAGGCATTCCCAGGCCAGAACTGGATCTTGCTTATCAACATGCCCGTCTTGATTGGTTCCACTGGCCAGATGCCACCCGCCACTGCAGTCAACTACATCACATGGATATTCGTTGGGTTTTTGTCAGGCTATGTGGTCTATAGATACCGACGTGACTGGTGGGAGCGACACAATTATCTGCTTTCAGGTGCGCTAGATGCTGGTTTGGCATTCATGGCTGTGTTAATTTACCTGTGCCTAGGCTTGGAGAACATCAGTTTGAACTGGTGGGGCAATGACTTGGATGGATGCCCCCTGGCTTCTTGCCCCACTGCTAAAGGTATATTTGTTGAGGGTTGCCCAGTGTATACCTGACCATTTCCTCATGTCTGGTAGTCCCTGTTTGCAGAAATTGGAAAGTGCCAACGAGCATGCAGGGATCAATGTAAATAATGTTTATTTTCAAACCATTCAGAGATGAGAAATTGGTGTTATTTCATTGTCTTCAGAAAACCTTGCAAGTCACAACTTCATAACAGCGATTTCTTGCATGCTATGCAGCACGACAAATAACTTTATGATCGCAATTTCGTGCTAACTATGCAGTACCACAACCTGTCACTATATGACTACTGTTTTCTTGTGATAGAGATTGTTTCTTCTTTTTATTAAATTATGACACAGAAAACTTTTTCCATCATCTGTGATGTATGTTTGATGTAACTTCTGGGCTTAACAAAGTCATGTGGCATAAAAGTATCGCCTTCCTCCCAAAAATGCACAAAAGAAGTTATTTTTGCTGAATCCAGAGCTATGTCAACTGAATGAATCATTTGTGCTAAACAGTCTAAATTGCAATGTCACTTGTCCATGCAGCAGATAAGGTCATCAAAATGGTTCCTTCCTTTCTGTTAATCAGGCAGGGAATAATGGCTGGCATGCCGATGTTGGGCTGGCCACTGTACGCGGAGCACAGGATGAACAAGGTGCTCATGGTGGATGATCTGAGGATCGCGGTGGAGATGATTGGGTGGCAGCAGGGGCTGGTCCAGGCCGACGAGGTGGAGGCTAAGGTTAGGCTTGTGATGGAGTCCGACACAGGCAGGGAACTCCAGGAGTGAGTGTCTGTTCACCAGAAAGGCGCCGCCATGGCCTGGAGCAACGGTGGCTCGTCATGGTCGGCTTTTGAGCGATTCCTGTCGGACATGAACTGCCGCTATGGAGCCTCTGCTGGACAGTCCATGTACCCTTGAGCAGGCATCAGACTTTCGGAGCCAGAGGAAAGAGGTGATGGACATGACTCGCTCTGCCGACAAAGTTCAGTTAAAAATAATTCAGTTGGGACAGTCCTGACGGACTTGTACCCAGGATGTGAAGCAGAATCACATCTGTACTTACTTACCAACAAAAAATTACACTAGTTCTCAGGAAGCTTGATAAATGAATAAACGACATATCAAAATTGACTTAATTTGAACGAAACGTCCTACTCTTTAACCATGACATTACTATGGATCGGAGGGAGTACTTTTTAGTCCCTCAACATAAGGTTTACTTCTTATGATTCTACTAGGGATTTGGATGTGGCCTGGTTCCAAGTTAAGGGCATCCTTTTGGATAACAGAAATTAAATTGTCCTACTGCCGTGAATGCAGGTAGTTTAGTGAGCAGAACTCTACCTGTTGACAGTTCAGTCTAAAAAATTGTAGATTATTTTGATCAGGGTACAAATAGGGAACAAAGATGTTTTACCAGTTCCTCCTGTAGTTGAGATGAATCTGCGGGAAGCTTCTATGACATTGAGTTTAGAAGAGCAATTCATCAGGTTGGAGCAAGAGCTGAGCTGCTCACAGGGAGCAGAATTGTATACGTGCTTCTGATCACCAGGGTCCTTTTTATCACATACTATATTTCACAAAACAAAGAGGAATACACTCGTATCAACATCAACGACAATACCGTCAGAGATAACTCTAAATGGTCGTCAGAAACATCGCCATCTTCCTCTCCATTGTTTTTCCCTTCCCTGATCACAGCCCAGCAGTCTCCACCAGTGACCATGGGGACGAGCACATACAGAGTTACAAGTTGACTTGGAGCATTGGAGTTCTCTCACAAAGTACTTCAATATAGGGCAAGCCATGAACCACATCCTCTTCTACACCGCAGAAATACAATGTCCCAGGAAGATCTGAGTTGCAGAGGCAATGACAAGGCAAATGAGAACTGAATACAGAGTAACAATGGTGTTTCAGTTCAGCAACCAAGAACACTATTAGACTCTACACTATTCATCCAGAAAGTTTTGTTGCTAACAATTAGCAGCTCCAGTTCCTCAAATATTCTCTAACCTTGTTCTTGCGACGGTAATCTGAACAGTTTTCACATGACCCAAGCCTCCTGTAACTCACTGTTTTCACATAATCTGAAACTAAGTGGGTTGTAAGTCCCAAGCTTGGTGTGGAGCCCTCCATGAGCTCATCAACCAGCCTCATCACCGCCACAGCCATTCCATTCTTACACAATCAATAGATCAATGTGCTATTGACGGTGTTAGTTTCAGTGGAAGAATGTTTCAGAGAAATTACAGAGGAAGACTAGTGCCATCAAGGCATCAACTTCCTTGAGAAATTTATTCAGAATAAAATGATCAGTTTTGGGCTTTGAACTGGAGTCTGCACACCACACCTCATGGCTATGTATCTAGCACTGAATTGAGATGCTTGTTCCAAGTATCACTCTTAGTATCTAACACTCTCCTGATAAAGATCTCCCAAGAATCGCCATCCAAGAAATCCCCACCACTTAAGGCAGCAGTTTCAACAATTTTGTCAACAATATCGTCATGTATTGGCTCAGAAAGGCTATCGACCAAAACTTGGTAAAGAACCTTGCTTGGGGTGCACCCTTTGGTCACCATCTCAGTAAATACTGTGGCCCCTTCATTTGGCTTCCCAATTTTGCAAAATCCCTTGATAAAGGCCTCGTAAGTCGTGGCATTTGGCTCGTATCCCCGTTCAACCATGTCATCCCACACCTGCCCAGCCTCTTGTAACTCCCCATTTTCACATAGTCCGGAAATAAGCGAGTTATAAGTCAGTAAGCTTGGCTTGTACCCCTTCTCGAGCTCATCAAACAGCTTCCTTGCCTCCTGAACCATTCCACTCTTGCATAACCAGTAGATCAATGTGTTCGTGATTGTGTTATCTGGTGGGACGTTCTTCTTCACCATCCATTTCCACATTCGGTGTGCTTCGTCTGCCTTTCCGTCCTGGCACAGCACATCGACCACCTTAGCAGCCAGTGGTGTATCTGGCGTGTACCCTGCCCCAAGCATCTCGCCCATTAGATTGCACGCCTCGGCAGATTTCCCCTCCTTACAGCATGCCTCAATCACGACTGAATACGTAACCTCATTCGGTTGCACCCCGGCGACCTCCATCTCATCCATAATCCTAGCTGCATCCTGTATCTTCCCGGTCCGGCAGTACCCATCGATGAGCACCGTGTACATCGTAACATCTGGCACACGCCCACCGGCAATTATATCATCGAATAGCTTCTGGGCGCCCTTGAGATCCTCCTTGGCACAGTATGCGGAGAGAACCGTCGTGTAGGTGACGACATCGGGGACGATCCCCCACCCGGGCATTTCGTCGAGAACCTTGAGGGCGGCATCGAGGTCGCGCACGCCAACGAGGCCCTTGAGCAGGATGTTGCAGGAGACGAGGTCGGGCGTGATGTAGAGCTTGGTGGGCGCGGCGCGGAAGAGGGCGGCGGCGAGGCGGAGGCGGCGCGCGGCGACGAGGGAGTGGAGGAGGGCGTTGAAGGAGCGCACGGAGGGGTGGGAGTTGAAGGACGGGAGGGAGAGGAAGAGGCGGAGGGAGGGCAGCGGCGGGAGCGCGCGGAGGAGGGGCAGGAAGGCGCGGTCGGAGAAGGCCGGGAGGCGGGCGGCGCGGAGGGCGGAGAGGACGGGCGGCAGGAGGTCCGGGGGCGCGCCGGCGAGGCGGGAGAGCACCGCGGCGAAGACGGGGATGGACGGGGGCAGGGGGGGCGTGGCGCGGAAGAGCGCGTGGCGGAAGGCGAGCACGGCGAGCTGGGGGGTCGGGAGGCGGTGGAGGAGGCGGGAGAAGCTCCGGGGGGTGAGGCGGCGCGGCCAGGGCTGGACGGGCGGGGTGACGGTGCAGTGGGACGGCGGCGGGAGGGAGGACGGGAGGTGCGCGAGGTGGGCGAGCTGCACGGTGGTTTTGGCGGACGGCGCCGCCGCGGAGAAGGCGCGGGCGGGAGGCGGCGCCGCCGGGCAGCGCCGCGGCGGCATGGCGGCGCGGGTGAGGTCGAGAGCGCGCCGCACCGGCATGGTATTTGGTGTTTGGGGATAGAGAAATTACAAACGGAAATCAGAAGGACGCGCGAATAAGAACTGTCTTCTCCCTTAAAAAAAAATACAAACCCATCCTAAATAAACCGAAATGATAAATCTGAAACGTTCATGATTTGATCATGGCAAATCAAACTTTTTTACGGCAATTTCAGAGGATTGCAAATTTAGTTGACACGCATGGTAATTTTCTAGCAAAAATATACTGAGCACAGATTTACCATGCGTGTAAACTAAACTTGCCATCCTCACGTTACTAAAAATGTCATGAAAAACATTCGGTTTGTCATGGTCAAGAAACAAACGTTCGGCGTTATCAGGGTCCTAAATAAATATGACCCATCAAAAGTAGGTTAACATGGAATCTATTTTCTCCGTTCCATATTAATTGTCATTGAAACAGATGTATGTAGATACATCATTTCATCAACAATGAATATGGGGTGGAGAAACTACTTTTCTTCACATCTCTTGCTACAACAAAAATGATGAAAACTGATCGTCTATCAGGTCAATAATCTGGCCCAGGCTGCTATGACCGTGGCCTAGTAGCTCATTGTAGCAGTTGTGGCTCTAGGGGCTCGCTTGGGCGTGGATTCAGGCTACAACTTAGGTGAAACCATAGTTGTCATTGTCCTCGTCGCATCTTCTCTCATCCGGTTGGAGCCATCAACCGGGACTAAAGGAGTTCTGAATTTTTTTCTCATTTGTTTTTTATTTTTAGTTTCTGTTTTAAATTGCTTATATCTTTTAGGATATTTGAGTGATTATTTTTGCATTAGATTCACAATTTTGTCTAGTTTCTGTTTGTGTCATTAGTTTTCGAATTTGAATTTGTTCAAATTTGCTTCAAACTCTAGATTTGTGAATAATTTGAGTTTAAAAATAGTTTTTAATTTAATTCCTTTTGCTCCTAGTCACATGTTAGATTGTTGTCACATTAAGATTTATTTGGTTATTTTTAGAATAATTTAAATTAGGATTTTAATTAAAACATTACTGTTTTGCTTATATAGTTGCTTTAGTCCTTTAATTGTTGTTTTCAATTATTTTTAGTTAGTTATTTCTGTAGATTTTAACATGTTGTAGTATGCTTCTGTTAGACAACAATAGATAAATTTTTATAATTAATTAATATAAAATTTTCTACTGTTTTGTATTAATAGTTGTTTAGCCTTTAATAATAGTTGATAGAATTAGCTTTGCTATATTAAAAAGTAATTCTTTTTGCCACTTTAATAGAACGTGACTCTAGCTTGGTTAACCTTACTTGTGACTCTGGTTGGGATAGTGCTAGCAGATGTAGTCGACGGTAGGATTGGATGGACACCATCCCGGACTAAAGGAGTTCATCGATTTTCAAACTCTACGCCCCCCACCGTATCACCATTTTTGTATTGAAAAGAAAAGAAAGTCATGAAAACTTCAAAAATTAAAATCCTTCAAGATGTAGTTATGTTACTACATCTACTAGTTAGGAAAGTTAAAAAACATAAATTTCGAAATGTTTTGCAAAAAAAATGTTATGAAAAAGTAAAACGTCTATAAATTTTGCATATGATGTAAAAAACGTATAATATATCAAAACGTTCAGCACGAAAATCGGTTCCTATTTGGACCGCCGTAGGCCGTTTTGCAAATTTTTAGAATCCTCAAATTCTGAAAGGAAAAAAATTTATCCTCAAAATTAAGTTTTTTTGAATTTTTGGTCAAACTGTGGTCAAACTACTTATTCAAGAAATATTAGTGTTACTAAATAATTATTGTTTTTTAGAATAATAATTTCAAACTCAAACGGTGAAACGTGTGATTTCATGCTCAAGTTCAACTCCTAAGGGTTAATAGGATTGACAGTTTACTATTGTCAGGAAAATAACAAGTGCGGACTTGGAAACTAGGGGGAATAGAACTCGGAAGTTAAGCGTGCTTAGGCTGGAGTAGTGAGGGGATGGGTCACCTGCCAGGAAGGTAGACGATTTGGAATGAGTGCTCCACACTTGAGCAGTGATGAGGGGTGATTAGAGATTAAATTGTCAAACAATTGAGAAATTTGAAAATCAGAAAAAAAAAATTCAAAAAACATTTACAAAAAATATCAAAAAATATTATTTAGTATCGGTTGGTGTTACCAACCGGGACTAAAGGTGGAGCTCCAGACAGCGGCCACGTGGAGCTCCTTTTGTCCCGGTTCGTAAGCCAACCGGGACTAAAAGTAATGAGCATTAGTCCCGTTTGTTTTGTCCCGGTTCTAGAACTGGGACTAAAGGCCCGTTTCTACTAGTGGACATACATACTACCCACCACCTAGTCCGCACACGAGGCGCCTAAAGCCCCCTCTACATGGACTGTGTTTTGTAAGGTACCTGAATATCTGTACAATAAAGTATGTGGATTCTTGTAACAACGGGATGTGACTTGAAGTGATGAGATGGAAACAAAGACGATTTACCCAGGTTTAGGCCCCCGCCATGCGAGTAATAGGCCTAACCCTACTTGTCTGAAATTATGGATATAATAGAGGAATAATGCTAGACTTACGTAATGCTAATTATGGGTTTAACATAATGAGCAACATGGGGACTTATGATTGGAGATGTAGGAGGAACAATCTCATATTCTTTATCTGGACCCGACTATCCCTCGCTTGTAGCGAGGAAGTAGGAGAGCTCGCCTGAAGTGCCTGCACCAATGGGCTGGCCCAACCCATGAGGCGTTAAGCGCTCATTTTTTCTTTCTTTCTTTCTCGCAATTTTGTTTTAGTTTTTTTGCTTTTTCACCTTTTTTATATTTTTAAAATTTTCAAAATATAGGTTAAACTTTACTTTACATAAATTTTTCAAAAATTCTTAATCATACATCTGAAAAAAATTAAAGGTGTACAGAAAAGTGTTTCTGATGTGTCCGAAAAATGTACAACATGTATGAAAAAGTAGATATCAAAACATAAATATGGAAAAAAAAATCTCAATTATGTATTTAAAACATGTTAAACATTTATGATTTTTTTTTTCTTGTTGTGTACAAAAAATGTACACGGTGTATGTAAAAATGTAGATTTTGTATGAAATGGTGGACGTAAAAATGTAAAATAAAAAATGTTAAACATGAATTTTAAAAAATGTTTAATATATGTACATACATGTTTCTAATGTATATGAAAAATGTATAACATGTATGAAAAAACTGGACGTGAATACATAAAATACGAAAAAATGTTAACCATGTATTTTTAAAAATATAAACATGTATAAAAATATTCATGGTGTATACAAAATATAGAAGGTCTATTTTAAAAAACAAAAACATTTTTTAAAAACTGTTAATCATGTATTTGAAAAATGTTAGTTATGTGTACAAAATTATTTTTGATATATATGAAAAATGTACAATGTGTATGAAATGAAATAGGCATGAAAACATATATTTGAGAAAATATTAATCATGCATTTGAAAATAGTTAAATGTTATTATAAAATGTTACTGATGTATACAAATTATGTAAACTGGTGTTGAAAAACCCCCCAAAAAATAAGAAAGAAACAAAAGAAAAACCCACAACAAGAAAACTGAAAAATAAAACAATAAAACCGAAGAAACCAGTGCAGAAAAGAAAAATAAACAAAGGAAAACAAAAAACAACAGAAAACCGATAAAGAAACAAAAGCCGTAGTATAACGAAGAAAAAAAGAAAACCTGGGAAACCGATTAAAAAGAAATAGATAAATAAACGTTGAAAACCGACATAAACCATGAAGAAAAACACAAAAAAGAAAGAAAAAAACCCATGAAAAACTGTAGAGAAAACACACAGAAAGGAAAGAAAAGCAAAAAACCATTGAAAACCATAAAGAAAATCACGGAAAAACAAAGGAAAGAAGAATGAAAACTTAAAACCGGACCAACGAACCAGCAGACAACAAAGAAAAAAAGCCATCGAACAGCGGTACATCGATCGAGCGAGCGCAACCTGGTTTGCTAGGCACGATACAATGCAGAGAGAAGAAACGGCCTGCCCAGTAACAACTCGAAGAAAAAACCTCAAGGCGGGACCAGCATAGGACTCTCTAAGTCACCACGCTCCTTTTTGGTGGTGCAATTAGATCTTCTTTTTCTTAGATTTATATATTAATACATTTTACGTAAAACGTATACTCTATCCTATCCATATTAATTGAACTAAATCAATGAGCGACAATTAATATGGATCCGAGGGAGTTCATGCATATGAGTATACACGTCTTCAAATGCTGCCGCTGCGAATCACACGGACCACCCAAGACAGGTAGAAAATTTTCACAATGAATCACACGTTAGGAATAGCATGCGATCAGTACTACTGTATTTAAAACGGAAGGCAGAGGTGAAGGTGGACTCCATCATATATTAATCTTAAACTGACTTGAGATATTTTCTATCAAGAAATTAATTTATTTTATTGCCAAAATACTTTGGACCGTGAGTTACTAACATACCACAATTTTTCATTTGGATGTAGTAACAATACTCTATAACTATGCATCTCTTTGAGTTTCCGCAAGGAAGGGAATGAAGATTGCATTGAATGCCCTTTCGGCAAGACGGATGGAATGCATTCTAGGCCTGCAAAAACATACTTGGCCAAAGCAACGCGTTCCGAAATCATCTAGTTCGAAATTCGATAGGTCTTGTATAACGATCCGGAGGGAGTAAATGGTACGCAGCAAAACAAAACAAGTTCCACAATAAGAATGGCATGAAAAGGACAAACTATAGTATTGCACATCAATCGGTAAAATAATTATATAAGTTGGCTTAACAGTCAGTAAATGCACCATGTAAGGTTTACAATCATAGGCCATTTGAAAAGAAAAAACATTACACGCATTACATCTTCTTCTTGCATTTATTTAAAGCAAACTAGCTCGATCTCAAATGAGCTAGCTTGTAGATCCCAAATAGATAGTAGTGGGTCATATCACACGATTGGTTGTCCTGCAACCTGCGACGTCAGCACGCAGCAGGGCGGAAACCCACGGACCCGCCGCCGACGTCGTAGAGAACCTCGTAAGTCTGCTGCTGGACGTTGCCGATGAAGCCGACGGATTCTTCACCGGGGGTGGGCGCGAACGCCAGGCAGCCATCCAACATTATGGATGCCGGGTCGAGCTCCAAGGTGGCGCCACCAGCGAATACGAGAGAAACCTTGGGGACCTTCACCTCAGGGAAGCGAGTGAAGTCGTAGCATGTGTCGAGGTTGCGCACGGGTGCCGCCAGTGGGCCATATGCTGCCATGGCGCTTCTGAACGCGGCTCGCAGTGCAGCGTACGCTGCCGGTGGCAACTGCGTGACTACTGCACCAGAGTCCATCACTGCGCCGCCGGCAAAGGTAGCCGGCGGCACACCAAGTCTCTTCCCGGCCATGGTGATTGCCTCCAGGTGCACGATGTAGAACGTCGGCGCATGTTTGTTCTTGAACAGGGGCGTGCGTGCGAACTTGGAGGAGGCCTCCGCCGGCCCGCCCAGCGAGAGAAAGCCAGAGGAGCTCGGGTGCGGGATGCAGTAGGAGAAGGCGTTGCCGTAGGCCTCCGCCGTCTGCTCCAGAAGCGACCCACCACCGCCGCCGAGGGCCAGAACGCCGGCGGTCTGGTCGCTGAAGGAGCCCCTCACGGCATGGCTGCATCCGAACCGGAAGTCCTTGACTAGGATGGTGGGGGACATCGTCAGCGTGTCAGTGACATATGTCCCGGACGTTGCCCTACCGTCGCCATAGTTAACAGTGTACTTGCACTGGTCCGTGCTGCCTGAGCAGCCATTGCCGTAGCTGCTGCCGAGCTCCTTGCAGGCTGGGGAGCCACAGGGGATTGGAGCGAATGTACTCGACTTGGCCGGGTCATAGAATGGGTCCTTCTGAAGGTGGCACTGCGGGATGGGGCACGGGAGGCACTGCACCCACGGGATGTCGCTGCTCGTGTCGACGACCACCGTCTGGCTCGCCGTTGCGTGGTGCTCGCCAGTCGCCGTCTGATCAGACTTTTGGATCTACAAAAATTGTACAGATCAGTTGTTACCCCATTTAGATATACAGGCTTTCTCATTCTCACTGGAATCTCTGCCACCCAACTTTGCTATTGGCTATTGATACGTCAACGTGAGGTCCTGTTAAGGTAGCAAGTGTATTTTTGTTTGCAAGAAAAGTGTACTAAAATCTCACTTAAATTGATACACACCCCAAGTACGTTCACCAGTACTTCAAAATACCAAGGATTAGCGTAATATGTTATCCGGCCGGTTCTCACCGATTTTGACGTCCCTGAGTTTTGCCCCACTGCCGCCTGTGATGCCGGCATGTAATCCTGGTTAGACACCTTGGTAGTTCTGGCAATTATGGGTACACCCGCACCGGCACTGCCAACATCGGCGGAGAGCTGCGTCCGGATGTTGCTGGTGCGAAGCTGGTCCCACAGGAGCATGTCATCGACATCAACACCCTTATCCACCGTCGTTGCCCTTGATGATGACGACGAGCATGGGCCGTGCGGGCGGTTCATCGGCACCCAGGCGGTGCTGTTGCGGGACGGCATTACTGTTCACCGTCCAAGCACATGTTAGCTGAAGTTAGTATTATATTTATACAACCGCTCGTGCATCACCTGATATAGCGGCCAGGGTTTACCCTTTTTGAAGAAATATATACTACTCCCCCTGTAAGCTAATATAAGAGTGTTTAGATTACTAAAGTAGTGATCTAAACGCTCTTATATTAGTTTACGGAGGGAGTACTCCACAAACTTACCCTTGTGTCCAGAGCAGACTGCATCGTCTGGGATGTGCTTCAGGGAGCTTGTTGCCACGACCATGAACTGATTGATTTCATGGTGATTTCCCTGAGCCGCATGAGCACCTGCATTTGCACTCAGGCAACAAGAACTAGACAAGATGATCAGAAGAAGTAGCGGCTGCAGAGTGGAAACCTTCATGTTCACGAACTAAATGCCTTAATGTTTAGGCAATGCCTTGATGAGTTGATGGGATGATTGATGATTTCTGCAGGTCGATCAGCTCTATTTATAGGGAAAAGAATGCATGCATGGATGGGCGGACGTATGATGGAAAGCAGCCATACCCGAAATTGATTCCCACGGCCCCTGAATTGCTTGCACGAACATAGACGCCTTTGCTTTACAGGATTTGATCTTCTCCTTTTGTTTTCATTATTGTAATTAAGTTTGTGGGTGCTTTCATGCTTGGCCGATGCTTCCCCGCGACACACGTTCTCCATCATTGTCCTTGTAGTGTATAATATGCGCACATATGAGTCCACCAAGCTCACCAGGCGGTGCATGGACCTCGACATTGTATTAACCATGAGGTTCAATGTCTGAGAGGCTAAAAAATCATTTGTATGTTGTTACTTTCACGACCTTCCTTTATCGGCTTGACCCATTCGGTGAATTGGATATGTCCATACAACTTGCAACCATGAGATTTGAGCCGACACAATAAATATTAGAATGGAGTGTTATGTTTAAAGGGCACGTCGATGATGCGCGTGAGTTTATCCATTGGTTAGGACGGCGCGATGGAAGTAGACCTGAAATCAAGAACCATCAAAGCTAGGGGAGGAGGATTGGCATGGTTGTGGTGACAACGTGGCTCGCCGAGTTGAGAGGAAGACGAGTGGTGGGCATCTAAAGTTAGGTTTCAAAAGAACAGAAAATGCTAAGGATGAAGGCATGAAATGGAGATGTAATGATCAAAATTAATTTTTAAAATTTCAATGTTATATGCACTAGCTAAATGCATAATAATAACGCATTTGTGCAGGTCACATCAATATGTTACTAAAGATATGTGGTTTTCGCTTTATCACCTTTTTCTCTTAAAAACTAATCTTGGCCTAACCTTTGAGAGATAAAGCAGAATTCTCAGAGCCTTCCAACAAAGAATATATTCTTTAATGATGACATTCTAGGCAGCCTTCTTAGAAAAAGCAATAGACCACTTCCTGCTTATTATCAGGTTATGCGTGGTTACTTAACTATGATGTTATGTGTACTTTAATTTAAGCAGGTGCAAGAACAAATTAATAAGCCAAAGTTAATTAACGTCCCTGTGTATAGAAATTGTATGTGAATGCTTTTTTTATAACACATATGTAAATACATTTGACTACACAAATCGTAAAGTAGGTAATCAAATACTCGCTTATCTAAGCATATTTACTCGACAAAGTTAATTTTTTTTGTAGGCCAATTCACAACTTGATAATGATGAGCGGTTCTCGTAAATGATTTCTTGGCCCATTGGTTTAGATCCCTCAAACACTAGGCAATATTATATAAATATTTTGTTGCACAGATACTATCCGTGAGGACATCAAAAGAATGGAGCATCAATGTTTGTTCATCAACACCTGTATATAGAATTGACACGCAAGTTCCATGCAAAGACTAGGATAATAAAAGAAAGCCTAAAGTACCTATGCTCTCCAGAGAGAGAGAGAGAGAGAGAGAGAGAGAGAGAGAGAGAGAGAGTAGCTTGCTAGGTTCATTGGCTTCATTTAGGAAATAAAAATAATTAATTACATTAGTACCACGAAGAAAGAAACATGTTCCCTCCAGAGAGATATTACTGGCAATCCGTTGGCCCTTAAGAAAAGAACATCCGTATATATAAGGAAAGGATTAAAAAAACCCATGATTTATAACCTACCTTTTCTTTTCCATGCATGGTTTTAATATTGATTTGTGGACTTCCGCACGTAGCAGAGAATCGTGCAAGGCCAATTGCAAGAAGCTAAGTCAATCATGTTCAATCATGCATGCATATCTTTCAGCCTTTGCATGATCTTCTGTACTAGGGCTTGGTTACTTGTTTATTACTGTGATAGGGAGCACATTACTTAGACGTGCAAGGCCCTGGAGTTCAAGAGGTGAGAGAGGTTGTGTTTTGATGAGAGAAAGGTGAAAGTAAGTCCCAAACATAAGACAACATATATCGACACAACCTATAATTACCTTACCAAAAGAACAAGGTGACAGTTTTAATTTGCCACGTGCCATTCATAACAAGATTTTTTTTCTCGGATGGGTGGATCAGACGTAGACATTACATTTCATAATATGGTAGATGCATATTGTGCCCAAGTTGCCAATATTCCTTTTGAAAAAGAAATAAAAATGTGACTTGCATGTGCTGATATGATTCGCCGATACTCTGGCAGTTGCCTCCATTTGGGAACTACTTGCTGACCTTTAGGTAGAGCTTATTATGCACATGGCGCAGTCAAGCAGTGACCTCCAAGTGAAACGGCATGAGGAAGCATTAGTCACCCTGCTCTGGACATTGTCCATGCACATCGGCATAACTCTCAACCTGCCTATTTAAGTTGGTAGGCGACACACCATTAGAGGCTGTTCAGAAGAGGTTGCATCCTTGTGTGCAGGATGGTCAGTACAATATAATATGGACCAAATACCTAATAATTTGCTCTGTAATTGGTTATACCTGTCTTCATCAAGAGCAAACGTCCCAACAAATTAATAAGCCAAAGTTAATTAACGTCCCTGTGTATAGAAAATTAGAAATTGTATGTGAATACTTTTTTAGAACACATATGTAAATACATTTGACTATACAAATCGTAAAGTAGGTAATCAAATACTCAGTTACCTAGAAAGCATATTTACTTAAAAAAGTTAAGTTTTGTAGGCCAATTCACAACCTGATAATGATGAGCGATTCTTGTAAATAATTTCTTGGCCCATTATTGATTTAGATCCCTCAAAAACTAGGCAATATTATATAAATATTTTGTTGCACATATACTATCCGTGAGGACATCAAAAGAATTGAGCATCAGTATTTGTTCATCGACACCTGTATATAGAATTCACACGCATGTTCCATGCAAAGACTAGGATAATAAAAGAAATCCTACTGTAGCTGGTGCGAAGCTGGTCCCACAATAAATAGTTGGGTAGAGTGTTATGTTCGAAGGGCGTGGTAATGCACACGGAACATGAGTTTGTCCTTTGATTAGGGTGACGCGATCGAAGTAGACCTGAAAAGAAGAACCACCAAAGCTAGGAGAGGATGATTGGCATGGTTGTGGTGGCATAACACTAGTAGAAAAGGGGGCTTTTGTCCCGGTTGGTAAGAGCCTTTAGCCCCGGTTTTTGAACCGGGACTAAAAAATTTTATGATATTTTTTTTTGAATTTTTTTTTTGCGATTTTTTAATTTTTTTTTTGATTTTCAAATTTCTGAATTATTTTAACCTCTAATCTCTAATCACCACCCCTCATCACTGCTCAATTTATCCTCTAATCTCTAATCACCCCTCATCATTCCAAATCATCTAACTTCCCGGACGGTCACCCATCCTCTCACTACTCCAGCCTGAGCACGCTTAACTTCCGGGTTCTATTCTCCCTCGTTTCCAAGTCTGGACTTGTTGTTTTCCTAACAATAGTAAGATGTCAATTCTATTAACCCTCAGGAATTTAGCTTGAGCATGAAGTGACGCATTTCACTGTTTGAGTTTGAAACTATTGTTTTAAAAAACAATAATTATTTAGTAACACTAATATTTCTGGAATAATTAGTTTGACCATTGTTTGACCACAGTTTGACCAGATTTGACCAAAATTCAAAAAAACTGAAATAATTATTTAGTAACACTAATATTCTAGAATAATTAGTTTGACCATTGTTTGACCACAGTTTGACCACAATTTGAAAATTTTTGAATTTTTTTGCCTCTCCAGATCTTAAAAGCCCCGTATCTTTTTTTCTGTTAGATTTTTGAGGATTTAGAAAATGTTTAATGGGATTCCCCCTGTTAAATTCGGATGTAACTTTTCGAGTAGATGATTTTTCATATAAAAAACTTTTTCATCCGAGTTCGTATGCAAAAGTTATGCCCATTTTAAGAAATTCCAGAGAGATTTTGCAAATAAAGTCGAAATTCATATTTGTTAATTTTCCCAACAACTAGACACATATCACATGGGAAACTTATTTTATTTTATTTTTTGACATTTTCATCATTTTTTTTGTTTTTCTAAAACTGAAAAGGCAGTCCACCGGGGGGGGGGGGGGGGGTAGAGTTTGAGAATCCCTTTAGTACCGGTTCGTGCCATGAACCGGTACTAATGCCTCAAAGCCCATTAGTACCGGTTGGTGGCACCAACCGGGACTAAAGGTTACTAATGAGCATCGCACCCTTTAGTCCCGGTTCGTGGCACCAACCGGGACTAAAGGGCCCAGGTGAACCGGGACTAATGCCTTAGCCGCACGAACCGGGACCAATGCTCACATTAGTCCCGGTTTGTGACTGAACCGGGACTAATGTGAAAATTGCCCTGTGACGAAAGCCCTGTTTTGTACTAGTGTAACGTCTCGCCGAGCTGAGAGGAAGAAGACCGGTGGGCATCTAAAGTTAGGTTTGAAAAGAACAGAAAATGCTATGGATCAAGGCATGAAATGGAGATATAATGTCAAAATTATGATCTGGAATATCAATCTCATGTGCACTAAATGCGTAATAATAACACATTTCTGCAGGTCACATCAATATGTTACTAAAGATGTGTCATGTCGACTCTCGCTTTTGCTTTATCATGATGATGTCTAATTTCTTAAAAGAACTAATTTTGACCTAACCTTTGAGAGATAAAGCAAAATTCTCAGAGCCTTCCAACGAAGAATAATATAACTTTATTACTCACATTCCAGGTAGCCTCTTTGGAAAAAGTAATTGTCCACTTCCCGCTTAATTACTCTCGGTTTATGTCTGATTGCTTAACTACTACGTTATGTGTAATTTAATTTAAGCAGTTCCGAGAACAAATCCGTGAGAGGTAATTAAAAAGCAAAGTAAATTAATGTCCCTGTGTTTTGAAATTTTATGTGAATAAATTTGCTTATACAAATCGTAAAGTTGGTAATGAAATACTCAGTTATCTAGAAAGCATATTTACTTGACATATATTTTTTTGTAGGCCAATTCACAACTTAAGAATGACGAGAGATTGTCGTAAATGATTTCTTGGCCCATTGGTATAGATAAATATTTTGTTGCACATATACTATCCGTGAGGACATCAAAAGAATAGAGCATCAGCGTTTGTTCATCGGTATCGTATATAGAATTGACGTGCAAGTTCCATGCAACAACTAAGATAATCAAAGAAAGCCTAAACTAGCTACTCCAGAGATTAGGTTGCTAGCTAGGTTCATTAGCTTCGTTTAGAAAATAACAATAATTAATTACGTCAGTACAACCAACAAAGAAACATGTCCTCTCCCAAAGAGATACTACTGGCAATCAGTTGTCCCTTAAGAAAAGAACATTCGTATACAGAAGAAAAGGATAAAAAAAAACTCCATTCGGCTGGACAATGATGGCTGCCAGTCGCATCATTGGCAGGGACACCAAGGGAGTGTAAGGCCCCTACCCGATCTGATCCTTACAATCAGAGATCATTGAAAAATTAAACCCATTAAGCTACGCGTGAAGGGCGGCCAACCAGTTATGCCACGTGGCGCAAGCTGGTTGGCCGCGGTGAGAAATCTTTTGAAATTTTTTTAGATGAAGGTATGGATTATTTTTTAAATGTATTTTTTTAGATGGAGATGAGGACCTCTAATATTTTATAAATGGAGGCTTATGGAAAGTGGCACTCGTTGGTAGGCTATGGTGGTAATTTTATTTTATTTTTTACTTTTTTAGATGGAGGTGAGAATTTTTTTTCTGAGATGTTTTTTTAGATGGAGGTGAGGACTCTATGTATTTTTTAAATGGAAACATGCGCATAGCTTCCTCTTAAGCGACGCCACAGGGTGACGCCCCAACCACTAGTACATATAAAAGGGGCACAAAATCAAGACCATGTGAAACTAGCTAATTACCCTGACCAAATGGTTTGTAGTAATCTTACATAGAGAACACTGAGGAAGTGCATCACGGGAGTTGTACCCGTACCTAATAAGCGTAGATTTATAGTTGTAGCACATGGGCGGTGTGAGAAAGGTCAAACTATCAGATTAAGAGCTGATTAAGAAGAAGATCAGATTGAGGGGAAGCTACCTAGACCTGAGCGAGGAGGTCGACGGTTGCTGCCTGCGTGAGGTGCCGTAGAGGAGAAGAGGCATCGGGGATTAGAGAATCGACCGTGGTGTTATTTTTTGTATATGTAGGAGCGATTGTGCTGTTTTTTTGTTTTTTTACATCATGATGGTGGTGTTGTTCAAGGTGATGGAGCAAGATGAACTCTCAACAGGTAAAAGAGAGACGTTATCACGTCCATCCTTTCTGTATGTTTTCTGACTTCAGACTTGTGCTTTCTGTATATACTACTATCATCGTCTGGAATTACTTTGTCGGTCAAATAAATATATCTAGACGTATTCTAGACGGAGGGAGTACTATTGGGCGTGCCAGTCGATGCAAAGGTATGGAGTTCAAACTCTCCTTTGATGAAAAAGAAACTAAATTACTGCTTTCTAGGTGGTTCCTGCCGGCAAAATTATTGTTTGACACATACACAAGTACTAATCCCACACGAATTATTAACAATACCAATGCAGGTTAGCCAAAAACATCAAATTATCAATACATCAGCCAGTTAATCACGCTCTCCAAGTCGATCAGAAAAAACAAAGACATACTAAACTTCCTCGCAAGATACGTCGACGGCATGGGCGAGCAGCTTCTCTGACTTGACGCCGATGGCAACCGGAGAGCAGAGGTACTCGGTGGGCTGGCCGCCGTGCGTGTAGTTGAGCCCAGAGATCTGCGTCTGGAGCGTGCCTTTCAGGTGCACCTTGGCGTTATCGAACAGCTGGGACCCGTTGGGCGCCGTCATGGCCCCGGCAAACGCCGCCGGCACGTCGTCCGGCACGTTGAGGCTCGTGTCCACGACGGACTCCCGTATGAACTGGGGCTCCACATGGATGCCGTTGACAGGGCCGTCCTCAATGCTAATCCAGGTGATCGGCGTGTCGTTTTGGTAGAGGAGGGTGATGTTGACGCCCACGTACTGGATGCCGACGCGGCCGCTGGGGTTGTAGTTGTGGATGGTCATCAGCAGCCTTACCTGGGTAGGATTCGCCGCCGTGTTCACGGACGCAGTCACGGTGCCATTGACGACCGTGATCTCGAGCTTCTCGGAGCGCAGCGACACGACGACGGCCCTGGCGATGACCGCCACGGTGACTGCAGTCACCAGGGCCGCCACGGCGTACCGCGCCGCATCCATCAACCATCGGACTCTTGTGGGCTCGCCGTCGTCGTCATCCTTGCCCATAGAGCTGGCAAGATAACACTCTTGATGTCTTCTGCGTTTAGCACCTGCCTGCCTACCTACTACTCCAGTACTGCTGCAGTGTAGATATCGGTCGGTCGGTCTAGGGAGCTGCCTAATCCATGGATAGTTATATGCATATCCATTAACACGATACCACGTGCCTGCATATGCACAGGTTAAAGTGAAAATTGTTCTTAGCACTCCGGTGGAAGCTATCTTAGTTTAAACAAGGAAGCTATGTCGAGAAAAGAGGAAAAGATGAGTAGTGTCAAGGCGCACTCAAGTAGCATTCATCGATCGCACTAAACTACCCCTATTTGGATGGGCTTACTTTTTCTCTCAAAATTTATATGTCTGCTCGTTATTTAAACACATAGCTGTTGTATGCCCGGTCACTTTAGGGCATCAACAACACTATTTAGCCGCGGATTGGTTCGAACTAGCTTGTGGACACAGATACGGAAAGTGGCCATTCAATCACATTTCTTAAGTCTTAAAGTCCGCCTATATAAGCCTAATTTTTATTTCCAATGAATAGCAATGTGCGTAAATTAAAGTACACTGTTCATAACACTCGATCACATCACAAAAAGACGAATTTTCATAGTTTTTACATGCCTTCTCCTTCTTTGCCATGATGTCCATACAAAGAAGGTATTTTTCATTTTTGCCCTGCCAGACCGACTGCCCGAGCCTCCTCACTCAATCTGTCTCTGGCTCCTCCTCACCAGCTGACTCCTTAACAGCCGCCTCCTTCTCAGTCGCCTCCATCTCAACCGCTAAGCGCTTCATCATCTTATGACGGACGGCACACACGATTATTGCAGCATTGGAATCCAACTTATCCCTCCTCATGGTCAACATTTTGCTATACTTGGAAGTGGCGGCAAGCTCAACCCTCCTCTCTTTGAGCTTAGTCTTCTTCTCTTCGAAGTTAATCTTCTTGTCAGTCGTCACCATCAAGATGTTAAGCCTCTCTGCCAACATTTCCTCTTTCATGTCAGAGCGCTTGTCATGTTGGATGTCACCCCTTCTCGCTTCAACTTCTCCTTCTCCCACTTCTTTCCCCAGAACCCCCTCCTAACCTTCTTGGGCGGCTCTTTGTTGGGTCGGCTGGATCACCAGCCTTCCTCATTACTGATGTTGGCAGTCTTGACAGAACTGGCAATGACGTTGTCACTTGGGTTGCACATTCAACTTCAACCAATAATGCATGAGGACGAAACTCATCTTCTCCACCTTCAAATAGAGGTGCACGCACGGGAGGGCTATAAGAAAACATTCTCAACAAGATGCATATCCGGCCAACAAGTTACATATCTGGCCAAATGACATAGAGCATATCCGGTCTAATGACCGACACATAGAACAACTTACCTACTCGGTGATTTGCACACCACTTGGCCACCGATCGATTAGTTGTTTCAAATGGCAATACTTACTCATGAAGTCTTGGATGGTGTACGATCGATGGCTAAGTTACTTTGTCTCATGATCGTAGATAACTTCGTTGAGGTAGGGCTGAAAATTCTTGCGCTCACGGAACCAAGAACGTATGTTGGACCAAAGATTAAGCTCCTTTGCTTTGTTCCATGGATCGAATCGATGCTAGTGGGTAACCACACATCGCACAACAATTTACCTTCCCTTGTGTTGAAACTTTCTCCTCTACCCCTTTTCTTTGAATCGGCTGGCCAATCCTCTGGATCAAGGCTCGTCTCGTCGTACACGTCCGTCTGTGGCTACCCGTTGTACGAGTCAAGCTACTGGGTGTCTGCACTCGGTTGCTGGGTGTACACTCCTGGCTGCCTGGTGTACGTACCCGGCCACAGAGCATACACCTATGGGTTCGAGTCATCCACTTGTCCATCCTTGAAGCCACCTCCGCCACCCTCTTCACATAGACCCGCGCCTCCGTCATGGATCATCTTCATCAACTCCCTGTCCATGTCATCATCCATAGTCTCGCTCGGTTGAGACATACCGACAAATAGAGAGCATGCACCAAGTTGATCCACACCTGGCATTCACGATCGGAAAAGCTGTGGCGATGCCGAGTCGGCGAAATGAAGCAGCACCGGGTTCACATCGACGCAATATGGCACACGTACCCGGCGGCAGAAGCCGGGGACTGTTGGCCCCATGTTTGGTGGTGTAGAAGTAGGGCGGCTAATATTGATCTGGCCAGGGCGGCGTGTGCATGCACGACAGTGGCGGTGCCCCGTGTCCCCGTCCCCACCTGGCCCCTGCATCTTGTCCCTGCCCCCGCCCAGCCCCCGCACCCAGTCCACCGCCCTCTTGAGGCTTTGCCTTCCTTTTGATACAGCAGGCTTGCTGCATCACCGAGTTGATCTTGTGGGTGGCCACCTTCCCTCCACTTCTTCTAGCTCCGGCGCCCCTCTTAGTGAATGTAAACAGAAGGAGCACTGTACTTAAAAGAAAAGAGAAATATACTCTATACGTGGCTTTACCCTTTTACGAGTCATGTGCCCCGATCAATCTGACGTATCGGTCCATATATGCTATGGGTGGGACTAGGGAGTGGCCAATCAGGTCAGGTCATAGGCTCACACGTAATATATAGCCATTGCAAGTATAGCACGGCCGAGGTAGTTAGCTAGCAATGGCGAAAGCGCCTCGTCCGAGGGGATGGAGCACCAAGCGCTACATCCTGGCGGCTCTCCTCGGGGTGCTTGTCACCGGCGTCGTCGTCATCGCCGTCTCGGCGGTCCTCACCCCGGCAGAGGTCGTCTTCACGGTCACCAACGCCACCAGGTCCAACAAGTGGGAGCTGCACCTCACCCTCTCCGCCAACGACACGAGCCACCGCGCCTGGGTGGAGTACCACAGCTTCATCGTCTACCTTCAGTACACGGCCAAGGGGACGGTCTACAAGGTGCCTGCGGACGTTGCGCCGCCGGCGCCCCAGCGACCGGGAACCACGACGAACATGAGCGTGTCGGCCAGCTTTGCCTTGGATCCCTTCCGGACAGCCGGGGAAGGCGGTGGCAAGCCGGAGATCAGCGTGCTGGTGCTGGCCGTGGTGAGGTTCATAGTCGGGCCGGCTTACACGCGGCCGTACGACGTCAGGGTGCTGTGCGCCCCCATCGACTACTTTGGCGCCAAGAATCTTAGCTTTCCTGTAATATGTGATGCTTGACGTGACACCCACGTATCTTCAATTCATGATACGTAGCTACAAAAAAAAAATCATGATACGTCTGCTTAGCTTTTACTACTACCGTGTATGTATATGCATATACCGGACTGCATTATTTCTGTACTCCTACACAGTTTCTTTTCTGGATACCAGTTTTTTAGGAGGGGCCTGGAAGAACTAGTTTCTGGAAAATATCGGAAATATTTCTTTCGCCCAAAACTATTTGAATGCATTTTCATTTCATGTTTTATTATAAATATTAATAGAAATTCTACTACCTCCGTCTCATATTAACTGTTGCTCAAACAGATGTATCTAAACATATTTCAGTGCTGGATACATCTGGTTGAGCGACACTTAGATATATTCATTTGAGCGACACTTATTATGGGACGCAGGAGCTACATGATTCTGGCGCAATGACGTCCGTGGCATAGTGGTTACTGGTTAGTGCTCTTCTTTTCCTTCAACATGGTCGTGGGCTACATTATTAGTCCCTACTGAAGCTTTCAAATCCAAATTCTAACAGAAATTACGGGCTGTATGCCCATTACGGTGACAAGCAGAAAAACTGATAACCGGTCAATTACTGGAGTTTTCATCCGAAACGAGAAAGAACCTTGCTCCTACATCGATCAATCACCTTTGGCCAGACTAATTTTGTCCATTTAGAAATAGCTATTCCTTGGTCCAAGTTCTTTTTTTCAAAAGTTAATTCGTGATGATAGTCAAATGAAGATCTGTGCAAATAACAATCCCAATCAACCATTGAATCCAGTAAATAATAACAAAATCACTCCAGGGCATTACAGATACTACCTCCTTTCCGATTTATAGGGCTCAATTAAAAAATCTCACCAACCAAGGTAGATGGTGAGTGGTGGAACAATTTTTGTAGTTTGCAAAACCACTCAATTAATGTGCTTGTTTTCCTCAAAAATTGTGTTTACCAATGCATTAATTGCAATGCATGCATGCATAAAGTACATGCATTGGTCAATTTTCTCTTAATACTTGCATGCAATGATTTATTGCACCTTGAAATCTGAACATGTGATGGGGAACAACCAAATTGAGACTTATAAAATGGGAAAACTAAAATTTTGAGATAAGCCCTATAAGCCGGAAAGGAGGGAGTATTACATATCATTTACCACCAAAACCAAGCTCACATCTATATGTAAGAATTTTCAAACCTACTGTAACAAATTAAATTCCCACCGCAGTTTATGACGGGTTTACGAAAACAGATGGCTTGTGTATAAGGTTACGTTAGTTCCAAACTCAACCATGGTTTGGTCAGAATTACGCGCGGCTAACAAACTGGGGTGTGTTTGGATGGTGAATAAAACTAACCATTCCACTTTTAACCATGACCAAGAATATGTTCTTGTTTGGATGGTTCCCAATTTTTTGGGATACCCATGCGCTCTAGCTAGCTCGGGTCCGTTCTTTTTTCTCAATAATCCCAACAATATATTAGCTCACCCGGGGGGGGGGGGGGATATTAGTCTGGCATGTGATTTTAGGTCTTTAGTTTGACTACCGAAACATACATAATATGCTACAAAAATATATTGACTAGCAACATGTGTAATATGCCACTAAAATTATATTTTTGGAAACTTCATTCGGCGATGGATCTAAAAATATATTATTTGTGGCATATAATACATGTTTCACTAGTCACAATTAAGGCCGTCAAAACCCATGCCCGACTTATAATCGCATCTGGACGGAGTACTCAAATTTTGTTGGGGTTGGCTCAGACACAAATGTAATACTCCCCATTGATCACCACAAAAGTTGTTGGTTGCCGTGCATTTGGCACAAAGCAATTCTAGCAAATCCTGACCAGCAATCAAGTACATGCATGCCATTCCACTTTAGTAAAAAAATTGTCCTTTTTCTTTTCCCAAACGAAGCTGCTTTGCCATATATATAAACTCCAAGGACATGGATTCGTAGTCCTTTTCTTAGGGAAGAGGAGAAGGAATGTGTGTAGGAAAATATACGGATGTGCTACATCCTAGTATAGAAAACAAAAGACAGTAGGAGAACAAAGCCATGGAACAACTCATCATGCCATTTGATATATTCTTTACAGTGAAGTGACATTCTTTGCTCTTCTTTGTGGAGAAAAGAGAAGGTTCTCTGCGTGAAGGCACGTAGTGGCATGTACCTCCTAACCTGTAGAAAACGTAAGCCAGGAGAGAACAAAGCAAATTCAACAAAGTCATGAGAACTCACGATCTACTCCTTGTCTTTTGATGTTTTAAATTCTTCAAAAGGAAAGCATTGCAAGATGGGGAAGCAAAGAATCAATACTCTGTTGTATTAGTTAACTGACAGACCTAGGTCTACAGCCGGTAAGTTATGACAGTTTTTGGTTAGGCAAATTGGGATAGCTAGAAGTGCAGCCCCGAGATGCACTACAACACAAAGTTATTCACATCCAGCAAAATTGCATTACATTTGATCGACCATACATTGTCATATGGACATAAATTCCAGGGGGCAACATATTCAACTAAGTTCTGAGATAATTTTTTCGTGATGTCCATCCTATAAGAAGAAGAGTCTTGGCGTCGAAGAATCAACAACGGTGTCGAGAGAGAACCTTTAACTCACTGAAAAACATCCTTAACTTCTCCCATTTCCGTTCTAGAGTTCCAAAATTTCAATGATTCCTCAACTCACTGAAAAACACCCTTAACTTCTCCCATTTTCCGTTCTTCAATTACACAATACTGTCTTCTTTTGTGTAGTGCACCAATAAAGCAATGTTGCCGATGTGTCATTTTAGATGCACTGCACAAAGCTCTCTTTAACAAGAGTGGTTTGTGGAGTACCCTAAAAGGTCACAATTGTAATGATGTGTTTCCTGTTCATATAAATAAACTACATGTTATTTTCTATATTTAATATCATACATATATATGCATTGCTAAGTTAATAGCCAAAGAGATATAACATGCATAACTACTATAGCAGAGTTAATAGCATTGTCTTACTTTTTAAATAAAACTTGATCCAAACTTCGTGTAGGTGTTCCTACAAAAATGGATCATAAAATCTTAGCATAGTACTATAGCAACCTAACACAATACAATTGTAATTTCCTAACACATACAACCTCCGTGCCAAATTACTATCATGCGAATGACCGGTTCCATTACACCAGAAAATGATACTTCCTAGCATCAAGAAGAATATTTTCATGGTACACATATTATGCTTCCATCACAAATTTGAAACGTAACAAACTGTTGGATTTAATTGCGACAAATAATATTTGTTTAGGAAAACTGTTTCCACAAAAGCTGGGATTTTACATCATTACCGGAAGCAGTTTTTGGAAACAAACTGTAGGCTGTGGAGTAGCGATTTTTGTGGACGTGGTAAATGTAGGCTGTTAACGAAGGAAACAAATCAGCCAGCGGGGCCTTTACTTTTCATCCTATGGCATCTGACTGGTCTGATAGGAAGCAGGTATCAGTAGTCTGATCCCTAGCGGTGCCCTTAATGTACGTCTTTTCCTATCCATGGGGCATGTTGAGTTTGCATAGTTGCATGTTTGGAGAACTATAAGTAAGCGATCAACTATTTATCTATATAGGATTTTGAATGTTTGGAAAATGTGTAGAGAATCAAGCATCTACTTGTAGCTGCCCGTTGTGTAAACGTACATTATCATGATACTAAAGAACCACTCAAGCTCGCTTATAATATGAAAAATACAATTTTGGAGAATCAAACAATTGCTTTTTAGAGCACTATTTTCTTTCAGGGCACAAAAATAGGACCATCGAACTTAATTTACACACAAATAAAAGACAGAAACACATAGGCTCATGTATTCGAGTGTTCTTTTAGTCTGATGAAGTGACCTTGCTCTAACTTCCCAAAAAAAAGGGTCTGTGCGTGTAGACAAATACTAGTGGGATGTACCTCGTAGCCAGTAGAAAACGAAAGACAACTAGGAGAAAAATATTAACTTCCAGAAAGCACAACTTCCTGTCTTTTGATGCTGTTAAATTTAAGGTAGGGGTTGCATGAAGGAGAAGCAAGGCATTGAGACACCTACCTTTGTACTTGGTTAATCCAAGCACGAGGCACATGAATGCGTTGAAGTGACGCCACCTGTATCTAAAGCATATCAAGTAGTAGTAGTTATTGATGTGGAAGCACATTAGCTAAGCACGTCAATTTGTGCACTTATTTATAGTAAGTAAAGCAATCTTAGCTTATAACTAACTACTAATGATGATGAGTGCAAAACCCTCCATCGTACGCCATGCTGATGCTGTCTTCTTCTTCTTCTTCTTCTTCTTCTTCCTCTTCGGTTGAGCTTGATCGATCGCCTGTTATACCCTTCCAACAGGTATATATCTGAGCCAGACCACCCTAATCCATTCATGCAAATGTACCTCAAGTAGCTAAGCCACCGACCATGGGGTACATGAACGACACTCGTGGTTTACTGTTGACGACGTGCCCCAGCAGCATCGACCACTACGTCCAGAACCTGACCTCCTCCTACTCCAACAAGAGCAACGAGTCCTCCGTGGTGGCCACCTCCGTCTTCATGCTCGTCCTCGCCGCCGTCTTCTTCAACCTCAACCTCTTCAGCCGCGTCTCCAACACCAGCGCCGTCCTCAACCCCACCGCCCGCGCCGTTCTCAACTCCGCCCTCAACCTCTTCCTCCCCGTCATGTCCTACCTCTTCTCCGAGGCCAAAAACACCCCTGACGGTGGCGCCGACCTCCCGGTGCGGGCTCGCCTCATCCTCACCTGGATGCTTCTCGTCGAGCTCCTCCGCAAGAAGGTGGAGGCCATCCTGGTCACCGCCGGCATGCAGCAGGGCTACTCTAACATCATCACACATGCCAACGCCGTCGCCTGGCTGGGCTACCTCGTCTTCTTCAACCTCAAGGTGGCCGGCCGGGTGGCCGTCTTCGGCACGCTCTGGCTGCTCTGCGCCGCCAAGTTCGTGCAGAGGGTGGCCTTCACCGAGATAGGGAAGCGTTCCTTGGCCTACGGCAAGAACGCTCGCCTCCTCTCCTCCTACATGGCTGAAATGGTCAAGGACCCGCGGCATGGCGGCACCGCCGTCCAGGACCAGGACCTCTCTCCGTTGCAGAGGATGAAGATGTGCAAGTACGTCGTCATGGGAGAAGAGAACCTTATGCTGAAGCCCGGCCCGCATGGCTACGAGCTCGACCTCGACAGGCTCAACACCACGTACGACGATGGCGACCACATCGTCACCGTCGGGAAAATATGGGAACTCGTTGAGCAGGAGAAGAAACCGAGGCTTAAAAGGCTCCAGAGGCTAAGCCTCTCCTTCGCGCTCTTCAAGCTGCTGCGGCCTAGGTTCGAGCTCCTGCCGGCCATGACCAAGCAAGAAACCGACCACTGCCGGGACCTCATCTTCCAAGGCCTGTGCAGAGTCAGCGACGGCGACGTGGACCCAGGGGTGGCACTATTCCAGGTGCTCAAGGACGAGATCAGCTTCGTGAGTGAGTACTACCACTCGGTCCACCCGGTGGTGCTGGCCAGCCCCTACTTCTTTGTGATCAACTACATCACCTTCCCAGTGGTGGTGTTGGTCCTTTGCTTCATGACCATCGCCCTCGCCGGCAACGGCGACATGCTCTTGGCGTTTCACAGCGTCGGGGACGACAACTACGCCATATCGTCGGGCATATTCACGCTCACCAAGTGCCTATGGAAGAACTTTCTCCGGAAACCGGCGGCCTTCTTCGCCATCATCGACATCTCCATCACCTACCTCCTGTTCATCGCTTTCGTCTACGAGGAGGTGTGGGAGTACATGGTGTTTGTGTTCTCCAACTGGTTCATGGTGTCGCTGCTCTGCACATACACCGCAAGGCGACGCTGGCAGGAGAGTAAGACCTACCGTGGCACTCTCCGCCGCATCGCCTGGATCAGTAGCAAGCTGAGCCACCCTAGCCGTGTCACCCTCAAGCAGTTCTCCGTGCTGAGGGTTAGCTGGCTCTCCATGACTCTGCCCACCACGTCTCTACCAACGCAAGCAAAGAGGTCCATAATGGAACGCTTCCGCTCGGCGGCATACGGCCGCGATGGTTTCCCGGCCCCCCTTAGCAACGGAAGATACGTACTATACTCCATGCAACGGTACTCACGCTTGTCATGGTTCTGCGATACTCAAAGTGTCGCAGAGGTCATCATCACCTGGCACATTGCCACCAGCCTATTGGAGATGACGTATCCAGGACATCGCAAAGGAGGGACCTCGCCGACGGATCACCATAGGGCGGTGGCGACAAAACTGTCCAAGTATTGTTCTTACCTCGTGGTCTTCCACCCGGAGCTGCTACCGGATGACCGGGAGTGCACAGAGCGCGTGTACGAGGACATGAAGACCGGTCTCAAGGAGGCGCTCGGGAGTTGGAACTACCACTTAGGGTCGGAGAACGCGCGGTACACGAAGATGATGGCGACGAACCAGGATAAGCTGCGCTCCGACTGCTGGGACAACACCATGACTATGGTCCAGAAGGGGATAGTGCTTGGAAACGTGTTGGTGGTAGAGGCCAATGGAGACTATGGGGCCGTTTGGAAACTGCTTGCCGACCTTTGGGTTGAGCTGATTGTGTATGTTGCCCCATCCAGCGGCGATGAGCACGTGAAATGGCACGAGGAGGCGCTAGTGCTAGGTGGCGAGCTCATCACCTTGCTTTGGGCCTTGGCCACGCACACCGGTGTAACCCGCCCACCGTCGACATCGTTGGTTGTCATGCCGGTTGGCGAGGATGTCGAGGAGGGAGTACGTCCTTGTGTATAGGCCTACCTATACATATCTTCATATGCACATCATTATGTGTACTCTCAGGTCTATTTATATATGTAAGACACTCATGTTTTGAAGTTTGACTAAAATTCTCTTATATAATAGTTTTGCCGGTTTTGCAATTAATCAGGCACCACCTGGAAATTTTTATAGTGTCGGTCGATTCAACGCGTAGGCAGACTTGGACCCTTTCCTTGACACGTCATCCTACGGCAAAGTGGTTTGAAGATTGCAACCATTTCGGGCGGCCAGTGGTTTGAAGTGTGCGTGTGTGCCTCAGCCTGCGCGCGCATGTGGGTGGTCTTTTGTGTTCTTGATGTGTGTGCGTGCTTTGTGTGTTCTTGCTTTTTATGTGGTCTCTGGTCTATGTACAAATCATATTATTGTCTCAAATTTACACCGCTATATGTTTATTTTAATATTTATATTGTGGAACAATTAATGCAAGTTAGATGAAAAATTATTGAAAGATTGATCATCATTTGCTTTGATTTTTCCTTCATTTTCTTTCTTCTTTTTGTTTATCTCAATGAATTTATTCATTCTACATTGGAATAATTTTTTATCTTTCTTCTAATTATTATTATTATTATTATTATTATTATTATTATTATTATTATTATTATCATGTCCTTGTTTATTAATTCTTAGTCATTTTAGGGTTGGATTTTCTCCAATATTTTTGCATCCGATAACTTATTTAATGTTGCAATCTTGTAACACTACTTATTGTGTTTCAGGAACTTAAAATAGATTTCATTTTTGCACATGATCTACTTGAATAGTAATATGATTATTACTATCGAAGTTAAAATACTATATTCTTGTTCTTGCATTTTTGGGAATAGTGAAAGTTATATAAAATCAGCTACAATTTTGGTCACCATTTTCTGAGTTTTTTTACCTTTAGGGCAATACCAAAATCCTCGATTGATTATATATTTTAATAAAAAAATGTCTTTGCTTATCCAACCTTAGATGGTTTGTTTGGTCCGGCGGATTTTTCTATAATATTGCTGCACGTGTTGGAAATATGCCCTAGAGGCAATAATAAAATGGTTATTATTATATTTCCTTGTTCATGATAATTGTCTATTGTTCATGCTATAATTGTATTGACCGGAAACCGTAATACATGTGTGAATACATAGACCACAACATGTCCCTAGTGAGCCTCTAGTTGACTAGCTCGTTGATCAACAGATGGTTGTGGTTTCCTGACCATGGACATTGGATGTCGTTAATAACGGGATCACATCATTAGGAGAATGATGTGATGGACAAGACCCAATCCTAAGCATAGCACAAGATCGCGTAGTTCGTTTGCTAGAGCTTTTCTAATGTCAAGTATCGTTTCCTTAGACCATGAGATTGTGCAACTCCGGGATGCCGTAGGAATGCTTTGGGTGTATCATACGTCACAACGTAACTGGGTGACTATAAAGGTGCACTACAGGTATCTACGAAAGTGTCTGTTGGGTTGGCACGAATCGAGACTGGGATTTGTCACTCCGTGTGATGGAGAGGTATCTCTGGGCCCACTCGGTAATGCATCATCATAATGAGCTCAATGAGACTAATGAGTTAGCCACGGGATCATGCCTTACGAAACGAGTAAAGAGACTTGCCGGTAACGAGATTGAACAAGGTATAGGGATACCGACGATCGAATCTCGGGCAAGTAACATACCGATGGACAAAGGGAATTGTATACGGGATTGATTGAATCCCCGACATTGTGGTTCATCCGATGAGATCAGCGTGGAACATGTGGGAGCCAATATGGGTATCCAGATCCCGCTATTGGTTATTGGCCGGAGAGGTGCCTCGGTCATGTCTGCATGGTTCCCGAACCCGTAGGGTCTACACACTTAAGGTTCGGTGACGCTAGAGTTGTTATGGGAAATAGTATGTGGTTACCGAAGGTTGTTCGGAGTCCCAGATAAGATCCCGGACGCAACGAGGAACTCCAGAATGGTCCGGAGGTGAAGATCGATATATTGGACGAAGGGTATTGGAGTCGGAATTATTCCGGGGGTACCAGGTAACGACCAACGTGTCCGAAAGGGGTTTCGGAGGCCCCGACAAGCGTTGGGGGGCCTTATGGGCCAAGGGGAGGGGGCACATCAGCCTACTAAGGGGCTGTGCACCCCTCCCACCCCATCTCACGTAACGTGGAGAGGTGGGGGCGCCTCCCCTAGGGCAGCCACCCCTCCCGGCTTGGGGGCAAGTTTCCTAGGGGTGGGGGCGCCCAAACCCATCTAGGGTTTCCCCTGTGGCCGCTGCCCCTCCCCTAGGGAAACCCTAGGGCGCCTCCTCCTCCCCCCTTCCCCCTATATATAGTGAGGGAGAGAGAGGGCAGCGACACACCCCTTCCCTGGCGCAGCCCTCCCCCTCTCCAACACCTCCTCCTCCGCAGTGCTTAGCGAAGCTCTGCCGGAGAACCACGAGCTCCATCGCCACCTCGCCGTCGTGCTGCTGGAGTTCTCTCTCAACTTCTCCTCTCCCCTTGCTGGATCAAGAAGGAGGAGACGTCCCCGGGCTGTACGTGTGTTGAACGCGGAGACGCCGTCCGTTCGGCGCTAGATCGGATCTACCGCGATTTAAATCGCCGCGAGTACAACTCCATCAACCGCGTTCTTGTAACGGTTCCTCTTAGCGATCTTCAAGGGTATGAAGATGCACTCCCTCTCTCTCGTTGCTAGCATCTCCTAGATTGATCTTGGTGACACGTAGGAATTTTTGAATTATTACTACGTTCCCCAACAGCACGTGGCAATGTATTTGACGTTGCCATAATGTGCCACTACTTAGTTTTGTGTTAGAACTTAAAATGGAATTCATTTGGTAGGCGATCTACTTGAATCATAATAATTGTATAAGTTCACTACTATATGCTTGTTATTGCATATTGTGGAATAGTGCAATCTCTACAAAATCGGGGTCAAAGAATTTGTCATTATTTGCTTTGGGTCATACCTCGGGAATCAAAGTGATTGTTGTGTCATTGACGCGTGGCAACAATCTAAAAAGGAAAAAGGCATTCGTTTGAGATCGCCCTGTATTGGGAAATTTTCTACGGGTTTCTTACCTTGGGAATCAAAGTGCTTGCTGTGTCATTGAAGTGTGGCAACAATCGAAAATTAAAAGGAGAATTTTATAAAGAAAGACAAGACATCGAACGTCGCCACGCCAAGCATCCAAAGTCCTAAGTCTATCTCGCGACTAAATTCGCGAGCGCACATGCTGGATATATTTTCGGTGTGCATGTAGCATAACTATATCCTAACACCTCATCCAAGGGACAAGGAGAGATGCCCTTATAAGAGCAAGTACAATAGCGGACTTATAGCATGCTTACATGACACTTTTATCTATGTGAAAAGAGAGTTAGGAAAAAGTAAGAGGAGTGAGATCTCATGCAAGAGCCTAGCTATATATGTATTTCTAGGTAAATACAACAAATGTGAAGAATGAGATAGACAGAAAATAGAAAGACAGAAGGTAAATAAAAAACTTTTTTTAGGTGAGAAGGTTCCCAAAAGTGGTTGGGGCAATAAATAGGCGGGCAGCCGAGTTAATAATGAGCAGTGGGGTGTGTGCCATGTAGCGAATAAACTCTATTTGGCACTAACGGTGCCAAATAGGATTCAGGGCTTGGATGATCCCACTCACGACGGACACCGGTGGGGGAATACATGGGCCGGCAGCCAGTTAATTCTACATAGTAGGGGGTGTGTGCGCCCTGTACCGAGTACACTATATTTGGCGCCAATTAGGATTTGGGTGTCCCGTTGGGTGTATCTTGCATTCTTGCATAGTTAAAATTTTCACTTTTACACAGTTTGCTCATGTTTTTTTGGGTTTTTCCTGGTATTTTGTTTTTTCCCAGGGTTTTTTGTATTCTGGGTTTTCCAAAAAACATATTCTAGTATGTATTTGTTGTGTGCATTTTGACCCCGTGGTGAAGCTCCATTTAAAAATTAGGAAAAATGAATTCAAAAATAAAATTGCAATTTATTGATTTTATTTTTAATGATCTTTAAGATTCACTATCAATCCCTATGAGCTCCTTCGAGATACCGAGCATGCACAACATCTTGATATTGACGACAGGTGCCTCGTAAAATAGCTCCCCGGAGCACATAGCTCTAATAAAAACACATGATAATAGTTGGTTAATCTTTCAAAGAAATAATGTGGACTGGTTTGTAGCAAATCGGCAAAGGTATCGATCATCATGTATTTCTAGTTTTTTCAAGTTCCTACAGGAACACGTCTTCAAAAGTCTATTCACACCGTGGAAATGGAATTTCGTATAGCCATTGATACACGCACGCCTACATACTATTGTCGAGGCCGTATTCATTATCTTCTAGGGACATGGGAACATTATGCAATATAAGGGCCATGGCAGACTCCCTTTCATATAGAGCAAAGTAAGTTGCCTAGATATATTGGAACCATCTGCAATGATGTATCTTGTAATTGTGGTTCACTGGCTCATGTTATCAATTAATCAAATTTTGTTTGCGGGAAATCAATGGATCATTTGTAGAGCCAATAAAACCATCTCTCTACCATTGAATCGGCTCACGGAAAAAATAATTGTAATGCCCCACGATTGACAATCATTGTTGAGGAATTGCACATTGATAAAAGATGGAATTACCACTACCGAATGATTTCCACTTGTCTCACTGTACGGGTATGGCTAGAACCGGGCTTCCATCTATCTCCCCCATTTTGTACATTTTTTTAACCTTTGAGCTGAACCAAGTCTTGGTTGGATTCCACGAATTTTCACCTAACTTAGTGTTTTGAACTGTCCTGAAGGCTGCTTCAAACCATTTTCTTACTAAAGATATTCCTGCCTAGTGCCCGGACCGCACTTTCTCAGCACGATACTCCACATGTCATAGTCCTGTCAGAAGTGCGCGGAAACAAACTTGATGATCACGAAAATTTGTAGTTGCCGCGCATTTGACACAAAAACTCTGGCTAATCATGTCACGCAAACAAGCACAAAGCATGGCAATGCCGCGTATTTGGCACAAAAACTCTGGCCAATCATGTCACGCAAACAAGTACAAAGCATGGCAATGTGCTTTAGTAATTAGTATTCTAAAATAAAGCAATCTTGAATTGCCATATTTTAACTCCAAAGACATTGATTCTTAGTCCTCTTCTTGGGGAAATGGAAAAGGAGAGTGTGGGAAAACATACGGATGTACTACATGCTAGTATAGAAAACAAAAGACGCACGAGCAGCACAAAGCTGTGAGAGCTCCCGCGTCCCAAGTCCAAACTGATCAAACTTTGGAATGAAAATTCGTTCCTCTTCTATGGGGAGGAAAGAAAAGACTGTGTGTGCGTGTAAGCACGTAGTAGGGACGTACCTCCTAGCCAGTAGAAAATGGAAGACACGTGGAGGGAACAAACTTTACCGAAGCCATTACAACTCCCGACTCAACTTCTTGTCTTTTGATGTTCTTAGTTTTGAAATGGAAAGGATTGCATGGCAGATAAGCAAGGAATCGACAGTACTCCTGCTTTGTATTAGTTAATCCAATCAACCAGGGCACACCCAATATGTCAGTTGTATCCATAGGGATAGCTACGGTTTGTCTGCGTGCGTTCATATGGGTGATTTTGTGTGCGTGTTGTGAGAGGATGCGTCTGCACTGTGTTTCTAATACTTTAAATGCAACACTTATATATCATGAGTGTAAAACCCTCCCATGCACGCCATGCCTATGCTCTCTTCTTCTTTTTCTTCCTCTCTGCTGGAGCTTTGCATGTTCGCCTCTTCTCCGAAAGGTAGCCCCTCCTCACAAAACGTATAAAGTGTAGTATGGCCATTTCACGAATTGTATATCCACTAAAAGGTGTACCCCGTAGGTTCGTACCATTCCCATCGTACAACCCTCCCTCATGGGCTCAGCCCGATTAGTTCTTTTTTAAGATTTATAAAAATCAAAAAATAGATGTCCAACCCGGGATTCGAACTACAGTCCTCATGAACAATGCGTAGGCACATATCCATCTGGGGTAGATAATTTGATGTGCCTTTTAACCTTGTTTTCTTCCTCTTGTGCAAGATAAATAACGCTAAGAAAAAAAACACAGCACCTACACTCTGGTTTTTCTTTCTTTTTTATGCACGGTTTTCTCCCGGGTTTTTATTTTCCTTTTTTAATAAAATACACATATTAGTATTTTAAAAAAATTGTACATAATTTTTTTTAAAAAATAATCTCTTTCTAACTTGCTCAAAAAGTCGAAACACGAATATTTTTCAAAAAAGAGCAGACAAAATTTTCAATCCAAACATTTTTTGAAAAACAGTAAAAAATGAATTCGACAAAGAATCAGAAAAATACGAACCTAATTTGAATTCTGAAAATTTTCAATATATAAGAAATAGAAAAAATAAACAGAAAAACCCAAAAGTGAAAGAATACGAAAAAGAAAAAAATAAAACAAGATAGAAGATAAAAAGAAAAAAGAAAAAGAAAAAGTGCGGTTCACGTCTCCCGAGTAGGTTCCCAAAACCGGAAAAAGTGGCTGGTAAGCCGATGTTCCCAAAACCGGGAACACCTTCTTGCAATCTTTTTTAGTGATTCATTTTTTGAACTTTACAAAAAATTTCAAATCCATGAATATATTTAAAATCCGCAAGCTCTTGGGCCAGCCCAACACGCTCCTGACGGGAGCGATGTCATCGCCTTGTTGTGCCGAAATACAAGTTTTAAGTGAATTTTAAAAATAATGATTTATAGAATTTTTTCTTTAGATATTTACGAAATGATTTTAAAAAAGCATTTAGGGTTTTCAATTATATCTCTGTTAATTTTATTAGTTTTGTTAAAAACTCAAAATAACAATTTTAAGTACATGTTCAAATTATGATTTTAAATATATTTTCCCTTCGGACTGGAATGGATGTCTATCATGGGCATGCTCACCGGCTTGCAAAAGTTGGAACCATTTCAGGAATGTTAAAAAACACCATGTTCAAGTCCGGGTAGGCCAAACCTAGCATGGTTGTATACATGCGCATGCCCATCTGGGTGCACCCTCCGTTGAACATGGTCTAGTTTTGAACATTTTTTAAATGACCCCAACTTTTGCAGGCAGGTGCGCATGCCCATGGTAATCATCTATGCTAGTTTTGAACAATTTCCGACACCGCATGCAAGCTGCGACATGTCCGACCATTTATCGGCCTTTTTGACCAAGAAAACTCGAGAAAATGCTAAATTTATTGAAAACCAAAACAACTTGGCATAGGGCATTTAATTGGTCATATAAGATAATGGAAACATTGGGGTCATTTGATGTATGCCAAAAAAACATGCTCTCAAACACACCCTTCTCACATACCCGAACACTCTTTATTGAACATGATCTATTTTTGGCATGCATGAAATGACCCTAACCTTTTCTAGTAGGTGGGCATGCACATGGTAGGCACCCATGCCAGGTTTGAACGGATTTCCGACATCATATGCAAGTTGTGTCACATCAGGCCATTTATTGCCCAGTTTTCACCAAAAAAAACTTTGGAAAATGCGAGAATTATCAAAAACTCGAACAACTTGGCATGGTGCCTTGATTTGATCGTAGAAGCCGTTGGAAAAAAAATTAGGCACCCCATGGAAGTCTCCTGTAAATTGTTTCTATCTCCTATTAAAATATGTCACGTTTTTGGTGTACTCTCAAACAAAAAAAAGGAAAACAATCTCTCCTTTAAATTTGAGCAAATCCTGATTTCTTACTTGCAAATTTCCATACTAAAATTTGGCCATGAAATATTTTTATTTTCCGGTTACACAAAAAATGTGTGGACTGAAAATAACAAATAGTAGTGGATAGCAAAGGATGATCTCAATTCCCTGTGTTAATATATACAAATAAAAAGATTTTACAATAAAGTTTCAAAGTTATGGAGTACACATGTATGTGAACTTTTTTTATGAATCTTCTGAATGCGCTTTCACCTTCTTTTTGAAGCGAGCTTAGACGAGACACTCGGGATTTCCTCGCAATATCATTGTACATTAGTGTCCCTAGGTTCAACTTAGTTTTGGCAAGCACATGGGATTTTGACTTACACTATTAATGGAAGGAAAAGATAGTACATTTTCAGTGATTGAAATTTATCGATCCTTTTTGGATTAGAGGAGGTTACCTAATTGGTTTTTCAATGAATAAGTTTTGACCTCCCGGGGACTCAATTGGTAAACATATAAACATAACTATTGTCATGTTGTCATGTACTATGTTTACCGAGGCTCAGTTAGCAAATATACGAATGAACAAGAATATGCCAAGTTGTTGTGTACTATGTTTTCATGGTGTGAGTAAAGATCTACAAAGCAAACCCGAAAACCATAACAAGACAAGTCGGTATTAGTGTAACATAATTGGAAAACCCTACATATATTTTATCCGATCTGGACTATATTGGGAAATATAACCTTTCTATCAAATGGCAACAAATATGAATTCACACATGTTATTTGATGCAATTATGTAAAATTGTATTCTAATTATTTCTGTATTTTAATTTCAACAATTTTTTATTGCACGCAAAACTGTTAACAAGAGTTCAACTTATACAGATATATCTAAAATAGGCTAGCCCGTGCGTATGCATGGGTTGACGACTAGTATGAGTAATGCTTGTACGCAGCTTTTTGTGTACTCCTCGTGTATGTAAGACAAATGATGTCGTGGTTTTGTCATGGCAAATGTCCTTGTGAGAGGATTTAGACGTGAGGCCATCGCGACGGTGATTAACTTGTCGGGGTTGAGCGGGACGAGAGACACGGGATTACCCAGGTTCAGTCTCTCACGTCGGAGCTAAAAGCCTACTCCTGCTCTTGTTGCTATTGCTTGAGTATCGATTATAAGGGAGCGGATTCGCTTGGCCTAGTTATCGATTGATTGTAGCTTGTCCTCTACTATGCCAGGGACTCGCCTTTATATACATGTCGAGGCCTCCGGCTTACAAGAGTCCGGTTCGGGTTATGACCCGTGACCGAGTCATACTCTAAATCACCTTGCCTTATAAGAAAATTCTTTATATGGCGGCTAACACCTCTGGGCCGCCTTCTGGATCCTGACCCTAAGCCGGCCCATCTTGTGACCCACCCTTTTGGCGTCGCACCTTGGTCGTCTTAGCCTATCTGAGGCCCAGCTTTATAAGTCGCCAATTATCTAACCCGGCCCCGTTAGGGCGGGTTATACCGCGGGGTTTTATCCCGACATTAGGCCTTAGATAGATTTGAACTTATTCATGTCAATCTTCAATCCTTCCATCTAGAGAGTCTTCTCTTCTTGCATCTTAATGGCAACCTTGAAAATCTTCATAACCCGCCATAATAAAAAGATGATGTCACCTCCATGATTTCGGGAAACCCTTCATGACGTTATAACAAATCTCTGTATAAATCTATCATTCCGAGAATCGAGGCATCCCTTTGTTGTAAAATTTATTGTGCCTCCTCGATTCTCGCACCAGCCATTTACTGTTGCCTTTTCCTCATAAATATGCCCGAGGGTCCCTCCTTTTACCTTTTACCTCGTCTCCTCCGCTTCTTCTTCTTTATCACGAGACCTTTCGCAGTAGGAGCTCTGCCGCGCCCATCGTCCTGCGCCAGCCATCTCGCTCGTGACCACAGCGCCACCCCGTCTTCACCGGAGCTCAGCGGTGTTCCTCTGGTTTCTTCCACCGCAGCCAAGTACCCCCCCCCTTCCTTGTCAGATCCACATTAGGTCACCTAATTTCGCGGTGTTTGTCATCGTTCATCCGTTTCTTCGTTCATCATATCTTGAGTAGAACTTGCTTTTGATAAAAAAAACACCATAGAAACACTGCGGCTGTTGGCTTGACGTCCGTCTTGCATGTTGAATAAGCTGTACCTTCTTTAGAATCAATAGGTAGCCCGTTAGTACTTCCGTCACCACTGTTTAGGTTTAGCAATTATTTTTCCTTTTTGAACTGCCCATAGATCCGTAAGTATAAGTGTTCCTGTTTGAAACTTGTTTGTTCCATACTTAGCAGAATTCAACAATCTTGAAGTTTATAGATAACTCGCCCTTGCATCTTGGGCGGCTTACCAATATAGCCGTAACTTGCCAATATTTCAGAAGTAGTCTCTTTAAACTAACCCGCCATCGTTAGGGCGGCTTATCTTGATGCTGCCTTACCTTCGTTTACGGTGATCGTGAATCCTTACTTATCAAGTAATCCACCATATTCTAGTTCTGCAACTTCCATCGTTTTTAGGCGGCTAATCATGACAAAAACCAGCCTCTGCAATTGGAGTCCTTCCCAAGTCACTGAAGAAATCCTTAAGGATTATGTAGGCCAAGGTTTCTTGGCGACTCAGGAAGAGATTGGTTGGCGAGTCAGCCAAGTAGAAAATGTCCCCAACCCTGGCGAAGGAGAAGTGATAGTTTTTACTGATCATATCCTCAGAGGCTTTACACCGCCCGGGTCAAAGTTCTTTCGAGACATCTTGCACTATTTCAACCTCCATCCTCAAGATATAGGCCCAAATTCAGTGTCGAATATTTGCCACTAACAAATTTTCTGTAAAGCTTATCTGCAAATAAAGCTCACGGTTGCTCTTTTCAAACAGTTCTTCTATATAAATCGCCAGACTGAATGTACCAATGGTCCGACTCAAGAATTAGGCGGAGTCTCAATCCAGAGATGCAAAGACGGTGGCTTTCCTATAGCTACCATACCAAGCCACCCCAAAGGATGGATAAAAACTTGGTTTTATTGCAAGAACACTGCCCCAGCTAATGAGAGCCCTCTGCCGGGTTATAGGGCTAATCGCCTCCCCATCAATTTTGACCCGCCAAGCAAGCTTCTTCCAGATGAACATACCGAGGCGCTCCAGCATTAACCAAAAGTAAAAGCCTTGCTATCCAATGGGTTAACTGGAGTTGACTTAGCCCGTTGCTGGGTCTCGTGGAAATTTTTTCTGTTAAGCCGCCGGCCCGACTTAATGTGCGAGTATTCAGGCGAGTCAGATGATCCTCAACGGTATAGCTCTGATAACTGTACTGCTGAGGAGATCGTTCAAACTGTAAACTATTTGCTCGGGTAGTCTCAAGAAAACTGTAACAAGATTGGACTGTTATCATTCTTCAAACTCAACCCGGCCCCAGCTGTAAGTACTATTTATGTCCGGCTTAAATATCTTTTATTCTGTGTCTCACTTGTCAAACCTTCTTCATTACACAACCCGGCTCTACTTTCTGGAACAGGAAGAGGAAAACTGTTGTGGCCAAGACTAGAGGCGGCTCAAAGCAGAAAAATAATAAATCAGTCGTTGTAACTGATCCAGTAGATGTGGGCAAGTCAGCTGATGCCGATGACCAATCGGAGGTACAACTTGACTCTCTTGGCCGACTCTTTATTGATTTAGCTGATGCCTCTTGTTCTCAGGAGGCAGCGACTAGCCGTGCTGATGATGCTGAGGTAATTTATATCTCCTCCGGCTCAGACTCCTTGCCCTCAAACAAGATAAGGTGTGTCACCCGGAAAGTAAGCTTTTCTCATCCAGACGCTCACTTAGACCCGTACTTTATTTTGAAGAAAACTCAACATGAGTTAAAGAGCCAAACTCAGAGTGGCGGCTCTGAAGATCTGGTGGCCGGGTTAACTCACAACCCTTCTCGCAAGTGTCCCAGCGAGGTGCCACCTAGTCCAATTTTAGCTTTACCCAAAGCAGGCCTTATCAGACAGCTTCTCAACCCGTCAGATTCAATTTATCAGGAATCGTCGCTGTCTTCAGGCGGCTTTACTTCAACACAGCTACTTGCTTTCGTTATTAGTCCAGGATGAGTACTTGTATTTATTGATAGCTTAAAACTTGTCACATGTTCCTTAGCCTTCTATTCTGACCACATGGCCAAAACCAAAAGCAAGAAACAAAAGGTGGGCGGCTCTTGAAAGACCCCCGAAATTCCCGAGCCAGCAGATCCAGCGTTGGGAGCCCCTGATACGAATATTAAAGAAACTAAAGACCATCATGATGGCCAAGATGACCCGCCCCCGCAGACTGAATTAACGGCCTCTGAAGCCAATGATGTTGATGCTAACCTGACGGATAATCTTAACCCGCCGAGTCCTATTGCTACCTCAAGCCTTTTCAAGATTACTGAAGAAATTCCTTCGGAGAAGGAAAATGAGGAGATTGCTATTCTTGGAGCGAGTCAGAAAAATTCCAGAGACCTCAAATGTATTAGCCAAGCACTCGGCCAAAGATGAGTCGCCTTTATTGGAAAAGGGCAAGTCCAAACTTGATCTGCCCAATTATGAAGACCCCAGTGTTGAAGATTTTCATGCGGGCTACTTAAACCGTGTGGCCACAAGCCGGGATATGGAAACCAGCCTAGTAAACACGATGAGGAAGAAATATGAGGTATACTCCGTTCTCTCCTGTAATATCTCCATATGTAGCCCCCAAGTCTTAAACATAGGAATAAGTTGAGTATGTTTGAGGCTTGAAATTTTTTGTATAACTCAAAGTGTAGCCCCCAAGGGCCGGCTTATCTTTATGAGATGAGCTAGGTCTTCAGTAGCATAGACTAAAAAGATCAACTTACATTAGGCGCCAAGTGCCAAGGACATTGCTTGCAATTTCTTTGGGACTTGAATGCTTTCACCATACCATCTCTACTCAATGCTGACTTAATCAACCTAGCAATCATTTGAATGATATTCTTATTTGTAACCATTTGCAGGAAGCTTTAAGTCTGGGCCAGTCAAACCTGGCCGACTTAAAGAAGAACTTGGAATTTAAACAGGCTGAACGCGCCAAGGCTGAGTTAAAATTGAAATCTTCCTTGGAAGATATTGAAAAAATAAAGGTGAATTTTGATGCTAAAAGATCCACCCTCGAAATTGAAAAGGCTGCCTTATTGAAACGTGCGGAAGACGCCGAGAACCAACTGAAGCCGGTAACTGAAGAATTGGTCTGCTTAAAAAGGCATATTTCTCAGATGACAGCCGCCATCTTTGGTAAGTAAAAACCTTCAATCATGTAAAATAACTTGCATGGCGACTTGAAATTCTTAACCCCGTAACTCGCTTGGCCACTTGAAATCTTTGACTGCTAACTCACGTGGCGATTTTTATTTTGAATGTATGACAGGTGCCAGGAGCTCTAATCTTGGTCAAAATATGCTGGTAAATCTTAAAGCCATCTACTCCTTAACATACAAACTCTATGCTGGCAGTCTTCGCACACTGCTAGCTGTATCCAATGGCAAGAGCTGAAATCGAAGTCGTACTGGATCAGCTATCCACAATGCTTAAGCAAATCGAAGAGCTGAAATTATCAGCTGCCCGCTCAGAGCAATAACTGCGCTAAGCTGGGCAAAGGCTCAGTAGTGGCGCTTAAAATATGCATAGCAGTAGCGCTGGTTCCAGCGCTACCACTAAGGCGCTACAGCTAACTAGTAGCAGTAGCGCTGGAAAGGGAGCGCTACTGCTATTTGTAGGTAGCAGTAGCGCTCTCCTTTGGGCAGCGCTACTGCTATTTGTAGGTAGCAGTAGCGCTTGTTCTAAAAAGCGCTGCTGCTAAATTTTTCTGTATTTTAAAAAATACAACTTATTTTCATTGTGTGGTTTTATATACACTACTTTCATCATATGGGTGAAATGAACGTGGAGTAGATTCAAGTGGAGGCAACATGTGGTGCACTTCGAAATTACTACTAATCCAAACTGGATTAGTAGTAATTTCGAAGTGCACCACATGTTGCCTCCACTTGAATCTACTCCACGTTCATTTCACCGACTGTTATATATAATAAGTAATCATGCTCATATAACAACTTAGCATCATGCATCATCGATCATAATAATAAATAACTCATCATTGGTATCATAATAACAAGTCATACTCATCATCATCGATCATACAACTTCTACTCGATACCACATCATCATAATAGTCATCTAATCAATCCTACTTAGTTGTTCTTAGCACATGATCATGAGTATTATTAACTAGGACCTACTACCTTCTCTTAGGTAAAATAGCATAAAACAAGATAGGCCCTGACTCTCCATTATGGAGAATGGAGATTATCCTGTCTTCAAGTCTTGCCTTTCGCACAATGTTGCTTCCAAGTACCTCCTTACGACTATCCCTAGAATTTTTCCATTCTTTGATTTTCATGTCTCCACTTCTTTTAGAAATCTGATATGGACAGGTGAGATTCGTAGGATGACCTGGCCGTATGTTCAAAACATCAAGGCGACCATGTGTATACATCAGATGAGGCACACAATCATTCGGGATTTTCTGTTGAAAAACATAGTAATAACTTCGTAGTTAGCAATGTAGTTAAGGTTTAAAAGAATTTATGCAAAAGATGCACAGATGTAGTAATACTAAAAAAAAATCTTACCATGGCATTGATACGTCTCCAACGTATCTATAATTTTTGATTGCTCCATGCTATATTATCTTCTGTTTTGGACATTATTGGGCTTTATTATTCACTTTTATATTATTTTTGGGACTAACCTATTAACCGGAGGCCCAGCCCAGAATTGATGTTTTTGCCTATTTCAGAGTTTCGCAGAAAAAGAATATCAAACGAAGTCCAAACGGAATGAAACCTTCGGGAACGTGATTTTTGGAACGAACATGATCCAGGAGACTTGGACCCTACGTCAAGGAAGCTTCCAGGAAGCCACGAGGTAGGGGGGCGCGCCTACCCCCCCAGGCGCGCCCTCCACTCTCGTGGGCCCCACGTTGCTCCACCGACGTACTCCTTCCTCCTATATATACCTACGTACCCCCAAACGATCAGATACGGAGCCAAAAACCTAATTCCACCGCCGCAACCTTCTGTACCCATGAGATCCCATCTTGGGGCCTGTTCCGGAGCTCCGCCGGAGGGGGCATCCATCACGGAGGGCTTCTACATCAACACCATAGCCTCTCCGATGAAGTGTGAGTAGTTTACCTCAGACCTTCGGGTCCATAGTTATTAGCTAGATGGCTTCCTCTCTCTTTTTGGATCTCAATACAATGTTCTTCCCCTCTCTTGTGGAGATCTATTCGATGTAATCTTCTTTTGCGATGTGTTTGTTGAGACCGATGAATTGTGGGTTTATGATCAAGTTTATCTATGAACAATATTTGAATCTTCTGAATTCTTTTATGTATGGTTGGTTATCTTTGCAAGTCTCTTCGAATTATCAGTTTGGTTTGGCCTACTAGATTGATCTTTCTTGCAACGGGAGAAGTGCTTAGCTTTGGGTTCAATCTTGCGGTGTCCTTTCCCAGTGACAGTAGGGGCAGCAAGGCATGTATTGTATTGTTGCCATCGAGGATAACAAGATGGGGTTTTTAATCATATTGAATGAATTTATCCCTCTACATCATGTCATCTTGCTTAAAGCATTACTCTGTTCTTATGAACTTAATACTCTAGATGCATGCTGGATAGCGGTTGATGTGTGGAGTAATAGTAGTAGATGCAGGCAGGAGTCGGTCTACTTGTCTCGGACATGATGCCTATATACATGATCATACCTAGGTATTCTCATAACTATGCTCAATTCTGTCAATTGCTCAACAGTAATTTGTTCACCCACCGTAAAATACTTATGCTCTTGAGAGAAGCCACTAGTGAAATCTATGGCCCCCGGGTCTATCTTCATCATATTAATCTTCCAACACTTAGTTATTTTCGTTGCTTTTTTACTTTGCTTTTATTTTACTTTGCATCTTTATTATAAAAATACCAAAAATATTATCCTATCATATCTATCAGATCTCACTCTCGTAAGTGACCGTGTAGGGATTGACAACCCCTTATCGCGTTGGTTGCGAGGATTTATTTGTTTGTGTAGGTGCGAGGGACTCGCGCGTAGCCTCCTACTGGATTGATACCTTGGTTCTCAAAAACTGAGGGAAATACTTACGCTACTTTGCTGCATCACCCATTCCTCTTCAAGGGAAAACCAACGCAGTGCTCAAGAGGTAGCAAGAAGGATTTCTGGCGCCGTTGCCGGGGAGGTCTACGCAAAAGTCAACATACCAAGTACCCATCACAAACCCTTATCTCCCGCATTACATTATTTGCCATTTGCCTCTCGTTTTCCTCTCCCCCACTTCACCCTTACCGTTTTATTCGTCCTCTCTTTTTTGTTTGCCTGTTCTTTCCTTTTTGCCCCTCGCTCTTTCTGCCGTTATGTCTGAAATTGGGGAAATTATTGTCGATATGGACAATAATAATATCATGGAAAATTCTGATGCTCCTGCTGAAGAACCCCCTACCTTGCATACAAAAGATTTCGAATTGGTAGTGGTAATATTATTGGAAAAGGAGTTATTCAAGATTTCTTTACTTGTGCCGGTGCTTTGCCTTCTATGGGTAGTTCCATTCTTCATAGAACTAGTAGTCTTGCAGACGCTATTGCCATGCTTGTAGTTGAACTTGAAAGACAATTTATGCACATGCATCCCTGCATACAGAGGATTTTCCTAGAATTTTCTAACATTGAGCATTCTTCTGTTAAGCGTGCCGCTACTATCTTTTTGGCTCATGAATTCAGATTTATTATAAGAGAGGCCAAAGAAATCTTTGCACATTATAGGGTGGACGCTGGACGTCCTCCCATAGAAACTATCTTATTTGATCAAGAGGAAATAATGCGTTTTCAATCTCTAGATTATGTTGCTTTTAATGAAAACCTTAGAAAAAAGGTTCCTGCCAATATTCTAGTTGATAGAATTTCTGAACTTAATGATGATTTTGCTATTCGAAATAATGAGCTAGGATATTCTCTCGAATATAGGCTCACAAAGTTCTGTCAAAAGAATGCTTATAATGATGAATTGGTTGTGCAATACGAAGGGCCGAAGGAGGAACCTATACCTCCTAAAATTGATCTTGGGGACTTTTGTCCCATTAAATTTAGCCCTTTTGATTACTTTTGCTTGCCTCAAAGAAAACTTGCTGCTGAACGTAGAGAATACGAAATGAGTTTTAATGATCTATCCTATTACTATGGCACTACCTAGATCTATCCTTGCCTTTATGCCTAGCTAGGGGCGTTAAACGATAGCGCTTGTTGGGAGGCAACCCAATTTTATTTTTAGTTTTTTTGCTTTTTGCTTCTGTTTAGGAATAAATATTTGTTCTAGCCTCTGGTTAGATGTGTTTTTATGTTTTAGTTAGTGTTTGTGCCAAGTTAAACCTATAGGATCTTCTTGGATGATAGTTATTTGATCTTGCAGAAATTTCCAGAAACTTTCTGTTCACGAAAACAATTGTTAAAAATCACCAGAACGTGATAAAATATTGATTCCAATTGCTGCTGATCAATAAACAAATTGTCTAGGTCTTCCTATTGTGGCTGATTTTTTGGAGTTCCAGAAGTTTGCGTTAGTTACAGATTACTACAGACTGTTCTGTTTTTGACAGATTCTGTTTTTCGTGTGTTGTTTGCTTATTTTGATGAATCTATGGCTAGTAAAAGAGTTTATAAACCATAGAGAAGTTGGAATACAGTAGGTTTAACACCAATATAAATAAAGAATGAGTTCATTACAGTACCTTGAAGTGGTCTTTTGTTTTCTTTCGCTAGCGGAGCTCACGAGATTTTCTGCTGAGGTTTGTGTTGTGAAGTTTTCAAGTTTTGGGTGAAAGATTTGATGGATTATGGAACAAGGAGTGGCAAGAGCCTAAGCTTGGGGATGCCCATGGCACCCCCAAGATAATCTAAGGACACCAAAAATCCAAAGCTTGGGGATGCCCCGGAAGGCATCCCCTCTTTCGTCTACTCCCATCGGTAACTTTACTTGGAGCTATATTTTTATTCACCACATGATATGTGTTTTTCTTGGAGCGTCTTGTATGATTTGAGTCTTTACTTTTTAGTTTATCACAATCATCCTTGCTGTACACAACTTTTGAGAGAGACACACATGATTCGGAAATTATTAGAATACTCTATGTGCTTCACTTATATCTTTTGAGTTATATAGTTTTTGCTCTAGTACTTCACTTATATCTTTTAGAGCACGGTGGTGGATTTGTTTTATAGAAACTATTGATCTCTCATGCTTCACTTAGATTATTTTGAGAGTCTTAAATATCATGGTAATTTGCTTAAAAAATCCTAATATGCTAGGTATTCAAGAATATTAAAAACTTTCTTATGAGTGTGTTGAATACTAAGAGAAGTTTCATGCTTGATGATTGTTTTGAGACATGGAGGTAGTGATATTAAAGTTGTGCTAGTTGAGTAGTTGTGAATTTGAGAAATACTTGTGTTGAAGTTTGCAAGTCCCGTAGCATGCACGTATGGTAAACGTTATGTAACAAATTTGAAACATGAGGTGTTCTTTGATTGTCCTCCTTATGAGTGGTGGTCGGGGACGAGCGATGATCTTTTCCTACCAATCTATCCCCCTAGGAGCATGCACGTAGTGCTTGGTTTTTGATGACTTGTAGATTTTTGCAATAAGTATGTGAGTTCTTTATGACTAATGTTGAGTCCATGGATTATACGCACCCTCACCTTTCCATCATTGCTAGCCTCTTCGGTACCGTGCATTTCCCTTTCTCACATTGAGAGTTGGTGCAAACTTCGCCGGTGCATCCAAACCCCGTGATATGATACGCTCTTTCACACATAAACCTCCTTATATCTTCCTCAAAACAGCCATCATACCTACCTATTATGGCATTTCCATAGCCATTCCGAGATATATTGCCATGCAACTTTCCACCATTCCGTTTATCATGACACATTCATCATTGTCATATTGCTTTGCATGATCATGTAGTTGACATAGTATTTGTGGCAAAGCCACCGTTCATAATTCTTTCATACATGTCACTCTTGGTTCATTGCGTATCCCGGTACACCGCCGGAGGCATTCATATAGAGTCATACTTTGTTCTAGTATCGAGTTGTAATCATTGAGTTGTAAATAAATAGAAGTGTGATGATCATCATTCTCTAGAGCATTGTCCCAAGTGAGGAATAAAAAAAAGAGAGAGAAAGGCCATAAAAAACAATAAGGCCCCAAAAAAATGAGAGAAAAAGAGAGAAGGGACAATGTTACTATCCTTTACCACACTTGTGCTTCAAAGTAGCACCATAATCTTCATGATAGAGAGTCTCTTGTTTTGTCACTTTCATATACTAGTGGGAATTTTTCATTATAGAACTTGGCTTGTCTATTCCAACAATGGGCCTCCTCAAGTGCCCTAGGTCTTCATGAGCAAGCAAGTTGGATGCACACCCACTTAGTTTCTTTTGTTGAGCTTTCATATATTTATAGCTCTAGTGCATCCGTTGCATGGCAATCCCTACTCCTTGCATTAACATCAATCGATGGGCATCTCCATGGCTCATTGATTAGCCTCGTTGATGTGAGACTTTCTCCTTTTTTGTCTTCTCTACATAACCCCCATCATCATATTCTATTCCACCCATAGTGCTATGTCCATGGCTCACGCTCATGTATTGCGTGAAGGTTGAAAAAGTTTGAGATTACTAAAGTATGAAACAATTGCTTGGCTTGTCATCGGGGTTGTGCATTATGAGAGCATTCTTGTGTGACGAAAATGGAGCATGACTAAACTATATGATTTTGTAGGGATGAACTTTCTTTGGCCATGTTATTTTGAGAGGACATAATTGCTTAGTTAGTATGCTTGAAGTATTATTATTTTTATGTCAATATTGAACTTTTATCTTGAATCTTTCGGATCTGAATATTCATACCACAATTAAGAAGAATTACATTGAAATTATGCCAAGTAGCACTCCGCATCAAAAATTCTGTTTTTATCATTTACCTACTCGAGGACGAGCAGGAATTAAGCTTGGGGATGCTTGATACGTCTCCAACGTATCTATAATTTTTGATTGCTCCATGCTATATTATCTTCTGTTTTGGACATTATTGGGCTTTATTATTCACTTTTATATTATTTTTGGGACTAACCTATTAACCGGAGGCCCAACCCAGAATTGCTGTTTTTTGCCTATTTCAGAGTTTCGCAGAAAAAGAATATCAAACGGAGTCCAAACGGAATGAAACCTTCGGGAACGTGATTTTTGGAACGAACATGATCCAGGAGACTTGGACCCTACGTCAAGGAAGCTTCAAGGAAGCCACGAGGTAGGGGGCGCGCCCTCCACCATCGTGGGCCCCACGTTGCTCCACCGACGTACTCCTTCCTCCTATATATACCTACGTACCCCCAAACGATCAGATACGGAGCCAAAAACCTAATTCCACAGCCGCAACCTTCTGTACCCACGAGATCCCATCTTGGGGCCTGTTTCGGAGCTCCGCCGGAGGGGGCATCCATCATGGAGGGCTTCTACATCAACACCATAGCCTCTCCGATGAAGTGTGAGTAGTTTACCTCAGACCTTCGGGTCCATAGTTATTAGCTAGATGGCTTCCTTTCTCTTTTTGGATCTCAATACAATGTTCTCCCCCTCTCTTGTGGAGATCTATTCGATGTAATCTTCTTTTGCGGTGTGTTTGTTGAGACCGATGAATTGTGGGTTTATGATCAAGTTTATCTATGAACAATATTTGAATCTTCTGAATTCTTTCATGTATGATTGGTTATCTTTGCAAGTCTCTTCGAATTATCAGTTTGGTTTGGCCTACTAGATTGATCTTTCTTGCAATGGGAGAAGTGCTTAGCTTTGGGTTCAATCTTGCGGTGCCCTTTCCCAGTGACGACAGTAGGGGCAGCAAGGCACGTATTGTATTGTTGCCATCGAGGATAACAAGATGGGGTTTTTTTTTATCATATTGCATGAATTTATCCCTCTACATCATGTCATCTTGCTTAAAGCGTTACTCTGTTCTTATGAACTTAATACTCTAGATGCATGCTGGATAGCGGTCGATGTGTGGAGTAATAGTAGTAGATGCAGGCAGGAGTCGGTCTACTTGTCTCAGACGTGATGCCTATATACATGATCATACCTAGATATTCTCATAACTATGCTCAATTCTGTCAATTGCTCAACAGTAATTTGTTCACCCACCGTAAAATACTTATGCTCTTGAGAGAAGCCACTAGTGAAACCTATGGCCCCCGGGACTATCTTCATCATATTAATCTTCCAACACTTAGTTATTTCCGTTGCTTTTTACTTTGCTTTTATTTTACTTTGCATCTTTATTATAAAAATACCAAAAATATTATCCTATCATATCTATCAGATCTCACTCTCGCAAGTGACCGTGTAGGGATTGACAACCCCTTATCGCGTTGGTTGCGAGGATTTATTTGTTTGTGTAGGTGCGAGGGACTCGCGCGTAGCCTCCTACTGGATTGATACCTTGGTTCTCAAAAACTGAGGGAAATACTTAAGCTACTTTGCTGCATCACCCTTTCCTCTTCAAGGGAAAACCAACGCAGTGCTCAAGAGGTAGCAGGCATCTCCATGGATGTTACCGTCGTTCAACACGTGCACTAGTGGCACGTATTGACCATAATGTGGAGGAGTTTTATAATAGATATTGTAATTCTCAAGATCAGTACAAAATGCGACCAGATGATTTTTCTCCTGATAAGTTAACTCAGAGCCATCGGTGTAGTATGATGTGTCTACCATGTTCCGCACATTGTTTGAACAATGAAAATAAGCTGTCAATGGAAATAAGCTGTCAACTATTTTTAAATGAACAATATAAATTAGTTAATAACTATGTTTGAGAAACTCACATAGCGGTAGAACTGGAAGCGTATCAATAAGGACCCAAATGTCCATATTGTCTTGGTCGATGTCAGGATCACCAAGATCCATGGTGACAAGCATACCCTCATAAAAACCATACATCTTGCAAAGTGCTTCCCAATTTTTGCAACCAAAATGGGTTACGCTCTTAGAATTATACAGATTTACTTCAAAATCCATACCATGATGAGTCCTTAGGTGAATTTTCTTTGTTTCAAATTTTCATGGTCTTCAAAATCCATCCTCTCCAAGACATAGTGTCTTGCATGGCATGGGATAAGCTACTAGAATTGTAAATGATGAAAATTACACGTTGAAATAGTTGAAGTCATGCTTAATTACGAAAAAACACTTCTCGTCGTTGCCTACCGTTTCAACATCGAAGGTCTCCTCGAGCTTAATGCTGAAGCACCGATCTTCGTCCAGGTGAGGCCTGTCGCACAGACCTCGATCGTCATGGCACTAGCTGCACTCCCCCGGGAGACTTTCGTCGTCCGATGACGACATTCCTACGTTCATAATTCAAAGATTAAACTTGTACAATTCAATATATGTACTACAAAAATTAAATTAGATCATTATTATTCATCACGGGTTGACTATCGGTCTGTCGAGTCTTTTTCTTGAAAACTCTCAGCTCGCGTGGTGGATACATTCGACCGTTGGTGATGGTAGCTCCTCCTTTCGTTCCCGAGTGCATTACACCAAAATGCCTAGCACACGGGAACGAAGGAGAAGCGACCCCCATGACAACAGTCGGTATTTTTCGTCCTCTCATATGTGGTGGAGACTCTCACACACTGATTCCTCTCTGACATTTGCGACCGTCGGTGATGGTCATTACTCCTTCTTCCCCTAGTGCATAACAAAGGTCTAGCATTCGGAGAAGAAGGAGAAATGACCCCCACGACAACAGACGGGCTTCTTCGTCCTCTCTCATATATGGTGGATACACTCCCTCACTGATTTTTCGACCTTCGGTGATGGAGCCTCGACATAATTAAAGTCAACCCGAAATGTCGTTTAATTATTTTTCGAGAAAATCCAGGCCACCCGATATTTCCTACATATTCTAGCACAAGTCATGCCAGAATTCACGGAAAAATCCTGCATGACCTTTGCTAAAAAAGGACATATCGAGCGCCTGAAATTTGCCGGAACGGAAATTAATCAACACTCCGGCAAAACATAGGCCAGTATAGGAGGTGTAACCTGCAAACATGGCCGGCCACTTGGGCAAGCACATATCCTGTTTGAGCAACACAAGATATACATGTTTATATCTACATCATATGAGCATTCAATAAGCAAAACCAAATCATAAAATAAATTATTATTCAAATTAGCATGCATTCAATAAGCAAAACTACATCATCTCTTGCGTCCGTACATCGTCGAATATTATCACTAATACACCTCGAATAGTATCATATATATAGCATCGCTAATACAGCTAGAACCATAGCGCTCGACGGGTATCGGCGCGGGCGGTGGACACCCAAAGAGAAGGAACCATCACAAGATCATAGCTCCAGTGAGATCCCTGAAGAACCTGCCAGGTACTGTCGAACCTGCCCTCCAACGCAACCATGTAGCGACGGACGTGCTCATCCTCCTCGCTGACATGGTAACGTACCACCTCCGCGGTGTCCGAAAGCCTCGGCACCGTCACTGGCCCACGCGACCGCCACCAAAGAAGGTTCGGGTCAACGACGGGCTGGCTCCTCACCAAGCTGCGCCCCCCCGGAAGGTAGCGACTCCCAGTACCAGCTCGGCGGAGCCCAGTCCCAGACATGGCCCCTCTGATCAAGCTGGCCTCCTCCGCCGAGTCGACAACGAGGATGCGGGATAGGCATCGTCGACGTCGATGCGGGAATAATTGTTTTAACTAAAAAAATGACAACAAATGTGACTCCTAAAACACCTAAATTCTATTAACTATACCTAATTAAAAACCTACATTTTAAACATGCTTCGATCATAACTAGGGTTCATACTATGTTATTCTAAGATTAAACACCTAAAATACCTAAATTAAATTAACTACATGGGGTGGCTAGTCTCACCTCGATCGAGGTCGGAGGGGGTCGGTGACTGGGATGGTGGCGGGGATGATGCAGGGGCTCCTTGATCTCTGCAAAAACAAAATATAAACAAAAACATTATTATCGTCATCTTAGGACTTAGTGAAACTCCATAAGCTACATTGAATTATTCTATTCAAATTTACTTATAATTTCCTATTCTTTTCAATTTTTCTTATTCAAATTTACCTATAATTTCCTATTCTTTTCAAATTTACTTATTCAAATTTTCTAAAAAATTCCTAGTCTATTCAAAAGACCTACATTTACCTATTTTTTTCAATTTCATATTTTATTCTATTCAAAATTACTTATTCAAAATTTCTAAAAATTTCCAATTGTATTCAAAAGACCTACATTTACTAATTTTTTCAATTTCATATTTTATTCTATTCAAATTACTTATTCAAATTTTCTAAAAACAGAATATACTAAAAACCTATATTTACTTAAAAAAATTCTAAAAACTTCCTATTCTATTTACAGAAAGGGGGAGGTGGAGGTGGGAGGAGGACGAGGAGGAAGGAGGAGGAGGGAGGAGGAGGTGGAGGAGGAGAGAGCAGGAGGGGGAGCAGGAGGAGGGGGCCGCCGGGAAAGAGGGAGGAGGAGGAGGGGGCCGCCGGGGGAGAGGGAGGAGGAGGAGGGAGGCACCTTGGGGGTGGAGGAGGATGATTACAACGGAGGAGGAGGGACGGTGGCGACGGTGACGGAGCAACGTACGATGTGAGTGGGGGGGGGGGAGTGAGGGGACGCGCGCGTGGGGCGGTTTTGGATAAGGGCTTTCGTGGTAGCGCGTGTTTCTAACAAGCGCTACTGCTACGATCAATAGCAGTAGCATTTTTTCTTAACCAGCACTACTGCAAAAAGCAATAGCAGTAGCGCTCTCTGTATAAACGCGCTACTGCTAACGCTAAGCATGTAATATTTTTAAAAATAAATTGGTCATCAATGATCTTTTAGTGTAGAATATAAATTGTCAATAGGAATCTTCTCCGGTTTAAGAACTGGCGAAGATTCCTATTGTGGCCACAGATCCTACACATAGAGTTCAATGAAGACCAAGTGGTTGTGATGGTTTGAGAAGCACCATATTTAAGGTGTTAAAAATTCTGTTCGCGAAGCGAGGTGGGACTAAACTTTGGTCTTAGGAGGGGACTGCATATATCAGTAGCACTGGTAAGGGAAAAAGCGCTGTTGCTAAGATCAATAGTAGCAGCGCTTGTTTCCCATGTGCGCTACTAGTATTCCTAGTATACTTGGGAACAGTCTGTCAGTTTTAGTAGTAGCGCGTTTTCCATCTCCAGCGCTACTGCTACGCTCATAGTAGCAGCGCTTGTAGGGCAATAGCTTTACTACTAATTAGTAGCAGCGTTTACTCTTTTCCAGCGCTACTACTAAGCTCTTGTGTATAAGCGTTTTCCTAGTAGTGGCTTATCAGTCTGAATTAGACCCTGAAGAAATGGCTGGCGGGTTTCCAGAATATAACGAGGACGAGTCAGTCTTTGGTGATTCAGACTTTGCCAAATGTGTCAAGGAAATGCGGCCATTGGCATGTAAACTTGCACAGGAACTGGATCTGATAGATCCAGCCGGCTTACGACAGCAACAACACTCGCATCAAAGCGCCTTCTTTTGACATTGTATATTTGACTCCAAAAAGGCATAAGCATGTCTTTGCCTCTGATAATGATCCTTCTACTATCATGAATGATGAAGCCACCTTTGAGGCCTTAACTGGTATCGACTGGACGTCGGACAATCTTCAGATTGCAAGCGAAGAAGAACCGGCACAGGATGACCCGGGGACTTCCACGACAAGACGCCAGGATGATGTTAACCCGCGGGACATGACCCGGACGGCATAGAGGCCGGCTCAAAGGAGTGATATAACTCCTAAAAACTTGTTGGAAAAAACTTTTTGGCTCAACTGTAGGCTTGTAACTCGCCCTTGATAATTGTCATGGACTTAGATCGTCGAATGATCTGTCTCGCCAAGAGCTCATCGTCCGGTAACTCGCCTCTGGTCAGGTAAGCCAGATAAGGCAGCATCCAGTCAGGAATATCACGGAGAGCCGCCACCAACTGTCCCTCCGGGTCAGGGATATCTAGATCTTCCTTTGAAGGCAATTTAACAGAAGGATTGTGCAGCACATCAAGGAACACATTAGGGGGGTACCAGCTTATGCTGAGACCCTGCTACCTCTTGAGCACTGTGTTGGTTTTCCCTTGAAGAGGAAAGGGTGATGCAGTAAAGTAGCGTAAGTATTTCCCTCGGTTTTTGAGAACCAAGGTATCAATCCAGTAGGAAGCCACGCACGAGTCCCTCGCACCTGCACAAACAAATAAAAACCTCGCAACCAATGCAATAAAGGGGTTGTCAATCCCTTCACGGTCACTTACGAAAGTAAGATCTAATAGAGATGATAAGATAATATTTTTGGTATTTTTATGATAAAGAGTAAAAGTAAAGAAAACAAAATAAACGGCGCCAGAAATAGCCTGTTGACGAGAGATTAATATTGTGGAAAATAGACCCGGGGGCCATAGGTTTCACTAGTGGCTTCTCTTGAGAGCATAAGTATTACGGTGGGTGAACAAATTATTGTTGAGCAATTGACAGAATTGAACATAGTTATGAGAATATCTAGGTATGGTCATGTATATAGGCATCACGTCCGTGACAAGTAGACCGACTCCTGCCTGCATCTACTACTATTACTCCACACATCGACCGCTATCCAGCACGCATCTAGAGTATTAAGTTCATAAGAACAGAGTAATGCTTTAAGCAAGATGACATGATGTAGAGGGATAAACTCATGCAATATGATATAAACCCCATCTTGTTATCCTCGATGGCAACAATACAATACGTGCCTTGCTGCCCCTGCTGTCACTGGGAATGGACACCGCAAGATTGAACCCAAAGCTAAGCACTTATCCCATTGCAAGAAAGATCAATCTAGTAGGCCAAACTAAACTGATAATTCGAAGAGACTTGCAAAGATAACCAATCATACATAAAAGAATTCAGAGAATATTCAAATATTGTTCATAGATAAACTTGATCATAAATCCACAATTCATCGGTCTCAACAAACACACCGCAAAAGAAGATTACATCGAATAGATATCCACGGGAATCGTGCAGAACTTTGTATTGAGATCCAAAGAGAGAGAAGAAGCCATCTAGCTAATAACTATGGACCCGAAGGTCTGAGGTAAACTACTCACACATCATCGGAGAGGCTATGGTGTTGATGTAGAAGCCCTCCGTGATCAATGCCCCCTCCGGCGGAGCGCCGGAAAAGGCCCCAAGATGGGATCTCACGGGTACAGAAGGTTGCGGCCGTGGAATTAGGTTTTTGGCTCCGTATCTAGTAGTTTGGGGGTACGTAGGTATATATAGGAGGAAGAAGTACGTCGGTGGAGCAACGTGGGCCCCACGACGGTGGAGGGCGGGCCCAAGGGGTAGGCGCGCCCCTGCCTCGTGCCCTCCTCCTTGCTTTCTTGACGTGGACTCCAAGTCATCTGGATCACGTTTGTTCCAAAAATCACGTTCCCGAAGGTTTCATTCCGTTTGGACTCCGTTTGATATTCTTTTTCTGCAAGACACTGAAATAGGCAAGAAACAGCAATTCTGGGCTGGGCCTCCGTTTAATAGGTTAGTCCCAAAAATAATATAAAAGTGTATAATAAAGCCCAATAACGTCCAAAACATAATATAATATAGCATGGAACAATAACAAATTATAGATACGTTGGAGACGTATCAAGCATCCCCAAGCTTAATTCCTGCTCGTCCTCGAGTAGGTAAATGATAAAAACAGAATTTTTGATGTGGAATGCTACTTGGCATAATTTTCAATGTAATTTTCTTAATTGTGGTATGAATATTCAGATCCGAAAGATTCAAGATAAAAGTTTAATATTGACATAAAAATAATAATACTTCAAGTATACTAACTAAGCAATCATGTCTTGTCAAAATAACATGGCCAAAGAAAGTTATCCCTACAAAATCATATAGTCTGGCTATGCTCTATCTTCACCACACGAAATATTTGAATCATGCACAACCCCGATGACAAGCCAAGCAATTGTTTCATACTTTTAATGTTCTCAAACTTTTTCAATCTTCGCGCAATACATGAGCGTGAGCCATGGATATAGCACTATAAGTGGAATAGAATGGTGGTTGTGGAGAAGACAAAAAGGGGAAGATAGTCTCACATCAACTAGGCGTATCAATGGGCTATGGAGATGCCCATTAATAGATATCAATGTGAGTGAGTAGGGATTGCCATGCAACGGATGCACTAGAGCTATAAGTATATGAAAGCTCAACAAAAGAAACTAAGTGGGTGTGCATCCAACTCGCTTGCCCACGAAGACCTAGGGCATTTTAAGGAAGCCCATCATTGGAATATACAAGCCAAGTTCTATAATGAAAAATTCCCACTAGTATATGAAAGTGATAACATAGGAGACTCTCTATCATGAAGATCATGGTGCTACTTTGAAGCACAAGTGTGGTAAAAGGATAGTAGCATTGTCCCTTCTCTCTTTTTCTCTCATTTTCATTTTTTTTATTTGGGCCTTTTCTCTTTTTTTATGGCCTCTTTTTTTTTTCGTCCGGAGTCTCATCCCGACTTGTGGGGGAATGATAGTCTCCATCATCCTTTCCTCACTTGGGACAATGCTCTAAAAATGATGATCATCACACTTTGATTTACTTACAACTCAACAATTACAACTCAATACTTAGAACAAAATATGACTCTATGTGAATGCCTCCGGCGGTGTACCGGGATATGCAATGAATCAAGAGTGACATGTATGAAAGAATTATGAACGGTGGCTTTGCCACAAATACGATGTCAACTACATGATCATGCGAAGCAATATGACAATGATGCAGCGTGTCATAGTAAATGGAACGGTGGTAAGTTGCATGGCAATATATCTCGGAATGGCTATGGAAATGCCATTATAGGTAGGTAGGGTGGCTGTTTTGAGGAAGGTATATGGTGGGTGTATGATACCGGCGAAAAGTGTGCGGTATTAGAGAGGCTAGCAATGGTGGAAGGGAGAGAGTGCGTATAATCCATGGACTCAACATTAGTCATAAAGAACTCATATACTTGTTGCAAAAATCTATTAGTTATCGAAACAAAGTATTACGCGCATGCTCCTAGGGGGATAGATTGGTAGGAAAAGACCATCGCTCGTCCCCGACCACCACTCATAAGGAAGACAATCAATAAATAAATCATGCTCCGACCTCATCACACAACGGTTCACCATACGTGCATGCTACGGGAATCACAAACTTTAACACAAGTATTTCTCAAATCCACAACTACTCAACTAGCATGACTCTAATATCACCATCTTTATATCTCAAAACAATTATCAAGCATCAAACTTCTCATAGTATTCAACACACCCATAAGAATTTTTTTACTAATCTTGGATGCCTATTACTTTAGGACTACTTTCTCAATTTAAGCAAATTACCATGCTGTTTTGTAGGACTCTCAAAATAATATAAGTGAAGCATGAGAGGACAATAGTTTCTATAAAACAAATCCACCACCGTGCTCTAAAAGGTATAAGTGAAGCACTAGAGCAAAAACTATATAGCTCAAAAGATATAAGTGAAGCACATAGAGTATTCTAATAAATTCCGAATCATGTGTGTCTCTCTCAAAAGGTGTGTACAGCAGGGATGATTGTGGCAAACTAAAAAATAAAGACTCAAATAATACAAGACGCTCCAAGCAAAACACATATCATGTGGTGAATAAAAATATAGCTCCAAGTAAAGTTACCGATGGAAGTAGACGAAAGAGGGGATGCCTTCCGGGGCATCCCCAAGCTTTGGCTTTTTGGTGTCCTTATATTATCTTGGGGTGCCACGGGCATCCCCAAGCTTAGGCTCTTTCCACTCCTTGTTCCATAATCCATCAAATCTTTTACCCAAAACTTGAAAACTTCACAACACAAAACTTGGCAGAAAATCTCGTGAGCTCCGTGAGCGAAAGAAAACAAAAGACCACTTCAAGGTACTGTAATGAACTCATTCTTTATTTATATTGGTGTTAAACCTACTGTATTCCAACTTCTCTATGGTTTATAAACTCTTTTACTAGCCATAGATTCATCAAAATAAGCAAACAACACACGAAAAACAGAATCTGTCAAAAACAGAACAGTCTGTAGTAATCTGTAACTAAGACAAACTTCTGGAACTCAAACAATTCAGCCAAAATAGGATGACCTAAAAAATTTGTTTATTGATCTGCTGCAATTGGAATCAATATTTTATCACGTTCCGATGATTTTTAACAATTGTTTTTGTGAACAGAAAGTTTCTGGAATTTTCAGCAAGATCAAATAACTATCATTCAAGAAGATCCTATAGGTTTAACTTGGCACAAACACTAATTAAAACATAAAAACAAATCTAACCAGAGGCTAGATCAAATATTTATTCCTAAACAGGAGCAGAAAGCAAAAAACTAAAATAAAATTGGGTTGCCTCCCAACAAGCGCTATCGTTTAAAGCCCCTAGCTAGGCATAGAGATTTCAATGATGCTCACAAGAAAGACAAGAATTGAAGCACAAAGAGAGCATCATAAAACACGTGACAAACACATCTAAGTCTAACATACTTCCTATGCTTAGGCATCTTATAGGCAAACAAATTATCAAGGCAAGCAAAAACTAGCATATGCAAGGAAGCGGAAAGAAACAATAGCAATCTCAATATAACGAGAGGTAATTTAGTAACATGAAAATTTTCTACAACCATATTTTCCTCTCTCATAATAAATTACATGTGGGATCATAAGCAAATTCAACAATATAGCTATCACAAAACATATTCTTAACACGATCCACATGTATGCAAAGTTGACACTCTTCCAAAATAGTGGGATTATCATTAACTAAAGTCATGACCTCTGCAAACCCACTTTTATCAAAAACTTCATAGGATTGAACATTCTCCAATTATGTGGGATCTAAAGTTGACACTCTTCCAAAACCACTTTCAATATTATTGCAAACATTATTATCAATCTCATATTCATCATGTAGCTTAAATAAATTTTCAAGATCATAAGAAGAATCACCCCAATCATGATCATTGCAACAAGTAGTAGACATAGCAAAATTAGCATCCCCAAGCTTAGGGTTTTGCATATTATTAGCACAATTGACATCAACAGAATTTATAGTAACATCATTGCAATCATGCTTTTTATTCAAAGATCTATCGTGAATCATTTTACAAAGCACTTCATCACAATTTTCAGATTCACGAATTTCAAGCAAAACCTCATAAAGATAATCTAGTGCACTCAACTCACCAGAAATAGGTTCATCATAATTGGATCTCTTAAAGAGATTAGCAAGGGGATGAGGATCCATAAACTTTTAGCAAGCGAAGATGCAAGCAAAAAGAAGGCACATGGTAACACAAGATCAACGGAAGGAGGGCGAATAAAACGGCAAAGGTGAAGTGGCGGAGAGGAAAATGAGAGGCAAATGGCAAATAATGCAATGCGAGGGATAAGAGTTTGTGATGGGTACTTGGTATGTCGACTTTTGCGTAGACTCCCCGGCAACGGCGCCAGAAATCCTTCTTGCTACCTCTTGAGCACTGCGTTGGTTTTCCCTTGAAGAGGAAAGGGTGATGCAGTAAAGTAGCGTAAGTATTTCCCTCAGTTTTTGAGAACCAAGGTATCAATCCAGTAGGAGGCCACGCACGAGTCCCTCGCACCTGCACAAGCAAATAAAAACCTCGCAACCAACGCAATAAAGGGGTTGTCAATCCCTTCATGGTCACTTACGAAAGCAAGATCTAATATAGATGATAAGATAATATTTTGGTATTTTTATGATAAAGAGTAAAAGTAAAGAAAAAAAATGGCGCCAGAAATAGCTTGTTGACGGGAGATTAATATGATGGAAAATAGACCCGGGGGCCATAGGTTTCAGTAGTGGCTTCTCTCGGGAGCATAAGTATTACGGTGGGTGAACAAATTACTGTTGAGCAATTGACAGAATTGAGCATAGTTATGAGAATATCTAGGTATGATCATGTATATAGGCATCACGTCCGTGACAAGTAGACCGACTCCTGCCTGCATCTACTACTATTACTCCACACATCGACCGCTATCCAGCATGCATCTAGAGTATTAAGTTCATAAGAACAGAGTAACGCTTTAAGCAAGATGACATGATGTAGAGGGATAAACTCATGCAATATGATATAAACCCCATCTTGTTATCCTCGATGGCAACAATACAATACGCGCCTTGCTGCCCCTGCTGTCACTTGGAAAGGACACCGCAAGATTGAACCCAAAGCTAAGCACTTCTCCCATTGCAAGAAAGATCAATCTAGTAGGCCAAACCAAACTGATAATTCGAAGAGACTTGCAAAGATAACCAATCATACATAAAAGAATTCAGAGAAGATTCAAATATTGTTCATAGATAAACTTGATCATAAACCCACAATTCATCGGTCTCAACAAACACACCACAAAAGAAGATTACATCGAATAGATCTCCACGAGAATTGTGGATAACTTTGTATTGAGATCCAAAGAGAGAGAAGAAGCCATCTAGCTAATAACTATGGACCCGAAGGTCTGAGGTAAACTACTCACACATCATCGGAGAGGCTATGGTGTTGATGTAGAAGCCCTCCGTGATCAATGCCCCCTCCAGCGGAGCGCCGGAAAAGGCCCCAAGATGGGATCTCACGGGTACAGAAGGTTGCGGCGGTGAAATTAGGTTTTTGGCTCCGTATCTGGTAGTTTGGGGGTACGTAGGTATAGATAGGAGGAAGAAGTACGTCGGTGGAGCAACGTGGGCCCCACGAGGGTGGAGGGCGCGCCCAGGGGGGTAGGCGCACCCCCTGCCTCGTGCCCTCCTCCTTGCTTTCTTGACGTGGACTCCAAGTCCTCTGGATCAAGTTTGTTCCAAAAATCACGTTCCTGAAGGTTTCATTCCGTTTGGACTCCGTTTGATATTCTTTTTCTACAAGACACTGAAATTGGCAAAAACTGCAATTCTGGGCTGGGCCTCCGGTTATTAGGTTAGTCCCAAAAATAATATAAAAGTGTATAATAAAGCCCAATAACGTCCAAAACAGAATATAATATAGCATGGAACAATAAAAAATTATAGATACGTTGGAGACGTATCAGACCCAAGCCGGGATAGTGCATGAGCCGCCTCGTTCTTCCGTCGATCTATGTGATCCACTTGATAACCTTTAAAGTGACCAGCAATGTTATCTAGTGCCTGACGATATGCCACCATGAGCGGGTCCTTAGAATCCCACTTTCCCGAGACGTTGCGCAACAAGGTCTGAGTCTCCCAAGCACCTGACCCGGCTCAAGTTCATCTCCTTAGCCATACGGAGCCCGTGTAACAAGGCCTCGTACTCAGCTGCATTATTAGCACAGGGAAACATGAGCCTCAAAACATAAGAAAACTTATCACCTCGTGGAGATTTCAAAATAACTCCATCCCCCGAGCCTTCTAATTGCCTGGAACCATCAAAGTGAATTGTCCAGTATGTGTTATCCGGCTTCTCCTCATGTGTTTTTAGCTTTGTCGAATCATTAATGAAATCCACCAAAGCCTGAGACTTGATGGTTGTTCTGGGCACATACTTAAGATGATGTGGCCCAAGCAAAATTGCCCATTTAGAAACCCGGCCACTGGCCTCTCTATTCTGTATGATATCTCCTAGGGGGGACTGAACTGACCACGGTAATTGGATGTCCAAGGAAGTAATGTTTCAACTTGCGACTCACCATGAACACTCCAAATACCAGCTTCTGCCAGTGTGGGTATCTCTGCTTGGACTCTGTTAAAACTTTGCTGATATAGTAAACTGGCGGCTGGACTGGGTATTCCTTTCCTGCCTCCTTGCGCTCCATGACAATTGCTATGCTGACAGCCTTGTTATTAGCCGCCATGTACAGGAGCATAGGCTTTTTATCAAGAGGAGCAGCCAGGATGGGCGGCTTAGCTAACTAATTTTAAGCACTTCAAACGCCTCATTGGAAGCATTACTCCGGACAAAATGATCTGTCTTTTTCATCATCTGATACAAAGGAATCGCCTTCTCACCTAGGCGGCTTATAAACCGGCTCAGGGCCGCAATACGACCCGCCAGACGCTGAACATCATTGATGTAGTCCGGCATAGATAAGGAGGTGATGAACTTAATCTTCTCTGGCTTAGCTTCAGTGCCCCGTTGTGAAACCAGAAACCCTAGCAATTTACCTGCAGGTACACCAAAGACACACTTGGCCAGGTTAAGCATCATCTTGTAGACCCAGAGATTATCAAAGGTTTCCTTCAAATCAGCAAGCAAGGTTTCCTTCTTCCTTGACTTGACCACAATATCGTCCACATAAGCATGAATATTGCGCCCAATCTGACCATGAGCAATTCTGAACGCAACGCTGGTAAGTCGTCTGGGCACTCTTGAGCCCAAAAGGCATGGAAACATAGCAGAAAGCCCCAAAAGGTGTGATGAAAGATGTCTTCTTTGGCCTTTAACTGCCATCTTGATTTGATGATAACCAGAATAAGTGTCCAGGAAGCATAAACTCTCACAACCCGCCGTTGCATCAATGATCTTGTTGATACGAGGGAGAGCAAATGGATCAGCCGGGACAAGCTTTGTTGAGGTATGTGTAATCAACACACATACGCCTTGTGCCATTTTTCTTAAGTACGAGCACAGGGTTAGCCAACCACTCAGGGTGAAAAACTTCCACAATAAACTCAGCCGCCAAGAGCCGGGCTATCTCTTCTCTAATAGCATTACGTCGATCATCGTTGAAATGACGGAGGAACTGCTTGACCGGCTTAGCCGGGGGATCCACATTAAGGTGGTTCTCAGCGAATTCTCTCGGTACACCCGGCATGTCAGAAGGTTTCCATGCAAAGTTGTCCCGATTCTCACGGATGAACTCGATGAGCACGCTTTCCTATTTGGGATCCATGCCAGCACCCACAGTGAACTGCTGAGAAGAGTCGCCAGGGACAAAATCCACTTGCTTGGTATCATCACCCGACTTGAACTTCAACAGAGGGTCCTGTTCAGTAGTAGGCTTTTTTCAAAGGGGTCATATCATCCGGGTCAACGTTGTCCTTGTAAAATTTGAGCTCCTCAGTAACACAAGCTGCCTCTGCATAAGCGGCATCACCTTCTTCACACTCCAAGGTGACTTTTCAAACTCCGTGAATCGTAATCGTCTCTTTTGGCCATGACATCTTCAGCTGTAGGTAAACATAACACGGGCGAGCCATGAACCGAGCGTAAGCCAGCCGTCCAAATAACGCATGATATGGACTCTTAATTTTAACCACCTCAAACCACAAAGTTTATGCTCTATAGTTGTATTCATCAACAAAAACCATTCCAGTACAATCTTCCCAATAGGGTAAGCAGACTTTCCAGGCACAACACCATGAAAAACTACAGAAGATGGTTTGAGATCCTTATCTGTGAGATTCATCCGTCGGAAGGTGTAATAATACATTATGTTGATGCTGCTACCACCATCCATAAGCACCTTGGTGAACTTATAACCACCCACCCGAGGAGCCACCACTAGAGCTAGCTGACCCGAATTCTCAACCCAGGGCGGGTGATCCGCCCGGCTCCACGTTTTGGTGTGCACTGACCACCTTAAATACTGTGGAACTGCCGGCTCAACTGTATGAACCGCCCGTTTATGAACCTTCCAGTCCCGCTTACACGTGTTGGTAGTGAAGACATGATACTGCCCACTGTTAAGCTGCTTGGGGTTGCTCTGATACGATTGGTTGTTTTGCTGCTGATTCCCCTGACCAGAGTGCTGACAAACATGGTTACCCTGACCCTGATAGCCAGTGTTTGAGCCGCCCCGATTGAAGCCGGCTTCCGGGAACCCGTCGGAGCCTGACCCGCTAGGCGGCCCATTGTTATTGCCATGATGTGGTTGAAACTGCTAGTTCTTGAACTCCCGCATGATATAACAATCCTTCCAAGCATGTTTAGATGGCTTGTTCGGATAACTGTGCTTTGGACAAGGGCCATTGAGCATTTTCTCCAGATTCTGTGACCTCCCCCCATTGAAGGGCTGCTTGCCACGGCCAGTGTTGGTGTTAGCCACCAGATCTGACCCGCCACCGGGTTGTCTGTGCTTACCACCATTCCCCTGGTTATTGCCATTGTGCCCTGCCATATTCTGCTGCTGGCCCTTAGCACCGCCATTTTTCTTGCCCTTGTTTGACTTATCATCATCAGAACTAGGGTCTTTTGTGTTGTCAGAATCTGCGTAGTTGGTGAGAACACTCATGAGGTAACCCATGTCCTGGCACTTACGCTTGAGCCGCCCAAGCTTTTGCTTAAGGGGAAAGAAGTAACAATTCTTCCACAGAATCAGAACAGCCTGAGCCGCCGCAATGTTATCTGATGAGTGGATGATAGTAGAGACTCGCCGAGCCCAATGATGGGCCGACTCATCCTCCCGCTGCACACAGTGATCCAAATCGATGATTGTCAGCGGCTGCTTGCATGTTCCTTGAAAATTCTTGATGAAACGCGCCTTCAACTCCGCCCATGAGCTGATAGAATTAGGAGGCAAACAAATGATGTGTAGCTTCTCCACTAGCGTACCTTCACAAAATAGTCGTAATCAAGGCAGACATGACACCCCCTCATGAGTGACTAGAAGCAAAGACGATACTCCTCTGAGGCAACCTCTGTTATTTTCTAAAAATAACAATTACGGGTAACCGCAGGAGCTTTGTCAATTAATTATACATGAGAAAAAAATGTGCATGCTGCAAAGCATTTTTTCTTGAGAGTACGTAAATTGCATACCATATTTCTATACAAGACATAGAACAATTTACAAAAAATGTCGTAAGCAAAACAAATTAGGCTAGCAGCTAGAAACCACACATTCACCCTCAATTACATGCTACTCCCTCACAAAGTTTGAAAACACCTAGCTCCAGCCGTCCTCCAAGTTTATACCTCATCGAGAATGAGATTAACAAATTGGGGGATATTGCGTTGCTGCCCCTCATTCCTAAACACCCTCACATTTTTTTGCTTCCACAAGATCTAAGCAATGAAAATGACTAGTGAATCAAAGCTCTTTCTGCTCGTCTTTGGTAATCGATCCTTTGCATGACCTTAGCCACCACACCTCAAGGTTAGCCTCTACGGAAGGGATGGCAATATGAACAGCTAGCGAAGTGAAACATCCATGCCATGCCGGCAGAGCATAGACACATTGCATAAGGGTATGGTCTAGATTGTCCTCCTCCTGGTAGCAAGTGAAGCATAGAGTAGTGATGTCTTGCAATCCATGTCAGAATCGTCGATCAGAGGTGTAGGCACGGTACTGGATAGCAAGCCATATGTATATTATGCATTTGAGCAGTGCCCAATCTTTCCATATGCAATGAGCGTTGTGTAAAGCAAGCCTAAAGACGAATTTGACTCTGATAGTACACAACATTAGTTGGGTTTTAACTTTTTGCCATAAACACTGTTGATGCTATTTTCATTTTTCGAGTTGGATTTAAAAACACTAGTAGAAAAGAGGGCTTTGGTTCAGGCCGGGTCAGCCCATTATTCCCGGTTCAGTCCAGAACCGGGACCAATGGGGGCACTGGTCCCGGTTCGTGAGGCTAGGGGCCTGCCGGACCTCGTGGGGGCATTGGTCCCGGTTCGTCTGGCCCCTTTGGTCCCGGTTGGTGGGACGAACCGGGACCAATGGGCCTCGCTCCTGGCCCACCACCATTGGTCCCGGTTGGTGGCTTGAACCGGGAACACAGGCTGCCCTTTAGTCCCGGTTCATGCCACGAACCGGGACCAATGAGGTGCCTATATATACCCCTCGCCCGCGTGCAGAGCACTCCAGTGCTTTGTTTTTCTCTAGCCGGCAAGGGGAGGGCTTTGTGGTGCTCTAGCTCACCTCCTATGCACATGAGGTGTTCGATGAAATGCCCGAGCCACACTAGTTAAGCTTTCTCCTCTCGAAGCTCGACCTCAAAGCTCCATTTTCCTCGAGATTTGTCTTGGTTTAGCGGCCCGTCACGTCCCATTCCCGTCTTCACCGCCGTCGATCGCCCGCGCCGATCTCGTCGCCGGCACAACCGTGGTGAGCCTCTTGTTCTTATCTTCTTTCTGAAAGAAAAAAATTCTTACTTTAGATAGATACTTGTCTAATTTTCTTACTATTTTATTGCTTGTTATTATATAGTGCGATGGTTTTGGTATCCGCCCCCATCGGCCCTCGTCCTGTCTATGATTTGGATGTGGTATATATTATCTTTATAACTATTGGTTCATTTATTGTTTATGAAAATTATGCCGACCAACGTGACATAGATTTTATTTATCTAGGAGGTAGGTGAACCGGAAATTCCAACCGACCCTATTGTCGAGAGGTTAAATTTAGTTGAAGAAGAAAACAATTTCTTGAAGGAAAAAATAAAAAAAAATGAGGAGGAGAAGATGATATTGGAGTTGCATGTTGCGGATGTCGTCGATGATCACAAGATCAAGATGGATGCAATGCGCTTGAAGATTAGAAAGATTAGAAAATATGCCATTCATACCGAGGCTTGGTATCATTATGCCGTTGGATCAATTGTTACCTTGGTTGCGATTATGATCACATTTGTTTTCGCATTGAAATGTTTTACATAGTTTCAATGTATGGTTTAATTAATTAGATGCTCTGGAGAGCTATATGTTGTTAGATGAGTACTATGTATGTACTTGGTTTTAATGTGATGATGAACTTCTATTAATTTGGTCACTTAATTATCTATTCATGATATTCTGTAATGGTTTTTGACACACTTAATTATATATAATGCACGCAGATGAACCGGCAATGGATGTACGGTGACAGACACACCTCCGAGTACATTAAGGGCGTGCATGATTTTCTCGAAGTGGCTGAGGCAAACAAGAAGAATGGTTTTATGTGTTGTCCATGCCCTAAATGTGGGAATACGAAGTCTTACTCTGACCGTAAAATCCTTCACACCCACCTGCTTTACAAGGGTTTCATGCCACACTATAATGTTTGGACGAGGCACGGAGAAATAGGGGTTATGATGGAAGACGGCGAAGAAGAAGAGGACGATGACAACTATGTGCGCCCTGAATACGGTGATGCTGCAATGGGGGAAGCTGCTGAAGATCAAGAGGAACCAGACGATGTGCCCAATGATGCTGCAACGGGGGAAGCTGCTGAAGATCAAGAGGAACCAGTGCCCGATGATGATGATCTCCGCCGGGTCATTGTCGATGCAAGGACGCAATGCGAAAGTCAAAAGGAGAAGCTGAAGTTCGATCGCATGTTAGAGGATCACAAAAAAGGGTTGTACCCCAATTGCGAAGATGGCAACACAAAGCTCGGTATCGTACTGGAATTGCTGCAGTGGAAGGCAGAGAATGCTGTGCCTGACAAAGGATTTGAGAAGCCATTGAAAATATTGAAGAAGAAGATTCCAAAGGATAACGAATTGCCCGACAGTACATACGCAGCAAAGAAGGTTGTATGCCCTCTAGGATTGGAGGTGTAGAAGATACATGCATGCCCTAATGACGGCATCCTCTACGGCGGTGCGTACAAGGATTTGAACGCATGTCCGGTATGTGGTGCATTGCGGTATAAGATCAGACGAGATGACCCTGGTGATGTTGACGGCGAGCCCCCCAGGAAGAGGGTTCCTGCGAAGGTGATGTGGTATGCTCCTATGATACCACGGTTGAAACGTCTGTTCAGAAACGAAGAGCATGGCAAGTTGATGCGATGGCACCGTGAGGACCGTAAGAAATACGGGAAGTTGAGAGCACCCGCTGATGGGTCGCAGTGGAGAAAAATCGAGAGAAAGTACTGGGCTGAGTTTGCAGCTGACCCGAGGAACGTATGGTTTGGTTTAAGTGCGGATGGCAATAATCCTTTCAGGGAGCAGAGCAGCAATCACAGCACCTGGCCCGTGACTCTATGTATGTATAACCTTCCTCCTTGGATGTGCATGAAGCGGAAGTTCATTATGATGCCAGTTCTCATCCAAGGCCCTAAGCAACCCGGCAACGACATTGATGTGTACCTAAGGCCATTAGTTGAAGAACTTTTACAGCTGTGGAATGGAAACGGTGTACGTACGTGGGATGAGCACAAACAGGAGGAATTTAACCTGCACGCATTGTTGTTTGTAACCATCAACGATTGGCCCGCTCTCAGTAACCTTTCAGGACAGACAAACAAGGGATACCACGCATGCACGCACCATTTAGATGACACTGAAAGTATATACCTGGACAAATGCAGGAAGAATGTGTACCTGGGCCATCGTCGATTTCTTCCGACCAACCATCAATGTCGAAAGAAAGGCAAGCATTTCAAAGGCGAGGCAGATCACCGGAAGAAGCCCGCCATGCGTACCGGTGATCACGTACTTGCTATGGTCAATGATTTACACGTAATCTTTGAAAAGGGTCCCGGCGGACTAGCTGTTCCGAATGACGCTGAGGGACACGCACCCATGTGGAAGAAGAAATCTATATTTTGGGACCTACCCTACTGGAAAGACCTAGAGGTCCGCTCTTCAATCGACGTGATGCACGTGACGAAGAACCTTTGTGTGAACCTGCTAGGCTTCTTGGGCGTGTATGGGAAGACAAAAGATACACCTGAGTCACGGGAGGACCTGCAACGTTTGCACGAAAAATACGGCATGCCTCCGAAGCAGTATGAAGGTCCTGCCAGCTACGCTCTTACGAAAGAAGAGAAAGAAATCTTCTTTGAATGCCTGCTCAGTATGAAGGTCCCGACTGGCTTCTCGTCGAATATAAAGGGAATAATAAATATGCCAGAGAACAAGTTCCAGAACCTAAAGTCTCATGACTGCCACGTGATTATGACGCAACTGCTTCCGGTTGCATTGAGGGGGCTTCTACCGGAAAACGTCCGATTAGCCATTGTGAAGCTATGTGCATTCCTCAATGCAATCTCTCAGAAGGTGATCGATCCAGAAATCATACCAAGGCTAAGGAGTGATGTGGCGCAATGTCTTGTTAGTTTCGAGCTGGTGTTCCCACCATCCTTCTTCAATATCATGACGCACGTCCTAGTTCATGTAGTCAACGAGATTGTCATTCTGGGGCCCGTATTTCTACACAATATGTTCCCATTTGAGAGGTTCATGGGAGTCCTAAAGAAATATGTCTGTAACCGTGCTAGGCCAGAAGGAAGCATCTCCATGGGCCATCAAACAGAGGATGTCATTGGGTTTTGTGTGGACTTCATTCCTGTCCTTAAGAAGATAGGTCTCCCTAAATCGCGGTATGAGGGGAGACTGACTGGAAAAGGCACGCTAGGAGCGGACTCAATAATATGCAGGGACGGGCATTCTTGGTCTCAAGCACACTACACAGTTCTACAGAACTCTACCTTGGTGACCCCGTATGTCGATGAACACAAGAACAGTCTGCGCTCCAAACACCCGGAGCAGTGTGACGACTGGATTACATGTGAACACATCAGGACTTTCAGCAGTTGGTTGGAAACACGTCTCAGAGGTGACACCACTGTTTGTGATGAGTTGTACTCGTTGTCCAGGGGACCACCTTCGACTGTATTGACTTACAAAGGATACGAGATAAATGGGAATACATTTTACACGATCGCCCAAGATCAAAAGAGCACCAACCAAAACAGCGGTGTCCGCTTTGATGCAGCAACCGAGAGGGGAAAGGACACATATTATGGTTACATAATGGACATATGGGAACTTGACTACGGACATGATTTTAAGGTCCCTTTGTTTAAGTGCAAATGGGTCAATCTGTCAGGAGGCGGGGTACAGGTAGACCCACAGTACGGAATGACAACAGTGGATCTGAACAATCTTGGGTACACTGACGAACCGTTCGTCCTAGCCAATGATGTGGCACAGGTTATCTATGTGAAGGACATGTCTACCAGACCGAGAAAAAGAAAAGATAAGGAAGCGAATACATCATACGATGAGCCAAAGCGCCACATAGTTCTTTCAGGAAAAAGGGACATTGTGGGAGTGGAGGGCAAGACAGACATGTCTGAAGATTATGAAAAGTTTCATGAAATTCCTCCCTTCAAAGTCAAGGCTGACCCAAGCATCCTGATAAACGATGAAGATTATCCATGGTTACGGCGCAATAAGCAAATGACACAAGCGAAGAAAAAGTGAAGACTTTCTCCCGCAACTATTATGATGATACCATGCCAACTTTGTAACAGACGAGTATGATACCATTGTCCGTTTTGTACACGAAGTGCATCTAGTTTTTGCCGTAACCCTCTCAACTTTCTTGCACATGCTATGTGGACGAAATGATGATACCATGCCAACTTTCAACCTTTTCAGAGTTCATTTGAAATGCTTTTCAATTTTAGGGTCTTATAGCTGAAAATAATTAGTAAATGCATGAAAAATAACAAATGAAGTCAGAAAGGGTTGAAAATTGATGATGTGGCTTTGAATGGTGCATTTTGAACACACAAAAAGTCAGGAGTTCAAATAAGTTTAAAAAAAATGAAATCCCTTTGTAACAGACGAGTTTCCGTATGAAATCCTGACACTTCGAAAGAGATTGTCCGTTTTGAACACGAATTGCATCCAGTTTTTGCCGTAACCCTCTCAACTTTCTTGCACATGCTATGTGGATGAAATGATGATACCATGCCAACTTTCAACCTTTTCAGAGTTCATTTGAAATGCTTTTCAATTTTTGGGTCTTATAGCTCAAAATAATCAGTAAATGCATGAAAAATGATGCATGAAAAATAACAAATAAAATAAATAAGTAATTAGAAACAAAATAATATAAACTTTAAAAAATATATAAGTAGAAACAAAATAAAATAAACTTTAATAACATAAATAAAATTTATGAAACTAAAATTATCAAAGTATTTTCTGTTCAAAACATTATAAGCAACCTCTAGTATTATTGAAACTAAAATTATATAAAATTGATGCAACTAAAATTATCGAAGTATTTTCTGTTCAAAATCATTGAAAGCAAAAATAATTTTCATAAAGAACTTTTTTTGTTAGAAACTTTAATAGCAAAAAGAACTATCATAAAGTAAAATAAATAAGTAATTAGAAACAAAATAAAATAAAATAAATAAGTTTTTTGTTGTAAGTAGAAACAAAACAAAATAAATAAAGCAAAAAAGAAAACAAAAAAAGGCAAAAAAATAAAAATTATGCCACCTACTGGGCCACCACGGCCTGAATACGACTAGAAACCCATCCATGGGCCAGGATTCAGGCCCGCAGAAGGCCCAATAGGCCCACAGGCATGTACAGAGAGGTTAGGCCCGTAAGCCTGCTTTAGAGAGGAGCTCGACAGCTCAGGCGCACCGCACCTTATAAACAGGTGCGGCTCTCTCTCAGCTAGCGAGGTGGGACTAAACTCCCACCACCACGCCGCCGTGCAAGGCTTTTCGTCCCGGTTGGTGGCACCAACCGGGACTAAAGGGGGCCTTTGGTCCCGGTTGGTGGCACCAACCGGGACCAGTGCCCCCCTTTAGTCCCGGTTGGTGCCAAAAACCGGGACCAAAGTGTTGGGGTACGTAGTAATTTCAAAAAAATTCCTACGCACACGCAAGATCATGGTGATGCATAGCAACGAGAGGGGAGAGTGTTGTCCACGTACCCTCGTAGACCGAAAGCGGAAGCGTTAACACAACGCGATTGATGTAGTCGTACGTCTTCACGATCCGACCGATCAAGTACCGAACGCACGGCACCTCCGAGTTCAGCACACGTTCAGCTCGATGACGTCCCTCGAACTCCGATCCAGCCGAGTGTTGAGGGAGAGTTTCGTCAGCACGACGGCGTGGTGACGACGATGATGTTCTACCGACGCAGGGCTTCGCGTAAGCACCGCTACGATATTATCGAGGTGTAATATGGTGGAGGGGGGCACCGCACACGGCTAAGAGATCAATAGATCAATTGTTGTGTCTATGGGGTGCCCCCTGCCCCCGTATATAAAGGAGCAAAGGGGGAGAGGTGCGGCCAGCCTTGGGGCGCGCCATGAGGAGTCCTACTCCCACCAGGAGTAGGACTCCCCCCTTTTCCTAGTTGGATTAGGACTTGGGAGGGGGGAAAGAGGAGAGGGAGAAGAAGGAAGGGGGGCGCCGCCCCTTCTCCTTGTCCTATTTGGACTAGGGGGGAGGGGCGCGCGGCCCAGCCCTAGCCGCCTCTCCTCTCTTCAACCTAGGCCCACTAAGGCCCATTATGTTGCCGGGGGGTTCCGGTAACCTCCCGGTACTCCGGTAAAATCCCGATTTCACCCGGAACACTTCCGATATCCAAATATAGGCTTCCAATATATCAATCTATATGTCTCGACCATTTCAAGACTCCTCGTCATGTCCGTGATCACATCCGGGACTCCGAACAACCTTCGGTACATCAAAACATATAAACTCATAATATAACGGTCATCGAAACGTTAAGCGTGCGGACCCTACGGGTTCGAGAACTATGTAGACATGACTGAGACACGTCTCCGGTCAATAACCAATAGCGGAACCTGGATGCTCATATTGGCTCCCACATATTCTACGAAGATCTTTATCGGTCAGACCGCATAACAACGTACGTTGTTCCCTTTGTCATCGGTATGTTACTTGCCCGAGATTCGATCGTCGGTATCTTAATACCTAGTTCTATCTCATTACCGGCAGGTCTCTTTACTCGTTCCGTAATACATCATCTCGCAACAAACTCATTAGTTGCAATGCTTGCAAGGCTTAAGTGATGTGCATTACCGAGAGGGCCCAGAGATACCTCTGCGACAATCGGAGTGACAAATCCTAATCTCGAAATACGCCAACCCAACAAGTACCTTCGGAGACACCTGTAGAGCACCTTTATAATCACCCAGTTACGTTGTGACGTTTGGTAGCACACAAAGTGTTCCTCCGGTAAACGGGAGTTGCATAATCTCATAGTCATAGGAACATGTATAAGTCATGAAGAAAGCAATAGCAACATACTAAACGATCGAGTGCTAAGCTAACGGAATGGGTCAAGTCAATCACATCATTCTCCTAATGATGTGATCCCGTTAATCAAATGACAACTCATGTCAATGGCTAGGAAACATAACCATCTTTGATCAACGAGCTAGTCAAGTAGAGGCATACTAGTGACACTTTGTTTGTCTATGTATTCACACAAGTATTATGTTTCCGGTTAATACAATTCTAGCATGAATAATAAACATTTATCATGATATAAGGAAATAAATAATAACTTTATTATTGCCTCTAGGGCATATTTCCTTCAGTCTCCCACTTGCACTAGAGTCAATAATCTAGTTCACATCGCCATGTGATTTAACATCAACAGTTCACATCCTTATGTGGTTAACACCCATAGTTCACATCGATATGTGACCAACACCCAAAGGGTTTACTAGAGTCAGTAATCTATCTCACATCGCTATGTGATTAACACCCAAAGAGTACTAAGGTGTGATCATGTTTTGCTTGTGAGATAATTTTAGTCAACGGGTCTGTCACATTCAGATCCGTATGTATTTTGCAAATTTCTATGTCTGCAATGCTCTGCACGGAGCTACTCTAGCTAATTGCTCCCACTTTCAATATGTATCTAGACCGAGACTTAGAGTCATCTAGATTAGTGTCAAAACTTGCATTGACGTAACCCTTTACGACGAACCTTTTGTCACTTCCACAATCGAGAAACATATCCTTATTCCACTAAGGATAATTTTGACCGCTGTCCAGTGATCTACTCCTAGATCACTATTGTACTCCCTTGCCAAACTCATGGTGAGGTACACAATAGGTCTGGTACTCAGCATAGCATAATTGATAGAACCTATGGCCGAGGCATAGGGAATGACTTTCATTCTCTTTCTATCTTCTGCCGTGGTCGGGCTTTGAGTCTTACTCAATTTCACACCTTGTAACACAGGCAAGAAACTCTTTCTTTTGATTGTTCCCTTTAGAACTACTTCAAAATCTTGTCAAGGTATGTACTCATTGAAAAAACTTATCAAGCGTCTTGATCTATCTCTATAGATCTTGATGCTCAATATGTAAGCAGCTTCACCGAGGTCCTTCTTTGAAAAACTCCTTTCAAATACTCCTTTATGCTTTGCAGAATAATTCTACATTATTTCCAACAATATGTCATTCACATATACTTATCAGAAATGCTGTAGTGCTCCCACTCACTTTCTTCTAAATACAGGCTTCACCACAAGTCTGTATAAAACTATATCCTTTGATCAACTTATTAAAGCATATATTCCAACTCCGAGATGCTTGCACCAGTCCATAGATGGATCACTGGAGCTTGCATATTTTGTTAGCACCTATAGGATTGACAAAACCTTCTGGTTGCATCATATACAACTCTTCTTTAATAAATCCATTAAGGAATGCAGTTTTGTTTATCCATTTGCCAGATTTCATAAAATGCGGCAATTGCTAACATGATTCGGACAGACTGAAGCATAGATACGAGTGAGAAACTCTCATCGTAGTCAACACCTTGAACTTGTCAAAAACCTTTTTGCGACAATTCTAGCTTTGTAGATAGTAACACTACTATCAGCGTCCGTCTTCCTCTTGAAGATCCATTTATTTTCTATGGCTTGCCGATCACCGGGCAAGTCAACCAAAGTCCACACTTTGTTCTCATACATGGATCCCATCTCGGATTTCATGGCCTCAAGCCATTTTGCGGAATCTGAGCTCATCGTCGCTTCCTCATAGTTCGTAGGTTCGTCATGGTCAAGTAATATGACCTCCAGAACTGGATTACCGTACCACTCTGGTGCGGATTTCATTCTGGTTGACTTACGAGGTTCGGTAGTAACTTGATCTGAAGTTACATGATCATCATCATTAGCTTCCTCACTAATTGGTGTAGGAGTCACAGGAACAGATTTCTGTGATGAACTACTTTCCAATAAGGGAGCAGGTACAGTTACCTCATCAAGTTCTACTTTCCTCCCACTCACTTCTTTCGAGAGAAACTCCTTCTCTAGAAAGGATCCATTCTTAGCAACGAATATCTTGCCTTCGGATCTGTGATAGAAGGTGTACCTAATAGTCTCCTTTGGGTATCCTATGAAGACACATTTCTCCGATTTGGGTTCGAGCTTATCAGGTTGAAACCTTTTTCACATAAGCATTGCAACCTCAAACTTTAAGAAACGACAACTTAGGTTTCTTGCCAAACCATAGTTCATACGGTGTCGTCTCAACGGATTTAGATGGTGCCCTTTTTTACGTGAATGCAGCTGTCTCTAATGCATAACCTCAAAACTACAGTGGTAAATCGGTAAGAAACATCATAGATTGCACTATATCCAATAAAGTACGGTTATGACGTTCGGACACACCATTATGCTGTGGTGTTCCGGGTGGCGTGAGTTGCGAAACTATTCCGCATTGTTTCAAATGAAGACCAAACTCATAACTCAAATATTCTCCTCCACGATCAGATCGTAGAAATTTTATTTTCTTGTTACGATGATTTTCAACTTCACTCTGAAATTCTTTGAACTTTTCAAATGTTTCAGACTTACGTTTCATTAAGTAGATATACCCATATCTGCTCAAATCATCTGTGAAGGTGAGAAAATAACGATATCCGCCACGAGCCTCAATATTCATCGGACCACATACATCTGTATGTATGATTTCCAACAAATCTGTTGCTCTCTCCATAGTTCCGGAGAACGGTGTTTTAGTCATCTTACCCATGAGGCACGGTTCGCAAGTACCAAGTGATTCATAATCAAGTGGTTCCAAAAGTCCATCAGTATGGAGTTTCCTCATGCGCTTTACACCGATATGACCTAAACGGCAGTGCCACAAATAAGTTGCACTATCATTATCAACTCTGCATCTTTTGGTTTCAATATTATGAATATGTGTATTACTACTATCGAGATTCAACAAAAATAGACCACTCTTCAAGGGTGCATGACCATAAAAGATATTACTCATATAAATAGAACAACCATTATTCTCTGATTTAAATGAATAACCGTCTCGCATCAAACAAGATCCAGATATAATGTTCATGCTTCACGCTGGCACCAAATAACAATTATTTAGGTCTAAAACTAATCCCGAAGGTAGATGTAGAGGTAGCGTGCCGACCGCGATTACATCGACTTTGGAACCATTTCCCACGCGCATCGTCACCTCGTCCTTGGCCAATCTTCGCTTAATCCGTAGCCCCTGTTTCGAGTTGCAAGTATTAGCAACAGAACCAGTATCAAATACCCAGGTGCTACTGCGAGCATTAGTAAGGTACACATCAATAACATGTATATCACATATACCTTTGTTCACCTTGCCATCCTTCTTATCCGCCAAATACTTGGGGCAGTTCCGCTTCCAGTGACCAGTCTGCTTGCAGTAGAAGAACTCAGTCTCAGGCTTAGGTCCAGACTTGGGTTTCTTCTCCTGAACAACAACTTGCTTGCTGTTTTTCTTGAAGTTCCCCTTCTTCTTCCCTTTGCCCTTTTTCTTGAAACTAGTGGTCTTATTGACCATCAACACTTGATGCTCCTTTTTGATTTCTACCTCCGCAGCCTTTAGCATTGCAAAGAGCTCGGGAATCGTCTTATCCATCCCTTGCATGTTATAGTTCATCATGAAGCTCTTGTAGCTTGGTGGCAGTGATTGAAGAATTCTGTCAATGACGCTATCATCCGGAAGATGAACTCCCAGTTGAATCAAGTGATTGTTATACCCAGACATTTTGAGTATATGCTCACTGACAGAACTATTCTCTTCCATCTTGCAGCTGTAGAACTTATTGGAGACTTCATATCTCTCAATCCGGGCATTTGCTTGAAATATTAACTTCAACTCCTGGAACATCTCATATGCTCCATGACGTTCAAAACGTCGTTGAAGACCCAGTTCTAAGCCGTAAAGCATGGCACACTGAACTATCGAGTAGTCATCAGCTTTGCTCTGCCAGACGTTCATAACATCTGGTGTTGCTCCTGCAGCAGGCCTGGCACCCAGCGGTGCTTCCAGGACGTAATTCTTCTGTGCAGCAATGAGGATAATCCTCAAGTTACGGAACCAGTCCATGTAATTGCTACCATCATCTTTCAACTTTGCTTTCTCAAGGAACGCATTGAAATTCAACGGAATAACAGCACGGGCCATCTATTTACAATTAACATAGACAAGCAAGATACTATCAGGTACTAAGTTCATGATAAGTTCAAGTTCAATTAATCACATTACTTAAGAACTCCCACTTAGATAGACATCCCTCTAATCCTCTAAGTGATCACGTGATCCATATCAACTAAACCATGTCCGATCATCACGTGAGATGGAGTAGTTTCAATGGTGAACATCACTATGTTGATCATATCTACTATATGATTCACGCTCGAACTTTCGGTGTCTGTGTTCCGAGGCCATATCTGTTATATGCTAGGCTCGTCAAGTTTAACCTGAGTATTCCGCGTGTGCAACTGTTTTGCACCCGTTGTATTTGAACGTAGAGCCTATCACACCCGATCATCACGTGGTGTCTCAGCACGAAGAACTTTCGCAACGGTGCATACTCAGGGAGAACACTTATACTTTGATAATTTAGTGAGGGATCATCTTATAATGCTATCGTCAATCAAAGCAAGATAAGATGCATAAAAGATAAACATCACATGCAATCAATATAAGTGATATGATATGGCCATCATCATCTTGTGCTTGTGATCTCCATCTCCGAAGCACCGTCATGATCACCATCGTCACCGGCGCGACACCTTGATCTCCATCGTAGCATCGTTGTCGTCTCGCCAATCTTATGCTTCTACGACTATCGCTACCGCTTAGTGATAAAGTAAAGCATTACAGGGCGATTGCATTGCATACAATAAAACAACAACCATATGGCTCCTGCCAGTTGCCGATAACTCGGTTACAAAACATGATCATCTTATACAATAAAATTTAGCATCATGTCTTGACCATATCACATCACAACATGCCCTGCAAAAACAAGTTAGACGTCCTCTACTTTGTTGTTGCAAGTTTTACGTGGCTGCTACGGGCTTAGCAAGAACCGTTCTTACCTACGCATCAAAACCACAACGATAGTTGTCAAGTTTGTGTTGTTTTAACCTTCGCAAGGACCGGGCGTAGCCACACTCGGTTCAACTAAAGTTGGAGAAACTGACACCCGCCAGCCACCTCTGTGCAAAGCACGTCGGAAGAACCAGTCTCGCGTAAGCGTACGCGTAATGTCGGTCCGGGCCACTTCATCCAACAATACCGCTGAACCAAAGTATGACATGCTGGTAAGCAGTATGACTTATATCGCCCACAAATCACTTGTGTTCTACTCGTACATATGACATCTACGCATAAAACCAGGCTCTGATACCACTGTTGGGGTACGTAGTAATTTCAAAAAAATTCCAACGCACACGCAAGATCATGGTGATGCATAGCAACGAGAGGGGAGAGTGTTGTCCACGTACCCTCGTAGACCGAAAGCGGAAGCGTTAACACAACGCGGTTGATGTAGTCGTACGTCTTCACGATCCGACCGATCAAGTACCGAACGCACGGCACCTCCGAGTTCAGCACACGTTCAGCTCGATGATGTCCCTCGAACTCCAATCCAGCCGAGTGTTGAGGGAGAGTTTCGTCAGCACGACGGCGTGGTGACGATGATGATGTTCTACCGACGCAGGGCTTCGCCTAAGCACCACTACGATATTATCGAGGTGTAATATGGTGGAGGGGGGCACCGCACACGGCTAAGAGATCAATAGATCAATTGTTGTGTCTATGGGTGCCCCTGCCCCCGTATATAAAGGAGCAAAGGGGGAGAGGTGCGGCCAGCCTTGGGGCGTGCCATGAGGAGTCCTACTCCCACCGGGAGTAGGACTCCCCCCTTTTCCTAGTTGAATTAGGACTTGGGAGGGGGGAAAGAGGAGAGGGAGAAGAAGGAAGGGGGGCGCCGCCCCCTTCTCCTTGTCCTATTCAGACTAGGGGGGAGGGGCGTGCGGCCCAGCCCTAGCCGCCTCTCCTCTCTTCCACCTAGGCCCACTAAGGCCCATTATGTTGCCGGGGGGTTCCGGTAACCTCCCGGTACTCCGGTAAAATCCCGATTTCACCCGGAACACTTCCAGTATCCAAATATAGGCTTCCAATATATCAATCTTTATGTCTCGACCATTTCGAGACTCCTCGTCATGTCCGTGATCACATCCGGGACTCCGACCAACCTTCGGTACATCAAAACATATAAACTCATAATATAACTGTCATCGAAACGTTAAGCGTGCGGACCCTACGGGTTCGAGAACTTGTAGACATGACTGAGACACGTCTCCGGTCAATAACCAATAGCGGAACCTGGATGCTCATATTGGCTCCCACATATTCTATGAAGATCTTTATCGGTCAGACCGCATAACAACATACGTTGTTCCCTTTGTCATCGGTATGTTACTTGCCCGAGATTCGATCGTTGGTATCTTAATACTTAGTTCAATCTCGTTACCGGCAAGTCTCTTTACTCGTTCCTTAATACATCATCTCGCAACAAACTCATTAGTTGCAATGCTTGCAAGGCTTAAGTGATGTGCATTACCGAGAGGGCCCAGAGATACCTCTGCGACAATCGGAGTGACAAATCCTAATCTCGAAATACGCCAACCCAACAAGTACCTTCGGAGACACCTGTAGAGCACCTTTATAATCACCCAGTTACATTGTGACGTTTGGTAGCACACAAAGTGTTCCTCCGGTAAACGGGAGTTGCATAATCTCATAGTCATAGGAACATGTATAAGTCATGAAGAAAGCAATAGCAACATACTAAACGATCGAGTGCTAAGCTAACGGAATGGGTCAAGTCAATCACATCATTCTCCTAATGATGTGATCCCGTTAATCAAATGACAACTCATGTCAATGGCTAGGAAACATAACCATCTTTGATCAACGAGCTAGTCAATTAGAGGCATACTAGTGACACTTTATTTGTCTATGTATTCACACAAGTATTATGTTTCCGGTTAATACAATTCTAGCATGAATAATAAACATTTATCATGATATAAGGAAATAAATAATAACTTTATTATTGCCTCTAGGGCATATTTCCTTCACAAAGGCCGCCGCTTCCCGGCCTTTGGGCTGCTGAAAAGAGGCCTTTGGTCCCGGTTGGTGGCACCAACCGGGACTAAAGGGTGTCTTTGGTCCCGGTTTCTGCTATGAACCGGGACCAAAGGCCTGGGTATATAAGTAGCACTTAGGAAAATTTGACGAACTCATCGCCAGTTGCCCCGACGACGCCGAGCTCATCGACGCCGCCATCCTGCCCAGATCGACGCCGCCCGCTGCCCCGACGCCGCCCGCCGCACAGACGCCGTCCGCGCACCGCCCCGACGCCGTCCACGCGCCCCCGTCATCGCCCCTGCCCCGTCGCCGCCAGGCTGCCCCGACGCCGCCCGCCGCCCCCGTCGTCGCCCCTGCACCGATTCGGGCCGGCGACCTCGACCCCTCCCCGCGCTGTGAGCCCTGCCTCCTCCCCTTTCCTTCTCATTGCTGTCCCCGCACGCCATCCGTAAGCGCGCGCCACCGCCAACCATCGTCGCCGTCGCCGACCACCGGCCTATTTTTCAATTTTTTTGTTACGATGTATGTATGTATGTATGTTCACTGTATAATGCTCTGTATATGCTGTATATGCTCATTTAAGAAAATGTTCATATGTAACATTTAAGAAAAAAGTAAAAGTATGTATTTTCATATGCAAAGAATTATTTTTGGATGAAATGAGATGAGATGAGATGTGTTTTGTGTTGGAGAAGAAAAGAGGAAGAAGGAAGAAGGAAGAAGAAGGAAAAGAGGGTCGAGGGGGGGGGTCGATATACCCCCTCCCCGATAACATTTCTTTCCATGTATATATGCAAAAGTTACATTTTTAGAAAAGTTTTATATATCTAGCTAGGAATGGAAGAAGAAGAAAAAGAATGAGAGGAAAAAGGAAAATAAGAAGAGGAAGAAAGGAGAAGAAGAGGAGAGGAAGAAGAGGAGAAATAAATAAGAAGAAGAAAAAAGAAGAAAAAGAAGAGGAGAAGAAGAAAGGAATAGAGGAGAAGAATATGTTCTCTTCTTCTCCTCTATTCCTTTCTAATTCTATTTTCTCTTCTTCTCCTCTATTCCTTTCTTCTTCTCCTCTTTTTTTTCTTCTTTTTTTAATTTAATCTTCTCCTCTAGTAATATCTTCTTCTCCTCTTTTTATTTCTTCTTCGTCTTCTTATTTTTTATCGGATATGTCGTTGTCGATATACCCTGTGTCCCGATAACTTCAACACGAGGGGGGGGGGGGTTCGACCTACCCCTCCCCGATAACATTATTTTCCCATGTATGTATGTCGTCGTTGACGATATAACCCCCTCCCGGATAACTTCGACTGTGATAACTTATACCACGGGAGCAACCCCCGGCCCTCTCGCTCGACCAAAACTCTCGAGGACACCCAAACCCTAAAAAAAATGATGTCGGTCTCCAACCCCCTCCCGCCGCGCCCCTACCCTTGAAGCGTTGCCGAGGCCACCCCAAACCCGGAATAAGCTAGGTCTACGTTTGCACTAATATATCCACCTGCTGTCATGTTTGTGTAATAATTGCCATGTTGTAATATTTGCAGAAACAATGGAGCACGGACGAGACGAGGAAGCAGAAGAGGTGTTGGGGGACATAATCTTAGCCGGAGGTGATGTCTTGTCGTATCTTAACGACAATGATGGTCTGGAAGAACAGGGTGAAGAAGCAGGCTACGGTGATCGAAGAGTGGAGGAGGAAAGACATGATTATGATGGCTCCGGTGACCCAATGCTGGTGCAAGAAGGAGCCCGTGGTGACGGCTCCGGTGACCGAACAGAGTCCGGCCATGTAAATATATTAGTTAAGCCTGTGCTGACTAGCTAATTGATGCATTCATTGTTTTGGTATGTACACATATTAATTAACTCTCGTCTTTCTTCTTTTTTCTAGCCCTCCGGATCGAGCACAACTTCGGTAAAGAGACGAGGCCCGAAGAGAAAGTTGCGCTCGGATGAAAGGTTTGAGATCACAGCAATCGCGCGCGATGGCCAACCGATTGAACCCATCCGGACAAAGGAAGCATTTGCTGCTCAGTGCGGGGTTTTTGTTAGGGAGAAGATCCCGATCAGCATCCATCAATGGTATAAGCCTAAGAAGGAAGACCCTGAGGTGTCTTATGTCAATGATATGCAGAAAGATGATCTTTGGACTGAGCTGAAGGCAAATTTCACCCTACCGCCAGAGGAGGATCCGGAGAAGCCAGTTAAAGAGCAATTAATCAAGTATCATGCTCTTAAGAAGATGGCAGACCTATTCAGGAGGTGGAAGAATGAGCTGAAAACGTTTGTCGACAAAGAAGAGACACCAGAATTCATCGGCAAATATGAGAAGATCAGAGATCACTGGCCCGCATTTGTGGCCCACAAGACATCGGAAAAGAGTAAGAGGTTGTCAGCGACAAACAAGAAAAATGCTGCGAAGAAGAAGCTTCATTATCGCACGGGGTCAGGTGGCTACCTCAAAGCCCGGCCTAAGTGGGCCAAGGCTGAGAATGATCTGCTTGATAAAGGGATCAAACCAGAGACAATGAACTGGCCAGAACGTTGCCGGACTTGGTTCTTCGGGGCTGGCGGAACCTTGGACCCTGTATCAGGGAAGTGCGTTTGGACGGACGAGCAAATGAGAATACTAGTCAAGAGGCTTCAGCACTATATCGATGCAGCACACCAAGGGACGTTCGTTCCAGACAGAGAGAACGACGAGCTCACAATGGCCCTCGGGAATCCTGAGCACCCTGGACGGACACGAGGCACGCCAGGCTCCGTTCCGTGGAAGGCTGGTTTTCCGGACGCAAGCGGTTACAAAAGCTAGGAGAGGAGGAAAAAAGTGGAGCAGACCCAAATTCAGAAGCTGCACGAAAGGGTTCAAGCGCTAGAGGAACGAGACATAGCTCGCAGCAATCGACCTGCCGAAACTACCCCTCCATCTCAGCGGAGAAGCAGCGTGGCTTCCACCGAGCTGCTTCAGCCGGAGCATGTCTTGACGGCTCCTGCTAGCTACCCCGTGGATGCTATCACGGAGTCTCAAGATTGCCACCTTATGACGCGATGGGAGAACTTCAAAGTCAAGGCGGCTGTCGGCTCTGTTCGACCTCCTGAACCCGGCGCAACTTTTCACTGTCGTCCAATTCCAGAAGGATATGCTAGGGTGACGGTGGACGAAATAACAGAGGGATTTGAGGACCTCCAGCTTGACCACCCTATCGGTGAAGGGGAGACTCGGCTGGGTTCTGCTCTGAAGACTCCATGCCTATGGTGGAAGGAGCTCATCAACCTTCCGAACTGGACGCCTCCGGCGAGTAAGGGCACTCCGCCTCCTCCTCCGGCGAGTGATCAGGGCACTCAGCCTCCTTCTCCGGCGCGTGGCGGCACTCCGCCTCCTCCCCCGGCGAGTGATCAGGGCACTCAGCCTCCTTCTCCGGCGCGTGGCGGCACTCCACCTGCTTCTCCACCTGCGCCGGCGTGCTGGAGCAGCCAACCTCCTCCTTCTCTGCCTCGTCAGCAAGGGCGGAAGAGACCCGCCGCCGCTCCGGCTGCTCCGGCGCATCGTAGTCCTTCTCCTCCGCCTCGTAAGCAAGGAAAGAAGACAGCCGTAGCCGCTCCGTCTGCTCTGCCGGCGTCTAGCATTACAGCCAGAGGCGGGAGGCAATACAGATTTGGTCCTTCTCTGAAGACTCCAGAGAAGTTACCATACAAAAGGACCGAGGAGGAAACCACGAAGATCGTGCGAGCCAACGTGAAGAACTTCTTTGAAGGGGTGAAAGCAAAGAAACATCCACCTCCGGAGGAGAAGGTAGATCCGGTGAAAGCGAAGCGCACTCTGGCTACCCTGACAAAACCACCAAAGTCTCCGCCGAAAGGCAACTATGAACGCATTATTGGAAAGACATTTGCCGAAGCGGAGCGGTCGGGAAGTACTGTCAGTGATCAAAGGTTAAAAGAACGACGAGCTGGGAAAAAAATTGCCCAGCTCGGCGAACAAGCGAACCAATCGTGCCCCCCGCTCAAGGTGTCTAAAGACATCGTCGCTAATGATCCAAGGATGGTGGCCGGTTATAGCAATCTTGGAGATTACCTGCCCTACGATGTACATTATGATTTCTTGGAGGTGGACGAACACAAATACCATTACGGGAAGCCTCTCGTCAAAGATGAAAGATCTCTAACAACGATGATGCGAAGATTACATGATTGGTACATGAAAACCTGCAGAGAGTATGGGGGGAGGGATACTTTGATGCTGAGAGCTAAAGAGGAGCATGACCTCATTGGAATTGAACTGTTGAATGTTCCATTTGAGGAGTTCTTCCAGTTTTTCAATCAAAAGGCCCTCGATAAATCAACGGTCACTTGCTACTGTCTGTAAGTAGTACTACTTCTGTCATTAAGTCTCTCTATATAGGTCAGCTCTTTCATTGCATGTATTTATAATTATCCTCACTATATTATGCAGATTGAAGATCGCCGAATTGAAGAAAAGACAAATCGGTGATATTGGATTCATTAACACAAATTTCATAGATGCAACTGAGGTTGAATTTCATGCCGAAAATACCGAGGCCAACTTGCTACGATCGTTGCTAATAAATGAAAACAAAGATATAATACTCTTTCCTTACAACTTCAAGTGAGTGTTACTGTCTTGTGCATATTCGGTTTCCCTTATTAGTCCAGGTTATAGTAATGTAATTGATGACTTATGCATGCATGCGCAGCTTCCACTATATTCTCCCAGAGATTAAGCTTGAGCAGGGAGTAGTAACCGTCTTAGACTCGAGACGAAAAGATCCCCAGGACTATGCGGACATGACTCAAATGCTCGAGAAGTAAGTTAAATCGATCATTGTCCATCATATCAGCAACTTTGTTCATTTCCTGATATCAAGTAATTGTTTTCTTTGTCTGGCAGGGTTTGGAGAAAATTCACCAAAAAATCTCCGGGACTGCCGAAGAAGCTGCAATTTAGACACCTGAAAGTAAGTAATATATGTCGGGGAACGTAGTAATTTCAAAATTTTCCTACGCACACGCGAGATCATGGTGATGCATAGCAACGAGAGGGGAGAGTGTAGACCGAAAGCGGAAGCGTTAACAGAACGCGGTTGATGTAGTCGTACGTCTTCACGATTCGACCGATCAAGTACCGAACGCACGGCACCTCCGAGTTCAGCACACGTTCAGCTCGATGACGTCCCTCGAACTCCGATCCAGCCGAGTGTTGAGGGAGAGTTTCGTCAGCACGACGGCGTGGTGACGATGATGATGTTCTACCGACGCAGGGCTTCGCCTTAGCACCGCTACGATATTATCGAGGTGTAATATGGTGGAGGGGGGCACCGCACACGGCTAAGAGATCAATAGATCAATTGTTGTGTCTATGGGGTGCCCCCCTGCCCCCGTATATAAAGGAGCAAGGGGGGAGGCGGCTGGCCTAGGAGGAGGGCGCGCCAAGGGGGGAGTCCTACTCCCACCGGGAGTAGGACTCCTCCTTTCCTTGTTGGAGTAGGAGAAGGAAAGGGAGAAGGAGAAGGAAGGAAGGGGGCGCCCCCCCCCCTCCCTAGTCCAATTCGGACTAGTCCATGGGGAGGGGTGCGGCCACCCTTTGGGGCCTTTCTCTCCTTTCCCGTATGGCCCATTAAGGCCCAATACGAATTCCCGTAACTCTCCGGTACTCCGAAAAATACCCGAATCACTCGGAACCTTTCCGATGTCCGAATATAGTCGTCCAATATATCGATCTTTACGTCTCGACCATTTCGAGACTCCTCGTCATGTCCCCGATGTCATCCGGGACTCCGAACTCCTTCGGTACATCAAAACTCATAAACTCATAATAAAACTGTCATCGTAACGTTTAACCGTGCGGACCCTACGGGTTCGAGAACTATGTAGACATGACCGAGATACGTCTCCGGTCAATAACCAATAGCGGGACCTGGATGCCCATATTAGCTCCCACATATTCTACGAAGATCTTTATCGGTCAAACCGCATAACAACATACGTTGTTCCCTTTGTCATCGGTATGTTACTTGCCCGAGATTCGATCGTCGGTATCTTAATACCTAGTTCAATCTCGTTACCGGCAAGTATCTTTACTCGTTCCGTAATACATCATCTCGCAACAAACTCATTAGTTGCAATGCTTGTAAGGCTTAAGTGATGTGCATTACCGAGAGGGCCCCGAGATACCTCTCCGACAATCGGAGTGACAAATCCTAATCTTGAAATACGCCAACCCAACAAGTACCTTCGGAGACACCTGTAGAGCACCTTTATAATCACCCAGTTACGTTGTGACGTTTGGTAGCACACAAAGTGTTCCTCCGGTAAACGGGAGTTGCATAATCTCATAGTCATAGGAACATGTATAAGTCATGAAGAAAGCAATAGCAACATACTAAACGATCGAGTGCTAAGCTAACGGAATGGGTCAAGTCAATCACATCATTCTCCTAATGATGTGATCCCGTTAATCAAATGACAACTCATGTCTATGGCTAGGAGACATAAGCATCTTTGATTAACGAGCTAGTCAAGTAGAGGCGTACTAGTGACACTCTGTTTGTCTGTGTATTCACACATGTATCATGTTTCTGGTTAATACAATTCGAGCATGAATAATAAACATTTATCATGATATAAGGAAATAAATAATAACTTTATTATTGCCTCTAGGGCATATTTCCTTCAGTCTCCCACTTGCACTAGAGTCAATAATCTAGTTCACATCGCCATGTGATTTAACACTAATAGTTCACATCACCATGTGATTAACACCCATAGTTCACATCTCTATGTGACCAACACTCAAAGGGTTTACTAGAGTCAGTAATCTAGTTCACATCGCTTATGTGATTAACACCCAAAGAGTACTAAGGTGTGATCATGTTTTGCTTGTGAGAGAAGTTTAATCAACGGGTCTGCCACATTCAGATCCGTATGTATTTTGCAAATATCTATGTCTACAATGCTCTGCACGGAGCTACTCTAGCTAATTGCTCCCACTTTCAATATGTATCTAGACCGAGACTTAGAGTCATCTAGATTAGTGTCAAAACTTGCATCGACGTAACCCTTTACGACGAACCTTTTTGTCACTTCCATAATCGAGAAACATATCCTTATTCCACTAAGGATAATTTTGATCGCTGTCCAGTGATCTACTCCTAGATCACTCTTGTACTCCCTTGCCAAAATCAGTGTAGAGTATACAATAGATCTGGTACACAGCATGGCATACTTTATAGAACCTATGGCCGAGGCATAGGGAATGACTTTCATTCTTTTTCTATCTTCTGCCGTGGTCGGGCTTTGAGTCTTACTCAATTTCACACCTTGTAACACAGGCAAGAAACTCTTTCTTTGACTGTTCCATTTTGAACCACTTCAAAATATTGTTAAGGTATGTACTCATTGAAAAAACTTATCAAGCATCTTGATCTATCTCTATAGATCTTGATGCTCAATATGTAAGCAGCTTCACCGAGGTCTTTCTTTGAAAAACTCCTTTCAAACACTCGTTTATGCTTTGCAGAATAATTCTACATTATTTCCGATCAACAATATGTCATTCACATATACTTATCAGAAATGACGTAGTGCTCCCACTCACTTTCTTGTAAATACAGGCTTCACCGCAAGTCTGTATAAAACTATATGCTTTGATCAACTTATCAAAACATATATTCCAACTCCGAGATGCTTGCACCAGTCCATAGATGGATCGCTGGAGCTTGCATATTTTGTTAGCTCCCTTTGGATCGACAAAACCTTCCGGTTGCATCATACACAACTCTTCTTCCAGAAATCCATTCAGGAATGCAGTTTTGACATCCATTTGCCAAATTTCATAACCATAAAATGCGGCAATTGCTAACATGATTCGGACAGACTTAAGCATAGATACGAGTGAGAAACTCTCATCGTAGTCAACATCTTGAACTTGTTGAAAACCTTTCGCAACAAGTCGAGCTTTATAGACAGTAATATTACCGTCAGCGTCAGTCTTCTTCTTGAAGATCCATTTATTTTCAATGGCTTGCCGATCATCGGGCAAGTCAACCAAAGTCCATACTTTGTTCTCATACATGGATCCCATCTCGGATTTCATGGACTCAAGCCATTTTGCGGAATCTGGGCTCACCATCGCTTCTTCATAGTTTGTAGGTTCGTCATGGTCTAGTAACATAACCTCCAGAACAGGATTACCGTACCACTCTGGTGCGGATCTTACTCTGGTTGACCCACGAGGTTCAGTAATAACTTGATCTGAAGTTTCATGATCATCATCATTAACTTCCTCACTAATTGGTGTAGGCGTCGCAGAAACCGGTTTCTGTGATGAACTACTTTCCAATAAGGGAGCAGGTACAGTTACCTCATTAAGTTCTACTTTCCTCCCACTCACTTCTTTCGAGAGAAACTCCTTCTCCAGAAAAATTCCGAATTTAGCAACAAAAGTTTTGCCTTCGGATCTGTGATAGAAGGTGTACCCAACAGTTTCCTTTGGGTATCCTATGAAGACACATTTCTCCGATTTGGGTTCGAGCTTATCAGGTTGAAGTTTTTTCACATAAGCATCGCAGCCCCAAACTTTAAGAAACGACAACTTTGGTTTCTTTCCAAACCACAGTTCATAAGGCGTCGTCTCAACGGATTTTTATGGTGCCTTATTTAAAGTGAATGCAGCTGTCTCTAAAGCATAACCCCAAAACGATAGTGGTAGATCGGTAAGAGACATCATATATCGCACCATATCTAATAAAGTATGGTTACGATGTTCAGACACACCATTACACTGTGGTGTTCCAGCTGGCGTGAGTAGTGAAACTATTTCACATTGTTTTAACTGAAGGCCAAACTCATAACTCAAATATTTTACCTCTGCGATCATATCGTAGAAACTTTTATTTTCTTGTTACGATGATTCTCCACTTCACTCTGAAATTCTTTGAACTTTTCAAATGTTTCAGACTTGTGTTTCATCAAGTAGATATACCCATATCTGCTCAAATCATCTGTGAAGGTCAGAAAATAACGATACTTGCCGTGAGCCTTAACACTCATCAGACCGCATACATCAGTATGTATTATTTCCAATAAGTCAGTTGCTCGCTCCATTGTTCCGGAGAACGGAGTCTTAGTCATCTTGCCCATGAGGCATGGTTCGCAAGCATCAAGTGATTCATAATCAAGTGATTCCAAAATCCCATCAGTATGGAGTTTCCCCATGCGCTTTACACCAATATGACCTAAACGGCAGTGCCACAAATAAGTTGCACTATCATTATTAACTTTGCATCTTTTGGCTTCATTATTATGAATATGTGTATCACTACGATCGAGATCCAACAAACCATTTTATTGGGTGTATGACCATAGAAGGTTTTATTCATGTAAACAGAACAACAATTATTCTCTAATTTAAATGAATAACCGTATTGCAACAAACATGATCAAATCATATTCATGCTCAACGCAAACACCAAATAACACTTATTTAGTTTCAACACTAATCCCGAAAGTATAGGGAGTGTGCGATGATGATCATATCAATCTTGGAATTACTTCCAACACACATCGTCACCTCGCCTTTTACTAGTCTCTGTTTATTCTGCAACTCCCGTTTCGAGTTACTACTCTTAGCAACTGAACCAGTATCAAATGCCGAGGGGTTGCTATAAACACTAGTAAAGTACACATCAATAACATGTATATCCAATATACCTTTGTTCACTTTGCCATCCTTCTTATCCACCAAATACTTGGGGTAGTTCCGCTTCCAGTGACCAGTCCCTTTGCAGTAGAAGCACTTAGTCTCAGGCTTAGGACCAGACTTAGGCTTCTTCACTTGAGCAGCAACTTGCTTGCCGTTCTTCTTGAAGTTCCCCTTCGATCCCTTTGCCCTTTTCTTGAAACTAGTGGTCTTTTTAACCATCAACACTTGATGCACTTTCTTGATTTCTACCTTCGTCGATTTCAGCATCGCGAAGAGCTCGGGAATTACTTTCGTCATCCCTTACATACTATAGTTCATCACGAAGTTCTACTAACTTGGTGATGGTGACTAGAGAATTCTGTCAATCACTATTTTATCTGGAAGATTAACTCCCACTTGATTCAAGCGATTGTAGTACCCAGACAATCTGAGCACATGCTCACTGCTTGAGCTATTCTTCTCCATCTTTTAGCTATAGAACTTGTTGGAGACTTCATATCTCTCAACTCGGGTATTTGCTTAAAATATTAACTTCAACTCCTGGAACATCTCATATGGTCCATGACGTTCAAAACGTCTTTGAAGCCCCGATTCTAAGCCGTTAAGCATGGTGCACTAAACTATCAAGTAGTCATCATATTGAGCTAGCCAAACGTTCATAACGTCTGCATCTGCTCCTGCAATAGGTCTGTCACCTAGCGGTGCATCAAGGACACAATTCTTCTGTGCAGCAATGAGGATAATCCTCAGATCACGGATCCAATCCGCATCTTTGCTACTAACATCTTTCAACATAATTTTCTCTAGGAACATATCAAAAATAAAACAGGGGAGCTAAACGCGAGCTATTGATCTACAACATAGATATGCTAATACTACCAGGACTAAGTTCATGATAAATTTAAGTTCAATTAATCATATTACTTAAGAACTCCCACTTAGATAAACATCCCTCTAATCATCTAAGTGATCACGTGATCCAAATCAACTAAACCATAACCGATCATCACGTGAAATGGAGTAGTTTTCAATGGTGAACATCACTATGTTGATCATATCTACTATATGATTCACGCTCGACCTTTCGGTCTCAGTGTTCCGAGGCCATATCTGCATATGCTAGGCTCGTCAAGTTTAACCTGAGTATTCTGCGTGTGCAAAACTGGCTTGCACCCGTTGTAGATGGACATAGAGCTTATCACACCCGATCATCACGTGGTGTCTGGGCACGACGAACTTTGGCAACGATGCATACTCAGGGAGAACACTTTTATCTTGAAATTTAGTGAGAGATCATCTTATAATGCTACCGTCAATCAAAGCAAGATAAGATGTATAAAAGATAAACATCACATGCAATCAATATAAGTGATATGATATGGCCATCATCATCTTGTACTTGTGATCTCCATCTCCGAAGCACCGTCATGATCACCATCGTCACCGGCTCGACACCTTGATCTCCATCGTAGCATCGTTGTCGTCTCGCCAACTATTGCTTCTACGACTATCGCTACCGCTTAGTGATAAAGTAAAACAATTACATGGCGATTGTATTGCATACAATAAAGCGACAACCATATGGCTCCTGCCAGTTGCCGATAACTCGGTTACAAAACATGATCATCTCATACAATAAAATTTAGCATCATGTCTTGACCATGTCACATCACAACATGCCCTGCAAAAACAAGTTAGACGTCCTCTACTTTGTTGTTGCAAGTTTTACGTGGCTGCTACGGGCTTAGCAAGAACCGTTCTTACCTACGCATGAAAACCACAACGATAGTTTGTCAAGTTGGTGCTGTTTTAACCTTCGCAAGGACCGGACGTAGCCATACTCGGTTCAACTAAAGTGAGAGAGACAGACACCCGCCAGTCACCTTTAAGCAACGAGTGCTCGCAACGGTGAAACCAGTCTCGCGTAAGCGTACGCGTAATGTCGGTCCGGGTCGCTTCATCTCACAATACCGCTGAACCAAAATATGACATGCTGGTAAGCAGTATGACTTATATTGCCCACAACTCACTTGTGTTCTACTCGTGCATATAACATCAACGCATAAAACCTGGCTCGGATGCCACTGTCGGGGAACGTAGTAATTTCAAAAATTTCCTACGCACACGCGAGATCATGGTGATGCATAGCAACGAGAGGGGAGAGTGTTGTCCACGTACCCTCGTAGACCGAAAGCGGAAGCGTTAACACAACGCGGTTGATGTAGTCGTACGTCTTCACGATTCGACCGATCAAGTACCGAACGCACGACACCTCCGAGTTCAGCACACGTTCAGCTCGATGACGTCCCTCGAACTCCGATCCAGCCGAGTGTTGAGGGAGAGTTTCGTCAGCACGACGGCGTGGTGACGATGATGATGTTCTACCGACGCAGGGCTTCGCCTAAGCACCGCTACGATATTATCGAGGTGTAATATGGTGGAGGGGGCACCGCACACGGCTAAGAGATCAATAGATCAATTGTTGTGTCTATGGGGTGCCCCCCTGCCCCCGTATATAAAGGAGCAAGGGGGGAGGCGGCCGGCCTAGGAGGAGGGCGCGCCAAGGGGGGAGTCCTACTCCCACCGGGAGTAGGACTCCTCCTTTCCTTGTTGGAGTAGGAGAAGGGAAGGGAGAGGAGAAGGAAGGAAGGGGGCGCCCCCCCTCCCTAGTCCAATTCGGACTAGTCCATGGGGAGGGGTGCCGCCACCCTTTGGGGCCTTTCTCTCCTTTCCCGTATGGCCCATTAAGGCCCAATACGAATTCCTGTAACTCTCCGGTACTCCGAAAAATACCCGAATCACTCGGAACCTTTCCGATGTCCGAATATAGTCGTCCAATATATCGATCTTTACGTCTCGACCATTTCGAGACTCCTCGTCATGTCCCCGATGTCATTCGGGACTCCGAACTCCTTCGGTACATCAAAACTCATAAACTCATAATAAAACTGTCATCGTAACGTTTAAGCGTGCGGACCCTACGGGTTCGAGAACTATGTAGACATGACCGAGACACGTCTCCGGTCAATAACCAATAGCGGGACCTGGATGCCCATATTGGCTCCCACATATTCTACGAAGATCTTTATCGGTCAAACCGCATAACAACATACGTTGTTCCCTTTGTCATCGGTATGTTACTTGCCCGAGATTCGATCGTCGGTATCTTAATACCTAGTTCAATCTCGTTACAGGCAAGTCTCTTTACTCGTTCCGTAATACATCATCTCGCAACAAACTCATTAGTTGCAATGCTTGCAAGGCTTAAGTGATGTGCATTACCGAGAGGGCCCAGAGATACCTCTCCGACAATCGGAGTGACAAATCCTAATCTCGAAATACGCCAACCCAACAAGTACCTTCGGAGACACTTGTAGAGCACCTTTATAATCACCCAGTTACGTTGTGACATTTGGTAGCACACAAAGTGTTCCTCCGGTAAACGGGAGTTGCATAATCTCATAGTCATAGGAACATGTATAAGTCATGAAGAAAGCAATAGCAACATACTAAACGATCGAGTGCTAAGCTAACGGAATGGGTCAAGTCAATCACATCATTCTCCTAATGATGTGATCCCGTTAATCAAATGACAACTCATGTCTATGGCTAGGAAACATAACCATCTTTGATTAACGAGCTAGTCAAGTAGAGGCATACTAGTGACACTCTGTTTGTCTATGTATTCACACATGTATCATGTTTCCGGTTAATACAATTCTAGCATGAATAATAAACATTTATCATGATATAAGGAAATAAATAATAACTTTATTATTGCCTCTAGGGCATATTTCCTTCACTATAGTAGCATGTTTCGCGCATCTCCTAGTGATTCAAGCGCTAGTTTCATCAATACCATTTAGCATGCTTGCTTATCAGTTTGATTAACCTCTATTTCTTGTAAAGTGGTTGTGGCAGGAACAAGGGAATGATTTCTGTGGATACTACGTTTGCGAGTCCATCCGCCACACAACCTGTGAGCGGGGCTACTCTGACGAACAATATGAAGTGCGTAAGCAATAATATTCACAATTTTATTTTATTACCATCATTTGTGTTGAGTTTCATTTATATATATATATATATATATATATATATATATATATATATATATATATATATATATATATATATATATATGTATTGACCCCCTTCTTCAAATTAGATCTTTCAGATGCGGGATGAACTCCTAGCACCAGATCATATGCGAGCAATTCAAGAGGAATTGGCGGCATTCTTCCGTGACCACGTGATCGCTGAAGACGGAGAATACCATGTGGACCTTGACTTCGTATAATAATTAGGAGATTATACTGTAAGAGATAATTATTGTATATATGTAGCCAGTAGTGTCGGATAGATATACGAGAACTTGTTGTTCGACCAATCTCTCGGAGAAGGAGAGATGGTCGATATCACTTCTCTCTGTATGCATATGTTCATGACGATTTTCTGTTTCCTTCATTTTCTTACTAGCTAGCGTGTCTAGTCCTCTCTATACGTATATAGTACGTAGCGTCGACCAAGCACGGAGATAAGAGAGGACACTTCTCTCTATTAATTAGCTAGCTAACACAATATATGAAACACCTAAATTAACCCCCCAAAACCCCCAACCCCCCCCCCCCCCCCCCCCTTCAAAAACAAAAACAAAAACCCCAGCCCCTGAAATGCTGACGCGTGGATGCCTATTGGTCCCGGTTAGTGCCACCAACCGGGACCAAAGGCCCTCCTACCTGGGCTCGCCGCACTGGCCACGTGGAGGCCCATCTGTCCCGGTTCGTGTAAGAACCGGGACTAAAGGGCTTGGGCATTAGTAACGACCCTTTAGTCCCGATTCAAAAACCGGGGCAAAAGGCCCTTACCAACCGGGACAGATGCCCTTTTTCTACTAGTGAAAGGTACTTGATTTTTCTGACATTATCGGTTCATGTTGTGCCTATCTGCGGACTTGTTATTAGATTTGTTTGAAGCATTTGTCAGTACAAGCCGATGCCGAGTGCACTACAAGCCCTAGTGCACTATATTGGGAGATGCGTTATTGGTTAAGAAAAATGGTCACAGTTAACAACTTGGGCCTAATATTTGACATGAGCTTAAACAATTTGCAGCGTTCTTTTCAAGCTGATAGTTGCTACGAGAATGGGACACACATGCTATTGAGAAAGAAAAATCTCACACATTGGATCTCTCTTCTTGTGCTAGTATTGCTGAAATTAAGAGGCGCATTACAAGTCTAAGGAATTGTAAGTTTATGTACCTTGTAATAGTGACATGGATGGGTGTGTGTGAAGTTAAGTGATACTAATACTATCTAATCATTGTTTGTAATATCCAGTAATACCTTCTTTGGTGGTTTTTCTCTAAAAAATATGTACCTTCTTTGGTGGCAAGCGATTTAACTGGTTAAGAAGACACAAAGATTGCCGAGCAAGAAACAAGTGGAAGAAAGTTTATAGTTGTCGTTTGTATGATGGAAACGACATGTATTTCTGAATTAAAAGAATAATTTGATCAATGTGTCTACATTTTTATTATTTGGTGGCAACGCAGGCATTCAGTTAATGTCCGTAGCAACACACAAGCATTGTCCTAGTAAAACTAAGTGACAAGTCGGCCTCTGTCTATAATTTTTTTTTCAAAAAGGAGGATTAGCCCAGCCTCTGTCTATATATGAGATATTTCTTGCTGCCTCTTGTACGTCATCCTACCGTGCCGAGACCGAGCATATGTCCACACAAACACAAGCACCCAGCCCAAGAGGCAAAGAAAGTGAAAAATATTCACAGCCGATCGAAACCGCCGCTCCATGCGCAAAGCTAATCGCTCCTCAATGACGACGGTCTGATGATTAACGGCGCACGGTGGCGGTGCGCGGCGGCAGCCAGTGCAGCGTCCATGTCCATCTGCTCCTGCCTGCGGTCCTCGCTGCAGAACGCCGCATCACCCGTGTACATGTAGGCGTGGTGGTTGGAGGCGATGCGACGCTTGCACAGGAAGCAGGGGTCGAGCTTGAGAAAGTGTCGGCGGTCGTGGTCGCCGGCGCCATTATCCATTGAGTCAAGGAAGAAGAACCGGCCGGAGGCCACCTGCGCGTACTTCATCACCGTCACCGATCGATCACTCGAGCACTCTGCACTGCTGCTGCTTGCCGATCGCTCGGTTTCGATGGTTCAGAGGTAGCTAGCTAGCTAGCTAGCTATTGCCAGTGGGTTGAGTTCACTAGTAGTGCTACTTATGTACAGTACTATTTATAATAAGCTCGTAGGATGTGTGTGCGGTACGTATCGTCGGCCGGTTGTTTTGCCTGCACAACTTGCACTGCTTTCTGGCGGGAAACCGACATACGGCCCTAAAATTCTTAAACATTTTTTTTACATTATGCAAACACCTGCACGGCCTATAAATTATAGGTATATATTTTATAAATAAATTTATATTTATATGTAAAATGGAAGTGTTTAATTTTCTGATATCATACACCTGGAAAGATGCTAATTTATTCAACCTCTTGCACAAATAGGAATAACATTTGTTCAGTTGATATTTATTAAGATGATAATATTCATACTTTCTTATGCATGAAAATTTACGTGCCTGTTTTATTTTGCTTGGCATGGTCTTCTTTTTGTGCGATGCGGTTTAATTATTACTTTTTCAAACGGGCATTCTTAGTTGGGGGCGTGAATATTTTTTAGCTTTTTTATATAAAGAATTTCTAGTTTTATGTACGTGCTTTTTTTTCAATGAGAAGGCACATTTTTTTTTCCAAGGTGGCACGTGCTTTTTCTAGGAACTTAGACGTGGGCGTTGAGTATATTTTTTTAGGCGTGCGAGTTTTATTTATGGACATGGCGAGAAGTTTTATTCCTGACGTACATGGTGATTCTTTTAATAAGACATGATTCTTTTTTTTTATACGGATGGATTTCATCCCTTACGTGCATGTTGTTTCCTTGCATGGCCCTCTAGTAGATCTTAACCATAAATGCGTGATCTTTTTTTAGATCAAGGTCTGAAGATTTTTTTAAGTTGTATGTACGTGTCTTCTTTTTGCATGAAGATGTCACGTGCTTTTTTCCTGGGAAGTTGGATGTGGGCGTGGTTGACTGTTTTTTTGCTTTTTTTTCCTGGGAGCTGTTGGAGGACTCTTTTTTTGGACACCGTGGATCGTATACCAATGGCACTCTAACCACAATCACTTATTTAATCTCAATCGTTGATTTAGAATCTAAAGGTTAAATTTATATGTTTTCTGAGAATTAATGTGGAGGCTTCGTTGGTGCTTCCAATTAGTAAATATAAGATATAAGATTGGAAATGTGCGGTAAATACCCTGGGTGAAGTATTCTTATTCCCCACCCCAATCCAATCCCATGACCATAACATGAGAAAATAAGAAAAAACCACACTTAGGTAATAATACACTCTAGGGAAAGGAGGTTGGTCTCCCACCGTACAAAAGAAAGTGTGATAATATTAAAACATGCATGCTAGAAACCTACATTCTGCATGTGAGAAAAATATGGCTCGGTCGAATGGCCATGATGAGGAATAAGTTATTCTTCATCCTGTGTGTGTGCGCGCACGCATGGGCGGAGACACGGCTGCCTGGGGCGTGAGGCCCATCTCATGTATGCACTGTAGACTACGACGAAGGCGGCCTGGGTCGTGAAGCACTGAGGCCCATATCCTTTGTTTGTTGCCTGCCTGCCTGCCCGCCGCCCCTTACCCCCGACTTGGACGAACCCTAGGAGGCGTGGCCTGGTGGTTGCGTCCCTGCCCGCCGGGGCCGCCGCTTGCCCCCCCCCCCCCCCCCCCCCCCAAGCCCCTTTCGATCCCCTTCTGCGGCAGCAGGTTGCGCCGATGTGGGCTGCTGCCCTGGCCGGCTTCCAAATCCCCTTCTGCGGGATCAGGTTACTATCTATCCAGTTGAATTTCGCATTCATGATCTAGCTGTACTATCTATCCAAATGTTAGTCCAGTACTCTGTTTATGACTTGGACTCAGAGGTTTTTGTCTCCAATTATGGAGGTAGTTTCATTGGTGCCATATAATTGATGCTTCAAAATGATGTTGCACACTTGAAAAAGAATTCAAGCATCAGCCTTTCGGTACTAGTATTAATTTGCACACCTAAATTCTACAGCTAGCACAGTGTCGTCGCTAAGATATCTGAATTGGTTGAACTTTGTGCTTGTTTCGGGTTGATAAATGCAGCAGTAAGAAGGAATGAAGCAGCCATTCAGATATCTTACTGCTGCATTTAGGTGTTCAGATTAATACTAGTACTGTCAAGCAAGCAGTACATTGTTCATGCCAAGTTGCCCACCAATCCTTTGATTTCGTATCAACCTTTTGTATCATCTATGCTATGTATTGTCTTTTGATTTGTCTTGCTTTATTAGTTGACCCATCATGAAACAAATACTGCCTTTGAATATTATGTTTGGGTTCTTATTCGTTATACCACACAGATTGACTTTTGTATGCCTTGAAACTAGAGTTTTTTTGGGTGTGTGGGGGGGGGGGGGGGGGGGGGGTAGTTTTTAGCCTTTAGTTTCTCGCCTGGGGCGTCGGCCAATCCTGGCTCCGCCACTGTTTGTGTGTAAATACATAGGTAAAAGAACAACGAATCAACACACAGATAACGAAGGAACAGAAACGTAACTTTCTACGGGGCCGGCCCATGAAGAGAGTCTGCTGAGACAACAAGGCGGCCGGTCTCGCTAGAGGCATCAAAAAGCTACACCCTGCTTGGTTAGTTTTTTTGGGGGCACTCTGCTTGGTTAGGTTTTTTTGTCTTTTAAGCAACCTAGCTTGGTTAGGTGAATATTATTTCTAACAAACTGAATTAGGCTATAAGGCCACATAACAACTAGTTAGAAGGCAAAAAAAGAAAAAACTAGTTAGATGGCTATCCTTGGCTAAACTTTTTAGGGGGCATCCATGGGGAGCGCTACCGTGGGTCCTGTTGGGTGTATCCCGCGTAGTTTTTTTTTTCTTTTACACGTTTTTTTTTCTTCCTTGGATTTTTTATTTTCTGGGTTTTCCAGAATTTTCCTAGTGTTCATTTGTGGTGTGCACTGTGGCCCCATGGTGAAGCACATAGGTACTTCGCTTTGAGGTATAGGTGTGTGTGCGCAAGCAGAAGCTCATATGTCTCCCTCGTGAATTGAAGCACATGCGTCCTATACAGTGAAACACAAAGTGCACGATGCGGGCAGCACAAAGGGCGCTATATAGAGGAGCACACAATAAACTACACAGGGATGCTATGGGGTGACCAAGACGAGGCAAATTTCCTTTTTTATGCGTTTTTCTGTGCCTGTTATACTGGTTTTAAGGTTTCTTATTTTATTTTCATCCTATTCATTTTTTATTTTCCCCTTTCCTGTTTACATTGTTAATATTTTCTTGCTTTTAATTTTCTTGTTTTACTTCCATTTTTAGTTTTCTATTTTTAATTTCTGAACATTTTTTAAATTTATAAAGACTTTCAAAACTCCTTTTTGAAATTCATACACATTTAAAAACGTCATTAAATTTTAAATGAACATTTCTTAGTGTTGGAATATTTCAAAATTAGCAAAAAAAAATAGAATATGTGTGTACTTTAGTTTTATACACTTCTATAATGTGCAAACAATGTTTAAATTCAGGAAAAAATTGAATTCAAAATCAGTTTTGGAATTTATTAATTTTCAAAATTTTGAAACAAGTTTAAGATTTACAAGAATTGTTTTTAAAAAAATTGTACATGTTTTAAGATCACATTTTGATAATAAAAATGTATGAACCTATTTTAAAGTTCATGTTTGCTAGAAAATTCTTGAACATTTTTTCATGGAAAAATATTTACAGAAAACCTCCTAAAAACTGAGCTACCCAAGAAGCGCTTTGTTAAAATGAATAGGATGTACGAAGCCAGATGGGTCGACCCAGCCGCAATGCAGGGTGCACGATTGCTTGTAGTAGAGGGATTTCATGTTGAATAGGAGGTACCACGGCTGGGTCATGAATGATCATATAAGTCTAACAGGAATGTATCATTAGTTTAATAAGTATCCAATGAATAAAGGGTCGAATATTTGATGATGCAATCAACCAGCAATGCAAGCCGCCCCACTTGTTCCTCCAACCCTAATCACCAGAAGATCTTATCTACTACTACGCCTCGTCGTCCTCTTCTCCCTGTCTGACGGTCTTGTTGGTGGCTAGAGGAGTGGACCTCATTTTCCTTATGTGTTCGATTTCCGGTGGCAGTGACAAGGTGGTGACGGTGATGACACATTAAAATGAGGTCTCTCCGGCATATGCCTACCTCAATGATGTCTGATCCGACTGCCTGCGAAGAACCTGTTAGGATAGTTGTTAGAATGTATGTTGACTCTCTTTAGATCTTGGCAGTTGGTGTGTTAATCAAGGAAATCATTTGGTTAGATCTTGATGCGGTAATTTCTACATCTTCTTTTGATTTGTTTGGTGGCATGGTCTGATTTCTTCAACCCCCTGGACCGGTGGTGAAGAATTGTAAGCATGAGTTGCATGGGTTGATGCCCCAACAGATGTCCCTTCAGCGGATTCTTGATCTCTTTTCAGGTGGCAAGTAGCTACTGCGATCTTTAATACCTGGTATGATGAGGGAGTTTCTAGGTTTTCCTTTCCTTTTCTATCCCTTCAGTAGATTTTTCAAAGGAAGAAGATCATCAATATGTTTCCAATGTAATTTTAATTTTGTTTGGTCGTTTTGTGTCTAGTTTGGTTTTTTAATTATCAGATCTAAGGATGCTCTATGTTTTCTATCCAAATAAAATGGGTCGAATGTATTGTTTTGTTCTTTTTAAAATTTCTAGTATATTTCCTATGTCTGGCCCATATTGTGCTTGTATGACACCCCACAAAAAAAATCTTAGCTCTGCCAATATCCCACCACTTGTTACAAATCCAATCATGACACTCCTTGCAGACATGCTAAACGCAAAATTACATACCCAAGAATATGTGCAGTACGCTGGTTAAAGATGGTAATGATGATGCCACTGAGCTTTCTGTTCCAACTTTCACTGTAGTAATAGTGCGCTCGGGACGCCGGAGAAGCATGGGAGGCTTTGCAAGGTGCCAATCCCACTGTTTTTTCTTGAGAATTGCCGAACCCTCTTCCTGATTCATTGTTGAGTGTCACAAATCAAGAAAGGGGCCTCGGTTTATAGCTCGAGGAAATGGAGCACCTGTGGCCACCCCACCTCTCCAAAGAGGCCTCGCTTGGAAAGGGCTTCCAATGGACCATCCATTGCCCCATTGAAGTGTATAGAAAGAAAAGAAAAAAAAACCAGTAGAAGTCCAGAAAGAAACAGATAAATCTGAAGAAAGAGAAAGTAAAGGGAAGAAAAGAAAAACCGGTGATAAAAATGTAGAACTGCAAAAAGACATTAAAAACCAGTGAAGAAACAAAGAAAACTATAAGAAAAAACACAAGAAAATGACCAAAAAAACCACGATAAAACTGCACTAGTCGAGTGACAACCGACCGCAGAAACAAGGACAACAAAAACCCACAGCTACAGCGACGATCGAACACAGCAACCGAGCGAGCTAAACTCGAAAATGGGCTGGCCCAAAACTGCAGGTACTTTAGGCAAGAGCTCCTTACATCTTGCTATAAGTGAGATATAACAGTCACGCCGAGTTCATGCTAATCCAAGCTTATAGCTGTGGATCCTCATTCCTCGGTCACACAATTATATTTTTATTTTCAGTCACATATTCCAAGTAGAAGACTTTATTCGGTGGTTGTGTACTGATGTTGTGTGTGTGCAAAGTAGCTTGCTTTTATGAGTTGTGTTCGTTGCGATTATTCCTCTGACATCTGCGATGCGCTAGGTCATCTAGTTTTATCTCAAATATTATCAGCAGGTTTAAATGGATGAACACTAAGAATCTAACTTTTTTTTTGAACACAGTATAGACGCAAGCGCTCATATACACGCGCATACACACACCCCTATGAACGCACACACGCGCCCCCACCCCTATGAGCACCTCCGTAAGACTGAGCCGGCATATCATCTTGAAATTTACGAAGTCAACGTAGGCACCTCGTCGTCGACGGGGACGTCTTCTCACTGGTAGAAAAAGAGGCTTCCATACGCCCCCATTAGTCCACAAAACAATCGAACCGCGACCAAAGGGGTCTTTAGTCGCGGTTCGGGAGGAGACCCGCGACCAACTATCTGGGCCCAGCGCGCTCGGTCGACAGCTGGCGGACGGGAGGGGCTTTAGTCCCGGTTGGCCTGGCCAACCGGGACTAAAGGTCCCCGAAGGCCTTTAGTCGCGGTTGGCCAGCCCAACCGGGACTAAAGGCCCATCCAGCTGGCGGACGGGAGGGGCTTTAGTCCCGGTTGGCCTAGCCAACCACGACTAAAGGTCCCCGAAGGCCTTTAGTTGTGGTTGGCCAGGCCAACCGGGACTAAAGGCCCATCCCTATATATAGGACTCAGCTCACTTCACTTCACTCAGCTCACTTCACAATTTTCAGAAGGGGGTGGTGGGTTTGCTTTTGGTTCCTCCTATGCACACAAGGTGTTTGATGAAATGCCCGAGAGCCTGAAACAAACATGATATGAAGTGTCCGAGCCACACTTGAGCTTTCTCATTTATTTTTCCTCCGCGATCGCGGTTAGCAACTTGAACCTTTCATGTGTCATTGATAAAATATGCATGTGTGTAGTTCATTTTTTAATTTGTATTATTTCTAGCTACTTAGTTTAACAAATGCATGATGGTTAATTATATACTTTATATAATAATAATGCAGATGAATCGGCAATGGATGTACGGTCCCCGAGTCTCCGGCGAGTTCACTACGGGTTTGAAAGATTTCCTCGTAGTGGCAAATGCGAACAAGCAGCAAGGTTTTATTATTTGTCCATGTGCTGTCTGTAAGAATCAGAAGGGTTACTCCTCCTCAAGAGACGTTCACATGCACCTGCTTCGGCACGGTTTCATGCCAAGCTATAATTGTTGGACCAAGCATGGAGAAAGAGGGGTTAGAATGGAAGAAGATGAAGAAGGGGATGATATCGATGACAACTATCATGATCATTTCGGTGATACTTTCATGGAGGATGATGCTGAAGGTGGGGAAGGGTTAGGTGAAGGTGAAGAAGAGGCACATGATGAGCCCGCTGATGATCTTGGTCGGACCATTGCTGATGCACGGAGACGCTGCGAAACTGACAAGGAGAGGGAGAATTTGGATCGCATGTTAGAGGATCACAAAAAGTCGTTGTATCCAGGATGCGATAATAGTTTGAAAAAGCTGGGCTGCACACTGGATTTGCTAAAATGGAAGGCACAGGAAGGTGTAGGTGACTCATCATTTGAAAATTTGCTGAATATGTTGAAGAATATGTTTCCGAAGAATAACGAGTTGCCCGCCAGTACGTACGAAGCAAAGAAGGTTGTCTGCCCTCTAGGTTTAGAGGTTCTGAAGATACATGCATGCATTAACGACTGCATCCTCTACCGCGGTGAATACGAGAATTTGAATGAATGCCCTGTATGCACTGCATTGCGTTATAAGATCAGAGGCGATGACCCTGGTGACGATGTTGAGGGCGAGAAACCCAGGAAGAGGGTTCCCGCCAAGGTGATGTGGTATGCTCCTATAATACCACGGTTGAAACGTCTGTTCATGAACAAAAAGCATGCCAAGTCGTTGCGATGGCACAAAGAGGACCGTAAGTCCGACGGGGAGTTGAGACACCCCGCTGATGGAACACAATGGAGAAAGATCGACAGAGTGTTCAAAGATTTTGTAGCTGACGCAAGGAACATAAGATTTGGTCTAAGTACTGATGGCATGAATCCTTTTGGCGAGCAGAGCTCCAGCCATAGCACCTGGCCCGTGACTCTATGCATCTACAACCTTCCTCCTTGGTTGTGCATGAAGCGGAAGTTCATTATGATGCCAATTCTCATCCAAGGCCCTAAGCAACCCGGCAACGACATCGATGTGTACCTAAGGCCATTAGTTGAAGAACTTTTACAGTTGTGGGCCAGACCTGGTGTACGTGTCTGGGATGAGCACAAAGGAGAGGAATTTGACCTACGAGCGTTGCTTTTTGTAACCATCAACGATTGGCCTGCTCTCAGTAACCTTTCAGGACAGACAAATAAGGGATACAATGCATGCACGCACTGCTTACATCAGACTGAAAGTGTACGGTTGGTTAATTGTAAGAAGAACGTGTACCTGGGTCATCGTCGATTTCTTCCCCGAAATGATAACGTAAGAAAGAAAGGCAAGCATTTCAACGGCAAGGCAGATCACCGGCCGAAGCCTGCGGAACGTACTGGTGCTGAGATATTTGATATGGTCAAGGATTTGAAAGTCATCTTTGGAAAGGGTCCTGGCGGACAATCAGTTCCGCGGGGAGTTGACGGGCACGCACCCATGTGGAAGAAGAAATCTATATTTTGGGAGCTAGAATATTGGAAAGTCCTAGATGTCCGCTCTGCAATCGACGTGATGCATGTTACGAAGAATATTTGCGTGAACCTGCTAAGCTTCTTGGGCGTGTATGGGAAGACAAATGATACAAAGGAAGCACGGCAGGACCAGCAACTTTTGAAAGACCCAGATGACCGGCATCCGGAATGGTTTCAAGGTCGTGCCAGCTACGCTCTTACCAAAGAAGAGAAGTTCATTTTTTTTGAATGCCTGAGCAGTATGAAGGTCCCGTCTGGCTTCTCGTCGAATATAAAGGGAATAATAAACATGGCGGAGAAAAAGTTCCAAAACCTGAAGTCTCACGACTGCCACGTGATTATGACGCAATTGCTTCCGATTGCTTTGAGGGGGCTCCTACCGGAAAATGTTCGAGTAGCCATTGTGAAGCTATGTGCATTCCTCAATGCAATCTCTCAGAAGGTAATCAATCCAGAAGATCTACCACGGTTACAGAACGATGTGGTCCAATGCCTTGTCAGTTTCGAGTTGGTGTTCCCACCATCCTTCTTCGATATTATGACGCACCTCCTGGTCCACCTAGTCGAAGAGATTTCCATTCTCGGTCCTGTATTTCTACACAATATTTTCCCCTTTGAGAGGTTCATGGGAGTATTAAAGAAATATATTCGTAACCGTGCTAGGCCAGAAGGAAGCATTGTCAAGGGCTATGGAAATGAGGAGGTAATTGAGTTCTGTATTGACTATGTTCCTGACCTTAAGCCGATTGGTATTCCTCAATCGCGGCACGAGGGGAGACTAAGTGGAAAAGGCAAGATCGGAAAGGAATCCACGATATGTATGGACGGTCATTCTATGACTAAAGCACACCACACAGTTCTGCAAAATTCCAGCTTGGTGGCTCCGTACTTCGAGCAACACAAGAATATTTTACGCTCGGACAACCCGGGGAAGCCTGAATCCTGGATTAGAAAGGCCCACATGGAGAATTTCGGCAGTTGGTTGCGAAAACATTTAATGAATGACAATGATGTTGGAGATCAGCTGTACATGTTGGCCAAGAAACCATCTTCGACTATAACGACTTTCCAAGGGTACGAGATAAATGGGAATACATTTTACACCATCGCCCAAGATAAAAAGAGCACCAACCAAAACAGTGGTGTCCGCTTTGATGCAGCAACCGAGAATGGGCAAAAGGTCACATATTATGGTTACATAGAGGAGATATGGGAACTTGACTATGGACCCTCCTTTAAGGTCCCTTTGTTCCGGTGCAAATGGTTCAAGCTAACAGGAGGTGGGGTAAAGGTGGACGAGCAATACAGAATGACAATGGTGGATTTCAACAATCTTGGTTACCTTGACGAACCATTCGTCCTTGCCAAAGATGTCACTCAGGTTTTTTATTTGAAGGACATGAGTAGCAAACCGAGGAAACGGAAAGATAAGAAAACGATCAGTACATCATGCGATGATCCAAAGCGCCACATTGTTCTTTCAGGGAAAAGAAACATCGTGGGAGTGGAGGACAAGACAGACATGTCAGAAGATTATAATATGTTTGGTAAAATTCCGCCCTTCAAAGTGAACACTGACCCAAGCATTAAGTTAAATGATGAGGATGCTCCATGGATACGGCACAATCGTAAGCAAGCAGGGACACAAGGGAAGAATTGATGTGTAATAATTTATTGTACCAAACTTTGTATTTGGTCGATGAACTGAATGATGTATCAAACCTTTTGTCAAACCTTCAAGGGATTTTAAAATGTATTAGTTTTATTTTTCTGATTTTTTGATATATAATTGTATTTTTAAGATTTTAAAATGAATTAGTTTTATTTTTCTGATTTTAAAAGGAAAAAGGAAGAAGAAGAAAGAAGGAAAAAGGAAGAAAAAAACAGAAGAAAAAAACAGAAGAAAAAACGAAAAACAGAAGAAAAAAACAAACAGAAGAAAAACATAAAAAAAATAGAAGAAAAAAACAAACAGAAGAAAAAAACAGAAGAAAAAAGGAAAAAGGAAAAAAGGAAGAAAAAAAGAAGAAAAACAAGAAAAAGGAAGAAACAAACAGAAGAAAAAAACAGAAGAAAAACAAGAATAAAATAAACAGAAGAAAAACAAAATAATATAAACTTTAATAAAATATATAAGTACAAACAAAATAAAATAAATTTTAATAACATAAATAAATAAGTAATTAGAAACTTTAATAGCAAAAATAATTATCATAAAGTAAAATAAATAAGTAATTAGAAACAAAATAAATAAAGCAAAAAAGAAAACGAAAAACAGGCAAAAAATAAAAAATATGCCACCTACTGGGCCACCACGGCCTGAATACGACTAGAAACCCATTAATGGGCCAGGATTCAGGCCCGCAGAAGGCCCAGTAGGCCCACAGGCACATAGTGACAGAATAGGCCCGTAAGCCTGCATTTGAGAGGAGCTCGAAGTGGTGAGCGCAGCCGCGCTTATAAACCACTGTCGAAGCCTCTCGGCTAGCGAGGTGGGACTAAACATCCCACCGCACCGCGCCAGTTCCAGCACAGACCTTTAGTCCCGGTTGGGGAGACGGACCGCGACTAAAGGGTACCCTTTAGTCGCGGTTGTTGTCCCCAACCGCGACTAAAGGGTCTTTCTGCGCGGGAACGAAAGCAGCGCCAAAACCCTTTAGTCCCGGTTGGGGAGGCGGACCGCGACTAAAGGGTACCCTTTAGTCGCGGTTGGGGAGGCGGACCGCGACTAAAGGGTACCCTTTAGTCGCGGTTGGTGTGGCCAGCCGCGACTAAAGGGTACCTTTAGTCGCGGTCCTCCTCCCCAACCGTGACTAAAGGTGCGTCTATAAATACTGCACTTAGCAGTTTCGCCATTTCCCATTCTCCTCTCTCTCGACGCCGAAGCGCTGCCCCGACGCCGATCGACGCCGAAGCCCTGCCCCGACGCCGACGCCGACGCCGAAGCCCTGCCCCGACGCCGACGCCGACGCCGAAGCCCTGCGCGCCGCCGCTTCCGTCCCCAGTGAGCGTCGCCTCCGCCCGTGCCCTGCCCTTGCCCGCCGCCCGTGCCCTGCCCTTGCCCGCCGGCCGCCGCCCGCCGCCCGCTGGCCCTGCCTGCCGTCCTCCGCGCGCCGGCAGAAGAAGAAGAAGGAAGAAGAAAAAGGAAGAAGAAGAAGAAAGAAAAAGGAAAAAGGAAGAAGAAGAAAGAAGGAAGAAGAAAACAAAAGAAAAACAGAAGAAAAACAAGAAAAAGGAAGAAAAAAGGAAAAAGGAAGAAAAAAAGAAAACAAAAGAAAAAGGAAGAAAACAACAGAAGAAAAACAAAGGAAGAAGAAAAAAAGAAAGAAGAAAAAAAAGGAAAACACAAGAAAAACAAACAGAAGAAAAAAACAAAAGAAAACAAAAAAACAGAAGAAAAACAAAGGAAGAAGAAAAAAACAAAAGAAAACAAAAAAACAAACAGAAGAAAAAACAAAAAAAAGGAAAACACAAGAAAAAAGAAAAAGGAAAAAGAAAGAAAATAGAAAACAAAAGAAAACACAAGAAAAACAAACAGAAGAAAAAAACAAAGGAAGAAGAAAAAAAGAAAGAAGAAAAAAAAAGGAAGAAGAAAAAAAGAAAGAAGAAAGAAAGAAGAAAAAAAGAAAGAAGAAAAACAAAGGAGGAAGAAAAAAAACGAAGGAAGAAGAAAAACAAAGGAAGAAGAAAAAAAGAAAGAAGAAAAAAAAAGGAAGAAGAAAAGAAGAAAGAAGAAAGAAAGAAGAAAAAGGAAGAAGAAAAAAAGGAAGAAGAAAAAAAGAAAGAAGAAAGAAAGAAGAAAGAAAAAGGAAGAAGAAAAAACAAGAAAGAAAAAGGAAGAAGAAAAACAAAGGAAGAAGAAAAAAAGAAAGAAGAAAAAGGAAGAAGAAAAAAAGAAAGAAGAAAGAAAAAGGAAGAAGAAAAAACAAGAAAGAAAAAGGAAGAAGAAAAAAAATGAAAACCAAATGAAAACCAAAAGAAAGAAGAAAGAAAAAGGAAGAAGAAAAAAAGAAGAAGAAAGGAAGAAGAAAGGAAGAAGAAGAAGAAAGAAAGAAAAAAGAAAAAGGAAGAAGAAGAAAGAAAGAAGAAAGGAAGAAGAAGAAAGGAAGAAGAAGAAAGAAAGAAGAAGAAAAAAATGAAAACCAAATGAAAAACAAAAGAAAGAAGAAAGAAAAAGGAAGAAGAAAAAAAGAAGAAGAAAGGAAGAAGAAAGGAAGAAGAAGAAAGAAAGAAAAAAGAAAAAGGAAGAAGAAGAAAGAAAGAAGAAAGGAAGAAGAAGAAAGGAAGAAGAAGAAAGAAAGAAGAAGAAAGGAAAAAGGAAGAAGAAGAAAGGAAGAAGAAGAAAGAGGAAGAAGAAAGGAAGAAGAAGAAAGAAAGAAGAAAGAGGAAGAAGAAAGGAAGAAGAAGAAAAAAAAGAATTTTTACTTAAAGAATCTTATTTTTTAATTCCTCCTCCCCTATGTCCCCTTAATCTTATTTTTTAATTCCTTTATACTTAAAGAATTTTTACTACATGCAGGAGTGACATATGGCGGACGATAGAACCGAGCCGCTTAGGGATCCGGAGACTGAACGTTATTTAATGGACATCATCAACAACGAGATTCCTTATGTGCCGGGCTCAGAATATGAGCAACAAGAGGATGTAGTCTCTTCTTTTCTGAACCTTGACGGTGGAACAGAGATTGTCAATGATCAAGAAGGTGAAGGAACGGACATTGTCGACGGAGGTCAACCGTCAACAACCGACGATCTCGAATTGCAAGTAGCAACCACCTCCCGCGAGGTATATATATACATTGAGCCTCTCGTGATACAAACTTACTGAAATGTGAATACATATGTATTAACGCGCGCGACTCTCTTTCTTTTTTTAGCCCTCCGGATCGAGTACGACAAATCGTGGCAAATCCAAGGCGATGAAAACAGGAGAAACATATGCCATTGAGTTTGTCAGTGAAACCGGCAAGCCCCTACAGCACACCTCAAAGTTTATCAACCAATGCGGAGTCGTTGTTAGAGACAACGTCCCGATCACCGTCCAGGAATGGAAGGAGCCAAAGAAGGCACGTCTTGGTTCCAGTTTTGTCGACAAGAGAACGAAAAAGGATTGCTGGAGAAAGCTTATGGAACATTTCATTCTACCTCCGGAATACAACAAAGTCGATGAATTCGGTAACGAGGTTCCGGGTGGACGTCAGAGGAGGAGGCTAGTTAAAGAGTTCGCTCTTCAGAAGATGGGCGAAGCATTCCGGAACTTCAAGAAAAATTTAACCCGTGACTATGTCAACAAGGGCAAGACTCCGGATTTCAATGGACAACATGAGAAACTGAAAGATGATTGACCAGAATTTGTGAGGCAAAAGCAATCGGAGCATTTGAAGGAAATATCGAAAAAAAATAAGGATAATGCGAGTAAGAAAAAGTTCCATCATATTATGGGGCCAGGAGGATACCGCCTTTCGGAGCCTAGGTGGCAGAAGATGGAGGAGGACCTGAGGGTGCGAGGAATCCCTCTAGGTACAGAGGGATGGGACCCAAGGGCCAAAAGCTGGTGGTACGGGCATGGGGGATCGCTAGACCCGGAGACAGGGGTGTGTGTTCACCGGCAGAGATAGTTTGCTCCCACCCAAGCCCTTATTGACGCAATGACCCAAGCTCAAGAGGGCTTGATCAAGTTCAACAGAGAGAAAGACGCACTGACAACAGCCCTCGGGAATGATGAACACGGAGGACGTGTACGAGGCAAAGGCAAAGTTCCGTGGAAAGTAGGGTTTTCCCAGGACAATTACCCGTACTGTTACAGAAGCCGTAAGAGAAAGACGGACCGGGATGCAGATCTTATGACGAAGTTTGCATCGGAACTCCATGAGTTGAAGCAGACCGTGCATGAACTAGTGAAAGAAAAATCGGCTGTAGGGCCGCATGAAGATCATGAAGCGGATCGCGGAAGCCAGCAGCGGAGAAGCAGCGTGGCTTCCACGGATGCCCCGCCTGCTGCTAGTGCACCGATGATCGAGATTCGTGCACCGGAGCCTCACTACCCCGTGGATGATGTAAAGGAGATGAAAGAATGTGATCTGCATTATCCCGTGGGGAACGTTTCCACGAAGGTAGCTAGCGGCAGTGCTTTACCCTGTACACCTGGAGCACTCCACCACAACAACCCCATTGCATATGGCTATGCTCGTGTCACGGTGGAAGACATAGTCCAAGGGTTTGAGGACCTGGAGATTGACAAACCTACACCCGAAGGGGAGAGAAGACTTGGAGATGTCAAGCGCCAGTTCATTCTATGGAAAAAGAAGTACATAGTGTTTCCAGGCGAGGCGCCAAGGCTAGCAAGTCCACCCCCCTCCGATGGTGGTGGTGGCGGTGGTGGCGGTGGTGGTGGTCGTGGTGGTTCACCTACACCTCCTTCACGCCATTCGACGCCGTCCCCCGATCCACAACCTCCGGCGGGTACGACGCCCCCCAATCCTCCTCCGGCGGGTACGACGCCCCCCAATCCACCTCCGGCGAAGAAGCAGAAGCAGGCGGACAGCAAGAAAACCCGCTCCTGGACTATTAACCCGGACCCTTATGTACCTAAGACCACAAGGGTACCGGAGCCATCACTGAAGCCTCTCCTCCCAAGGCCTGGGGAACTTAGTGAAGCTGAAACCAAATTGGCCGCGTCTGCTGATTATGAGAAATGAAAGGCGGATATGAAGGCGAAAAAAGAGTCTGAGCCCAAGCAAGTATTCACTGAGAAGCAAAAGAAGTGGGCTAAGGATTTTTTGACGACACCGTCCCAAGCCGAGCTGAATATGCCTGACGACTATGGACATGAACTTCGTAGGCAAGCAAAAATATTGAAGGAGGAGAAAGAAGAAAGTAAAAAAAGCGGGAAACAAGTTGACCAGCTCGGGATGCAGAAGAAACAATCGATCCCCCCGCTCATAGTGAAAGCCGGTCCGGAAGAGGACCCCGAGATCATAGCAGCTGCGGCAGCACTTGGATTGACTGTAGCGAGTGCCATGAAACAAGCGTCCGAGATGGGTTTGACTCTTCGTGCCTTCTTAGGCCTTGAGGATGCGCCAGTATGTGAGATAGCATTACAATATGTGCGGAATGGGCCTCTCGTCGAGCCTGCGCGGGAAAAGAGTCTACCACCACAAATGCGAAATCTGCTACGTTGGTACAAGCAATTCATAACATGGGCCGACAAAGAATATATTTATGCGGATGTTACAGATGAGCATCACACCAAACGGTACTCTGTAGAAGTTCATATGAGTGAATTGTTCCAGCTGTTCAATCTGCGCGACCTCGACAATTCTATGCTGAGTTGCTACGTTCTGTAAGTGATTTATTTCTACCTCATCTCGTTCTTCATTGCCTGCACTATATATATATATATATATATATATATATATATATATATATATATATATATATATATATATATATATATATATATTGTCCTAACTATATTGTTGCGTACGCTATTATGCAGATTGAAGATTTGGGAATGCAAAATAAGAAACATCCATGATGTTGGGTTCATTGACCCACATATCGTTAATGGACATGTGTTACAACATCACCCCGAAGACGTGGAGAAAGACTTGTACAAGTTTCTTAGAAAGCATCAACTCAAAAGTCATATTCCATTTCCTTACCATTTTGGGTGAGTGTTTCTCTCTTGTGCCCATTCTCTTTTGTTTACTCCATGCATGGTATGTCTAATCGATGAGTTATGCATGACTGTGCATGTAACGTGTCCGCAGGTTCCACTGGATTCTGCTAAATATTGAACTTCACACCTCCAGAGTTCTAATCATGGACTCTATGGATTCGGATCCAAAGCGTTGGGCCGACATGAGAAAAATGCTGCAAAAGTAATTATTTTCAATCATTTGAGCTCTATATCGATCGGTCTCTTTCGTTCATTTCCTAATATCAAGTAACTAATAACTCCCTTGTTCATTTAATTTTCTTTGCCCTGTAGGGTTTGGAGACGGTTCTCAGAAGAAATTGTCGGTGAATTCAAACATGAGCTAGATTTCAGAAGGTTAGTTAATGTGGATAAGCAGCCACCGGGGACCAATCTATGTGGATACTATGTTTGTGAGAACATCCGGAGACACACCTCTGAGCGGAAGGCATCGGATAGCGTGCGGAACGCGACGGATAACTTGCGGAGGAGGCTTAGTCCAGAAGCTCGCTTCCGACCAATTCAAGAAGAATTAGCAGGATTTTTCATGAGGGAAGTCATCAATCCTAAAGGAGAACACTATACCGAGGACGAAGAAATTTATATGCATACCCGAGATTGAAACTTGTACGAAGTTGTATATGGTCATCCATCCTAATTGTGTATGGAAACTTGTTCGAAGTTGTATATGGTCACCCGAGATTGAATATATATTATATATTCCTCTTGAATTCTTCTTGTTTGAAATTTCATATGCATGTATATAGTAACGTAGAATATGTGTACTGAAACTTTATCAAAATTAAAATAAAACACAAAATATAATATAAAAGAAATAAAACACTCCAAACTAAAAAGAAACCAGGTTTAGGGGGGCTAAAACCCTAAACCTGCGGAGGAGCCCTTTAGTCCCGGGTGGCCACGAGAACCGGGACTAAAGGTCCTCCGCCCCGACGGACCACGGGCGTCCACGTGGACGGGCCTTTAGTCCCGGTCAGCCACAAGAACCGGGACTAAAGCCTTTAGTCGCAGTCCGTAAGAGGCGCGACTAAAGGGGGGGTCTTTAGTCGCGCATATTTAGTCCCGGTTGCACAGCCGGGACTAAAGGCTGTTGCGAACCGGGACTAAAGGGCTTTTTTCTACCAGTGTCTCCCACTGAGCGCACATCGCCGAAAATTCTAAAATAAATCCAGGAATAAATGTGAGCACCAGGATTCAAATCCTGGTGGGCTGGAGATACCACAGTTCCTCTAACCATCCAACCATATGTTAGTTCGCCACGACGAATCTAACTGGTTGTGGAAAGTTGTATGCTGTAATATTGCCCGTGGCCTGAACTCCGAAAACATGCATATAGGTTACACTAGACTACTAGAGTACATGGGTGGTTTCTGCAATATAAAACATAAGTCGTTGTAAAATATACATTCAGGTTCGTAGGCACGCCGGCATCAGCACCCCTCCCTCATCAGCCGGACAAACTTTACTATAGTAGATAGTCGGGAAATCATCGTGCTAAGCCTCTACAGGACCAGCCCACCAAAACAACAACCCCCTGCCGACGAGAGAGACCTAGATCAAACAAACGAAGACCGGATCCACGTGGATCCATCGAAGACAAACAATGCCGGAATCCTGCGAGATCCACCAGAGACAAACCTCCACATGCCCTTGAACGATGCTAGAAGCATCGCTGGGATGGTGCTAAGCTGGGATAACCTTATTCCATCTTCATAGAGCCGCCGTTACCTCATTTATTTGAGTAGGATACAAACCCTAACAAACTAAAAAACAATAATAAACGAAGCCTTCCCGTCGGCAAGGGCTGGATCCACCGCGCATCCATGGCCATAAGGCCACAGGAGATGAGGCAGACCAACAGCGGGAGCCCTCTGGCGGCAGGTGCGGCCCCAACATCCCGATACTTATCGTGGCGGTTTCGACCAGCGGCAGACTCCTCACCTTCGATTTTGGACCTAGTAGCATTGGGATTGCTCAGGTTATGGCCAAGGAGAAATCTTTGTCCGGCTTGCCGGTGCCGTTTTCCTTCTCGAAGGCCCTGAATGGCCTCCTCCTGCGCCCATCTTTGAGCTCATAGGAAACCCTAGGTCCGGCTCTTCGGATCGGATGGTGACGACGTCTCGGCGTCGTTTTCCTTCATGAAGGCGCTATCTTGTCGCTTGCAGCGTCCCCAGTGTCGGCCTTGGCGATGTTGGACTTCCTTCTTGTACGGCCCACCCTTCTAGATCGAGGCTTCATGTGTTTAGCTGTGTTGTATCCTATGTTTAGGCCGATCATCCATTGTCCCTCTGCTCTAGGCAACATGTTCACGTATGCCTTTCTTGCGTTCGTGTCATGTGTTATGAAAAAAAGACCGGTTGCGGTGCCGGCGGGAGGTACAGAAAACCCTAACGGGTGGGTTCCCTTCGTACGAGCGACTCTACAGTAATTTTCTACTAATATACATGTACAAAAGAATATAAAGAGTGTTGCCAAAAAAGAATATAAAGAGTAACAGAAAAAATAGATCAGCCAATTCCTTCTCTAGGCCCCGTTGGAAAAAGGAGCAAAATCATTGTATCCTGTTCACCGATAGGTTGTGCACCAATTCTATCTTTATTACCCTGTATACTTTGTCGGGTCATAGGCTTTCTTCAAAGCTTCTAGCAGGTGGCACAACCAAATCGAGATCGAATCCCTGAGACGAATTTATCACCTTGATCATTAAGCATCGACAAGCTCCTTTTAAAGCATCGATCTATTATCTCCGATGGAAAGAGCGGACCTGTCTTGGCTGTCAAGTATGAGAGCACCACATAAACGAGCCATGGCGGAGAACTGGCAAAGCAAAAAACGAAAGCGGAGGCCGTGGGTCAGGGGCACGCAAAGCAACACGATGCCAGACGAGCTGGTCGGACGCTCGCTCGATTGTGCCACTGGTACAACAATCCTCTCTTTTTTCTGCTCGATTGATTGTTCATACACCTGATCGGATCGGTTCTTTCTGTTGGTGCAGCTAGCCCTTGCCCTAGCTCGCCGGTCCCCTCTCTCTCTCTCTCTCTCTCTCTCTCACGCACTGAAGTAGAAGGGAGGAAGAAGATGGAGCAGTGGACACAGGAGGTTTTCCGGCGCACGAACGCCCGCCGCATCGACGGCCCTTTTACTACTCAAGCATGAACTAGAGCACCTCAGCTGTTACAACGATCACCGCACGGCTTTATAGCCCCGAGCCGGCGCCCTGGGCACGTACCCACGCCTCCACTCGCCCGCGATCATGCGCATGCTCCGCACGCTCTGGCCGCGCCCGCAACACGCTTGGACGCGCGCGACTTGCGGTGAGCATCAACAGAACGGGCCCGATCGCACCGGGCAGCTCGCCAATAGCCTAGACCTACACACACGCGCGGGGGGTGTACTCCTACACGGGCACCCCCGTGCACCACACGCACGCACACACGCACAGCTATACCGCGGACCCGACACGCCCAGCGCGCGCCCATACACGCGCCCGACGTGTCCGACCCGTGGCCGCGGCTTTATTTTGCCCAACACTTCCAAGTTTCAACCATCACGGTTTGTGCGTCGTGCGGATGGGCAAGATACCATACATAGAGTTAGGGTTGAATAGATTCTTTGACCTATTACTAGGTAATTATCTGTGCATTGCATCGGGTCATAAACATTTTACACGCGATCATCGCAATTTACACGTCATTTTTATTGTCAATGTAATTAATTACGTAACGAGATGGACTTTAGGTGCCAACTTGACCAACACCTATTGACTTGCCAAAACAAAATATTTTACTTTTGCTTTAGTAATTTTGAATGGAAGATCTAATTTATGAACCGTGAGATCCGTCCTCAGCTACTGTGACCAACATCACTTTGCATCGCCACCACTCCATGTAGTTGCGCTAAACTGTATGGTGATACCTTCCTCGGCTCCTTGCCGGCGTTTTTTTTTTTGTGTTTGTGCGTTGCCGTCTACTCGCCTTCGTTGCCCTACCCTCTGTTATGATATCTTGCTCGGCTACTTTCCGGTGTTTTTTCATATCGCCGTGTACTCCCTCTCGCTGTGAGTAACCTCTGTTACAGTAATTGCTTGCTCTGCTATCATGTCATGCATCACTTTCACCACGCGTCATTCACTCTGGCTCGTTGTTCCCAACCTAATGCTAGTGTGATCCCTTGCTCGTCTGTGATATCTGGTGTCACTCTGTGTTCTTGTCCACTCTACACCTGACATCTACAGACATGGTCACCTGCTCAGCTTTCATGTTCATTGTTGGTTCGCTCTGCTGTCCACTCCATGATATAAGATAGTTCACATTACTTTCCACGGACAATAATTTCCTTTCCCCTAGCAAAAGGTACGAATCCTGAATGCAAAGCATGCAAGGTTATCTGCCTAAACCTGTAAACCACGTAGGCTCTATTGCAATCTAGGTACTTGCACGCAAGGGATAGGAGGCGTGTGAGGGATGAAAGATGCGTGCGTAGCTACCAATCTGGAGACAGTAAACTTTCGAGCATGATCATATAAAATGAAAGAGAAATCATATTCCTATTTAAAAGTTCTACAAGAACTCTACCTACTAGTTCACTTTGACTGCAACCGAACTCTACGTACTAGTTCATTTTTACTGCAACCATCTCCACGTTTGCAAGGTTTTTGTAAAATTAGCAAATAGGAATATCATTGCTCAAAAATGAATATGGTAAAGTAACTAGCATTTCCTTTAGACTCAAGAATCGTACGTTGTATAATAAATCCTTCCTTGATTATAACCACAGACGCTCACATCAAGTAAGTACACTGGTCCCCACAAATGTACACACACATACCTTATCTTCATGAGCACACCTCTGAGTCTGAGTTGGTAGAATTTTTTTTCTGAATACAGTACAGACGCGTACGCTCATACATACGCATATACACTCATCTCTATGAAAGCATACCCTACTTATATGAGCACCTCCAAGAGATTGAGAAAACACATTATCATGAGACTAATGAAGTCGCTACAGACGTCTTCATAGTCAATGTGGACATCTCCTCCCACATAATGCACATCATCGGAAAGCCTAAAATAAGTCTAGGAAAATATGAGCACCAATGTAAAGTCTACTTCTCTCACTGAACGCACATCGTCGGAAGGCCTGAAATAAATCCAGGAAAATGCGAGCACCAATATTAAGTCTAGGAGTTGAATTCTGGTGGGCTGTGAATACCACTGTCCTCATAACCATCTAACCACAGGTTGATTCGCAACCGATTTGACAGATCTTGACATTGACAAAGTCACTACAGACACCTCGTAGTCGATGAGCATATCATACCAAACGATTGCACCGAAAAAGCTGAAACAAATTCGGAAAATATATGAGCAGCCATGCTAAGTCTAAAACTTGAATTCGGGTGGGCTTGTTTCACCATGACAAATAGCGTGGCGGCTATAACCCGTGCTTCCGCTTGAACTGATATCCAATTCAAAAATGTAAAAAAGAAAAAAAAATCAAATTATGCAAAATGGTTGTGATTATTTTATAATGGGCCAAACATGATGAACAATAGTTGACCATTTCAGGATGATCAGAGCATACAACTCGAATAAGGACTGAGTAGTCCAGCAAATAAATCTTACGCTTAAACCACAGAAAATAATTCTCAACCTTCATTTCGCACAATAAGTAAAGCTTTTACAATCGATAAAGGCACACAAAATATTGGTAACGGGAAATACGGCACACAAAACACTTGTCAAATCGGCTTATTTGTCGGCCATAGGTGAAAGGCCCAATAGGGATATTACCCAAGAACCCAAACGATGGTAGGTACGTAGTAGGTAGGTAGGCTGAACGCGCGCTGTGTAGCTCAGCACGCGGCACGGCGGAACCCGACGGCGCTGCCGCCGACGTTGTAGAGCACCTCGATCGTCCGCTGCTGGACGTGGCCGATGACACCGGTGGATCCGTCGCCGGCGCCGGTGGACGCGAACGCGAGGCAGCTGTTGAACAGCACCCCCGACGGGTCCAGCTCCACGGCAGCGCCGCTGTTGCTCCGGCTGTCGAACACAAGCGAGATCTTGGGCAGCCTGAGGGTGCGGACGCCGGTGAAGTCGTAGCAGGTGTCAAGCTGGCCCTTGGGCGGTGCGACGCGGTACGCGCCCATCTGGGCCCTGAAGGCGTCGCGCAGCGCGCGGTACGCGGTCGGCTGGAGGCGCGTGATGACGGTGCGGGAGTCCATCACCGCGCCGGCTGCAAATACCATGGGAGGCACGGCGACGCGCTGACCGGCTACGTCGATGCCGCGGAGGCGCACGAGGTACATGGACGGGACCATCTTGCTCTTGAGCATGGGCGTGAGCACGTACTTGGAGGCGGCGATCCTCGGGACGCCGAGGACGAAGAAGCCGGTGTGGCTCGACGTCGGCGGGACGCAGTAGGAGAAGACGTGGCCGTAGGTACCCTTGGTCTGCGACGAGAGCGACTGCGCGCCCCGGCCGAGCGACATGATCCCGGCGGTGGTGTTGCTGAAAAGGTCGGGTCGCTGCAGGGCGTGGCTGCACCCGAAGCGGAAGCCGCTGACCATGCCGGCGGGGGTGGGGGTGATTGTTAGCACGTCGGAGATGTAGGTGCCGGAGGTGGATGATCCGTCGGGGTACTGGACGCGGTACTGGCACTGGCCGGTGTTGCCGGCGCCGGTGCAGCCGTTGGCGTACGGGCCGAGCTGGCGGCAGACGGGCGAGCTGCAAGGGAAGGGAGCATAGGTGGTGGACTTGCTTGGGTCGTACGTGGCGTCCGTCTGAGGGTGGCACTGCGGCTTTGGGCAGGGCGCGCACTGCACCCACGGCACGTCGCTGGCCGTGTCGATCACCATGTGTTGGGTCACTCCGGGCAGACTGCCCCCGCCGACCGTGGCCGTCGGAGTGACCTCGGACTTCCCCTGCAAAGTAATATAAGGTTGCAAAGTGAATTTCATGAACCACAGACGATCGATAGAGACACCAGTTTCTTGATTTTTCTTCTTGTTTTATATATATTTCATTCACAATTTTAGTTTAGACATTCATCCATTTTGTTGCGATCACCAAGCATTTAGATCAACGTACAACCATCATCAACAATGTGCTTTAGTTCACCTGATTTCCAGCTGGCAGAGCAAACTTTGCGGCGGGCTCGCTAGTGACCCCGGATGCCTGGGGTTGCTGAAGGGGCGGTTCGTCGTCGTCGCCGGCGGGCTCATCGCCGGAGAGCTTCCTCTGGATGTATCCGGCGCGGTGCTGGTCCCACTGGAGCGTCTCGGCCGCGGATGACCACGGCGCGCCACTGTTCCCTGCCTCGGAGCACGGACCATTAGGATGGCTCAGCGGCACCCAGGCGCCGCCGGTAAGGTTGCCGCTGCCGCTGGCCGATGGGCTCACTGCATATATTACATGGCAAACGTTGATTAATTTCCAAATGCGCCGCTGCATCTTTTGGTAGAGTTAGAGGCACACCACTGGTGGGATGGGTTGATTAGTTAGGATCCGTGCATACGTACCCCTGTGACCTTGGCAGACGGGGCTCGGCTCCAGCGAGGTAGTTTCCACGACGACGTAGTAGTTGAGCTCCTCGCCCACGCTGGCTGCGGTTGCTCCATGGGAAATGTCAAGAGATGATGATGTACCACAGGAGCTAGAGAAGAGAAGCAGCACCAGTAATGGCACAAGGAGAGCCATGGCTAGAGGCTAGCTATTGTGAATTGGGTGCTATGATCGATGCTTACTCGGACACTCCTATTATATATAGATAAACGATATGGTGGTGTTTATTTTTTGGGCAGGAGGATTCACCACCGCCTCAGCATCAGATGATTGCAGGCTACTAATCTTTTTTCTTAATCGTAGTACAGACGCAACCACTCATATATACACGCATACACTCACCCATAAGGGCATCCTCAATGCGGGCACTAAAGCCGAGCGCCAGGATCAGAATCCTGGTAGTTTTCGTCATATCACGTCTGATTCCAGGAAATAGGCCAGCATCGATGCCGCGCTAGTCGCCGCTCGCCGGGCGCTAGCCCAATTTTTCGTTTTTTTTCACATGAGTACCGCCAGTACCTGGCACCGAGCGTTGGAAACACGGGCGCTAGCCAGGGCGCAAGGAAGAAACACAAATTTTTTATTACGGCTTAAGTGTCTAATGAGGCGCCTTGCAATGTACATGCCCTAAACACACATAACTAATGTATACTCGCTCACTTCCTCCCACTATCTCTACTATTAAATAGGAGTTTCTACGTCGCTCACCTCCTCCCACACGTCCCTATCTCTTTGGTCTTTTGCAAATGTTTATGGTAATCTCAACAGATGCCGCACAAAAAAAAACCCAATGTATATAGAATAACTTGAAATAATCTAAACCAAATCAAAATATATATTTCCTTGTCCTACTCATTCCCTTAATAAAACATCCATTCATTGATGGAAAGTATCATTTAATTAACTTTGGACGGAAGGATCATGCAAATTATGGAGTGTATCATTCGCCTAAATTTAGGGAAAGTATCATTTATATGAGCTCCTCCTAGAAAGGGGCGCTCTGCTCCCAGTTACTAAGAAAAATCTTCCAGTCTCTCTCCATCATCTTCATGTTCTGCCACACGATGTTTTCCGGCGACTTGGATGTGGAACGGGCTTTAGGAAAAAATCACTCACGACGTCTTTAATGGGATACTCGTAATTGATATTAAATCACTAAATTTGTTTGCTCTCGTTGCAACCGATGGGCAATTAGCTAATCCTCTATAACACTAAGGCCTCCTTTGGTTCATAGGGTAGGAAAATCATAGGAATAGAAAAGTCATAGGAAATAGGATGACATGCATCTCAAATCCTATGAGTAGGAATAGGAACGAAGATATCCTTTGATTGAAATCATAGGATTTTTCCCATTTAGTCTAGGCTAATGTTTATTTTCCTATGAAATGTGGAGGATAGGAAGAATTCCTGCGTAGGAATAGGATTCTATTCCTACAAACCAAAGGGCATTAAAGGAATTTTTCCTATAGAAATCATATCGTATGGTATTCCTACAAAATTCCTCAAAACCAAAGGAGGCGTAAGCTCCCTAGTTTTAAAGAGCTCACATCCAATTGAGGTCTTCAATTAGAATTGGGTAACCCGATTTTGACCGAGTCAACGATTTCTCTTTTTTTGCGAGAAAAACTTCAAATCTATTCATTTTCAATCATGATAGTACAACGAACACTAAAAATAATAAAAATTACATCAAGATCCGTAGGCCACCTAGCAAAGACTACAAGCACTAAAGCGAGCCGAAGGCGCGCCGCTGTCATCGCCCCTCGCTCGCCTGAGTTGGGCAAACATTGTTGTGGTAGACAGTCGAGAAGTCGTCGTGCTAAGGCCCCATAGAACCAACGCACCAGAATAGCAACAACCTTAGATGAAGAGTGTAGATCAAAAGGATCCAACCTGAAGACACACGGGCGAAGACGAACGACGAACAGATCCGAGCAAATCCACCAAAGATAGATCCGCCGGAGACACACATCCACACGCCCACCGATGATGCTAGACACATCACTGGAACGGGCCGGGGCTAGGCGGGGAGACCTTTATTCCATCTTCAGGGGGCCGCCGCTATCTCGCCCTCCTGAGCAGGACACAAACCCTCACAAAGCTCGAAAAAAGATCTAAAAATGGAGCCCTCCCACCGAAGACGGGACAGACCGGCACCGGCGCTGGCGGGAGGCAGAGAACCCTAGCTTTTTGGAGGCGGCGGCTAGCTAGCTGAAGTCAACGGTTTATCAAAGGTCTCTTATTCAATTCTTTTATACTATACACTATGTTTACTAAATTTTAAGACCTCACAATTAATTGAGGTATTCAATTTAGAATTAGGTCAACCATTTTGACTGGATCAACACTTCCTCAAGCTCTCCCATTCTAATCTTTTAATTTACTATGTTCCCTAGTTTTGAAGATCTTTCATTTAATTGAGGTATTCAATTTTGGATTTGGTTTACGGTTTTGGCCGGACAAATGGCCTTTCAACCGGCCTATAAAAACATATCAATCCCGCGCACCCTCCCACCAGCTGGCAAAAAGAAGCGCCACTATGTGATATTGTAACACCAATATAGTAGTACATCCAACCACTGATACATAAATGTCCCCACGTAAATATAGCTTGGTTAGCGGATAATACAGAATCACACCATGAAAGACGCACCAAATCACCACATTATAAATAAAAATAAAACACACTCTATCATCATCCCCACCAGCCAAACTAAATATTCTATCAAAATATAAGGGGTATTAGTTTTGTTGAAAGTCAAATCTCTTTTACTTTGACCAAGTTCAGAGCAAAAGTATCGACATCCACAATATGAAACATAAGGACATTCATTTCATGATGAATTTAAAAATACAAATTGTATATTATTGATTTTGATATATTTCTCTATAAATTTGATCAAACTTAAATGGTTTGACTTTCAAAAAAATAATACACCTTATATTTTGAAATAGGCTGATTATTTTGCTACCATGGAACGACAAAGAAAATCAGAAGCATGCATGTAACTTTTTTTTTGTTTTTTTGGAAAAGGAGGCTTACCCCCGGCCTCTGCATCCGAAGAATGCATGCGGCCATCTTTACTAAAAATGAAGTTCAAACAAAAAAAGTCTTATCTCCATTACAACTCGCAAGAGGAGCGAAAATAAAAAAGAGTTCTCAAAGCCACAACCGACATGTGTAAAACAATAGAACACTAAATGCCTATTCTATTAAGAGACCGCCATCCAAACTGGTTGAATATATCCCGTCCTACCGTCTCCCATTGGATGCACCCAGTAACCAAAGGCTCCCTGAACTCCATAGGAGTGAGTAAGGACCACGTACGGATCCAAGCAGTAGCTCTGAATATGACCTGCAAGAATGTTAAGGAATATTGTCTGTTAAAGATCATATCATTTCTGCAGTTCCATATAGCCCAAAGAAGCGCACATATTCCAATCCGAATACGAGACGCAGTAAGCAAATCTATACTAGCTAGCCAGGTCCCAAATAAACCTTTAATGCTAGTTGGTGGATTAATGTTAAAGGCTATATGAATCGATCACCAGAGTAATCTCGCGAGGGGGCATTCTATAAATAAGTGTTGTATTGTCTCATCATGCACACAAAAACAACATCGTGGACTACCCACCCACCTTCGCTTTATCAAGTTGTCCTTGGTAAGAATCACTTGCTTGTGCAAACCACATAAAGATTTTAATACACAAGGGGACCTTCACCTTCCAAATATGTAGGGATCTTGGGATTGGGCCAGAGTTAATGAGATCCATATAAAACGATTTAACCGTGAACACACTGTTGCTTGTTAGTTTCCAGATAAAAGAATCAGGTCGGTCAGATAATTGAACATCCATTAACCGTCTAACCAAGTGTAGTCAGGAATTCTAACGTTCCCCGACTAGAGATCTCCTAAACTGTATATTTAAGGGTACCTCTTGTAGCATGCATGTAACTAACAGAAACTTCTTTTTCTTTGTGAAAAGTAACTAAGAGAAACTAATGACATTCAACCACTAGAATAAAAAAAAGGGTACCAAATCTCCATCTACCCTTTGGAATACACATTCAAAAAACATGTACAAAATAAATGTACTAGGGTTGTCAGGACAGACCACTAAAATTAAAAAAGGGTTGGCAGGACAAAAGAAAATGATAATCTAACAGAAAGCATCACATTCCCAGCTTGGCTGCCTTTCTTCTTTCACACGATTTTCCTTGACTACACGTGGACCGTATATATGCCTCTTTTCTATTGGCGCGTGTTACACGCGTTAAAGATCATCGTACGATCGTGCTGACCGACTGGCGTGAAAAATAACCGGACAGGGTGCGATGCAATGATGGCACCTCTGGGATTCGGGTGCGTTCGCAGCAGCATGGATGCATGCATATGGCTAAGCATATTTTTCCCATTCGTAGATGGCTAGCTTTCGTTTTGCATCTTTGTTGCTTTGCTTTCAATCCGACATCGTGATGGACATCTGATCCGGCTCTCCTTTGATTTCCTTTTTGTTGAGGTAGTGCTTTCCTTTGCTTTTTTCTGCGTTGCTTTAGTAGGGCTCGCTTTCTGGGACGTAGGACGCTTGCTCTCAAAATCTTACTGGGTGTGATTAGGACACATCTAGATGTGACATAATTATGTCACATCTAAGATGATGTCATCCATGTTTGTTGCCCTTTCATTGACAATTTCCTCTACCTGTCATAAAAAATGCACCGCGTAAAAGCTTACGAGTACCCTGTGAGGCCTGCGTGCCACTTTCTTTTGTTAGCATCAAACATGACAAACTAAGAAACGTACGTGAGATGCCTGGGTTTAGAAACGAATGTAGTCAAGGTGAGAGCTTGTACTTTAGTCCAGTACGTGTAAAGCTCAAGAGATGATTAGCATTTGTGAACAAATTTTAAGAAGGGAACTTTGTTTTAAACATTTGAACTTTTTTTAAAACAAGTTTTTTTCTAAACTTGCGAGCATTTTTTGAAAAACGTGTACTTATTTTGATATTTTTTACAAAAATAGCTTTTGAAAAAACAAAAGAGTTTTTCAAATTCCAAATACTTTTTGAAATAGACAAACAAATAAGAAAAAGAAAATTATAAATTTGCTTATTAAATGAAAATAAGTAAAAAGGAAACAGAATCATGTGAAGAAAAAAAGGGCAAAGGAATAAATCAGGAAAACCATGAAGAGAACAAACAAACAAACATACGCCCCTAGTTGTGAATCGATGGTTACATGCAACTAGGATCACTACAAAAAGTACGATGCGTCCTAGTTGTGAGTCGATGGTTGACTTGCAACTGAGGCCCTACAAACATACACCCCCTAGTTGTGAATTGATGATTGACTTGCAACAGGCCCCCCTACAAACATACGCCCTCTGTAGTTGCGAGTCAATGGTTGACATGCAACTGGGGACAGTACAAAAAAGTACGATGCATCCTAGTTGCGAGTCGATGGTTGCTTGCAACTAGGCCCCTAGAAACATACGACCCCTAGTTGCGAGTCGATGGTTGACTTGCAACTGGGGCCCTACAAACATACACCCTCCTAGTTGTGAATTGATGGTTGACTTGCAACAGGGCCCCCTACAAACATACGCCCTCCGTAGTTGCGAGTCGATGGTTGACATACAATTGGGGACAATACAAAAAAGTACAATGCGTCCTAGTTGCGAGTCGATGGTTGACTTGCAGCTGGGCCCCTACAAACATACGACCCCTAGTTGCGAGCCGATGGTTGACTTGCAACTAGCCCGACAACAAACATACGTCCCCCAAGTTGCGACTTGATGGTTGACTTGCAACTCGGTCCCCTACAAACATATTGCCCACTAGTTGTGAGTCAATGGTTGACTTGCAACTAGGGCCCAACAAACATACGCCCCCTAGTTGCGAGTCGATGGTTGACTTGCAAATGCCCCCCTACAAACATATGCACCCCCTAGTTGCGAGTCGATGGTTTACTTGCAACTGGGCCCCTACAAACATACGCCCCCTAGTTGCAAGTCAATGGTTGAGTTGGAACTGGGCCCGTAAAAACCCAAAAACATATGTCCCCCCTAGTTGCGATTCGATGTTGACATGCAAATGGGGCCACTACAAAAAAGTACGACGTGTCCCAGTTGCGAGTGGATGGATGACCTGCAACTGGGGCCACTACAAACATACGCCCCCCTAGTTGCGAGTCTATGGTTGACTTGCAACTGGGGCAACTACAAAAAAGTACGACACGCCTCAGTTGCGAGCCGATGATTGACTTGCAATTGGGGCCCTACAAACATGCGCCCCCCTTAGTTGCGAGTGGATGGTTGACTTGCAACTCGGTTCCTACAAACATATGCCCCCCAGTTGCGAGTCGATGGTTGACATGCAACTGGGGCTACTACAAAAAAGTATGAGGCGTCCTAGTTGAGAGTCGATGCTTGACTTGCAACCGCCCCCCTACAAACATATGCCCCTGGTTGCGAGTCGATGGTTGACTTGCAACTGCCCCCCTACAAACATATGCACCTCCTAGTTGCGAGTCGACGGTTGACTTGCAACTGGCCCCTACAAACATACGCCCCTAGTTGCGAGTCAATGGTTGACTTGCAACTGGGCCCCTACAAACATATGTCCCCCCTAGTTGTGATTCGATGATTGACATGCAACTGGGCCACTACAAAAAAGTACAACGTGTCCTAGTTGCGAGTCGATGGCTTACCTGCAACTAGGGCCGCTACAAACATACGCCCCCTAGTTGCGAGTCGATGGTTGACTTGCAATTGGGACAACTACAAAAAAGTACGGCGCATCCCAGTTGCGAGTCGACGGTTGACTTGCAATTGGGCCCCTACAAATATGCGCCCCCCCTGTGTTACGAGTCGATGGTTGACATGCAATTGGGCCCCTACAAACATACGCCCCCCTTAGTTGCGAGTCGATGGTTGACTTGCAACTGAGCACCTACAAACATATGCCCCCCTAGTTGTGAGTCGATGGTTGACTTACAATTGGGATAAAAAAAGTCGAGTCAAACTAGAGAAAAAAAAGTCAGGCCAAACTGCATGTTAATAGTGGACTTGCAACTGAGTCAGAAAAATAGTTGTTCCTAGTTGCAACTTAAGAGTGAAGTTGCAACTAGGGCAAAACAAACATCGCACACAAAAAGGTGTCAGCTATAATAAAAGAGAAAGGAAAAATGAAGAGAGGATGAATGGGGAGAGGCAAAATAGCGGTGGAATGGAGGTGATCAAAGAGGCAACGAATAGAGCACTATGTCTCTTCTGCTTCTACATAGCATGCCAATAACAAAAACAACAAAAAGAGCCCATGAAAATTATCAGAAAAAAACAAAACAGAGGCTAAGCAAAAAAATGTCCTAACGAAAACCGGCGAACAACTGGACATCGCGGCAATGCGGGATGCACACCATAAATGAAACAAATTCAAGTTTGCGCTATGATTACAATAAAATATATCGGACAAACCACACCTTAGAATAGACACTGTTAAAATCTTCATGAGATTTAACAAATCCGATTAGAAAAATATTAAAAAAAATAAATGTTCATGATTTTTTTTAAAAACATAAGTTACAATAAGTGTTCACAAAAATAAAACATCCAAATTTTAATAATGTTTGCGCGGTTCAAAAAGTGTTTTCCGTACTAAAAACAAATCATGAACGGGACAAAAAAATCATGAACAGCACAAATTAGTATCATACACATTATATGGGCCAAAAACAGATAGCCTCTTTTTTTTGAGACAACACAGCATAGAAAAGACAAAAAAAAAAACAGCCGGCCCATGCACGAGAGGCTGGACCAAGCAACTCCCGAGCGAGCGAAAGCGACGTGCACGATTAGCGCCGAGGGCCACGCACAGTGCAGATTTAACTCTGCACGAGATTTACAGTGTAATAGATCCAATGGTTACAAACTTAGATGTGACTTCCTTAAAAAATATCTAGATGTTACTTAGAAATTCCGAATCTTATATCCTACTTATTTACTAATTGGAGGCGAGACCTGCTCTCCTATGCCATGTATATGTGAGTCGTCCTTCTCTAGGTCTCTCTCCGTTTCCTATATAAAAAAAAGAAGGAAAACTGGTCGTGGATGAAGTAGGAAACCTGCTCTCCTATCCCACGTACATTGTAAAACTAACCTTAGGATGTTAACTGTAGGGTGAGGATCAAATAGACAATGATGGAGCGATCTGTCGTAAGAGACGAGAACTCTTTCTCTCTCTCTCTCTCTCTCTCTCTTTGACAGGGAAGACAGTAGGGGGAAAACCCTTACTGTAATATCATTTATCTATATAAATGGGGAGTTTACATAGACATATCAGTTTTCATTTTACATCACATTTTGTTGCAACCAAACCTAATGTGTGGTTGCTCAACCAGTTGAAGAAAGAGAAGGACGCTATACAATAGAAGTACAAAAGGTGATCAGAGCAGCTCTATGTGCTGCTTTAACCCTATGTTGCAAGAGAGACAATTCTTCTTTGAATCGTGTGAGCCAAGATCCAATACTGGGGGCCAGGCCTCTGAAGTGTTGATTGTTTCTCTCCTTCCAAATACTCCACGCTGCTGTTAGAAATGTTTCATAGAAGAACAGGTTCGGCCAGCTTTCCTTTGTGTTTTGCAGAAGATCCAGGCGGCAGGAGAAAGTCGGACAAGCTATGTTGAGTCTCGTCCAGCAGCTTTGACTAAAAGGGCATGAGAAGATCATGTGATCCACTGTCTCCTCGACATGGTGGTTGCAGAGGCCGCAATTAAAATTGTTGCCAATATTATAATGCCTTCTCTTCAACATGTTGCGTGTGTTGAGACGATCATGGAACATGAGCCAACCAAAAACTTTGATGTTCATAGTGCATTTAGACTTCCAAAGTTGGCAGAATGCTTGATGAGACCCCCCATCCCTGAGGTAATTGTTGTAGTAGTCCCTTGGTTTGTAAAGCGTGCCCCCCAGGAATAGTGCCAAACATCATGCAGTGATGTCGATGGAGAGATCCACGTTGTTTGTCTTTGGATTTCTTGTATCTCATCAAGGGCCAGAGGCGAGACAGGAAGGTGAAAGGTTTCATGCATGTCCATAGTGTTCATCACCTCGGCAACAGAAAGATCCTCATGCACGACAAAAGAGAAAGCACGAGATGTGAGATTCGTAGCACCTCTTCCTGCCAGAGATCTTTCCAAAAGAGGGTCGAACCATCTACTATTTGGACTCGAGAAATGCCTCGGTAGATGTGGGTCAGTTTGAGAATGTCCTTCCACCAGAACGAACCAACAGGGTCAACAACATGTGGAATTTTGCCATCATAGTGATTGTCCCAGATTAGGCTGACCCAGGGCACATCAAGTTTGTTGTAGAACTTGTGCAGAAATTTTAGGAGCATGGCCTCATTATGAACTTTCAAATTGATAACTCCTAAACCCCCTATCTCCTTTGGCCGACAAACCAAATCCCAAGCAACCAGAGAGTTACACTTATCACCTTGTTCAGTTTTCTTAGTCCAGAGGCATCTGCGTCTGATCTTGTCAAGGATCTCAGTGAGCTTCGGAGGAAATTTGAGAGTGCACATGGCAAATACCAGGAGTGACGTGACCGAAGCATTCAACCAAGATAGCTTGCCACCGTACGACATCATCGCAATAGTAGGTGTCAGTTACCTCTCTAACCTGCAGACCAAAGCATAAACTCTTGTATCGTAGGTCGTGTGGTGCCGAGCGGGAGGCCTAGGTATGTGAATGGCATCGATCCAACTGCACATCCAAAGATACTAGCAAGATTAGCCGTAGCAGCTGCATCCAAATTAATCGGGATCAACGTGGATTTGTGGAAGTTGATCTTGAGGCCAATGGAGGAGGCATAATCAGATAAAATCTGTTTAACAAGAGCGGCTTGTCGAGTACATGCAGGGAGGACAATAAGTGTATCATTGACATATTGGAGGACTGGATATTCAGTTTGTCCAATGCACGGAAACGGTAGATCAAGCCTGCCTTGGTGGAAAGCATCATTAATAGCTGCCTGGAGTAACTCTGCTGCGAGGACAAAAATTAACGGTGAAAGTGGGTCTCCCTGTCTGACCCCGCATCTGCATGGGAATTGTCGACCGGTTACACCATTAAGAAGGACCGATGATTGGCCAGAGGAGAAGAGGCAATTAATCCAGGATATCCAGCGCTCATTAAAGCCCATATGCCGCATTATGTTTTTTTGAATATTTACTGTGAGGCAAAGCCCCACAGCCCTTTATTAGATAAAGCACCATTGTACAAACAAAATACAGACTATACAAGGAAGGAAAACAAAAGGAAAAAGAGTCTACCTATGGTTAACTAACTGTACTTGCTTTACAACAAAGAAGCAATCCAAGCCAAAAGTTTTGGTTTGGTACAGTCCTTCACCCTATGAGCAAGCAAAGAAATATCATGGATGAATTTACACTTCCAAGCACTGAAAGTAGCTCTCTCAGCTCTGAAGGTTCTGCCATTCCTCAAAATCCAAATATTCCATGCTGTTGTTAGCATAACTTCAATGAAGAAAGGGTGTGTGAAGCTGGACCTGGCGTGCAGGATACATTGCAGAATATCTGAGCCTCCAGACCAATCAATACCCAAATAGCTCCAGACTCTACAGCTGAAGGTGCAGTTAAAAAACAGATGTATTCTATCCTCATACGCCAGCTCACTGCAGATGAGGCATAGATTGTCATCCTGGTTTGAGCGCCAGTGTCTCCTAACTAGCATATCCTTGGTGTTAAGTCTGTCAAAGAATAAAAGCCAGCCGAACACCTTGATCTTCATGGTGCACTTACTCTGCCAAAGCCATTTGCAAGGTTGTATTGTAGGTAAGTGTGAGTGCATGATCATGTAAAAACTTTTGGCAGTGTACCCTCCTGATTGACCAGGCCATATCCAAACATCAGGTACGGTGGGGTCTCTGTCTAACTGCATGATCCAACCTTCCAGCATGTGCAACTCAGCAACAGCCTCATGGGAAAGGGGCGAATAAAACATAGAGTAAAGATCCTGGGATTGAAGAAATTCCCGCACAGAGATCCTATCATTATTGACAAAAGAAAACAGCCTTGGCAATCTCCAACATAGGGGTCTAGCAGAGCCCCCACTGTGCCAAGAATTAGTCCAGAACAGAGCAGAATCACCCATGTTGATACGTACTGAGGCAATAGCAGTGTAAGCCTCATGCAGTTTCAGAACATCTCTCCACCAGAAAGATCCAGCATTAGCCGTTGCCTGTGGAACCCCATGATCATAATAGCTGTTCCATATCAGGGTCACCCAAGGAACATCAACCTTGTTATAGAATTTGTGAAGATGCTTGAGAAGCAGTCCTTTGTTCTGGATGTTCAGATTAATGATACCCAAACCACCTTTATCTCTTGGCCTACAAACCAGCTCCCAAGCAGCCAGAGACTGTTTTGGAGCATCACTATTACCCCTCCAAAGGCATTGCCTGAAGATTCTGTCAAGTTGCTTAATGATCCCTGCTGGAATATTGAGGCTACACAGAAAGTATATGGGCAGAGAGGTCAGGACAGAGGTGAGGAGCTGCAAACGAGAGCCTTGATTCAGCATAGAAGAGCTTGCATTTAACCTCCTCTCAAGAATGTCAACTAAGGGCATGAGGTCAATGATCCTTGGCCTTGTAGTTCCCAAAGGCAATCCAAGATAAGTAAATGGAAGCTGGCCAATTTTACAACCAAGAATAGCAGCAAGTCTATCAGCCTCCTCATCAGGCATATTCAGTGGGATCATTGAGGATTTAGCAAAGTTGACCTTTAAACCAGTGGATTTTTGGAAGGTAAGCAACATATTCTTGAGGGCAACAAGCTCATCATCCGCATATTGAATGATGGGAAATTCCCTGTCATGGGTTTGAAGAGGCAAAGAGAGTGTGCCAGTCACCAGCATTTGATTGACCACAGATTGTAACAGATCTGCTGCGATGACGAACAGCTGTGGTGATAGTGGATCACCCTGCCTGATGCCACACTTACACAAGAATTGCTTCCCAGGAATGCCATTTAACAGTACAGACGAGGAACCTGTAGACAACAGTTGTTTAATCCAAAGAATCCATTTGGCATCAAACCCTTTATGCTGCAACATCTGAAGAATAACCTCATGCTCAACAGTGTCAAAGGCCTTAGCAAAGTCCAACTTAAGGATTATGATTGGACGCTTGGATTGTTTACATTGATGAATATACTCAAAACTCCAGGCCAGACAGTCCTGAATTGACCTACCCTTGAGGAACCCATACTGATTTTTGTGGATACACTTAAGGATCACCCTCTGCAATCTGTTGGCCAACAATTTTGTTAGAAATTTAAGACAAGTGTTGGTGAGGGAGATTGGCCGGAAATCATCGGGCCCTTCTGGTGAAATGATCTTGGGTATGAGCGTAATGAGGGAGGAATTGATATTTTCCAACGAAAGCTTCCCCTCATAAAAATCCTGAATCATCCTCAAGAAGTCCTCCTCAATTATAGGCCAACAGCGCTTGACGAACATCCCATTAAAGCCATCTGGACCAGGTGCCCAATCCACCGGCAATTCCTTCAAAACTTTGTTAATTTCCTCATCAGAAAATGGCAAGGATAGCTCCTCCAGTCCCGGGATGGGTTGAATTAAATGATTCAAATCAAAGCCCATATTGATCCCTTGGGCCTGGCCCATCCTAGATTTGAACGAGGCCCAAAGGATTCCCGCCATCTGAGCGTGATCTGTCATGGGGTCAAGCATGGAACTGGTCTTCAGACTGGAGATGGAGTTTCTCCTCATACGCTCTGAGGCCATGGCATGAATTTTTTTGAATTCTCCTCGCCTTGATGTACCTAATAGTGCACCTCTGTTTCCAATATATATAGTGTGGTTTTAACAGATGTTCATAGTGAAACTTCACAAGTTTCCGGAAGTTGAATTCCGGCCGTGTTAAAGGTCGCACTTCCTCCAGCTGATCAAAGTGCAGAATCACCTTCGAACAATCAACAGTAAGCTTTTTGATGTATGATAGCTTTTTGCTCCAAATTTTCAAATCATACCGCAGCCGCTTAAATTTCCTTGTGATAACCACAGAAGCAGAAAGATCAGAGAAGACAGGTGCATTCCAGGACTTGGAGACACAATCCATGAACCCCGGCATATCCAACTAGAAATTTTCAAACCGAAAAGTCTTGGCCGCAGGAATGGTAGTGTCAATGGACACCACACAAGGCACGTGATCGGAGGTAGTTCTGGCGAGTGGAGTAACCACAGTGTTCGGGTAGTGCGAAATCCAATCAGCAGTAGTGAAGAACCAATCAAGTTGCTCGAGCAGGGGGTTTTGCTGCATATTAGACCAGGTAAAGCTACGGCCCTTCAAGGGCAACTCCAAGAGTCCAAGGTGACCAATTATTTCGTTGAATAGGAAGATATCGTTGATATCACCACCCGGGAGGTTTCTGTTATCCAATGACCTGATGAAATTAAAGTCCGCCAACAAAAGCCAATTTTCATCGGGAGGGATGTCTAGATGATAAAGCCAACTAACGAAATCGTCTCTAGGCTGACCCTCACATGGCCCATAGACAGAGGCTAGGGTCCATTTTTCGGAATTCTGCAATGATTGGAAGGAGACGACAACACCAAACCTCTGAATATCAACAAGCTGGCCGTGAAAGATCAAGGAATTCCAAATGACGAGAATCCCACCAGAGGCTCCAACAGAAGGCGAGAACGCGAAGTGATCAAACCGCCTTGGGCAGAAGGATCTAATCGTTGGAATATCAAAGCTCTCACATTTAGTTTCTTGCAGACAAAGAACAGAACATCTGCTCTCCTCAATCTTGGCACGTAGGTCACGCTGCCGAGCCTCAGAATTGAGCCCACGCACATTCCAACAGACCACACTCCAGTTTCGAAAATAGCAATTATCCATAAGAAAACAGCGCAGGGGTATAGTTGCAGATCCAGCTGCTTAACAGCATGGAGATAAGCAGAACATAAGTAGCAGTAACAGTAACCAAGTAGTTCAAACAGTCACTCAAAATAAAAAACGGGCACAAAAACAAAAGCACCCAACTCTCCGTGAAGCTTCTTGGGTCGTCAATCATCATTTGAACGATTGATAACTCGGATGGATCAATGCCCAAAGCCACTCCAATGGCCTGCAATGTCGGAATAGGCGTCGGGGGTGGGAGAGGGAGCATGCTGGGCTCATCATCAAGACGAAGCTTCTTGGCCTTCGGGCGACGCAGGGGGGCAGACCTCGGAGGGATGGCGGAAAGTGGCCTCATGCCCGTCCTCTTGGCAGAACTACGCGTCATCCCTCTGGTGGTGAAGTCCAGAACAGGCTCCACAAGCGTGATAGATCGCCTGGAGCGTGCAGACTGACGTGGTCGTTTGCCCAGCGGAGATGGAGTGACCGAAGAAAACTGAAAATCCTCTTGAGAGACCGGGGAGGGAGAAGGTGGAACCTGGTAATTGGAGGACGAGAGATCATCAGATGCCAATTCTTCAATGACCACCGAAGGGCTGAGTCCAGGAACGGAGACACCTTGCCTGGCAGATAGGAGCTGATATTTCTGTTGCAGATCGGCAGACCCAAATTTGACTTGCAGCAACGTCGCAAAAAAACTAGGCAGACAAGCTGGTATATCCCTGATGAAGAATTCAGGCAACAAAGACTTGAATGATCTCTCCCATATCATTGCCGGCGGAAGAACTTGCCCATAAAAAACCCGGACCGTACCAAGATGAATCGGCTCCAGCTGCACTATTGGTGGGGCTTGTAGAGGCTGCTGGACCTCAGCCATATCCTCATCATCAGAATAATCCGCAGATGGGTTCAAAATCATAGAGTTCTGGTCCTGGACAGGTTGAACCTCCTCATGCTGCTGCTGATGATCAGGCTGAACCTGCTCCTCCCACGGGCCCCATCCCGCTGCCTACTGCACATTATCAGCCCATCCCACCCCCTCATTCTGTCCTTGGTGAGGGCCCGGAGGAACGGCATTCCATCCCAGAGCAGGGTATGGAGGCATTGCCCAAAACGGTTGCGGCACCTGAACTCCAGGCAATGGGTGGGGATTCCCATTGAGAGGGATTGGATCCTCATCCGCTGGGATCATGGCACCAGCAAATTCCCCTGATAAGATATAGCAACCAGCCGACCAAAACACCATGACATCACCCCAATTGGCAAATTCCCGAAAGGTGACCGAGCGAGGAACTAGTGCATTGTCAGGGAACGAGGCACGGACCAAAGCTCGAAGTTTACGCCTGTCAGTGCTATTCCAGTAGTGGAACTGTCCGAAGGAGCCAACCATATCAGCAATGCACTGGGTATTTCTATAGTCTAAAGGGATGCCGATGAACATCAACCACCCGGTCCGCTGGCCATGAATAGCACGAAAACCTTCACCCTAATTATGCGGGATAAAGCGGACAAAAAACTCATTGCCATCATCATCGACCCCTAAGGGAAACGGCGGATGCAGAGTAAAAGAGCCCCGGACAACTGGATCTTCCATCTCGAACAGACCAACTCCTTGAAACCAAGTCTGAGCAGAAATAACTGGAACATGCATCACTTGAACTAGGAAATCAAGAACCTGCTGACGCCGGACCCCAACTAGCTCTGGAGGCGGGATCGGCTCCACAATGGCCACCATGTACTGCTCATGCGCTCGGGGTGGTGGGACCGCCGGCGTGTAGAAGGTGCGGGGCAGACGATCTGCTCCGCCATCTTCAATGTCAAAGCCCGCTGGGATGAAGCGATGTGGGTCAATCTCAAACACCGCCATTGGAGGCTGCGGAGCAGGAGCCGGACCGGAACTGGGGGAAGCTTGGGTGTGCTCGACAGGGCGGTCAGGCGGCGATGGTGGCGGCGGAGAAGCAGAGGATGGGGTTTTCTCCGGAGTCGTTTGGTCTCGGGAAACTAGAGAGACGGGGGGAGCAAGGAAGTCCTCTGTTCGGTCCCGCTTCCCAAAACCCGGCGATGGGACTTTAGGCACCCAGACGGACAAGTCAGGCGGCTTGCCGGAGCAGTTTTTTTAACGTGTCCCGAACGAAAACAATTGCGGCACCGGATCTGATTCGTGCATGTCTCTGACGTGTGGCGCATAGCCAAGCAATGCTGACAGTCCCAATAACTCGCAGCCATATCTTCAATCATAACGTCAAAACTTTGCAGGTCTCGGATAATATCCTCAGGGGATGAAGCTCTAGAGGCCAGAGGTGATGGGCTGCCACCCTCGTCATCAGACAGACAGATGGGCTGTACCCTGGAGCCCAACTGAGGAACGTGGCCTGGCGAAGGTGTCTGACTGGGTGCAGGAGAATCCAAACCTTCCAATGCGAAAACTAATCGGCCACCCGAGGTTCCAGGGTTTAAACGGGCAGGAGATAAACCCTCCGGGGAAGGCGGGATTGTTCCAAACTGAATCGCCAGCCTTGCCGGCGGTGGGTTGGTCACCGGAGAATGATCATCCGCATCCTCATGAGAGGAAACATGGTAACCAGCTGCTCTGACCGTGGCCACCTCATCGGTGGACGGACCATAGCTATAGCCCTTACGCGCCGGGTATTGCATGAACGTGGCGAACGTAGCATGTTTCTTAGGAAGAGATTTGGCCACGCGAGCACGGAGAGAAGATTTGGCCGGAGGAAATTTCATGGCCTCTAAACCAAGGCGAGCTCTCCTCTTAGAGGGGCTAACTAAAACCCATTCCTCTTGGCATTCAGATTGCCAAAGACGAAATTCCTTCTGCCAATCAGGGCCGCCATGACTCCAGAGGTGGAAAAAACACTTGAACTGATCACAGACAAAACTCCTCTGGTGCAGAATGAAAAAACCCACCTCCTTGCAAGAAACGTTGAATGAGAAGACGCCATGGTGGAGGAAAGATACCTTGAGGTGTGAGCAGTATCCTCCGATGGCCGCCTCAAGAGCGAACCCCACATTTTCCTCATCAAGCCGGAAGGTGTGCCGTGCAAAAGAGACGACCATAATGAAATGGCCCGTGTCCTCCGTTGGGTGCACCGATCTGTTGAAGTTGCGTTGGATCTCAGACGCCAACTTCATCCCCGGGGAGAAATCCAATCCCAAGGAGAGCACTGCATGGACCGCCATGAGGAAGAAGACAACCAGAGGCGAGAGGAAGAGATGCCGGGAAAGATGAGCTGATTAGATGGCAAAACCCACGGTGGGATGTGGGGATCGCCGGCGATGTTGGGTGGCTAGGGTTAGGGTGGCGGTGGGGAGGTGGGAGTCGTCATCACGCGATCTGTGTCGGTCTCTATGCCGCATTATGTTTATCATGGGTGCATGTGCTACTGTATCAAATGCTTTGGCAAAGTCGAGTTTGAGAAGGATGATCTCCCGTCCAGGCTCATGACATTGATAAATGTATTGGTAAGCCCATGCCAGGCAATCTTGGATGGTTCTTCCCTTGAGGAAGCCATATTGGTTTCGGTGTACTAGCTGAAGAATTATGCATTGTAATCGATTGGCTAGAAGTTTCGTCAGTAATTTCAGACAACAGTTAAGCAAAGTGATCGGTCTGTAATCATTAACAGTCATGGTCGCGTGTACCTTGGGGATCAGGGTGATGAGGCCATCATTGATGCTGGTGATGTCAAGGTTTCCCTCATAGAATTTTGAGCAGAGCGAATAGAAATCATGCTTGATGATCGGCCAGCAAGCCTTGAGAAAAGCTCCACTAAACCCGTCAGGCCCCGGTGCATGATCAGGTGGCATTTCCTTGACAACTCCATCAATTTCTTCTGGAGTGAACGGCTCAGTGAGAAGATCAAGGTTGTTGGCCCGTTGGATTATTGCAGGCAAGTCAAATTTCATATCATATTGTGCTGTGGTTCCAAGTCTGGTTTTGTATGTGGAATGTAAAAGCGCCTCCTTACCAGGGTGATCATCAATCACACGATCATCATCAGTACGAAACGAGGCAATGTTGTTCTTATGATATCTTTTTGTCGCTATCACTTGAAAAAACTTAGTGTTTTCATCACCAAACTTGATCCAACATATGGTGCACCACTTTTTCCAGTAAAGCTTCTGGTATTTGAGCAGTCTGATAAGATGAGCTTTAAGGATTTTCCTGAAGTTTGTTTCTGGAATTGTGAGACAATGCTTGTTTTCCAGTTCGTCAAGATTTGCAAGGACCTCATTACAATTAGTGATTGCAATAGTAACCCGACAGATGTGTTTACTCCAAATCTTAAGAGCATGACGAAGGGCTTTGAACTTGTGAGATAGAGTAGCCGCAACATTTTTATTAGACACTGGTTTGTCCCAAACTTACTGCACAACATCCATAAACCCCGGGTGCAAAATCCAATATGATTCAAAGCGAAAAAGCTTACTTCGAGGGATGTTGGTTTCGATGGTAACCACACAGGGTATATGATCCGAAACTGGCTTGCCGAGGGGTTTCACAAGAGTTTTGGATATGAGTGGGTCCAGTGTAAAGAGGTGAGAAACCAATCTATTTGCTCAAGAAGTGGACCAGGTTGCATGTTACTCCATGTGAAAGATCTACCTTGTATCGGAAGCTCAATAAGTTGTTGCTTGCGAATAATATCGTTAAAAGTAAGCATGTCATTTAGTCTCTCTCTCTCTTGCAAAGTCACGGCCCTGGCAGAAACTACGACTCCCTCGGTCCATCCTTGCTTCTCTCGTGAAATCAATCATCGCTTCGCCGCCGTCACTCCTCTCCAACCATCGAGTTCTCAATTCTCATCAGCAAGTCTTCTCCTCTATTCCCCTCTCTTATACCCAAGCATCGTAATATTCTGCAGGTGGGTTCATCCGCCCTCTGATGTGTCCATCCTCCCAACAAGGCCCGTTGAAGGTGGCAGCTTCCTAGAGGTACAGGTTGTAGGGATGATTGCCCTCCACGCTGGATATCCATATATATGTATTTTGGAGGCTTTCACATCCTGGCATCCATAACACCGGCTGCACCATGTCTTTGTGTGCTCTGATGATTAGATTGGAATTCCCATGGCTGGCTATGGCATGCGTGGTGGAAACAACCTCATCTGCATACTTAGGCTCAAGTATAGCTGTTTCATGATACCCTACTACCTTTTTTTTTCTTCACAAAATCACCTAGCCAGGGTGCAAGCCGCCAACCTGAACATGTTTTCTCATTACGGTCGAGTTGACAACAATCAACCCAGAAAGGGACCCAAAGTACAGGGATATGCAGCATACTGATGCCCAGCCAGCTGAGTTTTTGTTTTGCCAAATTACATCACAGAAGACTGGTCAGGCCCCCAGGAGAGTAGGCCTCCTCGGTCGCTACGTTTAGGTCGGTACGACCAGACCATCAGTGTGGCAGCCACCACTTTGACAGCACGGTCGATCCTGAGGCGTTCCCATTGGCGGTGTCAAAACCGGCGAATCTCGGGTAGGGGGTCCCGAACTGTGCGTCTAGGATCGATGGTAATAGGAGACGGGGGACACAATGTTTACCCAGGTTCGGGCCCTCTCTATGGAGGTAATACCCTACTCCTGCTTGATTGATCTTGATGAATACGAGTATTACAAGAGTTGATGTACCACGAGATCGTAATGGCTAAACCCTAGATGTCTAGCTTGTATGAGTATGGTAATGAGTATATCCCCCCTCCGGACTAAGTCCTCTGGTTTATATAGACACCAGGAGGATCTAGGGTTACACCAGGTCGGTTACAAGGAAAGGAATCCACATATTTGGTCGCCAAGATTGCCTTCCACGCCAAGGAGAGTCCCATCCGAACACAGGTACAGTCTTCGGTCTTCGTATCTTAACAGCCCATCAGTCCGGCCCATGGCTAACAGGCCGGACGCCCGAGGACCCCTTAGTCCAGGACTCCCTCAGTAGCCCCCGAACCAGGCTTCAATGACGAGGTGTTCGGCGCGCAGATTGTCTTCGGCATTGCAAGGCGGGTTCCTCCTCCGACGGTCTCCAACTAATGTATTCGGCTTTTAATTCAATGCCGCACCCCTCGGCTTTTGTGCATCGATTACTTCCACTCCTACGTGTCGGGCGAATGCGGGCGGTCAGGGTATTTTTTTGCAAATAACACCCTGGCCATGTAAGAAAGGGCGTCTATTGAAAGATATTGGGTCTCAGATCCATTCGGCACCACGCAGAGAAAATCCTCAGAGATTGCCAGGAAAGACCGTTCCAATATGGCTAGCCTTCCCAGCTCCTCGTCCTGTTCCGACTCAGAGAAAGGCGAGTGGGAGAGGTGGTCTGTGTCCCACAGTCAACTGGCGAAGTTGCAAACGCAGGGATTTCTCCCCCCTGCGGATCTGGTCCCTGTTCGAGCAGGGCTGGCTTCTTTTAATGGCAAAACCCAGGCGGAGGATTTCCCCAATCCATCCGCGGGGGAACGAGTGTGCTTCGTCCCCTATCTGCTGAGGGGCGTGGGATTTCCAATTCACCCATTCCTCCGAGGGCTTCTGGAGTATTACGGCCTCCAGCTGCACAATTTTACCCCAGCATCCATCCTGCACGTTGCGGGTTATGTCGCTTTCTGCGAACTGTTCCTGGGTTGTGAGGCCCATTTTGATCTGTGGAGAAAGTTGTTTTGTCTTGTCCCGCGCAACCACGAGGGATCGATATTTGAAGTGGGCGGGGCCAAAATATGGCGCATTGCTGAGACCGGATACCTATCCAGCACACCAAAGAAAGCTTCCGAAGAGTGGACCTCTGAATGGTTTTACATTGATGATGTCGTACTTCCAGATCCGGTCTAGGGGGGTCTCCCTGAGTTTACAAGTGTTCCTCTGAAGAAACGCCCCAGCTGGCGCCCTGGAGCCTCGAGGAGGAAGATAGCGTGGAAGTTCGCCAACTCCTGAGCAAGATCAGGACGCTCGCCAGTCCGGATATACGATAGTTGAAGTAATGGCGACCTCCATAGTGTGGGGGGTCCAGCCACTCCAATACAGAGGACTTCCTATGTGGAACTACAATGGGGAAGATGACGCCTCCTGCTGTGGCAGGAAAGGTCCGGACACCCCTGCCACCCTAGCCAAAATATTGGCCGAACTGTTCAAGGGTGAGGAAGAGGAGTTCCTGCGCATCACGCATAGAGAAGGATATTCCATGTATAATCCTCCTAGTTGGGTAAGCCCCCAGCTCTTCTGTTCTACTCATTTTACTCCCTGTTTAACGAACAACTACCTACCCATTGATAGCAGCACTGGCGAAAGATCTCCGAAGGGCTTTACAGCCCCGCCCCGCAGCCCGAGGGCCACAATCAGGACCTTGACCCCGGATCCGAAGAGGATCCGGACATATTCGTGGTGCTCGAGAATGGTGTGTTTTACCAGGTGAGCTACGATGGCACCGAAGTGGCCATCATCGCCGATTACCCTGGTCTTCTCCCCGCTTCACACGTAAATAGTCAGGAGGCATCTCCCCCGAAAGGGTTCCCTCATTCCGCCTCACCCATCGCACTGTCTCGTGCTTCGAAGGGGAGGCGTTCGACATACCATGCTACTCCATGAGCGACTCCGAAGAGAGCGGCTCCCGCACTGGGCAAGCCTTCGAAGAGGAAGGCAAAGGAAGACATGGGCGAGCCCTCGTCAAAGAGGTATGGGTTTGCAAAATATGATATTTAATAGTCACATCCAACTGTGACTTTCATGTTCGTCCTGTATCAGGAAAAGAGTCCGCCGGACTGTGTCCGGGGGTCCGGGCAGTAATAGTCCTGACAGCCGGGATCCAGCCCCAGCCGAGGGGACGGGGGCCGATATGGGAGTGACGCCGGACTGTCCTTCGGCCGAGGGCTCGGAAAACATGTCCGTCACCAACTCGGAAGTGGAGAGCGCCATGAAAATCATCGGCGCTGGAGGGCCATTTTACGAGACCCCCGCTATTTGAAAGATGCGTTTAATGCCTTCAGCTCGGCCGATGCATACATCCGAGCTGCTCGAGATGGGCTTAGCGGAGCCCCAAAGCAGCATTTAAAAGATGTCTAGGTAAGTATACTGTGACTCAGTATGATAACCGTATGCCAGTAGCCCCCGAGACTTAAAGTAGTTGGGACAACTGATTTGAGGATCGCTGCATAATCAGGTTCTTTCGGAGAAGAACGACTTGCTGGCCCAAGAGCTGGAAAAGTGCCGGACGCAGTTAAACGCAGTGACCGCCGAACTAGAAAAATCCAAGGAGGCGTCCTCCGGTAATATTTCCCTCCATCGAGAAACAGTTATTGTATAGTGACTGTGCTAACATCGCGGCTTTATCTCATAACAGGATCATCGGATCAACTGGAGGAAAAAGAGTCGAAAAGACTGTATGCCACAAGCGAGCGGGTGTTGGCCCGAGTCAGACAGGAGAAAAACAAACTCCAAGATTTGAATACCAAACTGGGCGAAGAACTGAAAGACGTGCGAGCTCAGCTAGCCGAATCCGTAAAGGAGATCAAAAAGCTGCAAGGCGGCATATTCAGTTCGTGGCCGAATTTACCTTATAACAGTTTGGAGGTAAAAGTAGCTGATATAGCTATGATTGCAGGTATGCTGACAGGCCGTCCCGAAGAGGAGGTGTCCGGATCATCAAGTGATCTTCTACAAGGGCTGTCGCAATTGCACGAGCAGGCTCGGCAGGCAATGCGGAGTGTAGCCAAGGCCTTATGGCCATCCGGCTCCCTTCCAGGGAGTATGGAGGAGCTTGTAGATCTGTTCAAGGGAGCGCCACGGTGTATCCGACTATGGAAGATATCGGCCTGCCGAGAGGGTGCGCGAGAGGCCTGGGCCATGGTGAAAACGCGATACACCAGGCTGGATCCAAATAAAATGGCCCGGGTCGGACCGCTAGGGTCAAATGGGGAAGAAATTCCCGTTAGTTTAGTATATAACCAAGTAGAAGTAGCTGCCAAGTATTCCCAGCAGGATTGTAAGTTAGATAGCCTGCTGGACGGCATAGAGGAGGAAGTTTTTGAGTCCAAGTGACTATGTACTTTCCTTTGCATATGTAACTCTAGCTGCATTGTAAAACGATTGTCATGGCGGACCTTTTCGCTTCAACCTCTCGACCCAAAGGTGCGGAGTGTTTCCGAATACCAGAACGGCCGAGTAGACCAGGTATGCATGGAAACCAGGCGTAGGGGTCATAGTTGCTTGAACAGACAATTATCCGGCTAGTTATGTTATATTACATTAAGAGTGTAAGAAACATCTTCCAGAGAGAATAGTTTCGTTAAGGGTTCCTTTCCCTGGGTGTGCATGCATCGATGTGCATGTCTGAACTGTGACGAAGAAATCACAATGTGTATAGCTTCTGGGGGTTCCCGATGGGACGAATGCAAAAACATCTTTAGTTCACTGACCGAATATTCCCTTAAGAACACTAGCTTTCGGCTTCACCCAGTCCGAGGTACACATCCGGATGACCCGGCAGTAACAATCACAAAGGTGTTCCCTTTATGCCCTAGCCGAACTATCGGGAACGTAGGGCATAAGCACAGGAGCCAGGCAACCCGGCTTGGCTAAAACATAGTCATATCGATGCATATAATGGCGAAGAAAAGGTGCATATGATAGAAAACACATATGTGAAGAGCTTGATGCTCGGAAAATAATAATAGCAAGCTTCTGTCCAAGAAGCCCCCCAGGTATAATAGACGTACATACTTCAAGATGTATGCGTCGGGGGTGCACGGTCTAACCGCACGAAAGCTTTTAAAGCTAAAGAGAAAAAACGAAAAGAGAGAGAAAAAATAAAAGAAACAATAGGGGGAAGGAGACGAACAAAGATTTTGGCGCTAGGCATAGAATCTTCGGAGTCTGGCCGCGTTCCAGGGGTTCGGCTCTAGTCGATTGTCTGACGCATCACGCAGGAGATACGCCCCTCCTGTGAGAACTTCATCGATGATGAAGGGACCCTCCCACTTGGGCTTGAGTTTGTCCTTTTTCTTCTCCGACAGGCGTAGAACGAGTTCACCGACGTTGTAAGTTTTGGCCCGCACCTCTCTGCTTTGATACCTGCGAGCCTGCTGTTGATAAAATGCGGAACGGGCTTTTGCGATGTCGCGCTCCTCCTCCAGGGCATCCAAGCTGTCCTGCCGATCGAGCTCGGCCTCTCTCTCTTCGTACATGCGCACTCGAGGTGAGTCATGAATAATGTCGCAGGCCAGTACTGCCTCTGCGCCGTACACCATGAAGAAAGGTGTGTATCCGGTAGTGCGATTGGGCGTGGTCCGCAGCCCCCAGAGTACGGAGTTGAGCTCCTCAACCCAGTGCTTGTCTGATTCTTTCAAAGACCGCACTAGTCTAGGATTAATGCCGCTCATAATAAGACCATTGGCTCTTTCGACTTGACCGTTTGTCTGTGGATGATAGACAAAGGCGTAATCGAGCTTGATGCCCAGATTAGTGCACCAGGTTTTCACTTCGTCGGTTGTGAAGTTGGAGCCGTTATCCGTGATGATACTGTGTGGAACACCATAACGGTGTACGACGCCGGATATAAAGTATTACTGGCCCGGCCTTGGCCATTTTAACTGGTTTGGCCTCTATCCACTTGGTGAATTTGTCCACCATGACCAGCAGATATTTTTTCTTATGGCTTCCTCCTTTAAGGAGTCCAACCATATCCAGTCCCCAGACCGCAAAAGGCCAAGTGATGGGGATTGTTTGTAGGGCGGCAGGGGGCATATGGCTTTGGTGGGCGAAGAGTTGGCATCCACGCAACGTTGGACAAGGTCCTGTGCATCCGCTCGGGCCGTCAGCCAATAGAACCCTGTACTGAAGGCCTTGCTAACAAGGGCCCGAGCTGCGGCGTGGTGCCCGCCGAGACCGGCATGAATCTCAGCCAGGAGCTGCCGCCCCTCCTCCTCAGAGATACATCTTTGAAGGACTCCGGTGGCGCTTTTCTTATAGATCTCTCCGCCGTGAACCTTGTAGGCCTTCGAACGCCGGACAATGCGGCGGGCCTCATTCTGATCCTCAGGAAGTTCCTTCCTGTTAAGGTAGGCCAGGAAAGGTTCGGTCCATGGGGCAATGACTGCCATGATGAGATGCGCCGACGGTGTTATTTCGGTGGCTGAGCCTCCGATGATATCGGTCTGTTCGGAATCTGGGGTTATGTTCGGATCCGGACTGGCGTTGCCGTTTTCCCCCTGCCACACCACGGATGGCTTAACAAGCCTTTCCAGAAAGATATTAGGTGGGATAGGGTCGCGCTTAGCACCGATACGAGCAAGAACGTCCGCCGCTTGATTACTTTCTCGAGCCACATGATGGAACTCGAGCCCCTCAAACCGAGCTGACATTTTTATGATGGCATTACGATAAGCTACCATCTTCGGATCTTTGGCATCGAAGTCTCCATTTATTTGAGATGCTACAAGGTTTGAGTCCCCGCACACTTCCAGGCGTTGTATGCCCATGGAGACAGCCATCCGGAGACCATGCAATAAGGCCTCGTATTCAGCTGCGTTGTTGGAGTCCGTGTATAGTATTTGGAGTACGTACTGAACGACGTCTCCAGTAGGGGACGTTAAAACAACGCCCGCTCCTAGCCCTGCCAGCATTTTGGAGCCATCGAAATACATAACCCAATTGGAATATGTGCCGTACTCTTTAGGGAGTTCGGCCTCTGTCCATTCGGCGACGAAGTCAGCCAGTACTTGGGATTTAATAGCTCGACATGGTTTGTATATAATATCAAATGGAAGGAGCTCAATGGCCCATTTGGCAATCCGGCCCGTGGCATCGCGGTTGTTTATTATGTCGTTGAGTGGTACTTCTGAAGCCACCATGACCGAACACTCCTGGAAGTAGTGCCGTAGCTTTCGGGATGCCATGAAGACCGCGTATGCTATATTTTGATAATGGGGGTGCCGGGATTTGCATGGTGTAAGGACAGTGGATACGTAGTATACTGGCTTCTGAAGCGGGAATTTGTGTCCGTCCTGTTCTCGTTCAACGACGAGCACAGCGCTCACCACCTGATGTGTTGCCGATATGTATAATAACATGGGTTCGCCGACGTTTGGCGCGGCCAGGATTGGGTTGCTCGCTAGAAGGGTTTTTATTTCCTCCAGTCCGGCTGTTGCCGCGTCCGTCCACTCGAAGTGGTTGGTTTGCCGTAAAAGATGATAGAGTGGCAGTGCCTTTTCTCCCAATCTGGAGATAAAGCGGCTTAGAGCTGCCATGCAACTCGTGAGTTTTTGGACTTGTTTGAGGTCCGTTGGCATAGCCAATTGAGACAGAGCTTGAGTTTTGGATGGATTTGCTTCAATTCCTCTATTGGAAACGATGAAGCCCAGCAGTTTTCCCGCGGGGACGCCGAAAACACACTTTTCCGAATTGAGCTTAATGTCATACGCGCGCAGGTTGTCGAATGTGAGACGTAAATCGTCTATCAGTGTTTCAACGTGCCTAGTTTTGATGACGATGTCGTCCACATAGGCTTCAACTGTCTTGCCGATCTGTTTCTCCAGGCATGTTTGAATCATGCGTTGGTATGTGGCGCCGGCGTTCTTGAGCCCCGAAGGGCATGGTGTTAATGCAGAATGGCCCATACGGGGTAATAAATGCTTTTGCGGGTTGATCGGATTCCTTCATTTTGATTTGATGGTATCCGGAATATGCATCAAGGAAACAAAGTGAGTCGTGTCCTGCAGTAGCATCAATGATTTGATCGATGCGGGGGAGGGGGAAGGGATCCTTAGGGCAAGCCTTATTGAGGTCTTTAAAGTCGACGCACATGCGTCAGGATTTGTCCTTCTTTGGTACCATCACCAGGTTTGCCAGCCGGTCCGGATGTTTTATTTCTCTAATGAATCCGGCCTCAATTAGCTTGGCCAGCTCCTCCCCCATAGCTTGGCGTTTGGGTTCGGAAAAGCGCCGCAGTTCTTGTTTGACTGGTTTGTATCCCTTTAATATATTGAGGCTATGTTCGGCCAGTTCGCGTGGGATTCCAGGCATGTCAGAAGGGTGCCAGGCGAATATATCCCAGTTTTCACAAAGGAAATCTCGTAGCGCGGCGTCGACCGTTGGGTCTAGTTGTGCCCCAATAGATGCTGTCTTCTTGGAGTCCGTTGGGTGGACCTGGAATTTGACTATTTCTTCTGCCGGTTTGAAGGAGGTGGATTTGGGTCGTTTGTCTAAGATCACATCGTCCCTATCCACCGTGGAGTGCAGTGCAGTTAATTCCTCGGCCGCGAGGGCTTCAGATAATGCCTCGAGGGCTAGGGATGCGGTTTTGTTTTCGGCGCAGAGTGCTATGTCCGGATCACTCACAAGAGTGATTATGCTGTTGGGCCCGGGCATTTTGAGCTTTGTGTACCCGTAATGAGGTATAGCTTGGAAGCATGTAAAAGCATCTCGCCCCAACAGGGCGTGATATCCACTACTGAAAGGGGCCACCTGGAAAGTTATTTCTTCGGACCGATAATTCTCCGGCGTGCCGAATACCACGTCAAGTGTGATTTTTCCCGTGCACCGCGCCTCCCGACTGGGAATGATTCCTCGGAAGGTCGTGCTGCTTTGCTTGATGCGGCTTCTATCTATTTCCATTTTGTGGAGTGTATCCTCATAGATGAGGTTTAGTCCGCTGCCGCCGTCCATGAGGACCTTGGTGAGTCTAAAGCTGTCCACGATGGGACTGAGGACTAATGCGGCTGGCGCTCGGACTGTCTTGTATTCCGGTTCGTCACCGGCATTAAAGTTTATAGCCGTGTCGTTCCAAGGGTTTATCGCGGCGATTTGACAGACGTCGGTGAGGTCGCGGAGTGCCCTTTTGCGCTTATTATTTGAGGCGAATGTCTCGAAGATCGCCAATACTCTGGGGTCGTCGTCTTCTCGGGGGTGTTGATCTGGGATATTCTTGATGAGGATATTCTCCCCGCTCTTGGCCACTTGCCGGAGTATCCAACATGCTCTAAGGCTGTGTGTTGGTATGTTGTCCGGTGTTGCGTGTATTTTGCATGGCCCATCGAGTCATCCTTCCAGAACGGTTCCGCGCCCCGTAATGGACTTATATTTCTTTACTATAGGACCGGGCGTGCTACAAGGGTGTGCCCTTTTCGCCTGAATGAGCGGTTGAGTGGGGGCCGATGGTTCCCAATGAGTTGCCTGAGTTTTCCAGGCGCTTTCCATTACGCTGTACTTCTGCACGATAGTTGCCAGGTCAGCGAAGTGTAATAAGCGACGGCGGTTGATGGTGTTGAGTATTCCGTCGTCCGTGCAATTGTTGCAGAACGCTGATATCGCGTCCTCGTCACGGCAATCTTTAACCCTGTCCTTGACAAGGAGGAATCTGGCCCAGAAGTGGTGGACCGTTTCCTGAGACTGCTATTTCATGCTCATAAGAGCGCTTATATCTGGGTGGGTGGGTGGAATTGTATTCGGAACCTGACCCGATCGATGATCCGGAGTTTGAAGGTTTTCCAGACTTAACAGTCCAGGCTCCGGAGTATCTTCTGGTCGCTTATACCCGCCGTCCGATTCTATGTTCGGAAGGCCAGTCACCTCCTTTTGCTGGTGGGTATCCGGCTCTGTAGGGTCGGCGATCCGGGCATAGTCCGTCTTCAGTATAGGGGAAGAGTCTCCTTCTTGCTCCTCGACTACCGCTATCTGGTGGGTGACCGGTGGAGATTTGATATCTCTTTGGTCGGGTTTAACCCCGATTCGATCGTAATCTGTGGCGATTACCAGGGCGGCGATGCGATCAAGGAGCTCGTTTAAAGACGAAAACTCCACCGGATCCATCTGCTTGGAGTGCTTGGGGTCGATACCAAGGGGATTTTCGATGGCCCGAGAGGTCATCGTCGGCTTAACGGCCGGACGGGCGGTCATGGTGAGGCCGCCCAGCCGGAGGGTTTGGCCTGGGCCAGCTCTCCTCTCGCGGTGATATTGTCTTTAAGGACAAGGCGAGTCATCGAACCTGTCGTCGACGGCACAGTAGAACTCTCAATGAAAGCACCAATGTCAGTGTCAAAACTAGCGGATCTCGGGTAGGGGGTCCCGAACTGTGCGTCTAGGATCGATGGTAACAGGAGACGGGGGACACAATGTTTACCCAGGTTCGGGCCCTCTCTATGGAGGTAATACCCTACTTCCTGCTTGATTGATCTTGATGAATATGAGTATTACAAGAGTTGATCTACCACGAGATCATAATGGCTCAACCCTAGAAGTCTAGCTTGTATGACTATGGTAATGAGTATATCCCCCCTCCGGACTAAGTCCTCTGGTTTATGTAGACACCAGGAGGATCTAGGGTTACACCAGGTCGGTTACAAGGAAAGGAATCTACATATTTGGTCGCCAAGCTTGGCTTCCACGCCAAGGAGAGTCCCATCCGGACACGGGTACAGTCTTCGGTCTTGGTATCTTCACAGCCCATCAGTCCGGCCCGTGGCTAACAGGCCGGACGCCCGAGGACCCCTTAGTCCAGGACTCCCTCACCCATCTAATAGAAAATGTTCATAAAATTCGATTAATAGCTCTTAATGAGATGTCTTTTTTTTTCCATGATAATCTCATTTGACAGCGATCATTTTCATGTTTGGAGTAAAGAGGCATGGAAGTTCCAGGTTTGTTCAGTACACTTGCCTATCACATGTTTGTTAAAACTTTAAAAAGCTTAGGTGTGAGACTGTGATTTAAACTTCTTTTCAGAGGTGTTCTGATAATGACATATCTCAGATTTGTTTGTCCTCCAACGGATCACCATGTCATTTAGAACGACATATGCATTATTGAACAACTGGAGCTCCTACACTAATGTTATTAGCCAAGAAAAATTTACCATATATGCTGCTACTTCAGTTTGTTAAAACATGATTTTTCCATTGATATGTGGACACGTTTTGCGAGAAAGAACTATTAAATAATTTGGATTTTGTCCTCCATGGCAATAGTGGTTCCATCGGGAAGTTCAATTTAACTTATGAAGTTGGTTGATCCGTCCATCTCATAAGGAAAGATTGCATATGTGCGTTTGCATGGTAGGTTTACTGTTTAAAATTATGCAGATCAGTTCAGAGTCTAGGTTAAAATGTCCATGCATATGATCATTTAGTCCACTGTCGTCATCATGATGAGTGCCATAATTTTTTGTTGTTAATGATATTTTTGTAGTATCATTTTAACATACCTCATCTTAAACTAATATGGTATATCTTAGTGACCAAGCAGAGAAATATTTGTGGATTCAGACTCGGGGGTGGCCTGCAATAAAGAAAACATAGACAGTCTTAGCGGAATTAGTTGTTTTGATATATTTTATACAAACACCCTAAATTTTTTTAAACATTTATCTGTAACTTTCCAATATCTAGATAATGTCTGGGCAGTCAACATTTTCTCCAATATTACAGTTGGCCCTATTGCTATATAGGCGCGTGAGTGTCTTTTATCTGCTCTATCTGAATGTCCAACTTTTATCGTGTTGTATGTATTCTGTCATTTACATCCTGCATACCTTTAAAGCGTTGCATTAGAAGTGCTCATTCTGTGCTACTGTTGCCTATAAAAATAAATGGTTCACACCGTTGTATTAATGTTGTATACTCTTTGGGTAAAGCTTTGGTAAATGTAATACTGGTATAGTTCTGATAGATGATTGTTGTATGCTGCTACTTTACTTTTCAGTGACTTACATGGAACAACATTTATTTTCCTCTGAATAAAGGTAGTATTCGTTCATGGCTTATTGGTTCAATTTTCAGATCATAAACAAGTTCTGTTGAAGGAACAAGTTGTATTTGCTTCCGAGGAATAAATCACACATAACTTATGGATTTGCACGTTATAAGAAGTGTTTATCTAACTCTCATCTCACCTGATTAGATACTATTGCAAAGCTTGCTTCTAGCTGCAAAACACAGTTGAATCGATGGTTGCAGATCTCCAATATCTTTTTTCCATGCTACCAACCCTACTTTCTAAGGTATGTTGATGTTGGCGTGTGATAAAGCTATCATCCGTATTACATATAATCAGCTACTGCAACTTCAGACCACAACTCTTACTTCTCTAACATCTGCTCATTGATTATGCATTCAAGGCTACTGTCCAGTATATATATTATGTGGCGCAAAAAATATAATGTGTCCTTCTGTTTAAAGGTTGTTTGATAAGTTTATATGGCTATAACTGAATGAACTATGCGAAGGCAGTGCCATCTCATATGTATTTCAGATCAATATTCTGTAGCTTCTCGTTATTTGTTTTTTTAGCCGGGTACTAACTACCTTGCACATACACACGCTAAAATAGTGTGGCATGTTCAACTTCAAAAAAAGGGTAAGAACAAAATTGAAGTAAGAATGTAAATCTTAATAACATTAACCGCCTTCCATATTTGTATTTATGAACATGGCCTATTCAACACTACAATGCTATAGTAAATGTATCTTTGGTAGTAGGAACATCATATCGAATCTCTCTGACTAGATCCCATGACATGCAAATCTTCCTCACCACCTGTCATTACTAATTTTTTTAAGTGTTGCACAGTATGATCAATAAAACAAAAGGAAAGTTCAGGCGCCTAAGATATGTAAGATACATACATGCCAGAAGTGTTTGACTACGTTTGTGATTCTTTCGAAGTTATGCAAGCCACTCGACAGCTGGGATCTGAAAGCTACTATTACACATGGAAGAGGACATATATACATAACTATATGTAAAAGTCTAGGTAATTTATGTATGTGACTCGCCAAGTCTGTCGTCTCCTCAAGCTTTTCATTATATATGCACATTTATGCAGCAAAAAAACAGATACTTGTATGTGCTGAAAAATGATGCTATCGAAGGTATTTAAAAAATCACTTTAATGTTCATCTCAAGTGGTAGTATGGTAGACACAAGTTTACGGTGCTCCACTATTTGTCATCAGCCAACATTCTTATTTGCCATGTATGTTTTTTTGCGTACATTCATACTTAGTAAGGATAATCAAATACACCAAATAGTATAAGCTCGGATGACAAATTCCTTATTAAAATGTTGCCTAGAGGGCAATAAGTAGTTTATTTTCAATTTTATGGGACCAGATTCTGATTGGTGCTTTAGTGCCCCTATGAAGATATTGTTATTTACAGTTTGGCGAGTCATACATGTATCTTGATCAATGAATTACTTATCTATTTCCACAATGATCGATCAATGACAAATTCTTTATTATAAATGTTCTCGCAAGGATCCAACCAACATATTTGACATTGGAAATAGTTCTCATGCAAAATTTTAATATATTTTCTAGGCAAGAAAAACAAACGACGTGTAAAAAAATTAGTATATAATAGATGCAACCAATACTTTTGTTATTGTATGTTTTAAAAATAACTAGCCCGTGCAGTGGCACGAGTTGATGACTAGTACTATATAGAGACACAGTGGGGAGCAACTAATCAACGAGTACTCCTTGGTTTCCGCAAAAAAAGAGTACTCCTTGGGGAGCCCCTCCAAGGGTCATTTTTGGTAGGCTGTAAGCATGCCACTTGACACGCTCTCAAGCGCCGCCATGCGTCGCATGCTAGGCCCTCTCTTTGGGTTTTTCTGTACGTGTTTTTGGCTTTTAGATAACCTTTTTCTTTTTATTTGGATTTTAGGTTTTCCCCCGGTTTTTCCAGGTTTTGGAACAAAAAAAAAAGAAAAACATTGCCTGAAAAACGTATTTTTGTGAGTGCGAGAGGCACATATTTACTTCTAGTGGAGGCACAGATTTTCCATGTGCCTCTCGGGACGAGGACAAAGATGTGTTTTTCTACTACCGCCAGAGGCACAAATTTATTTTTCGTAGAGGCACATATTATCTTCTGCGAGAGGCACGGATTTACTTCTCGTGGAGGCATAGATTTGCTTTTGCGGGAGGCACAACCAGAAATGGGAAAAACATGGTTTCTTTATTTTCTTCCCCGAGAGGCACATATTTGCTTCTCATGGAAACACATATTTGCTTCCGCGAGGGGCACAGCTGTATCTCTTCGGAAAGGAAAAAAAGTGTAGAAGGTACTTTTTGTTCAAGTTTTATTCCATCCATTTTTTTGTGAAAAAATTGTCAAACCTATCAACGTGGTATCTAGTTTCAAAGATCTCGACGCTGGGAATCCAATAGTGAAATTGATTTCTAGAATTTGCATGCACGGTTTAAGAGATAAAACATTTTGAATAGACGAATGTACGAAAAAGAGAAAACTCACAAGTTGCGCCAAGGTTAGCACAAGCAGTGCATGTGCATCACTTTTCGCAACTTTAAAGATGGGAGTTACCTTTGCAAGAAGTACCCCTTAATTAGTGGTTTTCGATAGAGGTGGCGTGCACAAATGCTATGTCCCGTTTATTGATAGTCAAGTAGCGTGGCCCAACAACATGACAGCGAGCGGTTTTGGGAGGTATCTATGGAGGGAAGGTTCCGCGTGATTTGTTTCGGTATTCTTCTCTACCATTTCTTACAGTTTTTTAGCACACAGAGGAAAGGTCCCCCTTTCTCTCCTCTCCTCCCCTGTCGTCCCCGCAGGCGGCTGGGTGGAAACTTTACCCCGTCGTTGGCCTAGCTCTCTTCCCCACCTTCCCCTCTCCTTGTCGCCGCCTACTCGCTGTGTCGAGTAAAGCCCACCCGTCGCTGGTGAGGGAGAGGCCTCCTCTCCCACCTTCTTAAGTGGTGGTAGTGCGGGGCGTCCCCCTCGGGTGGCGGCTCGGCGCGTACATGGGGCGCGATACGTCCCCGACGTATCTAATTTTTTATTGATTGATTCTACTATATAAACAATCTTGTGTGCTTTACATGCCATTTTATATCATTTTTGTGGACTAACCTATTAACCTCCTAGTGACAGTTTCTGTTTTTTTTTTGCCTATTTCTTTGTTTTCGAGATGAAATTTTACGGTGATTTTTTTTTCTGAAACAGAAGCGACCCCAGAAGCTTCGGGGATGCACCAGATAATGTTCGACAAAGTCACAAGCTCAGAGGGTGTGTGTGCTTATGACTCCCTGGTTGGCCTGTTTGACCTAATTGCAGTGCTATAAATTCCCTAAAATCGAGAAACCACCAGAGCGAGACCCAAATCAATTATTCCGCCGCCTCAAGCCTCTGTTCTTCCATGATTCCATCTGCAGGCCTTCGGCAGTACTCTGTCGGAGAGGGGTAACCATTGGGGAGGCAATCTTCAGCGACCTTGTTGCCTCCATCATGATGTGTGAGTAGTTCCCACAAGTCCTACGGGTATATAGCAGTAGCTAGTAGGCTTTTCCTCTCCCTTTTTGATCTTCAATACAATGATCAGATCTATTCAATGTAATTCTCGCGGTGTCTTTTTTGGGATGCGATGAATTGTGGGTTTATGATCAGATTAATTAATCATTGAAGGTAACTGAGTCTATTATCAAATTTATTATGTGTGATTTTATAGCCTTGTATTTCAATTCGATCTATCGGTCTTATTTGGCCAAGTTTGATTTATCTTTAGTGAGAGAGTGATACGTACATATCTATAATTTTTTATTGTTCCATGCTATTAAAGTATCAATCTTGGATGTTTTATATACATTTACATGCAGCTTTATATCTTTTTTGGGACTGACCTATTAACTTAGTGCCCAGTGCCAGTTGCTATTTTTTTGCTTGTTTTTGGTTTCGCAGAATATCAGTACCAAATAAAGTCCAAATGCCACGAAACTTTGTGGAGATTTTTTCTGGCATAAGGGACACTAGAATCTTCGGGAGAAGACCAGACGTGGGAGCATGGGCCCACCACCCACTAGGGCGCGTCCAGTGGGACAGGTGTCGGTGTTAAAACCGGCGGATATCGGGTAGGGGATCCCGAACTGTGCGTCTAAGGTCGATGGTAACAGGAGACAGGGGACACAATGTTTACCCAGGTTCGGGCCCTCTCTATGGAAGTAATACCCTACTTCCTGCTTCATTCATCTTGATGAAGGAAATATGCCCTAGAGGCAATAATAAAGTTATTATTTATTTCCTTATATCATGATAAATGTTTATTATTCATGCTAGAATTGTATTAACCGAAAACATGATACATGTGTGAATACATAGACAAACAGAGTGTCACTAGTATGCCTCTACTTGACTAGCTCGTTAATAAAAGATGGTTAAGTTTCCTAGCCATAGACATGAGTTGTCATTTGATTAACGGGATCACATCATTAGGAGAATGACGTGATTGACTTGACCCATTCTGTTAGCTTAACACTTGATCGTTTAGTATGTTGCTATTGCTTTCTTCATGACTTATACATGTTCCTATGACTATGAGATTATGCAACTCCCGTTTACCGGAGGAACACTTTGTGTGCTACTAAACGTCACAACGTAACTGGGTGATTATAAAGGTGCTCTACAGGTGTCTCCGAAGGTACTTGTGGTTGGCGTATTTCGAGATTAGGGTTTGTCACTCCGATTGTCGGAGAGGTATCTCTGGGCCCACTCGGTAATGCACATCACTATAAGCCTTGCAAGCATTGTAACTAATGAGTTAGTTGCGGGGTGATGTATTACGGAACGAGTAAAGACACTTGCCGGTAACGAGATTGAACTAGGTATTGAGATACCGACGATCGAATCTCGGGCAAGTAACATACCGTTGACAAAGGGAACAACGTATGTTGTTATGCGGTTTGACCGATAAAGATCTTCGTAGAATATGTAGGAGCCAATATGAGCATCCAGGTTCCGGTATTGGTTATTGAACGGAGACGTGTCTCGGTCATGTCTACATAGTTCTCGAACCCATAGGGTCCGCACGCTTAAAGTTTCGGTGACGATTGTATTATGAGTTTTTGTGTTTTGATGTACCGAAGGTAGTTCCACTAGTGCAGAACAGGCCTTTATCACCGGTTCGTAAGGGCCTTTAGTGCCGGTTCTGCAACCGGCACTATGGAGTGGAGACTAAAGGCCCCCCCCTTTAGTACCGGTTCGGCACGAACCGGCGCTAAAGTGCCACCACGTGGCACGAGCCAGGCCCGGGTGCTGGTAGACCATTAGTACCGGTTGGTAGCACCAACCGGTACTAATGTTTGGGGGGGGGGGTTTGGTTTTAATTTTTATTTTTCCATTAATTTTGTGTTTTCCATTTAGTTTTTTTTGTTTGCTGGTATTTTACGATACTACATATTGTACACGTTATGCATATATATAAATTGATTTTCTCGTAGAACTGATCATATATATATATAATCGAATGTCTCACAACCACCATTAATTATTCACACATACACATGTATATATATATATATATATATATATATATATATATATGTATACAATTTCTGCTACATGTTGCCTTGGTGCCTTTGGAGCACGATGACAAGTGGTTCATGGGGGCGGTAGCGGGTAATAGTATTCTCCTTTGGGATCTATGACCTGGTCGAGCAAAAATCTCGCTATTTCCTCTTGAAGTGCTCGTATGCGCTCCTCTGATAGGAGCTTGTCCCGCACCTCTTTGAACAGTTAAGAAGGAGATCAATATGCATGTGTATTAGTTGTGTGACTAGATATAGACAATCATGTAAGATTTGTGAATATTGTTCTGGCAAACGTACCCAGTCCTGTCTGTCAGATCTGCTCCTTTCGGACGACATCATGCGAATGTTCTCGCAAACGTAGTATGCACACACTTCAGTCCCCGCCGCCTGCTTCAGGGCCTTTACGACAATAGAATTTAATCAGATAATAATTAATCAAGCATGTTAATTAATTAATGGTATTGAAACAAGAATTAAAGAGATGGTAGCTAGCTAGCTAGTACTACTTAATTACTTAACTTGGGTCGATACCAACATAGCTTTTGTCGCCATTTTCCTGGAGTCACCTTGATATACTTTGCCCAAGCCCTGCCCGCCGGCAAAGAAAATTAATAAAGGGGTTATAAAAAATAGTTCATATCAGGAAATGACGAACTAAATAGGCCGAGATATAGTTAATAATGATTGAAATAACCTGTCGACTATCCCCTTCACGATGCTGTAGTCACTATTTTTTTAAGTAGTGAGTCCAGTACTTCAACTTATCCTTCGTCAACTTTAATGTCTAACAAGATCCAGTGGAAGCTGCATGCGCATACGTTTTGCATGTATAAATTAAGCGGGCATGTGCATAACAGTAATCAACTATAACCCTAAACCCTACACACTTATTAACATCTAGCTAGTAAGCAAAAACAGAATTTGTAGTACAAGACAGTGTGACTCACTCGAAGTTGTAAGGAGGTAGTATATTTTCATTGCTATTGAGGTGCTTCAAGAACTCTAGCATGCATTTCTCTACATCTTGTCTACAACATCCTGCCACCACTCACTTTAGTACCCGTCTGTGGCACGAACAGGTGCTAAAGGTCGGCCACGAATCGGTACTAATGAAAGCGGCTGGCTAGCCGTTGGAACCGGCACTAATGCACACATTAGTGCCGGCTCAAAAGCAAACCGGCACTAATGTGCTTGACATTTGACCCTTTTTCTACTAGTGTTCGGAGTCCCAGATATGATCACGGACATGACGAGGAGTCTCGAAATGGTCGAGACATAAAGATTGATATATTGGAAGCCTATATTTGGATATCAGAAGTGTTCCAGGTGAAATCGGGATTTTACCGGAGTACCGGGGGTTACCGGAACCCCCCCCCCCCCCGGGAAGTAATGGGCCTATTGGGCCTTAGTGGAGAAGAGAGAGGGCAGCTAGGAGGTGGCGCGCGGCCCGCCTTGCCCCAGTCCGAATTGGACAAGGGAAGGGGGCGGCGGCCCCCCTCTCCTTCCTTCTCTCCACCTCCTCCTTCCCCCCTTCTCCTACTCCTACTAGGAAAGGAGGAGTCGAGTAGGAAATCCCCGCTTGGCGCGCCCTCCCTGGCCGGCCGCCTCTCCCCCCTTGCTCCTTTATATACGGGGGCAGGGGGCACCTCTAGACACAACAATTGATCTCTGGATCTCTTAGCTGTGTGCGGTGCCCCCCTCCACTATATTCTGCCTTGATCATATCGTAGTAGTGCTTAGGCGAAGCCCTGCGTCGGTAGAAACATCATCACCGTCACCACGCCATCGTGCTGACGGAACTCTCCCGTGAAGCTCTGCTGGATCGGAGTTCGCGGGACGTCATCGAGCTGAACGTGTGCGGAACTCAGAGGTGCTCTACGTTTGGTACTTGGATCGGTCGGATCGTGAAGACGTACGACTACATCAACCGCGTTGTGCTAACGCTTCCGCTTTCGGTCTACCAGGGTACGTGGACACACTCTCCCCTCTTGTTGCTATGCATCACCATGTTCCTGTGTGTGCATAGGATTTTTTTTGAAATTACTACGTTCCCCAACAGTGGCATCCGAGCCTGGTTTTATGCGTAGATGTTATATGCACGAGTAAAACACAAGTGAGTTGTGGGCGATACAAGTCATACTGCTTACCAGCATGTCATACTTTGGTTCGGCGGTATTGTTGGATGAAGCGGCCCAGACCGACATTACGCGTACGCTTACGCGAGACTAGTTCTACCGACGTGCTTTGCACACAGGTGGCTGGCGGGTGTCAGTTTCCCCAACTTTAGTTGAACCGAGTGTGGCTACGCCCGGTCCTTGAGAAGGTTAAAACAACACTAACTTGACGAACTATCGTTGTGGTTTTGATGCGTAGGTAAGAACTGTTCTTGCTCAGCCCGTAGCAGCCACGTAAAACTTGCAACAACAAAGTAGAGGACGTTTAACTTGTTTTTGTAGGGCATGTTGTGATGTGATATGGTCAAGGCATGATGCTATATTTTATTATATGAGATGATCATGTTTTGTAACCGAGTTATCGGCAACTGGCAGCAGCCATATGGTTGTCGCTTTATTATTTGCAATGCAATCGCCCTGTAATGCTTTAATTTATCACTAAGCGGTAGCGATAGTCGTAGAAGCAAAAAGTTGGCGAGACGACAACGATGCTACGATGGAGATCAAGGTGTCACGCCGGTGACAATGGTGATCATGACGGTGCTTCGGAGATGGAGATCACAAGCACAAGATGATGATGGCCATATCATATCACTTATATTGATTGCATGTGATGTTTATCCTTTATGCATCTTATTTTTGTTTGATTGACGGTAGCATTATAAGATGATCTCTCACTAAATTTCAAGATAAAAGTGTTCTCCCTGAGTATGCACCATTGCCAAAGTTCGTCGTGCCGAGACACCACGTGATGATCGGGTGTGATAAGCTCTACGTTCATCTACAACTGGCGCAAGCCAGTTTTGCACACGCAGAATACTCGGGTTAAGCTTGACGAGCCTAGCATATGCAGATATGGCCTCGAAACACTGAGACCGAAAGGTCGAGCGTGAATCATATAGTAAATATGATCAACATAGTGATGTTCACCATTGAAAACGACTCCATCTCATGTGATGATCGGTTATGGTTTAGTTGATTTGGATCACGTGATCACTTAGATGATTAGAGGGATGTCTATCGAAGTGGTAGTTCTTAAGTAATATGATTAATTGAACTTAAATTTATCATGAACTTAGTACCTGATAGTATATTGCTTGTCTATGTTGTTGTAGATAGATGGCCCGTGTTGTTGTTCCGTTAAATTTTAATGCGTTCCTTGAGAAAGCAAAGTTGAAAGATGATGGTAGCAATTACACGGACTGGGTCCGTAACTTGAGGATTATCCTCATTGCTGCACAGAAGAATTACGTCCTGGAAGCACCGCTGGGTGTACCACCTGCGCCAGCAACTGCAGACATTGTGAATGCCTGGCAGTCGCGTGTTGATGACTACTCAATAGTTCAGTGTGCCATGCTTTACGGCTTAGAACCGGGATTTCAACGACGTTTTGAACATCATGGAGCATACGAGATGTTACATGAATTGAAGTTAATATTTCAAGCAAATGCCCGGATTGAGAGATATGAAGTCTCCAGTAAGTTCTACATCTGCAAGATGGAGGAGAATAGTTTTGTCAGTGAGCATATACTCAGAATGTCTGGGTACTGCAATCACTTGATTCAATAGGGAGTTAATCTTCCAGATGATAGTGTCATTGACAGAATTCTTTAATCACTGCCACCAAGCTACAAGAGCTTTGTGATGAACTATAATATGCAAGGGATGAATAAGACAATTCCCGAGCTCTTCACAATGCTAAAGGCTGCGGAGGTAGAAATCAAGAAGGAGCATCAAGTGTTGATGGTCAATAAGACCACCAGTTTCAAAAAAAGGGTAAAGGGAAGAAGAAGGGGAACTTCAAGAAGAACAGCAAACAAGTTCTGCTCAAGAGAAGAAACCCAAGTCTGGACCTAAGCCTGAGACTGAGTGCTTCTACTGCACGCAGACTGGTCACTGGAAGCGGAATTGCCCCAAGTATTTGGCGGATAAGAAGGATGGCAAGGTGAACAAAGGTATATGTGATATACATGTTATTGATGTGTACCTTACCAGAGCTCGCAGTAGCACCTGGGTATTTGATATTGGTTCTGTTGCTAATATTTGCAACTCGAAACAGGGACTACGGATTAAGCGAAGACTAGCTAAGGACGAGGTGACGATGCGCGTGGGAAATGGTTCCAAAGTCGATGTGATCGCCGTCGGCACACTACCTCTACATCTACCTTCGGGATTAGTTTTAGACTTGAATAATTGTTATTTGGTGCCAGCGTTGAGCAAGAACATTATATCTGGATCTTGTTTGATGCGAGACAGTTATTCATTTAAATATGAGAATAATGGTTGTTCGATTTATATGAGTAATATCTTTTATGGTCATGCACCCTTGAAGAGTGGTCTATTTTTGTTGAATCTCGAATGTAGTGATACACATATTCATAATGTTGAAGCCAAAAAGATGCAGAGTTGATAATGATAGTGCAACTTATTTGTGGCACTGCCGTTTGGGTCATATTGGTGTAAAGCGCATGAAGAAACTCCATACTGATGGACTTTTGGAATCACTTGATTATGAATCACTTGTTACTTGCGAACCGTGCCTCATGGGCAAGATGACTAAAACGCCGTTCTCCGGAACTATGTAGCGAGCAACTGATTTGTTGGAGATCATACATACTGATGTATGTGGTCCAATGAATGTTGAGGCTCGCGGCGGGTATCGTTATTTTCTCACCTTCACAGATGATTTAAGCAGATATGGTTATATCTACTTAATGAAACATAAGTCTGAAACATTTGAAAAGTTCAAAGAATTTCAGAGCGAAGTTGAAAATCATCGTAACAAGAAAATAAAGTTTCTACGATCTGATCATGGAGGAGAATATTTGAGTTATGAGTTTGGTCTACATTTGAAACAATGCGGAATAGTTTCACAACTCACGCCACTTGGAACACCACAGCGTAATGGTGTGACCGAACGTCGTAATCGTACTTTACTAGATATGGCGCGATCTACGATGTCTCTTACTGATTTACCGCTATCCTATTGGGGTTATGCTTTAGAGACGGTTGCATTCACGTTAAATAGGGCACCATCGAAATCCGTTGAGACGATGCCTTATGAACTGTGGTTTGGCAAGAAACCAAAGTTGTCATTTCTTAAAGTTTGGGGCTGCGATGCTTATGTGAAAAAGCTTCAACCTGATAAGCTCGGACCCAAATCGGAGAAATGTGTCTTCATAGGATACCCAAAGGAAACTGTTGGGTACACCTTCTATCACAGATCCGAACGCAAAACATTCGTTGCCAAGAATGGATCCTTTCTACAGAAGGAGTTTCTCTCGAAAGAAGTGAGTGGGAGGAAAGTAGAACTTGATGAGGTAACTGTACCTGCTCCCTTATTGGAAAGTAGTTCATCACAGAAACCGGTTCCCGTGACACCTACACCAATTAGTGAGGAAGCTAATGATGATGATCATGAAGCTTCAGATCAAGTTACTACCGAACCTCGTAGGTCAACCAGAGTGAGATCAGCACCAGAGTGGTACGGTAATCCTGTTCTGGAGGTCATGTTACTAGACCATGACGAACCTACGAACTATGAAGAAGCGATGGTGAGCCCAGATTCCGCAAAATGGCTTGAGGCCATGAAATCTGAGATGGGATCCATGTATGAGAACAAAGTGTGGACTTTGGTTGACTTGCCCAATGATCGGCAAGCAATTGAGAATAAATGGATCTTCAAGAACAAGACAAACGCTGACGGTAATGTTACTGTTTATAAAGCTTGACTTGTTGCGAAAGGTTTTCGACAAGTTCAAGGGATTGACTACGATGAGACCTTCTCACCTGTAGCGATGCTTATGTCCGTCCGAATCGTGTTAGCAATTGCCGCATTTTATGATTATGAAATTTGGCAAATGGATGTAAAGACTGCATTCCTGAATGGATTTCTATAAGAAGAGTTGTATATGATGCAACCTGAAGGTTTTATCGATCCAAAGGGAGCTAACAAAGTGTGCAAGCTCCAGCGATCCATTTATGGACTGGTGCAAGCCTCTCGAAGTTGGAATAAACGTTTTGATAGTGTGATCAAAGCATATGGTTTTATACAGACTTTTGGAGAAGCCTTTATTTACAAGAAAGTGAGTGGGAGCTCTGTAGCATTTCTAATCTTATATGTGGATAACATATTGTTGATTGGAAATGATATATAATTTCTGGATAGCATAAAAGGATACTTGAATAAGAGTTTTTCAATGAAGGACCTTGGTGAAGCTGCTTACATATTGGGCATCAAGATCTATAGAGATAGGTCAAGACGCTTAATTGGACTTTCACAAAACACATACCTTAACATAGTTTTGAAGAAGTTCAAAATGGATCAAGCAAAGAAAGGGTTCTTGCCTGTGTTACAAGGTGTGAAGTTGAGTAAGACTCAATGCCCGACCACTGCAGAAGATAGAGAGAAAATGAAATATGTTCCCTATGCTTCAGCCATAGGCTCTATCATGTATGCAATGCTGTGTACCAGACCTGATGTGTGCCTTGCTATTAGTTTAGCAGGGAGGTACCAAAGTAATCCAGGAGTGGATCACTGGACAGCGGTCAAGAACATCCTGAAATACCTGAAAAGGACTAAGGATATGTTTCTCGTTTATGGAGGTGACAAAGAGCTCATCGTAAATGGTTAGGTTGATGCAAGCTTTGACACTGATTCGGACGATTCTAAATTGCAAACCGGATACGTGTTTATATTGAACGGTGGAGCTGTTAGTTGGTGCAGTTCTAAACAAAGCGTCGTGGCGGGATCTACGTGTGAAGCGGAGTACATAGCTGCTTCGGAAGCAGCAAATGAAGGAGTCTGGATGAAGGAGTTCATATCCGATCTAGGTGTCATACCTAGTTTATCGGGTCCAATGAAAATCTTCTGTGACAATACTGGTGCAATTGCCTTGGCAAAGGAATCCAGATTTCACAAGAGGACCAAGCACATCAAGAGACACTTCAATTCCATCCGGGACCAAGTCCAGGTGGGAGACATTGAAATTTGCAAGATACATACGGATCTGAATGTTGTAGACCCGTTGACTAAGCCTCTTCCACGAGAAAAACATGATCAACACCAAGGCTCCATGGGTGTTAGAATCATTACTGTGTAATCCAGATTATTGACACTAGTGCAAGTGGGAGACTGAAGGAAATATGCCCTAGAGGCAATAATAAAGTTATTATTTATTTCCTTATATCATGATAAATGTTTATTATTCATGATAGAATTGCATTAACCGGAAACATGATACATGTGTGAATACATAGACAAACAGAGTGTCACTTGTATGCCTCTACTTGACTAGCTTGTTAATCAAAGATGGTTAAGTTTCCTAGCCATAGACATGAGTTGTCATTTGATTAACGGGATCACATCATTAGGAGAATGATGTGATTGACTTGACCCATTCCATTAGCTTAGCACTTGATCGCTTAGTATGTTGCTATTGCTTTCTTCATGACTTATACATGTTCCTATGACTATGAGATTATGCCACTCCCGTTTACCGGAGGAACACTTTGTGTGCTACCAAACATCACAACGTAACTGGGTGATTATAAAGGTGCTCTACAGGTGTCTCCGAAGGTACTTGTTGGGTTGGCGTATTTCGAGATTAGGATTTGTCACTCCGATTGTCGGAGAGTTATCTCTGGGCCCACTCGGTAATGCACATCACTATAAGCCTTGCAAGCATTGTAACTAATGAGTTAGTTGCGGGATGATGTATGACGGAACGAGTAAAGAGACTTGCCGGTAACGAGATTGAACTAGGTATTGAGATACCGACGATCGAACCTCGGGCAAGTAACATACCGATGACAAAGGGAGCAACGTATGTCGTTATGCGGTTTGACCGATAAAGATCTTCGTAGAATATGTAGGAGCCAATATGAGTATCCAGGTTCCGCTATTGGTTATTGACCGGAGACGTGTCTCGGTCATGTCTACATAGTTCTCGAACCCGTAGTGTCAGCACGCTTAAAGTGTCAGTGACGATTGTATTATGAGTTTTTGTGTTTTGATGTACCGAAGGTAGTCCCGGATATGATCACCGACATGACGAGGATTCTCAAAATGGTCGAGACATAAAGATTGATATATTGGAAACCTATATTTGGATATCGGAAGTGTTCCAGGTGAAATCGGGATTTTACCGGAGTACCGGGGGTTACCGGAACCCCCCCCCCCCGGGAAGTAATGGGCCTATTGGGCCTTAGTGGAGAAGAGAGAGGGCAGCCAGGAGGTGGCGCGCGGCCCCCCTTGCCCCAATCCGAATTGGACAAGGGAAGGGGGCGGCGGCCCCCCTCTCCTTCCTTCTCTCCACCTCCTCCTTCCCTCCTTCTCCTACTCCTACTAGGAAAGGAGGAGTCCTACTCTCGGTGGGAGTAGGACTCCCCCCTTGGCGCGCCCTCCCTGGCCGGCCACCTCTCCCCCTTGGTCCTTTATATACGGGGCAGGGGGTACCTCTAGACAAAACAATTGATCTCTTAGCCGTGTGCGGTGCCCCCCTCCACCATATTCCACCTCGATCATATCATAGCAGTGCTTAGGCGAAGCCCTACGTCGGTAGCAACTTCATCACCGTCACCACGCCGTCGTGCTGACAGAACTCTCTCGTGAAGCTCTGCTAGATCGGAGTTTGCGGGACATCATCGAGCTGAACGTGTGCTGAACTCGGAGGTGCCGTACGTTCGGTACTTGGATCGGTCGGATCGTGAAGATGTACGACTGCATCAACCGCGCTGTGCTAACGCTTCCGCTTTCGTTCTACGATGGTACGTGGACACACTCTCCCCTCTCGTTGCTATGCATCACCATGTTCCTGTGTGTGCGTAGGAAATATTTTGAAATTACTACGTTCCCCAACACTTGATGAATATGAGTGTTACAAGAGTTGATCTACCATGAGCCTGTATGACTATGATTATCAGTATTCGGCCCTACGGACCTAACTCTTCGGTTTATATAGACAACGGAGGGATCTAGGGTTACATAAAGTCGGTTATAAAGAAAATGAATCTTCATATTTGGTCGCCAAGCTTGCCTTCCACGGCAAGGAGAGTCCCATCCAGACATGGGAGAAAGTCTTCGGTCTTCGTATCTTCACAGCCCATCAGTCCGGCCCATGTCTAACAGGTCGGACGCCCGAGGACCCCTTAGTCCAGGACTCCCTCAGTAGCCCCTGAACCAGGCTTCAATGACGAGGTGTCCGGCGCGCAGATTGTCTTCGGCATTGCAAGGCGGGTTCCCCTTTCCGGATACTTCAAGATAGTCTTCGGACGCAATGAACGTGTCTGGGTCTGCAACACAAGTACCACACACAACCGCAGAGAGTATAATATTTCACGAGTCCAATCCGCTGACAACTTTTTGTAATGTGACATCATGTCTGCCCGGTCATTATTTCGAACCGTTTTCGTCTGCTGTTCCGCATTTTGAGACGCGGTTTTCATTGGCACGTCTTGTCGAAGCAGAGATCGTGTCCCCTTATTGCGGGATTCTCATCAATACGGGCGTGGGTAATCTAACCGTGCCATTTACACAGCCCTTGGGAACAGGTGAGTTTTAAGGCAAGTGGGGAGGCGCTTAATATTCACTGCCTTTATAAGGAGATAAGGATTCCCTTTCTTCACCCACGCCTTCTCTCATTCTCTGCCCTTCCATTCACGAGCTCCAGCGCCCAAGTCCTCATCTTTTCCGCCTCGAGAAAGCACTCGACCATGTCTGGATCCGGAGCGCAAGGCAAGTGGATGGCCTCCTCCGTCAAGGAGAAGGACATCACCGAGCTTCGGGAGGCCGGGTATCTGGCAAAAGAGATCGCCCACCGGCTTCCGGCAAAGGGGCAAGTCGTCCGCACCCCAAAGCCCAACGAGAGGGTGGTGTTGATCCCCCATTTCTTCCGCGGGTTAGGGTTTCCTCTCCACCCTTTCGTCCCCGGACTTATGTTCTATTATGGGCTAGATTTCCACGATCTAGCTTCGAACTCTTTCCTCAACATCTCGGAATTCATTGTCGTGTGTGAGGCCTTCCTCCGCATCCAACCCCACTTCAGACTGTGGCTCAAGATCTTCAACGTGAAGCCGAAGGTGGTGGATGGCCAACACGCGGAGTGCGGAGGTGCCATGGTGAGCAAGCTGCCCAATGTCACATGGCCCAAAGGTACTTTTGTGGAGACCGTCAAGCAGTGGCTGAAACTGTGGTTCTATATCACAGAGCGACGCGGCTCCACCAGGGTCGCGGCTCCCGGATTCAAATCCGGAGCTCCACTGCGGCTCACCTCCTGGCTAGAGAAGGGCCTGAATTGGTCTTCATCGGACGAGCTGACGGCGCTGTAAACGCGCATCCAGGGCATGGTGGACAAGAACATCAAGCTCGTTAATGTGATCCAGGTGATGCTAGTTCGCCGAATCCTTCCATGCCAAAGCCGGATTCGCCACTTATGGGAGTTCGATCCGGCCAAGCACGAGTCCCTGCTATGGTTCTACGGAACCACGCACTAAGATATCTGGAAGGTGCTCTTTAAGGGCAATGAGACGCCGCCGGCCATAGACTCGGACTGCGGGCACGATCTTGCCCATCCTACCAGTGCGGTATGTCTTTCCTGTCTCAAGGCGCATCCTCTACTTGCTTCTTCAAGGAGGATATCTAAGCTTTACTATATTATTTTCTCAGGTATGGACAGAGAAGGCAGAGCGGATTCAATGTTCGGCTCCGCTGCCCGAAGAACCAGTCATCCCGCTCTTGGCGAAGATGCTGGTCCCGGCGCCTTATCAGGCTCTGGAGAAGAAGGCCAAGAAGAAGGCCAAGGGGGTCTGGAGTGGCCCCCGCCGCAAGGAAGCTTCAGACGTGTCTTCCGAAGACAAGACTCACTCCTCCGCCACCGAAGATGAGGAGGAGGAGGAGGAAGAAAACAGCTCTCCCCCTGATGGGGGGAGGAAGAAGAGGGCGGCCTCCACTAATCTGGAGGCAGGAGCATCCAAGAGGGGGGAGGGTTCCCTCGCGGATAACCCCGCGCGGGATGTTGACAACAGCCCAGAGCCGGGCCCTCGAAACAAGCCCCCAGCCGCATCATAAGTGCGAAAAACCCTGATGCGCTCATATGTCTGGCCTCTCTCCTTCACAATTTTAATACGTTGGATCATGCAATTGCAGTCCGGCCCGCGACAGCTCCCCGCGGTCCTCATCGGGGCATTCGCTGGATTCAAGGGCGATGGCCAGCGAGTCGCCACCGACGGCGCACTCTCCCCACGCCAAGGGTGATGCTGAGGTGCTGTCCCGAAGGACCTTCCCCGGCCAGGGAGTGGTTCCGGAGGTCATTAAGGTGGCGCCAGAGGATGACTCCTCGGCCGCCGGACACACGCGGGGGGGGGGGGGGGGGGGGGACGGCTCCGGGTTTAAGCGAGCAGCCTCCTCCAAAGGGAGGAGGTGTGCCTATTCCGCCGGTGACCTCTGTCCACCCAGAGGCACCGGATAATCTGCTGGAAGCGCTACCAGTTGCTTCCATTGTGGGGGAACACCGTGTCCTTATGGGCATGGTGGTTGAGAGGGTTCAGTCTGTCAAGAGCGGACTGACCGAAGCCTGCACCAGTCTGCTGACAGGCTTTGAGGTAAGTGACACAAAAGAAGAAGTCATGGTATAGACAGTAGCCCCTGAGACACTGTCCGGTGTTCGGAAAGAAAAGCCGGATAGAGGATCAAGTAATTTTCACAGGAAACTAACTAAATATGTCTTGTGTGAACGTGCAGGCGTCGTTGCTGGCCGCAACCTCTCATGCTGCTGAAGTCTCCGGACTAAAGTAGAGTCTACAGCGGGCCGAAGAAGAGCTCGGCCTTGTGAAAATGCAGCTGGAGGACAAGCAAGGTATGTGGTGGCTTGCTGTATATTCGAAAAGAATAAATGATGTGTACTGACCGAAGTGCCATGATATTTGTAGGAGCGGCGACCGAGGTCGAGGTCCTTAAGAAGGCGCTGGCCGAAGCCAAGGAGAAAGTTGCCAAGGAACGGGCCGCTCGTGAGAAGCACGAGGCCAGGCTTGATGAGGTCCAACAGGAGCTCCAGGATGCCGTGAAGAACTCGCCAAGGCTCGCCAAATCGCACAAGAAGCCCGGGCCGAAGCCCAAAGAACACTCCAGAAGATCTAACAGGCCAAGAAAATCGCCGCGGGTAAGGCTTTTATTATGCAAAGCAAGTACGCGAAGAAGAGGTATCTCTTACTAACCCAGATTTGGAGTTCTCTAGGGGCGTTTGCGGATCTGCCGCGCAGTGTTTCTGATGCTGCGGAATTCTTCCGAGCCGAAGAGGGGAGCTCAACGGAGAAGCTGTTCTGGTCGCAGTACCTTGCGCCAAAACATCCGGTGCCCTTTAGCGACCAGCTAAAACAGCTGGTCGAGTTGCATAGGGTGGCCGAGCTAGCCATGAAGGATTTAATAATCCGGCTGTGGCCTGCCGAAGCTATACCCAGCAGCTACTTCGGGCTCGTGAAGCGGCTGGTCAACGCCTGCCCCCGGCTTGACGTTATCAAGCGGTCGGTCTGCATCGAGGGTGCGCGGATGGCCTTCGCCCGCGTCAAGGTGCAGTGGGCGAAGATGAACGCAGTCAAGCTCGCGACCGAGGGTCCACCGGAGGGAAAGGAGCACCGCACGCCCGAACTATATTTTGACAATGTCCTGGAGGGATCCCGCATTGTGGCGGCGCAGTGCGCCAAAGATGTAATATTTGAATGAGTACATTTGTACTATCGTGCCCTATATTTTGGAATATGTTAATTTATTAAGATAAATGTTTGTTTAATATTCTACCTCCTGTGCGGCCGTGTTTATAAAATTCTGAGAGTTGGCCAGTCGTCGCCTTCAGCCCCCACGTAGATAGTACGGGGGTGTTCGGGATGGAATCTAAACACTCTTTATCCAATTGCTTGGTCCGTGAAGGAGGTGTTTAGCGCAACGAACCAGGCAATCGGACTATGTGGCTTTATCACCCTCACTTAGCCATAGGAGTTTGACAATGAAAATTTAGGTGCAGCCCCTAGTATCCGAACTCCGGTACTGTAAACACCTGATCGGGTAAGTACTGATCCTTCGCGTAATGCGGAAAATATCTCTAACGATTTGAAACCTCCGAAGAGCTGACCGGATCTCGCCGCATCATAACAGTCAGTTTTCGGCTTTCTCTACTGAGGTGCTCATCCGGATAAACCAGGACACAATCGTAGTAGTTCTCCCTTTACTACCCTAGTCGATATAGCGGAACATAAGGTAGTAAGCACTGGAGCCGGGCAACCCAACTATTGACCAAAGACATGATTCGGAGCCAATTCATATAATGCTAAATTCGGGGTGCTGAACTATGTTGTAAAAGGTGTTCGGACTTTGATAACGTATTGTGGGGCACTAGGAAGCCCCTGGCAAATTGAAACGTACCAAAGTGTACAGATGCTATTTGATAAAGTTATCAACAGAATAGGAAAACAGGAAAGAAAAAAGTGTAGTAAGCTAGGGCCGCAGAATTTGGGCCGCAAACTGTTTCCGTTATAATTTCATTATTGCGTCAAAGTGCATTCATACAAATAGTGCAATAAGCAAAAGGCTATTTAACCTGCCACAACCAAGGGAGAGCTGCATGTGGGTCCTGAAAACAGGTAAAGGGATCGTTAAAGAGACCACCTAAAAATTCCCCAGTACGTCCATCTTCTTGCCATCTTGGTGTATTTATCCTTCGAAAGGACCGGTAATCAGGCCATCACGGAGGGCCTGTGGAAAAGAAACCTGAAAAGGAAAAAAGGAAATAGTGAAAAGTATGTGTGTCCGGGGGCGGTCGAGCCGTATTGTGAATCACAAGCTAGTTATGCCTCCGTCTATGCCCATGGTATTTTGAGTGCGTAGTTATGTACGCGCGGTACTAATGCCGCCACTTGATCGGGACTGGGACGGAGGCCAAATTGCTAATCGAGGTCTTGACAAGCTGAGCTGTCGTGCCGCAGCATAGTCCGGACTCTCTTGACAGTGTCCGGGAGTTCGGCCGCAGAATTAAGGTTCTGCTTGAGAAGGCCGCTCTGTGCTTCTGCGGCTAATGCGGCGGTGTGCTCCTCTGTACGGAGGGAGCATTCCGTATTTCCATGGACTGTTATGACGCCGCGTGGTCCAGGCATCTTGAGCTTAAGATAAGCGTAGTGTGGCACCGCGTTGAAGCGCTCAAATGTAGTTTGTCCTAGCAGCGCATGATAGCCGCTACGAAACGGGACGATATCGAGGATCAACTCTTCGCTTCGGAAGTTGTCCGAAGATCCGAAGACAACCTCTAGTGTGATTGAGCCCGTACAGCGAGCCTCTACTCCTGGTATGACTCCTTTAAAGGTAGTTTTGGTGGGCTCGATCCTTGAGGGATTAATGCCGATTTTGCGCGCTCTATCCTGATAAAGCAGGTTCAAGCTGCTACCTCCGTCCATTAGGACCCGTGTTAGGTGGAATCCATCGATGATTGGATCGAGGACCAGTGTGGCTGACCCGCCATGACAGATACTGGTCGGATGGTCTCTGCAATCAAAGGTGATCGGACAGGAAGACCATGGATTGAATTTTGGGGCGACTGGCTCCATTGCATAGACGTCCCTGAGTACGCGCTTGCGTTCCCTCTTGGGGGTGTGGGTAGCGTATATCATGTTCACCATGTTGACCTAAGGAGGAAACTTGTTCTGTCCCCCTGTGTTCGGCGGCCGAGGCTCCTCGTCATCGTCCTCGCTTTCCGACCCCTTCTCCTTATTCTCGGCATTTAACTTGCCGGCCAGTTTGAAAACCCAACAATCTCTGTTGGTGTGGTTTGCTGGTTTTTCTGGGGTGCCATGGATCTGGCACGGACGATCGAGTATGCGGTCCAGGCTGGATGTGCCCGAATTGTTCTTATTGTATGGCTTCTTCCGCAGACCGGACTTGGAGCCACTTAATCCGGCGTTGACCGCCGTGTCATCGGTATTGTTGCCATTGTTTCGACGCTTATGTCTATTGCGTCGGGGCTTGCCGTTGCTATCCTTGGCTTTGGAGGTGGCAGGTTCGCTTGCATTATTATTGCAACTCGCTAGCCAACTATCTTCGCCCGCACAGAAGCGGGTCATAAGTGTCGTAAGGCTGCCACGGACTTCGGCTTTTCCTGCCTGAGATGTCGGGCGAGCCATTCGTCGCGGATGCTATGCTTAAAGGTCGCTAGGGCTTCGGCATCTGGACAGACGACGATCTGGTTCTTTAGTTTTAAGAACCTAGTCCAGAGTTTCCTGGCTGACTCTCCGGGCTGTTGGACTATATGACTTAAGTCATCTGCATCCGGAGGTCGGACATATGTTCCTTGGAAGTTGTCGAGGAAGGCTCCTTCCATGTCTTCCCAGCTGCCAATGGAGTTTTCGGGCAGACCGTTCTACCAGTACCGAGCCGGTCCTTTAAGTTTTAGTCGGAGATATTTGATGGTGTGGAGATCATCACCACGGACCACATGAATATGGAGAAGAAAATCCTCGATCCATACCGCGGGGTTTGTTGTCCCATCATATGATTCGATGTTTACGGGTTTGAACCCTTCTGGGAATTCGTGATCCATCACGTCGTCTGTGAAGCAAAGAGGGTGTGCGCCGCCTCTATACAGGGCCACATTGCGACGTAGCTCCGATGGAGTCCGTCTGCGGTTTTCGGCCCGGGTGTGACTAGGCTTGTCACGTCCGAATAGATAGTCGTCGTCACGTGTCGGGGCACGTCCTCGCGATCCGTAGATCGATTTGGTATGTCCTGCTCTATTGTCCAGGTCCTGCGGAAGGTCGTAGGTATGTCCCCGAGCTGTTTTATCTCTGCCTTTACGGTGAGGTGGGGCGGGATGGTGTTCGGCTTGAGTTGCCACTTTGCCCCGACCACGTGGTGGTCGGTCAGCCGGATTGCGCGATGATGGTACAGGCTGCAGCGCCTCATCATCGAACTGAGGTAGTAATCTACGCTTCAGGTAACTTTTGGCTAGGCGCCTGAGGCCGTATTCCTCGGCTGCCAGGACATCAGTCCATCTATCGTTTAGCAGATCTTGATCAGCTTGAAGCTGCTGCTGCTTCTTTTTTAGGCTCCTTGCAGTAGCTATTAGCTAGTGCTTAAAGCGCTCCAGGTCGAGAGGTTGCTCGGGCATGATGAAATCCTCGTTGCCGAGGCACGCCTCCTCCTCGGAGAGCGGAACAAAATTACTGTCCTCAGAGTCTTCGTTTGTGGCCTGTTCAGCAGGGCTAACTTGCCCATCTTCCCGATCGTCCTGTTCGGCAGTTTGTTCGTCGGGATCTTCTCTGTCTTCGGCACCGTCCGGAGTGTCATCATCTCCTATGCCGGTGTTGTTGTCTTTGCTGCGGCGTGATTTAGAGCGGCGCCGCTGACGCCGGCGCTTTAGTTGTGTCTTTGGGGGGTCATCCTCAGCTGGATTTTCCTTGTCATCGCCGCTATTATCTTTTGGTGCATCCACCATGTATACGTCATATGAGAAAGTGGCCATCCATCGTCCGGTGAACGGCGGGTTTTGGGCCTCCTCTTCTCCGGCATCATCGTCCATACCGTCGATGTCTTTGGAGCCGTAAGCGAGCGTGTCGATTAGGTCCTCGACAGTGGCTATGCAGTGGGTGGTGGGTGGGAAGCGAAATTCCTCGTCATCAGCCTCCAGTTCGAACCGGATATAATTCGGCTGTGAGTCCCCCGCTAAGGATAGATTTTTTAATGAGTTTAGCATGTCGCCTAAAGGCGAGTGCTGGAAGATGTCCGCGGCACTGAATTCGAGGATCGATGACTGATCCAGCTCAGTGAGCGCAGACGCACATGGTTCGGAACCTGTAGCCGGAAACGAGTCCGAGGTTCCAGTGACACAGACGTCACCCGAGGTTAAGTCTATGTGCGGCTCCAACGCCGTTGAGTCTGCGGCTTCCGTGGCGGGGTTGAGCTTCCCGTCCTCGGATGGCGCAATCTGCTCCGGATCTGAGGCCAGAGCGGTTACATGTGCTATCTCCTGGGTATGATCCGATGACAGATTTACGTCATGTTCATCGCGATGGCAGGGAGCGGCTGCCGTGGTCTCGAATCCGTCGAAGATCAAGTCTCCGTGGATATCCACGACGTAGTTCAAGCTTCCAAACCTGACCTGATGGCTAGGGGCGTAGCTTTCGATCTGCTCCAGATGGCCAAGCGAGTTGGCCCGCAGAGCGAAGCCGCCGAATACGAAGATTTGTCCGGGGAGGAAGACTTCCCTTTGGACATCATCGTTATGGATGATCGAAGGAGCCATCAAAACCTTTTGACGACGGCAGAGTGGAACTCTCAATGAAAGCACCAATGTCGGTGTCAAAACCGGCGAATCTCGGGTAGGGGGTCCCGAACTGTGCGTCTAAGGTCGATGGTAACAGGAGACAGGGGACACAATGTTTACCCAGGCTCGGGCCCTGTCTATGGAGGTAATACCCTACTTCCTACTTGATTGATCTTGCTGAATGTGAGTGTTACAAGAGTTTATATACCACGAGATCGTAATGGCTAAAACCCTAGAAGTCTAGCCTATATGACTATGATTATGAGTATTCGGCCCTACGGGCCTAACCCTCCGGTTTATATAGACACCGGAGGGATCTAGGGTTACATAAAGTCGGTTACAGAGAAAGGAATCTTCATATTTGGTCGACAAGCTTCCCTTCCACGCCAAGGAGAGTCCCATCCGGACACGGGAGAAAGTCTTCGGTCTTCGTATCTTCACAGCCCATCAGTCCGGCCCATGTCTAACAGGTCGGACGCCCGAGGACCCCTTAGTCCAGGACTCCCTCAAAGGGCCCCTTCCCGGATAACTCCGCGTGGGACGTCGATAGCAGCCCAGGGCGACGCCCCCGAGAGAAGCCCCTGGCCGCATCGTGAGTACCGAAAGACCTTGATGCATCCCTATATCCGGCCTCCCTACTTCACAGTTTTAACATGTTTATGCAATTGCAGTCCGGCCCGCAATAGCTCCATGCAATCCTCATCGGGAGATTCGCTGGACTCAAAGGCGATGGCCAGCGAGTCACCACCGACGGCTCACTCTCCCCAGGCCAAGGGTGACGCCGAGGTGCTGTCCCGAAGGACCTTGCCCGGCTAGGGAGAGGTTCAGGAGGCCGTCAAGGCGGCGCCAGAGGATGACTCCTCAGCCGCCGGACACACGGGGAGGGGGGGAAGCCCCCATGGATACTGGCGATGGGGGCCATGCTCAGTTCGGCCCCCAGCCGAATATGATTCCGGAGACCTATACGGCTCGGGGATCCGACGAGCGACCTCCTTCGAAAGAAGGGGGTGTGCCCAATCCGCCGGTGACCTTCGTCCAACCAGAGGCACCGGATAATCTGCTGGAAGCGCTACGAGGCGCTTCCATTGTGGATGAACACCGTATCCATATGGGTACGGTGATTGAGAGGGTTCAGTCTATCAAGAGCGGACTAACGGAAGCCTGCAGCAACCTACTGTTAGGTTTTGAGGTAAGCGACACGAAAGAGAAAGTTCCACTATAGACAGTAGCCCCCGAGACATTGTCCGGTGTTCGGAAAGAAAAGCCAGACAGAGGATCAATTTATTTTCGCAGGAAACTAACTAAAAGATGTCTTATGTGAATAAGTAGGTGTCGTTACTCCCCGCAACCTCGCATGCTGCCGAAGTCTCCGGACTAAAGCAGAAACTGGAGAGGGCCGAGGAGGAGCTCGCCCAAGCGAGGAAGGAGCTAGAAGACAAGCAAGGTATGTAATGACTTGCTGTATATTCGGAAAGAATAAATGATGTGTATTGACCGTAGTGCCATGATATGTGTAGGAGCGGCGACCGAGGTTGAGGTCCTTAAAAAGGCCCTGGCCGAGGCCGAGGAGAAAGCTGCCAAGGAAAAGGCCGCCCGTGAGAAGCACGAGGCTAGGCTTGATGAGGTCCAACAAGAGCTCCAGGATGTCGTGAAGAAATGCGAATCCTTGGAGCGCGACATTTTGGCTCGAGAGGCCGAACTCACAAAGGCTCGCCAAAGCGCGGAAGAGGCCCGGGTTGAGGCCCAGGGCGCCCTCCAGGAGATCCAGGAGGCCAAGAAAATCACAGTGGGTAAGGCGTTTAGTATGCAAAGCAAGTATGCGAAGAAGAAGTATTTCTTACTAACCCGGATTCGGAGTTCTCCAGGGGCGTTTACAGATTTGCCGCACAGTGTTTCTGGCGCTACGGAATTCTTCCGAGTCGAAGAGGGGAGCTCAACGGAGAAGCTGTCCTGGTCGCAATACCTTGCGCCAGAACATCCGGTGCCCTTTAGCGACCAGCTAAAACAACTGGTCGAGCTGCATAGGGTGGCCGAGCTAGCCATGAAGGATTTAATAATCCGGCTGTGGCCTGCCGAAGCTATACCCAGCAGCTACTTCGGGCTCGTGAAGCGGCTGGTCAACGCCTGCCCCCGGCTTGACGTTATCAAGCGGTCGGTCTGCATCGAGGGTGCGCGGATGGCCTTCGCCTGCATTGGGCGAAGATGAACGCAGTCAAGCTCGCGACCGAGGGTCCGGCCGAGGGCAAGGAGCACCGCACGCCCGAACTATATTTTGACAATGTCCTGGAGGGATCCCGCATTGTGGCGGCGCAGTGCGCGCAAGATGTAATCTTTGAATGAGTACATTTGTAATATCTTGCCCTGTATTGTGGAACAAGTTAATTTATGCAATATAAATGTTTGTTTAATATTTTACCTCCTGTGCGGCCGTGTTTATAAAATTCTGAGAGTTGGCCAGTCTCGGCTTCAGCCCCCACGTAGATAATACGGGGGTGTTCGGGATGGAATCTAAACACTCTTTATCCAATTGTTTGGTCCGTGAAGGAGGTGTTTAGCGCAACGAACCAGGCAATCGGACTATGTGGCTTTATCACCCTCACTTAGCCATAGGAGTTTGACAATGAAAATTTAGGCGCAGCCCATAGTATCCGAACTAGGGTACTGTAAACACCTGATTGGGTAAGTACCGATCCTTCGCGTAATGCGGAAAAAATCTCTAACGATTTGAAACCTCCGAAGAGCTGACCGGCTCTCGCCGAATCATGACAGTCAGTTTTCGGCTTTCTCTACTGAGGTGCTCATCCGGATAAACCAGGACACAATCGCAGTAGTTCTCCCTTTACTACCCTAGCCGATATAGTGGAACGTAAGGTAGTAAGCACAAGAGCCGGGCAACCCAACTATTGACCAAAGACATGATTAGGAGCCAATGCATATAATGCTAAATTTGGGGTGCCGAACCACATTGTAAAAGGTGTTCGGACTTTGTTGCCGTATTGTGGGGCGCTAGGAAGCCCCTCGCAAATTGAAACGTACCAAAGTGTACGGATGTTATTTGATAAAGTTATCAACGGAAAAGGAAAACAGGAAAGAAGAAAGTGTAGTAAGCTAGGGCCGCGGAATTTGGGCCGCAAACTGTTTACATTATAATTTCATTAGTGCGTCAAAGCGCATTCATACAAATAGTGCAATAAGCAAAATGCTATTTAACCTGCCGCAACCAAGGGAGAGCTGTGTGTGGGTCCTGAAAACAGGTAAAGGGATTGTTAAAGAGACCACCTAAAAATTCCCTAGTACGTCCATGCTTCTTGCCGTCTTGGTGCATTTATCCTTCGAAAGGACCGGTAATCAGGCCATCAGGGAGGGCCTGTGGAAAAGAAACCTGAAAAGCAGAAAAAGGAAATAGTGAAAAGTATGTGTGTCCGGGGGCGGTCGAGCCGTATTGTGGATCGCAAGCTAGTTATGCCTCCGCCTATGCCCATGGTATTTTGAGTGCATAGTTATGTACACGCGGTACTAATGCCGCCACTTGGTCGAGACTGGGACGGAGGCCGAATTGCTAGTCGAGCTCTTGACGAGCTGAGATGTCCTGCTGCAGAATAGTCTGGACTCTCCTGACGGTGTCCGGGAGCTCGGCCACCGAATTAAGGTTCTGCTTGAAGAGGCCGCTCTGTACTTCTGCTGCTAAGGCAGCGGTGTGTTCCCGGGTACGGAGGGAGGGTTCCGTGTTTCCATTAACTATTATGACGCCGCGTGGACCGGGCATCTTGAGATTAAGATAAGCGTAGTGTGGCACCGCGTGTTCCTGCGGAGATAATAGAATCCAAAATCTTCCCCGCCACCACTGTGGGCCAATCCACTTTGACTCGATTTTATAGTTTACATACCTTTGGCAAAGATATCCGCGGAGGCCGGTTCGTTCGTCCTATTCTGATATTTAGGACCAAGAGGTACTGGATTCTCTTTCGGATAGGCTCAAATGCAGTTCGTCCTAGCAACGCATGATAGCCGCTGCGAAACGGGACGGTATCGAAGATCAACTCTTCGCTTCGGAAGTTGTCCGGAGATCCGAAGACAACCTCTAGTGTGATTGAGCCCGTACAGCGAGCATCTACTCATGGTATGACTCCTTTAAAGGTAGTTTTGGTGGGCTTGATCCTTGAGGGATTAATGCCCATTTTGCGCGCTGTGTCCTAATAAAGCAGGTTCAAGCTGCTACCTCCGTCCATTGGGACTCGTGCTAGGTGGAATCCATCGATGATTGGATCGAGGACTAGTGCGGCTGACCCGCCATGACGGATACTGGTCGGATGGTCTCTGCGATCAAAGGTGATCAGACAGCAAGACCATGGATTGAATTTTGGGGCGACTGGCTCCATTGCATAGACGTCCCTGAGTGCGCGCTTGCGTTCCCTCTTGGGGATGTGGGTAGCGTATATCATGTTCACCGTTTTGACCTTAGGGGGAAACTTCTTCTGTCCCCCTGTGTTCGGTTGCTGAGGCTCCTCGTCATCGTCCTCGCTTTGCGACCCCTTGATACGTCTCCAACGTATCTATAATTTTTGATTGTTCCATGCTATTATATTATCTGTTTTGGATGTTTATGGGCTTTAGTAAACACTTTTATATTATTTTTAGGACTAACCTATTAACCGGAGGCCCAGCCCAAATTGTTGTTTTCTTGCCTACTTCAGTGTTTCGAAGAAAGGGAATACCAAACGTTGTCCAAATGGAATGAAACCTTCGAGAGAGTTATTTTTGGAAGGGAAGGAATCCAGGAGACTTGAAGTAGATGTCAGGGGAGCTTTGAGGTGGCCACGAGGCAGGGAGGCGCGCCTGCCCCCCTGGGCGCGCCCCCGACCCTCGTGGGTCCCTCGTGGCTCCCCTGACCGACTTCTTTCGCCTATATATATCCATATACCCTAAAAACATTGGGGAATAGAATAGATAGGGAGTTCCGCCGCCGCAAGCCTCTGTAGCCACCAAAAACCAATCAGGACCCTGTTCCGGCACCCTACCGGAGGGGGAATCCCTCACCGGTGGCCATCTTGATCATCCCGGCGCTCTCCACGACGAGGAGGGAGTAGGTCACCCTCGGGGCTGAGGGTATGTACCAGTAGCTATGTGTTTGATCTCTCTCTCTCTCGTGTTCTTGAGATGGTACGATCTTGATGTACCACGAGCTTTGCTATTATAGTTGGATCTTATGATGTTTCTCCCCCTCTACTCTCTTGTAATGGATTGAGTTTTCCCTTTGAAGTTATCTTATCGGATTGAGTCTTTAAGGATTTGAGAACACTTGATGTATGTCTTGCATGTGCTTATCTGTGGTGACAATGGGATATCACGTGATTCACTTGATGTATGTTTTGGTGATCAACTTGCAGGTTGCGTGACCTCGTGAACTTATGCATAGGGGTTGGCACACGTTTTCGTCTTGACTCTCCGGTAGAAACTTTGGGGCAATCTTTGAAGTACTTTGTGTTGGTTTGAATAGATGAATCTGAGATTGTGTGATGCATATCGTATAATCATGCCCACGAATACTCGAGGTGACATTGGAGTATCTAGGTGACATTAGGGTTTTGGTTGATATGTGTCTTAAGGTGTTATTCTAGTACGAACTCTTGAATAGATCGATCCGAAAGAATAACTTTGAGGTGGTTTCGTACCCTACAATAATCTCTTCGTTTGTTCTCCGCTATTAGTGACTTTGGAGTGACTCTTTGTTGCATGTTGAGGGATAGTTATATGATCCAATTATGTTATTATTGTTGAGAGGACTTGCACTAGTGAAAGTATGAACCCTAGGCCTTGTTTCAACACATTGCAATACCGTTTACGCTCACTTTTATCATTAGTTACCTTGCTGTTTTTATATTTTCAGATTAAAAAACCTATATCTACCATCCATATTGCACTTGTATGTCCATCTCTTCGCGAACTAGTGCACCTATACAATTTACCATTGTATTGGGTGTGTTGGGGACACAAGAGACTCTTTGTTATTTGGTTGCAGGGTTGTTTAAGAGAGACCATCTTCAACCTACGCCTCCCACGGATTGATAAACCTTAGGTCATCCACTTGAGGGAAATTTGCTACTGTCCTACAAACCTCTCCACTTGGAGGCCCAACAACGTCTACAAGAAGAAGGTTGTGTAGTAGACATCAAGCAGTTTCTGGCGCCGTTCCCGGGGAGGTGAGTGCTTGAAGGTATATCTTTAGATCTTGCAATCGAATCTTTTAGTTTCTTGTTTTTAGCACTAGTTTAGTTTATAAAAGAAAACTATAAAAAATGGAATTGAGTTTGCCACATATGCTTCATCTTTTTAATATCTTTCGTGAGTATGATGGAAAGGAAAATTGTGCCAAAGTGTTAGAAGAAGAATGCATTAAAATGTTTGGCACTAAATCTTTGAATAATGAGCATGATTTCAATGTTGTTAGTATGAACTCTTTGAATATCCATAGTACTAATGATGATTGCACTAGTCATGATGAAAATGTCTCTTATAAGCATGTCAACTTTTGTGGAATACATAGAGCTTGCAAGTACACACCAATTAGGGAAAATAGATTTTGCAAAAGGCATAAGTATTTGGAAACTAAATGGTTGCAAGAAAGGCTAGATGTTTGTGCTGAAAATTTAAACTTTCTTAGCCGTACTTGTGAACTTTGCAATGAACGTGATCATTTCAGTACCCAATGCAAATTGTTTCATGATCGTATCGTGTCCAAAAATTGTGATGACTTGATTTCCCTTGCACATCATAATGAACTTAGTTTGCTCTTGGGTTATGAAGAAATGAAACGTATAACTAAAGTTATTCCAGAATTTGCCCTTGATAGAGTTCTTGATTTTGATTTAGAGGAAATTTATATGTATTGTGCGGTGAATTGCATTGAAAATCCTTATATTGCCAAGTATATAAAGAAAAGAAAAAAATAGAAGATGAAGAGAATACTAATGAAAGGGAAGAGACTTCCCAATATCCTCCTATTATTTCTTATGATGAATCAGGGAACGAGGAGGAGCTTTCTATTCAACCAATCTCATTAATAAGGAGCTCAAAAGAGAGGGTTAAACCCACACATGATGTGAAGAAGAAAAAGAAAAGACGGAGAAGTAAAGGTAGAAAGGTATCCCTCCCAAATGATGTTGCTCCTATTACTCATTGTGATGATGATAATTCCTATACTATTGGTGCTATCCAAACTATTAATGATGAGAGTGATTATGCTTATGATATGAAAAGGCCCAAGCTTGAAGGTGCTATGTTTGATGAGAATGACATGTTTGAGAATATATTTGCTGAAATTAATGTTTGTCCCAAGCTTGGGGATGCTATGTTTAACGAAGATGATATTTTTAGCCTCCCAAGTTTTGATGAGAAAATTTATTATGATGATAGCAGGCCTCCTGTTTATGATGGTAACATTGATGAAAGTGGGTCTGGAAGAGTGTCAACTTTAGGAAGTAATGATCCCACTATTTTGGAGGGTGTTGAATTTTATTGTGACTATTATGAAAGTGGATTTGGAGAGGTCATGACTTTATTTAGTAATGATTCCACTATCTTGGAAGAGGTTTCAATCGATTATGATGAGAACAAAGTTGCTACTTATGATGATTATTGTGATGACACTTACGCTATAAAAAGTAGTGATGATTATATTTATAAAACTTGTCGTGATTACGCTTACCCATTTTCTGAACATTACTCTTTTAATGTGGAAACAATTTATAGTATCCGAGTCTCTTATGATACTCCCACTATTCCGATTGAGAAGAATTTTGCTTATGTGGAGAGTAATAAAATTTCTATGCTTGTAGATCATGAAAAGAATGCTTTAGGTGCTGGTTATATTGTTGAATTCATTCATGATGCTACTAAAAATTATTATGAGGGAGGATTATATGCTTGTAGGAATTGCAATAATATCAAGTTTCCTCTCTATGTGCTTAAAGTTTTGAAGTTATGCTTGTTTTGCCTTCCTATGCTAGTTGATTATTGTTCCCAACGCATAGGAAGTGGGTTAGACTTAAATGTGCTAGTCATATTCTTCATGATGCTCTCGTTATGTTTCAATCCTTATCTTTTATGTGAGCATCACGGAAATCATCATGCCTAGCTAGGGGCGTTAAACGTTAGCGCTTGTTGGGAGGCATCCCAATTTTATTTTTCTTTTTTTTTTTTGCTTTTTTCTTCTGTTTAGTAATAAATAAATCATCTAGCCTCTGGGTAGATGTGGTTTTACGTTTTAATTAGTGTTTTTAGCAAGTAAGACCTATAGGATCTTCTTGGATGATAGTTATTTGATCTTGCTGAAAATTCCAGAAACTATCTGTTCATGAAAACAATTGTTTAAAATCACCATAACATGATAAAATACTGATTCCAATTGCAGTAGATCAATAAACAAATTATCTAGGTCGTCCTATTTTGGTAGAATTTTTTGAGTTCCAGAAGTTTGCGTTAGTTACAGATTATTACAGACTGTTCTGTTTTTGACAGATTCTGTTTTCCGTGTGTTGTTTGCTTATTTTGATGAATCTATGGCTAGTAAAATAGTTTATAAACCATAGATAAGTTTGAATACAGTAGATTTAACATCAATACAAATAAATAATGAGTTCATTACAGTACCTTGAAGTGATGCTTTGTTTTCTTTCGCTAACGGAGCTCACGAGATTTTCTGTTAAGTTTTGTGTTGTGAAGTTTTCATGTTTTGGGTAAAGATTCGATGGACTATGGAATAAGGAGTGGCAAGAGCCTAAGCTTGGGGATTCCCAAGGCACCCCAAGGTAATATTCAAGAACAACCAAGAGCCTAAGCTTGGGGATGCCCCGGATGGCATCCCCTCTTTCGTCTTCGTTCATCGTTAACTTTACTTGGAGCTATATTGTTATTCACCACATTATATGTGTTTTGCTTGGAGCGTCGTTTTATTTTCTTTAGCTTTGCTTGCTGTTTGAATAAAATACTAAGATATGAAATTATTAAATGGGAGAGTCTTCACATAGCTAAATAGTTATTTAACTACTCATTGATCTTCACTTATATCTTTTGAGCTATATAGTTTTTGCTCTAGTGCTTCACTTATATCTTTTAGAGCACGGTAGTGGTTGTATTTTATAGAAATTATTGATCTCTCATGCTTCACTTATATTATTTTGAGAGTCTTAAACAGCATGGTAATTTGCTTTAATTGTGAAATTAAATATTCCATATTGAGTTCATTGAATATCATGAGAAGTTTGATACTTGATAAGTGTTTTGAGATATAAAGGTGGTAATATTAGAGTGTGCTAGTTGAGTAATTGTGAAATTGAGAAATACTTGTGTTAAAGTTGGCAAGTCCCGTAGCATGCACGTATGGTAAAATTTGTGTGACAATTTTGCCACATAAGGTGTTCTTTTATTGCTTTCCTTATGAGTGGTGGTCGGGGACGAGCGATGGTCTTTTCCTACCAATCTATCCCTCTAGGGGCATGCGTAGTAGTACTTTGCTTCGAGGGCTAATAAACTTTTGCAATAAGTATATGAGTTCTTTATGACTAATGTGAGTCCATGGATTATACGCACTCTCAACCTTCCACAATTTTCTAGCCTCTACGGTACCGTGCATTGCCCTTTCTCACCTTGAGAGTTGGTGCAAACTTCGCCGGTGCATCCAAACCGCGTGATATGATACGCTCTATCACACATAAACCTCCTTATATCTTCCTCAAAATAGCCACCATACCTACCTATGATGGCATTTCCATAGCCATTCCGAGATATATTGCCATGCAACTTTCCACCGTTCCGTTTATTATGACACGCTCCATCATTGTCATATTGCTTTGCATGATCATGTAGTTGACATCGTATTTGTGGCAAAGCCACCATTCATAATTTTTCATACATGTCACTCTTGATTCATTGCATATCCCAGTACACCGCCGGAGGCATTCACATAGAGTCATATTTTGTTCTAAGTATTGAGTTGTAATTCTTGGTTTGTAAGTAATAAAAGTGTGATGATCATCATTATTAGAGCATTGTCCCATGTGAGGAAAGGATGATGGAGACTATGATTCCCCCACAAGTCGGGATGAGATTCCGGACTAAATAAAAAAGAAAAGAAAAAAAGAGGCCAAAGAAAAAAAGGAGAAGGCCCAAGAAATAAAAAAAAATGAGAGAAAAAGAGAGAAGGGACAATGTTACTATCCTTTTTCTACACTTGTGCTTCAAAGTAGCACCATGATCTTCATGATACAGAGTCTCCTATGTTGTCACTTTCATATACTAGTGGGAAATTTTCATTATATAACTTGGCTTGTATATTCCAGTGATGGGCTTCCTCAAAATTCCCTAGGTCTTCGTGAGCAAGCAAGTTGGATGCACACCCACTTATTTTCTTTTGTTGATCTTTCATATATTTATAGCTCTAGTGCATCCGTTGCATGGCAATTCCTACTCCTCTCATTGACATCAATTGATGGGCATCTCCATAGCCTATTGTTTAGCCGCGTCAATGTGAGACTTTCTACCTTTTTGTCTTCTCTCATAACCCCCATCATTTTACTTTACTCCACCCATAGTGCTATATCCACGGCTTGCGCTCATGTATTGCGTAAGGGTTGAAAAGGCTGAAGCGCGTTAAAAAGTATGAACCAATTGCTCGTCTCGTCATCGGGGTTATGCATGATGAGAACGTTTGTGTGACGATATTGAAACATGGCCAAACTATATGATTTTGTAGGGATAAGCTTTCTTTGCCTATGTTATTTTGATAAGACATAATTGCTTGGTTAGCATGTTTGAAGTATTATTGTTTTTATGTCAACATTAAACTTTTATCTTGAATCTTATGGATCTGAATATTGTTGCCACAATAAAGAAAATTACATTGAGAATTATGTTAGGTAGCATTCCACATAAAAAATTCTGTTTTTATCATTTACCTCCTCGAGGACGAGCAGGAATTAAGCTTGGGGATGCTGATACGTCTCCAGGGTATCTATAATTTTTGATTGTTCCATGCTATTATATTATCTGTTTTGGATGTTTATGGGCTTTACTAAACACTTTTATATTATTTTTGGGACTAACCTATTAACCGGAGGCCCAGCCCAAATTGCTGTTTTCTTGCCTATTTTAGTGTTTCGAAGAAAAGGAATACCAAATGGAGTCCAAACGGAATGAAACCTTCGGGAGAGTTATTTTTTGAACGGAAGCAATCCAGGAGACTTGGAGTAGACGTCAGGGAAGCTTCGAGGTGGCCACGAGGCAGGGAGGCGCGCCTGCCCCCTGGGCACGCCCCTACCCTCGTGGGCCCCTCGTGGCTCCCCTGACCGACTTCTTTCGCCTATATATATCCATATACCCTAAAAACATCGGGGAACAGAATAGATCGGGAATTCTGCCGCCGCAAGCCTCTGTAGCCACCAAAAACCAATCGGGACCCTGTTCCGGCACCCTGACGGAGGGGGGATCCCTCACCGGTGGCCATCTTCATCATCCCGGCGCTCTCCATGATGAGGAGGGAGTAGTTCACCCTCGGGGCTGACGGTATGTACCAGTAGCTATGTGTTTGATCTCTCTCTCTCTCTCTCTCGTGTTCTTTAGATGGTACGATCTTGATGTACAGCGAGCTTTGCTATTATAGATGGATCTTATCATGTTTCTCCCCCTCTACTCTCTTTTAATGGATTGAGTTTTCCCTTTGAAGTTATCTTATCGGATTGAGTCTTTTAGGATTTGAGAACACTTGATGTATGTCTTGCATGTGCTTATCTGTGGTGACAATGGGATATCACGTGATTCACTTGATGTATGTTTTGGTGATCAACTTGCGGGTTCCGTGACCTCGTGAACTTATGCATAGGGGTTGGCACACGTTTTCGTCTTGACTCTCCGGTAGAAACTTTGGGGCACTCTTTGAAGTACTTTGTGTTGGTTTGAATAGATGAGTCTGAGATTGTGTGATGCATATCGTATAATCATACCCACGGATACTCGAGGTGACATTTGAGTATCTAGGTGACATTAGGGTTTTGGTTGATATGTGTCTTAAGGTGTTATTCTAGTACGAACTCTTGAATAGATCGATCCGAAAGAATAACTTTGAGGTGGTTTCGTACCCTACAATAATCTCTTTGTTTGTTCTCCGCTATTAGTGACTTTGGAGTGACTCTTTGTTGCATGTTGAGGGATAGTTATATGATCCAATTATGTTATTATTGTTGAGAGAACGTGCACTAGTGAAAGTATGAACCCTAGGCCTTGTTTCAACACATTGCAATACCGTTTACGCTCACTTTTATCATTAGTTACCTTGTTGTTTTTGTATTTTCAGATTACAAAAACCTATATCTACCATCCATATTGCACTTGTATCTCCATCTCTTCGCCGAACTAGTGCACCTATACAATTTACCATTGTATTGGGTGTGTTGGGGACACAAGAGACTCTTTGTTATTTGGTTGGAGGGTTGTTTGAGAGAGACCATCTTCAACCTACGCCTCCCATGGATTGATAAAACTTAGGTAATCCACTTGAGGGAAATTTGCTACTGTCCTACAAACCTCTGCACTTGGAGGCCCAACAACGTCTACAAGAAGAAGGTTGTGTAGTAGACATCACCCCTTCTCCTTATTCTCGGCATTTAACTTGCCGACCTGTTTGAAAACCCAACAATCTCTGTTGGTCTGGTTGGCTGGTTTTTCTGGGGTGCCATGGATCTGGCACGTACGATCGAGTATGCGGTCCAGGCTGGATGAGCCCGAATTGTTCTTATTGTATGGCTTCTTCCGCTGACCGGACTTGGAGCCACTGAATCCGGCGTTGACCGTCGTTCATCGGTATTGTTGCCATTGTTTCGACGCTTATGTCTATTGCGTCGGGGCTTGCCGTTTCTATCCTTGGCTTCGGAGGGGCCAGGTTCGCTTGCATTATTATTGCAACGGGCTAGCCAACTATCTTCGCCCGCACAGAAGCGGGTCATAAGTGCCGTAAGGGCTGTCATGGACTTAGGCTTTTCCTGCCCGAGATGTCGGGCGAGCCATTCGTCGCGGATGCTATGCTTAAAGGCCGCTAGGGCTTGGGCATCCGACAGTCGACGATCTGTTTCTTTTAGTTAAGAACCTAGTCCAGAATTTCCTGGCTGACTCTCCTGGCTGTTGGACTATATGACTTAAGTCATCTGCATCCGGAGGTCGGACATATGTTCCTTGGAAGTTGTCGAGGAAGGCTCCTTCCAAGTCTTCCCAGCTGCCAATGGAGTTTTCGGGCAGACTGTTCATCCAGTACCGAGCTGGTCCTTTAAGTTTTACTGGGACATATTTGATGGAATGGAGATCATCACCGCGGGCCATATGAATATGGAGAAGAAAATCCTCAATCCATACCGCGGGGTCTGTTGTCGCATCATATGATTCGATGTTTACGGGTTTGAACCCTTCTGGGAATTCGTGATCCATCACGTCGTCTGTGAAGCAAAGAGGGTGTGCGGCACCTCTATACTCGGCCACATTGCGACGTAGCTTCGATGGAGTCCGTCTGCGGTTTTTTGCCCGGGTGTGACTAGGCTTGTCACGTCCGAATAGATAGCCGTCGTCACGTGTCGGGGCACGCCCTCGCAATCCGTAGATCGATCTGGTATGTCCTGGTCTATTGTGCAGGTCCTGCCGAAGGTCATAGGTATGTCCCCGAGCTGTTTTATCTCTGCCTTTACGGTGAGGTGGGGCGGGCTGGTGTTCGGCTTGAGTTGCCGCTTTGCCCCGACCACGTGGTGGTCGGTCAGCCGGATTGCGCGATGATGGTACAGGCTCCAGCGCCTCATCATTGACCTGAGATAGTAATCTATGCTTCAGGTAACTTTTGGCTGGGCGCCTGAGGCCGTATTCCTCGGCTGCCAGGACATCAGTCCATCTATCATTTAGCATATCTTGATCAGCTTGAAGCTGCTGCTGCTTCTTTTTCAAGCTCCTTGCAGTAGCTATTACCTGGTGCTTAAAGCGCTCCAGCTCGAGAGGTTCCTCAGGCACGATGAAATCCTCGTTGCCGAGGGTCGCCTCCTCCTCGGAGAGTGGAACGTAATTGCTTTCCTCCGAGTCTTCGTTTGTGGCCTGTTTAGCAGGGCTAACTTGCCCATCTTCCCGATCGTCCTGTTCGGCAGTTTGTTCGTCGGGATCTTCTCCGTCTTCGGTACCGTCCGGAGTGTCATCGTCTCCTGTGCCGGTGTTGCTGTCTTTGCTGTGGCGTGATTTAGAGCGGCACCGCTGACGCCGGCGCTTTGGTTGTGTCTTTGGGGGGTCATCCTCAGCTGGATTTTCCTTGTCATCGCCGCTATTATCTTTTGGTGCATCAACCATGTATACGTCATATGAGGAAGTGGTCGTCCATCGTCCTGTGAATGGCGGGTTTTGGGCCTCCTCTTCTCCAGCATCATTGTCCATACCGTTGATGTCTTCGGAGCCGTAATCGAGCGTGTCGGTTAGGTCCTCGACAGTGGCTATGAAGTGGGTGGTGGGTGGGAAGCGAAATTCCTCGTCATCGGCCTCCAGTTCGAACCGGATATAATTCGGCTGTGACTCCCCCGCTAAGGATAGATTTTTTTAATGAGTTTAGCACATCGCCTAAAGGCGAGTGCCGGAAGATGTCCGGGGCGCTGAATTCGACGATCGATGACTGATCCAGCTCGACGAGCGCGGACGCACATGGTTCGGAACCTGTAGACGGAAACGAGTCCGACGTTTCAGTGACACAGACGTCACTCGAGGTTAAGTCTGTGTGCGGCTCCAACGCCGCTGAGTCTGCGGCTTCCGTGGCGGGGTTGAGCTTCCCGTCCTTGGATGGCGTGATCTGCTCCGGATCTAAGGCTAGAGCGGTTATATGTGCTCTCTCCTGGGTATGATCCGATGACAGATTTACGTCATGTTCATCGTGAAGGCAGGGAGCGGCTGCCATGGTCTCGAATCCGTCGAAGATCAAGTCTCCGCGGATATCCGTGACGTAGTTCAAGCTTCCAAATCTGACCTGATGGCCAGGGGCGTAGCTTTTGATCAGCTCCAGATGGCCAAGCGAGTTGGCCCGCAGTGCGAAGCCGCTGAATACGAAGATTTGTCCGGGAAGGAAGACTTCCCTTTGGACACCATTGTTATGGATGATCGAAGGAGCCATCAAAACCTTTTGACGATGGCATAGTGGAACTCTCAATGAAAGCACCAATGTCGGTGTCAAAACCGGTGGATCTCGGGTAGGGGGTCCCGAACTGTGCGTCTAATGTCGATGGTAACAGGAGACAGGGCACGCAATGTTCACCCAGGTTTGGGCCCTCTCTATGGAGGTAATACCCTACTTCCTCCTTGATTGATCTTGATGAATATGAGTGTTACAAGAGTTGATCTACCACGAGATCGTAATGGCTAAAACCCTAGAAGTCTAGCCTGTATGACTATGATTATGAGTATTCGGCCCTATGGGCCTAACCCTCCGGTTTATATAGACAACGGAGGGATCTAGGGTCACATAAAGTCGGTTATAGAGAAAGGAATCTTCATATTTGGTCGCCAAGCTTGCCTTCCAAGCCAAGGAGAGTCCCATCCGGACACGGGAGAAAGTCTTCGGTCTTCGTATCTTCACAGCCCATCAGTCCAGCCCATGTCTAACAGGTCAGACGCCCGAGGACCCCTTTGTCCAGGACTCCCTCAGTAGGTGCGCCCTGATGGGTGATGGGCCCATGAGGCTCTGTTTGACCTGACTCCGCCTCTATAAATACCCTAAAATCAGAAAACCCTCGGGTGAGTCCACGAAAAACTTTTTCCACAGCTGCAAGCCTCTATTTTCGAGAGATGCCATCTGGAGGCCTTCTCCGGTAATCCGCTGGAGGGGGAAACGATCACGGAGGGGTTCTTCATCAACCTTGTTGCCCCTCCGATGATGCGTGAGTAGAGTACCACAATCCTACGGGTCCATAGTTAGTAGCTAGATGGCTTCTTCTCACTTTTTGATTCTCAATTCAATGTTCTCCTTGTTGTTCTTGGAGATATATTTGATGTAATGGTTTTTTGCTGTGCGTTTGTTGCGATCCGATGAATTGAGAATTTATGATCAGATCTATCCATGAATATTATTTGAGTTTTCTCTGAACTCTTTTATTCATGATTAAGGTAGCATCGTATTTCTTCTCTGATTTATTGTTTTGTTTGGCCAACTAGATTGATTTACCTTGCCAGATGCTTTGTGATGGGTTCGATCTTTATGGTACTCAATCCCAGTGACAATAAGGGACATGACACGTATGTATCGTTTCTATTATGGGTAACAAGATGGGGATTATTCATATGTGAGTTTATCTTGTCTACATCATGTCATCTTGTCTAATGCATTACTCTGTTTTTTCCATGAAATTAATACACTAGATGCATGTTGGATAGCGGTCATGTGTGGAGTAATAGTAGTAGATGCAGAATCGTTTTCGTCTACTAATCTTGGACGTGATGCCTATGTATGATTATTGCCTTGGATATCAACATAATTATTTGCTTGTCTATCAATTGCCCAATAGTAATTTTTTTACCCACCGTATGCTATTTTCTCGAGAGAAGCCTCTAGTGAAATCTATGGCCCCCGGGTCTGTCTTTTATCATATAAAAATCCTAAAAATACGTTGATACAATTTTCTTTTCTTTTATTTATTTATTTTATATTTATTTTTTCAGATCTATCTATTGAAAACAAATTTAATCTTGCTCGTAACCGTTGAGGGATTAACAACCCCCCTAAGCGTTGGGTTGCAAGTATTTATTGTTTGTGTGCAGGTGTTGTTTACATAGTGTTGCTTAGTTCTCCTACTAGATTAATAACCTTGGTTTCATAACTGAAGGAAATACTTATCTCTACTGTACTACATCATCCTCTCCTCTTTAGGGAAATCCCAACGCAGCTCACAAGTAGAAGGAAGAATTTCTGGCGCCGTCATCGGGGAGTAATCATCAAAATCTATCAGGTACCTACGCATATAGTTTCATATCCTTGCAATTTACTTTATTTGCCATTTGCTTCTCGTTTTCATCTCCCCCACTCCAAAAATGTTTTACAAAAAATTACAAAAATATTTTCTGTTTTCCTTTTTGCGTATTTTCTTGTCTGCTTGTTTCGCAACTGTCATCATGAGTGATTTTGGTATGGCAGAAACAAATGATGGCACGATCCTAAAATTGGAAGTTCTGCCAATCTTGATGCTAAAACTTTTGTGTTGGGACAAGGGAATGTTATAGGGAAATGTGTCATCCAGGAATTCTTTAATTGCCTTGGGACTTTGGCTTGTGATGATGCCCCTATACTTCAAAGAACCAAGACTTATGTCGATGCTATTTCCGCACTTGTTCTTAAACTTGAGATAAGATTTATACGCACTCATCCTACTTTACAAAGATTATTTTATGGGTTGCCAGCTATAAAAAATCCTACAGCTAAAAAGATAGCTACCCTGGTCCTCATGAATGAATTTAATCACATAGTGCGAGAAGCTAGAGAGATCATTGATTTTTATAGTATGAACCGTGAAAAACCGATAATAGATGATATCCTTTATAATAGTGATTATATGTTAAGGCATTTTCTTCGCAATGATCGCATCTATGATGAAAATCTTAAAAAGGAAGTCCCTCCTTTAAGTATGATTCAACAAGTTTTCAATGATGTTAACCAACAATACTCTTGGATTGCAGCCGGTTATAAAAAAGGATATGTAGATGAGCAACTTTTTAATGCTAAAATTTCTATGGATGATGTGCTTTATGTTATGTTTGAAAAACCTCCGGATGAAAATACACCTAAGGAAAAAGAGAAGAAAGATGACAATACTTGAAACTATGCATTATGCCTAGCTAGGGGCATAAAACAATAGCGCTTGTTGGGAGGCAACCCAATAGTTATCCTTTAAATATTTGTTTCTTTTCCGTTATTTAATTAATACAGAATTACGCCACTGCTATGATTGTGCTTTTCATGTTTTAATAGTGTTTGTGCCAAGTAAAGCCTTTAAGATGGTATTGGTAATAGTTGACTTGATTCTGTTGAAACCCAAAAACTTTTGCACCCAGTTATGGAATTTTGAAATTGACAGAAACATGCTTTTGCTCTGAAGTTTTTACACATAATTTATATAAAAATTTGTCACGTTGTCCTAATTTTTCAGATTTTTTGGAGTTACATAAGTATGGTCAAAATCCATATTACTATAGACTATTCTATTTTGGACATGGTAAAGTTAGAATACAGTAGATATAATGCAATAATAAAATATGAATGGGTTTGCAACAGTACTTAAAGTGCTGATATGCTTCATTATACTAACAGATCTCACGAAGGTTTTGTTAAGTTTTGTGTGGTTGAAGATTTAAATTTTGGGTGAGATCACGATGGACGAAGGAATAAGGAGTGGCAAGAGACTAAGCTTGGGGATGCCTATGAAACTACAATGTGATATTCAAGGACTCCCAAGCAACTAAGCTTTGGGATGCCCCGGAAGGCATCCCCTCTTTCTTCTAATGACCATCGGTAATTTTACTTGGAGCTATATTTTTATTCGTCACATATCATGAGTTTTGCTTGGGGCGTCTTGTATTATATGAGTCTTTGTTTGTTTTGCTATTAGTTTGTCACAATCATCCTTGCTGGACACACCTATTTGAGAGAGCCATAAGGATACCATGATTTGTCAGAATTTCTCTATGTGCATCACTTAAATTTTTTTGAGCTAGGCAATTGCTCTATGTGCTTCACTTAAATCTTTTTTAGGACAGTGGGGATTTAATTTTGAATAAATATGCTCGCATGCTTCACTTAGATTATTTTGAGAGTTGATAAATTTTCAAGAAATATGATCTCATTCCTCACTTGGATTATTTTGAGAGTCGATAAATTTTAAAGAAATGCACTCTCATGCTTCACTTATATTATTTTGAGAGTTGATATGATAAATTTTGAAGAAATATTTATGCTCTCGTCACTTAAATCTTTTTGAAAGTTGATAATAGCAATGGTAATTTGCATAACATGTGAATTTGGTCTCAAAGTGATAGATATTCAAGAGGGATATAATAAAAACTTTCATGAAGATCATTAATTGGATATTAAAACTTGATTCCTTGCAATAGTTTTGCGATATGGAGATAGTGATATGTGAGTCATATTGGTGAGTAATTATGCTTTAGTAAGAATATTGGTGTTAAGGTTTGTGATTCCCTATGCAAGCATGAAAGTCAATAGTTATGCAACAAAGTTACATCCTACTTGTGGTGAAGTTATGTTTAATGCGTGTTTATGACCACTACTAGGGAAAACCTTATACACAGAATCTTACCAGCAGCGCGGTTTAAAAACAAACGATACTGCTACTTACTAGCAGCGCTCTGTATAAAACCACGCTACTAATATCCCAGTAGCAGTAGCGCGCTAGGTGAAAAGAGCGCTGCTACTACATTTGCCAGGGCGTTGCCTCCAGACTAGGTATAGTAGTAGCGCCCTTTCCAAAAACCCCTACTGCTAACGTACTTAGGAGTAGCGCGCTTCGCCAACACACACTGCTGCTAAGTATCATCCCCTCTTGCAACTAAGTTTAGTCCCATACTGCTAAGGAACAGGGTGTTGACCACCTTAAATATGTTACTTCTCAAACTATCACAAGCACTTGGTCTTCACTGAACTCTATGTGTAGGATTTGTGGTCGCAATATGAATCTTCACCTGTACCTAAACAGGTGAGGATTCATGTTGACTATTTAGATTCTACACAAAAAGATCATTCATGACCAATGTATTTTTGATGTTTATTTTTACATGCTTAGCCTTAGCATTAGTGCGATATTGTAGAAAGCGCTACTGCTATAGAGGTTAATAGTAGCGGTTTTCTCTAAAGAGCGTTACTGCTAAAGCCATCCTATCTTCTCCACCCGGCTCGGCCGCCCCTCACCCTCCCCTCTCCACTCCCTCCTCCATCCCGTCCCTCACCCCGTCGTCCGCCGCCGTCGCCCCCTCCCTCCTACATCCCTCCATCGTCGCCCCTCCCTCCCTAGCTCCCTCCTCCATCTTCCTCCATCCCGCCGCCGTCACCCCCCCCCCCCCGCCGCCTTCACCACCACCGAGGTAACTCCTCCTACCTCCCTTCTCCTCACCCCCTCCTTCCCGCCTCCTCCCTCATTCCTCCCCGTCGTCCCTCCCTCCTTCCTACCCCTCCTTCATCCCTTCCTTGTCTCTGTTCTTGTAGAATGTAGGTAATTTGAATGTAGATTTTAGAATGTAGACGTTGTAGAATGTAGGGTTTTTAATAGAATAATTTTTTTGACTATTTTAGTTGGTTTGAATAGAATAGGAAATTTTAGGTCTTTTGATTAGAAATTATAGTAATGGAAATTTTTAGTTGGTAGAATTTGAAATGGATGGATGGTTATATTGATGGATATATATATATATATATATATATATATATATATATATATATATATAGATGGGTGGATGGATAGATGTTAGGGCTAGAACTACGGTATAGATAGGTAGATTGTAGGTGCTTAATATAACTAGTTTATTTATAGTAAGTGCTTAATATAACTAGTTTATTTATAGTAAGTGCTTAATAGAACTAGTTTATTTATAGTAAGTGCTTAATAGAACTAGTTTATTTAGTAAGTAGTTAATAGAACTAGTTTATTTAGTAAGTGCTTAATAGAACTAGTTTTTTTTATGCAGAAATAAAGTATTTGCCCTGCCACATCCCCGCAGTCGTCCCATCGCCGACCCCTTAATTATTTTTATGTCATTATCACTTTGTGACCAAAGAATGCTATATGAGATTCGATTATCTAAAATTTTACACGGTGGAATAAGCAGGCTTTGTATAGTCGTGTCTCCTTGGAGTGATCGTCATCTGAGCTACCTCCACTTCCTCTGCACCCGAGTCGGTGAGCTAAAAGTCCACGTCCTCCTTCTCCACTCCTCGGTGTGTTGAATAAAGTACAACTAGGGTATTTAGTTGGTGAGCTCATGTGCGAATACTTATGATAATTGATCTGGATGGAATTGCAAGTTTAAGCATCATTGTATGTGTATGAACAACTTTGTATCACACGGAAAATCCGAGTGGCCTATGTTTTGCCGGAGTGTTGATTCATTTCCGTTCCGGCAAATTTCAGGCGCTCGATATGTCTTATTTTAGCAAAGGTCATGCCGGATTTTTCCATGAATTTAAGCATGACTTGTGCTAGAATATGTAGGAAATATCGAGTGCCCCAGATTTGTGTGTTGATTTTCCTGTTAGTTGCCTTCGATGGATTTTCAATTAATGTTTCAACTATGAACATAGGAAATATCTGACGACAAAAAGGATTTCGGTATGTGCTAATACTGCGAAGACGAGCGCGGCCTGTGCGACATACATTTCCTTGTTGATGATAGGCGCTTCAGCATCAAGCTGGATGAGAACTTCCAAGTGGATACAGTAAGTCACAATGACAAGTCTTTTTTCGTAATTAAGCATGATTTCTGCTTCTTTTGCTTCAATTTATAATTTTAATTTTTTTACTATTCTACTAGCGTATCCCCTGCCATGCAAGAATTTTTGTCTTGGATAAGATTGGTTTCAGTCCTATGAAAACTATGAAGGTAAAGAGAGTTCAGTTGAAGACCGAGCATGGTTATTCTTTTGACACAAAATTGTACAATGCAGACACCTACACGTATTTTGAATGCAAAAATTGCAGAGCATTATGCAAGGCTTATGCATTTGAGCCTGATATGCTTATCACCTTTGATATTCATCCGGAAGATGATATTGAAGGCAATATCGACATCTGGGTCGATGTGCAGACGCCTCCAGTTCTACCATTATGTGAGTTTCTCAACCATATTTATTTCTTGGATATTGTTTATTCAAAAATATTTGACAACTAATTTCTAGTGACAGCTTATTTCCAATCAAGCAAACATGTCCGTCGCTTGGTAGACAGGACCTACTACTGTCCCAAGGCTGAACTAAACTGCGAGGAGATAACTCATTATGTTTCATGGCTTGAGGATCTTGATGTTGTCAAGACAAATTATTTTCCTAGACTTGAAAATCTTAGTGTTCATATTGAACTACGATCACATCTGTTTAGGAAAGATGGTAAGATTTTTACTATTTGTCCTTAGTGCATCTTTTGCATACATTATTTTTTAAGCTAAACTTCATTGCTAAGTATGTTACTACGATGTTCTTCAACAGGGACTCCCGATGATAGTTGTGCCTCATTGGATCGAGCCTAAAGGTCGCATGGCAATGGTTAGCTTACGGCCAAGACATCCTACATTGCACATGAGTGCATTCAGGATTTCTAAAACCGAGCAAGTCTTAATAGTGAAAGACTGGAGCAAAATTGTGAAGGATCGCAGAGAAATACTAGGGGGCAACAATCAGAACCGCAGCCCACAATTAGGAGACAGGTTCATCTGCATGCTCCAATATGATGAATCAAGACTGCTACACATGTTCTATGCTATTTTACCTGAGAGAGAGAGCACCAGGAGTGATTAGCTAGCTAGAATGAGTTTCAAGATGATGATGTGCTACACTATGACTATGATGATTAAATAGCTAGTGTTGGTGGTAATGACTATGATGATTATTATTAGCTAGTGTTGGTGGTGATTAGATAGCTACACTATGACTATGATGATTAAATCGTGGTAACATCTATGATGATTATTAGCTAGTGTTGTTGGTGATGATATGATGTAAGAGTTTTTATATTAATATGATGATGATGATGATGATGATGATGATGATGAGTTATTATATCATTGGGTGAAAGAACCGCGGATTAATTTCAAGTGGATAGATCCTAAGTGATCAAGTCATGGATTATCACGATAATCCATGACTTGATCACTTAGGATCCATCCACTTGAAATTAATCCGCGGTTCTTTCACCTAGTGATTTAATAACACATTATAATGCAAAAACAATCTCTAAATTGCTACTGTTTGAAAACTTGTATAAATGTGTATGAATAACGACATAAAAAAAAATAGAATACGGAATAATAGTAGTAGCGCGGGCAGTGAGACGCGCTACTAGTAATTACCAGTAGCCCCTGTTGAGCCACGTGCTACTACTAAGTAGATATAGCAGTAGCGCGTGTTAACACATGCCACTGCTAACCTTTAGCTGTAGCGCCGTAGCAGTAGTGCGGTTACCCATGCTATTGATAGGCCAAAAACCCGCGACTGCTAGGCTTTTCCCTAGTAGTGGACCGTTTTCATTTTTTGGTTGGTCGCTTCTCAATCTATTTGTTAGCCTTCATTTGTACTAAGTGGGAATGATGCTTGTGCATCCAAATCCTTAAACCAAGTTGAGCCAAATGAGTACACGATACCTACCTATATGCAGTATTTCCATGCCGTTCCAAGTAAATTTGTAGGTGCCAACTCTAATATTCAAAATGAGTTTCCGTTTTGTGTGCCCGTACCGGTCATGAAGCGGCATGGGGTGGAAAATATTTTCCATTCTAGGTATGTTATTCTCAAGATGAGTGTGTATTCACTTTTCATTGCATGAGAGTGTGGCAGGTAATAGGGATGCCCTCTCCCGAAATATAAAAATTATATATGTTGTTCATAATAAATTCCTTGGAAAGTGTTGGTATGGAAGGCACCCGTGGATACAGCTAGCCATGGATTGTGAAAGAATGGTGGAAAGGAAATAAACTTTATTTTATGTTTGGGAACCGCCTATGGTTTATCTAGCATGGAAGATATTGGGAATTCTTGGTCATTTTTGTTGACACGAAAAGCATGCCTCTCAAAATATTTTATCTCTCAATTTAAGGTATGAGCTCTGGCACCTGTATAAATCTCTGCTTCTCTGCGAAGGGCCTTTCTATTTACTTTTATGAAATTTATATTTTAATTTTGAGTCTCCACCTGCTCTTATAAAGCACCAACTAGGGAACACTATTGTCATACTTGTGCATTGGATGTAGCTAATATTTGAGTTTGTTTCATGAATGGATCAATGACTGAGCATAATGGGCTAGGGATAACTTTCTTTAGTGTTGATATTTTGGAAGACATGGTTGCTTGTTGATATGCTTGAGTATTGATGTCTTCATGTCAAACTATAGACTATTTATTTCAATCATCTAAAGTCCAAGTATCCATACTACAAAAGAAAAGAATATGTGATTAACATGTTAGGTAGCATTCCAGATCACAAAATCTGTTTTTTATCATTTACCTCCTCGAGGACGAGCAGGAATTAAGCTGGGCGATGCTTGATACGTCTCCAACGTATCTATCTTGGAGGTTTTATATACATTTACATGCAACTTTATGTCATTTTTTGGGACTAACCTATTAACTTAGTGCCCAGTGTCACTTGTTTTTTTGCTTGCTTTTGGTTTCGCAAAATCTCAGGACCAAATGAAGTCCAAATGGCACGAAACTTTTTGGAGATTTTCTTCTGGACATAAGGGACACTAGAAGCTTCGGGAGAAGACTAGATGTGGGACCATGGGGCCACCACCCACCACCCTGGGTGTGCCCTGATGGGCGGGGGGGGGGGGGCATGAGGCTCCATTTGACCTATCTCCACCGCTATAAATATCCTAAAATCAGAAAACCTTTGGGGGCGTCCACGAAATACTTTTTCTGCCGCCGCAAGCCTCTGTTCTTGGGAGATCCCATCTGGAGGCCTTCTCGGGTACTCCGCCCGAGGGGGAAACGATCACGTATGGAGGGGTTCTTCGTCAACCTTGTTGCCCCTCCGATGATGTGTGAGTAGTTTACCACAGACCTATGGGTCCATAGTTAGTAGCTAGATGGCTTCTTCTCTATTTTTGGTTCTGAATACAATGTTCTCCTTGTTGTTCTTGGAGATCTATTTGATGTAATGACTTTTTGCGGTGTGTTTGTTGAGATCCGATGAATTGTGAGTTTATGATCAGATCTATCCATGAATATTATTTGATTTTTATCTGAACTCTTTTATGCATGATTGAGATATCTTCGAATTTCTTCTCCGATTTATTGGTTTGGTTTCACCAACTAGATTGATTTATCTTGCCATGGGAAGATGTGATTTGTTATGGGTTTGATCTTGCGGTGCTCAATCCCAGTGACAGAAAGGGACATGACACGTTTCTATCGGTGCTATTAAGGGTAAAAGATGGGGTTTATTCATACGTGAGTTTATCTTGTCTACATCATGTCATCTTGCTCACTGCATTGCTCCGTGTTTCCATGAACTTAATACACTAGATGCATCTTGGACAACGGTCGATGTGTGGAGTAATAGTAGTAGATGTAGAATTGTTTCGGTCTACAAATCCTGGACTTGATGCATATATGTTTGATCATTGCCTTGGATATCATCATAATTATTTGCTTCTCTATCAATTGCTCAACAGTAATTTGTTTACCCACCACATGCTATTTTCTCAAGAGAAGCCTCTAGTGAAAACTATGGCTCCCGGGTCTATATTTTATCATATAAAAATCCTAAAAATACCTTATTGCAATTTTGTATTATTTGTTTTATTTTGTATTTTTGTTAGATCTATCTATCAAATCATATACAGTTTAATCTTGCTCGTAACCGTTGATGGATTGACAACCCCTTTACGCCTTGGGTTGCAAGTATTTGTTGTTTGTGTGTAGGTGATCTTTACATAGTGTTGTTTGGTTCTCCTGCTGGATTGATAACCTTGGTTTCATAACTGAGGGAAATACTTTTCTCTATTCTACCGCATCCTCCTCTCCTCACAAGTAGCAGAGAGGTTCTTGGTATTAGGTTAAATCTTCTCGTGTTCATACTCTGTGACCGTAGGAGTTGCAAGGCATGTATTTATATTGTACCTACTAAGGGTTAAACGATGTGGTTCGAACATATTAATTGGTCTTCCTTTGTCTACATTATGTCATCATGCTCCAAGGATTACTCGGTTTGTGATGAACTTAATACCAAGATGCATGTTGGATAGCAGTCGAGCGGTGGAGTAATATTAGTAGATGCAGATGGATTTTGGTCTACATTTGACAAATGTAATACCTATGTGTTGATCATGCCATGAAGAATCATCATAACTATGCACCATTCTATTAATTGCCCAATAGTAATTTGTTTATCCACCGTACTATGCTCATTAGAGAAGCTAGTCATTAACCCGTGTGTTCGCACGGGCTAGTCTATTTATAAATAGATGTTTCTGATTTGTCATTTTGTTAACTTTTGTTTAATGCAATATTTATCAGAATTAAAAATATATATATAATACAATTTTAAATCCTTGCGAACATACAACAGTGCATATTCTCTATCATGTGGAAAAAGGATATATATGCTTTTCAATGAATTCATGGTCATATAATCTACACACATCTATGTTCACATAAATACGTTGAAGTAATGTTTTATTGTCATGTTATATTTTTTTGGGAGTGGTTCATAGATCTATACCCACACTACATATGAATGTATGTTTAGAAAAAAAAAACTACCTATCAATTAAAAATATACTACACGACAACATGGAAAAATTCCCCAATATCTTCATGTGCATATTTAATAACATAGTATGTTCAAGCCCTGAAATATTAGGTAACATGTCTTACTTTGAAAAGGATATTTTTGAAGACAAAACAACTACAATATTTTTTTCCTTTTATTAAGTGTGATTTGCAGTCTTGTGTGCTTTCTTATCTATTGCGAAAACTCCAAATTCATGATATCGTGCAGAAAATCCAAATTGCTCTTTTGATGTCAGTATTTTAAAATTGCATTTTAAAATAACAGAAAAATGTACATGTATATGTGCACTACCAAACTTTATACTACATCATATAATATTTTTAATTATATGTTATGCTAGAAGACCAATGCATGCACATTATTATCGACTATTTGCTATTTCAGATGCACTATAACTAATTTTATTTCATAACCCACAAAACATTTTTAGTCGAATGTTACATATATGTGGACATTTGCATGCTGCAAAAATCGAGGCATTTGTCATATTAAAGGAAGGGATGTCATTTGTTTTTTATTTCTTTGTCTATTTTCCAGCTAAAAAAAGATTTTTTTTTGGCTATTTGAAGCCGGGGAACAGTACATTTGCACTCTATATGGTTAGAATTTTGATATGAAAGATAATGAGGAAAAAATATAAAATTACATGTAAAAAGTTTTTTTCATCGAAAACATGTCAGCACGTGTTTCTCCTCCATTAATAACACCACACTTTTATTTTATTTATGCGCAATTAACTTGTAAAAATGATAACTTCCCATCAAGCCTAAATAAATTATATGTAATATATATTATAAGGAAATAATGTTTGATGTTTATAAGAAACAAATGGAAATAGAAGGATCTAATGGACGATGTTAACATCTTTTTGGAAAAAACAGTCGAGCACAGCATCCGTACAGAGAAACACATAGCCATGAGGCGTGGATGTACTACGTAACACGTTGCATTCATAAACAGCTACAGAGATTAAAAAATACATATAATTATGAACTGAGTACCTGTGGTGAGTGACAACCATATCAATAGACATGGATGATGTAATCATTGGACAAAACATTGTCGTTGCTGTCACTACACTAGTAGAAAACAGGGCTTAGGTCACAAGGCAGTTTTCACATTAGCCCCGGTTCAGTCACAAACCGGGACTAATGTGAGCATTGGTCCCGGTTCGTGAGCCCAGGGGGCCGGCCGGGGCCTCGTGGGCATTGGTCCCGGTTTGTATGGACCCTTTGGTCCCGGTTGGTGGTACAAACCGGGACCAATGGGCCACGCTCCTGGCCCACCACCCTTTAGTCCCGGTTCATACCACAAACCGGGACTAAAGGGCTGGTCCTAGTTGCGGCCAGTGTTTAGTCCCACCTCGCCAACCAAAGGGCGCTCACACCAGTTTATAAGCCCGTCCCTCTATGCCTTGTTGAGCTTCTATTAAAGTGAAAATAGATGCCCTTATACAGGAAATTTGACTTAAATTCATACTAAATTTCATAGAAATTTAGTATGAATTTAGGTTGAATTTTCTCTATAAGTGCATCTATGTTCATTTTTTATATTTATAAAATAAATAAACCTTAATAAAATAAATAAAACTAAATAAACCTTAATAAAATAAAATAAAATAAACTATAGTAACTACAATAAATAAACCTTAATTAATTAAGTAGAAATAGCAGCAAGTAAAATAAATAAAAATAGCAGCAGTAAAATAAATAAAAATAAAATAATGAAAGTAAAAGACATAAGTAATTAGAAATAAAATAAATAAGTTTTTTGTTGTAAGTAGAAAGAAAACCTTTTCAGAGTTCATTTGAAATGCTTTTCAATTTTAGGGTCTTATAGCTCAAAATAATTAGTAAATGCATGAAAAATAACAAATGAAGTCAGAAAGGATTGACAAATGATGATGTGGCTTTGAATGGTGCATTTTGAACAAACAAAAAGTCAGGAGTTCAAATAAGTTTTAAAAAATGAAATCCCTTTGTAACAGGCGAGTTTCCGGATGAAATCCTGATACTTTGAAAGAGATTGTCGGTTTTGTACACGAAGTGCATCCAGTTTTTGCCGTAACCCTCTCAACTTTCTTGCACATGCTATGTGGATGAACTGATGATATCATGCCAACTTTCAACCTTATCAGAGTTCATTTGAAATGCTTTTCAATTTTAGGGTCTTATAGCTCAAAATAATTAGTAAATGCATGAGAAATAACAAATGAAGTCAGAAAGGATTGAAAAATGATGATGTGGCTTTGAATGGTGCATTTTGAACACACAAAAAGTCAGGAGTTCAACTTAGGTTTAAAAAATGAAATCCCTTTGTAACAGACGAGTTTTCGTATGAAATCCTGATACTTTGAAAGAGATTGTCCGTTTTGTACACGAAGTGCATCCAGTTTTTGCCGTAACCCTCTCAACTTTCTTCCACATGCTATGTGGATGAAATGATGATATCATGCCAACTTTCAACCTTTTCAGAATTCACTTGAAATGCTTTTCAATTTTAGGGTCTTATAGCTCAAAATAATTAGTAAATGCATGAAAAATAACAAATGAAGTCAGAAAGGATTGAAAAATGATGATGTGGCTTTGAATGGTGCATTTTGAACACACAAAAAGTCCGGAGTTCAAATAAGGTTAAAAAATGAAATCCCTTTGTAACAGACGAGTTTCCGGATGAAATCCTGATACTTTGAAAGAGATTGTCCGTTTTGTACACGAAGTGCATCCAGTTTTTGCCGTAACCCTCTCAACTTTCTTGCACATGCTATGTGGATGAAATGATGATATCATGCCAACTTTCAACCTTTTCAGAGTTCATTTGAAATGCTTTTCAATTTTAGGGTCTTATAGCTCAAAATAATTAGTAAATGCATGAGAAATAACAAATGAAGTCAGAAAGGATTGAAAAATGATGATGTGGCTTTGAATGGTGCATTTTGAACACACAAAAAGTCAGGAGTTCAAATAAGTTTTAAAAATGAAATCCCTTTGTAACAGACGAGTTTCCGTATGAAATCCTGATACTTTGAAAGAGATTGTCCATTTTGTACACGAAGTGCATCCAGTTTTTGCCGTAACCCTCTCAACTTTCTTGCACATGCTATGTGGACGAAATGATGATATCATGCCAACTTTCAACCTTTTCAGAGTTCATTTGAAATGCTTTTCAATTTTAGGGTCTTATAGCTCAAAATAATTAGTAAATGCATGAGAAATAACAAATGAAGTCAGAAAGGATTGAAAAATGATGATGTGGCTTTGAATGGTGCATTTTGAACACACAAAAAGTCAGGAGTTCAAATTAGGTTTAAAAAATGGAATCCCTTTGTAACAGACGAGTTTCCGTATGAAATCCTGATACTTTGAAAGAGATTGTCCGTTTTGTACACGAAGTGCATCCAGTTTTTGCCGTAACCCTCTCAACTTTCTTCCACATGCTATGTGGATGAAATGATGATATCATGCCAACTTTCAACCTTTTCAGAGTTCATTTGAAATGCTTGTCAATTTTAGGGTCTTATAGCTCAAAATAATTAGTAAATGCATGAAAAATAACAAATGAAGTCAGAAAGGATTGAAAAATGATGATGTGGCTTTGAATGGTGCATTTTGAACACACAAAAAGTCAGGAGTTCAAATAAGGTTTAAAAAATGAAATCCCTTTGTAACAGACGAGTTTCCGGATGAAATCCTGATACTTTGAAAGAGATTGTCGGTTTTGTACACGAAGTGCATCCAGTTTTTGCCGTAACCCTCTCAACTTTCTTGCACATGCTATGTGGATGAAATGATGATATCATGCCAACTTTCAACCTTTTCAGAGTTCATTTCAAATGCTTTTCAATTTTAGGGTCTTATAGCTCAAAATAATTAGTAAATGCATGAGAAATAACAAATGAAGTCAGAAAGGATTGAAAAATGATGATGTGGCTTTGAATGGTGCATTTTGAACACACAAAAAGTCAGGAGTTCAAATAAGTTTTAAAAATGAAATCCCTTTGTAACAGACGAGTTTCCGTATGAAATCCTGATACTTTGAAAGAGATTGTCCGTTTTGTACACGAAGTGCATCCAGTTTTTGCCGTAACCCTCTCAACTTTCTTGCACATGCTATGTGGATGAAATGATGATATCATGCCAACTTTCAACCTTTTCAGAGTTCATTTGAAATGCTTTTCAATTTTAGGGTCTTATAGCTCAAAATAATTAGTAAATGCATGAGAAATAACAAATGAAGTCAGAAAGGATTGAAAAATGATGATGTGGCTTTGAATGGTGCATTTTGAACACACAAAAAGTCAGGAGTTCAAATTAGGTTTAAAAAATGGAATCCCTTTGTAACAGACGAGTTTCCGTATGAAATCCTGATACTTTGAAAGAGATTGTCCGTTTTGTACACGAAGTGCATCCAGTTTTTGCCGTAACCCTCTCAACTTTCTTGCACATGCTATGTGGATGAAATGATGATATCATGCCAACTTTCAACCTTTTCAGAGTTCATTTGAAATGCTTGTCAATTTTAGGGTCTTATAGCTCAAAATAATTAGTAAATGCATGAAAAATAACAAATGAAGTCAGAAAGGATTGAAAAATGATGATGTGGCTTTGAATGGTGCATTTTGAACACACAAAAAGTCAGGAGTTCAAATAAGTTTTAAAAATGAAATCCCTTTGTAACAGACGAGTTTCCGTATGAAATCCTGATACTTTGAAAGAGATTGTCCATTTTGTACACGAAGTGCATCCAGTTTTTGCCGTAACCCTCTCAACTTTCTTGCACATGCTATGTGGACGAAATGATGATATCATGCCAACTTTCAACCTTTTCAGAGTTCATTTGAAATGCTTTTCAATTTTAGGGTCTTATAGCTCAAAATAATTAGTAAATGCATGAGAAATAACAAATGAAGTCAGAAAGGATTGAAAAATGATGATGTGGCTTTGAATGGTGCATTTTGAACACACAAAAAGTCAGGAGTTCAAATTAGGTTTAAAAAATGGAATCCCTTTGTAACAGACGAGTTTCCGTATGAAATCCTGATACTTTGAAAGAGATTGTCCGTTTTGTACACGAAGTGCATCCAGTTTTTGCCGTAACCCTCTCAACTTTCTTGCACATGCTATGTGGATGAAATGATGATATCATGCCAACTTTCAACCTTTTCAGAGTTCATTTGAAATGCTTGTCAATTTTAGGGTCTTATAGCTCAAAATAATTAGTAAATGCATGAGAAATAACAAATGAAGTCAGAAAGGATTGAAAAATGATGATGTGGCTTTGAATGGTGCATTTTGAACACACAAAAAGTCAGGAGTTCAAATAAGTTTTAAAAATGAAATCCCTTTGTAACAGACGAGTTTCCGTATGAAATCCTGATACTTTGAAAGAGATTGTCCGTTTTGTACACGAAGTGCATCCAGTTTTTGCCGTAACCCTCTCAACTTTCTTGCACATGCTATGTGGACGAAATGATGATATCATGCCAACTTTCAACCTTTTCAGAGTTCATTTGAAATGCTTGTCAATTTTAGGGTCTTATAGCTCAAAATAATTAGTAAATGCATGAAAAATAACAAATGAAGTCAGAAAGGATTGAAAAATGATGATGTGGCTTTGAATGGTGCATTTTGAACACACAAAAAGTCCGGAGTTCAAATAAGGTTTAAAAAATGAAATCCCTTTGTAACAGACGAGTTTCCGGATGAAATCCTGATACTTTGAAAGAGATTGTCCGTTTTGTACACGAAGTGCATCCAGTTTTTGCCGTAACCCTCTCAACTTTCTTGCACATGCTATGTGGATGAAATGATGATATCATGCCAACTTTCAACCTTTTCAGAGTTCATTTCAAATGCTTTTCAATTTTAGGGTCTTATAGCTCAAAATAATTAGTAAATGCATGAGAAATAACAAATGAAGTCAGAAAGGATTGAAAAATGATGATGTGGCTTTGAATGGTGCATTTTGAACACACAAAAAGTCAGGAGTTCAAATTAGGTTTAAAAAATGGAATCCCTTTGTAACAGACGAGTTTCCGTATGAAATCCTGATACTTTGAAAGAGATTGTCCGTTTTGTACACGAAGTGCATCCAGTTTTTGCCGTAACCCTCTCAACTTTCTTGCACATGCTATGTGGATGAAATGATGATATCATGCCAACTTTCAACCTTTTCAGAGTTCATTTGAAATGCTTGTCAATTTTAGGGTCTTATAGCTCAAAATAACTAGTAAATGCATGAAAAATAACAAATGAAGTCAGAAAGGATTGAAAAATGATGATGTGGCTTTGAATGGTGCATTTTGAACACACAAAAAGTCCGGAGTTCAAATAAGGTTTAAAAAATGAAATCCCTTTGTAACAGACGAGTTTCCGGATGAAATCCTGATACTTTGAAAGAGATTGTCCGTTTTGTACACGAAGTGCATCCAGTTTTTGCCGTAACCCTCTCAACTTTCTTGCACATGCTATGTGGATGAAATGATGATATCATGCCAACTTTCAACCTTTTCAGAGTTCATTTCAAATGCTTTTCAATTTTAGGGTCTTATAGCTCAAAATAATTAGTAAATGCATGAGAAATAACAAATGAAGTCAGAAAGGATTGAAAAATGATGATGTGGCTTTGAATGGTGCATTTTGAACACACAAAAAGTCAGGAGTTCAAATAAGTTTTAAAAATGAAATCCCTTTGTAACAGACGAGTTTCCGTATGAAATCCTGATACTTTGAAAGAGATTGTCCGTTTTGTACACGAAGTGCATCCAGTTTTTGCCGTAACCCTCTCAACTTTCTTGCACATGCTATGTGGATGAAATGATGATATCATGCCAACTTTCAACCTTTTCAGAGTTCATTTGAAATGCTTTTCAATTTTAGGGTCTTATAGCTCAAAATAATTAGTAAATGCATGAAAAATAACAAATGAAGTCAGAAAGGATTGAAAAATGATGATGTGGCTTTGAATGGTGCATTTTGAACACGCAAAAAGTCAGGAGTTCAAATAAGGTTTAAAAAATGAAATCCCTTTGTAACAGACGAGTTTCCGGATGAAATCCTGATACTTTGAAAGAGATTGTCCGTTTTGTACACGAAGTGCATCCAGTTTTTGCCGTAACCCTCTCAACTTTCTTGCACATGCTATGTGGATGAAATGATGATATCATGCCAACTTTCAACCTTTTCAGAGTTCATTTCAAATGCTTTTCAATTTTAGGGTCTTATAGCTCAAAATAATTAGTAAATGCATGAGAAATAACAAATGAAGTCAGAAAGGATTGAAAAATGATGATGTGGCTTTGAATGGTGCATTTTGAACACACAAAAAGTCAGGAGTTCAAATTAGGTTTAAAAAATGGAATCCCTTTGTAACAGACGAGTTTCCGTATGAAATCCTGATACTTTGAAAGAGATTGTCCGTTTTGTACACGAAGTGCATCCAGTTTTTGCCGTAACCCTCTCAACTTTCTTGCACATGCTATGTGGATGAAATGATGATATCATGCCAACTTTCAACCTTTTCAGAGTTCATTTGAAATGCTTGTCAATTTTAGGGTCTTATAGCTCAAAATAATTAGTAAATGCATGAGAAATAACAAATGAAGTCAGAAAGGATTGAAAAATGATGATGTGGCTTTGAATGGTGCATTTTGAACACACAAAAAGTCAGGAGTTCAAATAAGTTTTAAAAATGAAATCCCTTTGTAACAGACGAGTTTCCGTATGAAATCCTGATACTTTGAAAGAGATTGTCCGTTTTGTACACGAAGTGCATCCAGTTTTTGCCGTAACCCTCTCAACTTTCTTGCACATGCTATGTGGATGAAATGATGATATCATGCCAACTTTCAACCTTTTCAGAGTTCATTTGAAATGCTTTTCAATTTTAGGGTCTTATAGCTCAAAATAATTAGTAAATGCATGAAAAATAACAAATGAAGTCAGAAAGGATTGAAAAATGATGATGTGGCTTTGAATGGTGCATTTTGAACACGCAAAAAGTCAGGAGTTCAAATAAGGTTTAAAAAATGAAATCCCTTTGTAACAGACGAGTTTCCGGATGAAATCCTGATACTTTGAAAGAGATTGTCCGTTTTGTACACGAAGTGCATCCAGTTTTTGCCGTAACCCTCTCAACTTTCTTGCACATGCTATGTGGATGAAATGATGATATCATGCCAACTTTCAACCTTTTCAGAGTTCATTTCAAATGCTTTTCAATTTTAGGGTCTTATAGCTCAAAATAATTAGTAAATGCATGAGAAATAACAAATGAAGTCAGAAAGGATTGAAAAATGATGATGTGGCTTTGAATGGTGCATTTTGAACACACAAAAAGTCAGGAGTTCAAATTAGGTTTAAAAAATGGAATCCCTTTGTAACAGACGAGTTTCCGTATGAAATCCTGATACTTTGAAAGAGATTGTCCGTTTTGTACACGAAGTGCATCCAGTTTTTGCCGTAACCCTCTCAACTTTCTTGCACATGCTATGTGGATGAAATGATGATATCATGCCAACTTTCAACCTTTTCAGAGTTCATTTGAAATGCTTGTCAATTTTAGGGTCTTATAGCTCAAAATAATTAGTAAATGCATGAAAAATAACAAATGAAGTCAGAAAGGATTGAAAAATGATGATGTGGCTTTGAATGGTGCATTTTGAACACACAAAAAGTCCGGAGTTCAAATAAGGTTTAAAAATGAAATCCCTTTGTAACAGACGAGTTTCCGGATGAAATCCTGATACTTTGAAAGAGATTGTCCGTTTTGTACACGAAGTGCATCCAGTTTTTGCCGTAACCCTCTCAACTTTCTTGCACATGCTATGTGGATGAAATGATGATATCATGCCAACTTTCAACCTTTTCAGAGTTCATTTCAAATGCTTTTCAATTTTAGGGTCTTATAGCTCAAAATAATTAGTAAATGCATGAGAAATAACAAATGAAGTCAGAAAGGATTGAAAAATGATGATGTGGCTTTGAATGGTGCATTTTGAACACACAAAAAGTCAGGAGTTCAAATAAGTTTTAAAAATGAAATCCCTTTGTAACAGACGAGTTTCCGTATGAAATCCTGATACTTTGAAAGAGATTGTCCGTTTTGTACACGAAGTGCATCCAGTTTTTGCCGTAACCCTCTCAACTTTCTTGCACATGCTATGTGGATGAAATGATGATATCATGCCAACTTTCAACCTTTTCAGAGTTCATTTGAAATGCTTTTCAATTTTAGGGTCTTATAGCTCAAAATAATTAGTAAATGCATGAAAAATAACAAATGAAGTCAGAAAGGATTGAAAAATGATGATGTGGCTTTGAATGGTGCATTTTGAACACGCAAAAAGTCAGGAGTTCAAATAAGGTTTAAAAAATGAAATCCCTTTGTAACAGACGAGTTTCCGGATGAAATCCTGATACTTTGAAAGAGATTGTCCGTTTTGTACACGAAGTGCATCCAGTTTTTGCCGTAACCCTCTCAACTTTCTTGCACATGCTATGTGGATGAAATGATGATATCATGCCAACTTTCAACCTTTTTAGTGTTCATTTGAAATGCTTTTCAATTTTAGGGTCTTATAGCTCAAAATAATTAGTAAATGCATGAGAAATAACAAATGAAGTCAGAAAGGATTGAAAAATGATGATGTGGCTTTGAATGGTGCATTTTGAACACACAAAAAGTCAGGAGTTCAAATAAGTTTTAAAAATGAAATCCCTTTGTAACAGACGAGTTTCCGGATGAAATCCTGATACTTTGAAAGAGATTGTCCATTTTGTACACGAAGTGCATCCAGTTTTTGCCGTAACCCTCTCAACTTTCTTGCACATGCTATGTGGATGAAATGATGATATCATGCCAACTTTCAACCTTTTAAGAGTTCATTTGAAATGCTTTTCAATTTAAGGGTCTTATAGTTCAAAATAATTAGTAAATGCATGAAAAATAACAAATGAAGTCAGAAAGGATTGAAAAATGATGATGTGGCTTTGAATGGTTCATTTTGAACACACAAAAAGTCATGAGTTCAAATTAGGTTTAAAAATGAAATCCCTTTGTAACACACGAGTTTCCGGATGAAATTTAAACTATTCAAATTTGGAAACTAATGGATTAACAGAAAGTTTATAATTATTCTGAGCTAAAAGAAAAAAGAATAAAAAAATAAAGCAAAAATCAAAAGAAAATAAATAATTCAAAAAACAAAAAAATACTGGAAAAAATAAAAAAATGCCGCCTAATGGGCCACACAGCATGCATACGACTAGAAACCCATCTGCACATGGGCCAGGATGCAGGCCCGCAGGCCCAATAGGCCCAACATGGCAATGACAAAGGTAGGCATGTATAATGCCTGCATATTCGAGAGGAGCTCAGCACCTGAGCTGCAGCGCAGCTTATAAACAGGTGCTGAGCTCTCTCAGCTAGCGAGGTGGGACTAAACTTCCCACCGCACCGCGCCAGCACATTAGTCCCGGTTGGTGGCTCCAACCGGAACCAATGCTCCCCTTTGGTCCCGGTTGGTGCCACCAACCGGGACCAAAGCCCTCTGCTTCCCGCCCATTGCGCTGGTGAAAAGAGGCCTTTAGTCCCGGTTGGTGGCACCAACCGGGACCAAAGCCTTTGCTATATAAGTAGCACTTTGGAAATTTTCTGATTTCCATCGCCAGTGTCCCCCCGCCCGACGACGTCGCGAGCTCGATCTACGCCGCCAGGCTGCCCCGTCGTCGTCGCCGTCGCCCGTGCCCCCGAGCCCACGCCATCGCCCGTCGCCGTCGTCCTCCGCCCCCCCACCCCCGCCGCCGTCGCCGTCGGCCTCCGCCGCACACCCCCGAGCCGTCGCCCCGTATACGTCACCGTCGCCGCCCTCCGCCCCCGGCCCACCGCGGTCGCCGTCGCCCTCCGCCACCCTGTGAGCGCCGCCCCGATCCCCTCCTCCTCCTCCCTGTAATGGCCGCCGCCGCTGCCGCCGCGCCCCCTAGCTATAGTACTGTACGTAGTTTAATTTAGATTTGTAATTTAGTTGTATTAATTTGGATGTGTAGTTAATTTAGTTGTTGTAATTCAGATGTATTAATTTAGATGTGTAGTTTAGATTTTTCATATTTATAAGTCATTTATGTATGTTCATATTTAGAAGAAAAAGAAGGAGAGAAAAAAGGAAAATAAGAAGAGGAAGAAGGAGAAGAAGAAGAAGAAGAATAAGAAGAAGAGGAGAGGAAGTAGAGGAGAAATAAATAAGAAGATGAAAAAGAAGAAAAAAAAAGAGTAGAAGAATAAGGAATAGAGGAGAAGAAGTCTATTTTTTCTTCTTCTCCTCTATTCCTTCTTCTTCTCCTCTTTTTTTCTTTTTTTTCTTCGATCTCCTCCTCTATTCCTTTCTTCTTCTCCTCTTTTTTTCGTCTTCTTCCTCTTCTTATTTTTTATCGGGTATGTCGTTGTCGATATATGTACCCCCCCTCCCCGATAACTTTTAGTAAGTACTACTTAGAAAGTGTTTAATAGAATTAGTTAGAAAAATAATAGAACTAGTTAAACTAGCTAGTTTATTTGTAGTAAGTACTACTTTATTCTATTTATAGTAAGGAAATTAATAGAACTAGTTTGTTTTTTTAGTTAAAGCAATTATTCCCGCATCGACGTCGACGATGCCTATCCCGCATCCTCGTCGTCGACTCGGCGGTGGAGGCCGGCTTGATCAGAGGGGCCATGTCCGGGACTGGGCTCCGCCGGGCTGGTTTTGGGAGGTGCTACCTTCCGGTGGGCGTAGGTTGGTGAGGAACCAGCCCGTCGTTGACCCGATCCTTGTTTGGTGGCGCTCGCGTGGGCCAGTGACGGTGCCGAGGCTTCCGGACACCGCGGAGGTGGTACGTCACCGTGTCAGCGAGGAGGACCAGCACGTCCATCGCTACATGGTTGCGTTGGAGGGCAGGTTCGACAATACCTGGCAGGTTCTTCAGGGATCTCACTGGAGCTATGATCCTGTGATGGTTCCGTCCCTTTGGGTATCCACCGCCCGCGCCGATACCCGTCGGGCGCTACTGTTCTAGCTGTACTAGCGATCCTATATGTATGATAGTATTCGAGGTGTATTAGTGATAATATTTGGTGATGTACGGACACATGGAGATGATGTAGTTTTGCTTATAATTGAATGCATCCTAATTTGAATACTACTTTATTTTGTGATTTGATTTTGTTTATTGAATGCTCAAAGTGGAAAACTACTCCGATCCTACTTTGAATGCTAAAATTGGAGAGCACTATGATTAGTTGATAGCTTATAGGGTTTTTGTTTTCGCAGAAATCTAGGAGCCCCCTGGCCCCTCCATCATCCCCGCCGTCGTCCCCGTCACCGCCCCCTCCGACATCGAGGTGAGACCAGCCAAATCCTCTTTTAGAAAGATAATTAAACGATATTTCGGGTTGACTGTAAGTCTGTCGAGTCTCCAGCATATATGGGAGGACGAAGAATCCCGACTGTTGTCGTGGGGGTAGCTTCTCCTTCGTTCCCGTGTGCTAGACAATTTGGTGTAATGCACTCGAGAACGAAAGGAGGAGCTACCATCACCGACGGTCGCAAATGTCAGAGAGGAATCAGTGAGGGAGAGTTCCACCATATATATATGAGAGGACGAAGAATCCCTACTGTTGTCGTGGGGGTCGCTTCTCCTTTGTTCCCGTGTGCTAGCTAGACATTTTGGTGTAATGCACACGGGGACAAAGGGAGGAGCGACCATAACCAACGGTCGAATGTATACACCACGTGAGCTGAGAGTTTTCAAGAAAAGACTCGACAAACCGATAGTCAACCCGTGATGAATAATAATGTTCTAACTTAGGTTTTTTAGTACATATATTTAATTGTAGATGTTTAATATTTGAATTATATATGAACATAGGAAATGTCGTACTCGGACGACGAAAGTCTCCCGGGGGAGTGCGACTGGTGCCACGACGACCGAGGTCAGTGCGACAGGCCTCACCTGGATGAAGATCGGCGCTTCAGTATTAAGCTGGAGGAGACGTTCGATGTTGAAACGGTACGCAACGACGACAAGTGTTATTTTTTCGTAATTAAGCACGACTTCAACTATTTCAACGTGTACTTTTCATCTTTTACAATTCGGCTAGCTTATCCCATGCCATGCAAGACGCTACATCTTGGAGAGGATGGGTTTTGAAGACCATGAAAGTATGGAAACAAAGAAAATTCACCTAAGGACCCATCATGATATAGATTTTGAAGTAAAGCTGTATAATTCTGAGAGCGTAACCCATTTTGGTTGCAAAAATTGGGAAGCATTCTGCAAGATGTATGGTTTTGATGAGGGTATGCTTGTCACCATGGATCTTGGTGATCCTGACATCGAGCAAGACAATATGGACATTTGGGTCCTTGTTGATACGCCTCCAATTCTACCGCTATGTGAGTTTCTCAAACATAGTTATTAGCTAATTTATATTGTTCATTTCAAAATAGTTGACAGCTTATTTTGATTGACAGCTTATTTTGATTGTTCAAACAATGTGCGGAACATGGTAGACAGAACCTACTACACCGATGGCTCTGAGTTAACTTATAAGGAGAAAACTCATCTGGTCGGATTTTGTACTGATATTGAGAATTACAATATCTACAATCAAACTCCTCATCATTATGGTCCTCCATACGTGCCACTAGTGCACGTGTTGAACTATGGTAACTACTATGGAGATACCCTGGTAAGATTTCTTACTATTACGACATCCGTGCATATTTTGCATAGTTCTAAAACTAGTGCATTATCATTGCTAACTATGAAGTTATTACTATGTTTTTCAACAGATAATCCCAGAGGATTGTGTGCCTCATTTGATGTATCAGAATGGTAGGCTTGATGTTTTGAATATACAACCAGGTCATCCTACGAATCTCAGCTGTCCATACCGGATTTCTAAAAGAAGTGGAGACATGCAAATCAAAGAATGGAAAAAATGTATGGACAGTCGCAAGGAGCTTCTTGGAAGCAAAAGGAAGCGAGACGCAAGAATTGGAGACAGGATGATCTCCATTCTCCATAATGGAGAGTCACGGTCTATATTGTTTTATGCTATTTTACCTTAAAGAGGGTATTTCGGTCCTACCTAATACTGATGATCATGTGCTAAGAACAATTAAGTAGGGTTGGTTCGATGACTGTGAGGATGATGATCGTATGACTTGTTATTAATAACGAGTAGAAGTTGTATGATGATGATTAGTAGGACTTGTTATTATATATGATGATGCATGATGCGTGCATGAAGAGTTATTATATATCAGCGGGTGAAATGAACATGGATTGGATTGAAGTGAAGGCAACATGCATGTGGTGCGTGTCGAAAGTAGTACAATCCAAACTTGATCAAGTCCAGATTAGTATTACTTTCGACATGCACCACATCTTGCCTTCACTTCAATCTAAGCCATGTTTAGGCATAGCAGTACGTAGGGTTGGTAAACCAAGCACGGAGATATAAGAGAGGACACTTCTCTCTAATAGCTACCTAATAACAACCTAAATTAACCCCCCAAAACCCCCAACCCCCCCCCCCTTCAAAAAAAACAAAAACCTCAGCTCCTGCCAGGTGCTGACGCGTGGATGCCTATTGGTCCGGGTTGGTGGCACCAACCGGGACCAAAGGCCCTCCTGCCTGGGCTCCCCGCACCGGCCACGTGGACGGCCTTTAGTCCCGGTTCGTGTAAGAACCGGGACTAAAGGGCTAGGGCATTAGTAACGACCCTTTAGTCCCGGTTCCTGAACCGGGACTAAAGGCCCTTATGAACCGGGGTAAAAGCCCCTTTTCCTACTAGTGCTAGTAGAAAAAGGGTCAAATGTAAAGCACATTAGTGCCGGTTTGATTTTGAGCCGGCACTAATGTGTCCATTAATGCCGGTTCCAATGGCTAGGTGGGAGGAGCTCTTTAGTACCGGTTCGTCGCTAACCTTTAGCACCGGTTCGTGCCACGAACCGGTACTAACGAGGTTGTGGCCCCACGAGCACCTTTAGTACCGGTTCGTGGCATGAACCGGTACTAGAGTTTCTTACTAAGATGTTTTTTAGTCCCACCTCGCGAAGAGAGAGGTACTAGGAGCGGTTTATAAGCCCTTAGTGCAGAGACGATGAAGAAGAGGCGCAATGCTCACCTTCACGTTGCAGTGCAGTCTACACTATTCCGAAAGGCTTGAAGCTAATTAACGAGCATTGCGCCTCTTTTTTATTTGTCATAACTTATTACAACTCCAGACTTCTTGTGTTACGTCAAAAACTGGATGCACTTCGTGTACAAACAGGACAATACGGCAAAAACTAGATGCACTTCGTGTACAAACTGGACAATCTCTTTCGAAGTATCAGGGCCGGTTTCGGACGAAAACTCATCTGTTACACCGGCACTTCATTTTTTTAAACTTATTACAACTCCAGACTATTTTTGCGTTCAGTACGCAGCATTCAAAGCGACGTCATCAATTTTCAACACTTTCGGACATCATTTGCTGTTCTTCAGTCATTTACCGATTTGTTTTCAGAGCTAAATGACCATGAAATTGAAAATCGCTACAAAATGAACTCTGAAAATGTTGAAACTTGGCATGGTATCTGTTGGAAATATGCCCTAGAGGCAATAATAAATTGGTTATTATTGTATTTCCTTGTTCATGATAATCGTTTATTATCCATGCTAGAATTGTACTGATAGGAAACTCAGATACATGTTTGGATACATAGACAACACCATGTCCCTAGTAAGCCTCTAGTTGACTAGCTCGTTGATCAATAGATGGTTATGGTTTCCTGACCATGGACATTGGATGTCGTTGATAACGGGATCACATCATTAGGAGAATGATGTGATGGACAAGACCCAATCCTAAGCCTAGCACAAGATCGTGTAGTTCGTTTTGCTAGAGCTTTTTTAATGTGAAGTTAAGTATCATTTCCTTAGACCATGAGATTGTGTAACTCCCGGATACCGTATGGATGCTTTGGGTGTACCAAACGTCACAACGTAACTGGGTGGCTATAAAGGTGCACTACAGGTATCTCCGAAAGTGTTTGTTGGGTTGGCACGAATCGAGACTGGGATTTGTCACTCCGTGTAAACGGAGAGGTATCTCTGGGCCCACTCGGTAGGACATCATCATAATGTGCACAATGTGACCAAGGAGTTGATCACGGGATGATGTGTTACGGAACGAGTAAAGAGGCTTGCCGGTAACGAGATTGAACAAGGTATCGGCATACCGACGATCGAATCTCGGGCAAGTACCATACTGATTGACAAAGGGAATTGGATACGGGATTGATTGAATCCTCGAAATCGTGGTTCATCCGATGAGATCATCGAGGAGCATGTGGGAGCCAACATGGGTATCCAGATCCCGCTGTTGGTTATTGACCGGAGAGTCGTCTCGGTCATGTCTGCATGTCTCCCGAACCCGTAGGGTCTACACACTTAAGGTTCGGTGACGCTAGGGTTGTAGAGATATTAGTATGCGGTAACCCGAAAGTTGTTCGGAGTCCCGGATGAGATCTCGGACGTCACGAGGAGTTCCGGAATGGTCCGGAGGTAAAGATTTATACATGGGAAGTCTTATTTTGGTCGCCGGAAAAGTTTCGCACTTTATCGGTATTGTACCGGGAGTGCCGAAAGGGGTCCGGGGGTCCACCAAGGGGGTCCACCAGCCCCGGGGGCCACATGGGCTGTAGGGGTGTGCGCCTTGGCCTATATGGGCCAAGGGCACCAGCCCCAAGAGGCCCATGCGCCAAGAGATAAGGGAAAGGGAGAGTCCTAAAGGGGGAAGGCACCTCCGAGGTGCCTTCGGGAGGATGGACTCCTCCCTGGCCGCACCCTTCCTTGGAGGAAGGGCCAAGGCTGCACCCCCCCCCCCTCTCCCTTGGCCCTATATATAGTGGGGGGGGGAGGGAGGGCAGCAAAAACACAAGCCCTGGCGCCTCCCTCTCCCTCCCGTGACACATCTCCCTCCTCCCGCAGCGCTTGGCGAAGCCCTGTTGGAATCCCGCTACTTCCACCACCACGCCGTCGTGCTGCTGGATCTCCATCAACCTCTCCTCCCCCCTTGCTGGATCAAGAAGGAGGAGACGTTGCTGCTCCGTACGTGTGTTGAACGCGGAGGTGCCGTCCGTTCGGCGCTAGGATCATCGGTGATTTGGATCACGACGAGTACGAATCCATCAACCCCGTTCTCTTGAACGCTTCCGCTCGCGATCTACAAGGGTATGTAGATGCACTCCTTCCCTCTCGTTGCTAGTAAACTCCATAGATTGATCTTGGTGATGCGTAGAAAATTTTGAATTTCTGCTACGTTCCCCAACAGTGGCATCATGAGCTAGGTCTATGCGTAGTTTCTATGCACGAGTAGAACACAAAGTAGTTGTGGGCGTAGATGTTGCCAATTCTTCTTGCCGCTACTAGTCTTATCTTGATTCGGCGGCATCGTGGGATGAAGCGGCCCGGACCGACCTTACACGTACTCTTACGTGAGACAGGTTCCACCGACTGACATGCACTAGTTGCATAAGGTGGCTAGCGGGTGTCTGTCTCTCCCACTTTAGTCGGATCGGATTAGATGAAAAGGGTCCTTATGAAGGGTAAATAGAAATTGGCATATCACGTTGTGGCTTTTGCGTAGGTAAGAAACGTTCTTGCTAGAAACCTATACAAGCCACGTAAAAACTTGCAACAACAATTAGAGGACGTCTAACTTGTTTTTGCAGCATGTGCTATGTGATGTGATATGGCCAGAAGATGTGATGAATGATGTATGTGATGTATGAGATTGATCATATTCTTGTAATAGGAATCACGACTTGCATGTCGATGAGTATGACAACCGGCAGGAGCCATAGGAGTTGTCTTTATTTTTTGTATGACCTGCGTGTCATTGAATAACGCCACGTAAATTACTTTACTTTATTGCTAAGCGCGTTAGCCATAGAAGTAGAAGTAATCGTTGGTGTGACAACTTCATAAAGACACAATGATGGAGATCATGGTGTCATGCCGGTGACGAAGATGATCATGGTGCCCCGAAGATGGTGATCAAAGGAGCAAAATGATATTGGGCATATCACATCACTATTTGATTGCATGTGATGTTTATCATGTTATGCATCTTATTTGCTTAGAACGACGGTAGTAAGTAAGATGATCCCTCACTAAAATTTCAAGAGAAGTGTTCCCCCTAACTGTGCACCGTTGCGAAGGTTCGTTGTTTCGAAGCACCACGTGATGATCGGGTGTGATAGATTCTAACGTTCGAATACAACGGGTGTTGACGAGCCTAGCATGTACAGACATGGCCTCGGAACACATGCGAAACACTTAGGTTGACTTGACGAGCCTAGCATGTACAGACATGGCCTCAGAACACAAGAGACCGAAAGGTCGAACATGAGTCGTATAGCAGATACGATCAACATGGAGATGTTCACCGATGATGACTAGTCCGTCTCACGTGATGATCGGACACGGCCTAGTTTGACTCGGATCATGAATCACTTAGATGACTAGAGGGATGTCTATCTGAGTGGGAGTTCAATAATCAGATGAACTTCATTATCATGAACATAGTCAAAAGGTCTTTGCAAATTATGTCATACGCTTTAGTTCTACTGTTTAAGATATGTTCCTAGAGAAAATTTAGTTGAAAGTTGGTAGTAGCAATTATGCGGACTGGGTCCGTAAACTGAGGATTGTCCTCATTGCTGCACAGAAGGCTTATGTCCTTAATGCACCGCTCGGTGTGCTGAACCTCAGCGTCGTCTGTAGATGTTATGAAACATTTGACATACACGTTTTGATGACTACGTGATAGTTTAGTGCGTAATGCTAACAGTTTAGAATTGTGGCACAAGAGACGTTTTTGAAACGTCGCAGAACATATGAGATGTTCCGAAGACTGAAATTGGGATTTCAGACTAGTGCCCACGTCAAGAGGTGTGAGACCTCTGACAAGTTTCTTAAGCCTGCAAACTAAGGGAGAAAGGCTCAATCGTTGAGCATGTGCTCAGATTGTCTGAGTACTACAATCGCTTGAATCAAGTGGGAATTAATCTTCCAGATGAGATAGTGATGGTTCTCCATAGTCACTGCCACCAAGCTAGTAGAGCTTCGTGATGAACTATAACATATCAGGAACAGTTATGATGATCCTTGAGCAACTCGCGATGTTTGACACCGCGAAAGTAGAAATCAAGAAGGAGCATCAATTGTTGATGGTTAGTAAAACCACTAGTTTCTAGAAGGGCAAGGGCAAAAGGGATACTTCATGAAACAGCAAGTCGTTTGCTGCTCTAGTGAAGAATCCCAAGGTTGAACCCAAACCCGAAACTAAGTGCTTCTGTAATGAGGGAACGGTCACTAAAGCGGAACTACCCTAGATACTTGGTAGATGAGAAGGCAGGCAAGGTCGACAGAAGTATATTGGATATACATTGTATGAATGTGTACTTTACTAGTACTCCTAGCAGCACCAGGGTATTAGATACCGGTTCGGTTGCTAAGTGTTAGTAACTCGAAATAAAAGCTGCGGAATAAATGGAGACTGGCTAAAAGTGAGATGGTGATGTGTGTTGGAAGTGTTTCCAAGGTTGATGTGATCAAGCATCGCATGCTCCCTCTACCATCGAGATTGGTGTTAAACCTAAATAATTGTTATTTGGTGTTTGCGTTGAGCATAAACATGATTGGATTATGTTTATCGCAATACGGTTATTCATTTAAGGAGAATAATGGTTACTCTGTTTATTTGAATAATACCTTCAATGGTCTTGCACCTAAAATGAATCTCGATCGCAGTGATACAAATGTTCGTGCCAAAAGATATAAAATAGTAATGATAGTACCACATACTTGTGGCACTGCCATTTGAGTCATATTGGTATAGAACGCATGAAGAAGCTCCATGTAGATGGATCTTTGGACTCACTCGTTTTTGAAAAGATTGAGACATGCGAACCATGTCTATTGGTATATATGCATGAAGAAACTCCATGCAGATGGATCGTTTGTACTCACTTGATTTTGAATCACTTGAGACATGCAAATCATACCACATGGGCAAGATGACTGAAAGGCCTCGTTTTCAGTAAGATGGAACAAGAAAGCAATTTATTGGAAGTAATACATTTTGATGTATGCAGTCCAATGAATGCTGAGGCATGCAGTGGATATCGTTATGTTCTTACTTCACAGATGATTTGAGTAGATGCTGAGAATATTTACTTGATGAAACACAAGTCTGAATTATTGAAAGGTTCAAGTAATTTCAGAGTGAAGTTGAAGATCGTCGTGACAAGAGGATAAAATGTCTATGATATGATCATAGAGATATCTGAGTTACGAGTTTAGCACACAATTAAGACATTGTGGAAAGTGTTTCACAATTAATACCGCCTGGAACACCATAGTGTGATGGTGTGTCCGAACATCATAACTGCACCCTATTGGATATGGTGCATACCATGATGTCTCTTATCGAAATTACCACTATCGTTTATGGGTTAGGCGTTAGAGATAACCGCATTCACTTTAAAAGGGGCACCACGCAATTCCGTTGAGACGACACCGTTTAGAGAAACCTAAGTTGTCGTTTCTTAAAAGTTTGGGGCTGCGATGCTTATGTGAAAAAGTTTCAGGCTGATAAGCTCGAACCCAAAACGGATAAATGCATCTTCATAGAATACCCAAAACAGTTGGGTATACCTCCTATTTTAGATCTGGAAGCAAAAGTAATTGCTTCTAGAAACGAGTCCTTTCTCGAGGAAAAGTTTCTCTCGAAAGAATTGAGTGGGAGGATGGTGGAGACTTGATAAGGTTATTGAACCGTCACTTCAACTAGTGTGTAGCAGGGCATAGGAAGTTGTTCCTGTGGCACCTACACCAATTGAAGTGGAAGCTTATGATAGTGATCATGAAACTTCGGATCAAGTCACTACCAAACCTCGTAGGACGACGAGGATGCGTGCTACTTCAGAGTGGTACGTGATCCTGTCTTAGATATCATATTGTTAGACAATAGTGAACCTACGAGCTATGGAGAAGCGATGGTGGGCCCATATTCCGACAAATGGTTAGAAGCCATGAAATCCGAGATAAATGGATCTTTGAGAAGAAGACGGACGTGGACGGTAATGTTACCGTCTATGAAGCTCGACTTGTGGCAAAGAGTATTTCCACAAGTTCAAGGAGTTGACTACGATGAGATTTTCTCATCCGTAGCGATGCTTAAGTCCGTCGGAATCATGTTAGCATTAGCTGCATTTATGAAATCTGGCAGATGGATGTCAAAACAAGTTTCCTTACCAGTTTTCATAAGAAAAGGTTGTATGTGATACAATCAGAAAGGTTTTGTCGATCCTAAGGATGCTAAAAGGTATGCTAGCTCCAGCGATCCTTCCATGGACTAGAGCAAGCAACTCGGAGTCAGAATATAAGCTTTGATGGAGCGATCAAAGTTTTTGGGTTCATACAAAGTTTGGTAGAAACTTGTATTTACAATAAAGTGAGTGGGAGCGCTACAACATTTCTGATAAGTATATGTGAATGACATATTGTTGATCCGAAATGATGTAAAATTTCTAGAAAGCATAAAGGGTTGTTTGAAAGGAGTTTTTCAAAGGAAGACCTGGATAAAAGCTGCTTACATATTGAGAATCAAGATCTATAGAGATAGATCAAGACGCCCGATGATACTTTCAAAGAACGCACACCTTGACATGATTTTGAAAGAGTTCAAAATAGATCAGCAAAGAAGGAGTTCTTGGCTGTGTTACAAGGTGTGAGTATTGAGTAAGACTCAAGACCTGACCACAGCAGAAGAGAGAGAAAGTACGAAGGTCGTCCCCTATGCTTTAGACGTAGGCTCTACAGTATGCTATGCTGTGTACCGCACATGAAGTGTGCCTTGCCATGAGTTGGTCAAGAGGGTACAATAGTGATCCGGAAAGGATCACATGACAACGGTCGAACTTATCCTTAGTATCTAGTGGACTAAGGAATTTTCTCGATTATGGAGGTGAAAAGGAGTTCGTCGTAAAGGGTTACGTCGATGCGAACTTTGACACTAATCCGGATGACTCTGAGTAGTAGACCGGATTCGTATAGTAGAGCAGTTATTTGAAATGGCTCCAAGTAGCGCGTGGTAGCATCCACAAGATGACATAGATATTCGTAAAGCACACACGGATCTGAAAGGTTCAGACCCGTTGACTAATAACCTCTCTCACAAGCATAACATGATCAAACCAGAACTCATTGAGTGTTAATCACATAGTGATGTGAACTAGATTGTTGACTCAAGTAAACTCTTTGATGTTGGTCACATGGTGATGTGACCTGTGAGTGTTAATCACATGGTGATGTGAACTAGATTATTGACTCTAGTGCAAGTGGGAGACTGTTAGAAATATGCCCTAGAGGCAATAATAAATTGGTTATTATTATATTTCCTTGTTCATGATAATCGTTTATTATCCATGCTAGAATTGTATTGATAGGAAATTCAGATACATGTGTGGATACATAGACAACACCATGTCTCTAGTAAGCCTCTAGTTGACTAGCTCGTTGATCAATAGATGGTTATGGTTTCCTGACCATGGACATTGGATGTCGTTGATAACGGGATCGCATCATTAGGAGAATGATGTGATGGACAAGACCCAATCCTAAGCCTAGCACAAGATCGTGTAGTTCGTTTTGCTAGAGCTTTTTTAATGTCAAGTTAAGTATCATTTCCTTAGACCATGAGATTGTGTAACTCCCGGATACCGTAGGAATGCTTTGGGTGTACCAAACGTCACAACGTAACTGGGTGGCTATAAAGGTGCACTACAGGTATCTCCGAAAGTGTCTGTTGGGTTGGCACGAATCGAGACTGGGATTTGTCACTCCGTGTAAACGGAGAGGTATCTCTGGGCCCACTCGGTAGGACATCATCATAATGTGCACAATGTGACCAAGGAGTTGATCACGGGGTGATGTGTTACGGAACGAGTAAAGAGGCTTGCCGGTAACGAGATTGAACAAGGTATCGGGATACCGACGATCGAATCTCGGGCAAGTACCATACCGATTGACAAAGGGAATTGGATACGGGATTGATTGAATCCTCGAAATCATGGTTCATCCGATGAGATCATCGAGGAGCATGTGGGAGCCAACATGGGTATCCAGATCCCGCTGTTGGTTATTGACCGGAGAGTCGTCTCGGTCATGTATGCATGTCTCCCGAACCCGTAGGGTCTACACACTTAAGGTTCGGTGACGCTAGGGTTGTAGAGATATTAGTATGCGGTAACCCGAAAGTTGTTCGGAGTCCCGGATGAGATCCCGGACGTCACGAGGAGTTCCGGAATGGTCCGGAGGTAAAGATTTATATATGGGAAGTCTTATTTTGGTCGCCGGAAAAGTTTCGCACTTTATCGGTATTGTACCGGGAGTGCCGAAAGGGGTCCGGGGGTCCACCAAGGGGGTCCACCAGCCCCGAGGGCACATGGGCTGTAGGGGTGTGCGCCTTGGCCTATATGGGCCAAGGGCACCAGCCCCAAGAGGCCCATGCGCCAAGAGATAAGGGAAAGGGAGAGTCCTAAAGGGGGAAGGCACCTCCGAGGTGCCTTCGGGAGGATGGACTCCTCCCTGGCCGCACCCTTCCTTGGAGGAAGGGCCAAGGCTGCGCCCCCCCCCCCTCTCCCTTGGCCCTATATATAGTGGGGGGGAGGGAGGGCAGCAAAAACACAAGCCCTGGCGCCTCCCTCTCCATCCCGTGACACATCTCCCTCCTCCCGCAGCGCTTGGCGAAGCCCTGTTGGAATCCCGCTACTTCCACCACCACGCCGTCGTGCTGCTGGATCTCCATCAACCTCTCCTCCCCCCTTGCTGGATCAAGAAGGAGGAGACGTCGCTGCTCCGTACGTGTGTTGAACGCGGAGGTGCCGTCCGTTCGGCGCTAGGATCATCGGTGATTTGGATCACGACGAGTACGACTCCATCAACCCTGTCCTCTTGAACGCTTCCGCTCGCAATCTACAAGGGTATGTAGATGCACTCCTTCCCTCTCGTTGCTAGTAACTCCATAGATTGATCTTGGTGATGCGTAGAAAATTTTGAATTTCTGCTACGTTCCCCAACAGTTCCATCATTTCACCCACATAGCATGTGCAAGAGAGTAGAGGGGGTTACGGCAAAAACTGGACGCACTTCATTTATAAACTGGACAATCTCTTTCGGAGTATCAGGGCTTCGGACAAGAACTCATCTGTTACACTGGCACTTCATGTTTTTTAAACTTAATTGAACTCCAGACTATTTTTGTGTTCAGTACACACCATTCAAAGCGACGTCATCAATTTCCAACATGTTCTGACATCATTTGCTGTTTTTCAGTCATTTACCGATTTGTTTAGAGAGCTAAATGACGGTGAAATTGAAAATCGCTACAAAATGAACTCTGAAAATGTTGGAACTTGGCATGGTATCATCATTTCACCCGCAGAGCATGTGCAAAAGAGTAGAGAGGGTCACGGCGAAAACTGGACGCACCTCGTGTACAAACTGGACAATCCCTTTCGGAGTATCTGGGTTTCGGACGAGAACTCATCTGTTACACGGGCACTTCATGTTTTTTAAACTTAATTGAACTCCAGACTATTTTTGTGTTCAGTACACACCATTCAAAGCGACGTCATCAATTTTCAACACCTTCTGACATCATTTGCTGTTTTTCAGTCATTTACCAATTTGTTTAGAGAGCTAAATGACGGTGAAATTGAAAATCGCTACAAAATGAACTCTGAAAATGTTGGAACTTGGCATGGTATCATCATTTCACCCGCATAGCATGTGCAAAAGAGTAGAGAGGGTCACGGCGAAAACTGGACGCACCTCGTGTACAAACTGGACAATCCCTTTCGGAGTATCTGGGTTTCGGACGAGAACTCATCTGTTACACGGGCACTTCAATGTTTTTTAAACTTATTTGAACTCCAGCCTATTTTTGAATTTAGTATGCATCATTCAAAGCGACGTCATCAATTTCCAACACGTTCTGACATCATTTGCTGTTTTTCAGTCATTTACCGATTTGTTTAGAGAGCTAAATGACGGTGAAATTGAAAATCACTACCAAATGAACTCTGAAAATGTTGGAACTTGGAATCGTATCATCATTTCACCCGCATAGCATGTGCAAAAGAGTAGAGAGGGTCACGGCGAAAACTGGACGCACCTCGTGTACAAACTGGACAATCTCTTTCGGAGTATCAGGGTTTTGGACGAGAACTCATCTGTTACACGGGAACTTCATGTTTTTTAAACTTAATTGAACTCCAGACTATTTTTGTGTTCAGTACACACCATTCAAAGCGACGTCATCAATTTCCAACACGTTCTGACATCATTTGCTGTTTTTCAGTCATTTACCGATTTGTTTAGAGAGCTAAATGACGGTGAAATTGAAAATCGCTACAAAATGAACTCTAAAAATGTTGGAACTTGGCATGGTATCATCATTTCACCCGCATAGCATGTGCAAAAGAGTAGAGAGGGTCACGGCGAAAACTGGACGCACCTCGTGTACAAACTGGACAATCCCTTTCGGAGTATCTGGGTTTCGGACGAGAACTCATCTGTTACACGGGCACTTCATGTTTTTTAAACTTAATTGAACTCCAGACTATTTTTGTGTTCAGTACACACCATTCAAAGCGACGTCATCAATTTTCAACACCTTCTGACATCATTTGCTGTTTTTCAGTCATTTACCGATTTGTTTAGAGAGCTAAATGACGGTGAAATTGAAAATCGCTACAAAATGAACTCTGAAAATGTTGGAACTTGGCATGGTATCATCATTTCACCCGCATAGCATGTGCAAAAGAGTAGAGAGGGTCACGGCGAAAACTGGACGCACCTCGTGTACAAACTGGACAATCCCTTTCGGAGTATCTGGGTTTCGGACGAGAACTCATCTGTTACACGGGCACTTCAATGTTTTTTAAACTTATTTGAACTCCAGCCTATTTTTGAATTTAGTATGCATCATTCAAAGCGACGTCATCAATTTCCAACACGTTCTGACATCATTTGCTGTTTTTCAGTCATTTACCGATTTGTTTAGAGAGCTAAATGACGGTGAAATTGAAAATCACTACCAAATGAACTCTGAAAATGTTGGAACTTGGAATCGTATCATCATTTCACCCGCATAGCATGTGCAAAAGAGTAGAGAGGGTCACGGCGAAAACTGGACGCACCTCGTGTACAAACTGGACAATCTCTTTCGGAGTATCAGGGTTTCGGACGAGAACTCATCTGTTACACGGGAACTTCAATGTTTTTTAAACTTATTTGAACTCCAGCCTATTTTTGCATTCAATATGCATTATTCAAAGCGACGTTATCAATTTCCAACACGTTCTGACATCATTTACTGTTTTTCAGTCATTTACCGATTTGTTTAGAGAGCTAAATGACGGTGAAATTGAAAATCACTACAAAATGAACTCTGAAAATGTTGGAACTTGGCATGGTATCATAATTTCACCCGCATAGCATGTGCAAAAGAGTAGAGAGGGTCACGGCGAAAACTGGACGCACCTCGTGTACAAACTGGACAATCTCTTTCGGAGTATTAGGGTTTCGGATGAGAACTCATCTGTTAAACGGGCACTTCAATGTTCTTTAAACTTATTTGAACTCCATCCTATTTTTGCGTTCAGTATGCATCATTCAAAGCGACGTCATCAATTTCCAACACGTTCTGACATTATTTGCTGTTTTTCAGTCATTTACCGATTTGTTTAGAGAGCTAAATGATGGTGAAATTGAAAATCACTACAAATGAACTCTGAAAATGTTGGAACTTGGCATGGTATCATCAGGGTTTCGGACGAGAACTCATCTGTTACACAGGCACTTCAATGTTTTTTAAACTTATTTGAACTCCGGCCTATTTTTGCGTTCAGTATGCATCATAATAAAACAGAAAATAAATAAAACAGAAAAGACAAAAACTATATAAAAAATTACTCAAAATTAAATAGCAGAAAATAAATAATGCAGTAAAGAAAAAAACTATATTTTTTTTATATTCACAAAGAAACTAAATACAGCAAAAAAATCTACTCAGAAATAAATAGAAGAAAATTATATAAAAATTGTTGGGGCGCTGCCCAGTGGGCCTGCCAGACCTAGGGTTTGTAAATACAGGCCCAGAAGGGCCAGCAGGCTCACAGGGCAGCGCGCCGAAGTTAGGCCCAGAAGCCTGCTATATAGAGAAGTTCGAAGGAGCAGTCGCGGCTGGGTTTATAAACAAGTGCGGCTGCCCTTCGCTCGACGAGGTGGGACTAAACATTGTGCACCGCCGGTGGCAGCGCACAACCATTAGTACCGGTTGGTGGCTCCAACCGGTACTAATGAGTGGGCCTTTAGTACCGGTCGGAGCCACGAACCGATACTAAAGGGGCAGTTTCCCGCCCCTTGGCCTGGCGAAAATTGGCCTTTAGTACCGGTTGGTGGCTCCAACCGGTACTAAAGGCCCCTCCTATATATATGGCACTTACGAAAAATTCAGTTTCATCGACCACCACTTCTTCTCCAACTACTTCACGAGACATCGCCGCCGCCGTCGCCCTCGCCGCCCCCGCCGCCCGTTGTCGCCGTCACCGCCGTCGCCCCCGCCGCACGTCGCCGCCGCCCCGTACTACGTCGTCGTCTCGATCGCGCCGTCGCACCCGGCCCGCCGCTCGTCGTCGCGTTGTCCCCGTCGCATCGCCGTCTCGCGCCGCCGCCCGTACGCCGCCGCCCCCCGCTCGTACACACACACACACACACACAGACACACACACACACACACACACATATTGTTTTTACTTGTTTTCTGTTTTCTGTTGTTTAGATTAATGTTAGATAAATTACGTAGATAAGAATGTTAGAATGTTAATGTTAGATGAATTATATGGAAAAGATCTTAAATATTAATGTCAATTTTAGATGAATTAGCTAGATATTAATTAGGTATATATATGAGATTTGAACTAGTTGAATTAATATAACTAGTTTATTTTTAGTATGAAAATTAATAGAACAAGTTTATATTTTTAGTAAGAAAATTTAGGTATATGAGATTATTTGAACTAGTTGAATTAATATAACTAGTTTATTTTTAGTAAATGCTTAGTTGAACTAGTTGAATTAATAGAACTAGTTTATTTTTATTAAGAAAATTTAGGTATATGAGATTTGATGATCTAATTAAAATATTACTATATATAGGTACTTTATATATTTTAGAGAAAATTAATAGAACTAGTTTATTTTTAGTAAATTCTTAGTTGAATTAGTTGAATTAATAGAACAAGTTTATTTTTAGTAAGAAAATTTAGATATCTGAGATTTGATGATCTAATTAAAATATTACTATATAGAACTAGCTACTTTATTTTAGTAAGAAAATTAATATAACAAGTTTATTTTTATTAAATGCTTAGTTGAATTAGTTGAATTAATAGAACTAGTTGAACTAACAGAAGTAGTTGAATTAGTTGAATTAATAGAACTAGTAAGTGTTTAATGTTTCACCTATATGAACATAAGAAATGTCGTCTGACGACGAAAAAGATTTCATTAAGTGCGAATACTGTGAAGACCAGCGCGGCCTGTGCGACAGAAATTTTCTTGTTGATGATAGGCGCTTCAGCATCAAGCTGGATGAGACCTTCGAAGTGGATACAGTAAGTCACAACGACAAGTCTTTTTTCGTAATTAAGCATGACTTATATATGCTTCATTTGCTTCAACTTATAATTTTAAATTTTCACTATTCTACTAGCGCATCCCCTGCCATGCAAGAATTTTTGTCTTGGATAAGATAGGTTTCAGTGCTATGGAAACTATGGTGGTAAAGAGAGTTTACCTGAAGACCGAGCATGGTTATACTTTCAACGTCAAATTATACAATGCAGACACGTACACCTATTTTGAATGCAAAACTTGGCAAGCATTATGAAGGGCTTATGCATTTGAGCCTGATATGGTTATCACCTTTGATATTCGTCCGGAAGATGATATTGAAGGTAATAGAGACATCTGGGTCGATGTGCAGACGCCTCCAGTTCTACCATTATGTGAGTTTCTCAACCATATTTATGTCTTTGATATTGTTTATTCAAAAATAGTTGACAACTAATTTCTATTGACAGCTTAATTCCTTTCAAGCAAACATGTCCGGCGCTTGGTAGACAGGACCTACTACTATCCCGGAGTTGAACTAAACTGCGAGGAGATAAGTCATTATGTTTCATGGCTTGAGGATCTTCATACTGTTAAGACAAATTTTCTTCCTGCACTTAGAAATGTTAGTACTCAAAACGTGCGACCAATAGTGATCGTATTGAACTACGGTCACATCTATTTACGAAATATGGTAAGATTTTTCCTATTTGTCCTCAGTGCATCTTTTGCATACATTATTTTTTTGCTAACCTTTCATTGCTATGTATATTACTTACTATACGATGTTCTTCAACAGGGACTCCCGATGACAGTTGTGCCTCAGTGGATCGAGACTAAAGGTCACATGTCAATGGTTAGCTTACGGCCAAGATATCCTACATTGCACATGAGTGCATTCAGGATTTCTAAAAGCGATGAATGCTTAATAGTGAAAGATTGGAGAAAAATTGTTAACGATCCCAGCAGAGAAGTACTAGGGGGCAGCAATGAGAAGCGCAGCCCACGATTAGGAGACAGGTTCATCTGCATGCTCCAGTATGATGAATCAGGAGAGCTATACATGTTCTATGCTATTTTACCTGAGAGAGAGAGCAGCAGGAGTGATTTAGCTACTTTATGCTCTTAGTACTTTTGTCCTCTCATGTCCGTGTTCTTCGTCCTGAACTTAATCTCAAAGGGTGATTTGCTTTTGTGGTGTTATGAATGCTTATAATATGATGACCATGTTGAACTCGAAGATATCTTTGCTTCTGGTACAAGTGAATGTTTTTTCTTTAAGTTAGTGTTGCTGCTGATTAGATAGCGGTAATGACTATGATGATTAAACAGTGGTAATGACGACTATGATGATTTTTAGTTAGCTAATTTACTGTTGTTGATGATATGATACAAGAGTTTTTATATTAATATGATGATGATGAGTTATTATATCATTTATAAAAGAAACCGCAAATTAGTTTCAGCTGGATGGATCCTAGCTAAGTGATCAAGTATATGCCATATCCATATTATACTTGATCACTTAATTATAGGTGATCAAGTATAATATGGATATGGCATATACTTGATCACTTAGCTAGGATCCACATGCATCCAGTCGAAACTAATCTGCGGTACTTTCACCTAATGATTTAACAACTAAAATAATCACTAAATTAAATTGAAAACACAAAATTAAAGGAAAAATAAAAAATAATACCAAAACACACCCAAACATTTAGTACCGGTTGGTGTTACCAACCGGTACTAATGTCCTGCACGCACCCGGGCCTGGCTCGTGCCACGTGGTGGCACTTTAGCGCCGGTTCGTGATGAACCGGTACTAGGGGGGGGGGGGGGGGGGGGGGCTTTAGTCTCCACTCTTTAGTGCCGGTTGCAGAACCGGCACTAAAAGCCCCTACGAACCGGCGCTAAAGCCCGGTTCTGCACTAGTGTGTTGTTTCTACCGCCATAGGACCATAGGACATAAGTCCTAGCAGTAGCCACGTACGAAGTACGGCTTTTCTCTGTCGGCCAGATTTGTTTGTTGTCGTCTTGTACGTCCCAATACGTAGGAATTAGCTCCTGCAGCAGGTCTTTGCGTGGCGGTTCAACCTGAGTGCCCACCTGGAAAAGATTATAGAAGATCATTGGGTCTAGCGACAATAGCAAAAAGAGAAGGAGCGGGATAGTCCTTGTCCAGAGAGAGAAAGACAGGACTGTTGGCACACGTCCTGAATCATGTCGCACAGGTCCTAGGAACTTAATTTTCATCTACAATGAAGACATGTTCACACAGCCATGCTAAATTCCTAAGCAGCGGGTAATCTAGATTGATTCCCTTGTACATATGCACGTATACAGGTAATCCAGGTCGATTTCTTTCATCTGCTAAGACACACACGTCAGAGATATGGTTGATGGCAAAAGGAACATGGACGTACTGGCCTGCAGTGTTGACTTGTGAACGGTGATGAAGCAAGATAGCGTGATTCGTTCCCAGTGCAATCGTGCATGAAGCTTGGCCGGCGAGATAAGCACATAGAAGGCAGCCTCGATTGACCTAAGTATTTGATAGAAGTAAGCGGCAGCGTGAGATGGAGACACGTACGATTCAAAGAGAGATCGGAAAGAGATTTTTTTTAGGAAAGAGATTAAGACATCATTACGTCCCTACGGGAATATTATGGTCAAAGGTTTCATCTCCTCATCTAACAATCCAATGGCTAATAGCTGATTAGATGTGATGCTCTTTTTCTTCACGTGTAGATTTGCTCTCTTTTTTTCCATGAAAGTAACGTAATGTTTTCTAATGACTTAACATCTGATTGATACGTGTATGTTGGCTCTTTTTTTCTCCAAAAAAGTAACATAAATCATGGGGTCAAGATAGATCTATTAAATAGATCAACGGTTAAAATATTTTTAATGATGTGGATTACTGTGATGACCCGTATGTTAAAATATATATAGGACAAATTTTATCTACCACCAGTGGTAGTTACCACCACTTGAGATTTGTATGTTGTATGTAGTATCTATCAAAGAGGAGAGTATGTACGCGTAGTATGTAGTATATAAGAATGTTTATGTAGTATATATACTACTTTTTGATAGTATGTATCGTATTTTGAGTATGCTGTTTTTTACGTACAAATATGTACGTATTTCACAAATATAATAAAAACCATGGGCTAACTTGCAATTTTTTCATGTAACTTAATTTGGAGTATATTATATATAGTATATGAACATACTTAAAATGATAAAGTAGAATATATACTACCACATGGTAGTATATGAGACATGTGGGGTAACTACCCCAGGTGTAGGATGGATTTTCTCTCTCTCTCTCTCTCTCTCTCTCTCTATATATATATATATATATATATATATATATATATATATATATATATATATATATATATATATATATATAGGATTTTGTCGGGGAAGAATTGTAGGCAGCACAAACTAATCTGCATGAAAACTTTGAATCTTTCAACTCTGTTGGTCTAGGGACCCTGGGCCATATAATTGTTGCAGTATGAAGACTACGCTGCTCCCTATGTGGATTCTACCCAATCAGTGTAGAGAAGAAGCTTTACTAATAAATTTGTAAGAGTAACCTTATTCCTACAGGTTCCACCGAGCCTGACTTCAATGATCCTAGATCCAAGCAGATTAGTCCTCTGTTAGGTTCTCAACTTTTCCAGATGGAATCAGCACATGGATTGGGAAAGAAAAGTTCGTGTTGCTTACCTGATATCAGTGATTTTTTTTGGTGTCGATTTCATGGTTCGAGACAACACTACGGCTGCGCAAATTTGACGTCGACGATGCAAACTTCCGCCATCGTTTCTTCCTGCTATGGAGCCGCGGAGCCACGAAATCTATGCGATGCAGTAGAGAGGCCTTGGGGAGGCAGGAGGTGGCTTCTCCCTCATGCACCTGCTGATTCAATCTGATGCAGGTTTCTGATTTCATAATCGAATTCGAGGTGACGATTCTCAGATTTTCTTTCTGAGGAAAGAAACAAAGGTGAAGGGGAGGATCCTCTTAGGTACGTCAGATTTTGGAGGAGATGACGCTCATGTATTTTTTTCAAGGGATAGCGCTCACCTTTTTTTATTTTGAAGGAAACAAAGAGAGACCATGGGGATGACTCCCGTATGTTTCTTTAGTGATGAGGCGCAGTTTTTTTTTTTTTGAGGGAAACAAAGAGAGACCATAGGGAGGAGTACTCACATATGATCAGTTTTTTTTATTTGAGGGAAAACAAAGAGAGACCATGGTGAGGAGGACTCCTGTACGTGGGATAAGAGAGCTGGTCTCAGGTGTTCATCCTACGACTATAGATGAATCATATATTAATCGGATGGTAAAAATTTCTTAATTCTAAGGATTAATGTGGTGTCTCGTATTGTGCTTCCAATTAGTAAATATATATAAGATACCTATTCAGTTTATGTTTACTAAAAACCTAAGAATATCTTGCTGCAAGTTATCTACTTGTCTTTTTCTTTTATTTTATATATCTATTACTACCATATTTAATCCTTGTAAATGGAGAGAACAAGGGGATAGACAACCCCCTTGTTGTCGTTGGGTGCTGATAATCTCTGATGGCTCGTGTCCGCGTCAGTATTTTCTTGAAGAGGAAGGGATGATGCAGCACAGGTACGAGTAGATATTTCCTCAGTTATGAAACTAAGGTTATCGAACCAGTAGGACAACCAAGCAACACTATGTAAAGGTACCTGCACATAAAGAACAAATACTTGCAACCCGACGCGTAAGAGGGGTTGTCAATCCCTCTCGGGTAAAAGATTGGTCAAGAGATTGTTTGGTACATGCAAATAAAATAATGGCAAATAAAATTCAGCGAGGTATTTTTCGGTTTCTGATAATATAGATCTGAAAATAAAAGATGCAAATAAATAAATAAATAGGCAAATAGCAATATAGATATGAAAATATATCCAGGGGCGTAGATTTCACTAGTGGCTTCTTTCGAGAAAATAGTATACAGTGGGTAAACAAATGACTGTTGGGCAATTGATAGAACATCGAATAATTATGACGATATCCAGGCAATGGTCATTATATAGGCATCACGTCCAAGATTAGTAGACCGACTCCTGCCTGCATCTACTACTATTACTCCACACATAGACCACTATCCAGCATGCATCTAGTGTATTAAGTTCATGGAGAAATGGAGTAATGCAATAAGAACGCTGACGTGCTGTAGACAGCATCTATTCATGTCAGAATAGACCCCATCTTGTTATCCTTAATAGCAACGATACATACATATCATGCTGCCCCTTCTGTCACTGGGAAAGAACACTGTACGATCGAACCCATCACAAAAGCACCTCTTCCCATGGCAAGAAAAATCGATCTAGTCGGCCTAACTAAACCAAAGATCTGAATAAGAAATACAAGGCTATAAGTAGTCATGGATATAAGAGATCAAAGAAACTCAAATAACTTTCATGGATATATAGATCTGATCGTAAACTCAGTGTCCATCGGATCCCAACAAACACACCGCAAAAAGGAGTTACTCCTTCCATTCACTTATACAAGGCCACTATGGAATAAACATTTTGCATATATACAAGGCCACCAACAATAATTGAGGAAAGAATTAATGATATTTCCTCATACTAGCAACTTGTTTACTACTTGCATGCTTGCAATCCTAATGACACTAGCTACTTCCTCCACTCAGTTTCCTTGCATGCATGTCGCGTATTAATTATCGTAGTAAACGTAAATAAGGCAATCTTGCATTAAATTTTACCTTGGTACATGTAATCGAAGTTTGTGGCATTGTATATAAAAATGGAGGGAGTACATCAAATAGATCTCCAAGAGACCATTGTATTGAGAATCAAAAAGAGAGAAGAAGCCATCTAGCTACTGCCTACGGACCAGTAGGTCTACAATGAACTACTCACGCATCATCGTAGAGGCACCAATGAGGATGATGAACCCCTCCGTGATGGTTTCTACATTGGATCTGGTGGTTCTGGAACTTGCGGCGGCTGGAATTGTGTGTTCGTCGAATCCCCTAGGGTTTTGGATTTTTGGGGTATTTATAGAGCAAAGAGGCAGTGCGGGAGGCCACCAAGGTGGTCATAACCCACCAGGGCGCGCCCTGGGGGGTATGGCGTGCCCTGGTACCTTGTGGGGCCCACAAGCTTCCGTTTGACCTAACTCCGCCTCTAAAATTCTCAAAAATCAGGAAACCTACCAGGGAGTCCATGAAATACTTTTTCCGCCGCTGCAAGCCTCTGTTCTGGAGCGATCCCATCTGGGCACCTTTTCTGGCATTCCACCAGAGGGGGATTCAATCATGGAGGGGCTCTACATCAACCTTGCTGCCCTTCCGGTAATGCGTGAGTACTTTACCACAGACCTATGAGTCCATAGTTGGTAGCTAGATGGCTTCTTCTCCCACGATGTTCTTCAATACAATGTTCTCCTTGATGTTCTCGGAGTTCTATCGGATGTAATTATTTTTTGCGGTGTGTTTGTTGGGATCCGATGAATTGTGAGTTTAGGATCAGATTTATCCATGAATATTATTTGAGTTTTCTCCGAACTCTTTTCTGCATGATTTTTATAGCCTCATATTTCTTCTCCGATCTATTGATTTGGTTTGGTCTACTAGATTGATTTATCTTGCAATGGGAAGAGGTGTTTTGTGATGGGTTTGATCTTGTGGTGCTCAATCCGAGTGACAGAAGGGGACATGACACAAATGTATCGTTGCTATTAATGGTAAAAAGATGGGGTTTATTCATACCTAGGTTTATCTTGTCTACATCATGTCATCTTGCTTAAGGCATTACTCTGTTTCTTGTGAACTTAATACACTAGATGCATGCTAGATAGCGGTTGATCTGTGGAGTAATAGTAGTAGATGCAAAATCGTTTCGGTCTACTAATCTTGGACGTGATGCCTATATACATGATCATTTCCTTCGATATCATCGTAATTATTTGTTTTTCTATCAATTTCCCAACAGTAATTTTTATACACATCGTATGCTATTTTTTCGACAGAAGCCTCTAGTGAAAGCTGTGGCCCCCGGGTCTCTCTTTTATCATATAAAATCCTAAAAATACTTGCTGCAATTTTACTTTATTTCTTTTATTTTATATTTTGTGTGATCTATTTATGTATCACCATGGAATTTAATATTGCAATTATCTGCCAAGGGATTGACAACCCGTTGTTCGCATTGGGTGCAAGGATTTGTTGTTTGTGTGCAAGTTCTGTTTACATAGTGTTGGTTGGTTCTCCTACTGGATTGGTAACCTTGGTTTCAGAACTGAGGGAAATACTTATCTCTACTATACTGCATCATCCCCTCCTCTACGGGAAAATCCCAATGCAGCTCACAAGTAGCAATATGGAACCTAATGCTAAACCAGTTGTTGATCGTCAATGTCGTCTGAATTCTACGATGAAGGATGTGGTGACCACTGAAATATTGAAGCTGGTATAATTTATCCTATAGCTGATAGTATATGGGTAAGTCCTGCTCATTATGTCCCTAAGAAACGAGGCATTACTTCTGCTCGTAATAATGTAAATGAACTTATCACACAAAGAACTATAACTGGGTATAGGATTGATACGTCTCCAACGTATCTATAATTCTAGAATGTTCCATGCTATTATATTATCTGTTTTGGATGTTTTATATGCATTAATATGCTATTTTATATTATTTTTGGGACTAACCTATTAACCTAGAGCCTAGTGCCAGTTTCTAATTTTTTTCCTTGTTTTTGAGCTTCATAGAAAAGGAATACTAAATGGAGTCCAAACGGAATAAAACTTCACGGTGATTTTTCTTGGACCAGAAGACACCCAGGAGACTTGGAGTTCAAGTTAGAAGAGCCATGAGGCGGCTGCAAGGGTGGAGGGCGCGCCCCCCTACCTTTTGGGCCCCCCTTAGTGACCCCCTGACCTAGATCTTTGATGCGGGTTGAACTACGTTGGTATTTCCCCAAAGAGGAAGGGATGTTGTAGCACAGCCACGGTAGGTATTTCCCTCAGTGATGAGACGAAGGTTATCAAACCAGTAGGAGAACCACTCAACACCACATAAACAGCTCCTGCACACAAAGAACAAATACTTGCAACCCGACGTAAGAGAGGGGTTGTCAATCCCTCACGGGTAAAAAGACAGGTAAAATTGTACTAGGTTGCATAAATAGATCTCGCGGGAACGCGAGATAAAATAAATAACAATAAACTGCAGCAAGGTATTTTTGTATTTTTGGATTAATAAATCTATAAATAAAATAAAATAAAAATAGATCGTGAAGGCAAATATAATAAAGAAGAGACCTTGGGGCCGTAGATTTCACTAGTGGCTTCTCTCGAGAAAAATAGCAACGGTGGGTAAACAAATTACTGTTGGGAATTGATAGAACTACAAATACTCATGACGATATCTAGGCAATGATCATTATATAGGCATCACGTCCAAGATTAGTAGACCGACTCCTGCCTGCATCTACCGCTATCCAGCATGCATCTAGTGTATTAAGTTCATGGAAAAACGGAGTAATGCAATAAGAATGATGGCATGATGTGGACAAGATCTATTTATGTAGAAATAGACCCCATCTTGTAATCCTTAATGGCAATTAGACATATGTGTCATTTCTCCTTCCGTCACTGGGATCCAGCGCCGTAAGATCGAACCCATCACAAAGCACCTCTTCCCATGGCAAGAAAAATCGATCTAGTTGGCCTAACTCAACCAAAGATTCAAAGAAGAAATACGAGGCTATAAGTAATCATGCATAAAAGATATCAAAGAACTCAAATAACTTTCATGGATAAAAACATCGATCTAATCATAAACTCAAAGTTCATCGAATCCCAACAAACACACCGCAAAAAAGAGTTACATCAAATAGATCTCCAAGAGACCATTGTATTGAGAATCAAAAGGGAGAAACGAAGCCATCTATCTACTAACTACGGACACGTAGGTCTATAATGAACTACTAGCGAATCATCGGAGAGGCACCAATGAGGATGATGAACCCTTCCGTGATGGTGTCTAGATTGGATCTGGTGGTTCTGGAACTTGCGGCGGCTGGAATTGATTTTCGTCGACTCCCCTAGGGTTTCTGGAATATTGGGGTATTTATAGAGGAAAGAGGTTGTGCAGGAGGCCACCGAGGTGGACACAACCCACCTGGGTGTGCCTGGGGGCTACTGGGTTGTGCTCCCCTCGGAGCACCCCTCAGGTACTTTCTTAGCCCATCGTGTGTCTTCCGTTGCAGAAAAAATCCACAAAACGTTTCGCTGCATTTGGACTCCGTTTGGTATTGATTTCCCGCAAAGTAAAAAACAAGCAGAAAACAACAACTAGCACTAGGCACTATGTCAATAGGTTAGTCTCAAAAAATGATATAAAATGATTGTAAAACATCCAAGAATGATAATATAACAACATGGAACAATCAAAAATCATAGATACGTTGGAGACGTATTAGCATCGCCAAGCTTAATTCCTGCTCATCCTCGTGTAGGTAAATGATAAAAAAAGAATTTTTTATGTGGAATGCTGCCTAACATGTTCATCACATATTATTTTCCTTGTAGCATGGACATTTGAACTTTTATATGGTTCAAAGCAATAGTCTAGTTTTGACATCAGGACTTTAATACTCAAGCATACCAATAAACAACCATGTCTCAATCATTAATCCATTCATGAAACACACTCGCATATTAGCTACACCCAATGCTCAAGTGCGATCATAGTGCCTCTTAGTTGGTGCTTTATAAGAGAAGATGGAGACGCAAGTAAAAATAAAAATTGAGTAAAGTAAATGAAAGACCCTTCGCAGAGGGAAGTAGGGATTTGTAGAGGTGCCAGAGCTCAAAGCGAAAAAGATAGAGATAAAACATTTTGGATGGCATGCTTTTCCTGTTAACAAAAACGATCGAGTAGTTCGCAATACTTTCCATGCTAGATATATCATAGGCTGCTCCCAAACAGAAAATAAAGTTTATTCCTTTTTCCACCATACTTTCACTTTCCATGGCTAACCGTATCCATGGGTGCCTTCCATACCAAGACTTTCCAAGGAATTTATTATTTGACAACATAAAGTAAATTTATTTTTCATTTTGGGACTGGGCATCCGTCATATCTTTGCCGTACTCTCGTGCAATGACAGGTGAATAAACACTCATCTTGAGAATAACATATCTAGCATGGAAATATATCAGCCACCCCATACCGTTTCATGAGCGGTACGAGCACGCAAAAGGTATTTTGAAATTTAGAGATGGCACATACAAATTTGCTTAGAACGGCCAAAGAATACCGCATATAGGTAGGTATAGTGGACTCATGTGGCAAAACAGGCTTAAAGGATTTTGGATGCACAAGTAGTGATCATACTTAGTGCAAATGAAGGCTAGCAAAAGATTGAGAAGCATCCAACCAAGAAATGAAAAATCTCATAAGCGAGCATTAAGAATAACTGAAACCGAATAATGCACCACAAGTAGGATGTAAATTCATTGCATAACTATTGACTTTCGTGCTTTCATAGGGAATCACAAATCTTAACACCAATATTCTTACTAAAGCATAATTATTCATCAACATGGCTCGCATATCACTATCATCATATCTCAAAACTATTACAAAGAATCAAGTATATTTTGTCCAATGATCTTCATGAAAGTTTTTGTTATATCCTCCTCAGATATCTATCACTTTGGGACTAATGTCATGTGTTGCTTTTGATAAGCTCAAACAAATATAAGTGAAGAGCATGAGCATCATGTTTCTTTCTCTCAAAATAATTTAAGTGAAGCAAGAGAGAATTTTTTAAATTTTTGCTAACTCTCAAATAAATCTATAAGCATAAGAGCATTTCTTCAAAATTACTAAAGCACACCGTGCTCAAAAAATATAAGTGAAGCACTAGAGCAATTCCATAGCTCATAAATATTTAAGTGAAGCATAGAGAGCAATTCTAACAAGTCATGGCATAATTTTGGCTCTCTCAAATAGGTGTGTCCAACAAGGATTCAAGAAATGAAATAAAAAGCAAAACAAGCAAAGGCTCATATCATGCAAGATGCTGCAAGCAAAACTCATGACATGTGACGAATAAAAATAAAGCTCCAAGTGAAATACCGATGGTTGTTAGAAAAAAGAGGGGATGCCACTCGGGGGCATCCCCAAGCTTAGTTGCTTGATACTTCTTGAATATTATCTTGGGATGCCTCGGGCATCCCCTAGCTTAGCCTTTTGCTAGTCCTTATTCCTTCATCCATCGCGATCTCACCCAAAACTTCAATCACAAAAAACTCAACAAAACCTTCGTGAGATCCGTTAGTATAAGAAAGCAAATCACTACTATAATTACTGTTGCAAACCCATTCATATTTTATTTTTGCATTATATCTACTGTATTCCAACTTTTCTATGGCAAAAACTCTTCAATGGAAACCATAGAATCATCAAAGCAAGCACACAACGCAAAGAAAACAGAATCTGTCGAAAACAGAATAGTTTGTAGCAATCTAAAAACTTCGAATACTTCTGTAACTCCAAAAATTCTGAAATATTAGGACAACATGAGAAATATTTATATTAGTCTAGTGTAAAAAATCAGAGAAAAAGCATGTTTCTGTGACTTATGAAAATTATTTTTCTGAGCGCAAAAGTTTCTGTTTTTCAACCAGATCAAATCAACTATCACCCAAATCATCCAAAAGGCCTTGCTTGGCACAAACACTAATTTAAACCACAAAAACACATCTAATCAGAGGCATAATTGGGTATTTTATTGAAAACAGCAAGAAAACTAAAAAGCAAGAAGATACAAGTTGGGTTGCCTCCCAACGAGCGCTATTGTTTTACGCCCCTAGCTAGGCGTAATGAGAAGGATCTAAGTATTGTCATCTTTGTTTCTAGATCCACATGATGCCCTCATGATTGATTCAAATGGTGGCTTAATTCTAATTCTAGGGAAGTGTTCCATACCCTTCCTTAGTGGAAATTGAAATTTAATATTGCCTTCTTTCATATCAATCACGTCACCAATAGTACGTAAAAACGATCTACCAAGAATAATTGGACAAGACAGATTGCAATCAATATCAGGAACAATAAAATCTATGGGCACATAATTCCTATTTGAAATAATAAGAAAATCATTAGTTCTTCCCATAGGATTTTTAATAGTGGAATCCGCCAAGTGCAAATTTAAAGAACATTCTTCAATATCGGTAAGACCAAGCACATCACATAAAGATTTCGGAATTGTAGAAACACTAGCACCCAAGTCACATAAAGCAAAACACTCATAATTTTTTATCTTGACTTTGATAGTAGGTTGCCATTCATCATATAATTTTCTAGGAATTGAAACCTCTAATTCCAACTTTTCTTCTAAAGGTTTCATCGTAGCATCAACATTTGATTTAGTAAAAGCTTTATTTTGTTCATAAGCATGGGGTGAATTTATCATGGATTGAAACAAAGAAATACAATCAATCAAAGAGGAACTATCATAATTAAAGTCTTTGTAAACTAAAAGAGTGGGCACATCACTAGTTAAAGCTTTGATCTCTTCAAACCCACTTTTATCAATTTTCTCAACAAGATTTTCACCCTTTGAATTATCGGGACGCCTTCTAGCTAAAGTTAACTCTTCTTCAGTCTCTTTATTATCAATCTTAATTTTACTAAACAAATAATCAATAGAGGAAACACCAATCATTTTAAGATCTTCATCACTTTTATGAAAGCAATCACTAGAGAATGCTTTCTCTAAAAATTCTCTTCTAGCTCTAAGCATAGCGGCTCTTTTCTTACTTTCATCCATAGAAACATAAAGAGCCTTAATTGATTCCTCAACCTTAGGCACAAAAATTTTCATCTTGAGATTTTCTACATCATGAGAAAGTCTATCAATACTTCTAGACTCATCAATCTTAATCAACTTTTCTTCTATTGTAGCATTGAAAACCTTTTGAGTATTTATAAATTCTTTAATATTATTCTCAAGATCAGAGGTGTTCCTATTATTATTATAAGAAGGAATACCATAGGAATTACCATAATTATTAGAGGAATTACTAGGAAAAGGCCTAGGATTAAAATTACCTCTATAAGCATTGTTATTGAAATTGTCTCGCGAGATAAAATTCACATCTACGGCATCACTATTTTGCTCAATCAAAGTAGACAAAGTCACATCATTAAAATCAATAGGAGCACTTTGATTAGCAACCAATTTCATAAGAGCATGAACTTTTTCACTCAAAGAAGAAATTTCTTCAACCGAATTAACTTTTTTACTAGTAGGAGCTCTTTCGGTTTGCCATTGTGAATAATTTGCCATAATATTATCAAGAAATTTGATGGCTTCACCCAAAGTAATTTCCATAAAAGTACCACCCGAGGCGGAGTCCAAAGGATTTCGAGAACCAAAAGTCAACCCCGCATAAAAAATTTGTATCATCATCCAAAGATTTAACCCATGAGTTGGTCAATTTCTTAGCATTAATTTCATCCTTTCCCAAGATTGTGCAACATGCCCATGTTCAAGTTGCTTGAAAAACTCATGATCTGGGTTGTAAGGGAAATAATTTTAGCGGGCGGAAAATACTTAGTAATAAAAGCATCTTTGCACTTATCCCAAGAATCAATACTATTGTGAGGCAAAGAAGAAAACCAAATTTTTGCACGATCTCGCAAAGAAAATGGAAATAATTTAAACTTCACAATATCATTGTCCACATATTTTTTCTTTTGCATATCGCATAATTCCACGAATGTGTTAAGATGGGACGCGACATCCTCATTAGGAGTACTGGAAAATTGATCTTTCATAACAAAATTCAGCAAAGCGGCATCAATATCACAAGACTCCGCACTAGTGGCGGGAGGAGCAATCGGAGTGCTAATAAAATCATTATGCGGGGTATCGGAGAAATCACACAACTTGGTGTTCTCTTGGGTCATCGTGACTACGTAACAAGATTGCACTTAAAAAACATATCTAACGAGAAAACGACGAAAGAAAAAGAGGGCGAATAAAACAACATATTTTTGTGAAGTGGGGGAGAGGAAAACGAGAGGAAAATGTCAAATAGTGTAAATTGGAAGGAGATGAGATTTGTGATTTGGAACCTAGTAGATGTTGATGATGTCTCCGCGGCAACGACGCTAGAAATTCCTTTTGATGCGGCTTGAACTACGTCGGTATTTCCCCAAAGAGGAAGGGCTGATGCAGCACAACTATGGTAGGTATTTCCCTCAGTGACGAGACCAAGGTTATCGAACTAGTAGGAGAACCATGCAACACCACGTAAACAGCTCCTGCACATAAAGAACAAATACTTGCAACCCGACGTAAGAGAGGGGTTCTCAATCCCTCACGCGTAAAAAGATAGGTAAAATTGTAGTAGATTGGATAAAATAAATAACAATAAATTGCAGCAAGGTATTTCTGTATTTTTGGATTAATAAATCTGAAATAAAAGCAAATAAAAATAGATCGCGAAGGCAAATATAATAAATAAGAGACCCGTGGGCCATAGATTTCACTAGTGACTTCTCTTGAGAAAAATAGCAACGGTGGGTAAACAAATTACTGTTGGGCAATTGATAGAACTTCATATACTCATGACGATATCCAGACAATGATCATTATATAGGCATCACGTCCATGATTAGTAGAGCGACTCCTGCCTGCATCTACTACTATTACTCCACACATCGACCTGCATTCATCTAGTGTATTAAGTTCATGGAAAAATGGAGTAATGCAATAAGGATAATGACATGATGCATAAAGGATCTATTTATGTAGAAAAAGACCCCATCTTGTTATCCTTAATTGCAATGATACATACGTGTCGTTTCCCCTTCTGTCACTAGGATCAAGCACCGTAAGATCAAACCCATCACAAAGCACCTCTTCCCATGGCAAGAAAAATCGATCTAGTAGGCCTAACTAAACCAAAGATTCGAAGAAGAAATACGAGGCTATAACTAATCATGCATAAAAGAGATCAAAGAACTCAAATAACTTTCATGGATAAAAACATAGCTCTGATCATAAACTCAAAGTTCATCAAATCCCGACAAACACACAGCAAAAAAGATTTACGTCAAATAGATCTCCAAGAGACCATTATATTGAGAATCAAAAAAGAGAGAGGAATCCATCTAGCGACTAACTACGGACCCGTAGGTCTACAATGAACTACTCACGCATCATCGGAGAGGCACCAATGAGGATGATGAACACCTCCGTGATGGTGTCTAGATTGGATCTGGTGGTTCTGGAACTTGCGGTGGCTGGAATTGATTTTCGTCGACTTCCCTAGGGTTTATGGAATATTGGGGTATTTATAGAGCAAAGAGGCGGTGCGGGAGGCCACCAAGGTGGGCACAACCCACATGGGCACGCCTGGGACCCCAAGCATGCCCTGGTGGGTTGTACTGCCCGCGGAGCACCCCTCAGGTACTTTCTTGGCCATCGTGTGTCTTCTGGTCCAAAAAATTCCACAAAAATGCCAAGCAGAAAACGACAACTGGCACTGGGCACTATGTCAATAGGTTAGTCCCAAAAAAATGATATAAAATGATTGTAAAATCATTGTAAAACATCCAAGAATGATAATATAACAACATGGAACAAATGAAAAATTATAGATACGTTGGAGACGTATGAATCTTCCTCCTATATATTCACATATATTCCCAAACCTCCAGAGGCATCCACGAAAACACTTTTCCACCACCGCAACCTTCTGTTCCCGTGAGATCCCATCCTGGGGCCTTTTCCGGCATCCTGCCAGAGGGGGATTCGATCACGGAGGGCATCTACATCAACTCTATTGCCCTTCCGATGAAGCGTGAGTAGTCCACCCCAGACCTACAGGTCCATAGCTTGTAGCTAGATGGCTTTTTCTCTCTCTGATTCTCAATACCATGTTCCCCTCGATGTTCTTGGAGATCTATCCGATGTAATCTTATTTTGCGGTGTGTTTGTCGAGATCCGATGAATTGTGAATTTATGATCAGCTTATCTATGAATATTATTTAAATCTTCTCTAAATTCTTATATGCATGATTTGGTATCTTTGTATTTCTCTTCGAATTATCGGTTTGGTTTGGCCAACTAGATTGGTATTTCTTGCAATGGGAGAGGTGCTTAGCTTTAGGTTCAACCTTGCATGATTTCACCCAGTGACAAAGTAGGGGTAGCGAGACACGTATTGCATTGTTGCCATCGAGGATAAAAAGATGGGGTTTTCATCATATTACTTGAGTTAATTCCTCTACATCATGGCATCTTACTTAAGGCGTTACTCTGTTCTTTATGAACTTAATACTCTAGATGTAGGCAGTAGTCGGTCGATGTGTGGAGTAATAGTAGTAGATGCAGAATCGTTTCAGTCTACTTGACACGGAGGTGATGCCTATATTGCATAATCATTTCCTTGGATATCGTCATAACTTTGCGCTTTTCTATCAATTGCTCGACAGTAATTTGTTCTCACCCACCATATTATTTCCTTCAGGAGAGAAGCCTGTAGTGAAACCTATGGCCCCCGTGTCTATTTTCCATCATAGTAGTTTCCGATCTACTATTTTGCAATCTTTTATTTTCATATCTATAAACCAAAAAACCCAAAAATATTTTATCTTTTGTTTAGTTTTATCTATCTCTATCAGAACTCGCTTTTATAAGTAACCGTGAAAGGATTGACAACTCCTTTATCGCGTTGGGTGCAAGTGTTTGATTGTTTGTGCAGGTACATCTAATGGTGATTTGCACGTTCTTATCCTACTGGATTGATACCTTGGTTCTTAACTGAGGGAAATACTTATCTCTACTATGCTACATCACCCTTTCCTCTTTAAGGAAAAAACCAACGCAAGCGCAAGAAGTAGCAGGAAGAATTTCTGGCGCCATTGCCGGGGAGAACTACGCCAAGTCAAGATCTACATCAAGCCTACCAAGTACCCATCATAAAACTCTCATCTCTTGCATTACATTATTCACCATTCGCCTCTCGTTTTCCTCTCCCCCACTTCTAAAAACGATTTTTGAAAAGATTTACCCTTTTCTTTCTCCCTTAAGACGTAGCAGGAAGAATTTCTGGCGCCATTGCCGGGGAGAACTACGCCAAGTCAAGATCTACACCAAGCCTACCAAGTACCCATCATAAAACTCTCATCTCTTGCATTACATTATTCACCATTCGCCTCTTGTTTTCCTCTCCCCCACTTCTAAAAACGATTTTTGAAAAGATTTACCCTTTTCTTTCTCCCTTCTTCCGTTCATCTTTTTGTTTGCTCGTGTGTTAGATTGCTTGCTTATCACAATGACTCAAGAGAATACCAGATTGTGTGAATTTTCCAATACTAATAATAATGATTTTATTAGTACTCCGATTCCTGTCGCCACTAGTGCGGAATCTTATGAAATTAATGCCGCTTTGTTGAATCTTCTTATGAATGATCAATTTTCTGGCCTTCCTAATGAAGATGCCGCATCCCATCTAAATAGTTTCGTTGAGTTGTGTGATATGCAAAAGAAGAAAGAATTGGATAATGATATTGTTAAATTGAAGCTATTTCCATTTTCATTAAGAGATCATGCTAAAACTTGGTTTTCATCTTTGCCTAAAAAATAGTATTGAGTCATGGAATAAGTGTAAAGATTCTTTTATTTCCAAGTATTTTCCTCACGCTAAGATCATCTCCCTTAGGAACAATATTATGAATTTTAAGCAACTTGATCATGAACATGTTGCACAATCTTGGGAGAGGATGAAATTGACGATAGGAAATTGCCCTACTCAGGGTTTAAATTTGTGGATGATCATACAAAACTTTTATGCCGGATTGAATTTTGCTTCTAGAAATCTTTTAGATTCGACCACGAGAGGTACTTTTATGGAAATTACTTTAGGGGAAGCTACTAACTCCTTGATAATATTATGGTTAATTATTCACAATGGCACACCGAAACACCTATTACAAGTAAAAAAGTGCATGCAATTGAAGAAATTAATGTATAGATTCGAAAGATGGATGAGCTTATGAAATTATTTGCTAGTAAGAGTGCTCCTGTTGATCCTAATGATATGCTTTTGTCTACTTGGATTGAGAATAATAATGAATCTATGGATGTGAATTTTGTTGGTAGGAACAATTTTGGTAATAAACCGTATAGAGGCAATTTTAATCCTGGGCCGTTTCCTAGTAATCCCTCTAATAATTATGGTAATTCTTACAACAATTCTTATGGAAAATATAATAAGATGTCCTCTAATTTTGAGAATAGTGTGAAAGAATTTATGATTTCGCAAAAGAGTTTCAATGCTTTGGTTGAAGAAAGATTGCTTAAGATTGATGATTTGGCTAGGAACGTGGATCGAATTTCTCTTGAGATTGGTTCTTTGAAAATTAGATCTATTCCACCCAAGCATGATATTAATGAGTCTCTACAAGCTATGAGAATTTCCATTTATGAGTGTAAAGAAAGAACCGCTAAGATGCGTCCTAAATGAGATTGGTTTGTAAAAGCTTGTTCTTCTAGTTTTTTGTGAAAATAATGATGAAGATCTTAAAGTGATTAATGTGACTCCTATTGAATCTTTGTTTTCCAATGTAAATCTTGATAAATATGGGACAAGAGATGAGTCAACTTTAGTTAGAAGACGTCCCAATATTTCGGAGTTTATAGATCTAGATGCAAAAATTGATAAAAGTAGGATTGGAGAGGTCAAGACTTTAAGTAGCAATGAACCCACTCTTTTGGATTTCAAGGTATTTAATTCTTATAATTGTTCTTTAATAGATTATATTTCCTAGTTGCAATCCATGTTGAATTCTCCTCATGCTTATAATCAAAATAAAGCTTTTACTAAACATATTATTGATGCTATGATGAAATCTTTTGAAGAAAAGCTTGAATAGGAAGTTTCTATTGCTAGAAAACTATATGATGAGTGGGAACCTATTATTAAGATTAGGATTAAAGATTATGAGTGCCATTCTTTGGGTGATTTGGGTGCTAGCATTTCCACGATTCCAAAAACTCTATGTGATGTGTTAGGTTTCCGTGAATTTGATTATTGTTCTTTAATTTTGCATTGTGCGGATTCCACTATTAAGAAACCTATGGGAAGGATTAATGATGTTCTTATTGTCACAAATAGGAATTATGTGCCTGTAGATTTCACTGTTCTTGACATACATTGCAATCCTACATGTCCTATTATTCTTGGTAGACCTTTCCTTAGAACGATTGGTGCAATTATTGATATGAAAGACAGAAACATTAGATTTCAATTTCCGTTAAGTAAGGACATGGAACAATTTCTTAGAAAGAAAATTAAGTTGCCATATGAATCTATTATGGGAGCTACTTATGGATTGCATACAAAAGATGACAATACCTAGATCTATGTTTTATGCCTAGCTAAGGGCGTTAAATAATAGCGCTTGATGGGAGGAAACCCAATTTTATTTTTGTTATTTCTTCTTTTGGTTCTGTTTTTCAATAAATAATTCATCTAGCCTCTGGTTAGATGTGTTTTTGTGTTTTAATTAGTGTTTGTGCCAAGTAAGACCTTTGGGATGGCTTACGGTGATAGTTAATTTGATCTTGCTGAAAAACAGAAACTTCTGCGCCCAGCAAAATAATTTTAATAATTCACATAAGCGTGCTTTTCATCTGAATGTGTTACGCAAGATTGATATACAAATCACCCAGGTTGTCCTAATTTTTTAGAATTTTTGGAGTTACACAAATGTTCGAAGTTTTCAGATTGCTACAGACTGTTCTATTTTTGACAGATTCTGTTGTCTTTGTGTTGTTTGCTTATTTTGATGAATCTATGGGTAGTATCGAGGGGTATGAACCATGGAGAAGTTGGAATACAGTATATATTACACCAATATAAATAAAGAATGAGTTCACAATAGTACCATAAAGTGGTGATTTGCTTTCTTATACTAACGGATCTCATAAGATTTTCTGTTGAGTTTTGTGTTGTGAAGTTTTCAAGTTTTGGGTAAAGATTTGATGGACTATTGAATAAGGGGTGGCAAGAGCCTAATATTGGGGATGCCCAAGGCACCCCAAGGTAATACTCAAGGACACCCAAGAGCGTAAGCTTGGGGATGCCTTCCGGGGCATCCCCTCCTTCGTCTTCGTCTATCGGAAACTTTACTTGAGGCTATATTCTTATTCACCACATGATATGTGTTTTGTTTGGAGCGTCTTGTATGATATGAGTCTTTAATTTTCAGTTTGCCACAATCATCCTTGCTATACGCACCTTTTGAGAGGGACACGAATGAATTGTGATTTATTAGAATACTCTATGTGCTTCACTTATATCTTTTGAGTTAGGCAATTTTCCTCTAGTGCTTCACTTATATATTTTTAGAACACGGCGGTGGTTTTATTTTATAGAAATTGGTGAACTCTCATGCTTCACTTATATTATTGTTAGAGTCTCTCTAAAGAGCATGATAATTTTCTTAGATTATGGTAATTTACAAAGAGGGATATAATAAAAACTTTCATAAAAAATGCATTGAATACTATGAGAAGTTTGATTCCTTATGATTGTTTTGAGATACGAGGATGGTAATATTAGAGTCATGCTAGTTAGTAATTGTGGATTGGTAAGAATACTTATGTTAAAGTTTCTGATTCCTGTAGCATGCACGTTTGGCGAACCGTTATGTAACGAAGTTGGAGCATGATTTATTTACTGATTGTCATCCTTTGTGTGTAGGTCGGGATCGCGCGATGGTTAACTCCTGCCAACCCTTCCCCTAGGAGCATGCACGTAGTACTTTGTTTCAATGACTAATAGATTTTTGCAATAAGTATATGAGTTCTTTATGACTAATTTTGAGTCCATGGATTATAAGCACTCTCACCCTTCCACCATTGCTAGCCTCTCTAGTACCACGCAACTTTCGCCAGTGCCACACACCCAACATATACCTTCCGCAAAACAGCCATCATACCTACCTATTATGGCATTTCCATAGCCATTCCGAGATATATTGCCATGCAACTTTCCACTGTTCCGTTTATTATGACATGCTTCATCATTGCCATATTGCTTTGCATGATCATGTAATTGACATAGTATTTGTGGCAAAGCCACCGTTCATATTTTTTTCATACATGTCACTCTTGAGCCATTGCACATCCCGGTACATCGCCGGAGGCATTCATATAGAGTCATATTTTGTTCTAAGTATCGAGTTGTAATTCTTGAGTTGTAAGTAAATAAAAGTGTGATGATCTTCATTATTAGAGCATTGTCCCATCTGAGGGAAGGATGATGGAAGCTATAATTCCCTCACCAGTTGGGATGAGTCTCCAGACTTTATGAAAATTAAAAAGAGGCCAAAGAAGCCCAAATAAAAAAGGAGGCCAAAGAAGCCCACCAAAAATATAAAAAAATGAGAGAAAAGAGAGAAGGGGCAATGTTACTATCCTTTTTCCACACTTGTGCTTCAAAGTAGCACCATGATCTTCATGATAGAGAGTCTCCTATTTTGTCACTTTCATATACTAGTGGGAATTTTTCATTACAGAACTTGGCTTGTATATTCCAATGATGGGCTTCCTCAAATGCCCTAGGTCTTCATGAGCAAGCAAGTTGGATGCACACCCACTTAGTTTCTTTTTGAGCTTTCACAAACTTATAGCTCTAGTGCATCCGTTGCATGGAAGTCCCTACTCACTCACATTGATATCTATTGATGGGCATCTCCATAGCCCATTGATACGCCTAGTTGATGTGAGACTATCTCCTTCTTTTTGTCTTCTCCACAACCAGCATATTCTATTCCACCTATAGTGCTATGTCCATGGCTCACGCTCATGTATTGCGTGAAAGTTGAAAAGGTTTGAGAATACTAAAATATGAAACAATTGCTTGGCTAAAACCGGGGTTCTGCATGATTTGAATACTTTGTGTGATGAAGATGGAGCCTAGCCAGACTATATGATTTTGTAGGGATAACTTCCTTTAGCCATAGTATTTTGAGAAGACATGATTGCTTTATTAATATACTTGAAGTATTATTGTTTTTATGTCAATATTAAACTTTTGTTTTAAATCTTATGGATCTGAACATTCATGCCACAATGAAGAAAATTACATGGATAAATATGTTAGGTAGCATTCCACATCAAAAATTCTATTTTTATCATTTACCTACTCGAGGACGAGCAGGAATTAAGCTTGGGGATGCTTGATATATCTCCAACGTATCTATAATTTTGGGGATGCTATTTTATTTATTTTTGGGACTAACCTATTAACCTAGAGCCCAGTGCCAGTTTCTGTTTTTTCTTGCTTTTGAGCTTCACAGAAAAGTAATACTAAACGGAGTCCAAACGGAATAAAACTTCACGGTGATTTTTCTTGGACCAGAAGACACTGATACGTCTCCAACATATATATAATTTTTTATTGGTCCATGCTGTTATATTATCATTCTTGGATGTTTTACAATCATTTTATAGCAACTTTATATAATTTTTTGGGACTATCCTATTGACATAGTGCACAGTGCCAGTTGTTGTTTTTTGCTTGTTTTTTACTTCGCAGAAAATCAATGCCAAACAGAGTCCAAACGCAGCAAAACTTTTTGGAGATTTTTTCTGGACCAGAAAACACACGATGGGCCAAGAAAGTACCTGAGGGGGGCTCCGAGGGGAGCACAACCCACTAGGCCGCGCCTGGGGTGGTTCTGGAACTTGTGGCGGCTGGAATTGATTTTCGTCGACTCTCCTAGGGTTTCTGAAATATTGGGGTATTTATAGAGCAAAGAGGCAGTGCGAGAGGCCACCGAGGTGGGCACAACCCACCAGGCCGCGCCTGGGGGCCCAGGCGCTCCCAGGTGGGTTGTGCCCACCTCGGTGGCCTCTCGCACTGCCTCTTTGCTCTATAAACCCTAGGGGAGTCGACGAAATATTCATCCAGCTGCCGCAGAGTCCAAAACCACCAGATCCAATCTAGATACCCTCTTGGGAGGGGTTCACCACCTCCATTGGTGCCTCTCCGATGATGTGTGAGTATTTCTTTGTAGACCTTTGGGCCATAGTTAGTAGCGAGATGGCTCTCTCTCTCTCTCTCTCTCTCTCTCGCTGAATTATCAATACAATGGTCTCTTGAAGATCTATTTGATGTAACTCTTTTTGCGGTGTGCTTGTTGGGATCCGATGAAGTTTGAGTTTATTATCAGATCTATGTTTTTATCCATAAAAGTTATTTGAGTATTTTGATCTTTTATATGGATTATTACTTATAACCTCGTATTTCTTCTTCAAATATTTGGTTTAGTTAGGCCAACTATATAGATTTTTCTTGCCATGGGAAGAGGTGCTTTGTGATGGGTTCGATCTTACGGTGCTTGATCCCAGCGACAGAAGGGGAACCGACACGTATGTATAGTTGCTATTAAGGATAACAAGATGGGGTCTATTTCTACATAAATAGATCTTGTCTACATCATGTCATCATTCTTATTGCATTACTCCGTTTCTCCATGAACTTAATACACTAGATGCATGATGGATAGCGGTCGATGTGTGGAGTAATAGTAGTAGATGCAGGCAGGAGTTGGTCTACTAATCTTGGACATGATGCCTATATAATGATCATTCCCTTGATATCGTCGTGATTATTTAAAGTTCTATCGATTGCCCAACAGTAATTTGATTACCTACTGTATGTTATTTTTGTCGAGAGAAGCCACTAGTGAAACCTACGCCCCCTGGGTCTCTTATTTATTATATTTGCCTTCGCGATCTTTTTTATTTGCTTTTATATTAAGATCTATTAATCCAAAAATACCTTGCTGCAATTTTTATTTATTTATTTTATCTCGCGTTCCCGTGAGATCTATTTATCCAATCTACTACAATTTTATCTATCTTTTTACCCATGAGGGATTGATAACCCCTCTCTTACGGTTGCAAGTATTTGTTCTTTGTGTGCATGAGCTATTTACGTGGTGTTGCGTGGTCTTCCTACTGGTTCGGTATCCTTGGTCTCATCTCTGAGGGAAATACATACTGTAGTTGTGCTGCATCATCCCTTCCTCTTTGGGGAAACACCGACGTCATTCAAGCCGCATCAAAAGGAATTTCTGGCGCCGTTACCAGGGAGATATCATCAACATCTACCAGGTTCCTAATTACAAATCTCATCTCCTTGCAATTTACATTATTAGCCATTTGCCTCTTGTTTTTCTCTCCCCCACTTCACAAAAAAATTGCCGTTTTATTCCCCCTCTTTTTCATTCATCGTTTTTCTCGCCAGGTCTGTTTTCTAGTACAATCTTGTTGATTAGTCACAATGACTCAAGATAACACAAAATTGTGTGATTTCTTCAATACCAACAACAATGATTTTTATAAGCACTCCGATTGCTTCACCCGCCACTAGTGCGGAGTCTTGCGATATTAATGCCGCTTTGTTGAATCTCGTTATGAAAGATCAATTTTCCGGTACTCCTAATGAGGATGTCGTGTCCCATCTTAACACATTCGTGGAATTATGCGATATGCAAAATAAAAAGGATGTGGACCATGATATTATGAAGTTGAAATTATTTCCGTATTCTTTGCGAGATCGTGCAAAAATTTGCTTTTTTTTCCTTGCAATAGTATCGATTCTTGGGATAAGTGCAAAGATGCTTTTATTAATAAATACTTTCCACCCACGAAAATTATTTATCTTAGGATGAAAATCATTTCAAGCAACCTGACATGAGCATGTTGCGCAATCTTGGAAAAGAATGAAATTGGTGCTTAGAAATTGTCCTAATCATGGTTCAAATCATTGGATGATCATACAAAAAATTTATGCGGGATTGAATTTTGTTTCTAGAAATCTTTTAGATTCCGCCGCGGGTGGTACTTTAATGGAAATTACTTTGGGTGAAGCTACTAAATTTCTTTATAATATTATGGCAAATTATTCACAATGGCATATCGAAAGAGCTCCTACTAGTAAAAAAGTCAATTCGGTAGAAGAAATAAATTCTTTGAGTGAAAAAGTTGATGCTCTTATGAAGTTGGTTGCTAATAAAAATGCTCCTATTGATCTTAATTATGTGCCTTTGTCTAATTTGATTGAGCAAAATAGTGATGCCGTAGATGAGAATTTTGTCTCGGGAAACAATTTTAATAACAATGCTTACAGAGGTAATTTTAATCCTAGACCTTTTCTAGGAAATTCCGCTAATAATTATGGTAATCCTGTTGGGAAACGTAGCATGCAATTTCAAAAAAATTCCTACACTCATGCAAGATCTATCTAGGAGATGCATAGAAACGAGAGGGGGAGAGTGTGTCCATGTACCCTCGTAGACCCAAAGCGGAAGTGTTTGACAACGCGGTTGATGTAGTCGACCTTCTCTCGTTTCGACCGATCAAGCACCGAACGTACGACACCTTCGAGTTCTGCACACGTTCAGCCCGATGCGTCCCTCAAACTCTTGATCCAGCAAAGTGTCGAGGGAGAGTCCCCTCAGCACGACGGCATGGTGACGGTGATTGTGAAGTCATCCGCGCAGGGCTTCGCCTAAGCACTACGTGGATATGACCGGAGGCATAAACTGTGGAGGGGGGCGCCGCACACGGCTAACAATTGTTGGTGTGTGTTCTAGGCGCCCCCTCCCCATGTATATATAGGTGGGAGAGGGAGGAGAGCAGCCTTGGGGCGCCCCATGTAGGAGGAATCCTACTTGGGGGCCTCCTCCAATTCGGCCTCCCCTTTCCTTATCTCCGGACGGCGGAAGGAAAGAGCAGAGAGGGGAAAGGAAGGGGGAATCCAATTCCCTCTATTTCCTTTCCTCCTCCCCTTTTCCTTTCTCCACTTAGATTGGCCCATATGGGGGCGCACCAGCCCACAAGGGGCTGGTCTGTCTCGCCCTAGGCCCAATAAGGCCCATATCTTTGCCGGGGGATGCCCGGAACCCCTTCCGGTGACCCGATACGTACCCCGTGCCCCCGGAACACTTCCGGTGTCCAAATACTATCGTCCTATATATGAATCTTTACCTCTCGACCATTTCGAGAATCCTCTTCATGTCCATGATCTCATCCGGGACTCCGAACAACATTCCGTCACAAAATCACAAAACTCAAATAATACAAAATCTTCATCGAATGTTAAGCATGCGGACCCTACGGGTTCGAGAACTATGTAGACATGACCGAACACCTCTCCGGTAAATAACCAACAGCGGAACCTGGATGCTCATATTGGTTCCCACATATTCTACGAAGGTCTATATCGGTCGTACCGAAATGACAACATACGTTATTCCCTTTGTCATCGGTATGTTACTTGCCCGAGATTCGATCGTCGGTATCTTCGTACCTAGTTCAATCTCGTTATCGACAAGTCTCTTTACTCATTCTATAATGCATCATCCCACAAATAACTCATTAGTCACATTGCTTGCAAGGCTTATTATGATGTGCATTACCGAGAGGGATCAGAGATACCTCTCCGATACTCGGAGTGACAAATCCTAATCTCGATCTATGCGAACCCAACAAACACCTTCGGAGATACCTGTAGAGCATCTTTATGATCACCCAGTTACGTTGTGACGTTTGATAGCACACAAGGCATTCCTTCGGTATCCGGGAGTTGCATAATATCATAGTCAAAGGAATATGTATATGACATGAAGAAAGCTATAGCAATAAAACTGAACGATCATTATGCTAAGCTAACGGATGGGTCTTGTCCATCACATCATTCTCCTAATGATGTGATCCCATTCATCAGATGACAACACATGTCTATGGTTAGGAAACTTAACCATCTTTAATTAACGAGCTAGTCTAGTGGAGGCTTATTAGGGACACGGTGTTTTGTCTATGTATCCACACATGTATCAAGTTTCCAGTTAATACAATTCTAGCATGAATAATAAACATTTATCATGATATAAGGAAATATAAAATAATAACTTTATTATTGCCTCTATTGCATATTTCCTTCAGTCTCCCACTTGCACTAGTCAATAATCTAGTTCACATCGTCATGTGATTTAACAACAATAGTTCACATCTTTACGTGATTAATACCCATAGTTCACATCGCCATGTGACTAACACCCAAAGGGTTTACTAGTGTCAATAATCTAGTTCACATAGCTATGTGATTAACACCCAAAGAGTACTAAGGTGTGATCATGTTTTGCTTGTGAGAGAAGTTTGGTCAATGGGTCTTCCACATTCAGAGCCATATGTATTTTCCAAATTTCTATGTCTACAATGCTCTGCATGGAGCTACTGTAGCTAATTGCTCCCACTTTCAATATGTATCCAGATTGAGACTCAGAGTCATCCAGATCGGTGTTAAAGCTTGCATCGATGTAACTCTTTATGATGAACCCTTTATCACCTCCATAACCGAGAAATATTTCCTTAGTCCTCTCAGGATAATTTTGACCGTCCAGTGATCTACTCCTGGATCACTATTGTACCCCTTTGCCAAACTCATGGCAAGGTACACAATAGGTTTGGTATACAGGATGGCATACTTTATAGAACCTATGTCTGAGGCATAGGGAATGACCTTCATTCTCTCTCTATCTTTTGCCGTGGTCGGATTTTGAGTCATACTCAACTTCATACCTTACAACTCAGGCAAGAACTCCTTCTTTGACTGATCCACTTTGAACTCCTTCAAAATCTTATCAAGGTATGTACTCATCGAAAGTCTTATCAAGTGTCTTCATCTATTTTTATAGATCTTGATGCCCAATATGTAAGTAGCTTCACCGGGGTCTTTCTTATAAAAACTCGTTTCAAACAGTCCTTTATGCTTTCCAGAAAATTCTACATCATTTCTGATCAACAATATGTCATTCACATATACTTATCAGAAAGGTCGTAGTGCTCCCACTCACTTTCTTGTAAATATAGGCTTCACCGCAAGTCTGTATAAAACTATATGCTTTGATCAACATATCAAAGCGTATATTCCAACTCTGAGATGCTTGCACCAGTCCATAGATGGATCACTGGAGCTTCCACACTTTGTTAGCACCTATAGGAACGACAAAACCTTTTGGATGCATCATATACACCACTTCTTTAAGAAATCCATTAAGGAATGTAGTTTTGACATCCATTTGCCAGATTTCATAAAATGCGGCAATTGCTAACATGATTCAAACAGACTTAAGCATCGCTACGAGTGAGAAAATCTCATCGTAGTCAACACCTTGAACTTGTCGAAAACCTTGTGCGACAATTCAAGCTTTGTAGATAGTAACACTACCATCAGCATCCGTCTTCCTCTTGAAGATCCAATTATTCTCTATGGCTTGCCGATCATCGGGCAAGTCAACCAAAGTCCACAATTTGTTCTCATACATGTATCATATCTCAGATTTCATGGCCTCAAGCCATTTATCGGAATCTGGACTCATCTTCGCTTCCTCATAGTTCGTAGGTTCGTCATGGTCTAGTAACATGACTTCCAGAACTGGATTACCGTACCACTCTGGTGCGGAACGTGCTCTGGTTGACCTATGAGGTTCGGTAGTAAGTTGATCTGAAGTTTCATGATCATTATCATTAGCTTCCTGATGTCAATTGAAGCTACGTCGGTATTTCCCAAAAGAGGAAGGGATGATGCAGCACAACGGCGGTAGGTATTTCCCTCAGATATGGAACCAAGGTTATCGAACCAGCAGGAGAACCAAGCAACACAACGTAAACAGCCCCTGCACACAAATAACAACACCTCGCAACCCGACGTGTTAAAGGGGTTGTCAGTCCCTTTCGGGTACGGTGCCTCAAGTGGTGCATGGACGGGAGAAAGTTGCAATAGATTGGATAAATAGATCGCAAATAAAATAAAGTGCAGCAAAGTATTTTCTATTTTTGGTTTAATAGATCTGAATAAAAGTGCAAATAAAATAGATCGCAAAGCAAATATATGAGAAAGAAGACCCGGGGGCCGTAGGTTTCACTAGTGGCTTCTCTCGAGAAAGATAGCAAACGGTGGGTAAACAAATTACTGTTGGGCAATTGATAGAACCTCAAATAATTATGACGATATCCAGGCAATGATCATTACATAGGCATCACGTCCATGATTAGTACACCGACTCCTGCCTGCATCTACTACTATTACTCAATACATCGACCGCTATCCAGCATGCATCTCGTGTATTAAGTTCATGGAAAAACGGAGTAATGCAATAAGAACGATGGCATGATGTAGACAAGATCTATCTATGTAGAGATAGACCCCATCATTTTATCCTTAGTAGCAACGATACATACGTGTCGTTTCCCTTTCTGTCACTGGGATCAAGCACCGTAAGATCGAACCCATTACCTGGCACCTCTTCCCATTGCAAGATAAATAGATCAAGTTGGCCAAACAAAACCCAAATATCGAGAAGAAATACGAGGCTATAATAGATCATGAATACAAGAGATCAAAGAAATTCATGGATATAAAAATATATGACTAGTCAAAAACTCAAAGTTCATCAGATCCCAACAAACACACCGCAGAAACAGTTACATCATATGGATCTCCAAGAGACCATTGTATTGAGAATTCAGCGAGAGAGAGAGAGAGAAAGCTGTCTAGCTACTAACTACGGCCCGAAGGTCTACAAAGAACTACTCACGCATCATCGGAGAGGCACCAATGGAGGTGGTGAACCCCACCCGAGATGGTATCTAGATTGGATCTGGTGGTTTTGGACTCTGCGGCGGCTGGATGAATATTTCGTCGACTCCCCTAGGGTTTCAGGAATATTGGGGTATTTAGAGGGCAAAGAGGCGGTCTGGGGGCACCCGAGGTGGGCACAACCCACCAGGGCACGCCTGGGCCTCCTGGCGCACCCTGGTGGGTTGTCCCCTCCTCGGGACTCCCCCCAGGTGCAACCAGGGCCCAACATCTTCCTTCTGGTCCATAAAAAATCGTCGCGATGTTTCGTGGCATTTGGACTCCGTTTGATATTGATTTCTTGCGATGTAAAAACATGAAAAAAACAGCAACTGGCACTTGGCACTATGTCAATAGGTTAGTACCAAAAAACTATATAAAATGACTATAAAACGATTATAAAACATCCAAGATTGATAATAAAACAGCATGGAACAATAAAAAATTATAGATACGTTGGAGACGTATCAGCATCCCCAAGCTTAACTCCTGCTCGTCCTTGAGTAGGTAAGTGATAAAAAGATAATTTTTGATGTGGAGTGTTGTTTATCATGTCATATTATATTCTTTTCTTTATAGCATGGACATTTGGACGTTTATGTGATTCAAAGAAATAGCTAGTTTTGACAAAATAATTTAGATACTCAAGCATATCAACAAGCAACCATGTATTTCAAAATATCAATGCTAAAATAAGTTATCCCTAGCCCATCATGCTCAAACTTTGATCCATTCATGAAACACACTCGAATATTAGCTACACCCAATACTTAAGTACGATCATATTGCCTCTTAGTTGGTGCTTTTTGTAAGAGAAGATGGAGACTCAAATTCAAAAAAAATTGCATAAAGTAAAAGAAAGGCCCTTCGCAGAGGGAAGTAGGGATTTGTAGAGGTGCCAGAGCACAAAGCGAAAAAAATTAGAGATAAAAACATTTTGGGAGGTGTATCCATCCCACCAACAAAAACGATTCAGAGTTTAGAACACTTTCCATGCTAGATATGCCATAGGCAGTTCCCAAATAGAAAATAAAGTTTATTCCTTTTTCCACCATACTTTCACTTTCCATGGCTAGCCGTATCCACGGTTGCCCTCCATACCAACACTTTCCAAGGAATTTATTATTTGACAACATAAAGTAAATTCATTTTTGCATTTCGGGACTGGGCATCCCTAAAACCTTTGCCTTACTCTCGTGCAATGACAAGTGAATAAACACTCATCGTGAGAATAACACATCCAGCATGGAAAATATTAGCCACCCTTTACCGTTCCGCGGGTGAAACAAATACACAAAAGAGAAGTTTATTTTGAAAATTAGAGATGACACATGCAAATTTGCTTAGAACGGCAAAAGAATACCGCATATAGGTAGATATAGTGGACTCATGTGGCAAAACTGGTTTAAAGGATTTTGGATGCACAAGTAGAGGTCATACTTGGTGCAAAATGAAGGCTAGCAAAAGATTGAGAAGCGACCAACCAAGAAACGGATAATCTCATAAGCAAGCATTAAGCATAATTAACACCGAATAATGCACCACAAGTAGGATATAATTTCATTGCATGACTATTGACTTTCGTGCATGCATAGGGAATCACAAACCTTAACACCAACATTCTTACTAAAGCATAATTACTCATCAACATAACTCACATATCACATCATCATATCTCAAAACTATTACTAAGAATCAAGTTTATTTTGTCCAATGATCTTCATGATTTTTTTTTACTTATCCTTCTTGGATATCTATCACATTGGGACTAATTTTCATGTGTTGCTTTTCATAAGCTCAAACAAATATAAGTGAAGATCATGAGCATAATTTTTTTTATTTCTCTCAAAATATTAAGTGAAGCAATAGAGAATTTCTTCAAAAAACATTTTACTAACTCTCAAATAAATCTAAGTGAAGCAAGAGAGCATTTCTTCAATAATACTAAGCACACCGTGCTCAAAAAGATATAAGTGAAGCACTAGAGCAAGTCCTGGCTCATAAAAGATTTAAGTGAAGCACAGAGAGCAATTCTAATAAGTCATGACATAATTTTGGCTCTCTCAAATAGGTGTGTCCAGCAAGTATTGAAGACTTAAAACACAAAATAAAACAAGCAAAGACTCATATCATACAAGACGCTGCAACCAAAACACATATCATGTGACGAATAAAAATATAGCTTCGAGTAAAATACCCATAGTTGTTAGAAGAAAGAGGGGATGCCACTCGGGGGCATCCCAAAGCATAGTTGATTGCTCATTCCTGGATAATAGCTTGGGATGCCGGGGCATCACCAAGCTTAGGCTCTTCTATCGTTCTTTCCTCCATCGTAAGATAACCCAAAACTTGAAAACTCAACAAAACCTTCGTGAGATCTGTTAGTATAAGAAAGCAAACCACTACTATAGGTGTTGTATCAAACCAATTCATATTTTGTTTTTGTATTATATCTACTGTATTCCAACTTTTCTATGGCAAAAAGTCATCAAAGGAAACCATAGAGCCATCAAAATAAGCACACAACACAAAGAAAACAGAATCTGTCAAAACAGAACAGTCTGTAGCAATCTGACTTTGGAGAATACTTCTGGAACTCCAAAAATTCTACCAAATTAGGAAGACCAGGGTAATTTATACATTAATCTTCCGCAAAAAGAATCAGGGCAAAATCAGTTTTCTGTGATTTATTAAAATTATTTTCGTGAGTGCAAAGTTTCTGTCCTTTTCAGCAAGATCTAACAACTATGACCCAAGAAGATCCTAAAGGCTTTACTTGGCACAAAAACTAATTAAAACACAAAAAACACAATCATAATAGTAGCATAATTTTTCTAACACTCAAGAACAGAAAGCAAAAAGCAAAAATAAATTTATTCATTGGGTTGCCTCCCAACAAGCGCTATTGTTTCACGCCCCAAGCTAGGCATAAGATTTCAATGATGCTCACACGAAAGATAATAATTGAAACACAAAAAGAGCATCATGAAACATGTGACAAACACATTTAATTCTAACATACTTCCTGTGCATAGGAATTTTATAAGCAAACAAATTATCAAGACAAGAAACATCTAGTATATGCAAGGAAGGAGGAAGAAACAATAGCAATCTCAACATAAAGAGAGGTAATTTAGTAACATGAAAATTTCTACAACCATATTTTCCTCTCTCAGAATAGTTACTTGTAGGATCATAATGAAATTCAACAATATAACTATCACATAAAATATTCTCTCCATGATCCACACGCATGTAATGTTGACACTCTTCCAAAATAGTGGGATTATTATTACCTAGAGTTGACACTCTTCCAAACCCACTTTCAATATTCTCACAAACAAATTCATCATGAGGCTTAAATAAATTTTCAAGATCACAAGAAAAATCTCCCCAATCATGATCATTACAATATGTCTTGGACATATCAAAATTAGCATCCCCAAGCTTGGGGTTTTGCATATTATTAGCACAATAGAATTTATAGTAAAATCATTGAAATCATGCTTTTCATTCAACGAGCTATCATGAACCACTTCATATATTTCTTCATCACAATTTTCAGATTCATGAATCTCAAACAAAAATTCAGAAAGATAATCTAGTGAACTAAATTCACTAGCAATGGGTTCATCATAATTGGATCTTTCCAAAAGATTAGCAAGTGGATGAGGATCCATAACAATATATTTTTAGCAAGCGAGGATGCAAGCAAATAGAAGGCACATGGCAACACAAGCAAACATGAGATCTGACGAGAAAAAGGCGAACGAAGAAGAGGGCGAATAAAATGGCAAATTTATGTGAAGTGGGGGAGAGGAAAACGAGAGGCGAATGGAAAATAATGTAAATTGCAAGGAGATGAGATTTCTGATTAGGAACCTGGTATATGTTGAAGATCCTCCCCGGCAACGGCGCCAGAAATTCCTTTTGATGTCGCTTGAAGCTACGTCGATATTTCCCCAAAGAGGAAGGGATGATGCAGCACTGCGGCGGTAGGTATTTCCCTCAGATATGAAACCAAGGTTATCGAACCAATAGGAGAACCAAGCAACACAACGTAAACATCCCCTGCACACAAATAACAACACCGCGCAACCCGACGTGTTAAAGGGGTTGTCAATCCCTTTCGGGTACGGCGCCTCAAGTGGTGCGTGGACGGGAGAAAGTTGCATTAGATTGGATAAATAGATCGCAAATAAAATAAAGTGCAGCAAAGTATTTTTCTATTTTTGGTTTAATAGATCATAATAAAAAGTGCAAATAAAATAGATCGCAAAGCAAATATATGAGAAAGAAGACCCGGGGGCCGTAGGTTCACTAGTGGCTTCTCTCGAGAAAGATAGCAAACGGTGGGTAAACAAATTACTGTTGGGCAATCGATAGAACCTCAAATAATTATGACGATATCCAGGCAATGATCATTACATAGGCATCACGTCCAAGATTAGTACACCGACTCCTGCCTGCATCGACTACTATTACTCAATACATCGACCGCTATCCAGCATGCATCTAGTGTATTAAGTTCATGGAAACATGGAGTAATGCAATAAGAACGATGGCATGATGTAGACAAGATCTATCTATGTAGAGATAGACCCCATCGTTTTATCCTTAGTAGCAACGATACATACGTGTCATTTCCCTATCTGTCACTGGGATCAAGCACCGTAAGATCGAACCCACTACCGGGCACCTCTTCCCAGTGCAAGATAAATAGATCAAGTTGGCCAAACAAAACCCAAATATCGAGAAGAAATACGAGGCTATAGGAGATCATGCATATAAGAGATCAAAGAAACTTAAATAACTTTCATGGATATAAAAAGATATGACTGTTCATAAACTCAAAGTTCATTAGATCCCAACAAACACACCGCAAAAAGAGTTACATCATATGGATCTTCAAGAGACCATTGTATTGATAATTCAGCGAGAGAGAGAGAGAGAGAGAGAGAGAGAGAGCCATCTCGCTACTAACTATGGCCCAAAGGTCTACAAAGAAATACTCACACATCATCGGAGAGGCACCAATGGAGGTGGTGAACCCCTCCCAAGAGGGTATCTAGATTGGATCTGGTGGTTTTGGACTCTGCGGCAGCTGGATGAATATTTCGTCGACTCCCCTAGGGTTTCTGGAATATTGGGGTATTTATAGGGCAAAGAGGCGGTCCGGGGGGCACCCGAGGTGGGCACAACCCACCAGGGCGCGCCTGGGCGTCCTGGCGCGCCCTGGTGGGTTGTCCCCTCCTCGGGACTCCCCCAGGTGCAACCAGGGCCCAACATCTTCCTTCTGGTCCATAAAAAATCTTCGCGAAGTTTGGTGGCATTTGGACACCGTTTGATATTGATTTCCTGCGATGTAAAAAACATGAAAAAACAGCAACTGGCACTTGGCACTATGTCAATAGGTTAGTACCAAAAAATGATATAAAATGACTATAAAATGATTATAAAACATCCAAGATTGATAATAAAACAGCATGGAACAATAAAAAATTATAGATACGTTGGAGACGTATCACTTCATCTCTAGTTGGTGTAGGCATCACAGGAACGGATTTCACAGATGTGCTACTTTCCAATTCGAGAGAAGAAGGTACAATTACCTCATCAAGTTCTACTTTCCTCCCACTCACTTCTTTGGAGAGAAACTCCTTCTCTAGAAAGGATCCATTTTTAGCAACAAATATCTTGCCTTCGGATCTATGATAGAAGGTGTACCCAACAGTTTCTTTTGGGTATCGTATGAAGACACACTTCTCCGATTTGGGTTCGAGCTTATCAGGCTGAAGCTTTTTCACATAAGCTTCGCAACCCCAAACTTTAAGAAACGACAGCTTAGGTTTCTTGCCAAACCTCAGTTCATACAGTGTCGTCTCAACGGATTTAGATGGTGCCCTATTTAGCGTGAATGTAGCTATCTCTAATGCATAACCCCAAAATGATAGCGGTAAATCGGTAAGAGACATCATAGATCGCACCATATCTAATAAAGTACGATTACAACGTTCGGAAACACCATTATGTTGTGGTGTTCCAGGTGGCATGAGTTGTCAAACTATTCCACATTGTTTTAAATGAAGGCCAAACTCGTAACTCAATTCGCCTCCGCGATCAGATCATAGAAACTTTATTTTCTTGTTACGATGATTCTTCACTCTGAAATTCTTTGAAATTTTCAAATGTTTCAGACTTGTGTTTCATTAAGTTGATATACCCATATCTGCTCAAATCATCTGTGAAGGTCAGAAAATAATGATACCCGTCACGAGCCTCAACACTCATCGGACCGCATACATCAGTATATATTATTTCCAATAAGTCAGTGGCTCGCTCCGCTATTCCGGAGAACGGAGTCTCAGTCATCTTGCCCATGAGGCATGGCTCACAAGTATCAAATGATTCATAATCAAGTGATTCCAAAAGTCCATCCGCATGGAGTTTCTTAATGCACTTTACACCAATATGACCTAGGCGGCAGTGCCACAAATATGTTGCACTATCATTATCAACTTTGCATATTTTGGCATCAACATGATGAATATGTGTATCACTACGATCGAGATTCAATAAACCATTTACATTGGGTGTATGACCATAGAAGGTTTTATTCATGTAAACAGAACAACAATTATTCTCTGACTTAAATGAATAACCGTATTGCAATAAACATGATCCAATCATATTCATGCTCAAAGCAAACACCAAATAACATTTATTTAGGTTCAACAATAATCCTGAAGGTAGAGGGAGTGTGCGATGGTGATCTTATCAACCTTTGAGTCAATTCCAACACACATCGTCACCTCGCCCTTAACGAGTCTCTATTCATTCTGTAACTCTTGTTTCGAGTTACTAATCTTAGCAACTGAACTAGTACCAAATACCCAGGGCCTACTACGAACACTAGTAAGGTACACAATAATCTGTATATCAAATATACCTTTGCCATCCTTCTTATCCACCAAATGTTTGGGGAAGTTCCACTTCCAGTGACCATTTCCTTTGCAGTATAAGCACTCAGTTTCAGGCTTGGGTCCAGCTTTGGGCTTCTTCATGGGAGTGGCAACTTGCTTGCCATTCTTCTTGAAGTTCCCTTTTCTTTCCCTTGCCCTTTTACATGAAACTAGTGGTCTTGTCAACCATCAACACTTGATGCTCTTTCTTGATTTCTACCTTCGCTGATTTCAGCATCGCGAAGAGCTCGGGAATCGTTTTCGTCATCCCCTTGCATATTATAGTTCCTCACGAAGTTCTAGTAGCTTGGTGATAGTGACTAGAGAACTCTGTTAATCACTATCTTATCTGGAAGATTAACTCCCACTTGATTCAAGCGATTCTACTACCCCGACATTCTGAGTACATGCTCACTGGTTGAGCCATTCTCCTCCATCTTGTAGGCAAAGTACTTTTCAGATGTCTCATACCTCTCGACATGGGCATGAGTCTGAAATACCAATTTCTACTCTTGGAACATCTCATATGCTTTGTGGTGTTCAAAACATTTTTGAAGTCCCGGTTCTAAGCGGTGCATCAAGGACATAATTCTTCTATGTAGCAGTGAGGATAATCCTCAGATCACGGACCCAGTCTGCATCATTGCTACTATCATGTTTCAACTTATTTTTCTCTAGGAACATCTCAAAAATAAACGGGGAGCTACAACGCGAGCTATTGATCTACAACATAATTGCAAATACTATCAGGACTAAGTTCATGATAAATTAAGTTCAATTAATCATATTACTTAAGAACTCCCACTTAGATAGACATCCCTCAAGTCATCTAAATGATCACGTGATCCAAACCAACTAAACCATGTCTGATCATCACGTGAGATGGAGTAGTTTTCAATGGTGTACATCTCTATGTTGATCATATCTACTATATGATTCACGTTCGACCTTTCGGTCTCCAGTGTTCCGAGGCCATGTCTGTACATGCTAGGCTCGTCAAGTTTAACCTGAGTATTCTACATGTGCAAAACTGTCTTGCAACCGTTGTATGTGAACGTAGAGCTTATATCACACCCGATCATCACGTGGTGTCCCGCATGACGAACTGTCGCAACGGTGCATACTCACGGAGAACACTTATACCTTGAAATTTTAGTAAGGGATCATCTTATAATGCTACCGCCGTACTAAGGACAATAAGATGCATAAATGATAAACATCACATGCAATCAAAATATGTGACATGATATGGCCATCATCATCTTGTGCCTTTGATCTCCATCTCCAAAGCACCGTCGTGATCTCCATCGTCACTGGCTTGACACCTTGATCTCCATCGTAGCGTCGTGGTCGTCTCGCCAACTATTGCTTCTACAACTACCGCTAACGCATAGTGATAAAGTAAAGCAATTACATGGCGTTTGCATTTCATACAATAAAGCGACAACCATAAGGCTCCTGCCAGTTGCCGATAACTTTTACAAAACATGATCATTTCATACAACAACGTATATCACATCATGTCTTGACCATATCACATCACAACATGCCCTGCAAAAACAAGTTAGACGTCCTCTACTTTGTTGTTGCAAGTTTTATGTGGCTGCTACGGGCTTCTGGTAAGAGCCGTTCTTACCTACGCATCAAAAACCACAACGGTGATTTATTAAGTTTGTTGTTTTACCCTTCAGCAAGGACTGGCCGTAGTCAAATTCGATTCAACTAAAGTTGGAGAAACAGACACCCGCCAGCCACCTTTATGCAAAACAAGTTGCATGTTTGTCGGTGGAACCGGTCTCATGAACGTGGTCATGTAAGGTTGGTCCGGGCCGCTTCGTCCAACAATACCGCCGAATCAAAATAAGACGTTGGTAGTAAGCAGTATGACTATCATCGCCCACAACTCTTTGTGTTCTACTCGTGCATATCATCTATGCATAGACCTGTCTCTAATACCACTGTTGGCACTATAAGAAATCTGTTAATACGTGACGGTACTAGTCCGTCACAAATGCGTGGAAAACTGTCATGGGTGCCCATGCATGACAGACTTGAAGTCTGTCATGTATATTGCGTCATAATTTGACATCGTGCCTTCCTTGACGATTCTTGAGCGTGACGATTCTTGAGCGTCATGGATATGCCCCAAGCCCACCCAGGCCCAAACCATTGTGACGGAACAAGCCGTCATAGCCTGACTTGTATTTTCGATTCGTCAATTGGAATGATGTGGCTGCCTACGTGGATACTACTTTTCGTCACGAATGTAAGCACAATTTAGATATGGTCCAACCAATTTATTTCGGCCCAATTTTGACACAGAGAAAGTAATTTCAAACAATTCACACAATATGAATAATATGTGGCCATCCGTATGTATATATTTTCCACAAAAAAAATTCCGTGTGTATATACAACATAGAAGTTTACAAATCCTTCATCACTAAATATATCACACAACAAGGTTAAGAAGCAGTACAGTCCAGTTTACATCAACAAAACATAGAAGTTTTTGAGGCTGTTGTTCAGGTTCTTCATCGACTCCGCTGATGGCAAGTATCATGTCATGGCGCGGGTTATGATGTGTAGCACTATGTAGCCGACTACCCAATCATACCTAGCATATTTAAAATAACATTATATTTTTGCAGATTCATAGATAGTAGAGACAAGAGTAATACAATAAGTGTAAAAAATGTATTACATGTCCACTTGGCCAGTATTGAGAGTACTATTACTTATAACAGGAAAAATAATGAAATGAATCAAACCATTATATTTGTATAGAAGGTGACAAGAACTACAAATATAATTTATTACATGGTTTACAAATTACTTCATGGTTATTAAGGTACAAGCTAAATCATAAAACATGAACACCAACTGAACATAATACTAGTACTAAGTCACCTTAGTTTATGCAAGCTAGAATACTTCATGCACCCAATTAATTAAGTAGGACGTGGAATCTAAGGGGACTTACATGTATGTCATGTAGTAACAATCACTAAGCTGTTTTGATGGAATTGCACAAGACAAGATTTTTTTGGTTTCATGTGATCAAACATCTCAGCAACACATGTGAAACACACGGCAAGGTTTGGAACTAGCACAGTCCAATTTACATCAACAGAACATGTAAACGATTGAGGTTGTTATTCTGGTTCTTGCCGTCGGCCCTCCTGATGGTAGCCCGCTACCCAATACCTAGCATATTTATACCAACAAACTATTTGAGGTTGTTATTTAGGTTCTTGTCGTCGGCCATCCTGATAATACCTAGCATATTTACAACAAAATTAGACATTAGATAGTAGAAATAAGAGATTAGAACTAACATAAAAATAAATGACATGCTTTCCAAAATTCTTAAAACATATCATGCCTACAAATGAGAATAACAATATATACAATAAAACAATAATAGTCATGTTGTTGCTTAACATTAATCCAAATAGAAGTGTGTCAAATGAAAGTCTATTCAAGTTGACCTATAAGTGACAACGTAACAGAAGATACATCGCAGAACTCCTAGTACTCAGCAGCAGTTGAGGCCATATAAATCCACAGGAAAATAGCATCACTAATAAGTGATATCAATGGGGCGGAGCCGCTGCTCGTCGACCCGGCCAGCATAAACTTCAAATTTTCATGTGTCAACAAGTTCACTCATGAGGCTAAATATTTGTCAAGGATCTGAAAATAGCAAACAACACTTGCTTGACACATAAACTTCAATTGGCATGAAAAATACCTAACTCTGAACTAGATCAGCTAAATAGGTGTAGTTCAGTGGTAGTTGAGTTGTGGAATGGAAATAATGAAGAAATCATAGGAGTGGCAGTAGAGAACCAACCCCTGGTTGATCACGGAGCAGCTCCATCACGGCCATCATGGCCTCCCGCCCTCTCAAGCTCTATTTTGCGCCATGCAGCAGCGCCACCAAGACCTGCATCCTAAAAAACATATATCATAATCAGGGAAATTAGAGTTTTAAGTTATCAAAATAAAAATGAGGGAATAACATCAACAAGATTTAGATAAAGCAGTAGACTGCAATCCCCACTTGTTGGGGGGACTATTGCTGAGGGAGACATAGATATGGAGGTAGGGAGCAGAGGAGTTGAATAAGAAATGTGTGTGTCATTGTGTTGGCAAGTGCTAGCTCGGTGTGTCTCCAGGTTGAGAGAGTGAGCTAACACATACATTGTCTTGGTACAAGTACTAGTAAGTGCATAACTAATAGTAGTAGTACTACTATAAATTGACTCACTAATACATGTGTTTAGTACACAAATTGACAGGTTTAAACTCTGTATTATTACTGTAGGACTGCCACACTATAAATGTATTTTTTTTCTTAGATTCAGATTAAACTAATTCTGGTATATATATTCACCGAGCTGCAAGAGACAGTAAGGACAGAAAAAGAAATGCCTAGGAGAAAACACTAAACAGAACATTTCATGATGTTAATACATTAACAAAAATACATTATCAAAAAGCATGTCTCCAAGACCTATTTGATGAAATTACTGACCACACTTGATTACATTTAATCATACTGAATTATATTTTGATAGAAAATAAGCTGAATGCATATTGAACACTTGGTTATATTGATTTAGAGAACAGAGATACACCAAACTATTGGAAAACTCTAAATGGAATTAGATTTGGTAGAGAACTAACTGAAATGGATATTGATTAAAGGTCACATCTGCAGCCGGTTGACGAACATGTGCGCTTATCTCTACTTGGTACCCTGCAGTGTACAAGATGTAGAGAAAATTCAGTGTTAAAAGATTCAGAGAGGAAGCACGACACACACAACGCACCCTACAAGTTGGAGAAGGCAATTGCCACGCTTAGGAAATCGACTGTAGAGGGAGGCCACGCACCAGCCATAGCCTTCCCAGCATGCCCACGAATGGCTGGTACGGCTACCAGTGTATGCAAATGAACCGATGGTCGCAACAGCAACATAAGAGGAAGTCAAAAGGAGGGGCAAGTTCAGCAACACTAACCAGTGGCGACTAGGTGCGGCCTCCACCGAGCAATTGTGGTAACCGGCTACCCGACGGTCGCTCCGGTCTGACAAGACCTATGTCGAGGTTCAGCTTCGTCCCAGATCTGTGCGCGCCGGATCTGTAGCAGCAGCCCGAGGCCATGGTATTGAGGACGGGAGATGCCGGGGAAGAAAGAAGCCGCAGCCGTGGAGGTGGGGATGGGGTGGAGGAAGGAGAACCATCAGAGCAGTGGGGGTGCGGGCGCGGCGTAAAGGAGAGGATTAGAGAGAAGCGAGAAGATGCTGGGACGGCGGCGGACGAATAAAGAGACGAGGGCAAGAAGAGGCCTAGGGTTAGGTTTTATACGGGGAATGGGTCAGGCGGGCTTCGTCGGGCTTCAGCGGGCTTGGGGGTTGAACTAGGCCGGTTCATGACAGTTTATCAAAACGTCAAGGGAAATCTGTTGTGTATTAACATATTTTTTGTACTGTGGGAAACGTAGCATGCAATTTCAAAAAAATTCCTACGCTGACGCAAGATCTACCTAGGAGATGCATAGCAACGAGAGGGGGAGAGTGTGTCCACGTACCCTCGTAGACCGAAAGCGGAAGCGTTTGACAACGCGGTTGATGTAGTCGAACTTCTACTCGTTCCGACCGATCAAGCACCGAACGTACGACACCTCCGAGTTCTGCACACGTTCAGCCCGATGACGTCCCTCAAACTCTTGATCCAGCAAACGGTCAAGGGAGAGTTCCGTCAGCACGACGGCGTGGTGACGGTGATTGTGGAAGTGATCCGCGCAGGGCTTCACCTAAGCACTACGTGAATATGACCGGAGGTGTAAACTATGGAGGGGGGCGCCGCACATGGCTAACAATTGTTGGTGTGTGTTCTAGGCGCCTCCTCCCATGTATATATAGGTGGGAGAGGGAGGGCAGTAGCTTTGGGGCACCCCAAGTAGGATTCCCTCAATTTCCTTTCCTCCTCCCCTTTTCCTTTCTCCACTTAGATCGGCCCATATAGGGCGCACCAGCCCACAAGGGGCTGGTCTGTCCCGCCCTAGGCCCAATAAGGCCCATATCTTTGCGGGGGATGCTCGAAACCCCTTCCGGTGACCCGATACGTACCTGGTACCCCCGAAACACTTCCGGTGTCCGAATACTATCGTCCTATATATGAATCTTTACCTCTTGACCATTTCGAGACTCCTCGTCATGTCCGTGATCTCATCCGGGACTCCGAACAACATTCGATCACCAAATCACATAACTGATATAATACAAAATCGTCATCGAACGTTAAGCGTGCGGACCCTACGGGTTCGAGAACTATGTAGACATGACCGAGACACCTCTCCGGTCAATAACCAACAGCAGAACCTAGATGCTCATATTGGTTCCCACATATTCTACGAAGATCTTTATCGGTCGTACTGTAATGACAACATACGTTATTCCCTTTGTCAGCGCTATGTTACTTGCCCGAGATTCGATCATCGGTATCTTCATAGCTAGTTCAATATCGTTACCGGCAAGTCTCTTTACTCGTTCCGTAATGCATCATCCCGCAACTAACTCATTAGTCACATTGCTTGCAAGGCTTATTATGACGTGCATTACCGAGAGGGCCCAGAGATACCTCTCCGATACTCAGAGTGACAAATCCTAATCTCGATCTATGCCAACCCAACAAATACCTTCGGGGATACCTGTAGAGCATCTTTATAATCACCCAGTTACGTTGTGATGTTTGATAGCACACAAGGCATTCCTCCGGTATGCGGGAGTTGCATAATCTCATAGTCAAAGGAATATGTATATGACATGAAGAAAGCTATAGCAATAAAACTGAACGATCATTATGCTAAGCTAACGGATGGGTCTTGTCCATCACATCATTCTCCTAATGAGGTAAACCCCTTCATCAGATGACAACACATGTCTATGGTTAGGAAACTTAACCATCTTTGATTAACGAGCTAGTCTAGTAGAAGCTTACTAGGGACACGGTGTTTTGTCTATGTATCCACATATGTATCAAGTTTCCGGTTAATACAATTCTAGCATGAATAATAACATTTATCATGATATAAGGAAATATAAAATAACAACTTTATTATTGCCTCTGGGGCATATTTCCTTCAAATCCTTCTTATAATAATAATAGGAACACATCTGATCTTGAGAATAATATTAAAGAATTTAGCAATGCTCAAAAGAATTTTAGTACTACGATAGAAGAAAAGTTGAGTAAGATTGATGATATGTCTAGAAGCATTGATAGAATTTCTCATGATGTAGAAAGCCTCAAGATGAAACTTTTTGTGCCTAAGGTAGAAGAATCAATTAAAGCTTTATATGTTTCTATGGATGAAAGTAAGAAAAGAACCGCTATGCTTAGAGCTAGAAGAGTATTTTGAGAAAAGGCGTTTTCTAGTGATTGCTTTCATAAAAATGATGAAGATCTTAAAATGATTGGTGTTTCTTATATTGATTCTTTGTTTAGTAAAATTAAGATTGATGAAAAAGGGATGGAAGAAGAGTCAACTTTAGCTATAAGGCATCCCGATAATTCGGAGGGTGAAAATCTTGTTGAGAAAATTGATAAAAGTGGGTTTGAAGAGGTCAAAACTTTAACTAGTGATGTGCCCACTCTTTTGGATTAAAAAGATATTAATTATGATAATTGTTCTTTGATTGATCGTATTTCTTTGTTGCAATCCATGATAAATTCACCCCATGGATTAAAAAGTTGGAATTAGAGATTTCAATTCCTAGGAAATTACATGATGAATGGGAACCTACTATCAAAGTCAAGATTAAAAATTATGAGTGTTTTGCTTTATGTGACTTGGGTGCTAGTGTTTCTACAATTCCAAAATCTTTATGTGATGTGCTTGGTCTTACCGATATTGAAGAATGTTCTTTAAATTTGCACTTGGCGGATTCAACTATTAAAAAGCCTATGGGAAGAATTAATGATGTTCTTGTTCTTGCAAATAGGAATTATGTGCCCATAGATTTTATTGTTCTTGATATTGATTGCAATCTTTCTTGTCCAATTATTCTTGGTAGACCGATTTAATGTACTCTTGGTGTCGTGATTGATATGAAAGAAGGCAATGTTAAATTTCAATTTCCACTAAGTAAGGGCATTGAACACTTCCCTAGAACAAGAATTAAGCCACCATATGAATCAATCCTGAGGGCATCCTATGGATCTAGAAATAAAGTGACAATACTTAGATCTTTGCATTGTGCCTAGCTAGGGGCGCAAAACGATAGCGCTTGTTAGGAGGCAACCCAATAAATACAATTTATTTTAGTCTTTTTATTTCTATTCTTGAGTGTTTGCACCATTATGCTACTGTTATGATTGTATTTTTTGTGTTTTAATTAGTGTTTTTGCCAACCAAAGCCTTTGGGATCATGTTGGGCGATAGTTGATTTGATCTTGCAGAAAAACAGAAACTTCTCCCCTCGCAAAAATAATTCTCATTTACAACAGAGGCGCGCTAAAATACTGATTTTTGTTCCAGAAGATTAATATACAAAATTTCTCCCATTGTCCTAATTTTCTGAATTTTTGGTGTTAGAGAAGTATTCGAAATATTCAGATTGCTACAGACTGTTCTATTTTTGACAGATTCTGTTTTCTTTGCATTGTGTGCTTATTTTGTTTTATCTATGGACTCTTTTGGGGGGTTTGAGCCATAGAAAAGTTGGAATACAGTAGATATAATGCAAAAATAAAATATGAATGGGTTTGCAACCGTACTTATAGTAGTGATTTGCTTTCTTATACTAACGGATCTCACGAAGGTTTTGTTGAGTTTTGTGTGATTGAAGTTTTCATGTTTTGGGTGAGATCACGATGTATGAAGAAATAAGGAGTAAGAAGAGCCTAAGCTTGGGGATGCCCATGGAATCCCAAGATATTATCTAAAAGAGAAGCAAGCAACTAAGCTTGGGGATGCCCGAGCGGCATCCCCTCTTTCTTCTAACGACCATCGGTATTTTACTTGGAGCTATATTTTTATTCGTTACATATCATGAGTTTTGCTTGGAGCGTCTTGTCTGATATGAGTCTTTGATTGTTTTGCTTTTTATTTTTAGTCATCTATCCTTGTTGTACACACCTATTTGAGAGAGCCAAAATTATGCTATGACTTGTTAGAATTGCTTTCTATGCTTCAGTTAAATCTTTATGAGCTATGGAATTGCTCTAGTGCTTCACTTATATCTTTTTGAGCACGGTGTGCTTTATTATTTTTGAAGAAATGCTCTCATGCTTCACTTAGATTTATTTGAGAGTTAGTAAATTTTTTAAGAAAGTCTCTTTTGCTTCACTTAAATTATTTTGAGAGAAGAAAATTTTTATGCTCATGTTCTTCACTTAGATTTGTTTGAGCTATCAAAAGAAACATATGAAACTAGTCTCAAAGTGATAGATATTCAAGAGGGATATAATAAAAGCTTTCATGAAGATCATTGGAAAAAATAAACTTGATTCCTTGTAATAGTTTTGCGATATGATGATATAATATGTGAGTCATATTGATGAGTAATTTTGCTTTAGTAAGAATATTGGTGTTAAGGTTTGTGATTCCCTATGCAAGCACGAAAGTCAATAGTGATGCAATGAAATTACATCCTAATTGTGGTGCATTATTCGGTGTTAGTTATGTGCTACCTCTTGAGCATGCGTTGGTTTTCCCTTGAAGAGGAAAGGGTGATGCAGCAAAGTAGCGTAAGTATTTCCCCCAGTTTTTTAGAACCAAGGTATCAATCAAGTAGGAGACTACACGCAAATCGCCTAGTACCTGCACAAACAATCAAGAACCTTGCAACCAACGCGATAAAGGGGTTGTCAATCCCTTCACGACCACTTGCAAAACTGAGATCTGATAAAGATAATAAGATAAATATTTTCGGTATTTTTGTTGTATAGATTGGAAAGTAAAGATTGCAAAATAAACGACGACAGAAATAGCTAGTTGACGGGAAACTAATATAATGTAAAATAGACCCGGGGGCCATAGGTTTCACTAGTGGCTTCTCTCGAGATAGCATATATTACGGTGGGTGAACAAATTACGGTCGGGCAATTGATAGAAAAGCGCATAGTTATGAGAATATCTAGGCATGATCATGAACATAGGCATCATGTCCGTGACAAGTAGACCGAAACGATTCTACATCTACTACTATTACTCCACACATCGACCGCTATACAGCATGCATCTAGAGTATTAAGTTCATAAGAACAGAGTAACACATTAGGCAAGATGACATAATGTAGAGGGATAAACTCAAGCAATATGATATAAACCCCATCTTTTTATCCTCGATGGCAACAATAAAATACGTGCCTTGCTGCCCTTGCTGTCACTGGGAAAGGACACCGCAAGATTGAACCCAAAGCTAAGCACTTCTCCCATTGCAAGAAATATCAAGCTAGTAGGCCAAACCAAACTGATAATTCGAAGAGACTTGCAGAGATATTAAGTCATGCATTTAAGAATTCGGAGAAGAATCAAATATTGTTCATAGATAATCTTGATCATAAACCCACAATTCATTGGATCTCGACAAACACACCGCAAAAAGAATTACATCGAATAGATCTCCAAGAAGATCGAGGAGAACTTTGTATTGAGATCCCAAGAGAGAGAAGAAGACATCTAGCTAATAACTATGGACCCGAAGGTTTGTGGTAAACTACTCACACATCATCGGAGAGGCTATGGTGTTGATGTAGAAGCCCTCCATGATCGAATCCCCCTCCGGCGGAGCGCCGGAAAAGGCCCCAAGATGGGATCTCACAGGTACAGAAGGTTGCAGCGGTGGAAAAGGTGTTCCGTGGCTCTCCCCGATGGTTTCAGGGTATAAGAGTATATATAGGCGAAAGAAGTAGGTCTGTGGAGCTGCGAGGGGCCCACGAGGGTGGGGGCGCGCCCTCCTACCTCGTGGCCGCCTCGTGGCTTCCTTAACCTCCACTCCAATTCTCCTCGATTGCGTTTATTCCAAAAAAGATCCTCGCGAAGGTTTCATTCCGTTTGACATTCCTTTTCTACGAAACACTGAAGTAGGCAAAAAACAGGAATTTGCACTGGGCCTTCGGTTAATAGGTTAGTCCCAAAAATAATATAAAAAGGTATATTAAAGCCCATTAAACATCCAAAACAGATAATATAATAGCATGGAACAATAAAAAATTATAGATACGTTGGAGACGTATCATTATTCTTAATGCTCGCTTATGAGATTTTTCGTTTCTTGGTTGGATGCTTCTAAATCTTTTGCTAGCCTTCACTTGCACTAGTAGGATCAATACTTGTGCATCCAAAGTCCTTTAAACCAGTTTTGCCATATGAGTCCACTATACCTACCTATATGCGGTATTCTTTTGCCGTTCTAAGCAAATTTGTATGTGCCATCTCTAGTTTTCAAAGTAAACTTTTCTTTTGTGTGCTCGTACTGCTCATGAAACAATAGGGGGTGGCTGATATATTTCCATGCTAGCTGTGTTATTCTCAAGATGAGTGTTTATTCACTTGTCATTGAACGAGAGTACGGCAAAGGTATTAGGGATGCCCAGTCCCGGAATGAAAAATGAATTTACTTTATGTTGTCAAATAATAAATTCATTGGAAAGTGTTGGTATGGAAGGCACCCGTGGATACGGTTAGCCCTGGAAAGTGAATGTATGGTGGAAAAAGGAATAAACTTTATTTTCTGTTTGGGAACTGCCTATGATATATCTAGCATGGAAAGTATTGGGAACTACTCGACCGTTTTCGTTGACAAGAAAAGCATGCCACCCAAAATGTTTTATCTCTATCTTTTTCGCTTTGAGCTCTGGCACCTCTACAAATCCGTACTTCCCTCCGCGAAGGGCCTTTCTATTTACTTCATGCAATTATTATTTGAGTCTCCATTTTCTCTTATAAAGCACCAACTAAGGGGCACTATGATCGTACTTGAGCATTGGGTGTGATACGTCTCCGTCGTCTCTATAATTTTTTATTGTCTCATGCCAATATTATTCAACTTTCACATGTTTGTGGAAACTTTTTATATGATTTATTGAACTAACCTATTGATCCAGTGCCCAGTGCCACTTCCTGTTTGCTGCATGTTTTTTGTATCGCAGAGTGTCCATATCAAACGAAGTCCAAATGCAATAAAATTTCACGGAGAATTATTGAGGAATATATGTGATTTTTGGGAGTTGGAATCACCGCAAACGGAGGCCCACACAACCCACAAGACACCAGGGTGCGCCAGAGGCCCTGGCGCACGGTGGTGGGTTGTGCCCTCCTCGAACGTCGGTTGGAGATCTACTTCAGGCGCAAGGAAGCTTATATCCGAAAAAAAATCGTGTTACAATCTCAGCGCAATCGGAGTTACGGATCTCCGGGAATATAAGAAACGGTTTTCGGCCAGATCTGGGGAACACGAAACAGAAGAGAACAGAGAGGGAGATCCAATCTCGGAGGGGCTCCCGCCCCTCCGCCACCATCGAGACCAAGGACCAGAGGGGGAACTCTCCTCCCCATCTAAGGGGGGCCTAGGATGAAGAAGAAGTAGGGGGCTCTCCCCCCCCCCTCGATTCCGGTGGTGCCGGAGTGCCACCGGGGCAACGATCAGGACGGCGATCTACATCAAAAATCTTGCTACCGTCAACACCAACTTTCTTCCCCTCTGTGCAGCGGTGTAACACCTCTTCCCCCCGCTGTAATCTCTACTTAAACATGGTGCTCAACTCCATATATTATTTCCCAATGATCTATGGTTATCCTATGATGTTTGAGTAGATCCGTTTTGTCTTGTGGGTTAATCGTGATCTTGGTTGGTATGATTGTATATTTTATTTATGGTGCTATCCCACGATGCCCTCCGTTCTCGCGCAAATGTGTGGGGCCCCCGCTGTAGGGTGTTGTAATATGTTCATGGTTCGCTTATGGTGGGTTGCGAGAGTGACATAAACATAAACCGAGTAGGTGGGGTATGACATATGGGAATAAAGAGGACTTGATACTTAATTCTATGGTTGGGTTTCACGACCTTAATGATCTTTAGTAGTTGCGGATGCTTTCTAGAGTTCCAACCATAAGTGCATATGATCCAAGTAGAGAAAGTATGTTAGCTCATGCCTCTCCCTCATATAAAATTACAAGAATGATTACCGGTACTTGTTATAGATTGCCTAGGGACAAATAACTTTCTTGTTGACACAAACCCTTTTACTAAACACCTAACTTTTATTATCTTGCAAAGTACTTCTAGTTTTATTTTTGCAAAGTAGTTCTAGCATCACTCCTACAAACTAGTTTCATACTTGTTTCCGGTAAAGCAAACGTCAAGTGTGCGTAGAGTTGTATCGGTGGTCGATGGAACTTGAGGGCATATTTGTTCTATCTTTAGCTCCTCGTTGGGTTCAACACTCTTACTTATCGAAAGAGGCTACAATTGATCCCCTATACTTGTGGGTTATCAAGACCTTTTTCTGGCGCCGTTGCCGGGGAGCAATAGCGTGGGGTGAATGTTCTCGTGTGTGCTTGTTCGCTTTATCACTAAGTAGTTTTTATTTCTTGTTGTAAGTTATTCTCTATCTTTAGTTATGGATATGGAACACGGAACAGCAAAAAAAAAATTAGTGGTACTTGCTACTCATGGAGATGGGGAACCTCCTAAAACCCTCGATGCTCGTTATGTAAAAGATATTATGCACTACTTTGATAATCCTGAGAAAACTCCATTCAACTATATAATGGGAGTAACGTTGGATCAATGTGAATACTTTAGGGATTATCACTTGACTCATAAAGGGGAATTGTTATGGGATCAAATTCATATGTTGCATTGGTATGCTCGGGAGCTATGCTTAAGATATGATTATACTTGTTGCTCTAGGATGAATGCTCCACATCTTCCCTTTTCATGTGAATTTATTGATAATAAAACCTTGGCTTCTTATGCTAATGGTATATATGATTATTATGATGTGGAACGAATAGAAGAATTTGTTGCTTTTAGGGTGCATATGAAATTGAATTTGAAAACTTAGATGATTTTGATGATTCAGTTTATAGACCTGAAAATCTTGCTATCCTTAAATATTGCTATGATAATTATAAATACAATTATGATATTGATGTATTTATTGAGAATAACTCCACTGTCCAAGAAAAGACTAATATTTTGCAGGAGTTTATGGAAGAAGAAATTGATGAAACTGCGAGCTCATTGGATGAAAAAGATGATGAGGAGAGCGAAGAACAAATGGAGGAAGAACGGATTGATCACCCGTGCCCACCTTCTAATGAGAGTAACTCTTCAACTCATACATTGTTTAATGTCCCTTCGTTCTTACCGAAGGATGAATGTCATGATAAATGCTATGATCCCGTTGATCCGTTTGAAATATCCCTTTTTGATGAACTTGATGCTTGTTATGCTTGTGGCCAAGATGCCAATATGAATTATGCTGATGGAGATGAACTTGCTATAGTTCCTTATGTTAAGAATGAAATTGTTGCTATTGCACCCACACATGATAGTCCTATTATCTTTTTGAATTCTCCAAACTACACTATATCGGCGAAGTTTGCTCTTATTAAGGATTATGTTGATGGGTTGCATTTTGCTACTACACATGATGATTTTGATGAATATAATATGCATGTACTTGCTGCTCCTACTTGCAATTATTATGAGAGAGGGACTATGTCTCCGCCTCTTTATGTTTCCAACACGAAAAAGTTGCAAGAAACTGCTTATGCTATGTATTGGCCTTTACTTGATGTGCAAGAATTGTTCTTGTATGACATGCCGGTGCATAGGAAGAGAGTTAGACTTCGTCATTGCTTGATATATATTGCTTTGTGCTCACTACTAAATGCTACCTTGGGATCCGGGTGGATTCATTACTTGAGCACTTTATGCCTAGCTTAATGGCTTTAAAGAAAGCGCTGCCAGGGAGACAACCCAGAAGTTTTAGAGAGTCATTTATTTCTGTTGAGTGCTTTTATAAAGTTTAATAGCAAAAAATATAGAGGGGAACTTAAAAACTTTTTTCACAAAAGAGAAGTGATTGGAAGTTATGCATTGGAGAAGTGAGGGTCGACCTTGAACACTTTTGTTCATCCTCATGGAAAAAATGTAGAATTTTTCATGAATATTCTCACAAAAATAATTATCTCCTTGTACAATTCCATTGTATTATAAAAATAATGTGCCAAGGTTTGCCTTTAGGATGTTTAGATTGCTTGTTGGTTTGTGCGGTGCAAAACAGAAACTTTGGCTGTAGTGCGTGATTTTACATTTTTTACTGGAACCTCAAACGGTTCTAAAACTTTTTGCACTGTCTTTCTATAAAAATCTTTTGTTTTTCCTAATTTTTTCAGAATTTTTGGAGTAACAGAAGTATGGTGAATGTTCAGATTACTCCAGACTGTCCTGTTTAAGACAGACTATGTTTTTGATGCACTGTTTTGCTTGTTTTGATGAAACTATCGATTCTATCAGTGGATTAAGCCATGAAAAAGTTATATTATAGTAGCTACAATGCAAAAACAAAATATGAATTGGTTTGCAACAGTACTTAGACTAGTGATTTGCTTTATTATATTAACGAATCTTACCGAACTTTCTGTCGAGTTTTGTGTGGATGAAGTGATCAAAGATCGAGTAGTTTTCGATATGAAGAGAAGGAGGAGAGGCAAGAGCTCAAGCTTGGGGATGCCCAAGGAACCCCAAGTAAATATTCAAGGATACTCAAGCGTCTAAGCTTGGGGATGCCCCGGAAGGCATCCCATCTTTCTTCAACAAGTATCGGTATGTTTTCGGTTTTGTTTCGTTCATGTGATATTTGCAAATCTTGGAGCGTCTTTTTCATTTAGTTTTTCCCTTTTCTTGTATGCACCATGCTGGTATGAGATAGTCCATGGTTGATTTATAGAATGCTCATTGCACTTCACTTATATCTTTTGAGTGTGGCTTTATAGAATGCTTCATGTGCTTCACTTACATCATTTGAAGTTTGGATTGCCTGTTTCCCTTCATATAGAAAACCGTTGTTTGAAGAATGCTCTTTTGCTTCACTTATATTTATTAGAGCATGGTCTTTTATAGAAAGGATTAAACTCTCACACTTCACTTAGATCTATTTAGAGAGTCAACAGGAATTGGTCAATTGCATGGTTAGTCATAAAATCCTACATAAAACTTATGGATCACTGAATATGATATATATGTTTGATTCCTTGCAATAGTTTTGCGATATAGAGATGGTAATATGTGGGAGGTACTCGTAAAAGGTTGTGTTTAGTAAGAATATTGGTGTTAAGGTTTGTGATTCCCGAAGCATGCACGTATAGTCTCTCGTTATGCTATGAAGTTGGAGCATGATTTTTTATTGATTGTCTTCCTTATGAGTGGCCGTCGGGGACGAGCGATGATCTTTTCCTACCAATCTACCCCCCTAGGGGCATGCGCAGTAGTACTTTGCTTTGAGGGCTAATAAACTTTTGCAATAAGTATATGGGTTCTTTATGACTAACTAGCAAAAGAGCCCGTGCGTTGCAATGGGAGAAAAAATACCTCACACCCTAGCCAAATAAATTTAATTAGTGACGTTACAATAATTTAAATACCAGAAAAGGTGTAATCAAAAGGATAATTTATAAACTACTATTGGTCTCGGAAAAAAAGAATAATTTTTAAGTCGGATGTGAAACATATTTTTTGAGTTCGCCGTGTGTGCCATAACCCCCTCCCAGTTGGCGTGTGGGGCGAAACAGGACGCAAGAAAGATGCATTGTTGTCGCACTCTCTCTACTCTTCATTCCTCCTCTCTGCTCCCTATCACACCAACGACATCGATGACAACCAGATTTGAGGTATATGTTGATGGCCAGCAAGTACCGGCAGTGGCGAGCCAGGAAAACTTAATCAGGGGGCCAACTGATGTTAAATCATGTTGAGGAGGGCCAAAGTCAACAAAATCACCGTAAAACACAATATTAACAGTAGGTAGTCACTCATGTAGTGGAAAAATATAAATGTTGGCCTTGGTCGGGGCCCCTGCTGGCACCCTTCCTCCGCCACTGAGTACCCATGAGCCCCAAATATCTTCTCCCTTAAAAAAGTATTTCTTTTCAATGTTTCACTCACTTTTAATTAGTCTATTTGATAATGTATTTGTAAGGTATGGTTGGCATGAATATTAAACTATGATAGTAACAACAGACAACAAGAAGTAATTATAATTGGTGCTCATCCGATAAACAGTGCTAGCACGCATAGCATCCAGCCATGGTTTTGTAGGTTTAATGTTTCATTTTGAAAAAATTACCACCCTTGAATGAAATGAGTGAATTTTGGATTTTTTTTCAGAAGATCTCAGGCGAAATGGACAATCCAAAATTTGAAATTTTGGACAAAACAATGGGTGAAATATGAACGAAAAACTACCAAAATTGTACAAATGTTTTGAATCCTGCCGCAATGAAATAAAGCAGAATCACACTGAATAACACCGATCCCTTGATTGATATATGCCCACGAATAGATTAAAACAATACAAAATAGCACAGTACTTACTACTCATCTTGGTCTGATTAGTACTACTCCCTCAGTTCCTAAATGTAAGTCTTTGCAGAGATTTCACTATAAACCACGTACGGATGTATATAGATGCATTTTAAGTTTAGATTCATTCATTTTGCTCCGTATGTAGTCCATCTAGTGAAATCTCTACAAAGACTTATATTCAAGAACGGTGGGAGTACATCCTAGACACGCATGTGCACCAGCCGCTCGGATGGGCACGTCTGCATCCAGCAGCTTCCAGTCCACAATTGATTAATAAAAATGAAAAAAAAGCAACAGGCACCAAATCCCCACCGATGTCACCGCCCACTGCGTGCCTTCTTATCCACAACACATCGCCATTCCTCATCAACCAAGCGCCGTTCTGCCTCCATCTTCCTCCTGCTGGCTGACCACCCGTCGTTGCTCCTCCTCTTCCTCTCCTCTTCTCCATCCACCTCACCACCCAATTGTTGCTCTCCTGTTCTTGGCCGCGGTGGCTGGCCAGAGCCACATCCCAGCTGACGGCATCGGTGTGCTTTCTGGCTACGGCTGGGGCGGCGATGGCCTGCTCGTCGGTGCACTGGGGCCGTGGCGGAGCCCCCTCCCGTGCAGTGGTGGTGGTGGAGCCGGGGTTGCGGGGCAGGTGTGCAATTGGCTCGGTTGCGCCAGATCTGGCGGCCGGCCAGCACGCGCGGGGGCGGTCTGGTGGTGCTGCTCTTCTGCCGGTGGCCACGGATGTGGGAGTGCCGAAGCTACCTCCGGTGAAAGCCCCTGGGCCCCGGTTTTCTCTTCCATGAGCTGGTCTCTGTACCAGGAATCAATATGGGCATCAATTTTCTTTGTATCTTCAGTTCGGCTCTCTCTCTCACTCTCCTTCTTTAGGATAATTATCTCAAATGGCAATTAAGATGAGATCTTTCTTTCTATTATATTAGGCTTGTCACCCATGGTGCTTTTCTTTGGATTCATACGCCTCTCCTCTCTTCTCATTTTCGATTGGTGACGCATATAATACATGCGGTAGGTCGCTTTCTTTATTTCTCTAGGGTAAACATGAACATCTCATCCTCTTTTTGTTGGCTTGTTGATCTTGTAATGCATGAATGTATCTAAGTTGGTTGCATTTGATATAATAGAGCAGAGTGGGACTATTAATTGGCAGGCACAAGACTTGGTTCGTAAGGCAGGGATAGCTTGTGAGGAGTTGGGGCGCGCTGGGGAGAGGAGGGGCTGAAGCGGAACGGTGGTGCCGGTTGATGCGATCGCCGGCGTCCGCCGGACAGCGCGGCAGCGGATGAGGGTCGCATGGGTTACGAGCCTCCTGGCGGCTGGGATCTGGAGGCGAGGGAGAGAGGAGAGTCCGTCCTCATATCTGTTCATGCTTTTTACAATCCAGGGTGAAACCTTTTCTCACTTTAAAAAAGAGTGCGGCTTGAATTACCTAAAAGATAAGGGCTTTTCTGCAAAACTGCCACAAACGACGGACGACCAGCAACTCAATTCTCCTTATTATTTGGTAAAGATGTGAGTACATGGATTATACGTACACTTACATTTCCGCAATTTGCTAGCCTCTACGATACCGTGCATTGCCCTTTCTCACATTGAGACATGGTGCAAACTTCGCAGGTGCATCCAAACCCCATGATATGATACGCTCTTTCACACATAATGTTTATTATATCTTCCTCAAAATAGCCACCATACCTACCTATTATGGCTTTTTCATGCCCATTCCGAGATATATTGCCATGCAACTTTCACACGTTCCGTTTGATGACTTGAGCATTTATTGTCATATTTGCTTTGCATGATGATATAGCTGACATAGTAGTTGTGGCTCAGCCACCGTTAATCATATTTCATACATGTTACGCTAGATCATTGCACATCCTGGTACATTTCCAGAGGCATTCATATAGTCATATTTTGCCATAGGTATCGAGTTGTAATTTTTATTTCTTTTGAGTTATAAGTAAATAGAAGTGTGATGATCATCATTATTCATTTTTAAAGCAGTGCCCTAGTGAGGAAAGGATGATGGAGACTATAATTCCCCCACATGTCGGGATGAGACTCCGGACAATGAGAGAGAAAAAATATAAAAAGAAAAAAAAAGAAAAATATAATAAACAAAGGGAGAAGGGGCATTGTTAGTATCCTTTACCACACTTGTGCTTCAAAGTAGCACCATGTTTTTCATATGGAGAGTCTCCTATGTCGTCACTTTCATATACTAGTGGGAATTTTTCATTATAGGATTAGATGCACACCCACTTAGTTTTAAAATTAAGCTTTCATACACTTATAGCTCTTAGTGCATTCGTTGCATGGCAATCCCTACTCCTCGCATTGATATCAATTGATGGGCATCTCCATAGGCCGTTGGTTAGCCGCATGGGTGTGAGACTTTCTTACTTTTTGTCTTCTTTATATTTACTCTTATCATAATTCTCTATTCCACCCGTAGTGCTATATCCATGGCTTGCGCTCATGTATTGCACGAGGGTTGAAAAAGCTGAAGCACGTTAAAAAGTATGAACCAATTGTTCGGCTTGTCATCGGGGTTGTGCATGATAAATACTTTGTGTTAAGAAGACAGAGCACGACAAGACTATATGATTTTGTAAGGATAACTTTCTTTAGCGTTGATATTTTGAAAGACATGATTGTTTGTTGGGATGCCTGAGTATTGATGTCTTTATGTCAAATTATAGACTATTGCTTTGAATCACTTATGTCTGAATATTCATGCCATGACTAGACATACGATCAAGTTTATGCTAGGTAGCATTCCACATCAAAAGTTATTATTTTTATCATTTACCTACTCGAAGACGAGCAGGAATTATGCTTGGCACTACTAGAAAAGGCCTGCTAGTGGTGCACCTGTTTTGCCTACTAATGGCGCACTACAGGTGCGCCACTAGCACCACGCCATTAGAATTTTTTACTAATGGCGCACCACAGGTGCGCCATTAGTATACCAGATACTAATGGCGCACCAGGCAGTGCGCCATTAGTATATACCAGATACTAATGGCGCATCAGGCAGCGCGCCATTAGTGTAGCCCACGGTGCGCCATTACGATCTGAGTTAGTAATGGCGCACCAAATAGAAGTGCGCCATTAGTAACAAATTTTTTTTCAAATATTTTTTCAGAAATTTTTTTTTCAATTTTTTTTCTTAATCTGGGGTCACTATGGCTTAATCTCGGGTCAATATGCTTAATCTCAAGTCAAATCGTACTAAGTGGTCAAACTTTCCAGAAGGTCACCCATCCTCACACTACTCCAGCCCGAGCACGCTTAACTTCACAGTTCTATCCAACCCCAGCACCACCTCACTTAACAGGTACTTGTTGATATATCTACCATATCAATCCTATTAAACCTTATTGATGTCTAGGACTTTGTTCATGTTCATGAGTATGATGAAATTTTGAAAAATATTTCAAACTTTCCGGTCATATTACGTATCATTTTTTAAAAAAAAATTCCAAAAAAAAATTCAACACCATTTTTTTTCTGTTACTAGTGGCGCACCTAGCAAACTGTGCGCCACTAGTAAGTTTGAATTTTTTTGAATTTTTTTGCTTCTAGATCTTGAAAGCCCCGAAACTTTTTTCTGTTAGGTTTTTGAGGATTTTGAAAATGTTTAACGGGGTTCCTCCAGTTAAATTTGGACGTAACTTTTCGAGTAGATGATTTTTCATATAAAAAACTTTTTAATCCGAGTTCGTATGCAAAAGTATGACCATTTTACAAATTGCAGAGAGATTTTACAAATAAAGTCGAAATTCATATTTGCAAATTTTGCCGACAACTAGACCACATATCACATGGGAAACTTATTTTCTTTTATTTTTTTGACATTTCCATCATTTTTTTTATTTTTTTAAAAATGAAAAGGCGGTCGGGGGGTTGCGTTCGGTGGAATTTTTGGGTCAAGTTAGTAATGGCGCACCGTGGGAGTGGTGCGCTATTACTAGTTAACTAGTAATGGCGCATTATCCCCTGGTGCGCCATTACTAGTTTTGAAAAAAAATTGAAATTTTTTTACTAGTGCCGCACTGTGGATGTGGTGCGCCATTACTAGTTTAACTAGTAATGGCGCACTATCCCCTGGTGCGCCATTACTAGTTTTGAAAAAAAATGAAAAAAAATGAAAAAAATACTAGTGGCGCACCGTGGATGTGGTGCGCCATTATTAGTTTAACTAGTAATGGCGCATCAGGCGATAGTGCGCCATTACTAGTTTTGAAAAAACAAATTGTTACTAGTGGCGCACCATGGATGTGGTGCGCCATTAGTATTTGGACACTAATGGTGCACCAACACATGGTGCGCCATTAGTATATAGTGGTGGCGCACCACATGTCTGGTGCGCCATTAGTGTCCATATCATCTATAGCCCTTTTCCTAGTAGTGTGGGATGCTAATACGTCTCCGTCATATCTATAATTTTTTTTATTGTTTCATGCCAATGTTATTCAACTTTCACATGTTTTTGGCAACTTTTTATATGATTTATTGGACTAACCTATTGATTCAGTGCCCAGTGCCAGTTCCTGTTTTCTGCATGTTTTTTGTATCGTAGAGTATCCATATCAAACGAAGTCCAAATGCAATAAAATTTCACGGAGAATTATTTTAGAATATATGTCATTTTGGGGAGTTGGAATCACCGCAAACGGAGGCCCACACAGCCTACAAGACACCAAGGCGCACTAGAGGCCCCTGGCGCGTGGTGGTGGGTTGTTCCCTCCTCCAACGTTGGTTGGAGCTCTACTTCGGGCGCAAGGAAGCTTAGATCCGAAAAAAATCATGTTAAAATCTCAGCACAATCAGAGTTACGGATCTCCAGGAATATAAGAAACGGTTTTCGGCCAGATCTGGGGAATGCGAAACATAAGAGAATAGAGAGGGAGATCCAATCTCGGAGGGGCTCCCACCCCTCCGCCGCCATGGAGACCAAGGACCAGAGGGGGAACTCTCCTCCCCATCTAGGGGGGGGGGGCTATGGATGAAGAAGAAGTAGGGGGACTCTCTCCCCCCTCGCTTTCGGTGGCGCCAGAGTGTCACCGGGGCAACGATCGGGACGGCGATCTACATCAACAATCTTGCTACCGTCAACACCAACTTTCTCCCCCTCTATGCAGCGGTGTAACACCTCTTCCGCCCGCCGTAATCTCTACTTAAACATGGTGCTCAACTCCATATATTATTTCCCAAAGATCTATGGTTATGCAATGATGTTTGAGTAGATCCGTTTTGTCCTGTGGGTTAATCGTGATCTTGGTTGGTATGATTGTATATTTTATTTATGGTGCTGTCCTACGGTGTCCTCTATTCTCGTGCGAATGTGAGGGGCCCCACTGTAGGGTGTTGCAATATGTTCATGGTTCGCTTATGGTGGGTTGCAAGAGTGACAGAAACTTAAACCCGAGTAGGTGGGGTATGACGTATGGGAATAAAGAGGACTTGATACTTAATGCTATGGTTGGGTTTCACGACCTTAATGATCTTTAGTAGTTGCGGATGCTTGCTACAGTTCAATTCATATGTGCATATGATCCAAGTAGAGAAAGTATGTTAACTCATGCCTCTCCCTCATATAAAATTACAAGAAAGATTACCGGTACTTGTTATCGATTGCCTAGGGACAAATAACTTTCTTGTTGACACAAACCCTTTTACTAAACACCTAACTTTTATTATCTTGCAAAGTACTTCTAGTTTTATTCTTGCAAAGTAGTTCTAGCATCACTCCTACGAACTAGTTTCATACTTGTTTCTGGTAAAGCAAACATCAAGTGTGCGTAGAGTTGTATCGGTGGTCGATAGAACTTGAGAGAATATTTGTTCTACCTTTAGCTCCTCGTTGGGTTCGACACTCTTACTTATCGAAAGAGGCTACAATTGATCCCCTATACTTGTGGGTTATCAGGGTGTAGCTAATATGCGAGTGTGTTTCATGAATGGACCAATGATTGAGCATAATGGGCTAGGGATAACTTGCTTTCGTATTGATATTTTGAAAGACATGGTTGCTTGTTGATATGCTTGAGTATTGAAATCTTCATGTCAAAACTAGACTATTGCCTTGAATCATATAAAAGTCCAAATGTCCATTCTATAAAAAAAGAATATGTGCTGAACATCTTAGGAAGCATTCCACATCAAAAATTCTGTTTTTATCCTTTACCTACTCGAGGACGAGTAGGATTTAAGCTTGGGGATGCTGATACGTCTCCAACGTATCTATAATTTTAGATTGTTCCATGCTGTTATATTATCATTCTTGGATGTTTTACAATCATTTTATAGTAACTTTATATCATTTTTGGGACTAACCTATTGACATAGTGCCCAGTACCAGTTGCTATTTTTTGCTTGTTTTTTACTTCGCATAAAATCAATACCAAACGGAGTCCAAACGCAGTGAAACTTTTTGGAGATTTTTTCTAGTCCAGAAGACACACGATGGGTGAAGAAAGTACCTGAGGGGGGCTCCGAGGGGAGCACAACCCACCAGGGCGCACCTGGGGGCCCAGGCGCGCCCAGGTGGATTGTGCCCACCTCGGTGGCCTCCCGCACCGCCCCTTTGCACTATAAATACCCCAATATTCCAAAAACCCTAGGAGAGTCGACGAAAATCAATTCCAGCCGCCACAAGTTCCAGAACCACCAGATCCAATCTAGACACCATCACGGAGGGTGTTGGGGACATTACTACTGGGCGTAAACCGGCCAGGAGAGGCCGGGTTAATCTCCTAATGGTTCACTGTATCTGAAGGCCATGAAGACAAGGACGGTGACGCTTTATGAAGGCCCAGGGCCCAAAGCCGGTTTAAGGGCTGTAGACATAAACCAGCATTGATATGTAAACTTGTGTTGTAAGATAGAAAGAGCAGAGACCGAGCCGGACACGTTTATGAGCCGGCCTCGGGATTCTGTAAACCGACGGGCGTCAACCCATGTACAAAAGGGGACGACCCGACGGCGGTTTAGGGAACAGACAACAACTACTTGGCCGTTTGCCGGCTCATGCTGATGCCGAGGACCTGGTCAATAGGTGTGATGGATGTACCGGCTCAAGAGTTGAGGATGATTCCAATTACTTGGCCGTTTGCGACTTGGGGGCTCGATATGGTTGGACCCTTTAAGACATCCAAGGACAAGAAGACCCACCTTTTGGTGGCGGTTGATAAGTTCACGAAGTGGGTGGAGGCAGAGCCAGTCAGTAAGTGTGATGCGGGCACGGTGGCTCAATTCATCAAAAAGGTGATTTTCCGGTTTGGTTTTCCACACAGCATTATAACAGATAATGGTACCAATTTTTCAAAAGGTGCCATGAAGGAGTTCTGTCAACGTGAGCACATCCGGCTTGATGTATCATCAGTGGCTCACCCCCAGTCTAATCGTCAAGCGGAGAGGGCCAATCAAGAGATCTTGAGAGGCATCAAGCCCCGGCTTATGGTTCCTTTGCAGCGGACGCCGTGTTGTTGGGGGGAGGAGTTACCTTCCGTGTTATGGAGCATCAATACCACGCCCAACAGATCTACGGGTTATACTCCTTTCTTCATGGTTTATGGAGCGGAGGCGGTTCTCCCTAGCGATATCCGTCATGATTCGCCTCGTGTGGCGGCATACGTCGAAGCTGACAATGAGAAGGCACGACAAGAGGCACTTGACCTGTTAGATGAGGAGCGAGACATTGCGGCAGCCCATTCGGCGATTTATCAGCAAGATCTGCGGCGTTATCACAGCCGCCGGGTTAGAACCAGAACTTTTCAAGAAGGCGATCTGGTGCTCCGACTCATCCAGGATCAGACGGATATGCATAAGTTATCCCCCCCTTGGGAAGGACCCTTTGTGGTCAACAAGAATCTACGCAACGGGTCATACTACCTAATCGATGTTCGAGAGCGCAAAGACTCACGTAAATCAGAGGAGGAGACCCACCGGCCGTGGAATATCGCTCATCTTCGGCCCTACTATACTTGAGCCATATGCTCTGCTTTTTGTACATAGTTATGACAATGTATATATTATGATCAATAAAGTAAAATGGAACCTCAGCTAAAGCGGGGTATACATGGGGCTTCTGTTTATAAAGCAGCGTCCGGTTTACCCCTCGATTTAGCTTATCAAAGCTTTATACAATATCACTTCGGGGCTTGGTCGTATCCGAACCATAGCTACACCTCTTGATCGGCGCAATGCCACAACATCACTTGGGGGCTTGGTCGTATCCGAACCATAGTCACACCTCTTGATCGGCTCAAAGCCAAATTACTCCGGGGCCAAAGAGAGTGTTGCAAAACAACAACTCAAACATAGGCACCCACTGAGCACAGCTCAAAATGTTACTTGGGGATTCTTTGTTGTCGCAATGAACAAAGAATCTACACTTGTAATAGGCTATCAAGCCATGGCTTGGAAGCCTGGTGTATACACCTAAAACCCCGGGTTAGCCTGCCTTTTTAAGTAATTCACTCCGCCCAGGTAAACCTAGTATGACCCATCGAACTTTGACAAGTTACTCTGATAAGACCCTGAACTTGTCAAGTTAAAATGATGATTGGTTAAGGATTGAGGACCATATTAAAAGGCTTTGTAAAATGGTTAAACTCAGTGGCCTGGCAGCCCATGAAAAGCCTCGAATTTGGGCCTGGCAGCCCGTGAAAAGCCTCCACTACAAGGGTTTCATTTGCTTTTATTTGCTAAGTTTTTTCTCCTTTGATGAGGTTTCTAATGTTTTGATAAACCGGCGTTTCATTAACCCGGCCTGACTTTCAACTATAAGTTGTCAGTATATGATCAGTCATAATCCGGAGAATATTAGCCCGCTCTGGTTTCGACTATGAGTCACCAGAAATGAATCTGGTTAAACCGGTGTTTATAACAACCCGGAACGGTTTTATCATAAACCGGCACAATATGAAAGGAGTTATTGTTACTCAAGATTAGGGTTATCACCCTCACTGCAAAGTTGGTCAGCCAACATTATGACTCAAGATCACAGGTATCAAGTATTTCCATATTTGGTTATCTTCTTACAACTTTGGTTATAAACCTGGGTTATATATTTGGGCATTATGACCCGCCCAGTGGTAAACCGCCAAGGCGCCTTAAACTTCTTATCTGCAGGGATAGCTTGAATAAATTGCTATGGATTATGAACATCATGTCTTAAGCATGGTGGATTAGCAATTATCAGGCGCACATAAATATGCACGAAGGCATAACAGACCAAGTATTTTAACTAGTCTATTACAAGGTGTTTCAGTGCCCAAAAGGATAAGTGTTTCTCAATAAGAATTGCCGCATGAGGAAGACTAAACCGGCCTCCGGATCATGATTCGTCTCCAGCTTGACCTGACGGCTGTGGATCATCTTGCACTGTCTCCTCATCTTCGTCTCTACCCAGCGGCTGGAAGTCAATAGTTGTCCAGTCGATCCCAGTTAGGGCTTGGAACATAGCTTCGTCACTTATAAGGGTGCACGGTTCAATGTCAGGGGCATAGGTATGCTTACGAATTGGTGGGATGAGATTTTGAACCTCTGGAGTTGGTGGAGCAACCCGTTTGTTGTGGACGTCATAACTCGCCTGATAATGTGAAACATCAGCTTTATCAGCTAGTTGGCAAGCCAATGGACGTACTTCCCGGTTTATCGCTCGGAGATCCTCATTTCCGAATTCTGACCCGTCTTCTTTTAAGCCCGCATAGCCTTTGCTGACATCCTCCGGATCAAGGTCAGGCACCCATGCCTTTGCCCGGGTTAGTGCAGTCAGAGCACCAGCCCTTGCAGCAGATCTCTTTAGCTCTTCTACCCAGGCAGGCAGCATAGACAGCCTCTCTAAGGTGTCCTTGATTAACGTTGGGGGCGGTTTATTGTGAGAGGCGATGCAGATGATTCGTTGCGCGCCGGTATACAGCTGCTCTATTAGAGTGTAGGCAACCTTCAGCTTCTTCTGTACATCAGAGCCCAGATGACTAATGCGAGTTCCTGCATCATTACAAAATGTTAGTAAACTGGCAACACATGGGAAGATATGTTGAAAGTGTAAAAGCAAGGATGTTTACCGAACACAGCAGCAGTCATGGCATGTATCTGCCGCTTTACGCCAGTCAGCTCATCTACCACCAGTTTAAGAGCTGCTTCTGCGTCCTCGGCTCTTTTCTGCAAAGCGGATTTTTCTATGTTCCAATCTGCACGCTCTTTGTTGAAACTCTCCTTTAGTTTTTCCATAGCGGCTAAAGTGCTAGTCAGCTCATCCTTTGCCTTGGAGGTTTCGGCTTGCTGGGATTTGATGTTCTCTTATGGATCAGCGGTTTGAGCTTCCTTTTTGCTCAGTTCAGCCTATAACAGACATAAGTATAATGAGTTGGTGTTACATGTTTGAAGTACCGAGCACATAACAAGTTATGCACTTGATACTTGGGGGCTAATGCATATTTGCTTGTTCTCGGAAATTTTACAAGTCCCAAGCACAATACAAGTATTACTCTTGGCACTTGGGGGCTAATGTATGTTTGCTTAAAGTACTGATTTTGGAAGTCTTTTAACAGTCCCGGTTCATCTTTACAAAGTTAAACCGACCCTTGGGGGCTACACCAGTGAAAGATACAATATTGCAATTCTACAATACCGGTTCATCCTAAAGAGGTAACCCGGTCCCTGGAGGCTGAGCATGATAAGTTAAGTTATTACTAAGTCTCGTTTCAGATTGGTATCATAAACCGTCACTCGGGGGCTACTGGAGTTGATAATCTGCAATTAGACATAAGAGAAAAATAGTTATGTTACCTCATATCGCTCCTTCATCAAGTTTACCAAACCGGCTTCATAGTCGCGGCTGGTGTACAGACGGTTCAAGAAGCCGGAATGAATATCTTGAGCATTCAGATGGGCGTAGTTTGACAAATCGGCGTTCCATTTGCCTTTACCGATAGCAGAAAGCTCCTCCTTGGCAGTATGCTTTGATAAAGCGACAGGATTGCCAGGAGTGGTGTGGCCAACACCAGTAATCATGACATCATCCTCTTTATCATCAGCAGCCTTCGCTGGAGTCGACGGTTTGTCAGTCTCCTTAGCTGGACTGACCGGTCGTTAGTTCGGACAGGGCTAGTTGGCTTGTCAGCATGGCTTGTCGTGTTAACTTCTACTTGTTCAGCAAAGAAGTCGTGGTCTTGAGGCAGCGGATCATTGAGGATGGCGTTAGCATTGGTTTCTTCAGGATCTGGAGTTTTTTCCGGTTCAACAACCATATTATCGTCAGCCGGTTTAGTTAACCGAGCCTTTTTGCTGGGTCTTGGCTTGGCACTGAGAGAAATAAATATAAAAGGTCAAGATATTGTGTCAAGCATAAGGCATTGAAAATAAAAATTAAAGGTATGACTGACCCAGGAACCGTTTTGAGGGGTGGAAGCTTTGTGGCCGATGACTTGCCAGAAGATGAGTGGGAAGTACCCTGATAATTTGAATCAGACGGGTTAAGTGGCTGACGGAAACAACCCGTCTTAGGGCAAGTAGTGTCAAGATTGTAAGAGACCTCTGATCGGCGTTTCCGAACCGGAGTATTCGGTAAACCGGCGGAGGTAACTACCTGGCCACTGTGCCGGGTTGTGCGACGAGCTTCGTGTTGCTGCGTCTTCAAAAGAAAGTTTGGGTCCAAGTAAGCAAGGGGTGAGAAAATTTTACTTTCCGGTTTGCTCGACGGATTTTTGATGTGGGCAGAGGATCTGAATCGGAGGAAAGAATGATTACATCTACATCATCAGCTTGACTGCCTTCAGCGTCGTCCTGATAATAATCGTTGTCAATGAGTTTATGAAAAATGAACCAAGAGAGTCAAGTTCTACCTAGTCCGGATTAGCTACATCGGCATCAGCATTTGCATCGGAAGACGCACTGGTCCTTTTCTTGGCAGGTTTTGTAGTAACGTTAGTCTTTGGGCGAAGTGGTTTTGCCGGTTTGTCTTGCGGTTTTGCCGGTTTATCTTGTGGTTTTTTATTCCAGAACGGATCATCACCCTGTCAAAATAGACAAACTTTCAGAGAATATTTTGAAAGAAGCAATTTACGGCAAAGAGGTTATATAATTATACAGCTGGCGGTTTGTTGTAGGTGCAGAAAGGACTTAGTCCGGTCTGGCTGCAGACGGCCTTCGGTTCATTCAACATTTTCTTGACAGCCTCAGTAATTTCAGCCTCTGTCAGTTGAATATTAATGTGCCGTTGATGGTCGGTCAAACTCCCTGTGTATTCACACATCAAACCAGGGCGCCGGCTTAAGGGTAGAACGCTCCAGCTGATCCAGCAACGAGCAAAATCAACACATGTTAAACCGTTTTCCATAAAGGCTCTAAGCTTGGACAGCTGTGGGGCATAGATGGCCCTTTCCTTTGCAGTTAACCTCTGAGGAAAAGGATGTGTATTGCTAAGGCGGTGAGGGCGGTAACCTGGCAAGGGGTTTTCATCAGTTGGAGATGTATCTTTGCAATAAAACCAAGTCTGGTTCCAATCTTTGGGGTGACTGTGAAGCTTGGCATGAGGGAAAGTGACTTCCTTCCTTTTCTGAACCGCCATTCCGCCCAATTCAGTATGGGGTTCATCTGTGAACTCTGTGCGACGGTTTAAGTGAAAGAAATCTCTAAACAATTCAACTGTAGGTTCCTCTTGCAAATAAGCCTCACAGAAGACTTGAAAATGGCAGATGTTGGTCACAGAGTTTGGACCGATGTCCTGAGGGTGAAGCTGAAAACTAGCCAGCACATCTCGGAAGAATTTTGAACCGGGAGGGCTAAAACGTCGACCCAGATGGTCAACAAAAATAACTACCTCTCCGTCCTTGGTTGTAGGAGGATTTTCCGTGCCAGGGGCCCTCCAGTGGATGACATCTTTCTTGGCTAAAGCGCCCGTTGCGACGCATCTGTTTAACTGATCTTCGGTGACCTGAGAAGGAACCCAGTTGCATTCATAGACTTGCTTGGCCATTGCAATGAGAAGCTGGAACATGATTATTGCCGGTTTAAGATTCAGAGTGGACAACTATAAAGCGGTGCAAGGATATATACACGTTGTTAAACCGGAGGTTGTTATTGGTAAATCAGAGTCTGACAATGGAGAAAGTGCGAAGATAAATGCATTGGCGGTTCACAGGGGACTAATGGTACCATCCGGATTATCATTTTTTCTATAAAGATTAAACCGCCTAATCTGGTATTGAAAATATAGATCTAAGAGGCATAAGTGAAAGAAAAACAAGTTTCACAGCTTGGCATAGTAATTTCAGATCTGCTGTGCGTTGGAAAATCAAAATATGTTCTGACCTAATTTCAAGTGTTCGAACAGTTCAGCAAAGTTCAGATGAGTTTTATACAAAGCAGATGCCCTAACGAGGAAAAAGGAGTTTAAACTACAAGGGCACTGGAAAATATCAGATCTAACTAGCCATTGGTGTTACTAAAGAGGAACAAGGAAGAACAGCTCCAAGAACTTCGAAGAACTCTGATGAACACTGAACCCTAATGGCGGATCTAGAGTGAGGAGAAGAGCAACTTACTGGTGATGAGGAAGTAGCGGAGGATCGCCGCGTTTCTCTGGTGCGATCAGGCTGATGCAGCGGCCGTTGTTGAGGCAGATGCGAAGACCGACGGCGGCGGCGGAGCTCAAAGGGTTGGTTGGCGCGAGGAAGAAGACAATGCGAAGAGGCACGAGGGGGGATAAGTGAAAAGAACTCCTCGGCCTTATTTATAAGGTGAATGGATAAGTGGCAGGCGCGAGAATCGAGGAGCCCGAAAAATGGGATATGTGACAGCTCTGTTGCCTCGATTGTCAGGAGCCCATTAATGAAGGTGGGTTATGCGCAGTTTTTAATAACAGATGACGTCATGGCGATTTATCATGGTCCTGGAAGGTGACGTCACATCAGTTTACAAGATTATGTGAAGGTGCTGAAGAAGAATTTTTTTTAAGTATTTAGGATTGACATGAACCAGTTCAAATCAATCTGGGGCCTAATGTTGGGGATATTACTACTGGGCGTAAACCTTCCAGGAGGGGCCGGGTTAACCTCCTAATGGTTCACTGTATCTGAAGCCCATGAAGACAAAGACGGTGACGCTTTATGAAGGCCCAGGGCCCAAAAGCCGGGTTAAGGGTTGTAGACATAAACTGGCATTGATATGTAAACTTCTGTTGTAAGATAGAAAGAGCAGAGACCAAGCCGGACACGTTTATGAGCCGGCCTCGGGATTCTGTAAACCGACGGGCGTCAACCCATGTATATAAGGGGACGACCCGACGGCGGTTTAGGGAACAGACAACAACTCGAGACTCAGGCAAAGCGTATTCGCTCCCTGATCATCGAAACCCTAGCAATTCCACAACAACTGGATTAGGCTTTTACCTTCACCGCAAGGGGCTGAACCAGTATAAACTCTCTGCGTCCCTTGTCCGCTTTAACCCCTTTAAGCTAACCAGTAGCGATGGCTCCACGACTAAGTGTTTTCCTTAGGACATCTGCCGTGACAAAACCACGACAGAGGGGTTCACCATCCTCATTGGTGCCTCTCGGATGATGCGTGAGTTGTTCATTGAAGACCTACGGGTCCATATATAGTAGCTAGGTGGCTTCCTCTCTCTCTTTTGATTCTCTATAAAATGGTCTCTTGGACATCTATTTGATGTAACTCTTTTTGCGTTGTGTTTGTTGGGATCCGATGAACTTTGAGTTTATGATCAGATCTATGTTTTTATCCATGAAAGTTATTTCAGTATTTTGATCTCTTATATGCATGATTACTTATAGCCTCGTATTTGTTCTTCAAATCATTGGTTTAGTTAGGCCAACTAGATCGATTTTTCTTACCAAGGGAAGAGGTGTTTTGTGATGGGTTCGGTCTTACGGTGCTTGATCCCAATGACAGAAGGGCAACCGACACGTATGTATCGTTGCTATTAAGGATAACAAGATGGGGTCTATTTCTACATAAATAGATCTTGTCCACATCATGTCATCATTCTTATTGCATTAGTTCGTTTCTCCATGAACTTAATACACTAGATGCATGCTGGATAGCGGTCGATGTGTGGAGTAATAGTAATAGATGCAGGCAGGAGTCGGTCTGCTAATCTTGGACGTGATGCCTATATAATGATCATTGCCTGGATATCGTCACGATTATTTGAAGTTCTATCAATTGCCCAACAGTAATTTGTTTACCCACCGTATGCTATTTTTCTCGAGAGAAGCCACTAGTGAAACCTACGGCCCCCTGGGTCTCTTCCTTGTTATATTTGCCTTCACGATCTATTTTTATTTGCTTTTATTTTCGGATCTATTAATCCAAAAATACAAAAATACCTTGCTGCAATTTTTATTTATTTATTTTATCTCGCGTTCCCGCGAGATCTATTTATCCAATCTACTACAATTTTATCTGTCTTTTTTCCCGTGAGGGATTGATAACCCCTTTCATGCGTCGGATTGCAAGTATTTGTTCTTTGTGTGTAGGAGCTGTTTATGTGGTGTTGTGTGGTTCTCCTACTATTTCGATAACCTTGGTCCCATCACTGAGGGAAATACCTACCGTAGCTGTGCTTCATCATCCCTTCCTCTCTGGGGAAATACCAACGTAGTTCAAGCCGCATCAGACACCCAGGAGACTTGGGGTTCAAGTCAAAAGAGCCACGAGGCGGCGGCAAGGGTGGAGGGCACTCCCCCCTACCTTGTGGGCCCCTCGCTGACCCCCTGACCTAGATCCTCCTCCTATATATTCACATATATTCCCAAACCTCCAGAGGCATCCATGAAAACACTTTTCCACCGCCGCAACCTTCTGTTCCCATGAGATCCCATCTTGGCGCCTTTTCCGGCATCCTGTCGGAGGGGGATTCGATCATGGAGGGCATCTACCTCAACTCTATTGCCCTTCCGATGAAGCGTGAGTAGTCCACCTCAGACCTACGGGTCCATAGCTAGTAGCTAGATGGCTTCTTCTCTCTCTTTGATTCTCAATACCATGTTCGCGTCGATGTTCTTGGAGACCTATCCGATGTAATCTTCTTTTCCGGTGTGTTTGTCGAGATCCGATGAATTGTGGATTTATGATCAGCTTATCTATGAATATTATTTGAATCTTCTCTAAATTCTTATGTGCATGATTTGGTATCTTTGTATTTCTGTTCGAATTATTGGTATGGTTTGGCCAACTAGATTGGTATTTCTTGCAATGGGAGAGGTGCTTAGCTTTGGGTTTAATCTTGCTTGATTTCACCCAGTGACAAAGTAGAGGTAGCGAGACACGTATTGCATTTTTGCCATCGAGGATAAAAAGATGGGGTTTTCATCACATTGCTTGAGTTATTTCCACTACATCATGTCATCTTACTTAAGGCGTTACTCTGTACTTTTTGAACTTAATACTCTAGATGCAGGCATGAGTCGGTCGATGTGCGGAGTAATAGTAGTAGATGCAGAATCGTTTCGGTCTACTTGACATGAACGTGATGCCTATATTGCATAATCATTTCCTTGGATATCGTCAAAACTTTGTGGTTTTCTATCAATTGCTCTACTGTAATTTCTTCACCCACCGTATTATTTGCCTTCAAGAGAGAAGCCTCTAGTGAAACCTATGGCCCCCGGGTCTATTTTCCATCATATTAGTTTCTGATCTACTATTTTGCAATCTTTTATTTTCAGATCTATAAACCAAAAAACCCAAAAATATTTTATCTTTTGTTTAGTTTTATCCATCTCTATCAGATCTCACTTTTGCAAGTAACCGTGAAGGGATTGACAACCCCTTTATCGCTTTGGGTGCAAGTGTTTGATTGTTTGTGCAGATACATTTGTTGGTGATTTGCGCGTTCTTCTCCTATTGGATTAATACCTTGGTTCTTAACTAAGGGAAATACTTATCTCTACTGTGCTGCATCACCCTTTCCTCTTCGAGGGAAAACCAACGCAAGCTCAAGAAGTAGCAGGGATGCTAATTGATTTCAGGAAATTAAATAAAGCTACTAGAAAATTTTATTATGCCTTGCCTTTTACCGATCAAAGTTTAGAAAGATTATCTAAGCATACACACTTTTGCTTTCTTGATGGTTATTTTGTTTTTTCACAAATACCTGTATCACAAGAAGATCAGGAGAGAACTACCTTTACTTCTCCTTCTGGAACTTATGCTTATAGACGTATGCCTTTTGGGTTATGCAATGCACCTACTACTTTTCAAACATGTATGACTGCTATCTCTGATTTATTTGAAAACATTCTTGAGGTATTCATGGATGATTTTTCTGTTTATGAAACTTCTTTTGATGATTGCTTAAGCACCCTTTACCGAGTTTTGCAGAGATGTGAAGAAACTAATCTTGTCTTGAACTTGGAGAAGTGCCACTTTATGGTAAATGAAGGTATGGTCCTTGGGCATAAAATTTATGAAAGAGGTATTGAGATAGATAAAGCTAAAGTTGATGCAATCGAGAAAATGCCATGTCCTAAAGATATAAAAGGTATAAGAAGTTTCCTTGGTCATGTCGGCTTCTATAGAAGGTTCATAAAAGACTTCTCTAAAATTTCTAGGCCTCTTTCTAATCTTTTGGAAAAAGATGTTCCATTTTTTATGATGATGATTGTGTAGAAGCCATTGAAATACTTGAGAAAGCCTTAATTTCTAGGCCTCTTTCTAATCTTTTGGAAAAAGATGTTTAACCACCTGGTTGGAACTTACCCTTTGAAATAACATGTGATACTTGTGATTATGCTATTGGTGTTATTCTAGGTCAAAGAGTTGATAAGAAATTGAATGTTAATCATTATGATAGTAAGACTCTAGATTGTGCTCAAAAGAATTATGCTACTACTGAGAAAGAATTTTTAGTATTTACGTATGCATGTGATATATTCAGACCTTATATAGTTAATTTATAAGTAATCATTCACACCGATCATGCTGCTATTAAATATCTTATGGAAAAGAGAGATTCTAAACCAAGACTAATTAGGTGGGTTCTTTTACTACAAGAGTTTGATCTATGTATTGTTGATAGAAAAGGAGCTGAGAATCCTGTAGCAGATAGCTTGTCTAGGACGGAAAATGTTCTTGATGACCCACTTCCTATTGATGATAGTTTTCTTGATGAGCAATTAGATGTTATAAATACTTCTACTTCTCACAATAATCCTTGGTATGATGACTATATGATAATTTCATTGTTGCTAAGCATATACCACCTAGTTACACATACCAATAATAGAAAAAGTTCTTCTTTAATTTAAGACATTAATTTTGGGAACCCACATTTATATAAAGGAGTAGATGGTGTTATTAGACGATGTGTATCTGAGCACGAACAGGAACAAATCCCACGGAAGTGTCATTTCGAGGCATACGGATGGCACCATGCTGGAGACAGAGCCACACATAAGGTACTATATTCTAGTATTTATTGGCCTACTCTCTTCAAGGATGAACATAAGTTTGTCCTTTCTTGTGATGAAGGTCAAATAATTGGTAATACTAGTTGTCAGCCCGTCCATTCGCATGGGCTAGTTAGTTTATATTATTTATCTCTTGTTCAGGATAATTACAAAAAGTTGATAATAAAAAAATTACTTCTTGTTTTTATAAAATATAGAATTACAGAAAGTAGATAAAATAATTCCCTCATATGTTGTGTTTCTTCTAACCGGCTTTGGTAATGCTTGTTAAGATAAGCACCCTTGCTTTGTGTATAACATCTAGTTCATTTTTTATGTTGATGATTGGTGTATGTGCATACAACTTACTCCATATGTATCCTGATATTTTGATGCGGGCAAATTTCTAGGATTGAATATTTGTTCTAACTAAAAAATATATTTAATAGTTGATGGATTTGTAGCATACTCACTAAGCCTTAAATAGTACTAACCTAATCCATGAGAGTAATCGTGATCCACCACACTTTGAAATATTTCTAACGAACTCATGAAAGCAATCGATCCACTACCATGAAATATTGTTAAGATACGTGATAAAAGGTACTAATTAGTATGGCGTAGATATACATACGGTGCTTTTATATACTCTTATGTTTTAGTAAATGGCAAGATGCCTAAAGAATGTGGCAACCCTACCAACCGTGTGTCCTTCATTCATAGATGTGTTCCTAGTTCATTATATCCTAGGCGCCTAATCAACTTGACATAGGGCAGGCATCAATACGTCATCTAGTTAGGCAGTTAGCGTTGTCTAAGTATACAATGTATCAGTTTTATGTAGTCGCCCAAGAGATTTTCAGGTGTGCGCTTCTCACTTTGCTACTCGTAGGCTTCGTAATCATTGCTGGTGTTCGGTTGATTACAATAAAATGAACCAATATGCATCATCAGCCTTCTCCTTTCCTATAAATATATATCAGTTGTGTTGTGGATGCTTGTTGTTTCGTTTCTATACAGACGAATCTGACATTGATCTCAAAATGTATAATTACTTAGTATATAAAAACACATGAAGGACACTAATTCCGGTGGTATTTGGTTGATGCATGACTTCATATACATGATAATGGATCTTCTGATGATTACAACGACATTCTATGTGTAAAGAGAAATGTGAAAAAAAACATCATAGAAACATGGAGTTGTGTACAGCATGCCTAAGATGTGAGAGAAATTCATGCACTGTGTAGAGGAAACTTCTCTTTTTGTCAACAATAGATGTGTCCATCTATTGAAAGCAATAGATTAATGAGAAAATTCCGACATTGCAAAGCTTGCAAACAAAAAGAAAGATCAAAGTATCTGGCTATAAGATATAAGACGTCTTGGACACTCTGATAGTGTCAAAAAATGTCTTATATTATGTTATGGAGGCACTAATTATTAAGCTAGTTGAACCTACATGATCCAATTATAGGTAGGATCTGAATACGTTTAATAGGTATAATATATGAGTTTATTTTGCTACAAAGGATGTATCATGTCGTGCAGGAGGAGTATCCATCCAGTATGCACTCTCCCCTTCTGACTTTCAGAAGCCTGCTCGACGCTTGGAGTGCAGTCAGGTGCTGACATGATGATGTGGTCGGCCGCATCACAATGTTCAGCATGTAGCAAACCCTGTTTCACATATATCTGCTGATTTTAATTGAAGCCTTTTCTAGCGAAAGAGAAGATAACTAAACAGGGGAAGCACAAAGCAGAGCCAGAGAATAATCACTATTATCGTAATCGGGAACATGGACGCCACGTGAACACCAGCCCTGAAACAATTGTAGCATGTCAGATCATGGCCCTGGGAATTCACAGCCCCGTCAAGGTTGACAAAGACACCGGTGTCTTGGATAGTGTACGGCCTCCACACAGGCCTAGTCCATAACTTGAGATGTTATGATAGCTGGCGTGGAGACTGTCATGGTTGGTCGACTCCAGCAATGAAGCCGTAACTATTCTGTTCGGACTTCTACCTCAGCCTACTGGGCATGGTCTCCTGCTATGGGCTTCTAGACTTGCTAATCCGCCGCTGCAGCCGTGGTAGTTCCAATGCAGCATGCCGATCATCAGACCTCAGTTGCATCGAGCTTGGGAGGGAGGGCGATCCTGCAGTCTTCCCGTATTGGCTTGTACATAGGCTGCTGGATTGGGCGAAAGTGGATCTCATGGTGGAGAAGAAATAGGCAGATCAGTCGAAAGGGACTAGAAGAACACGTACATTGTGTCAGGGGAGTCTTTGAGGAAGGATCTATCTTCAAGTTTCCTAGGAGTACTATAGATTGGTTTTTGTTTTCTTTTTTGCAGAAGAAACAGAAAGAAAAAACAATCTAGGAGTACGCTAGATGTTGGAGTTCTTTAGGAATACACTATATTTCTTAGTGGTTGTTTGTACGAAAACAAAGTTATCTGATGGTTTTTAATTAGTTGCAACGTAGGATTTTCTTAGATGATTGGTTTCTGATTTTTAATTTTTTGAAACATAGGGATTTTATAGATAGCTTAGGTGCTACGTGAGGTTACATTTTATAGATTAGGTTTCTTTCTTTCGCAAACAAATCTTAGGTAAAAAAGAAACTAACAAATCTACACAATTATAACTTGGACCCACCAGATTAATGGACCATATTGTCTAATTAACGTAGGAATTTATAGAGATTGGTGTTTCTTTCTTTCACAAACAAATCTCAGGTAGAAAAAGGAACAAACAAATCTACACCATTAAACAAATCTTGGGTAAAAAAAAGAAACTAACAAATCTACACCATTATAACTTGGACCCACCAGATTAATGGCTTTTATTTTCTAATTAACGTAGGAATTGCTAGGGAGTCCCTAATTAGTATAAGTATAGATAGATAGATAGACTGGTAGACGTTAGGAAATGCCTATGAATTATTCACTTGTTATTGAACCATTTGATGTTTGGGGCTTTGATTATATGGGACATTTTCCTTCCTCTAATGGGTGCACTCATATTTTAGTTTCTGTTGATTATGTTACTAGATGGGTAGAAGCTATTCCAACTAGTAGTGTTGATCATAGCACTTCTATTAAAATGCTTATGGAACTTATCTTTCCAAGGTTTGAATTCCCTAGATACCTAATGACCGATGGTGGTTCACATTTTATTCATGGTGCATTACGTAAACTCCTAGCTAAATATGATTTCAACCATAGAATTATATCCCCGTATCATCCTCAATCTAGTGGTCAAGTTGAATTGCAAAATAGACAAATAAACTTAATCTTGCAAAAGACTGTCAATAGGTCTAGGAAGAATTGGTCTAAGAAACTTGATGATGCATTATGGATATATAGAACTGCCGATAGAAACCCTATGGGTATGTGCCCATATAAAAGGTTCTAAGGAAAAACTTGTCATTTGCCTCTTGAATTAGAACATAAAGCTTATTAGGCAATTAAAGAACTTAAATATGATTTCAAACTTGTTGGCGAGAATAGCTTATTTGATATTAGCTCTATAGATGAATGGAGAACACAAGCTTATGAAAGTGCCAAGTTGTTTAAAGGAAAAGTTAAAAGATGCCATGATAAAAAAATACAAAAACAGGAATTTAAAGTGGATCAAGTTCTATTGTACAATCCTTGTTTCAGATTCTTTGCAGGAAAACTTCTCTCTAAATGGGAATGACAATACATCGTCGAAGAAGTTTATCGCTCCGGAGCTATCAGGATTACCAATGCCGAGGGCACTAATCCGAGGGTGGTTAATGGGAAAGAATTAATCATTATATTTCAGATACACCTATTAATATGTAGACAAGACTTATTCAAACAATTACAGCGGAAGAACACATAAAGGAGACCTTCCAAAACACTCCAGAATCCTGAGAAAGGAATAGGCATGTGATACGGTAAGTACGACTCCAAAAGTTGTACAAAAGTACTTTTTGTTCGTTTCAAAATATATGAAAAATTAGGAAAATAATAAAACATGAAAGTGGAAGAGGTAGTGACGAGCCCAGGTGGCGACCCCCCCCCCCCCCCCCCCCCCCCGTCCCCCGGGGTGCGCCGTGTGAGCTCATTACTCCCCCATGGGCTTTCCTGACTCCATTTTCTTCTAGATTAATTGTTTTGCATGGGGAAAATCATTATATATACTCCACGCTATTTTGACCACCGTATCGCAAGTTTCGCCTCTGTTCTCGTTTCGGTCTATTTTTCTGACAGATCTAGAACGTCATGTCACCACCAAGCTCATCCATTGACAAGTTCTATGAGAAGGTCATCAACCCCTATCTCCCGGAGGTGATGAAGCACCCTTAAACCATGGAGCTTCGGGAGGGGGTATTTCACATCTGGGACATCCAAGGCCTAAAGAAGGAGGGAAGCAAGAAGGCCAGGCTTGAAGCAGTGGAGCAGGAGATCTTCAAGTGTCAAGGGATGGTGGAGCGTGGAATCAGTGCCAACCACTTCATGATCATGGAATTATCCTTGAGCACAAGTGGGGCAGCAAGGATATTCTAGAGGCCATCTGCAAGCTCCATGACAAGGTTGATCATCTCCAACATCAAATCTATGACCTACAAAATCAAAACGATGATTATGAGTCCAGATTTAAAAGGATGAGCCTAGGTGTAGATTTCGGGACTCTGGAGACTCGTTTTTCGTGCTTTGATGAAGAGCCCATGCCTTGGAAACTGGAGGACAAGCCCACTACTTCATCACCACCTTCACTGAAGACGGAAAGTTGAGTACACGAGTATGGCCACCACCCTTGGCTTGTTCCAAGATTGGGGGAGGTGCCCCGATATCATATCAACGTCACTATCTATCTTAGTTTGATATTTAGTTATTTCGTAATTTAGAAGAATAAAGTTTAGTATGATTAAGATTTGGGTGCTTGTTTCCTGATCTATTTATGTAATCTAGTGTGAGAGTTATATAATAACGAGTAGTTTGAGTTTCATTGTTTTACTTTCTTGTTTCTATCTTAGCAATAAAAAGAATGAAACAAAAATGATAGTCCCCCATGAACTAATGAATTCACATAAAAGAAGTATAATTGCTAAAATTTGTTGAAAGTTAACAAACATGGCATTGGTAATTGATGCAACTCATCAGAATCAATAAAGAAAGGGCTCACATATAAATATACTATCTTGTACATCTTTTATGAATGTGTGCCCCATCAAATATTATATGCTTGATCAAATGGTTGATGTTGGACAAGGAAGGCAATGTAATAGGTTATGTTTTCTTATATTCACATAGAAGTTATATTGTCATGGATCCTCTAACATGTGGTGCTAATAATCTTTAGCTAGCCAAAAATCGTACTGAGTTGAGATACTACTTGTGTATCCAAAACCCTTGAACCCAATTTCTTGCCCTGAGAGTCCACAGTATCTACCTATGGATTGAATGAGATCCTCGAAGTAATTTGTCATCGGTGCAAAAAGCAATACAAATTTCTCCTAAATATATATGATCTTTTATTATAAGGAAAAATAAGCTTTGTACAAACTTGTGATGGTAAAGAAATAAAAGCGAACTTTCTAACATTACTTTGTTCAATGCTAGCCCGCAAAGTAGCATCGAAACCAACACTTAACATCGTCGATCTTTATCGGAGCCGCAAGCATCAGAAAACCAAAAATAAAGCAGCCACAAACTACAGGCCCGGAGAGTAAGGTAGCCTCAGCAGGGCAGAAATTCACAAGGGTATGCACCTGCCAAGTCCTCCCTGTCGATTGCCGCACGATTTGCGAAGTAGTAGTTAAATCCCACACATGACACGGTAAGTTTGATGTTTAAGTCATTGAAATTTAAGATTATTCATCTGAAACTTGTGCTTTTCTCGCTCGCTCTTACCAAGTTTCGTAGATAAAAATTTAAGACATTTTTTATGGCAACTGAAGACAAAAAACATCATGATTGTATCGGTATAACTCGTACTAAGTTTTAAGAGTTGAAACTAAAAATTTATTTGAAAACATATTCAAAATGAATTTTATTTGAAAACCCTTGTCACGAGAAAAACAAATATCAAAACAAAACTTAATTTGGACTGCTCGTTCAAAAATTATAAAAATATAGAAAACGAAAGCCAAAAATAAAAGCACGCTCGGAGGACTCAGTGGCTTGAAACTGGCGGGCCACAAATCCTCGTCACACAACAGGGCAACGGGCTACGGCACAAATAAAGATCAAAAGTTTGTCCTAGATGAGATTGCCCAGGAGGATTCACCGCTTATTGGTTTGAATGAGAGAAAAAAAATAGTTACACCGATTATTCACACCAACATCAATATTAAACATTTATACACTTAACTGAATCAAGAAAAGGAAGTTCTTAATCAGCATTGCACACATGCACACATCCATGGTACCAGCAATCTAGCTGCTGGCTGGCTGATTCTGATCCGTGCACTGCACGTCGACTGCAGCCTCACTGTCGTCGTCCTTATCGCCGCCAACGACGATGGGCGAGCAGAAGTAGAATACTCGCACGTGGTCGGTCACGTTGCGACCGGAGTAAACCTCGACGGTGCGGGTACCCTCCACCGCAATCATAGCGTCGTCGATGCTGCTCCCATTGGCCAACATATTGAAGTAGTACACCTGTTTCTTAACAAGCGCAAATGTATTTATCAGAATGTTGGAGTCGATGCTCGACTGGGGCCCCAAGGACACGTCGGGCAACTGGAGACGGAGCAAAGTGCTTGACGCCGACGACATGTTGCTCTTGATCCGGGCCTCGACGTCGGTGTAGTAGATGCTGACGCGGCCACTGGGGTTGATGGCCCGGACGGTGAATGAGAAGGTGAGGTTGCCGCGGCCGATGCTGGCGTTGAACGGTGGCCTGCGCAGGTTGTCGCCGCCTGAAACAGAGACGGAGACGGAGCCTTGGAGGACCCCGATATAGAGGTCCGCTGGGCGGAGCACCACGGTGATGGCGTACACGATGACCGCCATGATGAGCACGCTCACCGCGGCAGCCACAACGTAGCGCGCCGCGTCGAGGCACCGGAAGATTGATTTCTCGTTGCCGCCGTCGAGGACATCGTCTGCCACCGGCGCCATGCGTAGGAGCCTTGGATTACCTTTCTCCGTCGCGGCTGGCTAGCTAGCTTCCGTGTGCACGCTTAGCATCGACGTCGACGAATATATAGCAAGCATGATAGCTTGACCATCACTAGTACTATATGCTTATACACCATTTACCTTGGTTCTAATAGACAGGCCACCACATGCATGCATTGTGAGCCACCGACATTTTACACGCAAAGTACGCACATGCATTCATCACCTCGAGTACCTTATAAAAATGCATCGAAAAGTAAAAGTGCGAAAATCCAGTCGGCGAACGTTTGCTCTCTCATCTAAGAGAGAAAACACTCAATTGCGCTGTTCAATGTGATCGTGTGATGCTGAAAAAGAGAGGACAGAGACAAAATGGGTTAAGATTTAAACAAAGTTTGGTCTTATCCTAAATTCGATTGGATGAAATTAGTAACTCAAACACTAAAAATTTAGCGTGTTTGAAATGCAACAAAGTTTGGTCTTATCCTAAAGGTCTTGGTGTGAGTGAGTTTGGATATATAAACAATAACATTATTTTACTGCAACCAAGAATACAATTTGACTCATAATTTCTGATTTGTGTTGTCCGGACCACTTTTGTTAATTTTTATTATCCAATTGGGACCCCTATGGGTCCACTGAGAGGTCTGGACGTCTGTTTTCCCGCAAATCAGAACCAAAGTGGGGAAGCTATGCGAGTGTCCGGGCATGCACTTGACAAACGCAAAGCCTCCGCGTGGTCCATCTCTATTTTCTCTCTCTTCACATGTATGATGGCCTCACATTTTTCTCATCCCAACCGGACATCACACTACAATATCCCACCAAAAGCAAAGGCATGCATGGTCTACCTCTTATCTTTCTCCTCCCAACAGCCAATAAGGATTAATTTGTCAATAGCATTGGATGTACTCTCTCCCACATCTTGTCCGCGGACTATGTTCGAACATAAAAACATTTCTATTTGTGCGTTGGCATAGGAGATGCCGTAAACGTGGTAAAAGAATGGAATACTCGGTGAGTTAGCATAACATGTTTGGCTCAAGGTTCACCGCTACGTAATAAAGGGGGAGATGGTAGCGCGCGGCCGTGCTCTACAAGAGACCAAGTCAAAAAGAGTAAAAGTCTGTACATGTGAACGTACGTGATCGACACAGAGAGATCTGTGGAGCGAGCAAAAAAGAAATGCTTTGCTTAATTAGGAACTAGCGTGCTACGTACTTATTCGAATTCTTTCGTGCATGAGCAGCTACAAGGCGCCCACCGGCTGGCCGGCCACCAGTATTGTTGTATTGGCTAGAGCTAGGTAAGATGCATACTGACACTACCACCACCACCATCCCCAAGGCCACGGCGGATGACACCAAACTTTGGACTACCAGGAACTACATCCTGGCGGCGCTCGGCGGGACCCTAGTCGTCACCGCCATCATCATCATCGTCTCTGTCGTCCTCGGCCCCGCGCACATCAGCTTCTACATCGTCCACGCCTCGAGCACCGATCCCAGAGCCAGCAACGACGGCACCCAGTACCTGAACCTCACCATTGCCGCCGCAAACGGCAGCCGGAAGCGTGCGGCGGTGCGGTACCAGAGCGTCTTCGTCGACCTCAAGAACAGCACGAGCGTGACCAGGCGGAACACGATCCACGCCCCAGTCTACGCGACCACGCCACCGATGAACCATTACCTGCCGCCGGGAGCGGAGCCGGCGAGCATCAAAGCGTCGGCGCTCCTGCTGACGAGGGGCGAGAACCAGGACTTCATCGGCCGCCGGGTGAACGTCAGCGGGTTCAATGTGGTGGTGACGGCGCTGGTCCGGTTCCGGATCCACGGAGTCCCCACGAGGGCGTACGACATCAAGGTCTCGTGCAATCACGTCTTTTTCCCGGTAGAAGGGCCATCCAGCCTCCGCGCGCCGCCAATCAATTGCACTGCTTATTAATAACCATTTGGTCGCTAATGTTTCATCTGGTGCGCATGCGCGTTTGTGTGTGGATTTCCTTTCTTGATCTTGCTATTCTTCGGTTGTTTCGGTTTCATTTCCAGAGATGTTTAGGAGAGACACAATTGGTAGATCTGTGCTTTCGCATTCCTTCTTGTGTGCTCGAGGTATTGTAATGGTGATTATGCATGAACGCGTGTGAAGTTGGGATACTCGACATACACTCCGTTGGCAAAAGCAGGGGTACGTCGAGTGTTTTATTTTTTCTCGGACGATGGACGAATAGTTTGTCGAATGTTTCTTGAGATACTTGGCAAAAAAATTAACTCGGTGAAAAATAAATAATGGACGTCATACATGATGAAGACTAGTAGGTTTGCCCAGTATAACACTCAGCAAAGTCCAAGGCTTTGCCCAATGCAACACTCGCAAAATGTGGGGTTTAACAGAATAAAAAAATGCCGCTAGAGCCGTGACAACTGCCGAAGTGCGGGGTTGCAGGACAAAACGACCACATGGGCGATAGCGCCCGCAGACAGTAGGTCCGCGGCGGAATACACCGCGAGCGGGAGGAGAACGACGACGTCCCCAGCGGTGGCTCCGCCTGTATGTGTGCTGCTGCTTTCCTGCTACTTGCATGCTCTGATGTGTGCTTGCCGCTGTGTGCTGCTGTTGCTGCCTGCTTGTTGCTGCTTGCTAGGGAAGAGGAGGAGAAGGGGCGAATGAGAAGCGGGCGGCTAAGTGTAGCTAGAAGAAAGACGGTAGAGGGGACGTTTCCAGGAGGGAAAGCAATTCTATGCAATCTAATACCAGGATCTTTTTTTAGAGCATCTACAGCCGGACATAGCAAATATAACCCCTTAAACGCCCGCGGACGCGCCTGATATATTCGTTTTCAGCCTTTATTTATCCATCCGAGTAGCCACATTCCTCATTTTTCTTCTCATATGTCCGGTCACTTGCACGTGATTGATAGATAAAGAGAGAAAAATAAAAAATGAATAAACAAAGAGAAAAGGTGTCCGGGGTGGGGCTGTGTCCTATCAATACTAGGAAAAGCCTAGCAGTAGCGCAGGTCAGAGGTCTATCAGTAGGGCGGGTGGCCGCGCTACTGATAAGGCGCTACAGCTAACTTTTTGTAGTAGCGAGTTTTGACCTGCACTACTGCTAACTTTACGTAGTAGTAGCGTTCCTCAATAAACGCGTTGCGCCTCTATATAAAGGGTGCTGCTGATAAAAGTACGTCCCTGCTACCTTCATAGAGACGCTAGTGCTAACTTTTTCTGTATTTTTTATGCAGCATATTGGCGCTGTATTTGTACAGCTTATATACATTAGTCTCATCATATGATTTTATGATCATGATGAGTTATTATATATACAGTAGTCTCTTTCACCCACTGATATATATATAATAACTCATCATGCTCATAAAACAACTAAGCATCATCATCATTAATAATAACTCATCATCGTCATCATCATCATAGTCATCTAACAACGTCTACTCGTTATCATAATAACAAGTCATACTCATCATCATCATCATAGTCATCTAACCAACTCTACTTAATTATTCTTAGCACATGGTCATGAGTATTAGCTAGGACCTACTACCCTCTCTAAGGTAAAATAGCATAAAACAAGATAGGCCCTGACTCTCCATTATAGAGAATGGAGATTATTTTGTCTCCAATATTTACGCTTCGCAAATTCTTCATACATTTATTCCATTCTTTTATTGTCATGTCTTCATCGGTTTGAGAAATTTTGTATGAACAGCGGTGAAGCCTAGGGGGACTTGGCCGTAAGCTAATAACATCAAGGCGACCTTTCGGAAACATCAGATCAGGCACACAATACTTCGGAATTTTCTCATGAAAAACATAATAATAACGTCATAGTTAGCAATGTAGTTTAGCTTTGGAAGAATCGCAAAAGATGCATGGATGTGGTAATAGTAAAAAATCTTACCATGCCATCTCCATGGATGTTACCGTGGTTCAACACATGCACTACTGGCACGTATTGACCATAATGTGCAGGAGTTTCATTATTGATATTGTAATTCTCAACATCAATAATAAATGAGATAAGATGATCTTTCTCCTCATAAGTTAATTCAGAGCCATCAGTGTAGTAGGTTCTGCCTACTATCTTCCGTACATTTTTGGAAGATTGAAAATAAGCTGTCAATTAAAATAAGTTGTCAACTATTTTGAAATAAACAATATACATTACTTAATAAATATGTTTGAGAAATTCACATAGAGGTAGAAGTGGAGGCGTCGTATCAACATCGACCCAAATGTTGATATTATCTTTGTTGATACTATCTTCATCAGTGTCATCTTCAGGATCACCAAGATCGAAGATGACATGCATACCCTCCAGAAAACCATACGCCTTGCATAGTGCTTCCCAAATGGGGGTAGGTCACCGCATTGTATAGCTTTACGGGAAAAGCATAACCATGATGGGTCCTGAGGTTAACTCTCATTGTCTCCATATTCTCGTGATCTTCGAAATCCAGCTTCTCCAAGACATAACGTCTTGCATGACAGGGAATGCACTAGTTGAATTGTAAAAGCTGAAAATTACACGTTGAAGAAGCAGAAGTCATGCTTAATTATAAAAAAAATACTTGCCGTCGTTGTGTACAGTTTGAACACCGAAGGTCTCGTCGAGCTTAATACTGAAGCGCCAACTGTCTACCAGGTGAGGCCTGTCGCACAGACCCCGGTCGTCGCCGCAGTAGTCGCACTCCGGGATCCTATCGTCGTCGTCAGACATTTCCTATGTTTGTAATTCAAAGATTAAACTTCTAAAACTCAATATATGTACTACAAAAACTAAATTAGATCATTATTATTCATCACGGGTGACTATCGGTCTGTCGAGTGTTTTCTTGAAAACTCTCAGCTCACATGGTGTATATATTCGACCGTTGGTGATGGTCGCTCCTCCCTTCGTCCCCGAGTGCATTACACCATAATGTCTAGCCCACGGGAACGAAGGAGAAGCGACCCCCATGACAACGGTCGGGGTTCTTCCTCTCTGACATTTGCGACCGTCGGTGATGGTCGTTCTTCTCTTCCTTCCTGTGCATTACCAAGAGGTCTATCACGAGAAAGAAGGGGAAGAACAACACCCACGACAACAGTCGGCATTCTTCTTCCCTCATATATGGTGGACACTCCCTCACTGTTTTTGACTGTCATATATGGAGCCCCAACAGACTTAAAGTCAACCCAAAATATCGTTTAATGCTCTTTCCGGCAAATCCAAGGCACTCGATATTTCCTACTTTATAGCACAAGTCATGCTCAAATCCATGAAAAAAATCTGGCATGACATTTGCTAAAAAAGGACATATCGAGCGCCTGAAATTTGCCGGAACGGAAATTAATCAACACTCCGGCAAAACATATGCCACTCGGAGGTGTTCCGTGCAAACATAGGCCACTTGGGCAAGCACATATCCTATTTGAGCAACACTAGATATACATATTTATATCTACATCATATTTGAGCAACACTAGTTAGTACTTAGTACACAACACTAGATATACATGTTTACTCACTATAGACGATGGCTGTTGAGGATGGGGGTGTCGTCGGTTATCTTCTGGGCGTCGTCGACCGGCTCGTCATTGATATACCCTGCGCCACACATGAGCATTCAAACTTGCTGCTCATTCACAATGGTCCAATATAGAAACTAGGTCTCTCTCTCTCTCTCTCTCTCAATTTGGCAATGTGAGATTGACATAACTAAATACCCTAGTTCTACTCTATTCAACACTTACTAACAAATTTATTACTATAATTGCTATACCTAAATTTTCTTACAACAAACTTATATTACTAAATGTAATACCTAAAAATTTCTCATATAGCATTCCAATACATTTCTATATTGAAAATTTTCTACACATAAAAATTTCTATTACTATAATTTATTTTCTATTCTATTACTAGTTATAGTCTCTACCAACTAAGTGTCCAATACATGTTTCTACCAACTAATTTTTTAACTAATTAAGTAAACTAGAAAGTATAAAGTACTAAGTTAACTAATTTATACTACAATTTTTTTTACTAAAAATTCAAAAACAGATGGAGGTGAAGGGAGGAACAGGGAGGCATGAGCGAGGGAGGGAGGGAGGTGGAGGGAGGGAGCTAGGTGGAGGGAGAGGAGGAGGACGAGGCAAGGAGGGGGGAGGGAGGAGGGAGGGAGGTTGAGGGAGGAGGAGGACGAACGAGGCAGGGAGGGAGGAGGCAGGAGGGAGGGATTGGAGGGAGGAGGAGGACGGACGAGGCAGCGAGAGGGAGGAGGAAGGAGGGAGGGAGGGGGAGGGAGGTGGAAGGAGAGGGAAGGAGAGAGGTGGAGGGAGGAGGAGGAGGGAGGGAGGAGATACCTTGACCTCCGTTGGCAGCGGGCGCCCGCGGCGTGGCGTGGCGACGGCGACAGGGAGAGAGTGGACAGGGAGAGTAAGAAGAGCGGAGAGGGAGAGTGAGGGTCGGCCGCGCGGAGGAAGACGATAAGCTTGTGTTAGTAGCAGCGCGGGTTAGAGACTAGCGCTACTGCTACGGGCGTAGCAGTAGCGCGGTTAGTAGAAGGGTGCCACTACTATACCTTGCTCGGCAACGGTGTGACAATTATAGTAGTATCGCGTTTTATTCTTGCCGCGCTACTACTATGTGGATAGCAATAGCGCCCTTTGTGACAACGCCGCCTTTTAACAAGCGCTACTGATAAGCTTCTGTGTATAAAGTTTTCCCCAGTAGTGTATGTGGCGGAATGCCCGGGCGTGCCCGGGCGCCTCAGCGAGCCCTCATATCGTTCCCATATTTGAGATGGATATGAGAGTTCGCGAACAGCCCGGACGTATAGGGATGATATGAGGGATCTGCTTGTGTCACGTTTTTCCTTCTCTCTTCTATCCGGTCACTAAACGGGCGCGTCCGCGGGCGTATGAGGGGTGGTTTGAGGCGTCCGGCTGTAGATGCTCTTACAGCCGGCAAACCTTACATATTTTTCTTCTATTTTCTTTTCTTTGTTGTTGTTCTTTTTTTATTTTTCCTAAAAATACACCAAATGACTTAAATATATGAAAAAAAAGAAAAGCAAGAGTCTATTCCCAGCCGCCTCCTTCATCCCACCAAATAAACCCAAATGATAACAGAAATATATTTTTTTAGGACCAGGTAACAGAGATACATATAGCAGCACAAAGTATACAATACGATGGGCGGTGAAAAAGGCCACGGCCACACAGAGTCACAAACGGACTGGCAAAAAAGAAGAAAGACGGGACAACAAGCAAACGTGAGGCAGAAGGGATCGACAGAAACAAACCTAAGATCGGAAAATTGCACGAGATTTACAGCATCTCTGGATCTAATGGCGAGAGACTGCAGTCACTAATTAATGTGTATTTGTATAGATCACTTTCATCTTCATCAGTTGCAACAAGTGGTGCACTACATGTGTGTTACTTGTCGCAATTTGTGAATTTGCCCCTTTGTCTATATTCGTTCATTAAAAATATTTTATCTATTAAACCGTGAGTCTAAATCTCGAACCGTTTTCATCTTTGGATTCCTCGCATTCAGACCTTCAAAACTAGATCTCATATTGATAAGTTTCAAGAAAAAAAATTCCACGAAAAATGTTGGACAAAAAACCCCACCAGGAGCACTTTTTTTCCTTTTCCAAAGGGGCATGGCTGTACCTCCACGAGAAGTATATTTTTGCCTCCTGCGGAAGACAAAAATGTGTTTTCTTGATAGGTACGACTGTGCCTCTCCTGGAAAAAAAAAGCATTTTCCCCCTTTTCTAGAGGCCCGACCGTCCTCTCATAGAAGCAAATTTGTGCCCCCACGAAAAGTAAGTTTGTGCCTCTCGTGGAAGGAAAAAATGCATTTTTTTCCTTTCTGAAGAGGCACGACTATGCCTCTGGCGGAAGCAAATTCGTGCGTCAATGAGAAATAAATATGTGCCTCTCGCAGAAGGAAAAAAATAAAATGTGTTTTTTCCTTTTCCGAAGAGACACGATTGTATCTCTCGCCGAAGCAAATCCGTGCATCCATGAGAAGTAAATATGTGCCTCTTGCAGAAGAAAAAATATATTTCTGCCCCATTTCCAAAGAGGCATATGGCTGCGCCTCTCGCGGTAGCATACATTTTGCCTCCACAAGAAGTAAATATGTGCCTCTTGCAGATAAAAATGTGTTTTTTTATGAAATGTTTTTTCATAATTATTTTTGTCCAAAACCTAAGAAAACCCGTGGGAAAGAGGAAACCAAATAAAAGCAAAAAGAAATTTAAAAGGCGAACAGGCATGCCGAAAAATTAAAAATAAAATAAAATCGAGAGGGAGCGCCTAGAACGTGACGGTGGCTGAGAGCGCGCAAGTGGGGTGCTCCAAGCCCAGAGAAAGTGACCCTTGCGGGGGCTCCCGAAAGAGTACTCCTTAATTAGCACCTCTCGTCAAAGACATATATGTGACATTGTTAAATCTCATCTATAGAAGATTTAGCAAGATGGTAAAGATTAATTAACAAAAAAATTGAATATGCAAAGATTGAAGATCAATAACTCATAAAAAGGATTGAAGATCAAGATAGGACAAGTATGTATACCTCGCGCGTGCGTGTGTGTGTGTGCGCGTGTGTGCGTGCGTGTGCGTGTGTCTTTTAGGGGAGATCAAAATAGCTGGGTATAGTCACGTGCCCTCGTACATCCGCGCAAGCTGTCTCTGCTTTTCTCTACAACACGATTATTTCCGCTTTTTCCAAACTTGCAAATCAAGGTGAGTATATGTCCTGATCTATTGGAGCTATCCTTGAAGGTGACAAAAGCGTCATGTCACTAACAGGCAGATGGTAATATTCTTTTCACTTGGAACTATTGTCAGTAGCCTTGATGCTTTGCTGTCTGTTGCTTTCCTTTGGAGAAAAATGGAATAAAAGCTGGGAGCATATTGCACGAACCAGCATGTGTTAGGTTTTTTTTTTTTGAGCATTGTGTTAGGTTTGTTAGTGAGGTTAAGAGCAAAGTTAGTTCACCCGCAAAAAAAAAAAAAGCAAAGTTACTAATATAACTTAGAAAGGTTCGTGCGCTACCCACCATTCTAGGGGGTTTGGCGCAAGGCAATCAGCTCGACCATCCGATTTGTTACGTAGCGTCCTTTTTTGGCCGCTGGCGGATGGTCAGCCGTTGATTCCTTGTCTACTTCAGCTGCTGCATCCATGCTAGATAACTGGTGGGCTCGCTTAATTGTGGGGCCCAGCAAATCAGATGGTTTTCTCTCATTTTGATTGTTTAAGCTACTTACGCAAGATGGTGTATTGCAAACCCTCCTAAGAAGAAAATATGTGTGCTCACAGGCAGTGTCTCAAGTATATTGGAAGTCTGGGGACTTAAAAATTTTTGGGCTAGTCTAATGGCTACGAAGAAATATTTCTTCCACTATAAATCCTTCACCATTAAAGACAAATCGGTGATTAGGTTCTGCGAGGATAAGTGGCTAGGCAATGCCACTCTCCGGAAACAATATTCTGGCCTATACAATATTGTGCGTCACAAGGGTGATACTATCGCTCTGGTTATGGAATCCTTTCCGCCGAACGTGATGTTCAGGAGAGATTTAATTGGTCCTAGACTTGAATCGTGGAACACTTTGGTACAACGCCTATCCACGGTGCAATTGTCGCAAGGGACCGATGTATTTCGTTGGAACCTCCACGCGAGTGGTAATTTCTCTATGGAGTCCATGTATAGAGCACTAATCCAGTCAGATGTACCAGTTGATAATAATAAAATGTTTTTGAAGATGAAGATACCACTCAAGAATAAATCATTGTGTGATATCTTCGTCGAGGAGTCATTCTTATCAAAGAGAACCTTATTAAGAGGAATTGCCATGGAAGTGTACAATGTGTTTTTTTTCACCATGATGAGACCATAAAACACTTGTTCTTCCGATGCGAATTGGCTTGTTCTCTATGGTCAGTCAACCAAGTTGTTTATGGCTTGTATCCTCCATGTAGTGTTGCCAATATTTCTGCCAACTGGTTACATGGGATCAATAACAAGTTTAGAATTCTTCTTAGGGTGGCAACGCTTTGGCTATCTAGAAATGATAAGGTGTATAACGATAAAAGTTCTTCTCTTTTGTAGGTTATCAACAGATGTACAATAGTAGAAAAGAGGGCTTTGGTTCAGGCCGGGTCAGCCCATTAGTCCCGGTTCAGTCCAGAACCGGGACCAATGGGGGCACTGGTCCCGGTTCGTGAGGCCAGGGGCCTGCCGGGCCTCGTGGGGGCATTGGTCCCGGTTCATCTGGCCCCTTTGGTCCCGGTTGGTGGGACAAACCGGGACCAATGGGCCTCGCTCCTGGCCCACCACCATTGGTCCCGGTTGGTGGCTTGAACCGGGACCACAGGTTGTCCTATAGTCCTGGTTCATGCCACGAACTGGGACCAATGAGGTGCCTATATATACCCCTCGCCCGCGAGCAGAGCACTCCAGTGCTCTGTTTTTCTCTGGCCGGCGAGGGGAGGGCTTTGTGGTGCTCTAACTCACCTCCTATGCACATGAGATGTTCGTTGAAATGCCCGAGCCACACTAGTTAAGCTTTCTCCTCTCGAAGCTCGACCTCGAAGCTCCATTTTCCTCGAGATTTGTCTAGGTTTAGCGGCCCGTCACGTCCCATTCTCGTCTTCACCGCCGTCGATCGCCCGCGCCGATCTCGTCGCCGGCACCACCGTGGTGAGCCTCTTGTTCTTATCTTCTTTCTGAAAGAAAAAAAATTCTTACTTTAGATAGATACTTGTCTAATTTTCTTACTATTGTATTGCTTGTTATTATATAGTGCGATGGTTTTGGTATCCGCCCCCGTCGGCCCTCGTCCTGTCTATGATTCGGATGTGGTATATATTATCTTTATAACTATTGGTTCATTTATTGTTTATGAAAATTATGCCGACCAACGTGACATAGAATTTATTTATCTAGGAGGTATGTGAACCAGAAATTCCAACCGACCCTATTGTCGAGACGTTAAATTTACTTGAAGAAGAAAACAATTTCTTGAAGGAAAAAATAAAAAAATTGAGGAGGAGAAGATGATATTGGAGTTGCATGTTGCGGATGTCGTCGATGATCACAAGATCAAGATGGATGCAATGCGCTTGAAGATTAGAAAGATTAGAAATATGCCATTCATACCGAGGCTTGGTATCATTATGCCGTTGGATCAATTGTTACCTTGGTTGCGATTATGATCGCATTTGTTTTCGCATTGAAATGTTTTACATAGTTTCAATGTATGGTTTAATTAATTAGATGCTCTCGAGAGCTACATGTTGTTAGATGAGAACTATGTATGTACTTTGGTTTTAAGGTGATGATGAACTTCTATTAATTTGGTCACTTAATTATCTATTCATGATGTTCTGTAATGGTTTTTGACACACTTAATTATATATAATGCACACAGATGAATCGGCAATGGATGTACGGTGACAGACACACCTCCGAGTACATTAAGGGCGTGCATGATTTTCTCAAAGTGGCTGAGGCAAACAAGCAGAATGGTTTTATGTGTTGTCCATGCCCTAAATGTGGGAATACGAAGTCTTACTCTGACTGGAAAATCCTTCACACCCACCTGCTTTACAAGGGTTTCATGCCACACTATAATGTTTGGATGAGGCACGGAGAAATAGGGGTTATGACGGAAGACGGCGAAGAAGAAGAGGACGATGACAACTATGTGCCCCCTGAATACGGTGATGCTGCAACGGGGGAAGCTGCTGAAGATCAAGAGGAACCAGACGATGTGCCCAATGATGCTGCAACGGGGGAAGCTGCTGAAGATCAAGAGGAACCAGTGCCCGATGATGATGATCTCCGCCGGGTCATTGTCGATGCAAGGACGCAATGCGAAAGTCAAAAGGAGAAGCTGAAGTTTGACCGCATGTTAGAGGATCACAAAAAAGGGTTGTACCCCAATTGCGAAGATGGCAACACAAAGCTCGGTACCGTACTGGAATTGCTGCAGTGGAAGGCAGAGAATGCTGTGCCTGACAAAGGATTTGAGAAGCTATTGAAAATATTAAAGAAGAAGCTTCCAAAGGATAACGAATTGCCCGACAGTACATACGCAGCAAAGAAGGTCGTACGCCCTCTAGGATTGGAGGTGCAGAAGATACATGCATGCCCTAATGACTGCATCCTCTACCGCGGTGCGTACAAGGATCTGAAGGCATGCCCAGTATGCGGTGCATTGCGGTATAAGATCAGACGACATGACCCTGGTGATGTTGACGGCGAGCCCCCCAGGAAGAGGGTTCCTGCGAAGGTGATGTGGTATGCTCCTATAATACCACGGTTGAAACGTCTGTTCAGAAACGAAGAGCATGCCAAGTTGATGCGATGGCACAGTGAGGACCGTAAGAAAGACGGGAAGTTGAGAGCACCCGCTGACGGGTCGCAGTGGCGAAAAATCGAGAGAAAGTACTAGGCTGAGTTTGCAGCTGACCCAAGGAATGTATGGTTTGGTTTAAGCGCGGATGGCATTAATCCTTTCGGGGAGCAGAGCAGCAATCACAGCACCTGGCCCGTGACTCTATGTATGTATAACCTTCCTCCTTGGATGTGCATGAAGCGAAAGTTCATTATGATGCCAGTTCTCATCCAAGGCCCTAAGCAACCCGGCAACGACATTGATGTGTACCTAAGGCCATTAGTTGAAGAACTTTTACAGCTGTGGAATGGAAATGGTGTACGTACGTGGGATGAGCACAAACAGGAGGAATTTAACCTGCACGCGTTGCTGTTTGTAATCATCAACGATTGGCCCGCTCTCAGTAACCTTTCAGGACAGACAAACAAGGGATACCACGCATGCACGCACTGTTTAGATGACACTGAAAGTATATACCTGGACAAATGCAGGAAGAATGTGTACCTGGGCCATCGTCGATTTCTTCCGGCCAACCATCAATGTCGAAAGAAAGGCAAGCATTTCAAAGGCGAGGCAGATCACTGAAAGAAGACCACCATGCGTACCGGTGATCACATACTTGCTATGGTCAATGATTTACACGTAATCTTTGGAAAGGGTCCCGGCGGACTAGCTGTTCCGAATGACGCTGAGGGACACGCACCCATGTGGAAGAAGAAATCTATATTTTGGGACCTACCCTACTGGAAAGACCTAGAGGTCCGGTCTTTAATCGATGTGATGCACGTGACGAAGAACCTTTGCGTGAACCTGCTAGGCTTCTTGGGCGTGTATGGGAAGACAAAAGATACACCTGAGGCACGGGAGGACCTGCAACGTTTGCACGAAAAAGACGGCATGCCTCCGAAGCAGTATGAAGGTCCTGCCAGCTACGCTCTTACGAAAGAAGAGAAAGAAATCTTCTTTGAATGCCTGCTCAGTATGAAGGTCCCGACTGGCTTCTCGTCGAATATAAAGGGAATAATAAATATGCCAGAGAAAAAGTTTCAGAACCTAAAGTCTCATGACTGCCACGTGATTATGACGCAACTGCTTCCGGTTGCATTGAGGGGGCTTCTACCGGAAAACGTCCGATTAGCCATCGTGAAGCTATGTGCATTCCTCAATGCAATCTCTCAGAAGGTGATCGATCCAGAAATCATACCAAGGCTAAGGAGTGATGTGGCGCAATATCTTGTCAGTTTCGAGCTGGTGTTCCCACCATCCTTCTTCAATATCATGACGCACGTCCTAGTTCATCTAGTCGACAAGATTGTCATTCTGGGGCCCGTATTTCTACACAATATGTTCCCCTTTGAGAGGTTCATGGGAGTCCTAAAGAAATATGTCCGTAACCGCGCTAGGCCAGAAGGAAGCATCTCCATGGGCCATCAAACAGAGGATGTCATTGGGTTTTGTGTTGACTTCATTCCTGGCCTTAAGAAGATAGGTCTCCCTAAATTGAGGTATGAGGGGAGACTGACTGGAAAAGGCACGCTAGGAGCGGACTCAATAATATGCAGGGACGGGCATTCTTGGTCTCAAGCACACTACACAGTTCTACAGAACTCTACCTTGGTGACCCCGTATGTCACTGAACACAAGAATAATCTGTGCTCCAAACACCCGGAGCAGTGCGACGACTGGATTACATGTGAACACATCAGGACTTTTAGCAGTTGGTTGGAAACACGTCTCAGAGGTGACAACACTGTTTGTGATGAGCTGTACACGTTGTCCAGGGGACCATCTTTGACTGTATTGACTTACTAAGTATACGAGATAAATGGGAATACATTTTACACGATCGCCCAAGATCAAAAAAGCACCAACCAAAACAGCGGTGTCCGCTTTGATGCAGCAACCGAGAGGGGAAATGACACATATTATGGTTACATAGTGGACATATGGGAACTTGACTACGGACATGATTTTAAGGTCCCTTTATTTAAGTGCAAATGGGTCAATCTGTCAGGAGGCGGGTTACAGGTAGACCCACAGTACGGAATGCAACAGTGGATCTGAAAAATCTTGGGTACACTGACGAACCGTTCGTCCTAGTCAATGATGTGGCACAGGTTATCTATGTGAAGGACATGTCTACCAAGCCGAGAAAAAGAAAAGATAAGGAAGCGAATACATCATACGATGAGCCAAAGCGCCACATAGTTCTTTCAGGAAAAAGGGACATCGTGGGAGTGGAGGGCAAGACAGACATGTTTGAAAATTATGAAAAGTTTCATGAAATTCCTCCCTTCAAAGTCAAGGCTGACCCAAGCATCCTGATAAACGATGAAGATTATCCATGGTTACGGCGCAATAAGAAAATGACACAAGCGAAGAAAAAGTGAAGACTTTCTCCTGCAACTATTATGATGATACCATGCCAACTTTGTAACAGACGAGTATGATACCATTGTCCGTTTTGTACACGAAGTGCATCCAGTTTTTGCCGTAACCCTCTCAACTTTCTTGCACATGCTATGTGGATGAAATGATGATACCATGCCAACTTTCAACCTTTTTAGAGTTCATATGAAATGCTTTTCAATTTCAGGGTCTTATAGCTCAAAATAATCAATAAATGCATGAAAAATAAGAAATGAAGACAGAAAGCGTTGAAAATTGATGATGTGGCTTTGAATGGTGCATTTTGAACACACAAAAAGTCAGGAGTTCAAATAAGTTTAAAAAAATGAAATCCCTTTGTAACAGACGAGTTTCCGTATGAAATCCTGATACTTCGAAAGAGATTGTCCGTTTTGTACACGAAGTGCATCCAGTTTTTGCCGTAACCCTCTCAACTTTCTTGCACATGCTATGTGGATGAAATGATGATACCATGCCAACTTTCAACCTTTTCAGAGTTCATTTGAAATGCTTTTCAATTTCAGGGTCTTATAGCTCAAAATAATCAATAAATGCATGAAAAATAAGAAATGAAGACAGAAAGGGTTGAAAATTGATGATGTGGCTTTGAATGGTGCATTTTGAACACACAAAAAGTCAGGAGTTGAAATAAGTTTTAAAAAATGAAATCCCTTTGTAACAGACGAGTTTCCGTATGAAATCCTGATACTTCGAAAGAGATTGTCCGTTTTGTACACGAAGTGCATCCAGTTTTTGCCGTAACCCTCTCAACTTTCTTGCACATGCTATGTGGATGAAATGATGATACCATGCCAACTTTCATCCTTTTCAGAGTTCATTTGAAATGCTTTTCAATTTCAGGGTCTTATAGCTCAAAATAATAAATAAATGCATGAAAAATAAGAAATGAAGTCAGAAAGGGTTGAAAATTGATGATGTGGCTTTGAATGGTGCATTTTGAACACACAAAAAGTCAGGAGTTGAAATAAGTTTTAAAAAATGAAATCCCTTTGTAACAGACGAGTTTCCGTATGAAATCCTGATACTTCGAAAGAGATTGTCCGTTTTGTACACGAAGTGCATCCAGTTTTTGCCGTAACCCTCTCAACTTTCTTGCACATGCTATGTGGATGAAATGATGATACCATGCCAACTTTCAACCTTTTCAGAGTTCATTTGAAATGCTTTTCAATTTCAGGGTCTTATGGCTCAAAATAATAAATAAATGCATGAAAAATAAGAAATGAAGTCAGAAAGGGTTGAAAATTGATGATGTGGCTTTGAATGGTGCATTTTGAACACACAAAAAGTCAGGAGTTCAAATAAGTTTTAAAAAACGAAATCCCTTTGTAACAGACGAGTTTCCGTATGAAATCCTGATACTTCGAAAGAGATTGTCCGTTTTGTACACGAAGTGCATCCAGTTTTTGCCGTAACCCTCTCAACTTTCTTGCACATGCTATGTGGATGAAATGATGATACCATGCCAACTTTCAACCTTTTCAGAGTTCATTTGAAATGCTTCTCAATTTTAGGGTATTATAGCTCAAAATAATCAGTAAATGCATGAAAAATGGTGCATGAAAAATAACAAATAAAATAAATAAGTAATTAGAAACAAAATAATATAAACTTTAATAAAATATATAAGTACAAACAAAATAAAATAAACTTTAATAACATAAATAAAATTTATGAAACTAAAATTATCAAAGTATTTTCTGTTCAAAACATTATAAGCAATCTCTAGTATTATTGAAACTAAAATTATATAAAATTGATGCAACTAAAATTATCTGAGTATTTTCTGTTCAAAATCATTGAAAGCAAAATAAATTTTCATAAATAACTTTTTTTGTTAGAAACTTCAATAGCAAAAAGAATTATCATAAAGTAAAATAAATAAGTAATTAGAAACAAAATAAAAGAAAACAAATAAGTTTTTTATTGTAAGTAGAAACAAAACAAAATGAATAAAGCAAAAAACAGGCAAAAAAATAAAAAATATGCCACCTACTGGGCCACCACGGCCTGAATACGACTAGAAACCCATCGATGGGCCAGGATTCAGGCCCGCAGAAGGCCCATCAGGCATAGCAGTGACAATTAGGCTCGTAAGCTTGCAATGGAGAGGAGATCGAGAGGGGAGTGGCAGTGGGGCTTATAAACCACTGCGCGCCCCTCTCAACTAGCGAGGTGGGACTAAACTTTCGACGCGGGCGCAGCAGCACAAGGCCTTTGGTCCCGGTTGGTGGCACCAACCGGGACTAAAGGAGGTGCATTGGTACCGGTTGGTGGCACTAACCGGTACCAATGCCCCCCCTTTAGCCAACCGGGACCAAAGGCCGCTGCTTCCCGCCCTTTGGGCTGCTGAAAAGAGGCCTTTGGTCCCGGTTGGTGGCACCAACCGGGACTAAAGGGTGTCTTTGGTCCCGGTTGCTGCTATGAACCGGGACCAAAGGCCTGGGTATATAAGTAGCACTTAGGAAAATTTGACGAACTCATCGCCAGTTCCCCCGACGACGCTGAGCTCATCGACGCCGCCAGGCTGCCCAGATCGATGCCGTACGTTGCCCCGACGCTGCCCGCCACCCAGACGCCGTCCGCGTGCCGCCCCGACGCCGTCCGCGCGACCCATCGTCGCCCCTGCCCCGTCGCCGCTAGGCTGCCCCGACGCGGCCCGCCGCCCCCGCCGACGCCATCGTCATCGCCCGCGCCCATCGTCGCCGTCGCCGTCGCCCACGCCCGTCGTCGCCGTCGCTGCGGGGAAGCACCACGCCGGCTCCCGCGACCCGTTCATCCCCGAGGCCGTTCGTCCGCCGCCGCACCGATTCCGGCCGGCGACCTCGACCCCTCCACGCGCTATGAGCCCCTGCCTCCTCCCCTGTCCTTCTCATTGTCGTCCCCGCATGCCATCCGTAAGCGCGCGCCACCGCCAACCATCATCGCCGTCGCCGACCACCGGCATATTTTTCATTTTTTTGTTACGATGTATGTATGTATGTATGTTCACTGTATAATGCTCTGTATATGCTGTATAATGCTCGTTTTTGCATTTTTTTGTTACCAAGGTCTATTTTTTGGTGATATGTATGTTCATATGCTCATTAATATTTAAGAAAATGTTCATATGTAACATTTAAGAAAAAAAGTAAATGTATGTATGTTCATATGCAAAGAATTATTTTTGGATGAAATGAGATGAGATGAGATGTGTTTTGTGTTGGAGAAGAAAAGAGAGAGAAGGAAGAAGGAAGACGAAGGAAAAGAGGGTCGAGGTGGGGGTCGATATACCCCCTCCCTGATAACATTTTTTTCCATTTATATATGCAAAAGTTACCTTTTTAGAAACGTTTTATGTATCTAGCTAGGAAAGGAAGAAGAAGAAAAAAATTGAGGAAAAAGGAAAATAAGAAGACGAAGAAAGGAGAAGAAGAGGAGAGGAAGAAGAGGACAAATAAATAAGAAGAAAAAAGAAAAAAAAAAGAAGAGGAGAAGAAGAAATTCTATTTTCTCTTCTTCTCCTCTATTCCTTTCTTCTTCTCCTCTTTTTTTTCTTCCTTTTTTCTTCAATCTTCTCCTCTATTAATATCTTTTTCTCCTCTTTTTATTTCTTCTTCGTCTTCTTATTTTTTATCGGATATGTCGTTGTCGATATACCCCGTGTCCCGATAACTACAACACGAAAGGGTGGGGTTCGACCTACCCCCTCCCCGATAACATTATTTTCCCATGTATGTATGTTGTCGTTGTTGATATAACCCCCTCCCGGATAACTTCGACCGTGATAACTTATACCACGGGAGCACCCCCCAGCCCTCTCGCTCGACCAAAACTCTCGAGGACACCCAAACCCTAGAAAAAAATGATGTCGGTCTCCTACCCCCTCCCGCCGCGCCCCTACCCTTGAAGCGTTGCCGAGGCCACCCCAAACCCGAAATAAGCTAGGTCTACGTTTCCACTAATATATCCACCTGCTGTCATGTTTGTGTAATAATTGCCATGTTGTAATATTTGCAGAAACAATGGAGCACGGACGAGACGAGGAAGCAGAAGAGGTGTTGGGGGACATAATCATAGCCGGAGGTGATGTCTTGTCGTATCTTAACGACAATGATGGTCTGGAAGAACAGGGTGAAGAAGCAGGCTACGGTGATCGAAGAGTGGAGGAGGAAAGACATGATTATGATGGCTCCGGTGACCCAATGCTGGTGCAAGAAGGAGGCCGTGGTGATGGCTCCGGTGACCGAACAGAGTCCGTCCAGGTAAATATATTAGTTAAGCCTGTGCTGACTAGCTAATTGATGCATTCATTGTTTTGGTATGTACACATATTAATTAACACTCGTCTTTCTTCTTTTTTCTAGCCCTCCGGATCGAGCACAACTTCGGTAAAGAGACGAGGCCTGAAAAGAAAGTTGCACTCAGATGAAAGGTTTGAGATCACAGCAATCGTGCGCGACGGCCAACCGATTGAACCCATCCGGACAAAGGATGCATTTGCTGCTCAGTGCGGGGTTCTAGTTAGGGACAAGATCCCGATCAGCATCCACCAATGGTATAAGCCTAAGAAGGAAGACCCTGAGGTGTCTTATGTTAATGATATGCAGAAAGATGATCTTTGGACTGAGCTGAAGGCAAATTTCACCCTACCGCCAGAGGAGGATCCGGAGAAGCCAATTAAAGAGCAATTAATCAAGTCTCATGATCTTAAGAAGATGGCAGACCTATTCAGGAGGTGGAAGAATGAGCTGAAAACGTTTGTCGACAAAGAAGAGACACCAGAATTCATCGGCAAATATGAGAAGATTGGAGATCACTGGCGCGCATTTGTGGCCCACAAGACATCGGAAAAGAGTAAGAAGTTGTGAGCGACAAACAAGAAAAATGCTGCGAAGAAGAAGCTTCACCATCGCACGGGGTCAGGTGGCTACCTCAAAGCCCGGCCTAAGTGGGCCAAGGCTGAGAATGATCTGCTTGATAAAGGGATCCAACCAGAGACAATGAACTGGCCAGACCGTTGCTGGACTTGGTTCTTCGGGGCTGGCGGAACCTTGGACCCTGTATCAGGGAACTGCGTTTGGACGGACGAGCTTTTGAGAATACCAGTCAAGAGGCTTCAGCACTATATCGTTGCAGCGCAGCAAGGGATGTTCGTTCTAGACAGAGAGAACGACGAGCTCACAATGGCCGTCGGGAATCCTGAGCACCCTGGACGGACACGAGGCACGCCAGGCTCCGTTCCGTGGAAGGCTGGTTTTCCGGACGCAGGTGGTTACAAAAGCCAGGAGAGGAGGAAAAAAGTGGAGCAGACCCAAATTCAGAAGCTGCATGAAAGGGTTCAAGCGCTAGAGGAACGAGACGTAGCTCGTAGCAATCGACCTGCCGAAACTACCCCTGAAGCAACCCCGCCATCTCAGCGGAGAAGCAGCGTGGCTTCCACCGAGCTGCTTCAGCCGGAGCATGTCTTGACGGCTCCTGCTAGCTACCCCATGGATGCTATCACGGAGTCTCAACATTGCCACCTTATGACGCAATGGCAGAACTTCAAAGTCAAGGCGGCTGTCGGCTCTGTTCGACCTCCTGAACCCGGCGCAACTTTTCACTGTCGTCCGATTCCAGAAGGATATGCTAGGGTGACGGTGGACGAAATAACGGAGGGATTTGAGGACCTCCAGCTTGACCACCCTACCGGTGAAGGGGAGACTCGGCTGGGTTCTGCTCTGAAGACTCCATGCCTATGGCGGAAGTAACTCATCAACCTTCCGAACTGGACGCCTCCGGCGAGTAAGGGCACTCCGCCTCGTCCTCCGCCTCCTCCTCCGGCGAGTGATCAGGGCACTCAGCCTCCTCCTCCGGCGCGTGGTGGCGCTCCGCCTCCTCCTCCGGTGAGTGATCAGGGCACTCAGCCTCCTTCTTCGACGCGTGGCGGCACTCTGCCTCCTTCTCCGTCTGCGCCGGCGCGCCCGAGCAGCCATCCTCCTCCTTCTTCGCCTCGTCAGCAAGGGCGGAAGAGACCCGCCGCCACTCCGGCTGCTCCGGCACGTCGTAGTCCTTCTCCTCCGCCTCGTAAGCAAGGAAAGAAGACAGCCGCAGCCGCTCCGTCTGCTCTGCCGGCGTCTAGCAGTACAGCCAGAGGCGGGAGGCAATACAGATTCGGTCCTTCTCTGAAGACTCCAGAGAAGTTACCATACGAGAGGACCGAGGAGGAAACCACGAAGATCGTGCGAGCCGAAGTGACGAACTTCTTTGAAGGGGTGAAAGCAAAGAAACGTCCACCTCCGGAGGAGAAGGTAGATCCGGTGAAAGCGAAGCGCACTTTGGCTGCCCTGACAAAACCACCAAAGTCTCCGCCGAGAGGCAACTATGAGCGCATTATTGCAAAGACATTTGTTGAAGCGGAGCGGTCGGGAAGTACAGTCAGTGATCAAAGGTTAAAAGAACGACGAGCTGGGAAAAAAATTGCCCAGCTCGGCGAACAAGTGAACCAATCGTGCCCCCCGCTCAAGGTGTCTAGCGACATCGTCGCTAATGATCCGAGGATGGTGCTCGGTTATAGCAATCTTGGAGATTACCTGCCCGACGATGTACATTATGATTTCTTGGAGGTGGACGAACACAAATACCATTACGGGAAGCCTCTCGTCAAAGATGAAAGATCTCTAACAACGATGATGCGAAGATTACATGATTGGTACATGAAAACCTGCAGAGAGTCTGGGGGGAGGATACTTTGACGCTGAGAGTTAAAGAGGAGCATAACCTCGTTGGAATTGAACTGTTGAATGTTCCATTTGAGGAGTTCTTTCAGGTTTTCAATCAAAAGGCCCTCGATAAATCAACAGTCACTTGCTACTATCTGTAAGTAGTACTACTTCTGTCATTAAGTCTCTCTATATAGGTCAGCTCTTTCATTGCATGTATTTATAATTATCCTCACTATATTATGCAGATTGAAGATCGCCGAATTGAAGAAAAGACAAATCGGTGATATTGGGTTCATTAACACAAATCTCATAGATGCAACTGAGGTTAAATATCATGCCGAAAATACTGAGGCCAACTTGCTACGATCGTTGGTAATAAATGAAAACAAAGATATAATACTCTTTCCTTACAACTTCAAGTGAGTGTTACTGTCTTGTGCATATTCGGTTTCCCTTATTAGTCCAGGTTATAGTAATGTAATTGATGACTTATGCATGCGTGCGCAGCTTCCACTATATTCTCCTAGAGATTAAGCTTGAGCAGGGAGTAGTAACCGTCTTAGACTTGAGACGAAAAGATCCCCAGGACTATGCAGACATGACTCAAATGCTCGAGAAGTAAGTTAAATCGATCATTATCCACCATATCAGCAACTTTGTTCATTTCCTGATATCAAGTAATTGTTTTCTTTGTCTGGCAGGGTTTGGAGAAAATTCACCAAAAAAGCTCCGGGACTGCCGAAGAAGCTGCAATTTAGACACCCGAAAGTATGTACTATAGTAGCATGTTCCGCGCATCTCCTAGTGATTCAAGCGCTAGTTTCATCAATACCATTTAGCATGCTTGCTTATCAGTTTGATTGACCTCTATTTCTTGTAAAGTGGTTGTGGCAGGAACAAGGGAATGATTTCTATGGATACTACGTTTGCGAGTCCATCCGCCACACGACCTGTGAGCGGGGCTACTCTGACGAACAATATGAAGTGCGTAAGCAATAATATTCACAATTTTATTTTATTACCATCATTTGTGTTGAGTTTCATTTATTCATATATATATGTATTGACCCCGTTCTTCAAATTAGATCTTTCGGATGCGGGATGAACTCCTAGCACCAGATCGTATGCGAGCAATTCAAGAGGAATTGGCGGCATTCTTCCTTGACCACGTGATCGCTGAAAACGGAGAATATTATGTGGACCCTGTGTTCATATATAATTAGGAGATTATATTGTAAGAGATAATTATTGTATATATGTAGCCGGTAGTGTCGGATAGATATACGAGAACTTGTTGTTCGACCAATCTCTCGGAGAAGGAGAGGTGGTCGATATCACTTCTCTCTGTATGCATATGGTCATGACGATCTTCTGTTTCCTTCATTTGCTTACTAGCTAGCATGTCTAATCCTCTCTATACGTATATAGTACGTAGCGTCGACCAAGCACGGAGATAAGAGAGGACACTTTTCTCTATTAATTAGCTAGCTAACACAATATATGAAACACCTAAATTAACCCCCCAAAACCCCCAAACCCCCCCCCTTTCAAAAAAAAAAAAAAAAAAACCCCAGCCCCTGAAATGCTGACGCGTGGATGCCTATTGGTCCCGGTTAGTGCCACCAACCGGGACCAAAGGCCCTCCCGCCTTGGCTCGCCGCACCGGCCACGTGGAGGCCCATCTGTCCCGGTTCGTGTAAGAACCGGGACTAAAGGGCTAGGGCATTAGTAACGACCCTTTAGTCCCGGTTCAAAAACCTAGATAAAAGGCCCTTACCAACCGGGACAGATGACCCTTTTTCTACTAGTGGTACCGCTACGCTCCGTTTTTTGTCATCTCTACAATGTGTGGAGAATCGAGGCATGTTTACGGTGGTGTGTACACGCTTGGAGGCCACGGCGAAGGATACTTTTACCCGACATGGATGGCAGCATGATCATAGGATTGGCCCTCCTACGCCTTAGGCGTTATACAGTCTTCACATGATTACTTGTATTCCGCCTTTTTTTCTTTTCTTTTTTGGACTTGAACTTGGTTATGACTGTGTGCATCTCAGTTATGCAAAGGCCGGGTGTAATGCTTTAACCTTTTAAGAAATAAAACGGCCTTTATCGAGAAAAAAAAGCAACCCCCTCTCCCTTCACTTTTCCCTCTCGTGCAGATATCCCTAGCGCCGCCTGCCGCCATTGTTCCCTCTCCCAACGCCGCCGCCTTAGGAGTGATGCCGATAGGCGATGAATATTCTCGTCGTTCCCCATCCTCCAAATGTAACCTTTCATGAAACACTAAATTCCCACATGGATGATCTGCCAATTAAAGGACGAACCCTTCTTTAATTCTGCATTCGGAATGTCACCTCAGGGAAAATATCTCGACCTTAGCACCTTTGCACACAGAGAGTCGTGTTCACATAGTAATCGCCAAACTTGTTTAACAAGCATAGGGAGATTAAAACATGGAATATATCTGAAACTCATGCCACCCATTTTCTTTGGGATGCACATTTTCCACCACGCAAACCAATGTATATGCTTCTTCACGTATTCATCTCCCCACTAGTAAGTGGTCATATATAGCATATGTGATCCCTTTTCTTATCTTTTTAGGAAGCATGAAGACTGACATGGCATACGTAGGAGTACACCCTAAGCCACCGCCTTAATCACAACCTCTTTCCCCCATAAGAAAGATTTTTTTCCTTGTAACCCCCTAAACTCTTACAAACTCTATCAATAAGATCTTGAAAACTATCTGACCGCTGGACACCAACAGATCTCCTCCCTTGTCTCCGCATCTGTACAAGGGCTAAAGAAAATGCTGGATTTCGCATCACTTGCGAATTGTCCATACATCGCATAATAAGTTTGCAACACATTCCGCAGAGTATGTACATTGTGCCGGTCTGCCCTCATCGAAATAAGTGAATCATCGGAGAATAGAAGGTGTGTGATCGAGGCGGGCCCATGAAGTACTTTGACACCGCATACGTTACCAGATTCCTCCTCATGCATCAACAAATTGGATAACCCTTTGGCACACAACAAAACTAGATACACTGAAATTGGGTCACGCTGGTGAAGCCCTCTCCAAGGGAAACAAATTTATGTTTCCTCTCCATTGACCCAGACTTGATATTGTACAGAAGAAACACAAGACAGTCATCTTAACCCACGCAGGGTCAAAACCCAGACGAAGAAGAATCCTCTCTAGAATACCCCACTCAACTCTGTTGTAAGCCTTGTGCATATCTATTTTAATAGCACACAATCCAAACTTCCCCATCTTCCTTTTCTTGATAGTAACATAGGACTCATAAGCCAGTAGGACATTATGAGTAATCAAGCAACCTGGCATGAAGGCACTTTGATTGGAATAAATAATCTCTAGTAATATGAGCTTAAGACGTCATGCAAGCACCTGAGAGATAACCTTATAAATAAAACTACAATGACTGATCGGACGATACTTGGTTACCTCCTGCGGGTTATCAACTTCTGGAATGAACACTATGGTGGTGCCGTTCCAATCTCCCAGCATCTGGCCAGAATTAAGTGCCGGCAAAACTTCATCCGTGAGACCATCACCTAGAATGGACCAATACTGTTTAAAGAATATAGCTTGAAAACTGTCCGGTCCAGGTGAAAACTGTCCGGTCCAGGTCCCTTTAGATCACCAATACTAAAATGAGCATTTTTCTACTTCCTCCCATCATTCATTGTCTGAGTAACATAGGGGTTAATCTTATGAATAACCTCGTCATCCGCGTCGACAGTTTTCCTAGCAAAAAGCTGCTGGAAATACGCATTAATATGTTGGTGCAACTCTGACTTGTCTTCTATCCAAATGCCATTGCCATCTTTTAGTTTCTTGATTAGGTTAATTTTGCTTTCTCATTGATGCAAAACTCAGAAAAAACGACGTGTTCCGATCACCACACATCAACCAATTGGCATGACTCCGTTGCAAATATTGTATTTCCTCCATCTCATGTATATGCTCAATCTGCAACTGTAATTCTTGCTGTCGGGTAGTTGCCTCATCCGAAAGGGCGCCAGCCATCACTTTGTTTAGTTCTTATTGCAGGGCACACTACTGCCTCTTCGGCTCCTTCAGTGTTTCTTGTCCCATGCATGCCGGGCTCCATGCATAACTTTCATTTGCTGGGCCAGGCTAGGTCAAGAAATGCGTCCTCCCATGCCTTCCCGACGACGTCTTCAACTGTTTCCTCCAACAGCCAACATGCTTCAAACATTTTCCTTCTCCTTGGCGTAGGAGAAATAGGATCAACCAAGTATTCTGCTGGAATTTTGTCTATTTTGGACCTAGCCCAATAGCAGTTTTAGAAATTCCTAATAAATCCTAGACGCCCATGCAGCCCATTCGTGCAAGGCAAGAGGTGGAACTAAAGTTTAGTCCCACATTGCTAGTTTAGAGGGAGTTGGACCTCTTTATAAGGGAGGCTCTTTCTCCATATGTATGAGAATGAGAACAAGAGGGACATCCACGCGCGCTCCTCCTCCGCCACCCGCCTCGGCACGCCGCGCATGTTTGTTTCGTCTCCCTCGTTCTCTTCAGCTCCTGGCGCAGCCTCTCGCCTCCTTCTCTTGTGCCTATAAAAGGGAGGTCGCTCCTCTCAGAGATACGCACCAGAACTTCTTCTTACTCTCGCCACAAGTTCCTGAGCACTACGCAGCTGGTACGTTCTTCCCCATCCCGGCTTATATGAAGATGCTAATTACCTTCTCTTTGTCAAATCGCATGCCTTGTTTTATCACTGCTATACTAGTCATGCTTTATCTAGTATTTCTGTTAATAAAATCATTCGGAAAATTGCTCCTATTTCCAACAATCCAAAAACCTTTTATAGGCAATTTACACCAACTGGTTTTGCTGCTTCCATGAGACCTCCTATGTTTGAGGGTATCCACTATAAGAGGTGGCGCGTGAGAGCAGTCTTATCTTTTCAAACCATGAGTTGCTATGCCGCCACTCTTGGCAAACCTGAAGGGGAGCATGATGCCCAACAGGAACAAGCTTTTCAGAAAATGGATACTCTGTTTAAGGCTGCTCTCTTGAGTGTTCTTGGTGAGAACATAGTTGATGCGTATGCGTCAATTGACAATGGAAAAGTTATGTGGGACGCACTCGAGGCCAAGTTTGGGGTCTCGGATGCTGGCACTGAGCTGTACATCATGGAGCAATTCTATGATTACAAGATGACTGAAGAGCGCTCCGTGGTTGAGCAAGCTCATGAGATACAGTCATTTGCTAGAGAACTTGAGCACTTCAATTGTATGCTACCGGACAAGTTTGTTGCCGGAGGTATCATAACTAAGCTTCCTCCTTCATGGAGGAACTTTTCTACCTTACTGAAGCATAAGAGACAGGAGTTTTCCGTTCCGGATCTCATTGGTACTTTTGATGTGGAAGAAAAGGCGAGAGCAAAGGACACATGTGCTCGAGGTATTGAGGGAGGATCTAGTGCCAATCTGGTACAGAAGGAGAACTTCCAGCCCCACGAGTTCAAGAACAAGGGCAAGTTTGATGGTAAAGCAAAGTTTGATGGGAAGAACAAGGATGTACATCACAAGAACTTCAAGAAGAAGAATGACAAAAGAAAGGTGTTTGTCATGTGTGTGGGGATCCTGATCATTGGGCTCCTAGTTGCCCTAATCGCTATGACAAGCGTCATCCTGGGAAAGGCGGCAAGACCACTAATGTTGTCATTGGAGACATTGACATGAAGGATGCTGGGTATGGTATATTTCCCACTATTCTTTCAGTATGTCATTCTCCTGATTGGTTGATTGACACGAGTGCTAATGTGCATGTATGCGGTGATATTTCCATGTTTCGTCTTATCAGACCGCAGGGACTTCAACCGTGCTGATGGGCAATGGTTCAAGTGCTTTTGTTCATGGTGTTGGCACGGTCGATCTGAAGTTTACTTCGGGAAGATCGTGCGGCTGAAGAACGTGCATTATGTCCCCTCCGTCAATAAAAATCTTGTTAGCGGATCTCTTCTGTGTAGAGATGGCTACAAGCTTGTCTTTGATTCGAATAAATTTGTAATATCCAAGTATGGAACCTTTGTTGGTAAAGGCTATGAGTAAGGAGGCCTGTTTCATTTATCCTTATCAGACGTTTGAAATAAAGTTGTTAATCATAATTGCAAGAATACTGACAAATGTGTGGCATTCACGTCTTTGTCATGTTAACTTTGGTTGCATGTCGCGACTAGCCAAATTGAACTTAATCCCTAGTTTCACCACTGTCAAGGGATCTAAGTGTCAAGTTTGTGTGCAAGCTAAGCAACCTCGTAAGTCTCACACGACTGCGGAAACGAGAAATCTTGCACCACTAAAGCTCATACATTCAGATCTATGTGAAATGAATGGTGTTTTGACAAAAGGTGGAAAGAAATATTTCATGACGTTAATTGACGACTCCACTAGATACTGCCGTGTGTATCTTCTGAAATCTAAGGATGAGGCTTTGAACTTTTTCAGGATCTATAAAGCTGAAGTGGAAAACCAACTTGATCGGAAAATCAAGAGGCTTAGGTCCGACCGTGGTGGAGAGTATTTTTCCAATGAATTTGATGCTTTTTGTGCGTAACATGGTATAATCCATGAGAGGACGCCTCCCTATTCACCTCAGTAAAATGGGGTGGCCGAAAGAAAGAACCGTACTCTAACATATTTTGTTAACGCCATGTTAGACACATCGGGTCTCTCCAAGGAATGGTGGGGGGAGGCGATATTGACTGCATGTCATGTCCTAAACCGAGTTCCCACAAAGAATAAAGAGATGACTCCATTTGAGGAATGGGAGAAGAAATGATTAAAACTCTCTTATCTACGAACCTGGGGTTGTTTGGCGAAAGTCAATGTGCCAATTCCAAAGAAGCGCAAGCTTGGACCAAAGACCGTGGATTGTGTTTTCCTGGGATATGCTTTTCATAGCATTGGTTATAGATTCTTGGTTGTAAAATCTGAGGTACCTGACATGCATGTCGGTACGATCATGGAGTCGAATGATGCGACTTTCTTTGAAGATATCTTTCCAATGAAGGATATGGCTACCTCATCTAATTAGGAGATGCTAGTTCATCGAATCAGGAACCAGTTACAATTACCGAACCTGCCATTTTGATGGAACACTTTCAAAGTCCTGTGGAGGAGAACAATGAAGTTCCTACTAGGAGCAAGAGACAGAGGACTGCAAAGTCCTTTGGTGATGATTTTCTTGTGTATCTCACAGATGCACTCCCAGTTCTATTTCAGAGGCCTATGCATCTAAAGATGCTGACTACTGGAAGGAAGCGGTTCGTAGCGAGATGGATTCTATCTTGGCGAATGAAACTTGGGAGATAACTGATCGTCCTTATGGGTGCAAACCTACAGGATGCAAATGGGTATTCAAGAAGAAGCTTAGGCCTGATGGTACTATTGAAAAGTACAAGGCTCGGCTCGTGGCTAAGGGTTATACCCAAAAGGAAGGTGAAGACTTCTTTGATACTTACTCACCCGTGGCTCGACTGACCACTATTCGAGTTCTACTTTCACTCGCTGTCTCACATGGTCTTCTCGCTCATCGAATGGATGTTAAGACTGCTTTCCTAAATGGAAAGTTGGACGAAGAAATTTATATGAAACAACCAGATGGGTTTGTACTAGATGGTCAGGAAGGAAAAGTGTGCAAGTAGCTGAACTCTTTGTATGGACTCAAGCAAGCACCCAAACAGTGGCATGAGAAGTTTGAAAGAACTTTAAACAGCTGCAGGCTTTGTTGTAAACGAAGCTGACAAATGTGTGTACTATCACCATGGTGGGGGCGAGGGAGTTATCCTTTGCTTGTATGTTGACGACATACTGATTTTCGGAACAAATCTGAATGTTATTAAGGAGGTCAAGGATTTCCTATCCCGTTGTTTTGAGATGAAGGATTTAGGAGTGGCTGATGTCATTTTGAACATCAAGTTGTTGAGAGACGATGATGGTGGGATTACATTGCTTCAATCTCACCATGTGAATAAGATCTTGAGTCGCTTTGGCTATAGTGAGTGCAAGCCCTCTCCAACACCATATGATGCGAGTGTGTTACTTCGAAAGAATCAAAGAATTGCTAGAGATCAATTGAAATATTCTCAGATTATTGGCTCGCTTATGTACTTAGCCAGTGCTACAAGACCTGACATCTCTTTTGCTGTTAGCAAACTGAGTTGGTTTGTCTCAAAACCAGGAGATGTGCATTGGAAAGCTCTAGAGAGAGTTTTGCGTTATTTGAAAGGCACTGCGAATTATGGATTTCACTACACCGGGCACCCAAAGGTGCTTGAAGGGTATAGTGACTCAAACTGGATCTCAGATGCTGATGAGATAAAGGCCACGAGCGGTTATGTATTCACTCATGGAGGTGGCGCTGTATCTTGGAAGTCTTGCAAGCAGACCATCTTAACGAGGTCAACAATGGAAGTAGAACTCACAACACTAGATACAGCTACGGTCGAAGCAGATTGGCTTCGTCGGCTCTTGAATGACTTGCTGGTTGTTGAGAAACCTGTACCGGGAATCCTTATGAAGTGCGACAATCAAACTGTAATCATGAGAGTGAGCAGCTCAAAGGATAACATGAAGTCGTCAAGACACGTTAAGAGAAGGTTAAAGTCTGTCAGGAAAATAAGAAACTCCGGAGTTATTGCATTGGATTATATCCAAACGTCTAAAAACTGGCTGATCCTTTCACTAAGGGTCTATCACGTAATGTGATAGATAATGCATCGAGGGAGATGGGTATGAGACCCACAATATGAGTTGTTCACAGTGGTAACCTTGTCTATGTGATCGGAGATCCCGTGAATTAGATGTGGAAGACAAGCTGTTGGTCAACTGAGAGGAGAGTATCCTTACTATTAATACCACTCCATGAAGATGCAATACTCTCCTAATCTGCATGGCAGGTTGATGTATATCTTAATGTGTTCTAAGTGGCTCATTGAAGCAGAGATGTCGTCCTGCAGAACATCTTTTGAAGAACGCGCCTATATGAGTCTAATTGTTAAACGTCGCAATCTATGAGAGTAGGGTTCTCTCTAGTAAACTCATGAAATGTCTCGGAGTATGACGCATAAGCTCCACCCACGGGGAAGACCCACGGTAGCCACGTATTAGTCAAGGCTTTAGGTGAAGCTAGATTCGCAGAAAACTTGCAGTTCAAGGCCCAGTCCACTGTCCAAGTTGCTTACTAGTGTAGGATAGAGTTCAAGGTGGAAGTTCAACTTAACAGTCTCCACTGTAGAACCGGTATATAAAACAGTGTTTTGGAACCTAAGGCAAATTTTGTGTGCCTCTGGGATCTGGTGGGGGATTGCTGGAATTTTGTCTATTTTGGGCCTAGCCCAATAGCAGTTTAGAAATTCCTAATAAATCCTAGAAGCCCATGCAGCCCATTCGTGCAAGGCAAGAGGTGGAACTAAAGTTTAGTCCCACATTCCTAGTTTAGAGGGAGTTGGACCTCTTTATAAGGGAGGCTCTTTCTCCACATGTATGAGAATGAGAACAAGAGGGACATCCATGCGCGCTCCTCCTCCGCCGCCCGCCTCTCCACGCCACGCCACGCCACGCCTCGTCACAACGCGGGTTGCGGGTTGCGGGAATGATCCGAGCCGATGTCTAAATTTTTGCCACGCACGACGGGAATACGAAAGGTCACACGAAAGCTGAAACCTTTTTGCTATAGTGGAGATTGAATACGAACGGCGCACCTCTTCGCCTGCTTCCTTTTCGTTTCATCTCCCTCGTTCTCTTCAGCTCCCGGCGTAGCCTCTCGCCTCCTTCTCTTGCGCCTATAAAAGAGAGGTCGCTCCTCTCAGAGATACGCACCAGAACTTCTTCTTCCTCTCACCACAAGTTCCTGAGCACTGTGCTGCTGGTACGTTCTTCCCCATCCCGGCTTGCGGCATGCACCGCAGGTCGGGACAGTAGGCCTCCGAAGCCGCACCTCTTTGAGTCCTATACGGGAGAAGGATGATAAGGTTTTTGGGGAGCGCTTCGCGCGACTACTGACTTCTTCGTCATGGACGCCCCAGATTCCGACGACTACTTCCCCGACGACGACTTCTTCCCCGACATCGACAACCTCCTCGACGACATGGCTGGCGAGGACACCGACCCCAAGTCCAGCGCTTCTGCTGCTGCTGTCCCGCACGCGTTCTTCCTCGTTCTATTAGAGGCCCTGCTACAGTTCCTTATTCTAGTGTTTGCCCTAGATATGTTAGACTCTGTTTCATATATGCAACTTGCTATACTGTCTGCTCTACATGTGTTTAGTTACAGTTCATATATGAAGATGTTGTTTACCTTCTCTTTGTCAAATCGCATGACTTGTTTTATCACCGCTATACTAGTCGTGCTTTATCCAGTATTTCTGTTAATAAAATCATTCGGTAAATTGCTCATATTTCCAACATATTCCATGTCGACAAGAATTGGACTACGGTCAAACTTTCAGATTTCTTCATGGCCCACATTCGCCAGTGGGAATTCGGTGTTCCACTTATGATCACAGACCGCCCGATCTAGCCGCACATGGACTTTTCCTCTTCTCCATGTATAAAGGTCCCCTACAAAGCCCATTTTAAAGAGATTGCAATCATCGAGCGCGTCACGGAATTCTTGCATACTTGTCTGGTATCTCAAAGCACCCCCATCTTTTTCACCATTCATCAAGATCTCATTAAAATCACCTAGGACAATCCAGGGAAGATCAACCGATGACCTGCAAGTGCACAAGGCTGTTGTAGCACTTTTGTGACAGGTAAAGTGTCGAACCCACAGGGAGCAGATAGGAAGGCATCACAGACCCCGCAACTACATTGTCACTTAACGCAACTACGTACACACCCAAACCGGACCTTGGGAATAGTCTACTCTATCAATTGTTAGAGGACACTATAACTACGTACACACCCAAATGCTTTACTACTAAGAAAAGATAAAGACAGAAATTAAAGGACACTAAGTTAGCAAGGATGGCTTTAGTAGTAAAGCGTTCTCGAGGGTTTTGGAATCACTATAACTGATATGAACTATCGTATCCTCTAGTCACTCTTCATATTCATAAGTGGGTGGAGCTGGGTATAAAACATATTCTATTCTAGGTAGACTCTGTGCCACGTACGCCACCACCGTAGCTTCCCCAAGCTGGTTATCACTACGATAATGAAGGGTTTCCTCATGGACGAAGCCTCTCTAAGGGTTCTCCATTTATCCCCTATCAACTAGAATGACGAGGAATATAGGCTTTTACTGTCACCTCGAATTACCCCAATATCCCCAACCCTCACTAAGACAGTAATATTCTTCACAACAACAAGGCAATAATGTGAGTGAGCGCTCCTCTCAACATTCATGAAGGCTATTAACTCGAATAAATGAACATGTAATATTGGATCGTATCAAGAATCACATAGGGTTCAACCATATCTCGAGAACAAGTAAAAGTACTCAAACATAAACATGAAGGTTAGGGACAAGTTACAAGTCGGGATCAAACCAGTGAAGGGAGAATGCATGGTGGTGTTGATGGAGATGGCGGAGCGGCGGTGATGGTGATGATGGTCGAGGCCCCGCCGATGATGATGATGATGGTGGCGGCGCTGGCAATGGCGCCAGCGCGTGATACGTCTCCGACGTATCTATAAATTTTGATTGTTTCATACTATTATATTATCAATTTTGGATGTTTTATATGATATTTTATATTATTTTTTGGGACTAACCTATTAAGCCAGTGCCCAGTGCCAGTTCCTGTTTTTTTGCTTGTTTTTTTACTTTTCAGAAAATCAATAGCAAACGAAGTCTAAACACGATGAAACTTTATGGTGATTTTTTATAGACCAGAAGGGACCCTAGAAGGTACGGGAGGAGCCGAGAATCCTTACAGGAGAGCCACGAGCTCACAGGGCGTGCCCCAGGGGGACAAGCACGGCCCCTGATCTCGTGACTCCACGCAACTCTGTTTGATCTAATTCCACCTCTATAAATTCTCAATTATTCACAAACCAACAGGGAGTCACCCGAAACACTTTTTCTACTCCTGGAAGCCTCTGTTCTTCTAAGATCCCATCTGGAGGCCTTTTTCAGTACTCTATCGAAGGGGGAATCGATCACGAAGGGCCTCTACATCAACCTTGCTGCCCTACCGATGATGCGTGATTAGTTCACCACAGACCTACGGGTCCAAAGCTACTAGCTAGATGGCTTCTTATCTCTCTTAGATTTTCAATACCATATTCTCCTCAATCTTCTTGGAGTTCTATCCGATGCAATCTTCTTCTGCGATTTGTTTGTTGTGATTTGACGAATTATGGGTTTATGATCAGATTATTCATTGAAAGTAATTTAGTCTTTTTTGAACTTTCTAATGCATGATTATTATAACTTTGTATTTCTCACTGATCTATCCGTTTGGTTTGGCCAACTAGATTGATTTATCTTCAGTGGGAGAGGTGCTTTGTCATGGGTTCAATCGGTGATCTCACCCAGTGACAGAAGGGGTAGCGATGCACATATTTGTATTGTTGCCATTGAGGGTAAAACGACGAGGTTTATTCATATTGATTGGGTTTACTTTGTGTATATCATCTCATCTTGCTTAATGCATTACTCTATTTCTCATGAACTTAAACCTAGAGAGGCAAGCATAGAAGTACCCACGAAGTGGAGTAATAGTAGTAGATGCAGAATCATTTCGGTCTACTTATCACAGACGTGATGCCTATATATGTAATCATTGCCATGAATAACATCATAGCTATGTGATTTTCTATCAATTTCCCAATATTAATTTGTTTAACCACCGTATGCTATGTGTTCGAGAGATAAGCCTCTAGTGACACCTATGGCCCCCCAGGTCTACTTGATCATATTGCTAAAAAAACAAAATACTTTGCTACAATTTATTTACTTTCTTTTTACTTTGCATATGATATGAGGGATTTTGTCACTATAATATACTCTAAAAAGTATGCATAAAATCCACTCGTCAACATCCCCAAGATTAAACCTTGCTCGTCCTCGAGCAAAAGGGCTGATAAACCAAAGTTGATCCATCTAGCTCATCAATAAAGATTGTTGCTCCAAAGGTGCATCCTTATTTTCTCTGCAAGCTATAAGCAAGATAGAACATATTTGTAGAAGCTACACATGCTTAGCTAGATAATATTTATTTTGATCACCAAACCACTGGAGCTTCAGTAAAATTTCTATGCTCCTTGTCAAAGTTTAATCTAGCATGAAAACAAATACTTTGATCCTATTACTTATTAGCTTATTCATTTATTTTTCTTTTCTTTTTGTTTTTAAACAAACTTGACCACAGGGAGTTGTCAAAAAGTCAAGATATGGAGTTTTTCATTCATACGCACTAACATTCTCAACCCAAGGCTCTCAGGTACTTACTTCAATCATTGTTTGCTGAAACTTTTATTGTCAGGTGACAGGATCATGCCAAAAGAATGATCATGCTTGGGTTTCGCAGTGGCTTAAGATTGAGTACTATGGACCAATATATTGTTTCTTTCGACCTCTTGCGATCAATACTCATTTATTACCACATACACACTCACTCAAGGGAAAGTTGAATAATATTCGCTGCAATGTTGCCACTTCGAACATTAACAAACTCATATCCGAAATTTGAGCCGAAACTTTGTTGGATCATTCATTGGCTAGTGGAGTTCTCAGCATAACATCAAGAAGGTGACCAAGACACATTTACACACGTACATGTCCATAGAGTAGCAAGGCCATAGCACCAGCGAGAAGCTTTGCAACAAAGATTTTGGCATAATCTCATTCACCTTTCAACTAAGTTCCTCTGGACAACATTATTCACAAGGGCCATTGAGTCTAGTATATCAAACACCATGGGGTTAAGCTACTCCATAACTTTTCCTTTAAAACAATTCTAACAAGTGTCAAACTTTTTATTCAACCATCATCATTTTATTCGTTGCATATGATATGAGGGATTTTGTCACTATAATATACTCTAAAAAGTATGCATAAAATCCACTCGTCAACATCCCCAAGATTAAACCTTGCTCGTTCTCGAGCAAAATGGCTGATAAACCAAAGTTGATCCATCTAGCTCATCAATAAAGATTGTTGCTCCAATGGTGCATCCTTATTTTCTCTGCAAGCTATCAGCAAGATAGAACATATTTGTACAAGCTACACATGCTTAGCTAGATAATATTTATTTTGAGCACCAAACCACTAGAGCTTCAGAGGATCACATAGTTATGATGTTATTCATGGCAATGATCACATAGTTATGATGCTTTTCGTGGCAATGTCTTTCAGAGGATCACAAGAATGTTCCCAATCTAAGCTAAAAACTTGAAAGAAATGCGTAAAAACATTAACTTGGCAATATGGGGCCTAACTTGAGCAAGTGATTCTCTTATACAAATAGAGAGCAATCATACTTAAGGAAGCATATCAAACAATGGGACACATGATTGATACTATTCATCAGATGAAGATCATTGTTTAAAACTCTACACATGCAAAAATAACTTCGCCAAGCTTAGAACTTTGCAAGAACTAGTCTCAAGAAAATAATGAAGAGAGAAAGTGCAGTTTATTAAAGAACAGTGTGGAAAGTGGTTACCTCCCCAAGCTTAAATATAAGCAAGGGTAATAAGACTTTTTACCGATGAGGTGCAAATAACCTCTCCTTTAATGCATATGGACCTATGCTTCGTCAAACATTTTTATATGGTCCGGCAGGACTAGACAATTGTAGTTGAAGACTTTGTTGAATCGAAGTGCGCGAGTGGCTTGTGTGGGTTTGCACACGGTTGGCATCATACCATACGTATCATCACACTAATTCCAAACCACTGCGAACATAAAGCACAAGATAAAAAGAACACGGTTCGGTATACGAACGGAATTCGTATACCCAACTGCACAAAGGAAATAAAAGAAAACATGAAGAAGTACAAAGTTTATTGGTTAAGAGGCTTCAAGGGTAAATAATTGAGGCTAGGATGCAAACAGAAGGTTAAATATAACCCACTAACCTTGGCTCGAAGAAATAAACAAAATGGGTATTTTCTAAACTTCATACGAGCGCTCATACTCTGCCGTCTTTTGTTCTGCCGTGGCACACGGTCTCAGCACCAAGCCATACGAGCGCTCGCCTCATTACAAATGCCGTCTTGCGCTCTGGATCTCTGGCCACTTCTGCCCGAGCGTCATACGACCGTGCATACGAGCGTTTGTGCTTGCCGTCGTTTGCTCTGTGGGCTCCGGTTGTATTTGTTGGCCCCGCCTCGCTTGATAGAACCGTGCATACGACTGCGGCTGGTCGTATAAAACGCCATCTTTTTCTCTGTTTCGTCTGGAACTTTGTTTTCATCAAAAATTCCTGTGGGGTTACTGCAACACTTTTACTACAAAGACTGATTGGACGATACTTGGTTACCTCCTGCGGGTTATCAACTTCTGGAATGAACACTATGGTGGTGCCGTTCCAATCTGCCAGCATCTGGCCAGAATTAAGAGCCGGCAAAACTTCATCCGTGAGATCATCACCTAGAATGGACCAATACTGTTTGAAGAATATAGCTTGAAAACTGTCCGGTCCAGGTGCCTTTAGATCACCAATACTAAAGTGAGCCTTTTTCTACTTCCTCCCTAGTATACGGTGGACATAATGCATCATTCATTGCCTGAGTAACATAGGGGTTAATCTTATGAATAACCTCGTCATCCGCATCGACAGTTTTCATAGCAAAAAGCTGCTGGAAATACGCATTAATATGTTGGTGCAATTCTGACTTGTCTTCTATCCAAATGCCATTGCCATCTTTTAGTTTCTTGATTAGGTTAATTTTGCTTTCTCATTGATGCAAAACTCAGAAAAAACGACGTGTTTCGATCACCACGCATCAACCAATTGGCATGACTCCGTTGCAAATATTGTATTTCCTCCATCTCATGTATATGCTCAATCTGCAACTGTAACTCTTGCTGTCGGGTAGTTGCCTCATCCGAAAGGGCGCCAGCCATCACTTTGTGTTGGGGATATAACTATTAGGTATGACCCGCCCAGGAGGGGCCGGGTTATACCTATGACGATTCATGAAGCCCAAGACAGCTCTGGAAGATGGCGGTTCAGTTAAGGGCCCAAGGCCCAAAGGCGACTCAAGGCCCGTAGAGATAAACCGCCATATGTACAGAACTTGTATGGTAAGGCAGGGATAGTTAGAGATCGAGACGGACACAGTTTATGAGCCGGTCGGGACTCTGTGAGCCGCTGGACGTCGACCTATGTATATAAAGGGACGACCCGGCGGCGGTTCAGAACAGGTAACATCAGATCGAAAGCTAGGTCAAGCGGATTCGTTCCCTAGTAATCGAAACATAAGCAATACCACCTCAAACTGGATTAGGCATTTACCTTCATCGCAAGGGCCGAACCAGTATAAACCCTCGTGTCCTTTGTCCCATTTTAACCCCTTTAAGCTTCCTAGTTGCGATGGCTCCACGAATAAGTCCTTTCACTAGGACATCTGCCGTGACAATTCCACGACAGTTGGCGCCCACCGTGGGGCCTGCGCACGGTGGATTTTACTTCTTGAAGGGCAGCTTCGAAGGGCTCAAGGGATACGCTGTGGGCCGGATGACCAAGAGTCGTCGCGGCAAGCTCTACATCGACGACTTAGGTTGGGGCCCCGACGCCGGCTCAATTGAGTACGGGTACCGGGTCCCCTTCGGCGGAATCCACGTCTTCATCGGCCAGATCGGCGAGCCGGGCCCTGAGCCGGACATCTGCGCCGACCTCGTCGAGACGGCTCAGCGTGCGAGACCCGCCCTTGCTCAGCCCGCCATGAAGCGTGCCTTCGTGGGATGCATCCATGGAGGGGAATTTTCTGAAGGATCTGTGTCTGGCGGTGAGACGGCCATCTACTCTGATGGTGAATGTCCACGGGTGAGACGGATTCATTGTATCAATTGCAAGACGGTGGGCTTGGGGGCTGTTCCGATGGCAGCACTATTCCGAACCCCTTTGAGCCGCCGAGCAGAGTGGGGATCTTCATGGCTGGCACGCAACCCGTTCAAAATTCTACGGCTGCGGCAGCGATAACCTCCGGGTCAGCGGCAGCCGGGGCAGGAGGCCCTGCGCGCCCGCCGGCTCAGGTGTTGATGGATCTCATGGATAGGATGACAGCCCTGTTAACCGCCGTGGTTAATCCGGCGGATCAGGCTCAACATGATGCAGAAGTGGCACGGTTACGTGAGGAGGTAGCACAAGCCAAGGAAAACCTAGCAGCAGAGGACGTCAGGATGGCCACAGAGCGGGCGGCGTTGGATGCTCGAGCTCAGCAGATTCAATTAGAGGCTTTCCAGCTTACGATGGATCTGAACACATCAAATGAGGTCATGAGGAGAAGGCACCAGAAGGCTCAATCCCGTCAGCCTCCAACTTACGATCCTAGAAACCTCTTCCGCACACCCGGTGCAGGCCCCAGTAACCCGCCGGAGGTAAACCGGGTTGCAACGCCCGGGGCTAGGACGCCGGTTCAACCACGGGTGATGGAACCTCCTCGTATGAATACTACTCCACCTCATTATGTACCAACACCACCGGGTCATTATTCTAACCCTTTGGAGAACATGATCGCTGCGGCGGCACGATTGGCGACTCTCCCGGCGGAGGGTGACTCTCCGACGGCGATTGAAACACGAAGGGCCAGAGAACTTCTTCAGACGGCTCTGGCGCAGCAGGAGGCGTATTCTTATAGTCAAGACATGATTCATTCGACCCCTCGCCCAAGCCAGGGCCCGAGTTATAGCAGGCATATAGATATAGTAGCCGTTTCAAGCAACGCCCAGCGCCGTGACCAGCCGTGCGAGCATGACCCGGCGCGTGATAGAGCTCCTAACTCGGTTGACCAGGACAGGATACGCCAAGAGGCTGAGCGGGCGGCTCAGTGCTACCTCTTGAGAACTTGCGTTGGTTTTCCCTTGAAGAGGAAAGGGTGATGTAGCAAAGTAGCGTAAGTATTTCCCTCAGTTTTTGAGAACCAAGGTATCAATCCAGTTGGAGGCTATGCGCGAGTACCTCGCACCTACACAAAACAAATAAATCCTCGCAACCAACACGATAAGGGGTTGTCAATCCCTACACGGTCACTTACGAGAGTGAGATCTGATAGATATGATAGGTTACTATTTTTGGTATTTTTGTGATAGAGATGCAAAGTAAAATAAAAGCAACGGAAATAACTAAGTGTTGAAAGATTAATATGATGAAGATAGACCCGGGGGCCATAGGTTTCACTAGTGGCTTCTCTCAAGAGCATAAGTATTTTATGGTGGGTGAACAAATTATTGTTGAGCAATTGACAGAATTGAGCATAGTTATGAGAATATCTAGGTATGATCATGTATATAGGCATCACGTCCGACACAAGTAGACCGACTCCTGCCTGCCATCTACTACTATTACTCCACACATCAACCGCTATCCAACATGCATCTAGAGTATTAAGTTCATAAGAACAGAGTAACACTTTAAGCAAGATGACATGATGTAGAGGGATAAATTCATGCAATATGATAAAAAAAACCCATCTTGTTATCCTCGATGGAAACAATACAATACGTGCCTTGCTGCCCCTACTGTCACTGGGAAAGGACACCGCAAGATTGAACCCAAAGCTAAGCACTTCTCCCGTTGCAAGAAAGATCAATCTAGTAGGCCAAACCAAACTGATAATTCGAAGAGACTTGCAAAGATAACCAACCATACATAAAAGAATTCAGAAGATTCAAATATTGTTCATAGATAAACTTGATCATAAACCCACAATTCATCGGTCTCAACAAACACATCGCAAAAGAAGATTACATCGAATAGATCTCCACAAGAGAGGGGAAGAACATTGTATTGAGATCCAAAAAGAGAGAGGATGCCATCTAGCTAATAACTATGGACCCGAAGGTCTGAGTTTGAGAGACTCATTGATATCATGCTTAGGAGGGATAGATCTAAGTTTTAAAGAATCAACATCAAGAGAAATTCTATCAACGTTCCTAGCCAATTCATCAACTTTAAGCAATTTCTCTTCAAGCAAAGCATTGAAATTCTTTTGTGAATTCATAAACTATTTAACACTAGTCTCAAATTCAGAGGGCATCTTATTAAAATTTCCATAAGAATTGTTGTAGGAATTACCATAATTATTAGAGGAATTGCTAGGGTAAGGCCTAGGATTAAAGTTTCCTCTATACGCGTTGTTACCAAAATTATTCCTACCAACAAAATTCACATCCATAGATTCATTATTATTCTCAATCAAAGTAGACAAGGGCATATCATTAGGATCAGAAGAAACACTCTTAGTAGCAAATAATTTCATAAGTTCATCCATCTTTCCACTCAAAACTTAATTTCTTCTATCGCATGCACTTTTTTATTAGTAGATCTTTCAGTGTACCATTGAGAATAATTAACCATAATATTATCTAGGAGTTTAGTAGCTTCTCCTAAAGTGATTTCCATAAAAGTGCCTCCCGCGGCCGAATCTAAAAGATTTCTAGAAGCAAAATTCAATCCTGCATAAATTTTTTGTATAATCATCCACAAATTTAAACCATGCGTGGGGCAATTACGTATCATTAATTTCATCCTCTCCCAAGCTTGTGCAACATGTTCATGATCAATTTGCTTAAAATTCATAATATCGTTTCTAAGAGAGATAATCTTAGCGGGAGGAAAATACTTAGAGATAAAAGCATCTTTGCACTTATTCCAAGAATCAATACTATTCTTAGGCAAAGACGAAAACCAAGCTTTAGCACGATCTCTAAGCGAAAAAGGAAATAGCTTCAATTTAACAATATCATTGTCCACATCTTTCTTCTTTTGCATATCAGACAAATCAACGAAGCTATTTAGATGAGTAGCGGCGCGTCTTCACTAGGAAGGCCGGCGAATTGATCTTTCATGACAAGAATCAACAAAGCAGCATTGATTTCACAAGATTCAGTATCGGTAAGAGGAGCAATTGGAGTGCTAAGGAAATCATTATTGTTGGTATTGGTAAAGTCACATAATTTGGTATTATCTTGAGCCATCGTGACAAACAAGCAATCCAACACACGAGCAAACAAGAGACGGGTAAAAAGAGGCAAATGGAAAAGAGAGGGCGTATAAAACGGCAAGGGTGAAGTGGGGGAGAGGAAAACGAGAGGCAAATGGAAAATAATGTAATGCGGGAGATAAGGGTTTGTGATGGGTACTTGGTATGTTGACTTTTGCGTAGACCTCCCCGGCAACGGCACTAGAAATCCTTCTTGCTACATCTTGAGCACTTGCATTGGTTTTCCCTTGAAGAGGAAAGGGTGATGCAGCAAAGTAGCATAAGTATTTCCCTCAGTTTTTGAGAACCAAGGTATCAATCCAGTAGGAGGCTACGCGCGAGTCCCTCGCACCTACACAAAACAAATAAATCCTCGCAACCAACGCGATAAGGGGTTGTCAATCCCTACACGGTCACTTACGAGAGTGAGATCTGATAGATATGATAGGATACTATTTTTGGTATTTTTGTGATAGAGATGCAAAGTAAAATAAAAGCAACGAAAATAACTAAGTGTTGAAAGATTAATATGATGAAGATAGACCCGGGTGCCATAGGTTTCACTAGTGGCTTCTCTCAAGAGCATAAGTATTTTACGGTGGGTGAACAAATTATTGTTGAGCAATTGACAGAATTGAGCATAGTTATGAGAATATCTAGGTATGATCATGTATATAGGCATCACGTCCGAGACAAGTAGACCGACTCCTGCCTGCATCTACTACTATTACTCCACACATCGACCGCTATCCAGCATGCATCTAGAGTATTAAGTTCATAAGAACAGAGTAACGCTTTAAGCAAGATGACATGATGTAGAGGGATAAATTCATGCAATATGATAAAAAAAACCCATCTTGTTATTCTCGATGGCAACAATACAATACGTGCCTTGCTGCCCCTACTGTCAGTGGGAAAGGACACCGCAAGATTGAACCCAAGAAAGATCAATCTAGTAGGCCAAACCAAACTGATAATTTGAAGAGACTTGCAAAGATAACCAATCATACATAAAAGAATTCAGAGAAGATTCAAATATTGTTCATAGATAAACTTGATCATAAACCCAAAGTTCATCAGTCTCAACAAACACACCGCAAAAGAAGATTACATCGAATAGATCTCCACGAGAGAGGGGGAGAACATTGTATTGAGATTCAAAAAGAGAGAAGAAGCCATCTAGCTAATAACTATATATGGACCTGAAGGTCTGAGGTAAACTACTCACACTTCATCGGAGGGGCTATGGTGGTTATGTAGAAGCCCTCCGTGATCGATGCCCCCTCCGGCGGAGCTCCGGAACAGGCCCCGAGATGGGATCTCGTGGGTACAGAAGGTTGCGGCGGTGGAATTAGGTTTTTGGCTCCGTATCTGATCGTTTGGGGGTATGTAGGTATATATAGGAGGAAGGAGTACGTCGGTGGAGCAACGTGGAGCCCACGAGGGTGGAGGGCGCGCCCAGGGGGGTAGGCGCGCCCCCTACCTCGTGGCCTCTTGGAAGCTTCCTTGACGTAGGGTCCAAGCCTCCTGGATCATCTTCGTTCCAAAAATCACGTTCCCGAAGGTTTCATTCCGTTTGGACTTCGTTTGATATTCTTTTTCTGCGAAACTCTGAAATAGGCAAAAAACAACAATTCTGGGCTGGGCCTCCGGTTAATAGGTTAGTCCCAAAAATAATATAAAAGTGAATAATAAAGCCCAATAATGTCCAAAACAGAAGATAATATAGCATGGAGCAATCAAATATTATAGATACGTTGGAGACGTATCACTCAGCAGGCCGCTGAGCAGGCAGCTCAGCGGGCGGCTTACCAGTCTTTTCCGATTCATCCGACGACTTCTGTTGAGGCAGGCGTGACCACGAGGACTGGAGGTGTCCCTTGCTTGGTGCCGGCTCTGCGTAACGAGCGGTTGCCCAAGGATTTCAAGGGGCCTCAAAAGGTGCCTAATTACACGGCCGATTTACAGCCCGGGGCATGGATTGAAAGCTATGAGATGGCCATGGAACTACTGGAGGTCAGTGACGCTGCAATGGCCAAGTACTTCACCATGATGTTGGATGGGATGGACCGCACTTGGTTATAGGGGCTGCCACCTAATTCCATTAGTTCATGGGCAGAGTTAAAGGCTCGGTTTATTCAGAACTTCAAAGATGCATGCAAGCAGCCCATGTCAATTGTGGATTTGACTAATTGCAAACAAGAGGAGGGTGCGTCCACAACCCATTGGGTGCGCCGGGTCAAAGCCATAATACATTCATCTGACAAGATGGATGCCGGCTCTGCGGTCTTAATGTTGGAGAAAAATTGCTGTTTTACGCCTCTGAAACAGAAGCTGGGGCGGCTCAAGCGTGATTGTAATGACATGGGCCAGCTAATGGCGGCTCTAGTCAAGTACGCCGATTCTGATAGTACCAAGGATCCCGAGTCTGGCGATGAGAAGACAGGGAAGGGAAAGAAGAACGGCAATGCCAAGGGTCATCAGCATAAGCCGGCGAATCAAGGAGGCAATAATAAACGTAAGGCTGACGGTAGCTTGGAGTTTGTGGCTAACACCAATGCGCAGGGCAACAATCAATGACGTAAGGGGAGACCACCTCCTCGGTCCGGCGGGTCAGGTCCCACTCTTGAGCAGTTGCTAAATGAGCCCTGTCCAAGGCACGGTAGTCAGTAGAAACCGGCCACTCACTTATGGAAGGACTGTACGATCATGAAGGCTTTTAAGAACTCTAACATGTTCGACGGCAATCATCGGCCGGACGGCGGCTCAGGTGGCGGCGGTTTTCATGGCCCGGGCGGTGGTTCAAATTCCAACTTTCAAGGCTCTCAAGGAAATCAAGGTGGCTATAATCAGCAATCTGGCCAGGGAGGTCAGCAGCAGCAATCTGGGTATCAGAGCAATCCAAAGTAGCTGAATAGTGGACAGTATCATGTGTTCACCACCAGTTTGTGCAAACAGGACCGGAAGCTTCATAAGAGGGCTGTGAACGCTGTTGAGCCGGCAGTTCCTCATTATTTAAGATGGTCTGAGCAGCCTATTCTATGGAGTAGGGAAGATCACCCTCTCTGGGTTGATAATCCGGGTCACTTGGCCTTAGTGGTGGCACCACAGGTTGGTGGATATAAATTCACTAAGGTACTCATGGATGGAGGCAGTAGCATCAACATCCTCTATTATTAGACTTTCCGTCGCATGGGGTTGACGGATAAAAACCTTAAGATGTCCAACACTGTTTTCCATGGAGTGGTACCTGGTAAATTGGCATACCCAGTGGGTAAGATCGAGCTGGAAGTGGCCTTTGGGGATGAGCATGATTCTAGGGCTGAGAAGTTAACTTTCGAAGTGGTCAAAATCAAGAGCCCATATCACGCCCTGTTTGGACGGCCGGCTTATGCTAAGTTCATGGCACGACCGTGTTATGTTTACCTGCAGCTCAAGATGCTGAGTTATAAGGGAACCATTACAGTGCATGGGAGTCGAAAAATAGCCCTGGAATGTGAGGAGGGCGATGCTGCTTACGCTGAATCTGTTTGTGCAACGGAGGAGTTGAAATTCTACAAGGACAATGTTGACCCGGCGGACATGACGTCTTTGAAGAATACAACCAAAGAACATGAACTGGCGATGAAGTTTAAATCGGCCGACGACACCAAGCTAGTTGATTTTGTTCCTCGCGACTCATCTAAGCAGTTCAGTATCAGTGCTAATCTGGATCCCAAATAGGAAAGCGCGCTCGTCGAGTTCATCCGTGAGAACTGGGACATCTTTGCATGGAAACCTTCTGACATGCCGGGTGTACTGAGAGAACTCGCTGAGCACACTCTCAATATTGATCCAAAGTTTAAGCCAGTCAGGCAGTTTCTTCGGTGGTTCAATGAGGAGAGGCGTAAGGCTATTGGTGAGGAAGTGGCCTGGCTCTTGGCGGTCGGGTTCATTATTGAAGTTTTCCATCCAGAGTGGTTGGCTAACCCGGTGCTCGTGCTTAAAAAGAACAGCACCTGGCGTATGTGTGTGGATTACACGGACTTAAACAAGGCTTGTCTGGCTGATCCTTTCGCTCTCCCTCGTATTGATCAAATCATTGATGCTACGGCGGGTTGTTAGCGGTTGAGCTTTTTGGATGCTTATTCTGGTTATCATCAGATCAAGATGGCAGTTAAGGACCAGGAGAAGACGGCTTTTATTACTCCGTTTGGAGCCTTCTGCTATGTGTCTATGCCTTTCGGGCTTAAGAGTGCCCAGGCGACTTATCAGCGACGTGTGCAGAACTGTCTTCACAGTCAGATTGGGCGCAATGTTCATGCTTATGTGGACGACATTGTGGTGAAGTCCAGAGAGAAGGAGACCTTGATAGATGATCTGAAGGAAATCTTTGATAACCTCCGGGTCTACAAGATGATGCTTAACCCGGCCAAGTTTGTTTTTGGAGTACCAGCGGGCAAGCTTTTGGGTTTTCTGGTTTCTAACAGAGGCATCAAGTCTAATCCAGAGAAGATCAAGGCAATCATTTCTTTGGCTAAGCCGGCATGTATCAATGATGTTCAGTGTTTGGCGGGTCGTATTGCTGCTTTAAGCCGGTTCATAAGCCGGTTAGGTGAGAAGGCCATACCGCTGTATCAGATGATGAAGAAGACAGACAACTTTGTCTGGAGTGCTACTGCTAACGCTGCCTTTGAAGATTTGAAAAGACAGCTCGCTGAGCTGCTCCCATTGATAAGGATCCATTATTGTTATATGTGGATGCTAACACACGTGCTGTCAGTGTGGCCATTGTCGTAGAGCGCAAGGAGGCTGGCAAGGAATATCCGGTTCAACGGCCGGTTTACTACGTCAGTGAGGTGCTTATTGAGTCCAAGCAAAGATATCCACACTGGCAGAAGCTCGTTTATGGGGTGTTCATGGCAAGCCGGAAGCTTAAGCAATATTTTCAGGGTCATCCCATCACTGTGGTTAGTTCTGCTCCTTTAGGAGATATCATTCAAAATAGAGAAGCCACAGGATAAGTCGCCAAGTGGGCCATTGAACTTGGGCCTCATGGTTTAAAGTATGTGCCACACACTGCTATGAAGTCTCAAGCACTGGTGGACTTCATCAACGATTGGACAGAGCTGCAGATGCCTGAAGAGAAGCCAGAAAACACATATTGGACTATCCACTTTGATGGGTCCAGGCAATTGGAGGGCTCGGGGGCTGGAGTTGTTTTAGCTTCCCCTCGAGGTGAAAAATTTTGTTATGTGCTATGGTTGATATTTCCCTGTACTAACAATGGAGCTGAGTACGAGGCCTTGCTCCATGGTCTTCGGATGGCTAAGGAGATGAGCTTAAGCCGGGTAAGGTGCTTTGGCGACTCAGATTTGGTGGCTCAACAAGTATCGGGCAAGTGGGATTCCAAGGATCCTCTTATGGCGGCTTATCGCCGTGAAGTTGATGCCATTGCTGGACACTTCAAGGGTTACCAAGTGGAGCACATTGATCGCAGAAAGAATGAGGCGACCGATGCTTTAAGCCGGTTGGGGTCTCAGCGTAAGCCGGTGCCACCTAATACCTTCTTGGATGTTCTGCATAACCCTTCTGTCAAGCTTCCTATAGAGGAGGACTTGGCTGTTCCAGACCCGGAGGCACAATTGGTGGTGGCTCTTCACGTCATCCCAGATTGGATAGTGCCATATTTGGCTTATATGACCCGGGGCGAGTTGCCTGAGGATGAAACCTTGGCTAGACAGATAACCCGTCAGTCTAAGTCAATGACCATTGCCAATGGAGAGTTGCATCATCGCAGTGTCACGGGGGCGTTTCAACGTTGTGTCTCTCCTGAGGAAGGTCAAGAAATTCTTCGTGAGATCCATGAAGGAGATTGTGGCCATCATGCCGGTTCAAAGTCCCTTGTGGCAAAAGCTTTCCGTCATGGATTTTATTGGCTAACAGCTCACGTTGATGCGGAGGATCTGGTCAGTAAATGTGATGGTTGCCAGAAATTCTCACGATGGGCTCACGTGCCGGCTCAAGAATTGAGGATGATTCCAATTACTTGGCCGTTTGCAGTCTGGGGACTCGACATGGTTGGGCCTTTCAAAAGGTACAAAGATAAAAAAGACTCACCTTCTGGTGGCGGTTGACAAATTCACAAAGTGGGTTGAGGCGGAGCCGGTTAGTAAGTGTGACGCAGCCACGGCGGTTCAATTCATGAAAAAGGTGATCTTCCATTTTGGCTTTCCACATAGCATTATAACTGACAACGGTACTAATCTGTCCAAGGGCGCCATGGAGGAGTTCTGTCAATGTGAGCATATCCGGCTTGATGTTTCATCAGTAGCTCACCCCCAATCCAATGGGCAAGCTGAAACAGCCAATCGGGAAATCTTGAAAGGCATCAAGCCCTGGCTTATGGTTCCTTTACAACGGACGCCGGGTTGTTGGGTGGAGGAGTTACCCTCTATGATATGGAGCATCAATACTACCCCTAATAGGTCTACGGTTTATACGCCTTTCTTCATGGTTTACGGAGTAGAGGAGGTTCTACCTAGTGACATCCGTCATGACTCGCCCCGCGTGGCGGCTTACGTTGAAGCTGATAATGAACAAGCCCGTCAGGATGCACTCGACCTGTTAGATGAAAAGCGTGACTTGGCAGCAGCCCGCTCAGCGATTTACATGTTGGGGATCGTTGCAGAAATTAAAAAAATTCTACGCATCACCAAGATCAATCTATTGAGAGACAAGCAACGAGAGAGAGGGGAGTGCATCTTCATACCCTTAAAGATCGCGATGCGGAAGCGTTACAAGAACGCGGTTAAAGGAGCCGTACTCGCAGCGATTCAGATCGCGGTTGATTCCGATCTAAGCGCCGAACAACGGCGCCTCCGCTTTCAACACATGTACAGCCCGGGGACGTCTCCTCCTTCTTGATCCAGCAAGGGGAGAGGAGAAGTTGAGGGAGAGCTCCAGCAGCATGACGGCATGGTGGTGGAGCTTGCAGTTCTCCGGCAGGGCTTCGCCAAGCACTACTACTACGGAGGAGGTGTTGGGGAGGGAGAGGGTTGCGCCAGGGGAAGGGATGAAGCTCCCATGCGCCTCCCCACTATATATAGGGGTGGAGGGGGCTCGTTTCTTGCCCTCCAAGTCCATTGGGGCGTTGGCAAAGGTGGGGGAAAGAAATCCCATCATTTCCCTTCCCCACCGATTGTTATCCCCCCTTTTTAGTGATCTTGATCTTATCCCTTCGGGATATGATCTTATTCCTTCTAAGGGGGATCTTGGTGCACCTTGACCAGGGGTGTGGCGCCTTGCCCCCACTACCCACGTTCATGTGGGTCCCCCCATGCAGGTGGGCCCCACTCCGGAACCTTCTAGAACATTCCCTGTACAATACCGAAAAATCCTGAACATTTTCCGGTGGCCAAAATAGGACTTCCCATGTATAAATATTTACCTCCGGACCATTCTGGAACTCCTCGTGATGTCCAGGATCTCATCCGGGACTCCGAACAACATTCGTTAACTGCACTCTAATTCCCATAACAACTCTAGCGTCACCGAACCTTAAGTGTGTAGGCCCTACGGGTTCAGGAATCATGCACACATGACCGAGACAGCTCTCTGGCCAATAACCAACAACGGGATCTGGATACCCATGTTGGCGCCCACATGTTGCACGATGATCTCATCGGATGAACCACGATGTCGGGGATTCAATCAATCATGTATACAATTCCCTTTGTCAATCGGTACGTTACTTGCCCGAGATTCGATCATCGGTATCCCAATACCTCGTTCAATCTCGTTACCGGCAAGTCACTTTACTCGTTTCGTAATGCATGATCCCGCGACTAACTACTTAGTCACATTGAGCTCATTATGATGATGCATTACCGAGTGGGCCCAGAGATACCTCTCCGTCATACGGAGTGACAAATCCTAGTCTCGATTCGTGCCAACCCAACAGACACTTTCAGAGATACCTATAGTGTGCCTTTATAGCCACCCAGTTACGTTGTGACGTTTGGCACACCCAAAGCATCCCTACGGTATCCGGGAGTGGCACAATCTCATGGTCTAAGGAAATGATACTTGACATTAGAAAAGCTTTAGCAGACGAACTGCACGATCTTGTGCTATGTTTAGGATTGGGTCTTGTCCATCACATCATTCTCCTCATGATGTGATCCCGTTATCAACGACATCCAATATCCATGGCAGGAAACCATAACCATCTATTGATCAACGAGCTAGTCAACTAGAGGCTTACTAGGGACATGTTGTGGTCTACGTATTCACACATGTATTACGGTCTCCGGTTAATACAATTATAGCATGAACAATAGACAATTATCATGAACAAGGAAATATAATAATAACCATTTTATTATTGCCTCTAGGGCATATTTCCAACAGTCTCCCACTTGCACTAGAGTCAATAATCTAGTTCACATCACTATGTGATTGTAATGAATCCAACACCCATGGGGTTTGATCATATCTCGCTTGTGAGAGAGGTTATTAGTCAACGGGTCTGAACCTTTCAGATCTGTGTGTGCTTTACAAATCTCTATGTCATCTTGTAGATGCAGCTACCATGCGCTACTTGGAGCTATTTCAAATAACTGCTCTACTATACGAATCCAGTTTACTACTCAGAGTCATCCGGATTAGTGTCAAAGTTTGCATCGACGTAACCCTTTACGACGAACTCTTTTACCACCTCCATAATCGAGAAAATTCCTTAGTCCACTAGTTACTAAGGATAAGTTTGACCGCTGTCATGTGATCCATTCCTGGATCACTCTTGTACCCCTTGATTGACTCATGGCAAGGCACACTTCAGGTGCGGTACACAGCATTGCATAATGTAGAGCCTACGTCTAAAGCATAGGGGACGACCTTCGTCATTTCTCTCTTCTGCCGTGGTCAGATGTTGAGTCTCACTCAATGCTCACACCTTATAACACAGCCAAGAACTCCTTCTTTGCTGATCTTATTTGAACTCCTTCAAAATCTTGTAACAGTATGTATTCATTTGAAAGTACTATTAAGCGTTTTTGATCTGTCCTTATAGATCTTGATGCTCAATGTTCAAGTAGCTTAGTCCAGGTTTTTCATTGAAAAACACTTTTCAAATAACCCTATATGCTTTCCAGAAATTCTACATCATTTTTGATCAATAATATGTCAACAACATATACTCATCAGAAATTCTATAGTGCTCCCACTCACTTCTTTAGAAATACAAGTTTCTCATAAACTTTGTATAAACCCAAAATCTTTAATCGTCTCATCAAAGCGTATATTCCAACTCCGAGATGCTTACTCCAGTCCTTAGAAGGATTGTTGGAGCTTTGCATGCTTGTTAGCATCTTTTAGGATTGACAAAAACCATCTGGTTGTATCACATACAACCTTTCCTCGAGAAAATTATCGAGGAAGCAATGTTTTGACATCCTATCTGCAAGATTTCATAAATAATGCAATAACTGCTATACAATTCCAACAGACTCTTAGCATCGCTACGAGTGAGAAAGTCTCACCGCAGTCAACTCCTTGAACCTGTCGGAAAACATCTTAACGACAAGTCGAGCTTTCTTAATGGTGATACTTACCATCATTGTCCGTCTTCCTTTTAAAATCCATCTGTACCCAATAGCCTTACGACCATCAAGTAGTTCTTCCAAAGTCTATACTTTGTTTTCACACATGGATCCTCTCGGATTTTATGGCCTCGTGCCATTTGTCGGAATCCGGGCCCACCATCGTTTCTCCATAGCTCGTAGGTTCATTGTTGTCTAGCAACATGACCTCCAAGACAGGATTACGTACCACTCTGAAATTGTACGCATCCTTGTCGACCTACGAGGTTTGGTAGTGACTTGATCCGATGTTTCATGATCACTATCATCAGCTTCCACTTCAATTGGTGTAGGCGCTATAGGAACAACTTCCTGTGCCATGCTACACACTGGTTGAAGTGACGGTTCAATAACCTCATCAAGTCTCCACCATCCTCCCACCCAATTCTTTCGAGAGAAACTTTTCCTTGAGAAAGGACTCGTTTCTAGAAACAATCACTTTTACTTCCAGATCCGAAATAGGAGGTATACCCAAATATTTTGGGTGTGCTATGAAGATGCATTTATCCGCTTTGGGTTCGAGCTTATCAGGCTAAACCCTTTTCACATAAGCGTCGCAGCCCCAAACTTTTAAGAAATGACAGCTTAGGTTTCTCTAAACCATAGTTCATACGGGGTCATCTCAAAGGGATTACGTGGTGCCCTATTTAAAGTGAATGCGGTTGTCTCTAATGCCTAACCCATAAACGATAGTGGTAATTCGATAAGAGACATCATGGTTTGCACCACATCCAATAGGGTGCAGCTATGATGTTCGGACACACCATCACACTATGGTGTTCCAGGCAGCATTAGTTGTGAAACAATTACCACAATGTCTTAGTTGTGTACCAAACACATAACTCAGATATTCATCTCTATGATCATATCATAGACATTTTATCCTCTTGTCACGACGATCTTCAACTTCACTCTGAAATTACTTGAACCTTTCAATAATTCAGACTTGTGTTTCATCAAGTAAATATACTTAGCATCTACTCAAATCATCTGTGGAGTAAGAGCATAACGATATTCACTGCGTGTCTCAGCACTCATTGGATTGCACACATCAAATGTATTACTTCCAACAAGTTGCTCTCTTGTTTCATCTCACTGAAAACGAGGCCTTTCAGTCATCTTGCCCATGTGGTAAGATTTGCATGTCTCAAGTGATTCAAAATCAAGTGAGTCCAAAAGATCCATCTGCATGGAGTTTCTTCATGCGTATAAACCAATAGACAGGGTTCACATGTCTCAAACTTTTCAAAAAACGAGTGAGTCCAATGATCCATCAACATGGAGCTTCTTCATGCGTTTTATACCAATATGACTCAAATGGCAGTGCCACAAGTATGTGGTACTATCATTACTATGTTATATCTTTTGGCATGAACATGTGTATCACTACGATCGAGATTCAATAAACCATTCATTTTAGGTGCAAGACCATTGAAGGTATTATTCAAATAAACAGAGTAACCATTATTCTCCTTAAATGAATAACCGTATTGCGATAAACATAATCCAATCATGTCTATGCTCAACGCAAACACCAAATAGCAATTATTTAGGTTTAACACCAATCTCGATGGTAGAGGGAGCGTGCGATGTTTGCTCACATCAACCTTGGAAACACTTCCAACATATCGTCATCTCACCGTTAGCTAGTCTCCGTAACCTTTTATTTCGAGTTACTAACACTTAGCAACCGAACCGGTATTTATTACCCTGGTGCTACTAGGAGTACTAGTAAAGTACACATTATAATGTATATCCAATATACTTCTATCGGCCTTGCCAACCTTCTCATCTACCAAGTATCTAGGGTAGTTCTGCTTCAGTGACCGTTCCCCTCATTTCAGAAGCACTTAGTCTCGGGTTTGGGTTCAACCTTGGGTTTCTTCACTAGAGCAGCAATTGATTTGCCGTTTCATGAAGTATCCCTTCTCGAAACTAGTGGTTTTACTAACCATCAACAATTGATGCTCCTACTTGATTTCTACATTCCCGGTGTCAAACATCGCGAATTGCTCAAGGATCATCATGTCTATCCCTGATATGTTATAGTTCATCGCGAAGCTCTAATAGCTTGGTGGCAGTGACTTTGGAGAACCATCACTATCTCATCTGGAAGATTAAATCCCACTCGATTCAAGCGACTGTAGTACTCATACAATCTGAGCACATGCTCAACGATTGAGCTTTTCTCCTTAGTTTGCAGGTTTAAGAAACTTGTCAGAGGTCTCATACCTCTTGACGTGGGCACTAGCCTGAAATCCCAATTTCAGTCCTTGGAACATCTCATATGTTCTGCGATGTTTCAAAAACGTCTTTGGTGCCTCAATTCTAAACCATTTCGCATTACGCACTGAACTATCATGTAGTCATCAAAACGTGTATGTCAGATGTTCGCAACATCCACAACCGACGCTCGAGGTTCAACACACTGAGTGGTGCATTAAGGATATAATCCTTCTGCGTATCAATGAGGACAATCCTCAGTTTACGGACCCAGTCCGCATAATTGCTATTGTCAACTCTCAACTAAATTTCTTCAGGAACAAATCTAAAACAGTAGAACCAAAGCGTGAGCTACGACATAATTTGCAAAGACCTTTTGACTATGTTCATGGTAATTAAGTTAATCTAATCAAATTATTTAATGGAATCCCACTCAGATAGACATCCCTCTAGTCATCTAAGTGATACATGATCCGAGTCAACTAGGCCGTGTCCGATCATCACGTGAGACGGACTAGTCATCATCGGTGAACATCTTCATGTTGATCGTATCCACTATACGACTCATGTTCGACCTTTCGGTCTCTTGTGTTCCGAGGCCATGTCTGTACATGCTAGGCTCGTCAAGTCAACCTAAGTGTTTTGCATGTGTAAATCTGGCATACACCCATTGTATGCGAACGTTAGAATCTATCACACCCGATCATCACGTGGTGCTTTGAAACAACGAACTTTCGCAACGGTGCACAGTTAGGGGGAACACTTTCTTGAAATTTTATGAGGGGTCATCTTATTTATGCTACCGTCGTTCTAAGCAAATAAGATGTAAAAACATGATAAACATCACATGCAATCAAATAGTGACATGATATGACCAATATCATTCTGTTCCTTTTGATCTCCATCTTCGGGGCCCCATGATCATCATCGTCACCGGCAGGACACCATGATATCCATCATCGTGTCTTCATGAAGTTGTCTTGCCAACTATTACTTCTACTACTATGGCTAACGGTTAGAAATAAAGTAAAGTAATTACATGGCGTTTTCATTGACACGCAGGTCATATAACAAATTAAGACAACTCCTATGGCTCCTGCCGGTTGTCATACTCATCGACATGCAAGTCGTGATCCCTATTACAAGAACATGATCAATCTCATACATCACATATATCATTCATCACATTCTTTTGGCCATATCACATCACACGGCATATGCTGCAAGAACAAGTTAGACGTCCTCTAATTGTTGTTGCAAGTTTTTACGTGGCTGCTATAGGTTTCTAGCAAGAACGTTTCTTACCTACGCCAAAACCACAACGTGATATGCCAATTTCTATTTACCCTTCATAAGGACCCTTTTCATCGAATTCGATCCGACTAAAGTGGGAGAGACAGACACCCGCTAGCCACCTTATGCAACTAGTGCATATCAGTCGGTGGAACCTGTCTCACATAAGCGTACGTGTAAGGTCGGTCCAGGCTGCTTCATCCCACGATGCCGCCGAATCAAGACAAGACTAGTAACGGCAAGTAAATTGACAAAATCGACGACCACAACAACTTGTGTTCTACTCGTGCATAGAAACTACGCATAGACCTAGCTCATGATGCCACTGTTGGGGATCGTTGCAGAAATTAAAAAAATTCTACGCATCACCAAGACCAATCTATGGAGAGACTAGCAACGAGAGAGAGGGGAGTGCATCTTCATACTCTTGAAGATCGCGATGCGGAAGCGTTACAAGAACACGGATGAAGGAGTCGTACTCGTAGCGATTCAGATCGCGGTTGATTCCGATCTAAGCGCCGAATAATGGCGCCTCCGCGTTCAACACACGTATAGCCCGCGGACGTCTCCTCCTTCTTGATCCAGCAAGGGGAGAGGAGAAGTTGAGGGAGAGCTCCGGCAGCACGACGGCGTTGTGGTGGAGCTTGCAGTTCTCCAGCAGGGCTTCGCCAAGCACTACGGAGGAGGTGTTGGGGAGGGAGAGGGCTGCGCCAGGGGAAGGGATGAAGCTCCCATGCGCCTCCCCACTATATATAGGGGTGGAGGGGGCTGGTTTCTTGCCCTCCAAGTCCATTGGGGCGTTGGCAAAGGTGGGGGAAAGAAATCCCATCATTTCCCGTCCCCACCGATTGTTATCCCCCTTTTTAGGGATCTTGATCTTGTCCCTTCGGGATATGATCTTATTCCTTCTAAAGGGGGATCTTGGTGCCTTGACCAGGGGTGTGGGGCCTTGCCCCCACTACCCACTTTCATGTGGGTCCCCCATGCAGGTGGGCCCCACTCCGGAACCTTCTAGAACCTTCCCGGTACAATACCGAAAAATCCCGAACATTTTCCGGTGGCCAAAATAGGACTTCACATATATAAATCTTTACTTCCGGACCATTCCGAAACTCCTCGTGATGTCCGGAATCTCATCCGGGACTCCGAACAACATTCGGTAACTGCACACTAATTCCCATAACAACTCTAGCGTCACCGAACCTTAAGTGTGTAGACCCTACGGGTTCGGGAATCATGCAGACATGACCGAGACAACTCCCTGGCCAATAACCAACAGCGGGATCTGGATACCCATGTTGGCTCCCACATGTTCCACGATGATCTCATCGGGTGAACCACGATGTCGGGGATTCAATCAATCCTGTATACAATTCCCTTTGTCAACCGGTACGTTACTTGCCCGAGATTCGATCATCGGTATCCCAATACCTCGTTCAATCTCGTTACCGGCAAGTCACTTTACTCGTTTCATAATGCATGATCCCGCGACTAACTACTTAGTCACATTGAGCTCATTATGATGATGCATTACCGAGTGGGCCCAGAGATACCTCTCCGTCATACGGAGTGACAAATCCCAGTCTCGATTCGTGCCAACCCAACAGACACTTTCAGAGATACTTGTAGTGTGCCTTTATAGCCACCCAGTTACGATGTGACATTTGGCACACCCAAAGCATCCCTACGGTATCCGAGAGTTGCACAATCTCATGGTCTAAGGAAATGATACTTGACATTAGAAAAGCTTTAGCAGATGAACTACACGATCTTGTGCTATGCTTAGGATTGGGTCTTGTCCATCACATCTCTCCTAATGATGTGATCCCGTTATCAACGACATCCAATGTCCATGGTCAGGAAACCGTAACCATCTATTGATCAACGAGCTAGTCAACTAGAGGCTTACTAGGGACATGTTGTCGTCTACGTATTCACACATGTATTACGGTCTCCGTTTAATACAATTGTAGCATGAACAATAGACAATTATCATGAACAAGGAAATATAATAATAACCATTTTATTATTGCCTCTAGGGCATATTTCCAACATTACCAACAGGACCTACATCGTTATCACAGTCGCCGAGTTATGTCCAGAACCTGTCAAGAAGGTGACTTGGTGCTCCGTCTCATCCAGGATCAAACTGATGCACACAAGTTATCCCCACCTTGGGAAGGGCCTTTTGTGGTCAGCAAGAAGTTGAAGAACGGGTCATATTACCTTATCGATGTTCGAGAGCACAAAGACTCATGTAAGTCGGAGGAAGAGACCCGTCGGCCGTGGAATATCGCTCATCTTCGGCCTTATTATACTTGAGCCACCGGCTCTCATGAAGTACATATTTTGACGATGTATATATTATGATAAGTAATAAAGCAGGACCAATGTCCTTTTCATCCTTAATGATCATATGTCCTCATCATCATAATTTCGAATGACCAATTGGGGGCTGATCCTATTCGAATCCAGCTTAACCCTTTGGTCCGGCTCATGATCGTATTCGAATCTAGCCGTTAAACCTCATGATCACTAGGGGGCTTCCTGTTCAAACATAGGTCGTATTCGAACCAAAGAGAACATAGCTGTCAGTACCCTCTTGATCGGCACAATGCCAAACTCACTAGGGGGCTTCTTGATCGTATTCGAATCATAGCTTAACCCCTTTTGGGTCCGACTTTGATCATATTCGAATCAGAGTCGTTAGAAAACTCTCGAGGTCATTTGGGGGCTTCCTGTTCAATCATAGGTCGTATTCAAACCAAAGAGAACATAGCTGTCGGTACCCTCTTGATCGGCGCAACGCCAAAGCCACTGGGGCTACATGATCGTATTCGAATCCTAGCTTAACCCCTTTGGTCCGGTTTACTATTCGTATTCAAATCAGAAGCCTCAAATTTTTCTTTCTATTTTTCTTAAGTTCTTTGCAAACAATCTTTGTTTTTGTCTTGAGACTTTTGTCTAGATCTAAGTATAAGTCTGGTTTAAATTTAACCCGGCTTGGTTTTGGATAATAAGTCGCCAGTGTATGACAATCATTATACATTTGGAAGTGTTGGCATCTAAGGATTGGGTTATCACCCTTACTGTTCAGGTCACATGAACCGGCAGTGCAAATTCAAAATCACAGGGTTCTTGTGATCTATTTCTGTGTGCAGGACAATTCAAAGACTTTCTTATGCATAAAGAAAACATATGATAAGTTTAAAAAAGGGAGAGTATAAGGCGGCGGCTTAACAGTGTTGAGCACAGAAACGTGCACGATGGCACAGCAAAGCAAAGTCATTTCTACCCTATTACATGACTCGCTGAGTCCAAATGATTAAATTGTTTTCCAACAAGGTACAAATATGAGCCGCCCGGCGGGTCAATTCTCTTGTTGGCCTGAACCTTCCAGATCAACCCTTTCCGCTCCTCCGTCCTGTTCCCTGTCCTGGAAGGTTGATGATGACCAGTCAATGCCATTCAAAGCTTCAAATACAGCTTCATCATCAATTAGTCCGGCCGGGTCAACTTCAGGGGCGAAGGTATGCTTACGGATTGGAGGGATCAGGCTGGTCACTTTATAATGCAGCGTTGGAATCCTCTGATTTTCCGTGTCATAATCCGGTTGGTACTTGGTGAGGTCCGCCTCATCAGCAATCAGGGTGGCCACAGGGCGTATTTCCTTCACACAAGCGGCGAAGTCCTTCTGTTCAAATGATGTGCCATCCTACTTAAGGCTTGGATATCCAATGGCGATGTCGGCCGGGTCTAACTCCAGTAGCCACGCCTTGGCCCGGCTTAAAGCAGCCACGGCTCTGGCTCTTGTAGATGATCGCCTTAATTCATTGCACCGCTGGGGCAGCACAGAAAGCCGCTTTAGCACATCCACCAGGAGTGTGGGGACTTTGTTTGACAGGGAAAATGTGGCCAAGGCACGCTGAGATCCAGTATAAAGTTGTTCCACGAGCGTGTAAACCGCCTTCAGCTTCACCACCATGTCCTGGTTGAGGTTGGAGCTCCTGGGGCATGCATAGCAATGTCAGGTGAATTAAGGACAATTCATATGATCACTAGAAAAATTCAATATTTGACACTTGCAGGCCGACTTACCAAAGATTGTTGAGACCATCTGAGATACATGGCGTTTTAAGCCGGACAATTCAGTAGTCACCTCTTCAAGAGCCGTTTCTGCTGCTTCAGCTCGTTGGGTTAAGGCAATTTTTTCTTTAGCCCAGGCCTTCTTCTCAACCTCACACTCGGATTTCAATTTCTCTTGTTCAGCCACACTGAATTCAAATTTGGAATTGGTTTTTTGAGTTTCAGTCTCCTGAGCCTCCAGACGGTTCTTCAATTTAGACAGTTCTGATTGAAGTTGAGTAGTGGTAGCCTGTACAAATACCGGGTCAAAAATCATGAATATTAGCCTACAATATTAAGTCCCGTGCCTTTTGCAAGCAACAACACTTGGCACTTGGGGGCTAATGTCTAACGAAGGTTTTATCTAAATGGTGCTTCATGAGAGTAAGTCCAAAGCACTTTGCAAGCAAGAATACTTGGCACTTGGGGGCTAATGCATACTGCTGTTAAATCTACACAAGGACTATATTCTGCACAAGCATGTGAAGGACCGCGGGCTCATTCATGTTGATTAAACCGGCCCTTGGGGACTACAGAGTAAGCCGGATTTTTTATAGGTTTGACCAAAGGATATTACTAATGCTTATACGTTTGTTCTAAGACTACATCATATTCATCATAAGCAATAGACTTGGGGGCTGGCATAGTAAGGATAATTCAGTGAAGGGAAAGATTTCATACCTCAAATATCTCGTGCATTTGCTTCACCATATCAACTTTGAGGTCACAGTTGCTGTGCACTTGGCTAAGATATCCAGAAAAAACTTCCCCAATGCTCGTGTGATTATAATCAGCAATGTCAAATCTGACCTTACGGCGTTCCAGGTGCTCTTCCTTGGCAGAACACTTGGCTAGCACAGTAGGTCTCCCCGGCTCAGTATAGCCGGTCCTGGTAATTTCAACATCAGCATCTTGTGGATCGTCTGTCTTGGCCAGGCTGGAAGCTTCAAGGGTTACAGAGCCGTCGGCGGCTTGATCAGTAGGTGGGTCAGCGGTTGGCGTTGGCATGTCATGAGCCGGTTCAAGTGGCGGCTCAGGAACAGAGGCTTCCGGTGCGGCCGTCTAGAGTTCTGGCTCGTTGATGGAGGGCTCTTCGACCATCTTGCTCTTCTTCACCTTCTTGCTGGGCTTTGCTTTTCCGCTGCATAAAGATTAAAATATCAGTACAAGTATAAAGAATTGAAATGAGTACAGGATAACTAGATTATCATTACCCTGGAGCGGTCTTAAAAGCCGGCATGTTGGACTGGAGTGAGTCGCCGGAGGAGGGTGAAGTTTCCTGATAATTCGAGTCAGAAGAGTTGAGTGGTTGACGAGTGAGACCCGCCAAAGGATAAAGAGGAGTTAAGTCGGAGGTGACCTTGTTCCGGCGCTTCCTTGGTGTATTTGGTAAGCCGGAGGAGAGTTCTCCGTCCTTGCTGGTCCGGGTCTGCCTCGGGCTCTCATGAATCTGTCGCTTCAAAAGAAATTGAGGATCTTGATAAGCTAAAGGATGTGAAAATCTTACTTTCCGGGTTACTCTTCGGATTTTCTGTCTTGGCAAAGGCTCGGAGTCGGAGGAAATAATAGTTACCTCTTCACCCACTCCGTGACTCGTTACCATGTCCTCCTGATGATAATCAGTGTCAATAAGGTGGTTAAAAAAGGAGCCTAGAGAATCAAGAGCTACCTCTGAATCAGAGGTATCTTCTAGTCGTAGCAAATCAGAGGCGCTGGTCTTATTTCATTTCTTCTTGGCGGCGGTTTTTCTGGCGGCTCTCTTGGCCTTCCTGGCTCTCTTTGCAGCTTCATGATCGTAGTTTGTCTTCCAAAATTTGTCATCAGCCTGTGAAAATCAGCAAAGTTTGAGTAAAGACAAAAACATCAAGGATGAAGGTAAAAATACTCAGTTTGGCGACTTACCGCTGGAGCCGGGTTAGCTTTGCAGAAAGGGCTTAAGCCCACCTTGCCATATACAGTCTGCTAGGCTTTCATTCAAGAGCGACTTTGTCATATCATCGATGACGTCGTCAGATAAATTATCAGGGCTGTGCCGCAGAGGATCATTCTTCTTGCTTGTATAAGTACACATCAATCCAGAGCGGCGGCTCAATGGAATGATCCGCCAGGCAAGCCAAACCCGGACCAAGTCGATACCACTTAAACCATTCCCCAAAAGAGCCTTGATTTTAGCCATGGTGGGGGCGAGTTTCTGGCGATCAGCAGCGGACAACTTGTCTAGAAGAGGATGATTAGACTCGAGGCGCAGGGCGCGAAAGCCGAGCAGAGGGTTCTCATCAGCCGGAGAAGTGTCTTGGCAATAGAACCATGTCTGGTTCCAGTCTTTGGGGTGACTTGGTGGATTCGCATCATGAAAAATGGTGTCTCTCCGTCGTTGGATTGAGACCCTGCCAAGCTCCAAGCTAGGCCCGTTGGCACATTCATTCTGGCGGTTCAAATAAAATAACTCTCTGAAGAGTAGCAAGCTGGGTTCTTCTCCAAGATATACCTCACAGAACACTTGAAAGTTGCAAATATTAGACATGGAGTTGGGTCCGTTGTCTTGAGGAAGGAGGTCAAAAAAGTGTAGGACGTCACTGAAGAATTTTGAGCCGGGTGGTGAAAAGCCCCGGTTCATGTGGTCAGTAAAGACGACGACTTCCCCCTCTTTGGGCTGAGGTTTTTCCTCGGTTGGATCAGGCGCACAGTATGACATGACTTCCTTCTTTGGCAGATAGCCAGTTTTCACAAAATCGTCAAGAGTGCTATCAGTGACGATGGATGGGACCCAGTTGCATGAAGTGCTAGTTTTGGGCGACATCGTGAAGAAGGAAGCCTAACAAAGAGTGGAATTGCCGGTTAAAATTTAAGCCGGAGGAGAAACATTACAGTACATATTCAGGATGGCGGCTTATAAAGGGGCCTAATGGTATATGGCTAAATTATGTCAAGTTATTTAAGACGCCATGAGTGCCAGGGGTAGTCAAGTTATCTAAACCGCCATGAGTGGTTAAGGTTATCAATTGAGCATTGCAATTTTTAGCCGGTGGTAAGAGCCGCCATTGCTAGGTGGATCTAACAAATACGGTTTTTGCCTAAGTGTTACACAAACAAGTTTCACAGGCTGCAGCTATTATTTTGGATCAACGACTGTTCAGTTAAAGAAAAATAAATCTAGACCTAAACACCAGTACAGATGAGTTCATGAGCTTTCACAGAAATTTTTCTTCCAGTAAAGGGGATCTACTGATATCAAAAGTGGAAATAAAACAACTACCGCATTGGATTGAACACCATTTTCAGATCAAAGAAGCTCGCGGTACAGCTTGGAAGATGAACTACGATGAACTACGAAGAACACAGAGAAACTCTCAAACCCTAATGCGGATCTAAGGTATGGGAAGGCAGAAACTTACAGCTGCAGATTTACTACGGAGGGTCGCTGACGTTCTCTGGATCAACTCAGGTTGATGCAGCGGTCGAGGTTGAGGAAGATGAGGTGCTCTGCGGCGGCGGCGGCGGAGCTCGAGTGGCAGAAGGATTGCGAGAGGAAGAAAATGTTGGAAAGGGGGAGAATGAGGAAAGACCGGTCGTGCCTATTTATAAGGAAAGACTCTTAAGTGAGCGCGAAAAACGAGGAGGCCGAAAATATGGTTATCCAACTACCAGGATGCCTTGATTCTCGGGATGGTCATTAAGATAAGGATCCGTTGAGATACGTTGGATAAAGTGTGAAGTAATGGCAGATGACGTCATGGCGGGTTATCACAAATCCAGAATATGACGTCATGGCGGGTTACAAATTCTCGCACAATGAAGAGCAGAAGATTTTCTATAAGTGTTGAAGATTGACATGAACCAGTTCAAATCAATCTGGGGCCTGATGTTGGGGATATAACTATTAGGTATGACCCGCCCAGGAGGGGCCGAGTTATACCTATGACGATTCATGAAGCCCAAGACAGCTCTGGGAGATGGCGGTTCAGTTAAGGGCCCAAGGCCCAAAGGCAACTCAAGGCCCGTAGAGATAAATCGCCATATGTACATAACTTGTATGGTAAGACAGGGATAGTTAGAGACCGAGCCAGACACAGTTTATGAGCCGGCCGGGACTCTGTGAGCCACTGGGTGTTGACCTCTGTATTTAAAGGGAGGACCCGGCGGCGGTTCAGAACAGGTAACATCAGATCGAAAGCTAGGTCAAGCGGATTCGCTCCCAAGTAATAAAAACATAAGCAATACCACCTCAAACTGGATTAGGCCTTTACCTTCACCGCAAGGGCCGAACCAGTATAAACCCTTGTGTCCTTTGTCCCATTTTAACCCCTTTAAGCTTCCTAGTTGCGATGGCTCCACGATTAAGTCCTCTAACTAGGACATCTATCGTGACAATTCCACGACACTTTGTTTAGTTCTTATTGCAGGGCACACTACAACCTCTTCGGCTCCTTTAGTGTTCATGTCCCATGCATGCAGGGCTCCATGCACAACGTTCACTTGCTGGGCCAGGCTAGGTCAAGAAATGCGTCCTCCCATGCCTTCCCGACGACGTCTTCAACTGTTTCCTCCAACAGCCAACATGCTTCAAACATTTTCCTTCTCCTTGGCCTAGGAGCAATAGGATCAACCAAGTATTCTGCTGGAATTTTGTCTATTTTGGGCCTAACCCAATAGCAGTTTCAGAAATTCCTAATAAATCCTAGAGGCCTATGCAACCCATTCGTGCAAGGCAAGAGGTGGAACTAAAGTTTAGTCCCACATTGCTAGTTTAGAGGGAGTTGGACCTCTTTATAAGGGAGGCTCTTTCTCCACATGTATGAGAATGAGAACAAGAGGGACATCCGCGCGCACTCCTCCTCTGCCGCCCGCCTCGGCACGCCGCGCCGCGCCACGGGAACGAGCCGATGTCTAAACTTTTGCCACACCCGACGGGTATACGAAAGGTCACGCAGAAGCTGAAACGTTTTTGCTGTAGTGGAGATTGAATACGAACGGCGCACCTCTTCGCCTGCTGCCTGTTCGTTTCGTCTCCCTCGTTCTCTTCAGCTCCCGACACAGCCTCTCGCCTCCTTCTCTTGAACCTATAAAAGGGAGGTCGCTCCTCTCAGAGATACGCTCCAGAACTTGTTCTTACTCTCGCCACAAGTTCCTGAGCACTGCGCTGCTGCTACGTTCTTTCCCATCCCGGCTTGTGGCATGCACCGCTGGTCGGGACAGTAGGCCTCCGAAACCGCACCTCTTTGAGTCATGTACGGGAGAAGGGTGATAAGGTTTTGGGGGGCGCTTCGCGAGACTACTGACTTCTTCGTCATGGACGCCCCGGACTCCGACGACTACTTCCCCGACGACGACTTCTTCCCCGATGTCGACAACCTCCTCGACGACATGGCTGGCGAGGACACCGACCCCAAGTCCAGCGCTTCTGCTGCTGCTGTCCCGTACGCGCTCTTCCTCTTTCTATTAGAGGCCCTGCTACAGTTCCTTATTCTAGTGTTTGCCCTAGATGTGTTAGACTCTGTTTCATATATGCAACTTGCTATACTGTCTGCTCTAGATGTGTTTAGTTACAGTTCATATATGAATATGTTGTTTACCTTCTCTTTGTCAAATCGCATGACTTGTTTTATCACTGCTATACTAGTCGTGCTTTATCTAGTATTTCTGTTATTAAAATCATTCGGTAAATTGCCCATATTTCCAACATATTCCGTGTCGACAAGAATTGGACTACGGTCAGACTTTCAAATTTCTTCATGGATCACATTCGCCAGTGGGAATTTGGTGTTCCACTTATGATCACAGACCGCCCGATCTAGCCGCTCATGGACTTTTCCTCTTCTCCATGTATAAGGTCCCCTACAAAGCCCATTTTAAAGAGATTGCAATCATCGAGCGCGTCACGGAATGCTTGCATACTTCTCTGGTATCTCAAAGCACCCCCATCTTTTTCAGCATTCATCAAGATCTCATTAAAATCACCTAGGACAATCCAGGGAAGATCAACTGATGACCTGCAAGTGCACAAGGCTGTTGTAGAACTTTCGTGACAGGTAAAGTGTCGAACCCACAGGGAGCTGATAGGAAGGCATCACAAACCCCGCAACTACATTATCACTTAACGTAACTACGTACACACCCAAACTGGAGTTAGGGAAACCAGATAAAAAGGGTGTCTATCTAAACTACTAAGAAAAGATAAAGACAGAAATTAAATGACACTAAGTTAGCAAGGATGGCTTGAGTAGTAAAGCGTTCTCGAGGGTTTTGGAATCACTAGAACTGATATGAACTATCGTATCCTCTAGTCACTCTTCATATTCATAAGTGGGTGGAGCTGGGTATAAAACACATTCTATTCTAGGTAGACTCCGTGCCACGTACGCCACCACCGTAGCTTCCCCAAGCTGGTTATCTCTACGATAATGAAGGGTTTCCTCATGGACGAAGCCTCTCTAAGGGTTCTCCATTTATCCCCTATCAACTAGAATGACAAGGAATATAGGCTTTTATTGTCACCTCGAATTACCCCAATATCCCCAACCCTCACTAAGACAGTAATATTCTTCACAACAACAAGGCAATAATGTGAGCGAGCGCTCCTCTCAACATTCATGAAGGCTATCAACTCGAATAAATGAACAGGTAATATTGGATCATATCAAGAATCACATAGGGTTCAACTGTATCTCGAGAACAAGTAAAAGTACTCAAACATAAACACGAAGGTTAGGGACAAGTTACAAGTCGGGATCAAACCAATGAAGGGAGAAGGCATGGTGGTGTTGATGGAGATGGCGGAGCGGTGGTGATGGTGATGATGGTGGAGGCCTCGCCGATGATGATGATGATGGTGGCGGCGCTGGCAATGGCGCCAGCGCGTGATACCTCTCCAACGTATCTATAAATTTTGATTGTTTCATACTATTATATTATCAATTTTGGATGTTTTACATGCTATTTTCTATTATTTTTTGGGACTAACCTATTAAGCCAGTGCCCAGTGCCAGTTCCTGTTTTTTTGCTTGTTTTTTTACTTTTCGGAAAATCAATAGCAAACGAAGTCTAAACACGATGAAACTTTATGGTGATTTTTTATAGACCAGAAGGGACCCTAGAAGGTTCGGGAGGAGTCGAGAATCCTTATAGGAGAGCCACGAGCTCACAGGGCGTGCCCCAGGGGGACAGGCACGGCCCCTGATCTCGTGACTCCACGCAACTCTGTTTGATCTAATTCCACCTCTATAAATTCTCAATTTTTCACAAACCAACAGGGAGTCACCCGAAACACTTCTTCTACTCCCGGAAGGCTCTATTCTTCTAAGATGCCATCTGGAGGCCTTTTTCAGTACTCTGTCAAAGGGGGAATCGATCACGAAGGACCTCTACATCAACCTTGCTGCCCTACCGATGATGCGTGATTAGTTCACCACAGACCTATGGGTCCAAAGCTACTAGCTAGATGGCTTCTTATCTCTCTTTGATTTTCAATACCATATTCTCCTCAATCTTCTTGGAGTTCTATCCGATGCAATCTTCTTCTGCGATTTGTTTGTTGTGATCCGACGAATTATGGGATTATGATCACATTATCCATTGAAAGTAATTTAATATTTTTTGAACTTTCTAATGCATGATTATTATATATTTGTATTTCTCACTGAGCTATCAATTTGGTTTGGCCAACTAGATTGATTTATCTTCAGTGGGAGAGGTGCTTTATCATGGGTTCAATCTTACGGTGTTCTCACCAAGTGACAGAAGGGGTAGCGATGCACGTATTTGTATTGTTGCCATTAAGGGTAAAATGACGAGGTTTATTCATATTGATTGGGTTTACTTTGTGTATATCATCTCATCTTGCTTAATGCATTACTCTGTTTCTCATGAACTTAAACCTAGAGAGGCAAGCATAGAAGTACCCTCGAAGTGGAGTAATAGTAGTAGATGCAGAATCATTTCGGTCTACTTATCACGGACGTGATGCCTATATATGTAATCATTGCCATGAATAACATCATAGCTATGTGATTTTCTATCAATTGCCGAATATTAATTTGTTTACCCACCGTATGCTCTGTGTTCGAGAGATAAGCCCCTAGTGACACCTATGGCCCCCCAGGTCTACTTAATCATATTGCTAAAAAACAAAAATACTTTGCTACAATTTATTTACTTTCTTTTTACTTTGCATATGATATGAGGGATTTTGTCACTATAATATACTCTAAAAAGTATGCATAAAATCCACTCATCAACATCCCCAAGATTAAACCTTGCTCGTCCTCAAGCAAAAGGGCTGATAAACCAAAGTTGATCCATCTAGCTCATCAATAAAGATTGTTGCTCCAAAGGTGCATCCTTATTTTCTCTGCAAGCTATAAGCAAGATAGAACATATTTGTACAAGCTACACATGCTTAGCTAGATAATATTTATTTTGATCACCAAACCACTGGAGCTTCAGTCAAATTTCTATGCTCCTTGTCAAAGTTTAATCTAACATGAAAACAAATACTTGGATCCTATTACTTATTAGCTTATTCATTTATTTTTCTTTTCTTTTTGTTTTTAAACAAACTTGACCACAGAGAGTTGTCAAAAAGTCAAGATATGGAGTTTTTCATTCATACGCACTAACATTCTCAACTCAAGTCTCTCGGGTACTTACTTCAATCATTGTTTGCCGAAACTTTTATTGATAGGTGACAGGATCATGCCAAAAAAAATGATCATGCTTGGGTTTCGCAGTGGCTTAAGATTGAGTACTATGGACCAATATATAGTTTCTTTCGACCTCTTGTGATCAATACCCATTTATTACCACATACACACTCACTCAAGGGAAAGTTGAATAATATTCGCTGCAATGTTGCCACTTCGAACATTAACAAACTCATATCCGAAATCTGAGCCGAAACTGATCTGGTGGATCATTCATTGGCTAGTGGAGTTCTCAGCATAACATCAAGAAGGTGACCAAGACACATTTACACACGTACATGTGCATAGAGTAGCAAGGCCATAGCACCAGCAAGAAGCTCAAGCGTCGTGTATTGCAACACAGATTTTGGCATAATCTCATTCACCTTTCAAGTAAGTTCCTCTAGACAACATTATTCACAAGGGCCATTGAGTCTAGTATATCAAACACCATGGGGTTAAGCTACTCCATAAATTTTCCTTTAAAACAATTCTAACAAGTGTCGAACTTTTTATTCAACCATCATCATTTTATTTGTTGCATATGATATGAGGGATTTTGTCACTATAATATACTCTAAAAAGTATGCATAAAATCCACTCGTCAACATCCCCAATATTAAACCTTGCTCGTCCTCGAGAAAAAGGGCTAATAAACCAAAGTTGATCCATCTATCTCATCAATAAAGATTGTTTCTCCAAAGGTGCATCCTTATTTTCTCTGCAAGCTATAAGTAAGGTAGAACATATTTGTACAAGCTACACATGCTTAGCTAGATAATATTTATTTTGATCACCAAACCACTAGAGCTTCAGAGGATCACATAGTTATGATGTTATTCTTGGCAATGATCACATAGTTATGATGCTGTTCGTGGCAATGTCTTTCAGAGGATCACAAGATTGTTCCCAATCTAAGCTAAAAACTTGAACAAAATGCGTAAAACATTAACTTGGCAATATGGGGCCTAACTTGAGCAAGTGATTCTCTTGTACAAATAGAGAGCAATCATACTTAAGGAAGCATATCAAACAATGGGACACGTGATTGATACTATTCATCAGATGAAGATCATTGTATAAAACTCTACACATGCAAAAATAACTTCACCAAGCTTAGAACTTTGCAAGAACTAGTCTCAAGAAAATAATGAAGAGAGAAAGTGCAGTTTATTAAAGAACAGTATGGAAAGTGGTTACCTCCCCAAGCTTAAATATAAGCAAGGGTAATAAGACTTTTTACCGATGAGGTGCAAATAACCTCTCCTTTTAATGCATATGGACCTACGCTTTGTCAAACATTTTTGATATGGTCCGGCGGGACTAGGCACTTGTAGTTGAAGACTTTGTTGAATCGAAGTGGCCGAGTGGCTTGTGTGGGTTTGCACACGGTTGGCATCATACCATACATAAACCTCTGCGAACATAAAGCACAAGATAAAAAGAACACGGTTCGGTATACTTACGGAATTCGTATACCCAACCGCACAAAGGAAATAAAAGAAAACATGAAGAAGTACAAAGTTTATTGGTTAAGAGGCTTCAAGGGTGAATAATTGAGGCTAGGATGCAAACAGAAGGTTAAATATAACCCACTAACCTTGGATCGAAGAAATAAACAAAATGGGTATTTTCTAAACTTCATACGAGCGCTCATACTCTGCCGTCTTTTGTTCTGCTCTGGCACATAGTCTCGGCACCAAGCCATACGAGCGCTCGCCTCAATACAAATGTCGTCTTCTGCTATGGATCTCTAGCCACTTCTTCCCGAGCGTCATACGACCGTGCATACGAGCGTCTGTGCTCGCCGTCGTTTGCTCTGTGGGCTCCGGTTGTATTTGTTGGCGCCGCCTCGCTTGATACAACCGTGCATAGGACCGCGGCTGGTCAAATAAAACGCCATCTTTTTCTCTGTTTTGTCTGGAACTTTGGTTTCTTCAAAAATTCCTGCGGGGTTACTGCCAATACTTTTACTAGGCAAATACTAAGAAGATCCAACAGTGCAACTTGTAACACATATGAGCAGACAAATTTTTTCACCTATTGAAGACTTAACCAAACCAACTTTCATAGTAAATCATGCAAAGTGCCAATGCAAAAATATGAATGCAAACTAAACTATAAACATCCAAAACTAATAAAGACTCCTACATACTTCCGGGCTGCCTCCCAATAGCGTTTTATTTAGAGCCATATAGCTAGGCTTCGATGCTCCATAAATCCACATGGATCCCAAGGGATATCGACCCGGTCTGTAGTTGGACCAGTCTCCGACCACTTTTTGAAGCATCTGATAGCAAAGTGTGCTCGGAGTCGTACACTCTTGTGGTGCATCGGTATCATATATGTGAAAAGATCCTCGTTCTCGTGCGAAAACTGATGCATCGGAGTAGAAACACATGTCTCCATGTACTTCTACAATGCAAGGGTTAGAGACTTACACTACAAAAAAAAATACACTTCCGTGATGATACTTGTTTCTCATAGTAGGTCACGTGTTCTGTCATGCATGTACATCGATGACAAATTTATGACAGAATCAAGATAGTCATACATGTGCTGTCGTCGAAGTGTTCCATGACATTACCAAAATTATCATCACGGAAGTGTCCACTTCCATGACGATAAATCGCGCGTCATAGAAGTGCTTTCGTCAAGGGTGACCGACACGTGGTATCCACCGTAATGGAACGCCGTTAAGCTATCGGGTCCGGTTTTGGATCCGATAACCCGTTAACAGCCCCGACCAATGGGGATTTTCCACGTGTAAAATCATCTTTGGCTGGAGGAAACACGTGTCAGGTCACCGTTGGGACAGACGTCATCCACTCATTGGACCCAAAGAGCCTATGATACGTCGACATGTGGCATGGCCCAACAGAGGCCCATTCCTGTGAAAAGGCCGGCCCGTTTGACTTGTTCAAAAGGTGGCGGGCCGGCCCACGGCAAGCCTGTTAACGGCCTGTTCACATATAGCCCATTTACAGCCCGCTAACCCAGGGCCCGTTTACGGCCTATCCGAATTAGGCCCAGTAGCGTCATCTGGGCCGTCCAATATAATTCCAGCCCGTTTTAACTTCCGGCCCATGTATGGCCCATGACGTCTTTTGGCCCATATGAGGCCCTTAGTAACCCTTGGCCCATTAATGGCCCATGGTAAAACTGGCCCGTAATGAACAGTGTATCACTTTATACCCATTAACGGCCCCTTATTCCGTTGGGCCGTTTCCAAGCCCATGTTATCTTTCGGCCTTCTTAGGGCCCATTTATTCTTGGGCTCATTTTCAGCATTCGTTTACTTTCGGCCCGTTACTGTTGTTTTCTGCTTGTGGGCCATACAGCCCGTGGTTACAGTAGGCCCGTTTGTGGCCCGTTAATACGTTGGGTCGTTTTCATAGCGTCATCAAATACGGCCTATTAACGACGGCCCGTTATGGTTGGCCCATGAACGGACGATTTCAACTCTAGCCCATTTACGGCCATAATGTGGTCTGTTATTGGCCCATGTTTGGCCAACCGATCATACGTACGGCCCGTAGAAGGCCCATTGATGATACGGCCCGTAGAAGGCCCATTGTGTCTACGCCCCGTAGAAGGCCCATTGTGTCTACGCCCCGTAGAAGGCCCATTGTTTCTACGGCCCGTAGGAGGCCCATGTTAACTACAGTAAATATGTAGCCCATTGTTAATGTGGCCTAGTTTTAAAAAATAGGTTATTCCGGCCACTAGCAAACCGCGAAAAATAACTGCACTGACTACAAGAAAACAAATAAACAAGACAACGGAAATAAATAAGCAAGTAACTTACGCTAGGCTATCACGGCTATTACACATATTACATCCACTGGGCATCAAAGTTCGCCACAAATGCAAATATAGGGGACAAAGCAGCATATAAACGCCGCAGCAAAACAAGTCCAGAACTGAAACCACTTCAGAAGAGCTCAAGAAACAATATCCTGGGTACCCATAATGCTGGCAAGATGCTTAGCAAGCTTATTAACTTTCTCTTGTTTGGCGCTTAAATCCTCCAGCACTTGCTGTTGCACCAGAAAGTATGCATCTGAATTCTGCAGGGACTTCCTCAATCCTTTAGCTTCCTGTCGCATAACATCTGATCGGTGTCTTTCAACTTGAAGTTGAGACTCAAGAAGCCGAACTGATTCAGGAAGTGGGTACGAAGAGCTGGTGCCAGCAGTAGTAGCCAGTAACTTGAACACTACATCAAGACAGGACTTTGGGGTTGTCTCAGTGTCTTCAATATAGTTTTTATCAGCTTTCTTGGAGAACAACAGGGATGTCTCACTATCTTGAACCTGATCTGCATTACTTCCTTTACCATTGCATAACGGGGTACTCTTCTCCAATATTTTATCCGCGTTCTAAAGGAGAAACAAACAAACACATCACAGGTTTACAATGTAGTATATGAAGCTCATTTTGGTAAACCAGTTCAGTAGTAAGGTGGACAGGATAACAGCATGAAACAAACATATATCTATGTAGTATGGTCAATGTATGGTCTATATCATTCTAGTTTATGTTACCAAATCAAGATAGATACAGTTCGAATCATATCTATTTAAGACAAAGCAGCATAGACAGAATATAGGTGTGGGAAACTACACAGCAATAACAACACTTGTAATGTGCATGGCATGAGAACATAACTGTCTATTCAACTGAAACTGAAATCAACATAGAGCAAGTTACAACAGCAAACACATTAAAGAAACCGGTTTAAAACATATCTGTTGCGCCATTGGAGTTTCAATTGCATCCTTCAAATTTGAAATTAGTTGGTATTAGTAAATACAGTGATGCAACAGCAAAGTAGTATGGACCATAGCTACGGAACCTGACCTGAGAACAATTGTTCTTCTACTTTAAGCGTTGACTTGGGGTTCGCAGTGGTGGTCCTCGTGCTTTGGGCACTACAGTTGCCTTACTAACTGCTCGTGTTTGGGTGCTCTGTGGTGGAGACGGTGCTGTGTCAACGGGAATTGGCTTACTATCTGCTGGGGTTGGGGTTAGAAGGGGTGTAGCTAGTTCTCTGTCCAACTGGGTAGGGGTACAATCTGCGTGAGTCTGGGTTATGTGTGGTAGGGCTGGTTCTTGGGCAAGTACAACCGTGGTTCTATTTCCATCCATAGGTAGCACGATCTTTTCTGAAGACCGTGTTTAACTCCCACAGATACTGCCATCACCCCCTCCAATTGAAATGGTCGATAAACAAGAAAAGTAATTGAATGTACAGACATTGTAAGATAGACAGGTGTAATGGATAGTAGGGAAGAAAATAGGGCATGAAATAATTCACATTTATGTTGTCTAACCAAACAGAATAGTAGGACATAATTTCAAATATATGATGGCTAATTAAACAGGATAGCATGACACAATTTCACATGTATGATGGCTAACTAAATAGGATAGAATGACATACTTCAAAATATGATGACTATGTAAACAGGATGACATGCTATAATTATACGATGTGTCTATTAAAGTGGTTGGCATGCCATAAATCACAAACATGCCGTCGATGGAAACATGATGGCATGATATAATTCACGGATAGAATGACATAATTCAAAATATGATGACTATGTGAACAGGATGAGATGATATAACTATATTATGTCTTTAGAAAATGGGTTGGCATGCCATAATTCAGATACATGCTATCTATGTAAACATCATGGCATGATATAATTCAAATATATGATTTATGTACTAAGGAAGTGAGCAGAGGGCAATCGCATATATGATGTGTCAACTAAGGAGATGGCATTTAATATCGTGTATATGATGTAAAAACTAAGCATTGCAATACAACATATGCATGATATGAGTAATATAACCCTGCCAAGTTTGAGCATACACCTCAGGGGGATAATAGGACTGGTAATCTGCCTCTGAATCCTCCTCTGAAGAGCTATCTGTAACCAGCAACATATCTGCTTCACCAGGTAGCATTGTCTGCTCTCAAGACTTTGTTTTCACTCCAGATTTCTCCATCACCAATTCAAATGGCTGATGCACAGGAAGAGCAGTTGAATATACAAACATTGTCGACAAAAGCAATGAGAAATACAAAAAAAGGAAGGCGTGATATAATTCACATAGATGACGCTTGGCTAAACAACATGGCATTGCATAATTCACATATATAATGCCTTGCAACAAGATAGCATTGCATAGTTCACATATATAATGTCTTGCAAAAAGATGGCATTGCATAATTCACATATATGGTAATTAGACACTAAACAGGTGGCATTCACACAAATCATGTCTAAACTAAGCAAATGACATAGCACTGCAAGATACCATACGCACGATATGAGCAACATAACCCTGCCAAGTTAGAGCATGCACCTCGGGGGGGGGGGATAGGACTGGTCATCTGTCTCTGAATCCTCCTCTGAGGAGCTATCCGTAACCAACGAGATATGCGCTTCGTCAGATAGCATAGTCTACTCTGAAGACCTTGTTTTCACTCCAGAATTTTCCATCACCGTGTCAAATGGCTGATGCACACGAAGAGTAGTTGAATGTACTAACATTGTTGACAAATGTAATATGTAACGAAAAAAAAGGATGGCCTGATATAATTCACATATAAGATGACTGGCTAAGCAGGATGGCATTGCAAAATTCACATATATGATGCCTGGCTAAACAAGATGGCATTGCATAATTCACATAAACGATGAATAAACTAAATAGATGGCATTCACACAAAGCATGTATAAACTAAGCAGTTGACATATTTGATGTATAAAGTAAGCAATGCAAGGCACCATATGCATGATATAACCAACATCAGCATGCCAAGTTAGAGCGAAGACCTCATGGGGTAAAGAGGAGTGGTCTTCTGCTTCTGAATCCCCCTTGGAACAGTTATCTTCCTCTTGATTACGATCCGAAATGGGTGGAGGGGGGCTGCCTTTGCGCCCACCATGGAGCGACGTCGGCATGAAATTTTATTGCCACGCAAGGCTCGTCTCTTTTGCTCTACATGTTCAGTTCCATTGTGTACAATAACTGACTTGCATAGGAATAAAACATAGTGAGATTATGTAAGGAGTGCATAAACAAATCCAGAGTGATGGTAGCAAACTATGGATAGACCTAAAACCAATGATAGCAGGCAGATAATAGCTTTAGTTAAAAAATACAGATAATGGCTCGTTTAATGTTTGTTTGCACCCAACATGAAACTCATAGTAGACACCCGAGATTAACCAGATAGTAGACAGATAGTACTGATTGATGCCCCAATATGTACCCCACAACCATTTAAAAACTCAAGTTTCAGCATAAGTTTGGACCCGAGTCAGAGTCTAATAGGTAAACACGACGATAAAGTAGCATGTCATCATATCAAGCGATGCATAACGTAAGCAGACACAGAAGAGTGCGACCTCTCTTGCGGACCCGTGTAGTCCTCAGGGTCATCTGCTCAGTTGATGATGGTAATGCAGTTGTCGTGGCTGCCGGCGGCGGGGAAGAAGATCTGAGGCGGCGAAAGACAGTCTGGAGAGCGGATCCCTGCTGTGGTGAACCCTTCCGTCGTTAGAGCAGCTGACCTGGGGTGGAACACAGCACCGCAGGAGTAGGACAAACCACACGAGGTTTTCTTTGACACATATCTGTAACAGAAGTAATTGTGTAAGGGGTATTTGAATTTGAGGATTCTAACAATGCAGGGATAGGAATAGACAGGAATAGGATAGGAATGCACATGCAAAACAGAGAATTTAAAAACACAGGATTTCTGCCAATCTTGGTGTTTGGTTCACAACAATTGGAAGATCACAGGATGCAAAGAAGCATGGTGAGATTAAGTCAAACCACAAGAAGTGTACAACCTCTTTGGCGAAGCCATGTCGATCTCAGCATGATTGGGTTGGCCAGTGAGGATGCTCCGGCTGACTTGGCTGTCGGAGGAGGGGAAGAAGATCTTAGGCGTCTGGAGATGGAGCCCGAGGTACTGCTCCGCTGTGATGGAGGGTTTCGTTGTTGGAGCAGCTCCGGTGAGTTGTACGACACCGAGGCTGAAGCAGGACAAGAGAGACAACGTTAACCTGAGTGGAATTCTAATAGCATCTCCAATAGGTGACGTAAAATATATAACCACAAAGTGCTAGATGTATACATCAGCCGCTCAGCTCTGAACTTAACTATCGAAACTGAATTTAACTGTCGAAACTGAACTTAACTGTCGAAACTGAATTTTGCTGTCGAAACTAAATTTTACTGTCGAAATTGAACGCACTAGAGGTGAGGCTACACGTCAGTCGACTGACTTTTTCATCTGTGGTCAGTCGATTTTGCAGCCGTTGGATACGGAATCAAGGGCCTGCAGTTCATCTTCAACCTCCACCCCCTTGAGCCGCCAGCCACCACCGGCCAAACAGCCGCCCCCGCCGCCCCGCCCGCCCCGAAAACACTCCCCACCGCCTGTCTGCCGCCGCCCCGGCCATCCCTCTAGGCCCCCCGTGCCGAGCTTTTTCTCCGGCGATCCCCACGCCACCGCCCAACCACCGCCGGCGACAACCGCCACCACCCTGAACCCTAAGATAGATAGTGGGGTACTTCTCCGGCGAGCCCCCCTCCCCGCAGGAGCTGGTTCTTCCTTAACTCCGGCGAGCCCCCCCCCCACCCCCACCCCTGAAAATCGACTGACCCAAAAGTCGATTCAGTCGACTGAAGTGTAGCTAAATCGGAGCAGCATCGCAAGCAAGAGCAAGAGCGAGAGCAGCAGCGCGAGCAAGAGTAAGAGCAAGAGCAGACCAGGCAGGGGACCGAGAGCAAGAGCAGAGCAGCAGTGCGAGCGAGACCTAAAGCAGTAGCAGCTCCTACTGATGTGGATGTCGCCGCCGAGGGAGCGACGCCGTGGAGGAAGTGGCCGGCGACGCCGCGGTGGATGGAGCCGCGCCGTGTCGGCTAGGGACCGAGCGCCGGCAGCAGCGTGAGATCGAATCAAGAAGAAAATGCGGCGATTAGTGTACAACCTCTTTGGTGGCGCCGATTAGGCCGCAGCTTCATCCGAGGAAACGGTGATGCTGATGCTCTTCCGGTGGTGTAGATGAAGACGGCGGTGTGGGAATGGAGGTGGCGCGAAAGACGAGGGGAACGTCGGGGCAGCTCCTTGGAGGTGGAGGGCGGGGTGGCTGAACTGGCGGGACGACCCGATGGACGACGGATCCTCATCCAGTATGGTGCATGAGGGACGTTGAGGTGTTCCTGTGGACGACGTCGTCGGGGAAGAGGCTCCGGCTGGGTGGCGGACGGAGGAGGGTGTGGTGCTTCGCGGGTTTTCCCGGCCTCGGTGTACGAATGGGTGGGCGGATGGGATGGGAGTGGGGAACCATGGCTTAGGGACGCGCTTGTCCAAAATGTGGGGTAAGTTACGAAAGTACCCCCACCGATTTGAGGCGGTTCTTTCGGTTCAGGGGTATCACGGGCATTTCACGTGTCGGGATTTCTTAGGAGGTGGGAGTTTTCACGCGCGTTGTAATTTTGGAATAGCAAGGCGCGGGTTGAGATGGAGGGAGTTGTCGGAGCACAACGAGACAAAGATATATCTTAAATATTTCGGGCTAACAAGGCGCGGGTTGAAATTTCCGGACAAGCCTAACGTGTACTGTACCAAATCAATTCGCACTACAAATGTCATTCAAAATTTTTATTCATGTTATGTTCAATTAAAATATTTTGCTACGTGTATAATGCATGCAACCTAGTACTCAAATGAACGTTTTAGTGCATTCCAAACGTATATACTACCGCTTCAATATGAACTAAATTTAAATTCGTTTCTCTATTTGAATAAGATCTACAATAATGATTGTTGTGAAGTCAAAGCGTTTGAATTCGTTTCTCTGTTTTAATAAGATCTACAATCGTCATTATTGTCAAGTTAAACCATCGTTTGTGTATTATCTTCATAGAACACCACATGATTAGTCTCGAGTTACATATGAACTATGTGTACTATATGAACTCGAACTCGATTTTTTGAATCCACTTTATGTTGATTTCAGATCATAGTACATTTCAAGCTCTAGCTAGATCTTCACAAACTAAACCATGTCTCATATGTATAATGTGTTTATCACATTATGTATGGTGCCCCGCCCCTTACGCCTACAAGTATTTAGATGTGAGTTGCAAACACCACACACTACCAGAAATTCAAATAAAATGTGAGAATGTTCGATATATAGTATTGTTTAGATTGTTCGATATTTAGTTGTAAGCTGCAAACGCCACACATTATCACAAATTCAAATAAAATGTGAGATTGTTCGATGTATAGTATGATTTAGATTGTTCGACATTTAGCCGTGAGTTGCAAACGCCATGCATTATCACATTATGGTATAACATGTGCAAAACCACAACACGCGTATCACCGCTATATTCATGCATGCATATGTTTAAAACACTATGATCTCCTATTCAAATATATGAATCCACTTTCATATCAAATTATGATCTTTGTTAGTCTCTTACACCCACACAATCCTCTAACCTTTGTAGCTACCACTAACTTTCTCTCGTGCATGCACACGCCCTCCTCGCCCTCCCCCTCCCTCAGCATTCTATCCATCGCGCACATTCATTTTTTTCTTCTTTAGGTCGTTCTCCCACAGTCTCCATAACTCCTTTCCGACACACACCGATCGATAAACCTCTCCAGCTATGTCTGCCTACAACATACACACGCACCTTCAATCTCCTCCTTTATGTGTCCTTGCCTCGTGTCTCTCATACGGTCCCACTCACGTGTAAACTCTCGCCCCTCTTTTCATCAATCTCACAACCGCACACTCCTCCCCCTATCTAGCTAGTAGCTGGGCCTCTCGCACCACCTCCTAGCTCCATTCTCTCTGTCTATCCGTCTCGCCGGGCCTTATTTGCCTCTAACAAATGGACGTACACCGACCGATCTCCCGCTATACATATAGCTTGCTAGGTCCTTATAACTCGTTTTTTCCCACGCTTTGATCGATCTACCTCATTAGTTATGTCTCTCCCTTCCTCCGACAAACAACAATTGATCTACCGATCTAGTTAGGTTTGCTTACCAAACACATGGTTCCCCTTCATCATCCATGGATGTGTCCCGACAGATCTATCACGCACAGGCACACACAGAAACACATCCCCACTCTTATTGATAATATTGCAGTTCCACCCTCAGTTTGTCTAGTAGGCCTCTCCCACCATCTTCGAGAAGCAACTCCATCACCCATCCAGCACTCTACCCCTCTCCCTCCCTCTCTCTCTCCTCTCTCTCTCTCTCTGTCCCATCCTATTTCCCGTCCTTCAGTTATGTATGGATGTCGACCGATCTCCCTCAAGACATAGCTGGGTCTCTCCCTCTCAACAAATATACGAGTCGTTCTACCTCTATAGTTAGGCCTCTGCCTACCCCTCCCCCCACCCCCTCGCACACACACACACACACATACACACACACACCGATACATCGAGCGCTCTAGTCATGTCTCCCTGCCACACACAAACTTGACATGTGCCCTCTAACGTTCCGGTAGCTAGGTCAGTCGCCCTATATCTTTGACTTGCACACACACACAATTTCGATGGCTCTCTTCATCGATCTCGCACCCACCCACTTGATCCTCTCTTCGACTCTATCGATATCTATGACCCCTCCCTCTCTTCTCGTGGATCGCCCGACCCTCTATATATGATATGGATAGGCCTCCATTTTACACACATTGCATGCAAAATTTTGTTTGAGATGTCATCGACACATATTCCCACAAATACATTCACGAAATCAACCTCCGCCCCCAAAAACACAAAAAACACTCACGAACGCACAAGCCATTTGTCTAGGTTTGTATCTCTCACACACACCCACGTAGGTGGGGGACGTGCACGAAGAGAAGAGGTGCACGCACGGCGCACGTACTCCCGTCTCTTTCCCAACCACACCCGCGCGGGTACACGGTGGAGCTCATTTCTTTACGAAAAGGCAGCCCACGTGGTAACTTGACACGTGTACTGGTTGTCTACCACGGGTGAACAAACAAATTGCGACTTGACGCGTTATGTTAAAAAAGAGGCAAACCATGTGGGGCCTACCTTAGACGCAAGGCTCTATACACTGGTGTAATTTTGATGTGTCCCGTCAACTCGCAAAACGAGGAGAAGCTTGCTTAGTACGCCGTCTCCCCCGCCCACGGGCGCGGTGGCTCGCAGGATGAGGTGAAGCTTGCTTACTACGCCTTACGCCCGCTCCCTCGCCCATGCGCGCGGTGGCTCGCAGGACGAGGAGAAAATTTTACTAGTACTCCCTCCGTTTACTCCTCGTCCCTACCTTGGTTAGAAAGATTATCATATTGTTTGGAATATATGTCCTTTAGTAGATTTCAATATGAACTACTAGTACATACTCCAAACACTGATGTATATAGACGTATTTTAGAGTGTAGATTCACTCGTTTTGCTCCGTATGTAGTCCATATTGAAACAGACGTAATAGTACGCACTCTCCCTCGCCCCTCGACCCTCGTCACGTGGTGGACGTGCAGCAACTCATTCGGTCTCATATAGCCAGAACGATATATACTACAGTACCATTATTGCTCGACTTCTGGAAGAGGCGAAGAGCCAATCGCAAGGTTAATAGTTTGGAGATGCCAAGAGCAAGGTTTATAGGAGAACGAGTAGTAGGTGCCGCGTCATTTATAAATAAACTTTTTTTTCTTCAGTGGCACGTCCGCAATATAAATAGGTTCATATGGAGAGAAAAGGAAACCGCTCCACTATATACATAGGCAGGACGAGCCTACACGGTTACTTGCTGGGGTTGCTCTCTTCAGTTTTCACACTCTCTCGCACAAAACCACTGTGGCCACATCTCTAACATCCCGGCGGATCACGTCCGCCGGGGGAAGGGGTGGATGCTTAGTGTAGATGCGGTCGCCGTCGCCGACGGCGAAAACCCACTGTCGGCATGTCCCGATCAGGGGTCCCCGCCATTCTCTCTCACAAAGCCGGTGAGGTTGCCTTCGTCCATTGCTCACTGCCACGACGTGGGTAGTTTCCTCCTCCCGCCGCCCTCCTCTAGGTTGAGCTACGTCCCGACATCCCTCAGGTACAACTCCCTTTACAGCCGGCTTGCACCACTGCTCCAACTGCCCACATCACTCCATGTGGATATTTCTCTACTTCTTTGCCCCGCACATACCTCTACTGGCTTCTACATACTGTATTTGTGATGATTTTATGTCTCATCAACTAGTCCCAGTAATCTTATTCTAACCACGCTTCTTCAATTTCTTTGCCACAGGGATGCTCATCTCGATTTTGGTGAAACAGCACAAAATGATCTGATGGTCAAAGGGTTGCAAACTTCATTTCTTAGGAAGCGCCCACGTTGCCAGCAAATTAAAGCCTGGTTAGAGTTTACGGTTCAAGGGCTAGGGACTGCATGGATCGTTTTTTTCTTTAGCTGTCTCTGTTTCAATGGCTAGGGACTTCATGAGTAGTAGTAGTACTGTACGCCTTACGCCCGCTCCCTCGCCCACGCGCGCGGTGGCTCGCAGGACGAGGAGAAAATTTTACTACTCCCTCCGTTTACTCCTCGTCCCTACTACCGTGGTTAGAGAGATTATCATATTGTTTGGAATATATATGTCCTTTAGTAGATTTCAATATGAACTACTAGTACATACTCCAAACACTGATGTATATAGACGTATTTTAGAGTGTAGATTCACTCATTTTGCTCCTTATGTAGCATAAAGTTGAGACACTTATTTTGGAACGGAGGGAGTACATATTTGCTATGATCTGTCAATCATTGAGATGCAATAGCATGCATGTTAGTCTCCTTTGTATTTGATGAAATGTTGCAACGGGCAACCTTGGACGCAAGATACATGTAACAGAAGCTGGAAGCTTCATAGCATTGTACTATCTCGCTGATAAATTACAGTACGTACTATACAAGTACTTCCTCCGTTCCTAAATATAAGTCTTTGTAGAGATTTCACTATGAACCACATACGGATGTATATAGATGCATTTTAAGTGTAGATTCATTCATTTTGTTCCGTATGTAGTCCACCTAGTGGAATCTCTACAAAGACTTATATTTAGGAACGGAGGGAGTACTATGTAAAGAGTTAGGTGTCGCATGGTGTCCAGAAAATATGGTGATAGTGTGAGGTGGGCCATGTAATCACTGAGCCTGCGTGTTTTCACTGCTCTTGCACTCCTCCGCCGTAAGAATGGAGAAAATTGTAATCTAGTAGTACCTCCTTTCGCCGAAAACGTGGGACATCCAGCAGTCCTACCACCTCAGTAATAATGACCAATGAGCCGTCAAATCACATAGACCCAGCAGTAAGTTGGACGGACGAAGCAACCATCACTCTTGAATCCGCTTCTCCCTTCAACGCAGGAGCCAGTGAGAGGTCGCGTCCGCTCTGCCCGGGCATGAATGCGGCACCGATTCTTTGGAGCGTCGCTGACCGTTTCGGGCGGGAAGCACGCGCGGGCGATGGAGGGGCTTTGGGTGGGCCAGGCTGGTCAGGAGCTGGTGTGGCAGCTGTCCGCCTATCCCTACCGGACGCCCGAAAATGAGAGGATGCACCGACTCTCGCGGCTAAAATCGTACACTACACACCATCTATCTGTAGGAGTTGGTCGATCTGTCGCTCTCTCTAACACACACACATGCTGTTAAACACACACACGCACACGCACACGCACACACAGGTTCATAGAATAGGAAAATCATGCGAGTGCGAAGCCACAGGAAGTGAGATACAAATGGAGTACGTACAAGAAGAGAAGAGGCATCTCTTAGTTGTTTGGATTAATTGTTGCGTTTAGAGACAGAAATCAGGGCTTTGATTGGAGGAATGACCGGTCAAGTTTCTCCTTCTCCTCCAATCTGCTTGCACCTTGGTCCCGCTGCACCTTCTAACGTGACTTATTACACCTAGACGGAGGGAGTCGTACGAGATACGGTGGCACACTGACTTAGGTCGAATACAAGTGCCCAAAATTGTGTGCATGTTATAATAAGGATCCACTTAAAATAGTACGTGAGCGAACAGAGGGATCAATTGGATAGTGTTCCCGAGCAGTAGCGAGATGTGTGAGGTAAGATACACCGCTGGCGCTTTTAATTTTTCTTATTAATTTGTTTGTTTCACCCTCTGACTTGTGGGACCCAACGTACTACGTGGAGAGAGGTAAGGTGACTAAGGCTGCATTATTTCTGCACCACTATGGATAGTCTTACCACAAAAGCCACATGACACGAATATGATTTAAATCCCAATGACTCCCACACACACACAAAAAAAACACGGCATGCTTGTCACACGAATGCAGGAATGTATAAAAGGTTATTTTCCTCTCGTTGAACATAACGGGAGGGTTGTGTAGCTGGTTAGCCTGTTCGCTCATCAAACTTGAGGTCTCGGGTTCGATAACTACACTTGAGCATAATTCGTGCCAGGAGGATTCTTTGACTGGTAAAAATGGATGGATACGGAGCTATACGATCTCGTAGTGACCGTATAATCACCTCATCACGTATAAGCTGCAGCCTCGGCGCTTGTTTTCTAGGGTTTGCAGTCTTCACACTCTCTCCAGTATATATATACACGCTGGAGCCTCAGCGCTTGTAGTTGCTCTCTTCACACTCTCTCACCCTCTCCAGATCTAAACAAGACTTCGTTCGCCTGTCTCTTTCCCCTCACTGCTGGTCTGCTTGTAGTTGCTCTCTTCACACTCTATCACCCTCTCCAGATCTAAACAAGACTTCGCTGGCCTCTCTCTCCCCTCACTGCTGGTCAAAGAGCCGGCAGGATCTGTCCGCTGGGAAGGGAAGGAGGCTTAACGTTGTCGCCGTCGGCAAGGGAAGGAATCCACTACCGGCGCAGCTGTTCACTTTCACCCAGCGGTGGCGCGGGAGGGCCTTCGACCCCTTCTTCTTCGCCGCCGTACATAGTGTGGGTCGAACGGCCTCCGGTCGCCCACCGAACCACACCCCCAAGAACCTTAAGGTATAATTTACTTATTCCACATGCATTGCTCTAGCTGCATGTGGGCTTTTTCCGCTTCTGCACTTGAATCTAGGTGTTGGATCAAACAGGAAAGTAGTGGGGAAAGTTGTATACCATGAATCTAGGACGTGGTTCAAAGAGGAAAGGAATGGGGGAAAGTAGTGGGAAAAGTTGTATAGCATGAATCCAGGACGTCGTTCAAAAAGGAAAGGAAGGGGGAAAGTTGTATCGCATGTATCTAAGACGTGGTTCAAAGAGGACAGGAATGGGGGTAAGTAGTGGGGAAAGTTGTATAGCATAAATCTAGGACGTGGTTCACAGAGGAAAGGAAGTGGGGAAAGTACTAGTACAGACTGGCTATCCAGCACCTACGTTGGTCGAAAGGGAAAACATTGACAAACGCAGTACGCACATCTGTAACGAACTGATCTTTTGTTTTGGGGGACAAGGCTGTAGAGTTTGAGCAGGACGAGATTTGCTGCGCTCACATAGGGAAAGGTGTCTAAAGATAACAAAACTGGGACCAACACAAATATGCTCCTTGGTTGTTTGTTCTTTGTTACAACCGACTGTGCATCACCCCAGTACATCGGTAGATGCACATGGTGTTGGTGCGTCCACTGTCCCGTGCAACTCTTTAGCTGATGTTAATCTAAGGCCCTGTTTGGTTAAAATCTCCCTAGTCCCTACCTGCTTGGTTCCAGGGACTAAACATGGACTAGAGGTTATTAAATGACATGCTAAAAGACAATGTTACCCCTAGTAGTGAACTATAGAGACAAGGTGCGATGCGTGGCAGGGGCAACTGTTGGAAAAAGTCCCAAAAAGACTCTCCCTCGGGGTCTTCTTTCTTTAGCCCAAAATGCCCACTTTTAGTCCCTAAAAGTCCCTCCTGTTTGGTTTAGATGGGACTGACACAGAGTTTTTTTAGTCCCTCCACCAAAATGTCCCTGTAAACAAACACCCTCTAATAATGCCGCTGGAAAATTAATGCAATGCCACAGTTAAAAGCAAATTACATGTTTAACAAATTTTATTGTTAATATAATCTCTCTGTTAATATTAATCAATGCCACCGTTTGAGAAATGCTACTGTCTTGCTTTCTTTCCCATTTAGATAAGGTAGATGCTTCTTTTTGTTGGCTTCTGTGTCATCCACCGTTATTGACCACTAGTTGTTTCCTTTGCACCTCTGTGTAAACAGGGTTATTTACTTCACCTCGTTGCCATTGTGACCTTTTGTTGCACTGCACAAAACACTTTTGTTTTAAGAGTGTTTTGTGCAGTTCAACCAAAATGTCACACCGACAACATTGCTTGATTGCTTGATCTTAGTGGAACTGCACAAGAGGAGATCTTACTTCCTATCCATGTTGGCAAATTTGGTTCAGATCTTGTTCTTGTGAGTTGTTTGAATTCCGCATCATGAGAGGTCAGTACTAGCCTTCTTTCACATGATTCTGCAGTGTGCTTTCATATGTTGTGCTACTCGTACGGTAATGTTTCTTGATTTTAGTGAACTGCACAAATGGAGACAAGACTTCCAATCTGTATGCGCACCGTAATATACCATTAAGGTAAGATAAGGGTATTTCACTACTGTTGGCCTGTATTTTGCCACTTTCATCAGAAAATTAATGTCATTGTTTAGTGCTATACTTGTGCAACCTAATTGACATGCCAAATCTTACATTGAAGGCGAAGCTTGTCTGTTATTGAACCAAGTGATGAAGGGGAAGAACAAGCGGAAGAAAAACAAAAATCAACTCCTGGTGCTGTAATGAACCACTGGAACTGTGATGACACAAGTAATGACATAGTTTTGCATCTTAATTTATTGCTATGGCTGGAACGAGCAATTGTTTTGCCACCGATTTGATGCCACTCTTAATGTAATACGTAATTATCTCTACTTGTGCAAATAGGGATCTTCTTTGAAGATACCATATATTTTAGTGGAACTGCACAAGAAGATGTTGGAAACATTAATCTAATCGAGGAGTATATAGTAAGCATGGCCACCACAGTAGATAGCAACAGATCGTTCCGGAGAAGCGTTTCATCTGTATGCTCTACACAATAAGCCTCCTGACAAAGGTTGGTACTCGCCCACTGATTTCATCCATATGATTGAGCTTTGTCATCTCTATTGGTGTTGTGCTACTGTTTAGATGCTGTCATCAAAAAGTGGTATTGTCCTTGAGAAGTGCTTCATCTGTGCTGTTTTAAATATTTCCTTTCCTTTTTTTCGAGCAAACAGGGATGCTAACATTTAGTTATCCTTTTGTCTTTGCACAACATGATCATCCTCCTCTGAAGAAGAATATGGAGTACGTGAAGTGACTAGTTCCGATTATGCCAGGATGAAGAATCCATGTCTATCTTCTCATCAGAAGGAGCAGTTGAAGGATGGTTACATTACCCCCCACAAGACCAAACTAACTTCAGCTCAGAAGGACTGACAAATCTCCATTTTCTTGCTGTGATACGCGAGTACAATGTTGTTCTAGGATTCTTTCCGGTGAGTTCCATTTTTGTAAAAGTGTGCTCTACATGGACCATGTAGGTGCCTGTTTAAACTGTCAATTCATAGTATAGTTTGCTTTATACTAATCACTTTTTTGTATTTGTGCAAACAGGGGTGCTCAGCTTGATTTCAATGGGAACTGCACAAAATGTTCATGAATACATCGAATCATTCATTTCCACCACAAGAAAGGAGGTGCCGATAAGTTCAAGGTGTTGCAACATATAAGGGCGAAATCATACAAGCTACGCGTGATTTGGTTGATTTTGGTGGAACTGCACAAAAAGAACAGCTGGTTTATTTAGCACGAGGTGCCATGTCAATGTCCGAACTGATGGCAAACCCTGCCCATTCCACAATCATAGGCATTTGATATTTTGGAATGGGAAAACCTTGTCAAATTTTGCTCATTGATTTTAGCAAGAAGACATGCGTTTGATATTTTCGAATGGGACGCCCTTTGCTGTCAGCAGCGTTGATCCATTTTTTCTTTATTCTTTAGTTGTGAAGTAAATATTGGCTCTGACATATGAATCGCTGAGATGCATAATCATCGATTGTTTTGAATGTTCTCTATGACATGTGAATCGCTATGATTGCAATGTACAGGAACGCTAAAAAACTGCTCAAACTCTTTGTACTCCTTTTGTTCCTTTTTACTTCGCACATTGTCCGGTAGCATACAACTGAAGTGCTCAAGTTCTCTAGCAAATGACTGTATCTCATGAGCTTGCTCAACCACGGAGCGCTCTTCAATCATCCTGTAATCATAGAATTGCTCCATGATGTACAGCTCAGTGCCAGCAACCGGAGGATAGCAGCGGTGGCCTTAGTTGGATCCGAGCGGCGGCGACCTACCGTGTTCTACTCTTCCTCGTTTTCTGTGTGGCGCGGCCTCGTTGGCAGCGTGGTGGGGCCTCGGCGGAGCCGGTGATGTCCTCTGTCTCGTTGCCGGCGGGCAGCGCCTCGGCGGAGCGGGGGAAATCCTCCCCCTCGTTGCCGGCAGGGTGGGGCCTCGGCGGAGCCGGGGGTGTCCTCTGCCTCGTTGTTGGCGCCGCAGGGCCTCGGCAGAGCAAGGCCTCGTCGATGCCAGCGGAGCGGGGACTTGTCGGAGCCGGCATTGTCCTTTGCCTCGTCCTCGGTCTCGCCAAACAGCGCCTCGGACGCTTCATCGCCCTCTTTGTAGGCGGCCGCAGCCTCCGCCACCCGCATGCGATACCGCCAGCGCTCGAGGCGGCCCTCGCGGGTGGAGCGGTATGAGTCGAGCAGCGCCTCCTGCTCCGCCCGCTCCGCGGTGATCTGCTCCTCCGTCTGCAGGTGCTCCTGGAGGAGATGGTGGTTGTAGGCGGCGTCGGCCTGCGCCTCCCGGAACTGCTCCTCACGCTTCTGCCTCACCGTGTCCATATATTGGGCACGGGCCTCGCCGATGGTCATGGTGCAATGCACCAGCGAGGATGGCGCGGAGGAGGCGGTTGGCGCCGGATCGTCGACTACCATGTTCCCCATTGGGACGTCGTCGTCCTCCGGCTGCCTGCCGGCCAGCCAGTCGGCAGCAATGGCTGCCATCTCCTTGTGGTCCGTCGTCCGCCCGTCCCGAAGAGTGCTGGAGCGCGAGGAGGCCATGGTGGGCAGTAGTGGTGTGGACAGGAGAATAGGAACGGATGCGGATGACTGCGGCTATGGCCGGCGCAGCAGTTTATATAGCAATGGTGGGCGGCGGAGGGACGGACGTGTGGCGCCGGAGTAGCCGCCTCGGCAACCGCATATCATTAATATGGGCGGCAGAAGGACAGACGGAAGGCACTTGTGTCGTTTGAAGGCGGAGCAATCGCATGCACCGGGAAGCGGGGCGGGCGGCGCTGACCGTTTCGGGCGGAAAGCGCGCGCGGGCGAGCGAGGCAGTCTGGGTGGGCCAAGGCAGTCAGACCAGTGCTTGGCAGCGGGTCGGTCCAGCAGCCGGACATGCTGGCTCGCCAGCTACCTCGCCGAGCTGAGCGACGACAATCAGACGATGGACGTAGCTTCCGACTAGGAGGCGGCGCCATTGTCCAAGCCGGTTCATGCCGTGTTCACCATAGAGCAGGTGCGGCCGCACTTCGACGACCTAATGGCGGAAGAGCTACCAGCGCAGGAGGACCTTTGCTGCAACCTCCATCTCCTCAACGAGCACCGGTGAACAAGCGAACGACAATGCCGTGGCGGACATGTGGCCCTATGATCGTGGCTTCCCGAATGAGCAGCGAGCGCTGTATCAGACAATTCGTAGGGCCCACGAGGCCCTCTCCGTCGTCCTTCGAGTTGTTGCGCTCGCCGTGGCGCCGCCGTCTCGCGTTGTCAACATGGTCAACGGACATGAGGATGAGGAGATGACTTTACTTGGAGAGGACGACAGCAAGTGCCTCCTTATTAGTATATAAAACTATATATTTTTTTGCTTCCTCCTGGTTTCCTGACATCACGGTCCCACACCATTGTGAACCTATGTATTAAATAAACGAGAGAATTGCACAAGAAGCGGCCGACAACTGGTACCAAGCAGCTCGAGCAGTATTTGTGTTTTTCAGGTGTGAGCACTGCAGAGTTTTTCTTGAGCGATGTTGAAAGTGCAACTATCCCTGGGTGGTTTTGGTAATTCCTAACAACATATAGCTCATTGAGCTAATGCTATTTCAAGATAGATATTTCAGGAAAGCTCAATGATTAGCATGGCATGTATTAGAAAGTGGACCCTTCAAAATGCTAAGGACAAAAGATTGGCTCAAGCTCAAAGCACAAGACTCTACATTTTCTATTTTAGTGATCCAAGATCACATTGAGTCTATAGGAAAAGCCAATACTATTAAGAAGGGATGAGGTGTTGCTTAATAAGGTGCTTGCTCAAAATGCTTACTGATATGCTCCAAAACCCTCCACTACTTTCTCATATCCACATATGTCCCAAACCAAAAGTCCAACTCGGCCCCACCAATTCATTCTATCCGGAGCCACCGAGTTCACTTGACATAGCCACTGCCAGAAACCCTAGTCTTTTCGGTCTCACCGATAGGGATCTCGGTCTCACCGAGATGGGATTGTAATCTCTCTATTTCCTTTTTGTAATGTTTCGGCCCCACCGAGATGAGCGAATCGGTCCCAACGAGTTTGCCTGGCCAACTCTTTGTTAGTCTATTACCAAAATCGCTCACACCGAGTTTGTGTAATCGGTCCCACCGAGATTACGTTATGCCCTAACCCTAATGATATTGGTCCCACCGAGTTGACATGTCGGTCCCACCGAAACACCTAACGGTCACATTATGAACCAATTCGGTCTGACCGAGTTCTCTGATTCGGTCCCACTGAGTTTGGTGATTTGTGTGTCATGGTTAGATTTTGTGTGGAGGCTATATATACCCCTCCACCCACTCTTCATTCGTGGAGAGAGCCATCAGAACATGCCTACACTTCCAATACATATTTTCTGAGAAAGAACCACCTACACTTGTGTTGAGGTCAAGATATTCCATTCCAACCACATAAATCTTGATCTCTCGCCTTCCCCAAGTTGCTTTCCACTCAAATCTTCTTTCCACCAAATCCAATCCTATGAGAGAGAGTTGAGTGTTGGGGAGACTATCATTTGAAGCACAAGAGCAAGGAGTTCATCATCAACACACCATTTGTTACTTCTTGGAGAGTGGTGTCTCCTAGATTGGCTAGGTGTCACTTGGGAGCCTCCGACAAGATTGTGGAGTTGAACCAAGGAGTTTGTAAGGGCAAGGAGATCACCTACTTTGTGAAGATCTACCCTAGTGAGGCAAGTCCTTCGTGGGCGACGGCCATGGTGGGATAGACAAGGTTGCTTCTTCGTGGACCCTTTGTGGGTAGAGCCCTCCGTGGACTCACGCAACCGTTACCCTTCGTGGGTTGAAGTCTCCATCAACGTGGACGTACGATAGCACCACCTATCGGAACCACGGATAAAAAATCTCCGGGTCAACATTGCGTTTGCTCCCTCAAACTCCTCCCTTTACCTTCATATGCAATTGTTTTACATTCCGCTGCTATACTCTTAGAATTGCATGTGTAGGTTGATTGCTTGACTTGTGCTAAGTTGTTAAAATCTGCCAAGAACTAAAATTGGGAAAAGGCTAGATTTTTATTTGGTCAAGTAGTCTAATCACCCCCCCTCTAGACATACTTTCGATCCTACAAGTGGTATCAGAGCTTTGGTCTCCATTTGCTTTGATTTCCATAGCTTTTGGTGGTCATAGCCTTGGTTTCACAACCTAGGAGAGTATGGCGTCTAGCGAGGGAAATTACCATCGTAGAGGTCCTTACTTTGATGGCACAAATTTTGCTAGTTGGAAGCATAAGATGAAAATGCATATTCTTGGACATAACCCTGCCGTTTGGGCTATTGTGTGCATTGGCTTGCAAGGTGAATTCTTTGATGGGAGAGAACCAAACCGTGAAGCTACCGCGGAAGAGTTGAAGATGCTACAATACAATGCTCAAGCTTGTGATATTCTCTTCAATGGATTGTGCCCCGAAGAATTCAACAAAATCAGCCGTCTTGAGAATGCAAAGGAAATTTGGGGTACTTTGATTCATATGCACGAAGGTACCGACTCCGTCAAGGAATCCAAATTGGATGTGCTTCAAAGTCAACTTGACACGTTATGAAGGATGGTGAAGGTGTCGCCGAAATGTACTCTAGGCTTGCTCTCATCACAAATGAGATTGCCGGCTTAGGAAGCGAAGAGATGACCGAGAAATTCATCATCAAGAAGATCCTAAGAGCCTTGGATGGAAAATATGATACCGTGTGCACATTGATCCAAATGATGCCCAATTACAAAGATCTCAAGCCAACGGAAGTCATTGGAAGAATTGTTGCTCATGAGATGTCACTCAAGGATAAGGAAGAGCTTCACAACAAGTCTAGTGGTGCTTACAAATCTTCGTGCGATGCTCCCACATCATCAAGTGAGAAACAAACCTTCAATGAAGAATTGAGCCTAATGGTCAAGAACTTCAACAAGTTCTACAAGAGTAGAAGCAAAGAAAGAAGTTCCAAGTCAAGGTCCTACAATGACAAAAGATCTTCTGGTCGTGAGCGTAATTGCTACAATTGTGGAAGGCCCGGACACTACTCGAGTGAGTGTACGGCACCCTACGAAAGAAGAGAAGATTCACCCTGAATAAGAAGTAGAAGAGAAGAATCACCACCAAGAGAAAGGAGGAGTAGAGATGATCGTTATGAAGGAAGACCCTCTCGGAGAAGCAAGGACTCGGAAAGGAAGGAAAAGTCATCAAGGAGCTACACAAAAAGAAGACATCAAGCTCATGTTGGTGAATGGGTATCTGGCTCCGACTCCGACAATCACTCTGAAAGAAGTTATCACTCTGACTCCGAATATACTCAAGATGAAGGTGTTGCCGGTCTAGCACTTTTTTCAACCAACTCCTACGACATATTTGACTCACCAAATGAAGGAATTGGAAGATGCTTCATGGCCAAAGGTCCAAAGGTAACACATCTCGAGTATGTTGATTTCAATAGTGATGAAGATGATTTGCTAGGTGATGATGATTTACCTGTTGACAACTCTAGTGATGAAGACTATGATGAAACGTCAATAAATCATGCTAATCAAGATAAAATGAATGATGATGATAATAAGGAGATTGAGCGACTAACTAAAGAACTAAACACTCTTAAGTTAGCTCATGAAACTACCTTGGAAAATCATCGAGAACTTTTAAAGACTCGTGATAAGCTACGCTTTGAAAAGCTCAACCTTGAGCAAGAGCATGAGTTTTTAAAGGCAATCAATGATGATCTTCGCAAGAAAAGTTCTTCTTACATTGCCAAGTGTTTACTCTTGTCTACTTACATGCCACAAGTTAAATCTAGCAACAAGAACAAGAAAGATGCTTCATCTAGTAGTAACAACAATCATGCTAAATCCAATATTGTTGCTTCTAGTAATTCTCTTGACTCCACTAATGATTCTCTTAGCCAAGTTACACTTGAGCAAGAAAATAGCTTATTGAAGGGAATTATAGAGAAAGGTGTTTACATGAGCCTTGCCGGAAGTAAGCAATTTGAGGAAATTGTGTGCAAGCAAGGAAGACACCGGAAGAATCAAGGTGTTGGTTTTGAACGAAAGTTCAATGCCAATGGAGTTGAGTGGGAAGAAGATCAATACCCCAAGACGAATTTTGTTCCTCAACAAGAGAAGTATGATCCTACTTCTTTCAAAGGGACACAAGCTCAAGATGATCTTCCACCACAAGACCACAAGCAAAAAGGCAAGGACAAGCTTCAAGAGGAAATTGATGCATTTGAAGAAGCACCTAAGGCCTTGGTCAAGTGGGTTCCCAAGACTACATCAAGTTCTACTTCATCAAGTACAACTACAACTCCAAGGGTTCCCATCAAGATGGTGTGGATTCAGAAGAAGAAGAACTAGAGAGTTCTTGAGGGTGACTGCGCCAACATACTTCACTCTTATCATTTTGGCAAGAACAAGTGCAAACAACTTCCATATCTTGCACTAGTTCAAGGAGTAACAAACCCTCTTGTTGGTAAGACAAGGGACAAGGTAACCTAATGCTTTCATGGACATCATCTTGTGTATGCATCACTCTATGTCTATGGATATCCTTGTTTGTTCCTGGTGGGACTAACCCGTGTAGGTATTGAAAGTGCAACTCACTCCAAAGGATTTCTCCAAATGATCTACATCAACATTGAGCATAGACATCTTCAACACCTACATGAAGTCATCATCGACAAAACCCAAGGTTAGTTCATACCTCTAAGGGGGGATATCACATCTAGGGAGAGCTTTACTCTAATCAATTGAGTCAAAGCAACTCTAATGGTGTGAACACATCAATGCTTTATGTAAAAGTGGTAACCCCACTTGAGCTTAAACGATGAGTATGACCTATGATCAAATGTTCTCATTTGACTCCTAAGTCAATATACTCATATATAGATGACCTAGTCATCGCCAAATTGCTTGATAGATGCTAGAGTGTTTGTGCATGCTTTGTCACATATTTCATTTGCCATTTTATTGTGTGAGCATGTTGGTTGCATATTTCACTCATTCGAGGACATCCATTTGTTGTTTTGATTGTTGGCTCTTTCTCTTTTGCCAAATGGATGGACAAGAATGCCTAAGAACTCCCTCTAGCTATCTATGCTTTTCTCGTCTCAAACTCTATTCATGCTACATCACAAAGTTTGATCAAGTCAGATTCGAACCACTCTGTGTGAGGAGCACTCGGAGTTCCCGATTTGTCATAGACTTAAACCTCCAAAACCTCTTGTGCATCTCAGTCTGACCGATTCATTATTTTCGGTCCTACCGAGTCACTAAGTTGATCTAGGGTTTTCAATCTCGGTGCAACCGATTAGAACTTTTCGGTCACACCGAGTTGTAGTAACTGCTTGCAGTTTTGCACCTCGGTGCCACTGAGTCGTTCCACTCGGTCACACCGACAAGGTCAGGTTATATATACCGACGGGCCAAATTTTGGAAATTTTTCCGAACCCTCTCGCCCGCGCATAACCTGCTCTGCCTCTTCGGGTCTCCGGATCATCCTCTCGTCGCCAGTGACCTCCCGCCGCTGGTCTCCGCCGCCGTCAACGGAAATCCACACCGCCGTTGCCGCCGTTGCCGCCGTAGCAAGTTTGTCGCCGAACTAGGGTACGAACTTGACCTTTGTGCTAATCCCTAACTCCGATTCTTAGTGCATTGCTTTGCCATGATCTTTGCCACAATTGAAATCATCCTGTCCAGCGAAAACATCCCGTAGATTAGTTTTGATTTGAAAATTTAGGGTTAGGTCTCCGCCGAATTCATCTCGGACCGACCGAGTTGTAGATATCGGTCTCACCGATTTTGGCCTAGGCCAAAGCACACGCGTTTTCGGTCTGACCGAAAACTGCAAATCGGTGTGACCGAGTTCGATTCTTTGTGAAACCCTAGCAGTCTCGTTACCACCAAACTGTGACTCGGTCTGACCGAGTTCACTAGTTTAGGTTCCAAAAGCTGCTTCAGTATCACCGAGTTTACAAATCGGTAGATCCGAAATGCTTTCTGTGAAGAACTAAAACTAAGTTTTTAAGTCATCCTTTTTGCAAAACTCCTATACTTTGTGATGCTCATCCACTCTACCTCATCTATAACCTATTCACAGGGTTTGCTGTCAGAGTATTTGCCGAGATGTCAGACCAAAGTGACAGCTAGAACAAGTTAGAAGAGCAGGTTCAGTTGAGTGAGGGCACTAGTCCCTCTAGCAGGTATGATGATGGTAGCAGGAGCACACCAAGCAATCTGCCAAAGGCTGCCACAAGGACAAGGAAGAAGAGGAATTCTGACTCTGAGGATGAAGATTATGTGGCTGTTGAGGATGAAGCCACTTCGAAGAAGAAAGTGCTGAAGAAGGAGTATGGCACAGCTGCTGCAACAAAGCCTGGACCAAAAACAAAGGCTCCAGTAAGAAAAGTTCCAATGTCAAAAGCCAGAGCCTCCACAGGAGAAACAATGTAGTTCACTCTTGAACCCAAGGAAACTGGAGATGGCAAGAAGAGAAAAGAAAGGGTCAAGAAGACCATTGCTAGAGTTATTGGGAAGCCATCAATGATGAGATATTCTGAAGAAGAGGAAGAGGAAGAGGATGCTGCACCAGCACCCAAAGCACAAAAGCTTATGGGAGATGCAATTAAATCAGGGGCTGCTCCATTAAAGCCCAAAGCTGCTCCCAAGGCTGCTGCTCCAGCTCCAAAGCCAAAACCCAAGAGAAGCACTAGGAACATACCTGCTAAAGAGAAGAACAAGGCCCCAGTGCCTCAAGCTGCTGAAGAAGAAGAAGATGATTCTGTTGTGCTGAGGAAGCTAAAGCCCAAGATCCCTGACCACACTGATGCACACCCAGTTGCAGAGAATATGAAAATCAGGAAGGATGCAGGATTGAGACTATGGAGAGAGTCTGATCCCTATGCTATCAGGAGAAGGACTGATGTGGACTACAGATTCCACAATAAGGAACAGCAGGACTTCTATGAGACTATTCTGCTTGACAAGAAACCCATTGTGTGTGACATGAGATGGGTTGACTGGGAGTTCATCAAGGAGAATGAAGATCACTTCCCTGGTGTGCTTGATAGCTTCAAGGCATGTGGAGTGGACACTTTTGTTGCCCAGAAGCTCACCAAGTGGAATGATGAGCTCATCATGCAGTTCTACTTCACTGCCCACTTCTATCCAGATGGAAGAATAGTGTGGATGTCTGAGGGTACTAGGTACCAATCTACAGTTGATGAGTGAGCCAAGCTCATAAATGCTCCCGAGGAACATGAGGATGACTTCCACATTTATGCAGAGAAGAAGAAAGGCCACAACAGTATGGCCAACATGTACAAGGAGATCCCAGATGCTGCTTTGGATACACACAAGTTTGGATCTGTACACTATCTGTTGTCTGGTCTGCCAACTATTAACTGGATCTTAAGGCACACACTGCTACCCAAGTCAGGTGATCACAAGATGATCAGAGGACATGCCATCAACTTGCTGCACATATTTGATGTCCCACAAAAGTTCAAACTCATGAGCCTGATTGTTGAAACAATCAAGAGGACTGCAGCTGATCAGAAGAGAAGTTGTAGGTATGCCCCACACATTCAGGAGCTCATCAACTCAAAGGTGGGCAAAGGCAAGTACATCTTGGATAAGGAGCACCTACCCATCTATCCTGAATTTGAAGATAACACTGTTGTGATGAATGAGAATGAACCGTCTTCAGCTCAAGCACATGAAAAGAGAGAGAAGGCTAAGGCAGAGAAGGCTGCAAAGATGCCAACTGTGGAAGAGGCATCTCAGGTATTCTTGAAGAGAAAGTAAGACCAGCTTGGATATCTGATCCAATCCACCCTGAGGATTGAGAAGGGCTTGGCCACCCTGACCAAGAACCAGGAGAGCTTGGAAAGGATTATTGAGACAAAATTCTATGACCTTGATGTCAAGGTAACAGAGATCCAAACTGCAGTTGAGCAACTTCAGGAGGAAGCAGCGGAGAAGAAGGGCAAGTCTACCACAGATGCTTTTGCCAGAGAGCCCAGAGAACAGAGATCTGCTGCAGTGCCAGTGACAGACACTAGAGCCACAGCATCAGCACCAGCAGCTACTCCACCAGCTCCAGCTACTTCATCAGAAGCCTTCGTCCTTGGAGTTCTCTCAACACCTCCTACCGAAGATCAAGCCTGAGAGTCGTCTAGCACTATGCATTTTTGAACTTTTTGGTAACTTGTTGCCAAAGGGGGAGAAAAATGTATAGATCATAGGCTTCGAGAGAGAGAGAGAGTGTTGGTTTTTATCTCTCTTTGCACTTATTTGGTTTGGTTTGAAACTTTATTGTGTGCTTGTGATGCTACTTTATGTTCTTGTGAGATACTTGTTGATCATGTGTTTGATCATATGCTACCCTTAATGCTTGTTGGATGATATTATCTTTATATCCTCTTATGATCATTTACATTGCTTGGTGATGAGTGCATGTATTTTAACTTCTATCATTTTGAGCGCTCCACCAAGATGTATGTGACATGAAAGAGTAACCCATGATCCTAATCGATTGTGCATTTGCATTCAAAAGCAAATTTTAAATAATGCACAAATTTAGGGGGAGCTCTTGCTTATCACATACTTCTCAAAGCGACGATGTTTTTCAATACTTTTTATCATTTGTCGAAGCTTTGATCTATATGTTGTCATCAATTACTAAAGGGGGAGATTGAAAGTGCAACTATCCCTGGGTGGTTTTGGTAATTCCTAACAACATATAGCTCATTGAGCTAATGCTATTTCAAGAGAGATATTTCAGGAAAGCTCAATGATTGGCATGGCATGGATTAGAAAGTGGGCCTTTCAAAATGCTAAGGACAAAAGATTGGCTCAAGCTCAAAGCACAAGACTCTACATTTTCTATTTTCGTGATCCAAGATCACATTGAGTCTATAGGAAAAGCCAATACTATTAAGAAGGGATGAGGTGTTGCTTAATGAGGTGGTTGCTCAAAATGCTTAGTGATATGCTCCAAAACCCTCCACTACTTTCTCATATCCACATATGTTCCAAACCAAAAGTCCAACTCGGCCCCACCGATTCTTTCTATCCGGAGCCACCGAGTTCACTTGACATAGCCACTGCCAGAAACACTAGTCTTTTCGGTGTCACCGATAGGGATCTCGGTCTCACCAAGATGGGATTGTAATCTATCTGTTTCCTTTTTGTAACGTTTCGGCCCCACCGAGATGAGCGAATCGGTCCCACCGAGTTTGCCTGACCAACTCTCTATTAGTCTATTACCAAAATCGGTCACACCGAGTTTGTGTAATCGGTATCACCGAGATTACGATATGCCCTAACCCTAATGATATCGGTCCCACCGAGTTGACATGTCGGTCCCACCAAAACACCTAACGGTCACATTATGAACCAATTCGGTCTGACCGAGTTCTCTGATTCGGTCCCACCGAGTTTGTTGATTTGTGTGTAACGGTTAGATTTTGTGTGGAGGCTATATATACTCCTCGACCCACTCTTCATTCGTGGAGAGAGCCATCACAACATGCCTACACTTCCAATACATATTTTTTGAGAGAGAACCACCTACACTTGTGTTGAGGTCAAGATATTCCATTCCAACCACATAAATCTTGATCTCTCGCCTTCCCCAAGTTGCTTTCCACTCAAATCTTCTTTCCGCCAACTCCAATCCTATGAGAGAGAGTTGAGTGTTGGGGAGACTATCATTTGAAGCACAAGAGCAAGGAGTTCATCATCAACACACCATTTGTTACTTCTTGGAGAGTGGTGTCTCCTAGATTGGTTACGTGTCACTTGGGAGCCTCCGACAAGATTGTGGAGTTGAACCAAGGAGTTTGTAAGGGCAAGGAGATCGCCTACTTCGTGAAGATCTACCCTAGTGAGGCAAGTCCTTCGTGGGCGACGGCCATGGTGGGATAGACAAGGTTGCTTCTTCGTGGACCCTTCGTGGGTGGAGCCCTCCGTGGACTCGCGCAACCGTTACCCTTCGTGGGTTGAAGTCTCCATCAACGTGGATGTACGATAGCACCACCTATCGGAACCACGGATAAAAAATCTCCGTGTCAACATTGCGTTTGCTCCCTCAAACTCCTCCCTTTAGCTTCATATGCAATTGTTTTACATTCCGCTTCTATACTCTTAGAATTGCATGTGTAGGTTGATTGCTTGACTTGTGCTAAGTTGTTAAAATCTGCCAAGAACTAAAATTGGGAAAAGGCTAGATTTTTATTTGGTCAAGTAGTCCAATCACACCCCCCCCCCTCTAGACATACTTTCGATCCTACAGATGTTTAGCCCAGATATTAATTTTTCTCCTCTGAATAACAACGAAAACATCACTGCAGCTATTAACTGGGCGGGTTGTGGCCCGTCTAGCCCAGGCCAGATATCCAGCCCAGATATTAATTTTTTTCAAGCTGAAAATGGCTAGCCCAGCTATACTTTTTTTTAGGAATACTCAGCCAAGGTCAAGTTGTTATTCTCCGTCCCGATGGGTTGCAAATCTTTCCTAGAGGGATGCATTAGGCTTAACAAGAAAATGGGCTTTAAGAAGTAATAAATGGGATGTAATTATAAAAACTGGGCGGTAACTATAAAAAATGCACCAAACACGTAATTACTTTATAAAATGTTACTTTTGGATATTGAAAATTTTAATTTCATCAATTGTTGCGTGCGCAATGTTTCGTTGGATTTTTACGTAATATAAATTTATATTGAAATTGTATTTAATCTGACTAGAAATTTCGTGGTAAAAATATTTCGGATTCCATCAAAATGTAGGAAATTTTATTGAATTCTGTTTTGAACGGTTGGTTGAAATGGGCTGTACTTTTAACAAATTGTAAATGGGTTGTAGTAAATTCCATTAGAATTTAAAAATTGGCTGCACATTCTTACAAATCACAAATGGGCTATAAGTTCTCTGCCACACACTTGTGGCCTTACTAAGTTCACGCGTCCCCTCAAAAAAAAGAGAGTTGACGCGTATGCAAGGCTTTGTCAACTTATAGTCAACACACGGTTCTAGCAGCAATGGCCGTTGGATGTCCATCCAACGGATGCTGTGCTTCTTCTTCAATCTCGGATATTCTAGCTTCACCCGCCCAAAAAATGATTCCTCCCCCTGACATCTAGGGCGCACCGTTTCAGAAGCTGACTTGTGGGCCTACTAAGTTGACGCGTACCAAGGGCTTTGTTAACTTAGTCAATATAAACGATTCTAGCTGCAGTGACCGTACGATGTCCATCCAACGGCCGTAGTGCTTCTTTAACCTATGGTCTTCTTGCTCCAGCCGCCCAAAGCAGCGTCGGTCGTGCCGCATGTTCCTGCCTCTCATGGCCGGCTGTGCTGCCACAGAGGCCTCACCACCTCCTACTATTCCCATCGCTGGCCAGGCCCTGCGGCGACGGCAGCCTCACACCGCATCCGAACCAGTGAACCCTCGTACTCCTCTCCGCGCGGGCTTCCACTGCCGCGTCTTCCCCGGCTGCGCGTCGTCCCCTTCCTAGGCCTCGCCGTCGTCCACCGCCCTGGTGCTCTCGGCGCGGCGTGGTCAACGTGGTCAAGGAACGGCTTCCATCGGACGTGGACTGTACGTGGAGAGGCTGACAGCTGGGTCCACGACGGCAGCAAGGAAGTGCCTCCTTATTACGCGGAAAATAATGATTCCTCCACCTGACAACAGGGACCCACCGGACGGGCCACCGTATTTCGCGAAAAAAATGTTTCCCCCCTGACCGCTGGGACCCACCAGACGGGCCACCGTATTGCGCGCAAAAAACGTTCCCCCCGCTGTCAGCTCGGACCCACCAGAAGTGCCTCCTTATTACGCACAAAAAAATGAATACTCCCCCTGCTGGTTGGGACCCACCTTGGTGGGAGGCTGACTTGTTGGCCTACTAAGTTGACGGGGACGGAGTGCTTTGTCAACTTAGTCAATATGAACGGTTCTAGCTCCAGTGACCGTACGATGTCCATCCAACGGCCGTAGTGCTTCTTCAACCTCTGGTCTTGTTGCTCCAGCCGCCCAAAGCAGCGCCGGTCGTGCCGCATGCTCCTGCCTCCCGTGGTCGGCTGTGCTGCCGCGGAGGCCTCACCGCCCCCTACTATTCCCACCACTGGCCAGGCCCTGCGGCGACGGCAGCCTCACACCGCAGCCGAACCAGTGAACCCTCGTACTCCTCTCCGCGCGGGATTCCACTGCCGCGTCTTCCCCGGCTCCGCGTCGTCCCCTTCCTAGGCCTCGCCATCGTCCACCGCCCTGGTGCTCTCGGCGCGGCGTGGTCAACGTGGTCAAGGAACGACTTCCATCGGAAGAGTACTGTACGTGGAGAGGCTAACAACTGGGTCCACGGCGGCCGCAAGGAAGTGCCTCCTTATTACGCGCAAAATAAGTATTCCTCCACCTGATAGCAGGGACCCACCGGACAGGCAACTGTATTTTGCGAAAAAAGCGTTTCCCCCTGACTGCTGGGACCTACCAGCTACATCTTCGCACGCAAGGAAGTGCGTCCGGGCAAAAAAAACGATTCGCTCCCCTGACTGCTGGGACCCACCAGCTACATCTTCGCAGGCAAGGAAGTGCCTGACAGTCAAGACCCACCTGGTCGAAGCGTACGTAGCATTGTCATTCTGGTCGCGAACGTGTACGTACATACTGGTCGATGTAGAGGCGCGCACGTGTCATAGTAGAGGCGCGCACGTAGCATGTACACGTACGTACAGTGGCCAGTGTGCAAGAAAGAAAATACTGCCACGTACGTACATACGGGCAGGGTCTCGAACGCCTACTCGCGCATACGTACAGCCAGGGCTCATGTACATGGCTGGGATGGAACGGAGAAATAGCGTCGTCGTTGTGTTCATGGGGAGCCAACCGGCTGGGTCGAAACGGAATGCGTCGTCGTGTTCATCGGGAGGTCTTGGACGGAACAGCCGATGGAAACAAGGCCTGGCGTACCGCAGAACGGAGGAAACGGCCTTGTGTCGACCGGCCACGTTCGAAACGGGATCCTGTTCATCGGGAGGGGTCTGGCGTACCTGAAAACGGAGGAAACGGACCTCCTACGGTCGAAACGGGGGTCCTGTTGATCGGGAGGGGTGTGGCGTACCACAAAACGGAGGAAACGGACTTGTGTTGGAGCGCTACGGTCGAAACGAGGATCCTGTTCATCGGGAGGGGTGTGGCGTACCGCAAAACGGGACTCCACGGGATACTATTCATCTCCACCGTCGACCCCCTCTAGCCTCCACGGGCTACTGTTCATCCACCGTCGACCTCCTCCAGCCTCCACCTGCTTCATCCATGGGCTTCTGTTCATCCAGCCTCCACCGCGCGCTACTCCACCGGCTACCGTTCAACCAGCCCTCTCCACGGGCTCCTGTTCAACCACCCCTCCGCGGGCTACTGTTCATCCTGCCCTCCACCGTCTACTGTTCATCCTGCCCTCCACGGGGTCTTGTTCATCCTGCCCCAACCGGCTCGATCGATCGGGGTCCTGTTCATCCAGAAGCAACACCACGAGGTCCTGTTCATCCACCCCCACTGGGAACTGTTCATCCAAACCCCCCAGCAACGCTCACTGTTCATCCAGAGGCAGCATCGATCGGCTTCAGTTAGCAGCAGTAGCGAAGGAATCACTCGATCGGGTTCAGTTAACAGCCATCGATCGATCACTCGGGTTCAGTAACGCGTAGCCTCCAGTGCAATCGCTCGGGTTCAGTTAGAGCCCAAGGCCTCGCTCGGGTTTAGTTAGAGCCCAATGCCTCGCACCCACGCGCGTGCGTGTATGAGAGAAACGCGCATCGCTCGGCCCCGACCACCCACCGTAACCGGGAACACCCTGATATTTTCCTCGCCCTCGCTTCTACCACGGTTTTTTCCGTCATGGACGGCCCAAAGAATGTCATGCAGCTGCGTCTCCGACCCGCCCAGGACGAAAAGCCCATTTTCTGTCATTTTTTTGTCATAGAAGTAGGACCCCACCACATCTATGATGATACCGGGTTTTGTCACAATTATCGTCATAGAAGTGTCATAAGTATGACAGAAAAAAAAATCTTTCGGCCCAAACTGTCACGGATGTGTCTTTTTTTTGTAGTGTTATGAATAAATTTTAATATGTCACCTTGGCTACCATTGTAGGGGAACACTTCATAAAATTCTTCCTATGGAGTGGTTAACTCAACACGCCTTAATGGTTTCCCCTGCATAAGAAAATCATCCAAAGAAGCATAGGTGGAAATTAGCATCAATAAATCAAGAGTATATTATTCCTCTAGTTCGGCATTTGAGCTAACAGGACAGTTATCATCCTCATGTTGAGGGTGACATTTCTGCATGGGAAGTTTGTTAGCATCTAATTCATTCAAAGCAGAGTTATCACTATACTTTTGTTCATGTATATTGGAGGGTTGTTTTATCCCGAACTCCTCTTCCTCATGCTTTTCTTCTTCCTCTTGTTTTTCTTCTTCGTATTTTTCCTGTAACACGTCATAATCACAAACATACTGTAACATCCCAAATTTCAATTTGGGATGTTATACATTAGATCATCATTGCATATCATATTTTCTTGCATTTTTTCTAGACCCTAGAAATTCTACGCAACTCAAGGACCCACGGAGAGAGTTGGGGATTTCGTTATTTTCATATTTGAGTTTTCTCGAATTTTGAAAATAGGATCATTTGATTTTATTTATTTTATCATCAATTATTCCAATTTTAAAAATAAGAGAGAGGGAATAAAATGACTTCCCCAAAATAAAGGAATATTGAGGATTTAATAAAGAAAATCAAATAAGATTTTATTTTGGACTTTTTCGCTATTTTATTTGAATTTAGGAAAAATACGCGTTTTACAAATTGCATTTTAGGGCCAACAAAATGTTCATCTCGTTCTAAATATTTTATTTAGACGGTGAAAATTCGTTTTGGCATTTTTAGATTTTTATTTATTTTTCTAGGATTTATTTTTTGTTCGGCGGAATTGTTTTTTTTAAAACGTCCAGCGCCCGACTGGGCCGAGGCCCGGCCGAGCCGGCCCAGCTCCCCCGCGCCGCCGTCTCCCTCCAGGAGATCGCGACCGCCGCCGCCGTCGCCGAGTCCGACCCGGACTCCGCCTCCCCGCCGCCTTGCCCCCTCCTCCAAGCCGCCCCTCCCCCCCTCTTAAAAGCCGCCCCGCCCCGCCGACTCACCCCGTCCCGCCCGCCGCCCGAAGCCCGCCGCCGCCGAAGCCGCCGCCGCCCGTCCCGCGCCCCACCCCGCCGCCTCACCCCGCCCGCCGAAGCCGCCCTGCCTCGCCGGAGCCTCGCTTGAGGTATACGCCGCCGCCGCCCCGCCGTCGTTCGATTTTTTGAACCGATCCGGTTTTTTTTTAAACCTAGTTTTTGTTTTTTTAGAATAGATCGGTTTTTTCCCCGGTTTAGTTTAGTTAGCGGACGTTCGTCCGTACGTTCGTTTTAACGAACGAGTTCGCCGTTTAGTCGTTGTTAATGAACATTCGTTCATTAGCCTGTTCGTCCGTTTTCTTTTTCTCGGATTTTCCGCGATTATTTCTGATCGCAATTTCCGATCTGTTTTTCGTTTTCGTTTTTCTTTTCGCTCGTTTGTCGGAATCAGGCGATTCAAGCGCCTAGAGTTTCGTCTCGAAACCCTCTTTCTGTTTAACCAACTCAAACAAGTTTTTGCTACTGTAAAATTTGACTTAGGTCTAGATTAGTAAATGAAGCTTGTTTCTTTCGCCGTTTGACTTTCGTTGCTTCGTTTGATTTGATTCTTTTTGCAACGGAGTTCTTAAGTTATACTTTCTGGTTAGATATCTTATTGGAGTTTTACCTGTGCATTAGACGAGTACTTATTGTATGCTTGTTTGTTTGCGATAGAGTACCCGGAGTGCGCCGCTTGCTACTTCGAATCCCTAGGTTTCACGGATCATCAGCAAGGCAAGTAACACTTTGATCATACCTCTTTTCATACCCAGTTTTATTGCATTAGATCAATCCTCAAACAATTGCATGATTAGGATCTGATTAAATTGTGGGTTGGGAAGTAGCTGATGAGGTAGAACCTATTGCCCTGTTTATTACCAAACCCTTGGGAGTTACTTCTACGTTTGCTTAGGTCGTGGTTCTATACTTAGTGATGCCGTTGGAGTTGCTGGACTCACTTATCTTCCAAGTCTTCCGCTGTTATCGTTTTTAGATGGCCTTAAGCCATATTTATTGTATTAAGTTCTCTTTTGAGACATTCGACGTAATAAGTGTGTGATTGCTACTCTATTATAAATCCTTCGAGTAATGTGCGTGTCAGCATTACTGATCCAGGGATGACACTGATGCACAGAGACTTGACCGTCTGAGGTCTGGTCGCTACAAGATGGTATCAGAGCACACGCTGACTGTAGGACACGACCACTAAGATTAATCCCTAGATCACTATTCTCTTCTCATTTCTGACTCCTCTCCATTTTCCACTCTTTTAGGATGGCGGATGCCAGGAACAAGTTCATGCAACCAGATGAAGATACACCCTTTGGACGCCACTTGAAGGAAGTCACTAGATACCTGAACATCGGAATACCAAGCTTCACCGGAACCTACAACGCCACACTACCAGAAGAGGAGCGTTGGATGATTCAAGTTCAAGTTCCAAGAAGGACGTTCATGCCCGTCACCGAGCCCATAGAGTTTTCCTTTGATGCACCAACCTGGAGTCTAGGAAAGAGCATGGCAGCCCACATCACCATGGGACGCATTGGAGAAGTTTACCATAAGGAGCTTAAGGATACCATTTACCAGATTTGTGGGCGCCGAGATGAGCAATGGGAGATGATTAGCACCAAGAAGGATAGATCAATTGCAGCTTTCATCCAGGAGCAAAACCAGCACATTCGTCGCCAGGAGAACCAAATGTGCACAGGCATGATAGATCTAAAGAAGGCATTGACCAAGATCACGGAGTTGGAGGAAGAACTCAAGTCTACGCGCGATGGATATGAGGAGGAGATCACCACGTTGTTGGAGAAGAATGACGACCTGATAAAGAAGATCGGAGTATTCATGGGAGACCCAGCACCAGGAGGAGAAGACGATGATTGCGCTTACCCGAATAACTACATCATCATCGACGACACCGACTCGGACCCCAGTGAAGATGACTTTGTTGATGAAGCTGGAGCAGATATCATGGAGTCTTCGACCGATCAAAATTTCTAGTATACCACCATAATCAGTAGTAGTATTCCCCCATGTATATAGTATAGTCCGAGCAATTTGTGACGATAGTTAGATCGATTGTATGCCTTGTTTGAATTGATTTGAGTGATATTGATTGTGTTTGTCTCATGTGCATATGGGTAGTGTTTTATCTCTAGACCTCATTCTATTCTAAATTCTCATCTTTTCTAAACCCATCAGATGCCTCCGAGACGCGACACCGGATTTGTTTTCCCACCGGAGATCACTCAGTTGATTCAGCAGCAGAATGTCTTGATGCAAGCACTAGTACAGAATCAAGGCAACAACAACAACAACAACAACAACAACAACAACCCACCACCACCACCACCTGTTGATCATTTGACCCGTTTCTTGAGGCTAAATCCGCCGGTGTATTCCAGTAGCACCGAGCCGATTGTTGCAGATGATTGGCTCTGCAAAGTTGGAAGGGAGTTGACCACTGCAGGATGCACAGATGCGGAGGGAGTGCGTTTTGCCGCACACCAGCTTGATGGACCCGCAGCATCATGGTGGGAGAATTACACAGCCACCCACCCTATTGACACTGTCACATGGGACCAGTTTCAGCAAGCTTTCCGTACTGCCCATGTTTCAGCAGGAGCTATGGCCATGAAGAAGCGTGAGTTTCGCAACCTACGCCAAGGAGGACGCACCGTAGGCCAGTATGTGGAGGATTTTAGTAAACTAGCACGTTATGCCCCAGATGACGTTGCTACTGATGCAGCCAAGCAGGAGAAGTTTTTGGAAGGGCTGAATGATGTGCTGAGCATGCAGTTGATGGTAGCAACCTTCAACAACTACCAGGAGTTGGTAGATAGAGCTCTCATGATTGAAGGGAAGCAGCAGCAGATTGAAAAACGCAAGAGGAAGTATGGACAAGGGAAGTACAATTCTGGAGCTCAGCAGAAGCCATGTTTTACCCCGAATTCGGGAGGACCTTTTCAGCATACCCATGGAGCAGGAGGTTCGCACAACCATAGTGGACCCAAGAATGGTAATGGGAATGGAGGAAGCAACGGACAGAACCGTACCAACCCATCGACCCCAGCTAATAGAGATCTGAGCCAAGTCACTTGCTACAAGTGCTAGCAGACTGGACATTATGCTAATGAGTGTCCTGAAGCTAAGAATGGAAATGGCAATGGAAGATCTGGGAAGAAGCCCAACCCTTTCAACAAAGGACATGTGAACCACGTTAGCGTGGAGGAGGTTGAAGCCAGCCAGATGCAGTAATAGGTAAGTTTTTGGTTAAGTCATTTACTGCACTCGTTCTTTTTGATACTGGTGCATCACATTCATACATATCAAGGGGATTTGTGGATAAGTATAAATTGCCAACCCAAGCCCTTAGGTCACCCATGTTAGTAACCTCGCCAGGAGCAGAGTATATGTCTAGTCTATGGTGTGATCGGTTACCATTAAGGATTGGTAACTACGTGTTTCCCTCGGACCTAATAGTATTGGAATCGCAAGGACTGGATTTGATATTAGGCATGGATTGGTTATCGAAGTATGAAGGGAACATTGAATGCGCTAGTAAGTCGATTTTCCTTACCACTCCAGAAGGAAGAAGGATCAAGTATGTATCCCGGCATGTGCCGAAGAGGACTTGGGTGAATTCTTTATCAGGAGTTGTACAGGAGGAAGTACCAGTGGTGAAGGATTTCCCTGACGTATTTCCAGAGGAGTTACCAGGCATGCCACCGGATAGAGACATTGAGTTTTTATTGAGCTTTTGCCAGGCACAGGGCCAATATCTAAGAGACCGTACAGGATGCCCGCAAAGGATTTGGAGGAGATTAAGAAGCAGATTAAGGAGTTACTGGATAAAGGCTATATTCGCCCAAGTTCTTCACCTTGGGGATCGCCAGTACTTCTAGTGGAGAAGAAGGATGGATCGTTAAGGATGGTTGTTGATTATCGAGGATTGAATGAAGTGACCATCAAAAACAAGTACCCACTGCCGATGATCAACGATTTGTTTGACCGCTTACAAGGAGCTAAGGTATTTTCCAAGATCGATCTGCGGTCAGGATACCATCAGTTGAAGATTCGAGAGCAGGATATGCCTAAGACGGCTTTTACCACCAGGTATGGGCTGTACGAGTATACCGTTATGTGATTTGGTCTGACTAACGCACCTGCCTATTTCATGAACCTGATGAACAAGGTGTTTATGGAGTTTCTGGATAAGTTCGTCATAGTGTTCATTGATGATATTTTGGTCTACTCAAAGAATGAAGAGGAGCATAAGGAGCATTTGCGTTTGGTACTTGAGACAAATGTGAGTTATACGCCAAGTTCAGCAAATGTGAGTTTTGGTTGAAGGAAGTTGGATTCCTGGGACATGTTATATCCGGAGAAGGAATAGCAGTAGACCCCACCAAAGTTGACACTGTGACAAACTGGGAATCACCCACATCAGTTGCAGAGATCCGGAGTTTTCTTCGACTTGCAGGATACTACCGGAGATTCATTGAGAATTTCTCGAGGATTGCTAAGCCCATGACGGAGCTGTTGAAGAAGGACACCAAGTTCAATTGGATTGAGGAATGTGAGGCTAGTTTCCAAGAGTTGAAGAAACGTTTGGTTACATCACCAGTGTTGATTCTGCCAGATCAGCGCAAGGATTATGAAGTATACTGCAACGCTTCTCGTCGAGGACTTGGAGCAGTGCTTATGCAGGAAGGAAGAGTTGTTTCATATGCTTCACGACAACTTAAGCCCCATGAGTTCAATTATGCTACGCATGATTTGGAGTTAGTAGCCGTAGTACATGCATTGAAGACATGGAGACATTTTCTCATCGGAAACCACTGTGATGTGTACACGGATCACAAGAATTTGAAATACATCTTCACGCAGAAGGAGTTGAATCTTAGGCAAAGGAGATGGTTGGAGCTCATAAAGGATTATGATATGAGATTGCATTATCACCCCGGAAAGGCTAACGTAGTAGCAGATGTGTTGAGCCGCAAGAGTCATGTCAACACACTCATGACCGGAGAGTTACCAAAGGAATTAGCCGAGGATCTTTGCGAGCTATGTTTGGAGATAGTTCCGAGAGGCTATGTTGCCGCATTAGAAATACAGTCTACTCTGATGGATAAGATCAGAGAAGCTCAAAAGACAGACAAGGAGATTGCCGGAATAAAGAAAAGGATGAGCAAAGGAAAAGCCAAGGGATTTCGTGAGGACGAGCACGATACCTTATGGTTTGAGGACTGCGTTTATGTGCCTAATGACCCGGAGATCAGGAAGTTGATTCTGCAGGAGGCTCATGACTCGCCGTATTCGATTCACCCAGGAAATACCAAGATGTATTTGGATTTGAAGGATACTTTCTAGTGGACCGGAATGAAGAAAGATATTGCGGAGTATGTAGCAGTTTGTGATGTATGTCAGAGAGTGAAGGCCGAGCATCAGAAGCCAGCAGGATTGCTACAGCCATTGCCGATACCCGAATGGAAGTGGGATAAGCTAGGCATGGATTTTATCACCGGATTGCCCAAGACTCGTTCAAGCTATGACTCAATATGGGTTGTAGTCGATCGTTTGACGAAAGTAGCTCATTTCATCCCAGTGAAGACCACGTACACCAGTGCTAAGTTGGCAAAGATTTATATGACCAGAATCGTATGTCTGCATGGAGTTCCGAGGAGCATTGTATCAAATAGAGGAACCCAGTTTACCTCAATGTTCTGGCATCAGTTACATGAAACTTTGGGTACCAGGCTAGAATTCAGTACAGCCTTTCATCTACAGATAGATGGACAGACCGAAAGAGTCAATCAGATTTTGGAGGACATGCTGAGAGCTTGTGCGCTAGATTATGGATCCAGTTGGGATGACAATTTGCCGTATGCAGAGTTTTCTTACAACAACAGTTATCAATCCAGTTTGAAGATGGCCCCTTTCGAAGCTTTGTACGGAAGGAGGTGTAGAACACCATTGTTATGGGACGAAGTTGGAGACCGCCAGTTGTTTGGACCAGACTTGATTAAAGAATCTGAACAGAAGGTGAAGTTGATTCGCGATAGGCTCAAGGTAGCCCAATCCAGGCAGAAGAGCTATGCGGATTCTAAACGCAAGGAGACTGTTTACGAAGTCGGAGACAGAGTTTATCTTCGTGTATCCCCACTTCGAGGAGTTAAGCGCTTTGGAGTTAAGGGAAAGTTAGCGCCACGATTTGTAGGACCATACAAAGTTTTGGAGCGTATGGGAGAAGTTGCCTACAAGTTGGAATTACCCGAAGGATTGTCAGGAGTTCACGATGTGTTCCACGTTTCCCAGTTGAAGAAGTGCCACGCAAAGATGGCTGATATACCACTGAGAGATACAGTACCACTGGAAGCAATTCAGTTGGATAGTGATTTGAGTTATGAGGAGAAACCAGTCAAGATTCTCGAATATGCCAGTCAAGTCACGCGCAGCAAGGTTATCAAGTTTTGCAAAGTTCAGTGGAGCCACCATACTGAGGATGAAGCCACCTGGGAGCGAGAGGAAGATCTACGGAAGGACCACCCTCACCTATTTTCTAGCCAACCCGAATCTCGAGGGCAAGATTCATCTTAAGGGGGGTAGGTTTGTAACATCCCAAATTTTCATTTTGGAATGTTATACATTAGATCATCATTGCATATCATATTTTATTGCATTTTGGCTAGATCCTAGAAATTCTACGCAACTCAAGGACCCACAGAGAGAGTTGGGGATTTCGTTATTTTCATATTTGAGTTTTCTCGAATTTTGAAAATAGGATCATTTGATTTTATTTATTTTATCATCAATTATTCCAATTTTAAAAATAAGAGAGAGGGAATAAAATGACTTTCCCAAAATAAAGGAATATTGAGGATTTAATAAAAAAATCAAATAGGATTTTATTTTGGAGTTTTTCGCTATTTTATTTGAATTTAGGAAAAATACGCATTTTTCAAATTGCATTTTAGGGCCAATAAAATGTTCATCTCGTTCTAAATATTTTATTTAGACGGTGAAAATTTGTTTTGGCATTTTTAGATTTTTATTTATTTTTCTAGGATTTATTTTCTGTTTGGTGGAATTGTTTTTAAAAAAACGTCCAGCGCCCGACTGGGCCGAGGTCCAGCCGAGCCGGCCCAGCTCCCCAGCGTCGCCGTCTCCCTCCAGGAGACCGCGACCGCCACCGCCGTCGCCGAGTCTAACGCGAACTCCGCCTCCCCGCCGCCTTGCCCCCTCCTCCAAGCCGCCCCCCCCTCTTAAAAGCCGCCCCGCCCCGCCGCCTCACCCGTCCCGCCCCGCTGCTGAAGCCGCCCCGCCGCCCGAAGCCCGGCGCCGCCGAAGCCGCCGCCGCCGCCGGAAGCCCGCCGCCGCTGACGCCCGAAGCCGCCGCCCGTCCCGCGCCCCACCCCGCCCGCCGGAGCCGCCCCGCCTCGTCGGAGCCTCGCGTGAGGTATACGCCGCTGCCGCCCCACCGTCGTTCGGTTTTTTTGAACCGATCCGGGTTTTTTAAACAAAAACCTAGTTTTCGTTTTTTTAGAATAGATCGCTTTTTATTTTTTTCCCCGGTTTAGTTTAGTTTGCGGACGTTCGTCTGTACGTTCGTTTTAACGAACGAGTTCGCCGTTTAGTCGATGTTAACGAACGTTCGTTCGTTAGCATGTTCGTCTGTTTTCTTTTTCTCGGATTTTCCGCGATTATTTCTGATCGCGATTTCCGATCTGTTTTTCGTTTTCGTTTTTGTTTTCGCTCGTTTGTCAGAATCAGGCGATTCAAGCGCCTAGAGTTTCGTCTCGAAACCCTCTTTCTGTTTAACCAACTCAAACAAGTTTTTACTACTGTAAAATTTGACTTAGGTCCAGATTAGTAAACGAAGCTTGTTTCTTTTGCCGTTTGACTTTCGTTGCTTCGTTTGATTTGATTCTTTTTGCAAACCGGAGTTCTTAAGTTGAACTTTCTGGTTAGATCTCTTATTTGAGTTTTACCTGTGCATTAGACGAGTACTTATTGTATGCTTGTTTGTTTGCGATAGAGTACCCGGAGTGCGCAGCTTGCTACTTCGAATCCCTAGGTTTCGCGGATCATCAGCAAGGCAAGTAACACTTTGATCATACCTCTTTTCATACCCAGTTTTATTGCATTAGATCAATCCTCAAACAATTGCATGATTAGGATCTGATTAAATTGTGGGTAGGGAAGTAGCTGATGAGGTAGAACCTATTGCCCTGTTTATTACCAAACCCTTGGGAGTTACTTCTACGTTTGCTTATGTTGCTATGCTATGCTAGTAGACGTGGATTGGGTGAGTGTATCCATGACAGATGTGAGATTGTTAATTAAAGGTTCAATTTAAGGTGGCTACTTAAACACACATCTGGGTGGACTGAGGCACCTGGGTATTCCAGCGATTGCCTGTTTTTTTATGGACCGCCACCCAGGCTCAAAGGGATCATGAGATTATTCTTCCTAGAAACTTCCATGTGCAGCCACAAGCTATTATGGGCCCTAGCATAGTTGATTAAGTTGTGTGAACTCTTACAGTGGTAGACTAGCAGATGTAGGGGTTGTAGGTGGTACTGTCTGCCCGATCGTAAGGTGCAAATGCTTCTGAAAGACTATGTCTCGGTCATCCGTTTCTCAAACATCATGTAGTGCGAGAATCCCAATGGAGGAGATCGAGTCTTGTGGGGAAAAGTGCGCAAACCTCTGCAGAGTGTATAAACTAATCATCGTTAGTCGTGTCCCCGGTTATGGACAACTTGAGTATCTAGTACTTGGATTATCATGTGAATCTCATCATGTTACTTTAATTAATTTTGTTGGGATTAATGTTGAAACTTAATTGGGATTGAGATGGTGTCACCCATTCTCAATGTTTAACAACCACCAAGATAGTAAATAAAATTTATTCCTTTGCAGTAGGGAAAATTTGGCTTTTCGCAAAACTGTAACCATAGAGCTTTCTACCAGCCAAATATGCATGTAGTATAGCATTATTCTGTTCATTACTCTCTATGTGTTACATTGCCAGCATATTCCATGTGCTGACCCGTTTTCGGGCTGCAACGTTTCATGTTGCAGACTTTTCAGACGACGAGTAAGGTGTCTTAGGTCGTGGTTCTATACTCAGTGATGCCGTTGGAGTTGATGGACTCACTTATCTTCCAAGTCTTCCGCTGTTATCGTTTTTAGATGGCCTTAAGCCATATTTATTGTATTAAGTTCTCTTTTGAGACATTCGACGTAATAAGTGTGTGATTGCTACTCTATTATAAATCCTTCGAGTAATGTGTGTGTCAGCATTACTGATCCAGGGATGACACTGATGCACAGAGACTTGACCGTCTGAGGTCTGGTTGCTACACATACTTACCACCACAATAATTAAATAGGATGGTCACCGCACGATACATCTCAGTAAGTATGACACTCTCTTCATTGGCTTGAACCTGTTTAATTTCTTTAGGAAACATCCCTACAGCTTTGCATAAAGCATATAGCAATGTTTCATCACCGTATTCACTCTCACAACCACTGTTGTAATATCCCATGACCTTGTCGGGAGAATCTGCACACTGGAATTCCAGGTGGTCCTTATTGTTACAATTCCTGCAAGAAACTGGGTATGAGGAACATAACATAAATGCACATGCATCCAACAAATCTATTCATAGCCTCATATTCATAGTAGCCATACGTTCATCCGTGAGCACTTCAAATAATTGCAAGAAATCACTATCAAAATTAGTAGTTGTGAGAAGGCGGTAAAAACGTTCGTGCTCCTCTTCCTTGCTAGATTCTTCCTATGAGCTCACTTGTTCATCCAAGTTCATTGGTTCTTTGTGATCCCCTTTATCTTGCTGCCAGTTAGTTTCATAAATGTTCAATTCATGATCTCTTGCCACTTCTTGTAGCCATTCATCAAAGGGGGTTGTTATCTCTTCATTGGTTGCATCCTCCTCTTCATCCTTCTATGGTTGCTGCAAGAGTTTTTCTATATCCGGAACGGATGCAATCCGCTCTTCCTCATTGACAACAAATGCATTATCACATAAATTATCTAGGCAAAATGTATGGATAGGTTGCAACTCAATATAAATTGTATCAAGCATAGCATCTCTTATCTCCAAATCCAATATATAATGTAAAACCTCATCAGCACCCGCAAGAAGCACAAATTGCAAGACCCCCACACTAGCATTGGATTTACTAAGAATATTATATCTTGGTAATGCGGGATCAATATTCTACCTACATTGATATATCGTAGGTGCTCTTTGGATCCACAATCTTCACATGATGTTGGATATGAATGGTGTATAAGGGACGTGATTTTTTTTCAACTAGTTCAATCCATTCCTTCAATTTTGCTTCATCGGTAGCCAAAAATGGTAGACTCTTGTATCTCTTTTCCTTCATCGCAAGTTCCATGTGTTCCTGGACAGACATCTTAGATGACATGTTTAGCGATATTTTTTCTTTTTGATTTAAGGGAAAACTAAAAGATAAATAACCTAACAAAATAAACTAAGTGTGAGCAGGAAGGTAATAACTGAGCGCTTTTACTCCACGGCAACGGCACCAGAAAAGCTTGATGACCTGCAAGGGCACAGGGCTATTGCAATTCGCGATAAGTAAAGTATGTCGATCACACAGGGAGCGGTGGTTGCACTAATAACTACCAACCCCGCAGCTATGTCGTCACACCCAGAGTGTTATCTGGAAATAGTCTATTCGGTTGCTAGCGGAAATGATAAGAAGGGTGATTTTAACTAATGAACTATGCCGATGTAAAGACATAAATAAAACAGCGGGAAAAATAAAGGAGCGGCGCTTGAGTACTAAGGGCATTCTCAAGGTATTCGGAATCATCACTACACGTTCGTTCTACTAATACTATGCCTTACATGTTTCTCTTTGTGGGCGGAGTCGGTACAGATACGTGCATACATGCGGCAGCCACGTATCACATATGTCAAACGGTGATCAAGGGGAAAAACGTCCCCGTGGACGCAGCCAAAGTGGTCTCCATTTTACCCCCTGCTGCAACGATTCCACTATAAAGGGAGGTGGGGCCTGTCACTCACCCACCTCACCAAACCAAATGGTTCACCAATAGTAATAACCTTCCATCCAAAATTGCCATACATTGGATGGTCGACTTTACCCAACGTCAAGAAGACTGCTAACATAAACATGCAAAGAGGATATCACATCGCGCAAGACAATCGGTACTAGCATATAGTAGAGTTCATCTTATTCCCCCAAGAACTAATGAATTACTCAAACATGGTGATGGAGTACATAGAGATGAGGGACAACTTACAATCCAACACGGAGTTGGAGATGGAGGGAGGCATGGCAACGGCGATGAAGAGGGCACCGGCCCTCCGGCTTGCGCCGGACGTGGGAGGCGCCTCCTCCCTTCTCCCTTCCTTGTCTTGGTCCTTCTCTATGGTGGAGTTTGCTGCAATGGAGGTGTGGTGGTTGTAGATGAAACTTGTGGAAGATGAAGATTGAATGAGCTGGCGGTTAGGGTTCAAGGTCTTGATATAGCAGTCCACCTCGGGTCTCCCCCGTTAATCTAGCCTCCTCCCTTTCATCCAAGGGCTCAAGGGGAGCCCAATCCACATCCTAAACAAGCCTTTGTCATCAAGGATCTCATAGGGAAAAACCGGGACGAAATCGGCGCAAAATTTGGGAAGTTCTGCCCAATTTTCGTGGTTGTCTGGAGCTCAAATGACCGCTCAAACGGGCGGCTCCGGTGGCATGGAAGGCCGTCTTTCTCTCTAGACTTTGGAGCTGCTTTGTATTTTGCTCGCCATTTCTTTATACCAACTCCGATTTTGATATACTTGGGCTCGTTAGATTGCTAGCGAAATTCCAAATGTGTTTTTGGCCTTGGATCTTCATTTTGGACACTTTGTTAAATGTGAAATCATCAAATTCTCCAGAGGGCCTTGATCAGGTGCCTGGAACTTCTCTGGTTTGACCCCTAGCTTGATTCTTTTGATGTCCCAAGGCCATGAACATGTCAACACACCTACAAAGACCACAAAACAACGGAAAACTAATAAAACTAAATAAAAATAAAAATAAATTGTCTGCATTGGAGACCTGAATAAGTGCAAGATGAATAAGATATGAAGGATTTTGGCACTATAATATACTCTAAAAAGTATGCATAAAATCCACTCATCAAGTCCTACGAAGATGCATCAGCATCCTCCACATCCGCTCCAGCCACCATAGGTGAAGTTTTCTCTTTTATGGAGAGCACCAAGTCCTTTCCCGTTGTATCATCAGTAGCTAGCACCCATCTACGGCATCACTCATGTTGGGGGTTGCAGATTCATCCTTTTCCTACCGGTCAGGAGCTTGTCCGGGTCCTCAAGAGGGGGATCTTTTTAGGTGTTGCTAGCTTTGTCTTCCAGTTCCCCCTCCGATGCCAAATTCTTCTGTGTCCACTCCTAATTTGCATCAGACCGACCTCCAACCCCCCCCCCCCACCCCAACGACACCCCTACATCCAGGAGTCAGGCTGCCTCTTGTGTAGGGAGGGGTAATCATGAGCGCCAACAGCCATGCACCCCGACCCATGTCTTCTTCCTCGTGTTTCCCATTGCCATGTTCCAGAAAAGTGTGTCCCAGCAAGCCACATACATAGCAAAACTTAGGGATTTTCTCGTAGAACACTTGATAGAATACTCTCTTCTTATCTTTCGTAATCGCCATGAATCTAGTCAAGGGTTTGTTAACATCTAGTCTAACTCTAATCCTGACAGGTTTACCATCTCCCCTTGGATTCAAGTTTACCAACAGTACCTTAGTCACTCTCTTACAGAGGGATTCCATCACCTCATTGCTCCTATATCTAGGACGTAAATTCTGAATATGTATCCAGAACGAGATTTTATCAAGGACGACATCGTAAAGCTTTGTGAAACAACCATATGGTGCAATGACATGCCATTATCCCCGAAGATCCATGGTCCCTGCTCCCTTACCCGCTTCTGGTCGCCCAAGCGATTCACGGTGAGAACAAAACAGACTTTCCCCCACCGGCTTGAAGTGAACATCCTGTGCTAGGCACCATGCCATTCTCATCGTATTGTAGGACGATTCCCGCAAGTATGGCCGCGTAGTGCGCACACAACAAATTGCCATGAAGTCAGCCTCTAGTGCTAGATCAGGGAATTTCTCATCGAAGTTTACATCATCCTCTTCCTCCTCTTGAAGTTCCAAGTGCTTCAGGAGATCATCGATAGGAGCCTTGTTCCCTCTCATCCCTCCCGAAACCCTGCTACGATCACTTGATCCCGATTCTTCACTTGCCATGGTCGCCACAAAAACCTTAGCAGAGCCGTGCCCCACCGCCCCGAACCAAACGCCGATCTCCAAGACCTGGAGAGTAAACAGGCTAACCCCTTGATCGGCCCAAGAGGATACTAGGTATAGCTGGTGGACGTAGGTGAGATTCGTGATGAAACTCCGGAGAAGGTCTTCGGGTAATCGAAACCCCAGGCGTGCCTCCAGGGTAATTTTTTCCTTCTACTACCACGCGCCGCAAGGTGGATCCAAGGACGGAGCAGAATATTTGGTGCACATTCAGACCCTATTAAATATCCTAGATGCTAATGATCTAACGTCAGATTTGTAATCATTCCGATGGAACGCCTTCAGGCACGACGGATCCTGCGCGCGAATCCTAAAGCGTTAGCTCCCATGCACCCCTCTGAGTGATCTGCGAGTTGACTACACTAAACTATTCGCTCAGGATGGCAATATGAGCGAATGCATTTGGGATGACGATTTCTATTTTTAGAGCATGGGAATTTCACCTTATTCCATTGATATAGCATGGCAATTATTTTCAGCCAGCACTGCAATTCCTGAGCATGGCAATTTTCACCATTTCTAAGGCTAGCAATTCTCCACTCCATGCTACAATCGTGACAAATACCTGAAAACACATGGCAATTACTTTGTTGTAGCATGACGATTTTCTGACAATCTTTTTATATAACGTGGCAATTTTTACGTAAGAACATACAAGTCCTTATACAACAGCACGATAAATTTATCTATTTTTGCATGGGAATTCTGGAGTGTTTGCGGGGAGTGGTTTTTAGATCAAATGGAAACGTTCATCCATTCCTACCCGACTGGGGGAATGATAGTTCGCTCGGATGACCTTCTTGATGCATGGAACGTCAGCATGTTATTTCTATGTCGATTTATTCATAGCCACTCTCGCATTTCCATCATCGAGTCCATCTTAAAGAGAAAGAAGAAGTGTTTTATTTTGTGAGAATTTTTTTAATTTATTCATCAATTATCATGGTTGTATAAATAACATCAGAAATAACAAAAATTACATCCAGGTCGGTAGACGACCTAGCGACAACTACAAACACTAGAGCGAGCCGAAGACGCGCCCCCGTCATCGCCACTCCCTTGCCGGAGCCGGACATACTTTCTTGTAGTATATAGTAAGAAATCATCGTGCTAGCCCCCATAGAACGAGCACACACCAGAGTAATAACCATCGCCGATGAAGAGAAGTGTAGGTTCAAAGTATCCAACTTGTAGACATATCAACGCAGACGAACTAAAGCCAGATCCAAGTAGATCCACCGAGGACAAACGCCGACCAAATCTTGTGGGATCCGCTGCAAACACACCTCGACATGCCCTCCGACAACGCAAGACATGCCACCGTCACAGGGGCTAGACGAGGAAAACCTTATTACATCTTGAGAGAGCCGCCGCCGACTCGCCTTCCGGGGAGAAAAAAAAAAGAAGTGTTACCATGCGAAAAACAAAAAACAAGTATGCTATTGCTATGGTTCAGGAGCAACGGCTGGCAACGATGTCATGCACGTTACGTAGCTGATCTAGCTTTCAATCGATCAAGCGAATCAAAACCTTGCCATTCGAGCACGCGATGCCCATCAGAAGTATTCTCGCGTGCATTCAACGTCACGAGCTTTTACATCGCGCAAGCCAACTACAAAAACATGGGGTAGCATGCACGTAGCTTTCTTCCACGCTAGTATATGGCTATATGCACGTAGGATAGAACGCGATGATAAGCTTCGCGCCCAACTCTACCGGCGACTATCTCTTGCATCGCTTCTGCGACGCCGACACGTCCGCCAGCGTCGACAAGTACGTGCGCAACGTCACAGACTCTTACACCGACACGAGCAATGAGTCGTCCATGGTGGCCGCCTCCGTCATCATGTTTGCCCTCGCCGGCATCTTCTTCAACCTCAACCTCTTCAGCCGCTTCTCCGACGTCAGCGCCATCCTCGACCCCAAGGTCCGCCTCTTCCTCTCCTCCTTGCTCTCCCTCTTCCTCCCCGTCATGTCCTACCTCTTCTCCGAGGCCAAGAACGCCGGCAAGGTGGCCGCCGCCGCCGGCGCTGCCCGCCGCGAGGAGCCAGACCTCTCGCTGCAGGCCGGCTTGATCCTCCTCTGGATGCTCCTCGTGGAGCTCCTCCGCAAGAAGGTGGACGAGATCCGCATGCGCGGCTACTCCGGCACCATCCAGCGTGCCGGCCGCGTCGTCTGGCTCGGCAGCCTCGTCTTCTTCAACCTCAAGAGAGTCGGCCGCAAGGCCGTGTTCGGCATCTTTTGGGTGCTCTGCGCCACCAAGGTGGTGCAGAGGATCGCCTTCACCGAGGTCGGCAAGCGATCCTACGCACATGGCAAGAACACGCGTCTCATCACCTCCTACATGTCACAAATACTGCAGCAAGGTCGACCACAACCACAGGTATTTAACTGCATGCATGGGCTAATAGATGGCGAAATTAAATTCTAGCCACTATGTGAGCAAATACGCATGTTGCATAGGAGTACTATATGGAATTCAACTATATAGAAAAAGTTGGAACCACCCAATGTATAGAAGCCATGATCCGATTTAGAATCAGTTTGCAGATTAGTGTTCATGACATTTAAATCTTTTGAACAAGATCAAACGTTAACATGTACTAAACAAGTATAAATTTAAATTTAGTACCATAATGAAATTTATATGAGATGTGAGATGATACGACAACGAAACCGGAGTGAACCAATACTGAAAACATGCAAAACATAATAAAACGTATAGCAAATTGAATGTCGAATGAAACAATAACGAAAACATGCAAAAGGGAATGTATGAATAAATAGTGAAAACATGTAAAATTGTGATGATATAAAAATGGTATCATATAGAAAATATATGAAGAGAACACTTTTAGTGCCCTGCCCAACCTTGAAAGATAATTTAGCAAATGGATATGAAACTTATTTGTAAGCTCCAAAAATAGAAATGCAAACTGAATGAAATAGTACGAAAATCCGGAATAGGAAAGTAGTGAAGCCATGGAACATGTGAATATACGATGAAACACACATGTAATAGTTTCATATAAGTTTTAATATGGTTACATAAAAAAATTTAAAGTGTTCAAAATTAATCTTGTTTCGATGATATAAATTTTGTGAATACTAATACTCAAACGGGTTTTCAATCCAATATTTGGTTCAAAAGATATATAATTGGTACAAACAATATAATAACACTAAAAATCGTGGTTGGATACGATGTAACTCTGTTGTAGGTTGGTTCAAAAGATCTCATACCACCATTTGACTACAAAACAGACCCACTAGTCACTTTGCTATGGTGCCACCTCGTTAGCTGTCTCACACGTCATAGGGAGAAGGTGATATGATGTACATGGTTCACATAATATGCATAGTACGTGCACACATGGCGTGCATGTAGGACTGGCTAGAACAGAAAAATCCTGTCCTCTGAGACTAGCTACAATGGGGACAATGGGGAGTAAATTAGACTGGTAACATACAGATGTTATTAGTCTATGTTACTACCTCTATAGTGGAGAGTAACATATATATGTGTAGTGTCATACAACACTTTTATTTATTAGGTTGTAGACTCAATTTGTCTTGGTATGTAATGTGTTACTCATACTATGAGTAACTAGGTATGTTACCACATGTCTTTTTTTCTTTATTGATTACTTGCCAAATCATCTATTTTACCTAGATACATGTGATGTTGCCACTTATATTACCCCCACTGTAGATAGTCTAATCAATAAGCAAAAAAGTTGACAAACACATGCTCTTTAACGGCCGCCCTTCACATTATATTCCATCATCAGGATCAGCAAGAGCCCCATCAGCACCATTCGCCGTCGACCCATGTCCTCGACGTTGAGGACGTTGAGCACCGGGCGACTGCCAGAAATAACCAAGGTGGTGGCGGCGAGGCCATGTTGAAGAGCTGCAGGTTCATCGTCATGGGTGAAGAAGACCTGGTTATAGAACCAACTGCTGATGGCTACAAGCTGAAGGATATCTCCCCCAACGACACCGTCCTCACTGTTGGAAAAATCTGGGATCATGCCTATTCCAACCTCGAGCAAGACCTACGGCTGCGGCTCAGGAGGTTGTGCCTCTCCTTTGCGCTCTTCAAGCTGCTACGGAGGAGGTTTGAGCACCTGCCGCCGGTGACCAAGGAAGAGACTCGCGAGTGTCGTGACCTACTCTTCGATGGCATCTACCATGACAGGTCAGAGAAGGCAGCGGCGGAGCTATTCCAGATGATGAACGACGAGGTGAACTTCCTGTGCGAGTACTACCACTCCGTCATCCCCGTCGTCCTCGCGAGCCCTTTCTTCTTACTCGCCAACTACGTCCTGCTTCCCGTGGTGGTCCTCGGTTTGTGCCTTATGACTGTCGTGCTCTGCGGCTTCGGTGATGCGGGCTTCGCCTTCTCCAGCATCACGACGGACAACTTCGCCATAAAGTCCGGCGTCGTCAACACCACCATGTGCCTCCTAATCAAGTCCATCTCCTCGCCGTCGGCCTTCTTCACGACGGTGGACTTTGCCATCACCTTCCTCCTCTTAGCCATCTTCTTCTACGAGGAGATGTGGGAATTCATCGTCTTCCTCCTCTCAAACTGGTTCATGGTGTCACTGGTCCACAACTACGTGACAAAGCGATGGTGGCGTGATAGCAAGATGTTCAGGAGCTCTGTCCACCGCATCATATGGTTGCGGAAAAAGATGAGCCAGCCCATCCTTGGCTTCAAGCAGTTCTCACTGCTGAACCTCCGGTGGCCGCTCGTCCTCGGCCTGCCATCCATGTTCTCTCTGGTGCTCGAGACGGCACCCGTGCCAAAAGGCGCCAAATACGCCATCATGGAATCGCTTGTGAAGCACATCCATGATGGCACTGATCTCAACAATGGAAGCTCTGTTCTTGTGAACAGAGAAGACCTCTTGCCGGCGTGTCGGAGCGATAGCCTCGCGGAGGTCATCCTCACCTGGCACGTCGCTACCACCATCATGGAGGCCAAGTACTCTCCTGACAAGGGAAAGCAGAGCAAGGCTTCCCAGTACCACATGGTGGCGACGAGGCTGTCCAAGTACTGCGCCTACCTGGTGGCCTTCCACCCCGAACTACTCCCGGACAACCAGGAAAAGTCAGAGCGCGTCTTCGAGGCCGCCAAGGAGGAGCTCAAGGGCACTCTCAAATGCGCCCCCTACTACCTCTTGTGTTGGCGCTCGAGGGTCGACAAGGTCATGGCGGCCCCCAACAGGGAGGCTACTGCGGCCTGGGAGGACGGCAAGGTGGTCCACAATGGCACGAAGTTGGGGAATATGCTGAGGGAGGAACCTACGAGGGACGACGACACCCAGCGGGAGCAGACGTGGAAGCTGCTTGCCGACCTGTGGACGGAGCTCCTCGTGTACCTCGCGCCGTCGGGCGATGAGGAGCGCGTGATGGGGCACGAGAGTGTGCTGGTGCAGGGCGGCGAGTTCATCACCGTGCTTTGGGCCTTGACCACCCACACCGGAATAACCCGCCCCGAAAAGTAGTATGGATATCTTTGCTGCGTGTGCGTTTTGGCCTATGTGGCTTCATATTGGTTGGTTGCTTGCGTTTTTCTGTTTTCATTAAATTGTTTATTTCTAAGCGGATTGAGAACATTTCATTTGTATTAATATTGTCAATGAGCTGTTCACAATCTTCCTATTGCTATGTTGGCCAGAATATTTTTTACATAAAATCATCGAGAGCTCCGAACCGGCGCCCTTTGCGCCCCACTCTCATGGGCCGGCCTAACATGCAAGCTGCTCGCTTGGTCGGTCAACCCCGCTTCGTTCGCTCGTTTGGCGGTGGACTGGTTCACATTAATTTTTGAAAAACAACATGTATTTGAAAAAGTTTACAGAATTTAAAAACAGATCCTGGGTTTTAAAAATGTTGATGAATTTGAAATAAAAATAAAAATTAGGGAAACAAGCTTTTAGTAGCATCCCCAAACTGGGCAAGCCAAAAGTTATATGGGCCGAACCAATAAGGAACACGCTTGTACCCTTGTACCACAGGAACTAGCGCTATAAGCACAAGAACTGCCCCGATCATCATATTTGTATGACCTAAACCACGGCGGATCTGGACGAAATTTTTATGATTTAAATCACCTGACTCCCATGTAAAATAATAATATCAATGATTTCGAAGTAACTTTTAAATCTAAAAATCTAAAAGAACTCAAAGTGATTTTAATTTGTTTTTCATTATTTCCAAGATGTCAGAACATTATAATAATATTGAAATGAGTCCTAAACGATGCTCCTAAAATGGCTTGATATATGACAGAAATGTGTGGGAAAGTTTATGAATTATATTTTGGTAGTTGTTTCAAACAATAAAAACGACGAGGTGAACTTCCTGTGCGAGTACTACCACTCCGTCATCCCCGTCGTCCTCGCGAGCCCTTTCTTCTTACTCGCCAACTACTTCCTGCTTCCCGTGGTGGTCCTCGGTTTGTGCCTTATGACTGTCGTGCTCTGCGGCTTCGACGATGCGGGCTTCGCCTTCTCCAGCATCACGAGGGACAACTTCGCCATAAAGTCCGGCGTCGTCAACACCACCATGTGCCTCCTAATCAAGTCCATCTCCTCGCCGTCGGCCTTCTTCACGACGGTGGACTTTGCCATCACCTTCCTCCTCTTAGCCATCTTCTTCTACGAGGAGATGTGGGAGTTCATCGTCTTAGCCAAGTGGCGCTGATCGTTGCGAGGCTTCACTCGTTAATTACTTGCTCTCTTAAACTTTTTTTTTTGAGGCACTCTCTTAAACTACTTTTTTTGTTGAGAAATACTCTCTTAAACTACTAAGTGAGTTGGAAGAGATGCTGGGCCATATTGGAGAAAAAGGTTAAGCAACGAGCCCCTTCATGTTGGGCCGGGCCGTGGAGCTTATATCAGCACAGACGCACGCTCCTCTTGGCCCTAGCGTAGCCCATACCTCCTTTTTTTGCTTTCCCCTTCCCCAAACCTGCCTGCTGCGGTCTCTCTGTCTCGATCTCCCCCAATCCAATCCGCCGCGGAAGAAGCGATCGACAGGCGCTCGCTCGCGAGGATGATCTACCGCAACTGGTCCCTGCTCTCCTCCACGGTCGTCATCTGGGGCAGCGTCGGCGCCGCCGGCCTCGCCGGGATCTTCCTCTTCGGCGGCAAGGTAACCAACCACCGCGCCGCGCCCTCCCCCTTCCCTCCCGAAACCCCGTCGCCGATTCCCCTCCGCCCGACGGCCGCGGTCGTTTTGGCCGGTTGGCCGCTTGGTCCGCGCGTCCGCCCCGTTAGATCAGGTTAGATCCGTTTGCTGCGCGCGCTGTGCTGCGGATCTGCAATCCATTATGTAGATGAATCATTGTTAGTTGTCCGAGGAGTGATAAGGAGCCTCTGCATCATCAATCAAAGTTAGAATAAAGAGCCTCTGCATCATCAATCAATGTTGTCCGAGGCTTGCCAATTTGTATAGAGCAACACCAAAGTTAGGATGTAAAAATCATAAATTCTATGTCAGAACAGACGGTATGGTGCATTACATAGCCGCAATCATTGTGGTACTCAAGCAAAGGGATCTTTTATTTATTTATGCTTTGGTGCTTTCCATAAACAGAGTTTTGGGATACCACATACCTGGGGGCTGCGCAACATACGAGGCAAATGCTGTAACTTACAGGGTCTTGATTTGTGTAATATGCGAAGGGGAAGGCAGATTTACCTTTTGCTATCATTAACGTTAATGACAGCAAGAGTTGCAGCTCAACTATGTGCCCTGTTTTGATATACTGTTAGGTGTATAGCCACGTAATTTGCAGATTGCAGTACTAGTATATGGAACTGAATCGTGATGGGAGTGGCCAAGTGGGTAATTATAGTAGATTTCCTGTAGTAACAGAGTTGAAACCTAAACATGCCTTATGATGACAAAGTTGCTATTTGATCTTTGGCAGAATAGGCTCCTCTTTGTATAGATGTTTGAGAGTGTGGAGTTTCTGTTATGCCTAACTTTTCCTGCATAATGGACTGCTTTGCCCATTTGTCCGTATAGCTGTTTAAGAAGAATGCACAGTTTCTGTTATGTCTACCTTTTCCTGCATAATGGATTGCTTTGCCCATTCGTCACTATAGCTGTTTAAGAAGACTGCAGAGTTTCTGTTATGTCAGCCTCTCCTTCATAATGGACTGCTTTGCCCATTCCTCAGTATAGCTGTTTAAGAGGACTACAGAGTTTATGTTATGTCTACCTTCTCCTGCATAATGGACTGCTTTGCCCATTCATCACTATAGCTGTTTTAAGAAGACTGCAGAGTTTCTATTATGTCTACCTTCTCCTGCATAATGGACTGCTTTGCCCATTCATCAGTATAGCTGTTTAAGAAAACTGCAGAGTTTCTGTTATCTACCTTCTCCTGCATAATGGACTACTTTGCCCATTCATCAGTATAGCTGTTTAAGAAGACTGCAGATTTTCTGTTATATCTCGCATTACTACGGTGGAATGTGTCGTTTTTCCCGTTCGTAACAATTTCTTCGTTAACAATTATACTTTTGAAGTTTGCTGATGGTCTATTTTGGTTGAAATATCGAGGACATGTGTGCTCATATTGGATCAGGCATTTTAATACTCTATATTGTAGATGTTTGTCTTGTGAAATGGCACGCATATCTTGGCTATCTGCAATTTGGTACTTTTTTGGTTAGTAGTTATGGCATTATTTTGGTAGCTGTCTGTATTGATAATATTATGTTCCATCTCTTTACTGTTGACTTTTTTTGGTTAGTAGTTAACAGCGTTGAAAAGCTAAACATGCCTTATGATGGCAAAGTTGCTATGTGTTCTTTGCCATAATAGGTTCCTCTTTGTATAGATGTTTTGAGAGAGTGGAGTTTGTGTTATGTCTACTGTTTCCTGCTTAATGGATTGCATTGCCCATTTGTCAGTATAGCTGTTTAAGACTGCAGAGTTTCTGTTATGTCACCCACTACTGTATAATGGGTTGCTTTACCTGTTTGTAAAAGAAATAATTCGTTAAGATATATACTTTTGAAGTTCAGTGTTGGTGTATTTTGGTTGAAATACTGATGACTTGTGTACTCACATTGGACTAGGCATCTTAATACTCTATATTCTAGATGCTGTCTTTTAAAATGGCACATATATCTTTGCTATATGTAATTTGTTAAGTTTTTGGTTCCTAGTTATGCCATTATTTTGGTCGCTGTCTGTACCGATTATGTTAATTTCTAGTTCTTTACTATTGACCTTTTGGGATTTCTATAGTTCATTATGCTGCTGGATGCAAAATTGCGTTTTCTGACGTCTTATAATGTTCTTCTTTAAACAATAAAAACAAGATCCAGTTTCTTAGCAGCTGGAAGTTATTTTATCTACCTCTTCCTTGTATGCCTATGTATATTTCATTTTTAATCTTATTGTTTTTACCCTAAGCAATAAATCTTAGTCATATTCCCTTGGGACCAACCTAATGCTGATGTAGTCACCTCTCCTTGGGATATGCCCCATAGAACCAAGCCTAGTGAATACTGAGATGTGAATTGTACTGAAGTAACTTCTTTTTATATGCTATCTCAAGTGATCCTTTTCAAAGGTATTTCAGCGCGATTAATGTATGGGAAATTGCAATGTGTAGTCTATAAAGTGCATCCTCGTGATGATCACACATATATATATACTGTGATAGTTTGATTACTTGTACGCACATGATTTCTTTTGCTCCTTTACTTATGTTAGCATTGCTACGACTGTTCAGAACTTGTGAGCAGTTGCTAACCGGTGGCTGAGGTGTAATCATTCTTGCTTTCATTTTGGCAGGAGAAATTCCAGGGCTATCTTTCTCGCGAAGGCGAGAGGCTAAGGCAGCAGGACAGAGCCATGATGGGCAAGAACTAGTGCAGAGCACGGCTCACTTTCGACGTGTCAACATGTGAACTAGACATGAAACGATGTATCTCTGTGGTTTAGAACAAAACTTTCTCTTCCTGCCAATGGCACCTTTTGCTTCTGGCCCCCATGAATAATCTTGACGCGGATGTTCATTCTGTTCCCCCGTGAATATTCTCGACGCCGATGTTTGCTCTGTCCCCTTTGGTAGCCTGCTGTTTGTCGACTTTGTTCTGGCGCTCTGAATAAGTTTTGATACTGATATACCATTGCTGTTGAGTCGCAATACTTTTTTGTCGCTGGAGTGAATCAGTGATATGTTATAGAGTCAGTGTACATTCGGCCGGTGCTTGGGCGGATGATATGTTTGCCAGACAACCAATCATTTCAAAAACACCAACGAACAAACATCCAAGCGCACAAGTGACCCTTACATATTCCCTCTGTCTTGCGCGTAGTTCTAGGTCATCAATTTAACTAGCTAGATATGTATTATATGTAATTAAAAATATATTTAGAAAGAGGTAATGTCACCAGTGGTGCATAAACTTGCCATGAATGTTCACTTTCGTGCATGAACTTGAAAAATACACCAAACTGGTTCTAAAACTTGGCATAAACGTGCAAATATGGTGATAAGTCATTCATAGATGTATAATTTGCTGATGTGGCACTAAACTGACGTGGCATGAGGTCCACTTGTAGCACGAAACAATATTTTAGTTGTCCGGGTTCCATGCGACTTGAATATTGCGGGCCACCACCGTTGGCCACTGAACCAAGGGAGTTTTCATGGCAAACCTGGCACCTCGTACTTATTGTAAGGGAAAAGACTTGTGCTACTTAAATGGGCTGCAGACGGTGCTGCCAATTTAGCATTTTTTTTGAAAAAATCAGTAAATTATAATTTACAGAGTACTAGCATGTGTATTAGTGTGATTATAATTTACAGAGTAGTAACATGTGTACATTATAATTTCACATTTTTCTTTAAAAAAATCTGTTAATTTTGAACACATTATTTTTTAAGAGAAATGTGAAACGTATGTAGATTATAATCGTAATAAACACATGTATTATTTAAAAAAAATCTATAAACCAGGCATATGCCATGTTGTGGGTTACAAATATTCACGTGCACACAAAATAAATACATAAATGTATGCACGTATTACTAGAAAATGCTATTTTGAGTAAAATCTATGAGTGTTTAAAAATGTTTAGTAACTAAAATCAATTCAAATATACAATCACCGATTACATTTAAAAATTATTAATTTTTATAAATATATAGTGAATAAAAATATTTTTATACATGCCTGGTTATATTGAATTTATGGATAACAACATAAACTAATATATATGCATATTCAATGGTGTATAATTTCACTCATGGTTAGCATTCATAATTTTTATATAATGAATAATGTAAATATAATCCACGAGTGAATATTCATATCTAAATTTTAAATTTTGAATTACGAATTAGTTTTAACTATACAAAAAATTAACAACATACTTATGAATTATAAAATGTTCGTATAACTATTCAAATGTTTGAACTGTAATTTTTAAAAATATTTGCATTATTTAATATTATACAAACATCATTATAATTAATATATACTATTTAAATTATATGCATGTTTTTCGACAATGAATAAATATATTTTTAAATACATGAACATTTTTAAAGAATTTATTATTTTTATTTTATGTAGAACATTTATAATTACTAATACGACACGACTAGTTGAAATATATTTGTATTACTGTGATTATGACTTACATGCATTTTACAGTTTTAAAAAAAATTAACATGCGCTAAATGGGCCGCACTGAGTGCAACTCTTTAATAAAACAAAAGGCTTTTACCTCACAGTACATTAAGAGTAAGGGGCGTTTTAACCACATAAAACTTTGGTTTGTGTGGTTAGCCAGGTCGCTCCTACGCTTCAGGTCAATTTTCCCTCTCTACTGACAGGCAGGACCCGGTAGTCATAGACACATGGTATTTAACTGAAATCTTGTTTGGTTGCTAGAAGTGGACCCATGCCACGTCAGCTAAATACGGTGCCAAACCAGCACACTTTTTGGCTATAAATGAGATTAGCACCGTATTTGTATGTCCATATCAAGTTTTAAAACCAGTTCATGCACTAAAGTGAACATCCATGCCAAGTTCAAGCACCACGGATGATATTACTTTATTTAGAAACTACATTCTTATATCAATCAAATGATATGATATCGATGAAATATAACACATTTTTAGTTAGTCAAATCAATGATCTAGAACTACGCACACGCCCTATGCACCGAGGCGGAGGGGCACCTGTTTTATAGTTTTTATTTCGGTTCGAATGCCGCGATTGAGTTCCTTTGACGAGTACGAGTAGATATGAATGAACTCGCACACCCTGATTTCTATTACAAGAGCTCAACTTAGGGCATCTCTAACCGATCCCTTAAAAGTTAGTGGAGTAAAGACGAAGCTATCGGGGTCGGAGTAGCGCCAGCAGGACCCATCATGGGGGGCCCACCGCCTGCCACTACCATTGAAGCCTTGTCATCGCCGCACGAGAGCCATCACCTTAACTTGAGGAGGAGGAAATGCCGCCAGAGGAGGGGAAGGGGCGCCTCCACGAGACAGGTCCCGCGCATCCCGCAACCCGGTGCAAGTCCCACGCCCAGCAATAGCACCAACAACAGACCGGACCGCGCTGCCGGTGGGAGGGGGCTGCAGGGATGGGTGCCCATGATCGCATCCATGACACGACGCATCCACTGCTGGACCGGCAGGGGTGGGGGCCGCAGCTAGGGGCGGGGGCGCCTGCGACCGCCATGGATTGAGCTCGGCAACGGGGGGAGGCTCGGCAAGCCCGAGCCGCGCGAAGGGGCCAGGACGATGAGGGGAGGCCGGATTCGGGCGCATGCATGGCCAGGGCGCATCCGCAGCCTCGCGGACCAGCAAGCAGCCGCTGTGGAGGAGGGTGACGCTGGAGTGTGCTAGGAGCTCGATACGCCCCACCGCCATCTTCATGGGTTCCGCGCGCGGCTTCACCGGTCGGCCCTCCGGCGGCGGCAATGCAGGGGAGGCCGGCGGTGGCTAGGGTCCCCCATGTTGCCGGAGGAGGGCGACGCGGGGGACAGAGGAGCGACGCGGGGGCGATAAAAGATGTTTACTTTTCTCAGAGAGCCAATTAAAAGATGCATATCATAACCGTAATAACATAAATTTTCATCATCGCGTTTTTCAAATTAAAACATGCAAAGTTCACCCAAAAGACAGCACTTGAAACACAATGTTTGATCCAAAATTACCACAAACATAGTATATGTATATGTTGTGGATCGAGCCAACCAATGGCATTTACCACCACACCCTCGGCCACCACCACTCAAACGATGTCATCGGCAAAGAAATCAACTCCACCATCCTCCCGGTGACCATCACCACCGCCATCCTCTAGGCCACCACCATCAACATCGCCACCACCATCATCAACACCGCCGCCCTCTCGGTCACCACCATCAAACACCACCACCCCCTCGGCCACAACCATCGCCACCATCATCGCCACCACCCCCTCGGCCACCACCAACATTACGAAGAGAGGCTTCCAAGATCTCTCCACGAGTGAGCTCCCAATACTTTCTTGTGGTTTCATCCATTGTGTTTGGATTCATGAACATGATAGCACGTCCTTCGGCCTTCTTGGAATCACGAATCCTCTCCTCCTCAATTGGAAGCCTATGCTCCTTCACCTTCAACTTTCTCTCTTTGGCCGCCAACTTGGCCTTCCATTTATCATCCTCCAACGCCTTGAGCTTATTCCACCCCGCCATCTTCTCTTCTTTGCGTTCGGCTGCCAACACCTTCTTGGTCTAGATCATTGCCACAAGTTCTTTGTAAGTGCCACCGAATGCATTTCTCTTATTCTTTCATCTCCAGTCTTGTTTCCTGCCGGTCTATTGTTAGCATCTTCATCAACCTCATCATCCTCCTCAATGGATATGCTCAACCTTGATCTCTTTGGAGTGGTCCCCACGATTATTTGGGTCCACTTCTCGTTCTTGCATAGCTCTTTGTAGCAATGATGCAAGATGAAGGGCTTGTGGTCGAACTTGGTGTTCCTATTCTTGAATAGTTCTTGGATGTAGGGGCCATACTCCGCCACTTGCACACCATTCGGTTGATCCACTTGGTTGATGCAACCGGACCATCGGCTGCATTGGTCATGAATGGTGCTCCAACGATGCCCAAGAGAACCTTGCGTATGGCTGATCGCACATCCACGGAGGTGCTGTAGTGGTTGGTAATTCTCTCCCAAAACATGGTATTGATTTGATCCGTTCCAATCATTGCATCCATGGAGATCGTGCCCCAAGCATCAGAAAGAGTAATATCCTTCTTTTGGTTGTAGTTTTGGGTGCGGCACCTTGGCACTTTCGTGCTTGCTTCAGTCACCTCCACAACCTCCTATTCCTCGGCCTCCTCCTCTTTTCCCGGTCACATCTTGCTCCATGTCATGGTTCTCCTCCGAATGATCCCAAAACAAGTCGTTGTTGAGCTCATCAAGTCCATCGGCGTCCGAGGACACCAAGGACATTAGGAATTCGACCGTTTCATCTCTGGACTACAATAACAAAACAAATACTACCAACCATCACTAGCGGCCACCAACAATCACTATCACAAACCAACAAATGCGAGGTTTTTATTTTTACCTTGTAGGCATTTCATCAATGTGATAGCCTGGCTTAATAGGGATGATAGAATACTCATATTAATAAGGAAATCCTTATTTTCCGGGAGCCCATTAGGAAAGAACTCCAAACTTAAGCGTGCTCAGCTTGGAGTAATTTCAGGATGGGTAACCGACCGAGAAGTTGGTCCTGGGTGCGCATGAGTGAAAGACTAGTATTGATGTGTGGGGCCAGTCTAGATCCCGCCTAGAGTAACGACCACCGGTGAGTGTGTCCGGGGCGTTATAAGTTGGTATCAAAGCTGACCCTTGCGGGTACACGGATGTTTGCGAACATGTGCGCGGTCATGTTATGCATGACATTTGTGACCCGTCGTGGCACACGGCATGGCACATGTGCCGGACTAGACGCATCGACGTATGTGTCAAGATGGACCATTCATGTGGCCCGACGAGGACGTCGGTTCATCTGAGTGGGGATGTATGTGATAGCCTGGCTTAATAGGGTTGATAGACTACTCATATCAATAAGGATTTCCTTCTTTTTCGGGAGCCCATTCAGAAAGAACTCCAACGTTAAGCATGCTCAGCTTGGAGTAATTTTAGGATGGGTGACCGACTGGGAAGTTGGGTCCCGGTGCCCACGAGTGAGGACAAACTACGCATGAAAGACTAGTATTGATGTGTGGGGCCAGTTTGGATACCGCCAGGAGTGACAACTGCTACTTCTTGAGCTTGCGTTGGTTTTTCCCTTGAAGAGGAAAGGGTGATGCAGCAAAGTAGAGATAAGTATTTCCCTCAGTTTGAGAACCAAGGTATCAATCCAGTAGGAGACAACGCACAAGTCACTGAATACGTGCACAAACAATCAAACAACTTGCACCCAACATGATAAAGGGATTGTAAATCCCTTCACGGTTACTTGCAAAAGTGAGATCTAATAGAGATAGATAAACGGTAAAATAAATATTTTTGGTTTATAGATCGGAAAGTAAAAGATTGCAAAGGGAGTAAATTGGAAACTAATATTGTAGATCGGAAACTTATATGATGGGAAATAGACCCGGGGGCCATAGGTTTCACTAGAGGCTTCTCTCAAGATAGAAAATATTACGGTGGGTGAACAAATTACTGCCGAGCAATTGATAGAAAAGTGCATAGTTATGACGACATCTAAGGCAATGATCATGAACATAGGCATTACGTCCGTGTCAAGTAGACCGAAACGATTCTGCATCTACTACTATTACTCCACATATCGACCGCTATCCAGCATGCATCTAGAGTATTAAGTTCATAAAGAACGGAGTAACGCATTAAGCAAGATGACATGATGTAGAGAAATTAACTCAAGCAATATGATGAAAACCCCATCCTTTTATCCTTGATGGCAACAATACAATACGTGCCTTGCTGCCCCTACTGCCACTGGGAAAGGACACCGCAAGATTGAATCCAAAGCTAAGCACTTCTCCCATTGTAAGAAAAACCAATCTAGTTGGCCAAACCAAATCGATAGTTCAAAGAAAATTACAAAGGCATCAAATCATGCATATAAGAATTTAGAAAAGACTCAAATAATATTCATAGATAAGCTGATCATAAATCCACAATTCATCGGATCTCAGCAAACACACCGCAAAAAAGTATTACATCGAATAGATCACTAAGAACACCGAGGAGAACATGATATTGAGAATCAAAGAGAGAGAAGAAGCCATCTAGCTACTAGCTATGGACCCGTAGGTCTGTGGTAAACTACTCACGCTTCATCGAAAGGGCAATGGTGTTGATGTATAAGCCCTCCGTGATCGAATCCCCCTCCGGCAGGACGCCGGAAAAGGCCCCTAGATGGGATCTCACGGGTACAGAAGGCTGCGGCGGTGGAAAAGTGTTTTCGTGGCTCCCCCTGTTGGTTTTGGGATATATGAGAATATATAGGCAAAGAAACTAGGTCGGTGGAGTTACGAGGGGCCCACAAGGGTGGGGGCGCGACCTCCGTCCTTGTGGCCGCCTCATGGCTTCTCTGACTTGCACTCCAAGTCCTCTGGATGTCTTCTGGTCCAAGAAAAATCATCGCGAAAGTTTTATTCCGTTTGGACTCCGTTTGGTATTCCTTTTCTCCGAAACTCTAAAACATGGAAAAAGCAAAAACTGGCACTGGGCTCTAGGTTAATAGGTTGAAGGAAATATGCCCTAGAGGCAATAATAAAGTTGTTATTTTATATTTCCTTATATCATGATAAATATTTATGATTCATGCTAGAATTGTATTAACCGGAAACTTGATACATGTGTGGATACATTGACAAAACAATGTGTCCCTAGTAAGCCTCTACTAGACTAGCTCGTTAATCAAAGATGGTTAAGTTTCCTAACCATAGACATGTGTTTTCATTTGATGAACGGGATCACATCATTAGGAGAATGATGTGATGGACAAGACCCATCCGTTAGCTTAGCATAATGATCGTTAAGTTTTATTGCTATTGCTTTCTTCATGACTTATACATATTCCTCTGACTATGAGATTATGCAACTCCCGAATACCGGAGGAACACCTTGTGTTCTATCAAACGTCACAACATAACTGGGTGATTACAAAGATGCTCTACAGGTGTCTCCGAAGGTGTTTGTTGGGTTAGCATAGATCAAGATTAGGATTTGTCACTCCAAGTATCGGAGAGGTATCTCTGGGCCCTCTCGGTAATGCACATCACTATAAACCTTGCAAGCAATGTGACTAATGAGTTAGTTACGGGATGATTCATTACGGAACGAGTAAAGAGACTTGCCAGTAACGAGATTGAACTAGGTATGCTGATACCGATGATCGAATCTCGGGCAAGTAACATACCGATGACAAAGGGAATAACATATGTTGTTATTGCGGTTTGACCGATAAAGATCTTCGTAGAATATGTAGGAACCAATATGAGCATCCAGGTTCCGCTGTTGGTTATTGACTGGAGATGTGTGTCAGGACCCCGATTCCAAGTCACATCGATCTAGCCGGTAACACCTCATATCACTTTGCGGCCTCACGCACGGTATTCCCACGGGTGTCGCCTTACCATGGCCTGGGACCGTTTGCGCCTTCTAGCTCACGTATATGATAGCGTCGCTAGCATCCATATGACAGAGAACCCGGGCCGACATGACTAGTCGTGAACCCAAAGTGGCACTAACATACGGGGACAGGCATACATGAATCAACATCGAGCATGTCGGTCAGCAGCGTGCAAATCCGGGCTGTAGCACTGGGCTAACAGGACTCCGGATGTACCGGGCTGTAGCAGGCTAGGCAGGACTCCGGATGTACCGCGTGACATTTCCCCGAAGGGACAGACACAGGAACGAAGTGAATCACATGCCGGCCAGTCAAGTGTTCCGGAGCAGTAGTGCTGGGCTAGCAGGACTCCGGTGAACCGGGCTGTAGCGGACTACTATGGCTCATGGAAGCACAAGACTACATTTCCCCATAAGAGAGGCTACCAAGGATAAACAACTAGGTTGTCGGATCCCACACATACCAAGCATTTCAATCATACACACAATATGCTCGATATGTGTAAATACAACATGGCATCACAACATAACTCTACGACTCAAGTATTTATTCATTAGGCTCCGAGGAGCCATGTATTACAAACATGGGTCTCATGACCCCAACATACAGAGCATACAAACAACAAGCACATGCAGAAGCTTAACTTGTCTGAGTACAGACAACTACAAATGAAGAAGGCTGAGAAGCCTGACTATCTACAAGATCCTGCCGAGGGCACAAGATCGTAGCTGAGGTAACAAGCTAGACGTCGAAGTCCACGCGGAACTACTAGCGAGACTGACGTCTCTCTACAAAAACATAGAATAGGCAAACGTGAGTACAAATGTACCCAGCAAGACTTACATCAGAACTAACTACATATGCATTAGTATCAACAAAGGGGGGTGGTGGAGTTTAACTGCAGCAAGCCAACTTTGACTCGGTGGCTATCCTAAACTACGACTGCAAGTAACTCTTTTGAGGTGGCACACACGAGTCCACATATTCACCATATCAATACACCACTATGGATCCGCTCCCGTCTCCCTACGAGAATGCCATCCATAGCACTCATGCTTATCTTGCGCATTTTAGAGTATCCACTTTCACTTGTCTATGAACTGTACAGGCAACCCAGAAGTCCTTTACCGCGGACACGGCTATTCAAAAAGATGATGTTAACCCTGCAGGGGTCTACTTCTTCACACACGCTCTTGCCACTTACCGCCATGTACACGTCATGTATCTCGGCAACCTTCAAGCGGAAGCTTGGCGAGGGTGTCGGCCACGGCCTACCTGAACACTCAAGTCTCTAGTCCAGGTTTATCGCCTATTCAGGTTCCATCCGCAGGGAGTCCGGCCAAAGTTTCCACATACGACCCCGAACGATGTGAGCAGGGTTCCCGAGACACCAAACGGGCGCCCGGTACACCGTGCCACGTGCCTACCGCATCGCAGCCCACCCCGCGGGTCAGCGCTGCGCACGGCCTCCAGCATACTACAAACACCAGAAACTACTTGCAACTCCTGGACAGAGGACAAGGGTGGTTAAGAAGCCGAGAGAGTCAATTAAGGATCCCAATGTGTGGTAGTAGCTGTTCATGGATCACAAACACAGAACTCAGTTCCTGAGGACGGTTTCAATGAGACAACCAACCATGTACTCCTACATGGCCTATCACCGCTACCTTTACCAAATCGTGTTCACACACTTAGCTCACACACAGTAGGACATGTTCATCACCATACCAATTCATCCCCGATGAATCAGACCTGACTCAACTCTAAGCAGTAGCAGGCATGACAAACAAGCATGAATGAGTAGGCACATCAGGGCTCAAACAACTCCTACTCATGCTAGTGGGTTTCATCTATTTATTGTGGCAATGACAGGTCATGCAGAGGAAAGGGGTTCAATTACCGCATCATGTAACAGTTGAATCGTTGTTGTCCTAATGCAGTAAAAGAGAGCAGGAGCGAGAGAGTGGGATTGTATCGGAATGAACAAGGGGGTTTTGCTTGCCTGATGGAGTGGTAGTAGGATACTGCCCTTCAGTCGGATAATCGTGGGTATCCTCGGAGGCAGAACCTACCACGAAAGATACATCGAACACAATCAACACATGACGATATGCAATAATATGATGCATGCTATGACATGGCAATATGAATGTGTTTTGGACTAATGCAAGCTAGAACAGATTGAAATGAGTCCATTTGAACCAAAGATTCAAATGCAAACCCACTTTATGAAGTCATAAAGGTGCATTAACTTGTTTCACTTGAACAGCAAGGTTAACATGTTCTGAAATGCATGAAACCATTACAGATGGATAGATTGGATCTTTCTGATCAATTTTCATATATAAATCCTTTCATTTGGAGTTACAGATTAATTTCTATGAATTTTTGAAGTTTGCAACATTTTCTACAATTTCCTATATAAGAATAAATCCAGTAAATGCTTTATTGCGTCGGCAGTGCGTCACTGTGACGTCAGCAAGTCAACTGCGGCTGACTAGGTCAAACCTGACCACTGAGGTCCACTGGTCAGTCACACAGTGCTGTCTGGGTCACCGACAGGTGGGGTAAGGTCAACAGCCACGTCGGCAAGTCAACGCTGACGTGTGGGGTTGGTCAACAGGTGATGTGGCCAGGTCAAACCGACCTGTGGGGCCCGTGGTGTTAGTTTAATCTAAACAGAAATAAAACCCAGGTTAATTAGGGCGTGGGGCCCAGGTGTCAGTGAGCTAGTGGGGTTAGTTAGGGCATCATTAGCGTTAATGATGGCGACGTCGGCAGTCGCCGGAGCCTGGCCGGCGGTGACCAAAACGACGGCGGCGCGGCTCGAATTTGAGCTATGGGCGGCCAAACAACGTGCGAAAGGGATCCACGCGTAGCTGGAGGTCGTGCGCATCCAAAGGTGCAAGCGACATCGCCGCAGACGTACCAGAGCGACGGCGGTGACAACGGCTGCGGCGGCCGGAGTTTGGCCGACCTCGGGGGCAAGGCTACGGCGCATGGAGGGGCGAACCGACGAGTGCTACGGCTTTCTGGAGATGCTCTGAGCACGAATACGCGCTCAGAAGCAAGCTCTGGTGGCTGCAATGGCGGCGGTGAGATGGCCGGTGGTGATGAGTTCTCGGGCTCGGTGGTGGGGCTAGTTAGAGCTTGAAATCGATGCGTGAAGGAGAGGCATTTGTTGCAGGTGCTCACTGGGAGTCGCAGGAGCTGGTCGTCGGGCTCGGGGGCGACTTGACGACGACGGATCGACGATGAAGAACGGCGGCAACCGAGGTTGAAGACGGCGGTGATGACGACGTTGCAGGCCTCCCGCTGTCATGTGCTTTGGGGTGAAGCTCCACGGCGTCGAGGCGGAGCTATAGGACCGGATGACGAGGCGAGTCTTGCGCGGTGGCTGCGGTGGTGCTCGTCGGCGGCGGCGGGTGTGTTCGATGGTGCCGCGCGGAGAGAGCAGAGGGAGGGGGAAGGGGTCCAGAGAGAGAGGGAGAGGTGCAGAGGGGTCGAGGCGGTCCAGGGCGGCGGAGCAGGTCTAGGGGAGCAGCTGCGTGGCTAGCAGGAGGTGGCCCCCCGCTCGGCTGTGCGCGCGCCACGCACAGTGCCAGTAGACGCGGGGAAGACGACACACGAGGAGGTGGGCTGGGCCGTCCGGCTGGGCTGCACAGGACCTGGGCCAGCCAGGTGAGCGCCAGGTAAGGTCCAGGTGGGTTTCTCTCTCTGTCTTATTTCTATTTTTGTTCTGTTTTCTATTTATGCAAATTTGTTTAAATTTGGTTTTCAAACCAAATCACTTCTGAAAATTCTGGAAATAGTTATGGGCTCTAAATGAATTATTCCAGAGGCCCTCAACTAATTCCAAAATTGTTGGAGCATTTAAAAATATTTATAGTATTTAAATGCCCCAATTCAAATACAATATGAATTAATTCAAAAATCCAGAATGCCCTAGAAATATGTGCATCATTTTTTCAGAGGTGCTGGACCAATTCAAAAATGATGAACATTTCTAAAGGGCATTTTGGGATCATTGAAAAGATTTAAGTTTGAACCTAGTTGAATTTCATTTGCTGCTAGGGTTTATCATCCCCATTTCATGTTTATGAGAAATTTAAACATGATGCACACATGAAGGGCTAGCCTAGTGCATACGAGAACAACTCACTCCTACTAAACAAGAATCTCGTCCCGAGATTCAAGTCGTGAGGTAAGAAGACAGAGGGACACAAGCTAACACAATCTTCACGATCCAGATGTCTTTCTCGAGGATGTTGATTCATTGCATCACCTTGATCTCGACGTCTTGCTTTGAGAACTACATCCAACATGACATCGAGTAGAAAGGGAGAATTTTAGAAGAATCGATCTTCCTGAGGTTCGAGCAACTTAGGATCATCTTAATGATCACAAGATCAACTCATAGAATGAGACATAGAAACATCTCTGGAGCTGAGAGGCAAAACATGCATCAGGAGGGACGGAAGAAACAATTTGACGAGGGTTTCAAAGTAGCGAGGAAAAATTGCCATGATTCCATAACGGGGCACCTCAGGGAAGGTGACTCGTGGAATTATTCCCTTAAGTGGCAAAAAGAATTACTTTTGATACAAAGATCATTGAAACTCTCTATACCAGCCTAAGGAAATTCACAATTGATCGTTTCAAAGAGTTCGAAGAAATGACATACTCAAACTAGAATAGATGATGTGAACTACCTTGTTGAAGACAACTCAATGGATGATTTTTGCTTATCATCGAAAATGGATGGGACCCATGGTAGGACCACTTTTGGAGATGATCCTGGACAACAACTGCTGAGAAGGGCAGCCCATGGAAATTGGCACAATGGCGGTGCAAGCTGGGAACAAAATGCAATTGTTGGGAATGTTCCAGCCATCATATTTGCCTGAGATTCAGATCTGGTTGGTAACAGGATATTTCAGACATCATGTCTGGAAAATAAAGTTTGCAACATAAATCGACAAGACGATTTTGCGAGATTCTCGGGAAATGAACTACGGCAGCAAGCTCCAAAACATGAGCTGGTTCTGCTACAAACCTGTGAACACACTGTCCAAGACAAGCATGATCACATAGTAGTCTTACAATAAAAACACTACCGAGTTCTGATTGGGAACCATCATTGGGATAACGAAGTCTTGTGCATAACCATCCGGGCCCTTCAGGATTAGCGCATGAACTTCTTTTCTTTGAACAAATCAATCAGTGGCTTGGTGTGCTAGGAAATACCGATGGGATGGAGGTAGCTAATCTCTCAAGCCATAGTATATTTCACACGTGCATGACTGACTTGGGATGATTCCAGAGGAAGCAAAACTAACTTTCTCGAATTCACGACGGCAACTTGCACCTAATGCACGTGAACTTGGAGAAAACCACTTCTTGCACCAAACATGTACCTCATGAACGCAACATGAAGGCAATGGTTACAAAGTTTCCAACACTAGGTTGATGTTCAACATGAATCATGGGGGAGACAAAATGATGCTGATGGGCTCAACAGCAACTCATCGGAATTTCCATATCACTTGACTTCCACCATCATGTGAACACGGTGATAGCATTTGTCAGACAAAAAGATGTAATGGTGTATGCTCGAGGGATCAACCACGAGTAAGACAACATTACGAACATCGTTTGTTCTGATTTGACTTGACGATAGCCCATACTCAAGTCAAAGTTTTGACAAGGCAATAGATCCAATAACTGATCACGCGGACCAATCGATGGAGATATCATCTTTGTTCAACACACACACAAACACAAAGATATCCCTTCAGAAAGAACCAAATTCGGCAAAGCTTTTATCTTCCAACTCTCCAAGTTGTTGTTTAGCTTAACCAACCAGCTCAGGGGTATCCAACGCAGATTCTTGGAGAAGGGGTGGTTTAGAGGACAACCAACTTGATCACGAACTCAACATAGCGGTCAGGTGACAACCTGGTAACACTTCCGAGAAGATATTCGGAAAATCGCGAACCACCGATATGTTACTAAGCTCGAGAACAATCTTGCTTTTAAAGGCAAGATGATGTGATCAAAAGAGCAAAGGTTTGACAAAATCCTAACTCATCGATCGAAGAGTGCACCAACAAAAATGGACTAGGTAGCACGATCAGTCCTAGGATGGTGATTCAATAACCAACACGCTAAGGATGAGAATATTGTCCAATAACTACCAAGCAATAGAGTTGCTAGGAGTATTGATTTCACACATCACGACTAACTTGTCGGCATTCCGGTTACAATAACACGGGACCGAGGAATGAAAAATGATGGCAAGGAGTATCACTACGTCAAGAATTCATGAGAAATGGTGCAATTCTCATGACAATCCTGACATAAAGGGGGTAATACTCCGAGGTAGAACAGAACAAAAGCTGGATTGGTATTTTGATCTGCGGAATACAACTACTTTGACCCAATCCTGGATATGGATGAGGTACCGGAGTTTGTTTCTCCTAGTCATTCCGGAATAGAATGGCTTGACGGACCACAAGAATAATTAGGCATCGATGAACGAATGCATGCATACTCTTGACTATCAATTGATAGAAGATGGTCGGAATACAACTGAAGATGGACAACTCAAGGAGCATATAACTTTCTGAGTTGTGGATGCATAGATTAGTATGTCGAGCCAAGTTCAACGGGTTTCTTCCGGATAATCCATGCAGAGAGGTAGGACTGGCAGATTCACAATGTAGAATGGAGAACTCCTCAAGAGCACTCTTATTGTGATCTTTTGGTTCAAAAGAACTTCTGCTAAAGAATGGTTCATGGTATTTGGAAGAAGGAAATACCACTGACCTCGAGGACTATCGCAAAGGTTACTAATATCCTAAAGGAACTAGCAAACACTATCAACATGAAGTAAGTAGGGTGAATATTGGGTTCAAGAACCCAGGAATAGAATGCCTACTAACTAAATGGCATCACGGGATGCTTTCGAGAATGGCGGCCAGAATCATCACACTGGGAACACAAAACATGGCTAGATTACTAGGTGGTTCTCTAAGACACCTAGGGTCATAATAGTAGCTCCAACATATATATCGAGGCAATAGAGTACCTCAACGCACCGGTTAGTGTGCTTATTCTGACCAAAAAGACATTGGGAATGGAAAGAAAGGATTTGCAAATGCATCAGACTATTTTAGAGACCTGGGATGACTCGGATAGCATAACGGTTGTAAATGCTCAGAAAAAGAGTTGAGACATTCACAAGGATTTGCATAGTCACTTAACAACATCATATCAAGGTTCTGGTTCGACTGACGATATACTAAAAGTAGTAGAAACTGAACTGAGGCTTAAATCCATCAATCCTATAAGTCTCTATCATAGTAACTCGTCATCCTGATAGATAGATGAGAAGGCCTAGTTCTTAATCCCCGTAGAAAAGAAGAGGTTGACTCAGATCAGAAAGCCATAGGGGAAAGGAGTAAAAAGAGCCTTACGTTCCATCCCACAATCAATTCCCCTACATATAACTAAAGCATTTCTAGACTCAACTTCGACCAGTTTGGCTTGGTAATCCTACAGGCAGTCAGGCTCTGATACCAAACCTGTCAGGACCCCGATTCCAAGTCACATCGATCTAGCCGGTAACACCTCATATCACTTTGCGGCCTCACACACGGTATTCCCACGGGTGTCGCCTTACCATGGCCCGGGACCGTTTGCGCCTTTTGGCTCACGTATATGATAGCGTCGCTAGCATCCATATGATAGAGAACCCGGGCCGACATGACTAGTCGTGAACCCAAAGTGGCACTAACTTACGGGGACAGGCATACATGAATCAACATCGAGCATGTCGGTCAGCAGCGTGCGAATCCGGTTGTAGCACTGGGCTAACAGGACTCTGGATGTACCGGGCTGTAGCAGGCTAGGCAAGACTCCGGATGTCACCGCGTGACATTTCCCTGAAGGGACAGACACAGGAACGCAGTGAATCACATGCCGGCCAGTCAAGTGTTCCGGAGCAGTAGTGCTGGGCTAGCAGGACTCCGGTGAACCGGGCTGTAGCGGACTACTATGGCTCATGGAAGCACAAGACTACATTTCCCCATAAGAGAGGCTACCAAGGATAAACAACTAGGTTGTCGGATCCCACACATACCAAGCATTTAAATCATACACACAATATGCTCGATATGTGTAAATACAACATGGCATCACAACATAACTCTAGGACTAAAGTATTTATTCATTATGCTCCGAGGAGCCAAGTAATAGAAACATGGGTCTCATGACCCCAACATACAGAGCATACAAACAACAAGCACATGCGGAAGCTTAACTTGTCTGAGTACAGACAACTACAAATGAAGAAGGCTGAGAAGCCTGACTATCTACAAGACCCTGCCGAGGGCACAAGATCGTAGCTGAGGTAACAAGCTAAACGTCGAAGTCCACGCGGAACTACTAGCGAGACTGACGTCTCTCTACAAAAACATAGAATAGGCAAACGTGAGTACGAATGTACCCAGCAAGACTTACATCAGAACTAACTACATATGCATCAGTATCAACAAAGGGGGGTGGTGGAGTTTAACTGCAGCAAGCCATCTTTGACTCGATGGCTATCCTAAACTACGACTACAAGTAACTCTTTTGAGGTGGCGCACACGAGTCCACATATTCACCATATCAATACACCACTATGGATCCGCTCCCGTCTCCCTACGAGAATGCCATCCATAGCACTCACGCTTATCTTGCGCATTTTAGAGTATCCACTTTCACTTGTCTATGAACTGTATAGGCAACCCAGAAGTCCTTTACCGCGGACACGGCTATTCGAAAAGATGATGTTAACCCTGCAGGGGTCTACTTCTTCACACACGCTCTTGCCACTTACCGCCATGTACACGTCATGTATCTCGGCAACCTTCAAGCGGAAGCTTGGCGAGGGCGTCGGCCACGGCCTACCTAAACACTCAAGTCTCCAGTCCAGGTTTATCGCCTATTCAGGTTCCATCCGCAGGGAGTCCGGCCGAAGTTTCCACATACAACCCCGAACGATGTGAGCAGGGTTCCTGAGACACCAAACGGGCGCCCGGTACACCGTGCCACGTGCCTACCGCATCACAGCCCACCCCGCGGGTCAGCGCTGCGCACGGCCTCCAGCATACTACAAACACCAGAAACTACTTGCAACTCCTGGACAAAGGACAAGGGTGGTTAAGAAGCCGAGAGAGTCAATTAAGGATCCCAATGTGTGGTAGTAGTTGTTCATGGATCACAAACACAGAACTCAGTTCCTGAGGACGGTATCAATGAGACAACCCACCATGTACTCCTACATGGCCTCTCACCGCTACCTTTACCCAATCATGTTCACACACTTAGCTCACACACAGTAGGACATGTTCATCACCATTCCAATTCATCCCCGATGAATCAGACCTGACTCAACTCTAAGCAGTAGCAGGCATGACAAAAAAGCATGAATGAGTAGGCACATCAGGGCTCAAACAACTCCTACTCATGCTAGTGGGTTTCATCTATTTACTGTGGCAATGACAGGTCATGCAGAGGAAAGGAGTTCAACTACCGCATCATGTAATAGTTGAATCATTGTTGTCCTAATGCAGTAAAAGAGAGCAGGAGCGAGAGAGTGGTATTGTTCGGAATGAACAAGGGGGTTTTGTTTGCCTGATGGAGTGGTAGTAGGATACTGCCCTTCAGTCGGATAATCGTGGGTATCCTCGGAGGCAGAACCTACCACGAAAGATACATCAAACACAATCAACACATGACGATATGCAACAATAAGATGCATGCTATGACATGGCAATATGAATGTGTTTTGGGCTAATGCAAGCTATAACAGATTGAAATGAGTCCATTTGAACCAAAGATTCAAATGCAAACCCATTTTATGAAGTCATAAAGGTGCATTAACTTGTTTCACTTGAACAGCAAGGTTAACTTGCTCTGACATGCATGAAAATATTACAGATGGATAGATTGGATTTTTCTGATCAATTTTCATATATAAATCCTTTCATTTGGAGTTACAGATTAATTTCTATGAATTTTTGAAGTTTGCAACATTTTCTAGAATTTCCTATATAAGAATAAATCCAGTAAATGCTTTATTGCGTCAGCAGTGCGTCACTGTGATGTCAGCAAGTCAACTGCGGCTGACCAGGTCAAACCTGACCAGTGGGGTCCACTGGTCAGTCACAGAGTGCTATCTGGTTCACCGACAGGTGGGGTCAGGTCAACAGCCACGTCGGCAAGTCAACGCTGACGTGTGGGGTTGGTCAACAGGTGACGTGGCCAGGTCAAACTGACCTGTGGGCCCGTGGTGTTAGTTTAATCTAAAGAGAAATAAAACCCAGGTTAATTAGGGCGTGGGGCCCAGGTGTCAGTGAGCTAGGGGGTTAGTTAGGGCATCATTAGCGTTAATGATGGCCACGTCGGCAGTCGCCGAAGCCTGGTTGGCGGCGACCAAAACGACGGCGGCGCGACTCGGATTTGAGCTATGGGCGGCCAAATAACACGCGGAAGGGATCTACGCGTAGCTGGAGGTCGTGCGCATCCAAAGGTGCAAGCGGCATCCCCGGAGACGTACCAGAGCGACAGCGGTGACAACGGCTGTGGTGGCCGGAGTTCGGCCGACCTCGGGGGCAAGGCTACGGCGCATGGAGGGGCGAACCGACGAGTGCTACGGGTTTCTGGAGATGCTCTGAGCACGAATACGCGCTCAGAAGCAAGCTCTGGTGGCTGCAATGGCGGCGGTGAGATGGCCGGTGGTGATGAGTTCTCGGGCTTGGTGGTGGGGCTAGTTAGAGCTTGAAATCGATGCGGGAAGGAGAGGGATTTGGAGCAGGTGCTCACTGGGAATCGCAGGAGCTGGTCATCGGGCTCGGGGGCGACTTGACGACGACGGATCGACGACGAAGAATGCCGGCAACCGAGGTTGAAGACGGCGGTGATGACGACGTTGCAGGCCTCCCGCTGCCACGTGCTTTGAGGTGAAGCTCCACGGCGTCGAGGCGGAGCTATAGGACCGGATGACGAGGCGAGTCTTGCGCGGTGGCTGCGGTGGTGCTTGTCGGCGGCGACGGGTGTGTTCAGTGGTGCCGCGCGGAGAGAGCAGAGGGAGGGGGAAGGGGTCCAGAGAGAGAGGGAGAGGTGAAGAGGGGTCGAGGCGGTCCAGGGCGGCGGAGCAGGTCGAGGGGAGCAGCTGCGTGGATAGCAGGAGGTGGCCGCGGCTCGGCTGTGCGCGCGCCACGCACAGTGCCAGTAGACGCGGGGAAGACGATGCACGAGGAGGTGGGCTGGGCCGTCCGGCTGGGCTGCATAGGACCTGGGCCAGCCAGGTGAGCGCCAGGTAAGGTCCAGGTGCGTTTCTCTCTCTGTCTTATTTCTATTTTTGTTCTGTTTTCTATTTATGAAAATTTGTTTAAATTTGGTTTTCAAACCAAATCACTTCTGAAAATTCTGGAAATAGTTATGGGCACTAAATGAATTATTCCAGAGGCCCTCAACTAATTCCAAAATTGTTGGAGCATTTAAAAATATTTATAGTATTTAAATGCCCCAATTCAAATACAATATGAATTAATTCAATAATCCAGAATGGCCTAGAAATATGTGCATCATTTTTTCAGAGGTGCTGGACCAATTCAAAAATGATGAACATTTCTAAAGGGCATTTTGGGATCATTGAAAAGATTTAAGTTTGAACCTAGTTGAATTTCATATGCTGGTAGGGTTTATCATCCCCCATTTCAAGTTTCTGAGAAATTTAAACATGATGCACACATCAAGGGCTAGCCTAGTGAATACGAGAACTAGGGATGTGACAATGTGTCTCGGTCATGTCTACATAGTTCTCGAACCCGTAGGGTCCGCACGCTTAACGTTCGATGACGATTTCTATTATGAGTTATGTGTTTTGGTGACCGAAGTTTGTTCAGAGTCCCGGATGAGATCACAGACATGACGAGGAGGCTCGAAATGGTTGAGAGGTAAATATTGATATATTGGAAGGTAGTATTCGGACGCCGGAAGGGTTCCGGAGTGTATCGGGTACATACCGGAGTACCGGAGGGGTTACCGGAACCCCCCGGTGGAAGATATGGGCCATATGGGCCATATGAGGGAGGCTAACCAGCCCACAAGGGGCTGGTGCGCCCCCCCCCCAGAAGGGAGGAGGCCGAATTGGTTTAGGGAAGGGGGTGCCACCCCCTTTCCTTCTCCTACTCCCTGTACTTCCCCCTTTCCACCTCCATGAGAAGGAAAAGAGGGGGGGCGGCGGCGAATCCTACTAGGACTAGGAGTCCTAGTAGGACCCCCCCTTATCGTGCGCTCCCTAGGTCCGGCTTCCTCCCTCTCCCTCCTTTATATACGTGGGCAGGGCACCCCTTGGAGACACACCAATTGTTCCAAGTTGTGTGCGGCATCTCCCTCCACGGTTTACTCCTCCGGTCATATTCACGTAGTGCTTAGGCGAAGCCCTGCGCGGATCACATCACCATCACCGTCACCACACCGTCGTGCTGACGGAACTCTCCCTCGACCCTCTGCTGGATCAAGAGTTCGAGGGACGTCATCGGTCTGAACGTGTGCAAAACTCGGAGGTGCCGTACGTTCGGTACTTGATCGGTTGGATCGTGAAGACGTTCGACTACATCAACCGCGTTAAACTAATGCTTCCGATTTCGTTCTACGAGGGTACATGGACTGATACGTCTCCTACGTATCTATAATTTTTGATTGTTCCATGCTATTATATTATCTGATTTGGATGTTTAATGGGCTTTATTGTACACTTTTATATTATTTTTGGGACTAACCTATTAACCGGAGGCCCAGCCCAAATTGCTGTTTTTTTGCCTATTTCAGTGTTTCACAGAAAAGGAATATCAAACGAAATCCAAACGGAATGAAACCTTTGGGAGAGTTATTTTTGGAACAAACGCAATCCAGGGGACTTGGAGTGGACGTCAAGAAAGAAGCGAGGAGGCCACGAGGCAGGGAGGCGCGCCTGCCCCCTGGGTGCGCCCCCACCCTTGTGGGCCCCTCGCAGCTCCACCGACCTACTTCTTCCTCCTATATATACCTACATACCCCGAAACCATCCAGGAGCACCACGAAACCCTATTTCCACCGCCGCAACCTTCTGTACCCGTGAGATCCCATCTTGGGGCCTTTTCCGGTGCTCCGCCGAAGGGGGCATTGATCATGGAGGGCTTCTACATCAACACCATAGCCTCTCCGATGATGTGTGAGTAGTTTACCTCAGACCTTCGGGTCCATTGTTATTAGCTAGATGGCTTCTTCTCTCTCTTTGATTCTCAATACAAAGTTCTCCTCGATCTTCTTGGAGATCTATTTGATGTAACTCTTTTTGCGGTGTGTTTGTCGAGATCCGATGAATTGTGGGTTTATGATCAAGATTATCTATGTACAATATTTGAATCTCCTCTGAATTCTTTTATGTATGATTTGTTATCTTTGCAAGTCTCTTCGAACTATTAGTTTGGTTTGGCCTACTAGATTGATCTTTCTTGCAATGGGAGAAGTGCTTAGCTTTGGGTTCAATCTTGCGGTGTTCGATCCCAGTGACAGAAGGGGAACCGATACGTATTGTATTGTTGCCATCGAGGATAAAAAGATGGGGTTTATATCATATGCTTGAGTTTATCCCTCTACATCATGTCATCTTGCCTAATGCGTTACTCTGTTCTTATGAACTTAATACTCTAGATGCACGCTGGACAGCGGTCGATGTGTGGAGTAATAGTAGTAGATGCAGGCAGGAGTCGGTCTACTTGTCACGGACGTGATGCCTAAATACATGATCATGCCTAGATATTCTCATAACTATGCACTTTTCTATCAATTGCTTGACAGTAATTTGTTCACCCACTGTAATACTTATGCTATCTTGAGAGAAGCCACTAGTGAAACATATGGCCCCGGGGTCTATTTTCCATCATATAAGTTTCCGATCTATTTTATTTTGCAATCTTTACTTTTCAATCTATAACATAAAATACCAAAAATATTTATCTTATCATCTCTACCAAATCTCACTTTTGCAAGTGGCCGTGAAGGGATTGAAAACCCCTTTATCGTGTTGATTTCAAGGTTCTTATTTGTTTGTGTAGGTACGAGGGACTTGCGTGTGGCCTCCTACTGGATTGATACCTTGGTTATAAAAAACTGAGGGAAATACTTACGCTACTTTGCTGCATCATCCTTTCCTCTTCAAGGGAAAACCAACGCTTGCTCAACAGGTAGCATGGACACACTCTCCCCCTCTCTTTGCTATGCATCTCCCAGATAGATCTTGCGTGATCATAGGAAATTTTTGAAATTGCATGCTACGTTCCCCAACAGTGGCATCCGAGCCAGGTCTATGCGTAGATGATATGCACGAGTAGAACACAAAGAGTTGTGGGCGATAATAGTCATACTGCTTACCACCAACGTCTTACTTTGATTCAGCGGTATTGTTGGATGAAGCAGCCCGGACCGACATTACATGACCGCATTCATGAGACTGGTTCTACCGATGTGCTTTGCACACAGGTGGCTGGCGGGTGTATATTTCTCCAACTTTAGTTGAATCGAGTTTGACTATGGCTGGTCCTTGTTGAAGGCTAAAACAACACACTTGACGAAAAATCGTTGTGGTTTTGATGCGTAGGTAAGAACGGTTCTTGCTAGAAGCTCGTAGCAGCCACGTAAAACTTGCAACAACAAAGTAGAGGACGTCTAACTTGTTTTTGCATGGCAAGTTGTGATGTGATATGGTCAAGACGTGATGAGATATAAATTGTTGTATGAGATGATCATGTTTTGGAAAAGTTATCGGCAACTGGCAGGAGCCTTATGGTTGTCGCTTTATTGTATGAAATGCAATCGCCCTGTAATTGCTTTACTTTATCACTAAGCGGTAGCGATAGTCGTAGAAGCAATAGTTGGCGAGACGAGAACGAACGCTATGATGATCATCAAGGTGTTCAGCCGGTGACGATGGAGATCATGACGGTGCTTTGGAGATGGAGATCAAAGGAACAAGATAATGATGGCCATATCATGTCACATATTTTGATTGCATGTGATGTTTATCTTTTATGCATCTTATCTTGCTTAGTACGGCGGTCGCATTATAAGATGATCCCTCACTAAATTTCAAGGTACAAGTGTTCTCCCTGAGTATGCACCGTTGCTACAGTTCATCGTGCCGAGACACCACGTGATGATCGGGTGTGATAAGCTCTACGTTCACATACAACGGATGCAAGCCAGTTTTGCACGTGCAGAATACTTGGGTTAAACATGATGAGCCTAGCATATGCAGATATGGCCTCGGAACACTGAGATCAAAAGATCGAACGTGAATCATATAGTAGATATGATCAACATAGAGATGTTCACCATTGAAAACTACTCCATCTCACGTGATGATCGGACATGGTTTAGTTGATATGGATCACGTGATCATTTAGATGACTAGAGGGATGTCTATCTAAGTGGGAGTTCTTAAGTAATATGATTAATTGAACTTTAATTTATCATGAACTTAGTCCTGATAGTATTTGCATATCTATGTTGTAGATCAATAGCTCGCGTTGTAGCTCCCCTATGTTTTTTTATATGTTCCTAGAGATAACTAAGTTGAAAGATGATAGTAGCAATGATGCGGACTGGGTCCGTGATCCGATGATTATCCTCATTGTTGCACAGAAGAATTATGTCCTTGATGCACCGCTAGGTGACAGACCTATTTCAGGAGCAGACGCAGACGTTAAGAACGTTTGGAAAGCTCGGTATGATGACTACTTGATAGTTTAGTGCGCCATGCTTTACGGCTTAGAACCGGGACTTCAAAGACGTTTTGAACGCCACGGAGCATATGAGATGTTCCAAGAGCTGAAATTGGTATCTCAAGACTCATGCCCGTGTCAAGAGGTATGAGACCTTTGACAAGTACTTTGCCGACAAGATGGAGGAGAGTGGCTCAGCCAGTGAGCATGTACTCAGAATGTCTGGGTAGTACAATCGCTTGAATCAAGTGGGAGTTAATCTTCCAGATAAGATAGTGATTGACAGAGTTCTCTAGTCACTATCACCAAGCTACTAGAACTTCGTGGTGAACTATAATATGCAAGGGGATGACGAAAACGATTCCCGAGCTCTTCGCGATGCTGAAATCGGCGAAGGTAGAAATCAAGAAAGAGCATCAACTGTTGATGGTTGACAAGACCACTAGTTTCAAGTAAAAGGGAAGGGAAATAAAAGGGAACTTCAAGAAGAATGGCAAGCAAGTTGCCACTCTCGTGGAGAAGCCCAAAGCCGGACCCAAGCCTGAAAATGAGTGCTTATACTACAAAGGAAATGGTCACTAGAAGTGGAACTGCCCCAACCATTTGAAGGATAAGAAGGATGGCAAAGTGAACAAAGGTATATTTGATATACAGATTATTGACGTGTACTTTACTAGTGTTCGTAGCAACCCCTGGGTATTTGATACCGGTTCAGTTGCTATGATTAGTAACTCAAAGCGGGAGTTGCAGAATGAACAGAGACTAGTTAAGGATGAAGTGACGATGTGTGTTGGAAGTGGTTCCAAAATTGATATGATCATCATCGCACACTCTCTATACTTTCGGGATTAGTGTTGAACCTAAATAAATGTTGTTTGGTGTTTGTGTTGAGCATGAATATGATTTGATAATGTTTATTGCAATACGGTTATTCTTATTTAGAAAGAACTAGTTTATTTTTATTTATCTATACCTACTAATAAAGTAAGGTGCGTTTCTCCAATTTTTTCATCCGTTCAGCACCGAAAATAATTTTCTTATATCCGAGGTGGTACTAAATTTTCGAGGTCCATCTACTAAAAAATAAAAACTTCTGTCCAGAATTTCATACGTGGGCCGCACGCACTGAGGCCCAGAAAAGCCACCCATTTATATCCTGCGCACGCAGCTGGAAAACCTTATTGGTCGCACAGTGTGGCATATAATTTGAGCTTCGCATCGGTCGCCCAATGTTGGGCTGGCCCATTTCTATATTTTCTGTGTTCTTTTCCTATTTTTATTTTTTCCCGTCAAATTTACTTTTTTCTTTTCCCCTAAATTAATTTTATAAATTTTCAAAAATTTCATTTTTTGTACTAATTTTTGTTACATCTTAGAGCTCCAAAATTTGTTGCCACTTTCAAAAACATTTGAAAATTGAAAACTTTATTTTCTTTCAAAATTTGTTTGAAATTAAAAAGTTTGCATTTAAAAGAAAATTTAATTTTTCTAGATTTCCTAATTAAATTTCATTTAAAAAATAACAGAAATTCGAAAAATATTCATTTTCTTAAAATGTTCAGAAATTCAAAATTATGTTCATGATTAAAAAGACATTTTTGAAAATTGATTTGAATGTTAAATACAAGTTTTCATTTTAAAAAATTGTTCACAAATTCAAAAAATGTTTGTTTCTCCGCCTTAAAAATGTTCATGTTTTCAAAAAGTGTTTATGAATTTAAGAAAATCTTCCTATTTCAAGTTTTTTTCCTTTTTCTAGAAATTAAAGTTTTTTCAAAAAAAATGCTCTCATGTTTAAAAAAGAATGAGGAGGTCACCACAACCTCGACAAGGAGGCGGACGTGAAGGAAAAAAATGCACGAATTGGGTAGTGGTCACCACTACCACCAACCCCACTACTATAAAGATCTCGCGGGCCAAACATGACTCGCGAGAACACCACAGCTCTCCGCTCTATCGCCCCACTATTGTGTGGAGACCGTTTTGATGGACACGTCAATTATCTCTCCCGATGTTTCTCGCAAAAAAATCTCTCCCATTGCAACGCACGGGCATATGTGCTAGTAGTAAGTTTATTTTTAGTAAGAACTAGTTGAATTAATAGAACTAGTTGAACATGTGACATTTGTTGTTAATTTTTTAGTTAAAGCAATTATTCCTGCATCGACGTCGACGATGCCTATCCCGCATCCTCGTCGTCGACTCGGCGGAGGACACTTGCTTGATCAGAGGGGCCATGCCCGGGACTGGGCTCCGCCGGGCTGGTACTGGGAGGTGCTACCTACCGGGGGGCGCAACTTGGTGAGGAGCCAGCCCGTCGTTGACCTGAACCTACTTTGGTGGAGGTCGCGTGGGCCAGTGACGGTGCAGAGGCTTGAGGACCCCACGTAGGTGGTACGTCACCGTGTCAGCGAGGACAACGAGCACGTCCGTCGCTACATGGTTGCGTTGGAGGGTAGGTTCTCCAACACCTGGCAGGTTCTTCAGGGATCTCAATGGAGCTATGATCCTGTGATGGTTCCTTCTCATTGGGTGTCCACTGATACGTCCATTTTGCATCATGCTTTTATATCGATATTTATTGCATTATGGGCTATTATTACACATTATGTCACAATACTTATGCCTATTCTCTCTTATTTTACAAGGTTTACATAAGGAGGGAGAATGCCGGCAGCTGGAATTCTGGGCTGGAAAAGGAGCAAATATTGGAGACCTATTCTGCACAACTCCAAAAGTCCTGAAACTCCACGAAAGTTGTTTTTGGACATAATAAACAATACTAAGCGGAAGAAATATCAGAGGGGGCCCACACCCTGGCCACGAGGGTGGGGGCGCGCCCTACCCCCCTGGGCGTGCCCCCTGCCTCGTAGGCCCCCTGTTGGCCCTCCGGTGCCCATCTTCTGCTATATGAAGTCTTTCATCTGAGAAAAAAAATCATAAGCAAGCTCTCGGGATGAGACTCCGCCGCAACGAGGCAGAACCTTGGTGGAACCAATCTAGGGCTCCGGCAGAGCTGTTCTGCCGGGGACACTTCCCTCCGGGAGGGGAAATCATCGCCATTGTCATCACCAACGCTCCTCTCATCGGGAGGGGGCCAATCTCCATCAACATCTTCACCAGCACCATCTCCTCTTAAACCCTAGTTCATCTGTTGTATCCAAATCTCGTCTCTAAGTCCGAGATTGGTACCTGTAGGTTGCTAGTAGTGTTGATTACTCCTTGTAGTTGATGCTAGTTGGTTTATTTGGTGGAAGATCATATGTTCAGATCCTATATGCATATTAATACTCCTCTGATTATGAACATGAATATGCTTTGTGAGTAGTTACGTTTGTTCCTGAGGACATGGGAGAAGTCTTGCTATTAGTAGTCATGTGAATTTGGTATTCGTTCGATATTTTGATGAGATGTATGTTGTCTCTCCTCTAGTGGTGTTATGTGAACGTCGACTACATGACACTTCACCATTGTTTGGGCCTAGAGGAAGGCATTGGGAAGTAATAAGTAGATGATGGGTTGCTAGAGTGACAGAAGCTTAAACCCTAGTTTATGCGTTGCTTCGTAACGGGCTGATTTGGATCCATATGTTTCATGCTATGGTTAGTTTTACCTTAATACTTCTTTTGTAGTTGCGGATGCTTGCAATAGGAGTTAATCATAAGTGGGATGCTTGTCCAAGTATGGACAGCACCCAAGCACCGGTCCACCCACATATCAAATTATCAAAGTACCGAACGCGAAGCATATGAACGTGATGAAAACTAGGTTGACGATAATTCCCATGTGTCCTCGGGAGCGCTTTTCTCTATATAAGAAATTGTCCAGGCTTGTCCTTTGCTACAAAAAGGATTGGGTCACCTTGCTGCACTTTATTTACTTTTGTTACTTGTTGCTCGTTACAAATTATCTTATCACAAAACTATCTGTTACCTATAATTTCAGTGCTTGCAGAGAATACCTTGCTGAAAACTGCTTATGATTTCCTTCTGCTCCTCGTTGGGTTCGACACTCTTACTTATCGAAAGGACTACGATAGATCCCCTATACTTGTGGGTCATCAAGAATCTTTTCTGGTGCCGTTGCCGGGGAGTGAAGCGCCTTTGGTAGGTGGAATTTGGTAAGGAAAAATTTATATAGTGTGCTGAAATTTACTGTCACTTGTTACTATGGAAACTAATTCTCTGAGGGGCTTGTTCGGGGTATCTTCACCCCGACCAGTAGGTCAAAGAGTTTCTCCTCAACCTACCAATGATGTTATCAAGAAGGTCTTCCCTTTATCCTTGAAGGGAGATGCATTGACATGGTATAGGCTATGTGATGATATGGGATCATGTAAATACAAACGACTGAAATTGGAATTTCATCAGAAGTTTTATCCTATGCATCTTGTTCATCGTGATCGCAATTATATATATAATTTTTGGCCTCGCGAAGGAGAAAGCATCGCTCAAGCTTGGGGGAGGCTTAAATCAATGTTATATTCATGCCCCAATCATGAGCTCTCAAGAGAAATGATTATTCAAAATTTTTATGCTCGGCTTTCTGATAACAATCACACCATGCTTGATACTTCTTATGCTGGCTCTTTTATGATGAAGACTATTGAATTCAAATGGGATTTATTGGAAAGAATTAAACGCAACTCTGAAGATTGGGATTTCGACGAAGGTAAGGAGTCAGGTATGACACCTAAGTTTGATTGTGTTAAATCTTTTATGGATGCCGATGTTTTCCGTAAATTTAGCACTAAATATGGACTTGACACTGAGATAGTAGCTTCCTTTTGTGAATCTTTTGCTACACATGTTGATCTCCCTAAGGAGAAGTGGTTTAAATATCATCCTCCCATAGAAGTAAAACTAGTTGCACCTATTAAAGTTGAAGAAAAGACTATTACTTATAATGACCTATTGTTCCTACTGCTTATGTTGAGAAACCACCTTTTCCTGTTAGGATAAAGGATCATGCTAAAGCTTCAACTGTGGTTCGTAAAAGCAATATTAGAACTTATACACCTCCTGAGCAAGTTAAAGTTGAACCTAATATTGCTATGGTTAAAGATCTCTTAGCTGATACTATTGATGGGCATGTTATTTATTTCTGTAATGAGACTGCTAGAATTGCTAAACCTTGTGCTAAAGATAAACATAGACCTGTGGTAGGCATGCCTGTTATTTTTGTTAAAATAGGATATCATTGTTATCATGGCTTGTGCGATATGGGTGCTAGTGCTAGTGCAATACCTATTGATTTATACAAAGAAATTATGCATAATATTGCACCTGCTGAGTTAGAAGATATTGATGTCACTATTAAGCTTGCCAATAGAGATACTATTTCACCAATTGGGATTGTTAGAGATGTTGAAGTCTTGTGTGGGAAAACTAAATATACTGCTGATTTTCTTGTTCTTGGTTCCCCACAAGATAGCTTTTGTCCCATTATATTTGGTAGAACTTTCTTGAACACTATTAATGCTAAGATAGACTGCGAAAAGGATGTTGTTACAATTGGTTTAGGTGATATGTCTCATGAGTTTAATTTCTCTAAATTTCATAGACAACACCGTGAAGAGGAATTGCCTAGTAAAGATGAAATTATTGGTCTTGCTTCTATTGCGGTACCTCCTAATGATCCTTTAGAACAATATTTGCTAGACCATGAAAATGATATGTTTATGAATGAAAGAAGGGAAATAGATGAAGTGTTCTTTAAACAGGATCCTATTCTGAAACACAACTTGCCTGTTGAAATCTTAGGGGATCCTCCTCCACCCAAGGGTGATCCCGTGTTTGAGCTTAAACCATTGCCTGATACTCTTAAATATGCTTATCTTGATGAAAAGAAGATATATCCTGTTATTATTAGTGCTAACCTTTCAGAGAAGTAGGAAGAAAAATTATTGAAAACTCTGAAGAAGCACTGTGCTGCTATTGGATATACTCTTGATGATCTTAAGGGCATTAGTCCCACTCTATGTCAACACAAAATAAGTTTGGAGAAAGATGCCAAACCAGTTATTGATCATCAACGACGGCTGAATCCTAAGATGAAAGAAGTGGTAAGAAAGGAAATACTAAAGCTCCTTGAGGCAGGTATAATCTATCCTGTTGCTGATAGTCAGTGGGTGAGTCCTGTCCATTGTGTCCCTAAGAAGGGAGGTATTACTGTCGTTCCTAATGATAAAGATGAATTGATTCTGCACAGAATTATTACAGGTTATAGGATGGTAATTGATTTCCGCAAATTAAATAAAGCTACTAAAAAAGATCATTACCCCTTACCTTTTATTGATCAAATGCTAGAAAGATTATCCAAACATACACATTTTTGCTTTCTAGATGGTTATTCTGGTTTCTCTCAAATACCTGTGTCAGCTGATGATCAAGCTAAGATCACTTTTACCTGCCCTTTCGGTACTTTTGCTTATAGACATATGCCTTTTGGTTTATGTAATGCACCTGCTACCTTTCAAAGATGCATGATGGCTATATTCTCTGACTTTTGTGAAAAGATTTGTGAGGTTTTCATGGACGATTTCTCCATTTATGGATCCTCTTTTGATGATTGCTTGAGCAACCTTGATCGAGTTTTGCAGAGATGTGAAGAAACTAATCTTGTCTTGAATTGGGAAAAGTGCCACTTTATGGTTAAGGAAGGTATTGTCTTGGGGCATAAAATTTCTGAAAGAGGTATTGAAGTTGATAAAGCTAAAGTTGATGCTATTGAAAAGATGCCATGTCGTCCCAAGGACATCAAAGGTATAAGAAGTTTCCTTGGTCACGCTGGATTTTATAGGAGGTTCATTAAGGACTTCTCAAAAATTTCTCGGCCTCTGACTAACTTATTACAAAAAGATATACCATTTGTCTTCGATGATGATTGTGTAGAAGCATTTGAAATACTTAAGAAAGCATTAATTTCTGCACCTATTGTTCAGCCACCTGATTGGAATTTACCCTTTGAAATCATCTGTGATGCTAGTGATTATGCTGTAGGTGCTGTTCTAGGGCAAAGAGTTGATAAGAAATTAAATGTTATTCAATATGCTAGTAAAACTCTAGACAATGCTCAGAGAAATTATGCTACTACTGAAAAAGAATTCTTAGCAGTTGTATTTGCTTGTGATAAGTTTAGACCTTATATTGTTGATTCTAAATTAACTATTCACACGGATCATGCTGCTATTAAATATCTTATGGAAAAGAAAGCTGCTAAACCTAGACTTATTAGATGGGTTCTCTTGCTACAAGAATTTGATTTGCATATTATTGATAGAAAGGGAGCTGAGAACCCCGTTGCAGACAACTTGTCTAGGTTAGAAAATGTTCTTGATGACCCACTACCTATTGATGATAGCTTTCCTGATGAACAATTAAACGTCATAAATGCCTCTCGTACTACTCCATGCTATGCTGATTATGCTAATTACATTTTTGCTAAATTTATACCACCTAGTTTCACATACCAACAAAAGAAAAAGTTTTTCTATGATTTAAGACATTACTTTTGGGATGACCCACATCTTTATAAAGAAGGAGTAGATGGTGTCATTAGACGTTGTGTACCTGAGCATGAACAGGAACAGATCCTACGCAAGTGTCACTCCGAGGCTTATGGAGGACACCACGCTGGAGACAGAACTGCTTATAAGGTATTGCAATCCGGTTTTTATTGGCCTACTCTCTTCAAGGATGCCCGTAAGTTTGTCCTATCTTGTGATGAATGTCCAAGAATTGGTAATATTAGTAGTGTAGGAGATATGCCCTAGAGGCAATAATAAATGATATTATTTATCTCCGAGTTCATAATTATGTTTATGTTCCATGCTATAACTGCTATGGTTCTCGAGTCTGCAATAACCACGAGGCTCGGAGGAAGACTCATATGCACGTGTGGAATAATAAACGGTAAAATGTATTCCTAGTCTGGCCTCTAAGACTAGCTCAAGTGTTGCATGATGGTTATGTTTTACTGATCATGGGCATGTCTATGTCACCAACCTTGAGGGCATAATGTTAAGAGAACATTTGTGTTGAATCGACCCGGCATGATGTTATGCTATGAGATTCATTCGTCACAAGTTTATTGGTACATAACACAGAGATGGTTAACGTTTGCATGATTCCTTAGACCATGAGAGTATCGAGTTTCTTCATGCTTGCTTCATGAACTTTGGGGTTTGTTAAACGTCATCCGTAAATGGGTGGCTATTACGAAGGCTTACGGGTTCATGGAAAAGTGTGTCAAGTAACTTGATAGCTCAAGATTGGGATTTGCTCCTCCGACGATGGAGAGATATCTCTGGGCCCTCTCGGTGTTACGGTATCCATCATTGTCTGGCCAGACACTTTGTGATTTGATCACGGGGATGCCGGAACACGATAACGACAAAAGAGAACAATACCGGTAACGAGGTAACTAGCATAGTGGACAAGTTGTTGATCCACGGGAATGCCAACATGTCTCACCTCGGGTATTTGTAACATATCGCGAAGAAACAGGAATAGCACACGGCAACTGGAGGTTCACTCGAATATTTATTCGTGTGGGTATAGGGGTCAATATGGGTGTCCACGGCTCCGATGTTGAACATTGATCGGAAGGGGTTCCGGGTCATGTCTATACTTCACCGAACCTATAGGGTCACACGCTTAAGGGTCATCTATCTGCTGAATACTAGACAGGGAGTCTGAGAGAAAATCACCGAAAAAGTTTCGGACACCGAAAAGTTTCGGACAGCGGAATCGTACCGTAGAGAGAGGTCATCGGATAAGTTTCGATGATACCGAAAAGTTGTTTCGGGATACACCATTAAGTCAAATTGGTTTCGGCACAAGCCTGCTAATTCTTGGAGGATGCCAGAATCATTCTGGAAGCTTTTTCGAATTTTCTGAGATAAAAACCGGAAATGTTCCAGAGCTGCCGGAGCCACTTCAGATGCGTTTCGCAGATGAAAATCACTAAAACCGGAATTGTTTCGAAACGCGTTGAAAATCATTTTAGTGGGTACTGGAAATGTTCTTAACCCACATAAATATTTTTAGTTTGATCAGACGCTGAAAAATATCGTCGTGAATAGTGAAAATCAGCTTTATGGTTACTTTATGGAAAGCCACCTTTTGGGGCTTTGCTCCAAAAGATCTTGGGGATGACATGGATGGATAGGAGCCATTTTTTGGGACCCTCATGGGGGTGTGGCCGGCCACATGGGGTATCCCCCCTTGGGGACCCTCTTGTTCCTTGGTTTCACTCCTAGGTCCTTGTGGAAGGACTTCATTCATGTGCATTTTGGGTTTTTTGTGAAACTACCCTGCCCCTTGGGATTTCCTATAAATAGAGGTGGAGGGGCAGCCCTCCACAATCATCCCTTGCTCTCATACACATGCCATGCATTATCTGGCTTCTTCTCTCCCTCCCACGAAAAGAGTTTCGTAGAGCCGTAAGGCTGTTTGGGTTCCGGCAGGAACTAGTTCTGGACGGCGAAGCCCTGCCGGATAGATGACACCGTATGTGTGCATCTCTGTAGAGAGATTGTAGTTTTGGTCTTAGTTCGTGAGTGCCTCCCGAAGGGCTGTCCGTGTGACCGTCCGAGTTTCGAAGGTCCTCCCGAAGGGCTGTCCGAGTGACCGTTCGAGTTTCGAAGGTCCTCCCGAAGGGCTGTCCGCGACACCGTCCGGGGGGCTGTTCGACCGCCTCCCGGAGGGCTGTCTGAGGGGCAGATGAGGGTATACATCCTCGCGGTTGGGAGGTTGTAAATCCTAGCTGCGGGGATCTGCACCACCGATCGTCATCGACTCTACTTCCCGCTGCGCTACGAGTCGGTAACGAAAAAGATCAAACCTTGTATGCAGTCTCCATAGTGGTCCTGGGCTGGTGCGTAGGTCGGAAATTTTTGTTTTCTGCTGCGTTCCCCTACAGTGGCATCATGAGCCGTGCTATGCGTAGATGCAGGTTTCGATCTAGAATACATAGAGATGTATGGGTATTGCATAATATAATTAGGTAGTAGATGAGATCTATTGCTGAAAATTATTTATGCGGGTGATAGATGAAATCTGTTACCCGACGTTCTTGGTGCTTCCCTAGAATTTGTGTTTGCTCAATCTCGAGACAGCATGGTGGAATTTGACAAAGTTCTGGCAATCCGTGATCCTGATTGATCATGGAAGTGCTATCAGTTCTTTGGGTTCTGCCGTAGTCAAAAGAAAGATGAAATTCGCAGATGAAAGGGCATTGCAGATATGATCTGCACGGGGGTCATGCGTATGACGAAGTTTAGTATGGGGCTCGAGATTAAATTATCTCATGTTTCATACACCCCGAGATGTTAATCTAGCAACTTGAATAATCATACTTGATGATAAAACGTTGGTACCTGCGGTTTAAGTCAAAACCATAGAAGCCACGTAAAATAAATTTTTGCATAAACCGATTAGAGGCGTCTAACTTGGTTTTGCAGGATGTGCATGTGATGTGGTATGGCAGTGCTCATACTAATTCGATTATGTATGAGATGACTATATGATGTAATTTGATTAACATGACCTGCGTGTCATGATTCGGCATGATGGCTGGAGCCATATGATTGCATTTTAATGACCTGCGTGTCAACCTTGTTGTAATGCACTATTTTGTTAGCTATAGAGATAGCAATATTATCTGGTGCATTGACAAGGTGGTGGCAATCTTCGTGAAGGTGACCACCGAGGCGAATGACGAAGACGAAGAAATGAAATACTTCTCCGTCAGAAAGGGCTATACCATATCATGCTATTATGAATTGCCTGAGATGTTTATCCCTTATGATGCACCCTTCTTGATTGCGCGGTAGTCGCTTTTATTAGGGTGATCTCTCACTTAAAATATCAAGTAGTTAGTGTTCTCCCAAGTGTAGCACCGTCACGGCACCTATCTTTTCGGGGTGCGCCATGGATGCATGGGTACGAACGATTAGAGAAGTGTGAGGCGGGTGAGGTCAGACCTCGCAGCAAGATCACTTGGTTGTCTTGACGTTCATGGCAGGATCGTCCCGAGCTCGGAACACACGCATCGAAAGATGAGCAAGAGTCACATAGAGATGTGATCGGCAAGTTGGCCTACCGATTAAAATTCCCGTTATGAGATGATGATTCTATGGCGATGAATTGAAGTCTGGATCTTGTATCACTCAAAATTAATTGTGAGAGATATTGATTTGAGTGGGAGCGCACTGTTGAATTAACGTGTTTAATTCTCAGTGCAATTAATTATGAACACTGTCTAAGTGTTTCTTGCATAATAGTTGTAGAATAATGGCTCGCATTTCCACCTTCCCTATTAAAATTGAATAGTTGTTAAATATCTGGTTAAAACATTACGATTGGTAACGTAATATGAGGATTGTCCTCAAAAGTGCCGAGAAGGACTTTGTCCTATCGCATGCTTTCCGTATCCTCCCGCTAATGCTATGGATCATGTGACTCTCGTCCTTCGATCCAAAAGCTAGAATTCTGTACGGTCAAGTGGAATATGTTTGCTTCCATGAAACCCAAACTTCGAAAGTTGGGATAGTTATATGATATTCATGGAACTGAAAATTATTTTCAGATACAAACAAAGCAATGTTTGTTTGCAAGTATTAGTAAAAGTGTTTACTATGCATTTGACTGTTGGGAAAGGGATCCAGAAGAACGCCTGTCATATAATGAAAGGTGAATAAAACAACAACTTAAAGAGAAAGGAAGTGTCCAAAGGGTGTTAGTATGACTTACACGCCTAGGAAGTCCGGGGCTAATGCCACTCTTAAGTTGGGTGCTTCTTCTGAGAGTAGGAGAAATACTAAAAGTTAAACTGTTAGAAGTATAAAGGCAAAAGGAAAGAAGACTGGAATATCCAGCTCATGTATGAATGTCATACAAGTTTTTGATGTATAGAAGGCTGGTCAAAGATATAGTTCTTGCGAATTATGGTTAAACATGTTAATCACTAATTCTTGGGTATTGTGAGTTCATCACAAAATTTCCCGCTCGATTGCATTCTGTTGCAACTCGATGTAAGAACTACTATGGCCTGAAAGACTAGCTAGAAATGAGGTTAAGGTATACACAGGGAACATAGTAAATGTTACTATACCTTCCATCGGTGTATTGCCGTCTGTATTTATTTTCATAATTCATTTAGAGTTTTACAAACTCTATCCCATTGCATAAGGTATCTTGCAAGAAGGTTCTTCATAAGAGAACTTTTTATGTTCGATGTTATGAATAACACAAGGGCCATACTTTCATTATGAATGAGATGTATGTTATGAATATTGATAATAATACAATACCTCTGGGTTTACTTTCATAATTCATTTTAGAGTTTCATACACGCTAGCACATTGCACAATGTTTGTTGCAAAAGAGTTGTTCATAAAAACAACAATTGTTGTTAAGTATTATGAATAACATGAAGGGCCATGCTTCCATCCAAGATGGCATGTATGTTATGAATATTGATGGAAATATGATACATCCATAACACTGACGCTAAATGTCGCAAGACTAAAAGAATACCACACAAGTGTGGCACTACATTTGGTCACATTGGAGAAACCCGCATGGAAAATTCCATTATGATGGATTTTGAAGTCTTTTTGATTTTGAATCATCTGACACTTGCAACTTTCCTCCGAAAAGTGAAGTGACTAAAATACCGTTCACAGGCCATAAGGAACGAACAACAAACTTATTAGTGATCATACATTTGATGTGTGTAGTCCGATAAGTGTTGTTAGTAGTGGATTTATTTATCTTCAGAAATGACTCAAGTAGATATATGGATATTTACTTGATGAGACGTAAGTCTGGATTTTTGAAATCATTCAAAAGGTTTTCAAAAATGAAGTAGAAGTTATTGTATCAAGAAAATTATGTTTCTGCAATTTGATTGCACAAAGGAATATTTGAGTTACATGTTTAGCGAATGTCTGATGAGTTGTGAAAGGGGTTTCATAACTTGCACCTCCCGGAACACCACTGCATGTGGAAAGTCTGTGGAGATGTAATCAAACCATTTATGACATGGTAAGGTCAAAGATGACATAAATAAATTGGCCATTATCCCTTTTAAAGTGATGCTTTAAAGACTGCGGCTTTTACACTGAAAAGAGCTACATCGGGTCTGTTGAAATGAAGCCATGGTATGGTACGCCCAACCATGTTATATCTTTTCTTAACATTTGGAATATGGGGCTTGTGTAAAAGGTTACAAACCTATTCCAAATCAGACAAGTGCTACTTTGTAGGTTATACCAAAATGTTGGGTATTCCTCCCTCACTATACCGAGGCAAATAGTTTTGCCGCGAAACGGTGTGCTTTTAAAGAGAATGGTTCTTTCAAAAAGGTGAGTGGGAGAATAGTGCAACTCGACGAGATAAACAGTATCTACGTCATCAGATCAAAGGAAAGAGACCTTGGAAGTAATTCCAGAGTTTCCTACTGCGACCGATACGGAAGTCTCTACAATAAAATGTATGAACTTTGGTCGAACTTGCAGCTGAACCACGTAGGCAAGGCTCGTGCAAACCTCTCAGGTGCGCAAACGAGATATTGTTGTTAGACAACATTATACCTACGATACACAAGGAAGCGTTGATGGGCCCTGACTCCGGAATTGGCTAAATGCCAATACAACCCGAATTAGTTTCCATATAAGTGATTCAAGATTTAAACCTTGATACACCTTTCGGAAGACTTAGAGTCTAATGAATATTTATGGAACTTAAAACTGATACGGATAAAAATGTTTTACCCATAAAGCTCGACTTGTTGAAATAACAAGTTCAAGAGTTGACTACGATGAGGTTGTTTTCATCGTAGCGATGCTTAAAGTCGGTTCGGGTTGAACTAGCAATTAATACATATTTCAATCATGAGATATGAAACATGGATGATAAAAGGATTTCCATCTGATGGAAATGAAAGCTAGGACTTGTATATGATACAGTCCAAAGTAATTTGTCGATCCAGAGGATGCTAGTAGGTATGCAAACTTCAGAGTTCTAGCAATGGACAGAAGAGAGCAAAATGGAGTTGGAATCTTCGTGTTTTGATGAAATGGTCAAAGGGGTTTTGACTTCATCAATGGGTAACAAAGATGCTTGTAATTCAAGAAAGTAAGTGGGAGCGTAATAATATTTCTAAAAACCTTATGTGCTTGGCACATTGGTAATTGGAAATAAATTTCTTGACACGAATTAGGACTTCATTTGAAAATAGTTTTTCAATGAAGTGCTTAGGCTAAATAGCCTCAATATTAGGCATGATGATCTATGGAGATAGATTTACCTAATGGGGCTAAGCAATGAATACATATTGACAAGATGCTAAAACCTTTTAGCATTTAAAACGCCAAGGAGTGATTCTTGCCAAAGTCACATGGAAAGAGTTTTTGCAAGACTCGGTGTCCCAAAACACTGATGAGTAAAATACATAATGCAGATTCCACACACTTTTGTGTTTGGATTAATCATGTATTCCATGGTATGTAAAACAACCAGATATGTCCGATACTCCCAAGGTGTTGCGAGTATGGATACTAAAGTGATCAAAGTACTGATCGTGGGACAACAGTGAAAGATGTCATTGAGTACTAGAGTAAGTACTGATGATATGTTTTCTTGCAAGAGGAGATCATGAAGAGTTCGTTGTAAAATGTTACATCGATAGTCTTCATCTTTTCACCGTGCGATTTTCGATTTAAGTTAAAGGTTTTTGTGTAACACACAATGTGGTGGCACAGTTAGTTGGAATTTGTTCAAACTAGTTACTGTGGCGAATTCTATAACAAGGGCTAAGTATGTTGACGCTTTAGAAGCGACAAAGAAGATGTTGAATCATATAGTTCATTCATGAACTTAGTATAGTTCCAAGATGGCTTTTGACAATGGGACACTACTGCAGGTAGTTGCTCCATAACTCAGTCTGAGGAATCCAGGTTCGACCTGTGATTCACATACATACAAAGCCAAGTCCACACAAAATATGAATTTTGTGAAAACGTGAAAACGCGAGGACATGCAAAGATACACACGGAACTGAAGTCGTCAGATCCGTTGGACATCAGGCTATACCACAAGCGAAGCATATTTACACCGGTGTGCCACAGGTGTAAAGTGCATTAGCATTAACTAGATTATTGACTCTAGTGGAAATGGGAGTCTGTAGGAGATATGCCCTAGAGGCAATAATAAATGATATTATTTATCTCCGAGTTCATAATTATGTTTATGTTCCATGCTATAACTGCTATGGTTCTCGAGTCTGCAATAACCACGAGGCTCGGAGGAAGACTCATATGCACGTGTGGAATAACAAACGGTAAAATGTATTCCTAGTCTGGCCTCTAAGACTAGCTCAAGTGTTGCATGATGGTTATGTTTTACTGATCATGGGCATGTCTATGTCACCAACCTTGAGGGCATAATGTTAAGAGAACATTTGTGTTGAATCGACCCGGCATGATGTTATGCTATGAGATTCATTCGTCACAAGTTTATTGGTACATAACACAGAGATGGTTAACGTTTGCATGATTCCTTAGACCATGAGAGTATCGAGTTTCTTCATGCTTGCTTCATGAACTTTGGGGTTTGTTAAACGTCATCCGTAAATGGGTGGCTATTACGGCGGCTTACGGGTTCATGGAAAAGTGTGTCAAGTAACTTGATAGCTCAAGATTGGGATTTTCTCCTCCGACGATGGAGAGATATCTCTGGGCCCTCTCGGTGTTACGGTATCCATCATTGTCTGGCCAGACACTTTGTGATTTGATCACGGGGATGCCGGAACACGATAACGAGAAAAGAGAACAATACCGGTAACGAGGTAACTAGCATAGTGGACAAGTTGTTGATCCACGGGAATGCCAACATGTCTCACCTCGGGTATTTGTAACATATCGCGAAGCAACAGGAATAGCACACGGCAACTGGAGGTTCACTCGAATATTTATTCGTGTGGGTATAGGGGTCAATATGGGTGTCCACGGCTCCGATGTTGATCATTGATCGGAAGGGGTTCCGGGTCATGTCTATACTTCACCGAACCTATAGGGTCACACGCTTAAGGGTCATCTATCTGCTGAATACTAGACAGGGAGTCTGAGAGAAAATCACCGAAAAAGTTTCGGACACCGAAAAGTTTCGGACAGCGGAATCGTACCGTAGAGAGAGGTCATCGGATATGTTTCGATGATACCGAAAAGTTGTTTCGGGATACACCATTAAGTCAAATTGGTTTCGGCACATGCCTGATAATTCTTGGAGGATGCCAGAATCATTCTGGAAGCTTTTTCGAATTTTCTGAGATAAAAACCGGAAATGTTCCAGAGCTGCCGGAGCCACTTCAGATGCGTTTCGCAGATGAAAATCACTAAAACCGGAATTGTTTCGGAACGCGTTGAAAATCATTTTAGTGGGTACTGGAAATGTTCTTAGCCCACATAAATATTTTTAGTTCGATCAGACGCTGAAAAATATCGTCGTGAATAGTGAAAATCAGCTTTATGGTTACTTTATGGAAAGCCACCTTTTGGGGCTTTGCTCCAAAAGATCTTGGGGATGACATGGATGGATAGGAGCAATTTTTTGGGCCCCTCATGGGGGTGTGGCCGGCCACATGGGGTATCCCCCCTTGGGGACCCTCTTGTTCCTTGGTTTCACTCCTAGGTCCTTGTGGAAGGACTTCATTCATGTGCATTTTGGGTTTTTTGTGAAACTACCCTACCCCTTGGGATTTCCTATAAATAGAGGTGGAGGGGAAGCCCTCCACAATCATCCCTTGCTCTCATACACATGCCATGCATTATCTGGCTTCTTCTCTCCCTCACACGAAAAGATTTTCGTAGAGCCGTAAGGCTGTTTGGGTTCCGGCAGGAACTAGTTCTGGACGGCGAAGCCCTGCCGGATAGATGACACCGTATGTGTGCAACTCTGTAGAGAGATTGTAGTTTCGGTCTTAGTTCGTGAGTGCCTCCCGAAGGGCTGTCCGTGTGATCGTCCGAGTTTCGAAGGTCCTCCCAAAGGGCTGTCCGAGTGACCGTTCGAGTTTCGAAGGTCCTCCCGAAGGGCTGTCCGCGACACCGTCCGGGGGGCTGTTCGACCGCCTCCCGGAGGGCTGTCTGAGGGGCAGATGAGGGTATACATCCTCGCGGTTGGGAGGTTGTAAATCCTAGCTGCAGGGATCTGCACCACCGATCGTCATCGACTCTACTTCCCGCTGCGCTACGAGTCGGTAACGAAAAAGATCAAACCTTGTATGCAGTCTCCATAGTGGTCCTGGGCTGGTGCGTAGGTCAGAAATTTTTTGTTTTCTGCTGCGTTCCCCTACAAGTAGACGTCAAGAAATGCCTATGAATTATTCACTTGTTTTTTAACCATTTGATGTTTGGGGCTTTGATTATATGGGACCGTTTCCTGCCTCTAATGGATATACACATATTTTAGTTGCTGTTGATTACGTTACTAAGTGGGTAGAAGCTATTCCAACTAGTAGTGCTGATCATAAGACCTCTATTAAGATGCTTAAAGAAGTTATTTTTCCGAGGTTTGGAGTCCCTAGATATTTAATGACTGATGGTGGTTCACATTTTATTCATGGTGCTTTCCGTAAAATGCTTGCTAAGTATGATGTTAATCATAGAATTGCATCCTCATATCACCCACAGTCTAGTGGTCAAGTAGAATTGAGTAATAGAGAACTCAAATTAATTTTGCAAAAGACTGTTAATAGATCTAGAAAGAATTGGTCCAAGAAACATGATGATGCATTATGGGCCTATAGAACTGCATATAAAAATCCTATGGGTATGTCTCCGTATAAAATGGTTTATGGAAAAGCATGTCACTTACCTCTCGAACTAGAACATAAGGCTTATTGGGCTATTAAAGAGCTCAATTATGATTTCAAACTTGCCGGTGAGAAGAGGTTATTTGACATTAGCTCACTTGATGAATGGAGAACCCAAGCCTATGAAAATGCCAAGTTGTTTAAAGAAAAAGTTAAAAGTTGGCATGACAAAAGAATACAAAAGCGTGAGTTTAATGTAGGTGATTATGTATTGCTATACAACTCTCGGTTAAGATTTTTTTGGAGGGAAACTTCTCTCTAAATGGGAAGGTCTTTACGTTATCGAGGACGTCTATCGTTCAGGTGCCATAAAAATCAACAACTTCGAAGGCACAAATCCGAAGGTGGTGAACGGTCAAAGAATCAAACATTATATCTCAGGTAATCCTATAAATGTTGAAACCAATGTTATTGAAACCGTAACCCCGGAGGAATACATAAGGGACACTTTCCGGAACGTTTCAGACTCTGAAAAGGAATAGGTATGTGGTACGATAAGTAAACCGACTCCAAAACAGTTCTAATGGCAATTTTTCTCCGTTTTGGAATATTTAGAAAAATAGAAAAATAAGAAGCAGTCCGGGAAGGACACGAGGGCTCCACGAGGGTGGAGGGCACGCCCTACCCTCCTGGGCGCGCCCCCTGCCTCGTGGGCACCTCATGTGATCTCCAGACTCTGTTTTCTTGCACGTTACGTATTTTGGTCGGTAAAAATTCATTATATAATCTCCCGAAGGGTTTGACTCCTGTATCACGCAAATATCCTTTGTTTTCGTTTCGAGCTGTTTTTCTGACAGATCTAGATCATCATGACGTCTCCAAGCGCCCCCAAGGACAAGTTCTTCGAGAAGGTCATCAATCCTTACCTCGCGGAGGTGCTGCGACACCCTCAAACCATTGAGATGCGTGATGGGTTGCTGCACATCCGCGATGTTGAGGGACCGAAGGGGACCGGAAGCGTGGAGATGAGGCTCAAAGCAATGGAGCAACAAGTTTTCAAGTGTCAGGGGATGGTGGAACGTGGAATCAACTCCAACCACATGATGATCGCGGAGTTCACCAACAACCACAAGCTGGATGCCAAGAACATTGGGGAGACCATCTTCAAGCTTCACGAGAAGATCGAGCACCTCCAAGCCCAAACCTATGACCCGCAAAACCAAAACTGTGAGTATGAATATAGATTCAAGAGGATGAGTTTGGCTGCAGATTTGAGGATCCCAGAGACTCGATCATCCTTCTGTGGTGGTGAGCCTATGCCTTGGAAGATGGACGACAAGCCCACATCATCAACAACTCCGCCACCTTCCTCACCAACAAAGGAGATATAATCATATGGGTATGGGCACTCCCCTTGGCAACCGCCAAGCTTGGGGGAGGTGCCCCGGTATCGTATCACCACCACATCTCCTATCTTTACCGTTTTTCTTAGTTTGATCCCTTTTAGTATTATATTGATCTAGTAGAATAAAGTTTTAGTATGATCTAGTTTTGAGTTTTGCTTTATGATCCTTCTATGTAATCGAGTCCGTGAGCTATATAATAAAGATTAGTGTTGAGTCAAGGGCTTGATTATTTTGCCAGGATCTTGAGTGAATAAAATAAAAAGAAAAGAATAAAAAAAGAAACAAAGAGATCATATTGATCTTATGGAGAGTAATGACTTCACATAGAAAGAGTATGACGATTAAAAGTTGTTAAGAGTTGACAAACATAGTTTTGGTCATCGTTGCAATTAATAGGAAGTAATAAAGAAAGAGAGGTTTCACATATAAATATACTATCTTGGACATCTTTTATGATTGTGAGCACTCATTAAAATATGACATGCTAAAGAGTTGATGTTGGACAAGGAAGACAACGTAATGGGTTATGTTTTCTTATATCTGAGATAAAGTATATTGTCATGGATCATCCAACATGTTGAGTTTGCCTTTCTCCCTCATGCTAGCCAAATTCTTTGCACCAAGTAGAGATACTACTTGTGCTTCCAAATACCCTTAAACCCAGTTTTGCCATGAGAGTCCACCATATCTACCTATGGATTGAGTAAGATCCTTCAAGTAAGTTTTCATCGGTGCAAGCAATAAAAATTGCTCTCTAAATATGTATGATTGATTGGTGTGGAGGAAATAAGCTTTATACGATCTTGTGATGTGAAAGAAATAAAAGCGACGGACAACATAATAAAGGTCCATATCACAAGTGGCAATATAAAGTGACATTCTTTCGCATTAAGATTTTGTGCATCCAACCCTGAAAGCGCATGGCAACCTCTGCTTCCCTCTGCGAAGGGCCTATCTTTTACTTTTATCTTCTACCTTATGCAAGAGTCATGGTGATCTTCACCTTTCCCTTTTTACATTTTATCCTTTGGCAAGCACAATGTGTTGGAACGATCCTAATATATATATATATATATCTAATTGGATGTAAGTTAGCATGAACTATTATTGTTGACATTACCCTTGAGGTAAAAGGTTGGGAGGCGAAACTATAAGCCCCTATCTTTCTCTGTGTCCAATTAAAACTCCGTAACCACAAGTATTGCGTGAGTGTTAGCAATTGTGAAAGACTAAATGATAGTTGAGTATGTGGACTTGCTAAAAAGCTCTGACATAGACTCTTTCTGATGTTATGATAAATTGCAATTGCCTCAATGAATGAGATGATAGTTTGTTAGTTCTCAATAAAGTTTCTGATTCATACTTTGCATTGTGAATAGATTATTACTTGAGCATAAGAAATCATATGACATTATCCATATATGTTGCTGTTATAAGAATGATCATGATGCCCTCATGTCCGTATTTTATTTTATCGACACCTCTACCTCTAAACATGTGGACATATTTATCGTTATCGGCTTCCGCTTGAGGACAAGCGAGGTCTAAGATTGGGGGAGTTGATACGTCCATTTTGCATCATGCTTTTATATCGATATTTATTGCATTATGGGCTATTATTACACATTATGTCACAATACTTATGCCTATTCTCTATTATTTTACAAGGTTTACATAAGGAGGGAGAATGCCGGCAGCTGGAATTCTGGGCTGGAAAAGGAGCAAATATTGGAGACCTATTCTGCACAACTCCAAAAGTCCTGAAACTCCACGAAAGTTGTTTTTGGAAATAATAAAAAATACTGAGCGGAAGAAATACCAGAGGGGGCCCACACCCTGGCCACGAGGGGAGGGGGCGCGCCCCCTGCCTCGTGGGCCCCCTGTTGGCCCTCCGGTGCCCATCTTCTGCTATATGAAGTCTTTCGTTTGACAAAAAATCATAAGTAAGCTTTCGGGACGAGACTCCGCTGCCACGAGGCGGAACCAATCTAGGGCTCCAACAGAGCTGTTCTGCCGGGGACACTTCTCTCCGGGAGGGGGAAATCATCGCCATCGTCATCACCAACGCTCCTCTCATCGGGAGGGGGCCAATCTCCATCTACATCTTCACCAGCACCATCTCCTCTCAGACCCTAGTTCATCTCTTGTATCCAATTCTTGTCTCTAAGTCTGAGATTGGTACCTGTAGGTTGCTAGTAGTGTTGATTACTCCTTGTAGTTGATGCTAGTTGGTTTATTTGGTGGAAGATCATATGTTCAGATCCTATATGCATATTAATACTCCTCTGATTATGAACATGAATATGCTTTGTGAGTAGTTACGTTTGTTCCCGAGGACATGGGAGAAGTCTTGCTATTAGTAGTCATGTGAATTTGGTATTCGTTCGATATTTTGATGAGATGTATGTTGTCTCTCCTCTAGTGGTGTCATGTGAACGTCAACTACATGACACTTCACCATTGTTTAGGCCTAGAGGAAGGCATTGGGAAGTAATATGTAGATGATGGGTTGCTAGAGTGACAGAAGCTTAACCCTAGTTTATGCGTTGCTTCGTAAGGGGCTGATTTGGATCCGTATGTTTCATGCTATGGTTAAGTTTACCTTAATACTTCTTTTGTAGTTGCGGATGCTTGCAATAGGAGTTAATCATAAGTGGGATGCTTGTCCAAGTAAGGACAGCACCCAAGCACCGGTCCACCCACATATCAAATTATCAAAGTACCGAACGCGAATCATATGAACGTGATAAAAACTAGCTTGACGATAATTCTCATGTGTCCTCGGGAGCGCTTTTCTCTATATAAGAAATTGTCCAGGCTTGTCCTTTGCTACAAAAAGGATTGGGCCACCTTGCTGCACTTTATTTACTTTTGTTACTTGTTGCTCGTTACAAATTATCTTATCACAAAACTATCTGTTACCTATAATTTCAGTGCTTGCAGAGAATACCTTGCTGAAAACTGCTTATCATTTCCTTCTGCTCCTCGTTGGGTTCGACACTCTTACTTATTGAAAGGACTACGATAGATCCCCGATACTTGTGGGCATCATCCACCGCCGGCGCCGATACCCGTCGTTCGCTAGGGTTTTAGTTGTATTAGTGATGTTATATGTATGATACTATTCGAGATGTATTAGTGATAATATTCGACGATGTACGGACGCAAGAGATGATTTAGTTTTGCTTATTGAATGCATGCTAATTTGAATACTTATATATTTTACGATTTCGTTTTGCTTATTGAATGCTCAAATTGGAGAAGTACTCCTATTTTGGATGCTCAAATTGGATCCCACTATGCAAGGCGTATGCATTTGATTAGTTGATAGCTTATAGGGTTTTTGTTTTTGCAGAATCCAAGGAGCCCCTCCATCGTCCCCGCCGTCGTCCCCGTCACCGACCCCCTGCAACCTCGACGTGAGACCAGCCGAATCTCCATGTCAATATGAGTCCTATAAGATATTTTGAAATGTTTTTGTTCATATTTTCAACCATGGAAATGCAATGACCATCAAGTTTGAATGCTCATATGATGTAGATAAAAACATGTATATCTTGTGTTGCTCAAATAGGATATGTGCTTGCCCAACTGCCCGGTCATGTTTGCAGGTTACACCGCCGAGTGGCCTATGTTTTGCCGGAGTGTTGATTAATTTCCGTTCCGGCAAATTTTAGGTGCTCGATATGTCCTTTTTTAGCAAAGGTCATGCCGGATTTTTCCGTGAATTTTGGCATGACTTGTGCTAGAATATGTAGGAAATATCGAGTGGCCTGGATTTTCTAGAAAGATAATTAAATGAAATTTCGGGTTGACTTTAAGTCTGTCGAGGCTCCACCATATATGAGAGGACGAAGAATCCCGACTATTGTCGTGGGGGTCGCTTCTCCTTCGTTCCCGTGTGCTAGACATTTTGGCGTAATGCACTCGAGGACGAAAGGAGGAGCGATCATCACCAACGGTCGAATGTATACACCACGTGAGCTGAGAGTTTTCAAGAAAAGACTCGGCAGACCGATAGTCAACCTGTGATGAATAATAATGATCTAATTTAGTTTTTCTAGTACATATATTTAATTGTACAAGTTTAATCTTTGAATTATGAAAATAGGAAATGTCGTACTCAGACGACGAAAGTCTCCCGGGGGAGTGCGACTGGTGCAACGACGACCGAGGTCTGTGCGACATGCCTCACTTGGACGTAGATCGGCGCTTCATCATTAAGCTCCAGGAGACCTTCGATGTTGAAACAATACGCAATGACGACACGTGTTTTTTTCGTAATTAAGCACGACTTCAACTATTTCAACGTGTAATTTTCATCTTTTACAATTCGACTAGCTTATCCCATGCCATGCAAGACGCTATGTCTTGGAGAGGATGGGTTTTGAAGACCATGAAAGTTTCGAAACAAAGAAAATTCACCTAAAGACCCATCATGGTATGGATTTTGAAGTAAATATGTACAATTCTGAGAGCGTAACTCATTTTGGTTGCACAAATTGGGAAGCACTTTGCAAGATGTATGGTTTTTCTGAGGGTATGCTTGTCACCACGGATCTTGGTGATCTTGACATCGAGCAAGACAATATGGACATTTGGGTCCTTGTTGATACGGTTCCAATTCTACCACTATGTGAGTTTCTCAAACATAGTTATTAACTAATTTATATTGTTTATTTCAAAATAGTTGACAACTTATTTCCATTGACAACTTATTTCCATTCTTCAAACAATGTGCGAAAGATGGTAGACAGAACCTACTACACCGATGGCTCCGAATTAACTTATCAGGAGAAAAATCATTTGATCCGCATTTTGTACTGATCTTGAGAATTACAATATCTATTATCAAACTCCTCCACATTATGGTCAATATGTGCAACTAGTGCACGTGTTGAACCATGGTAACATCCATGGAGATGCCATGGTAAGATTTTCTACTATTACGACATCCGTGCATCTTTTGCATACTTCTAAACTGAACTACATTGCTAACTACGAAGTTATTACTATGTTTTTCAACAGAAAATCCCGAAGGATTGTGGGCCTCATCTGATGTTTCAGAATGGTCGCCTTGATGTTTTGAACATATCGCTAGGTCATCCTACGAATCTCACCTGTCCATATCGGATTTCTAAAACCAGTGAAGACATGGTAATCAAAGAATGGAAAAAATGTATGGACAGTCGTAAGGAGGTTCTTGGAAGCAACATTGTGCGAGAGGCAAGAATTGGAGACAGGATAATCTCCATTCTCCATAATGGAGAGTCAGGGGCTATCTTGTTTTATGCTATTTTACCTAAGAGAATGTAGTAGGTCCTAAGAGAATGTAGTAGGTCCTATGGGATACAATGTTTATTATGTGGTACAATGTGTTAGAGTTGATGATGAGGAGTTGTTGTGATTATGACTAGTTACCAACTTGCTATGTGATGTCTCATTGATGAAAATGATGATCATGAGGAGGTGTTATATGACAATGATGTATTATGATGATAAGATGTTAATGATATGACGATGATGATGATGATATTTATTATATCATTGCGTGAAAGAACCGCGGATTAGTTTCATGTGGATATCCATCCACTTGAAAATAGTCCACGGTTCTTTCACCCTGTGATGTAATAACTCATTATGATGTAAAAGCAATCTCTAAATTGCTGTTGTATGAAAACTTGTATAAAGGTGTATGAATACAACATGAAATAAAAAAGAAATATAATACGGAATAATAGTAGTAGCGCGGGCTGGGAGAAGCGCTACTAGTAATTACCAGGAGCGCCCTTTCGAGGAAGCGCTACTACTAAGTCAATATAGCAGTAGCGTGGGTTAACCCACGCTACTGCTAACCTTTAGTTGTAGCGTCGTACCAGTAGCGTTGCTTCCCGCGCTACTGATAGGCCTAAAACACGCGCTACTGCTAGGCTTTTCCCTAGTAGTGTCTGCTTGGTGCTGGCCCTCGACGCTCTGATGGTCTCTGGGAGCTTGACTGGCTTCGTCTTCCCTCCGCTGCCACTGCCGCCAGTCTCACACTAGTAGAAAACAGGGCTTTCGTTCGGGCATGGCAAGCCCATTAGTCCCGGTTCAGTCACAAACCGGGACCCATGGGGGCATTCGTCCCGGTTCGTGAACCCAGGGGGCCGGCCGGGGCCTCGTGGGCATTGGTCCCGGTTCGTATGGACCCATTTGTCTCGGTTCTAGGCACGAACCGGGACCAATGGTCCTCGCTCCTGGCCCACAACCATTGGTCCCGGTTCGTGGCTCGAACCGGGACAAAAGGCTGAGCTTTAGTCCCGGTTTCTACCACGAACCGGGACAAATGAGTTGCCTATATATAGCCCATCGCCACAGCAGAGCACTCCGCAGTGCTCTGTTTTTTCTGGCAGGCGAGGGGAGGGCATTTGGGTGCTCTAGCTCACCTCCTATGCACATGAGGTGTTCGATGAAATGTCTGAGCCACACTAGTTAATCTTTCTACTCTCGAAACTCGACCTCCGAGCTCCATTTTCCCCGAGATTTGTCTAGGTTTAGCGGTCCGTCATGTCCCGTCCCCATCTTCACCGCCGTCGATCGCCCGCGCCGATCTCGTCGCCAGCACCACCATGGTGAGCCTCTTGTTCTTATCTTCTTTCTGAAAGAAAAAAAAATTCTTGCTTTAGATAGATACTTGTCTAATTTTGTTACTTTTATTATTCCTTCTTATTACATAGTGCGATGGTTTTGGTATCCGCCCCCGTCGGCCCTCGTCCTGTCTATGATTCGGATGTGGTATATATTATCTTTTTATAACTATTTGGTTCATTTATTGTTTATGACAAATATGCCGACCAACGTGACATAGATTTTATTTATCTAGGAGGTGGTGAACCGGAAATTCCAACCGACCCTATTGTCGAGAGGTTAAATTTAGTTGAAGAAGAAAACAATTACTTGAAGGAAAAAATAAAAAAAATTGAGGAGGAGAAGTTGATATTGGAGTTGCATGTTGCGGATGTCGTCGATGATCACAAGATCAAGATGGATGCAATGCGCTTGAAGATTAGAAAGGTTAGAAAATATGCCATTCATACCGAGGCTTGGTATCATTATGCCGTTGGATCAATTGTTACCTTGGTTGCGATTATGATCGCATTTGTTTTCGCATTGAAATGTTTTACATAGTTTCAATGTATGGTTTAATTAATTAGATGCTCTGGAGAGCTATATGTTGTTAGATGAGAACTATGTATGTACTTTGGTTTTAATGTGATGATGAACTTCTATTAATTTGGTCACTTAATTATCTATTCATGATGTTCTGTAATGGTTTTTGACACACTTAATTATATATAATGCACGCAGATGAACCGGCAATGGATGTATGGTGACAGATACACCTCTGAGTACATTAAGGGCGTGCATGATTTTCTCGAAGTGGCTGAGGCAAACAAGCAGAATGGTTTTATGTGTTGTCCATGCCCTACATGCCCTAGAGGCAGTAATAATAGTTACTTTGTATCTCCAAGTTTGTAATGAATGTTTATGATCCATGCTATAACTGCAATGATTCTCGAGTCTACAATATCCACGAGGCTCGGAGGGAACTCATATGCACGTGTGGTATAATAAACGGTAAAATATATTCCTAGTCTTGCCTCTAAGACTAGCTCAAGTATTGCATGATGATCCTGTTTCCTGATCATGGGCATGACTATGCCGGCAATTTTGAGGGCACAAGTTTGGTAGAACGCTTGTGTTGAATCAACCCGGATTGATGTTATGCTATGAGATACCTTCGTCACAAGTTTATGGTTAATATCATTGAGATAGTTAATGTTTGCATAATTCCTTAGACCATGAGAGTATCAAGTTCCTTCGTGCTTGCTTCGTCAACTTTGGGGTTTGTTAAACGTCATCCGTAACTGGGTGGCTATTACGGCAGCTTTCGGGTTCACGGAAAAGTATAGGAAGTAACAAGATAGCTCAAGATTGGGATTTGCTCCTCCGACGATGGAGAGATATACTCGGGCCCTCTCGGTGTAACGGTATCCATCATCGTATGGCCAGACACATTGTGATTTGATCACTGGGATGCCGGAACACGGAAACGAGAAAAGAGAACAAAACCGGTAACGAGGTAACTTGCATGGTGGACAAATTGTTCGTCCATGGGCATGCAATAAATCTCACCTCGGGTGTTTGTGATATATCGCGAAGCAACAGGAATAGCTCACTGCAACTGGAGGTTCACTCGAATATTCATTCGTGTGGGTATAGGGGTCAATATGGGTGTCCACGGCTCCGATGTTGATCATTGATCGGAAGGGATTCCAGGTCATGTCTATACTTCACCGAACCTATAGGGTCACACGCTTAAGGGTCATCTATCTGGTGAATACTAGACAGGGAGTCTGAGAGAAAATCACCGAAAAAGTTTCGGACACCGAAAAGTTTCGGACTGCGGAATCGTACCGCAGAGAGAGGTCATCGGATAAGTTTCGATGATACCGAAAAGTTGTTTCGGGATACACCATTAAGTCAAATTGGTTTCGGCACATGCCTGATAATTCTTGGAGGATGCCAGAATCATTCTTGAAGCTTTTTGGAATTTTCTGAGATAAAAACCGGAAATGTTCCGGAGCTGCCGGAGCCACTTCAGATGCTTTTCGCAGATGAAAATCACTAAACCGGAATTGTTTCGGAACGCGTTGAAAATAATTTTGGTGGGTACTGGAAATGTTCTAAGCCCACATAAATATTTTCAGTTCGAACAGACGCTGAAAAATGTCGTCGTGAATAGTGAAAGTGCTTTTTGGGATATTTTATGGTGAGTCACCTTTTGGGATATCTCCAAAAGGCTTCTAGAAGGGCTTGGGGGCCAAGCATGCTCCTCATGGGGGTCCCCCAAGGGGGTTGGCCGGCCACATGTGTGGGGCTCCATGGAGCTCCACTTCACTCCCCACTATGCCCTTCATGTGTGACATTTGCATGGGCATTTTGGGTTTTTGTGAGCCATCCCTACCCCTTGGCTTTCCTATAAATAGAGGAGGAGTGGGCAGCCCAAAGCTCATCCCTTGCTCTCATACACATGCCATGCATTATCTGGCTTCTTCTCTCCCTCCCACGAAAAGAGTTTCGTAGAGCCGTAAGGCTGTCTGGGTTCCGGCAGGAACTAGTTCTGGACGGCGAAGCCCTGCCGGATAGCTGACACCGTATGTGTGCAACCCCGTAGAGAGATTGTAGTTTCGATCTTTTGCCCGAGGGGCTGTTCGAGTGTCCTCCCGAAGGGCTGTCCGAGTCTTCGTCCGAGTTCCGAGGGTCCTCCCGAAGGGCTGTCCGCGACATTGTCCGGGGGACTGTCCGACCGCCTCCCGAAGGGCTGTCCGGAGAGGGAGTACATCCTCGCGGTTGGGAGGTTGTAAATCCTAGCTGCGGGGATCTGCACCGACGATCTACACCGACTCTTCTTCCGCTGCGCTTCGAGTCGGTACAGATCAGATCAAACCTTGTATGCAGTCTCCATAGTGGTCCTGGGCATGCTCGCTATACCGAAAATTTTCGTTTTCTGTCGCGTTCCCCAACAATGCGAAAGTCAAAAGGAGAAGCTGAAGTTCGATCGCATGTTAGAGGATCACAAAAAAGGGTTGTACCCCAATTGGGAAGATGGCAACACAAAGCTCGGTACCGTACTAGAATTGCTGCAGTGGAAGGCAGAGAATGTTGTGCCTGACAAAGGATTTGAGAAGCTATTGAAAATATTGAAGAAGAAGCTTCCAAAGGATAAAAAATTGCCCAATAGTACATACGCAGCAAAGAAGGTCGTATGCCCTCTAGGATTGGAGGTGCAGAAGATACATGCATGCCCTAATGACTTCATGCTCTACCGCGGTGCGTACAAGGATCTGAACGCATGCCTGGTATGCGGTGCATTGCGGTATAAGATCAGACGAGATGACCCTGGTGATGTTGACGGCGAGCCCCCCAGGAAGAGGGTTCCTGCGAAGGTGATGTGGTATGCTCCTATAATACCACGGTTGAAACGTCTGTTCAGAAACGAAGAGCATGCCAAGTTGATGCGATGGCACAGTGAGGACCGTAAGAAAGATGGGAAGTTGAGAGCACCCGCTGACGGGTCGCAGTGGAGAAAAATCGAGAGAAAGTACTGGGCTGAGTTTGCAGCTGACCCAAGGAACGTATGGTTTGGTTTAAGCGCGGATGGCATTAATCCTTTCGGGGAGCAGAGCAGCAATCACAGCACCTGGCCTGTGACTCTATGTATGTATAATCTTCCTCCTTGGATGTGCATGAAGCGGAAGTTCATTATGATGCCAGTTCTCATCCAAGGCCCTAAGCAACCCGGCAACGGCATTGATGTGTACCTAAGGCCATTAGTTGAAGAACTTTTATAGCTGTGGAATGGAAACGGTGTACATACGTGGGATGAGCACAAACACGAGGAATTTAACCTGCACGCGTTGCTGTTTGTAACCATCCACGATTGGCCCGCTCTCAGTAACCTTTTAGGACAGACAAACAAGGGATACCACGCATGCACGCACTGTTTAGATGACACTGAAAGTATATACCTGGACAAATGCAGGAAGAATGTGTACCTGGGCCATCGTCGATTTCTTCCGACCAACCATCAATGTCGAAAGAAAGGCAAGCATTTCAAAGGCGAGGCAGATCACCGGAAGAAGCCCGCCATGCGTACCGGTGATCACATACTTGCTATGGTCAATGATTTACACGTAATCTTTGGAAAGGGTCCCGGCGGACTAGCTGTTCCGAATGACGCTGAGGGACACACACCCATGTGGAAGAAGAAATCTATATTTTGGGACCTACCCTACTGGAAAGACCTAGAGGTCCGCTCTTCAATCGACATGATGCACGTGACGAAGAACCTTTGCGTGAACCTGCTAGGCTTCTTGGGCGTGTATGGGAAGACAAAAGATACACCTGAGGCACGGGAGGACCTGCAATGTTTGCACGAAAAAGACGGCATGCCTCCGAAGCAGTATCAAGGTCCTGCCAGCTACGCTCTTACGAAAGAAGAGAAAGAAATCTTCTTTGAATGCCTGCTCAGTATGAAGGTCCCGACTGGCTTCTCGTCGAATATAAAGGGAATAATAAATATGCCAGAGAAAAAGTTCCAGAACCTAAAGTCTCATGACTGCCACATGATTATGACGCAACTGCTTCCGGTTGCATTGAGGGGGCTTCTACCGGAAAACTTCCGATTAGCCATTGTGAAGCTATGTGCATTCCTCAATGCAATCTCTCAGAAGGTGATCGATCTATAAATCATACCAAGGCTAAGGAGTGATGTGGCGCAATGTCTTGTCAGTTTCGAGCTGGTGTTCCCACCATCCTTCTTCAATATCATGACGCACGTCCTAGATCATCTAGTCGACGAGATTGTCATTCTGGGGCCCGTATTTCTACACAATATGATCCCCTTTGAGAGGTTCATGGGAGTCCTAAAGAAATATGTCCGTAACCGTGCTAGGCCAGAAGGAAGCATCTCCATGGGCCATCAAACAGAGGATGTCATTGGGTTTTGTGTTGACTTCATTCCTGGCCTTAAGAACATAGGTCTCCCTAAATCACGGTATGAGGGGAGACTGACTGGAAAAGGCACGCTAGGAGCGGACTCAATAATATGCAGGGATGGGCATTCTTGGTCTCAAGCACACTACACAGTTCTACAGAACACTACCTCGGTGACCCCGTATGTCGATGAACACAAGAACAGTCTGCAGTTGGTTGGATTACATGTGAACACATCAGGACTTTCAGCAGTTGGTTGGAAACACGTCTCAGAGGTGACACCACTATTTGTGATGAGTTGTACTCGTTGTCCAGGGGACCATCTTCGACTGTATTGACTTACAAAGGATACGAGATAAATGGGAATACATTTTACACGATCGCCCAAGATCAAAAGAGCACCAACCAAAACAGCGGTGTCCGCTTTGATGCAGCAACCAAGAGGGGAAAGGACACGTATTATGGTTACATAATGGACATATGGGAACTTGACTACGGACATGATTTTAAGGTCCCTTTGTTTAAGTGCAAATGGGTCAATCTGTCAGGAGGCGGGGTACATGTAGACCCACAGTACCGAATGACAACAGTGGATCTGAACACTCTTGGGTATACTGACGAACCGTTCGTCCTAGCCAATGATGTGGCACAGGTTATCTATGTGAAGGACATGTCTACCAGACCGAGAAAAAAAAAGATAAGGAAGCGAATACATCATACGATGAGCCAAAGCGCCACATAGTTCTTTCAGGAAAAAGGGACATTGTGGGAGTGGAGGGCAAGACAGACATGTCTGAAGATTATGAAAAGTTTCATGAAATTCCTCCCTTCAAAGTCAAGGCTGACCCAAGCATCCTGATAAACGATGAAGATTATCCATGGTTACGGCGCAATAAGCAAATGACACAAGCGAAGAAAAAGTGAAGACTTTCTCCCGCAACTATTATGATTATACCATGCCAACTTTGTAACACACGAGTATGATACCATTGTCCGTTTTGCACACTAAGTGCATCTAGTTTTTGCCGTAACCCTCTCAACTTTCTTGCACATGCTATGTGGATGAAATGATGATACCATGCCAACTTTCAACCTTTTCAGAGTACATTTGAAATGCTTTTCAATTTTAGGGTCTTATAGCTCAAAATAATTAGTAAATGCATGAAAAATGGTGCATGAAAAATAACAAATAAAATAAATAACTAATTAGAAACAAAATAATATAAACTTTATTAAAATATATAAGTAGAAACAAAATAAAATAAACTTTAATAAAATTTATGAAACTAAAATTAACAAAGTATTTTCTGTTCAAAACATTATAAGAAACCTCTAGTATTATTGAAACTAAAATCATATAAAATTGATGCAACTAAAATTATCGAAGTATTTTCTGTTCAAAATCATTAAAAGCAAAAAGAATTTTCATAAATAACTTTTTTTGATAGAAACTTTAATAGCAAAAAGAATTATCATAAAGTAAAATAAATAAGTAATTAGAAACAAAATAAAATAAAATAAATAAGTATTTTGTTGTAAGTAGAAACAAAATAAAATAAATAAAGCAAAAAAGAAAACAAGAAAACCGGGAAAAAATAAAAAAATGCCACCTACTGGGCCACCACGGCCTGAATACGACTAGAAACCCATCAATGGGCCAGGATTCAGGCCCGCAGAAGGCCCAACAGGCCCACATGCATAGCAGTGCAAGATTTGGCCCGTAAGCCTGCAATGGAGACGAGCTCGAGAGGGTTGGCGCAGCAGCGCTTATAAACCACTCTCGAGCTCTCTCAACTAGCGAGGTGGGACTAAACTTTGGCCGCGACGCGGGCAGCACATGTCCTTTGGTCCCGGTTGGTTGCACCAACCGGGACTAAAGGGTGCATTGGTCCCGGTTGGTGCCACGAACCGGGACCAAAGCTCTTGGTATATAACCAACACTTGTGAAAATTTTCAATCTTCATCTCGCAGTTGCCCCTGACGACCCCTCGACGCCATCAACGCCGCCCGCCGCCCCCGCCGTCGCCGTCGCCCGCGCTCGTCGTCGCCGTCGCCCTCGCCCTCGCCGTCGCCACGCCCTCGCCCGACGGCGTCGCCGCGCGCCGTCCCTCCCCCGACGCGCGCCGCCCTGCCCCGCGCCCTCGCCGTCACCGCGCCCTCGCCCGTCGCCGTCGCCCGCGCCCGTCGTCGCCGTCGCCCGCGCCCTCGCCCGATGTCGTCGCCGCGCCGTCCCTGCCCCGACGCGCGCCGCCCCTGCCCCGCGCCCTCGCCGTCGCCGCGCCCTCGCCCGTCGCCGTCGCCGACTGTAATGATGTTTTAAATATATTTTTTAGATATATGTATTTTTTTATGTATGTTCATATATGTATGTATGTATTTTTTACATGTTTTTTGTATGTATGTATGTATTTTTTCAACTGTAATGATGTTTGAAAATTACATATATGCAAAAGTTAGATTTTTAGAAAGGAATTTGAATAGGTTTTTAGCAAGGAATTTGAATCTGGTTCAAATTTCATTTGAATGAAATTTGAAAATTTTGAACTATGGATCAGAAGGTTTTTGGTGAAATGGAGTGTGGGTACTGTCATGAAGTTGGAGTAATTTTTGTGGTTGTAAAAGAGTTAGGAAAAGTTTTATATATGCAAAAGTTACATTTTTAGAAAAGTTTTATGTATCTAGCTAGGAAAGGAAGAAGAAGAAAAAGAAGGAGAGGAAAAACGAAAATAAGAAGAGGAAGAAAGGAGAAGAAGAGGAGAGGAAGAAGAGGAGAAATAAATAAGAGGAGGAAAAAAGAAGAAAAAGAAGAGGAGAAGAAGAAAGGAATAGAGGAGAAGAAGAAAAAAATAGATATCTATTTTTTCTTCTTCTCCTCTATGCCTTTCTTCTTTTTCTTATTTTTTTCTTCGATCTTCTCCTCTATTCCTTTCTTCTTCTCCTCTTTTTATTTCTTCTTCGTCTTCTTATTTTTTATCGGGTATGTCGTTGTCGATATACCCCCTCCCCGATAACATTATTTTCCCATGTATGTATGTCGTCGTTGTCGATATATATATAACTCCCTCCCAGATAACTTCGACATGATGGACGGTCGATATTTATACCCCCTCTCGACCATGATAACTTATACCACGGGAGCACCCCCCGGCCCTCTCGCTCGACCAAAACTCTCGAGGACACCCAAACCCTAGAAAAAAACGATGTTGGTCTCCTACCCACTCCCGCCGCGCCCTTACCCTTGAAGCGTTGCCGAGGCCACCCCAAACCCGGAATAAGCTAGGTCTACGTTTGCACTAATATATCCACCTGCTGTCATGTTTGTGTAATAATTGCCATGTTGTAATATTTGCAGAAACAATGGAGCACGGACGAGACGAGCAAGCGGAAGAGGTGTTGGGGGACATAATCTTAGCCGGAGGTGATATCTTGTCGTATCTTAACGACAATGATGGTCTGGAAGAACAGGGTGAAGAAGCAGGCTACGGTGATCGAAGAGTGGAGGAGGACAGACATGATTATGATGGCTCTGGTGACCCAATGCTGGTGCAAGAAGGAGCCCGTGGTGACGGCTCCGGTGACCGAACAGAGTCCGTTCAGGTAAATATATTAGTTAAGCCTGTGCTGACTAGCTAATTGATGCATTCATTGTTTTGGTATGTACACATATTAATTAACACTCGTCTTTCTTCTTTTTTTAGCCCTCCGGATCGAGCACAACTTCGGTAAAGAGACGAGGCCCGAAGAGAAAGTTGCGCTCAGATGAAGGTTTGAGATCACAGCAATCGCGCGCGACGGCCAGCCGATTGAACCCATCCGGACAAAGGATGCATTTGCTGCTCACTGCGGGGTTCTAGTTAGGGACAAGATCCTGATCAGCATCCACAAATGGTATAAGCCTAAGAAGGAAGACCCTGAGGTGTCTTATGTCAATGATATGCAGAAAGATGATCTTTAGACTGAGCTGAAGGCAAATTTCACCCTACCGCCAGAGGAGGATCCGGAGAATCCAGTTAAAGAGCAATTAATCAAGTCTCATGCTCTTAAGAAGATGGCAGACCTATTCAGGAGGTGGAAGAATGAGCTAAAAACGTTTGTCGACAAAGAAGAGACACCAGAATTCATCGGCCGGTATGAGAAGATCAGAGATCACTGGCCCGCATTTGTGGCCCACAAGACATCGGAAAAGAGTAAGAAGATGTCAGCGACAAACAAGAAGAATGCTGCGAAGAAGAAGCTTCACCATCGCACGGGGTCAGGTGGCTACCTCAAAGCCCGGCCTAAGTGGGCCAAGGCTGAGAATGATCTAATTGATAAAGGGATCGAACCACAGACAATGAACTGGCCAGACCGTTGCCGGACTTGGTTCTTCGGGGCTGGCGGAAAATTGGACCCTGTATCAGAGAGGTGCATTTGGACGGACGAGCTTTTGAGAATACCAGTCAAGAGGCTTCAGCAGTATATCGATGCAGCGCAGGAAGGGACGTTCGTTCCAGACAGAGAGAACGACGAGCTCACAATGGCCTTCGGGAATCCTGAGCACCCTGGACGGACACGAGGCACGCCAAGCTCCGTTCCGTGGAAGGCAGGTTTTCTAGACGCAGACGGTTACAAAAGCCAGGAGAGGAGGAAAAAAGTGGAGCAGACCCAAATTTAGAAGCTGCACGAAAGGGTTCAAGTGCTAGAGGAACGAGACGGCAATCGACATGCCGAAACTACCCCCGAAGCTGCCCCGCCATCTCAGCGGAGAAGCAGCGTGGCTTCCACCGAGCTGCTTCAGCCGGAGCATGTCTTGACGGCTCCTGCTAGCTACCCCGTGGATGCTATCACGGAGTCTCAACATTGCCATCTTATGACGCAGTGGCAGAACTTCAAAGTCAAGGCGGCTGTTGGCTCTGTTTTACCTCCTGAACCCGACGCAACCTACCACTGCCGGCCGATTCCAATAGGATATGCTAGGGTGATGGTGGATGAAATAACGAAGGGATTTGAGGACCTCCGGCTTGACCACCCTACCGGTGAAGGGGAGACTCGGCTGGGTTCTGCTCTGAAGACTCCATGCCTATGGCGGAAGGAGCTCATCAACCTTCCGAACTGGACGCCTCCAGCGAGTAAGGGCACTCCGCCTCCTCCTCCGCCTCCTCCTCCGGCAAGTGATCAGGGCACTCAGCCTCCTTCTCCGGCGCGTGGCGGCACTCCGCCTCCTGCTCCGGCGAGTGATCATGGCACTCAGCCTCCTTCTCCGGCGCGTGGCGGCACTCTGCCTCCTTCTCCGCCTGCGCCGGCGTGCCAGAGCAGCCAGCCTCCTCCTTCTCCGCCTCGTCAGCAAGGGCGGAAGAGACCCGCCGCCGCTCCGGCTGCTCCGGCACGTCGTAGTCCTTCTCCTCCGCCTCGTCAGCAAGGAAAGAAGACAGCCGCAGCCGCTCCGTCTGCTCTGCCGGCGTCTAGCAGTACAGCCAGAGGCGGGAGGCAATACAGATTCGGTCCTTCTCTGAAGACTCCAGTGAAGTTACCATACGAGAGGACCGAGGAGGAAACCACGAAGATCGTGCAAGCCGAAGTGACGAACTTCTTTGAAGGGGTGAAAGCAAATAAACATCCACCTCCGGAGTTCTTCCAGTTTTTCAATCAAAAGGCCCTCGATAAATCAACGATCACTTGCTACTGTCTGTAAGTAGTAATACTTCTGTGATTAAGTCTCTCTATATAGGTCAGCTCTTTCATTGCATGTATTTATAATTATCCTCACTATATTATGCAGATTGAAGATCGCCGAATTGAAGAAAAGACAAATCGGTGATATTGGGTTCATTAACACAAATCTCATAGATGCAACTGAGGTTAAATATCATGCCGAAAATACCGAGGCCAACTTGCTACGATCGTTGGTAATAAATGAAAACAAAGATATAATACTCTTTCCTTACAACTTCAAGTGAGTGTTACTGTCCTTTGCATATTCGGTTTCCCTTATTAGTACAGGTTATAGTAATGTAATTGATGACTTATGCATGCGTGCGCAGCTTCCACTATATTCTCCTAGAGATTAAGCTTGAGCAGGGAGTAGTAACCGTCTTAGACTCGAGACGAAAAAATCCCCAGGACTATGCGGACATGACTCAAATGCTCGAGAAGTAAGTTAAATCGATCATTATCCACCATATCAGCAACTTTGTTCATTTCCTGATATCAAGTAATTGTTTTCTTTGTCTGGCAGGGTTTGGAGAAAATTCACCAAAAAAGCTCCGGGACTGCCGAAGAAGCTGCAATTTAAACACCCGAAAGTAAGTACTATAGTAGCATGTTCCGCGCATCTGCTAGTGATTCAAGCGCTAGTTTCATCAATACCATTTAGCATGATTGCTTATCAGTTTGATTGACCTCTATTTCTTGTAAAGTGGTTGTGGCAGGAACCCGGGAATAATTACTGTGGATACTACGTTTGCGAGTCCATCCGCTACACGACCTGTGAGCGGGGCTACTCTGACGAACAATATGAAGTGCGTAAGCAATAATATTCACAATTTTATTTTATTACCATCATTTGTGTTGAGTTTCATTTATTCATATATATATGTATTGACCCCCTTCTTCAAATTAGATCTTTCGGATGCGGGATGAACTCCTGGCACCAGATCGTATGCGAGCAATTCAAGAGGAATTGGCGGCATTCTTCCTTGACCACGTGATCGCTGAAAATGGAGAATACTATGTGGACCCTGTGTTCTTACAATTTAATTAGGAGATTATATTGTAAGAGATAATTATTGTATATATGTAGCCGGTAGTGTCGGATAGATATACGAGAACTTGTTGTTCGACCAATCTCTCAGAGAAGGAGAGGTGGTCGATATCACTTCTCTCTGTATGCATATGTTCATGACGATCTTCCGTTTCCTTCATTTGCTTACTAGCTAGCGTGTCTAGTCCTCTCCATACGTATATAGTACGTAGCGTCGACCAAGCACGGAGATAAGAGATGACACTTCTCTCTATTAATTAGCTAGTTAACACAATATATGAAACACCTAAATTAACCCCCCAAAACCCCCAACCCCCCCCCCCCCCCTTTCAAAAAAACAAAAACCCCAGCCCCTGAAATGCTGACGCGTGGATGCCTATTGGTCCCGATTAGTGCCACCAACCGGGACCAAAGGCCCTCCTGCCTGGGCTCACCGCACCGGCCACGTGGAGGCCCATCTGTCCCGGTTCGCGTAAGAACCGGGACTAAAGGGTTAGGGCATTAGTAACGACCCGTTAGTCCCGGTTCAAAACCGGGACAAAAGGCCCTTACCAACCGGGACAATAGGCCCTTTTTCTACTAGTGTCACCACCCCTATTGCTCCAACTACCAGCTCTTTGCAACAGCGGCATCATCGTCTTGGCCATTGATGCGGTTCTCGTCTCTCATCTTTGGTTCATCGTGGTGTTCTGGGGTCTGTCTCCGGTAACGCTTCATTGGATTGTCTGGGTTGCAGGCTTGGTAAGCATATTCAACTACCCTATCCTCATAGTGAGTCAGTGTCCGAGCGCCCCTTTGACCTCATTCACTCTGATGTTTGGGGTCCGGCTCCCTTCGCTTCAAAAGGGGGTCTTCACTACTACATTATCTTTATAGATGATTTTTCCCGGTACACTTGGATCTACTTTATGTCTTCTCGTAGTGAGGTCTTGTCTATATACAAAAAATTTGCTGCCATGGTTCATACCCAGTTTTCCACTCCTATTCGTGTTTTTCGTGCAGATTCAGCTGGTGAGTATATCTCCCATGCACTGTGAGGATTCCTTCCTTAGCAGGGTACTCTTGCCCAGTTCTCTTGTCCTGGTGCTCATGCTCAGAATGGTGTGGCTGAGCGCGAGCATCGTCACCTTCTTGAGACGGCGCGTGCGATGATGATCGCTGCCTCTCTTCCGCCTCACTTCTGGGCTGAGGCTGTTACTACTTCCACCTATCTCATCAACATTCAGCCATCTGCTGCTCTACAGGGTGGTATTCCTCTTGAGCGTCTTTCTGGTCATTCTCCTGATTATTCGGCGCGTCGTTTGTTTGGTTGTGTTTGCTATGTTTTACTTGCTCCTCGTGAACGCACCAAACTGACTGCTCAGTCTGTTGAGTGTGTCTTTCTCAGATACAGTGATGAGCATAAGGGCTATCGGTGTTGGGATCCTGTCGGTCGCCGGATGCGTATTTCCAGGGATGTCACCTTTGATGAGTCTCATCCCTTCTACCTGCGTCCATCCTCCTCGGCATTTTCCATGGAGGACATCTCTTTTCTTACGTTTCCGGATACACCTCCCTCTGTGCCCAATATTCCTACTCCCCGTCCCGCTGTTGCAGATCCGACATCGTCTTCTCCTATGGTTTCTTCTCCTCCCTCATCGCATGACTCTCCACCTTCATCACCGATACCTTCCTCTTCTCCACCTTCATCACCGATACCTTCCTCTTCTTCACCTTCATCACTGATACATTCCCCATCTCCATCTCTAGTGATTCCACCTCTCCCCTCCTTTCCTTTCCATTACACTCGTCGTCGACGTGTTGTGGATGAGTCTACTGATGTGCCCACTACTTCTGGTGTGTCGTCTTCCTCCTCTCAACCGACTTATGGTCTTCGTTCTCGGCCTTGTCCGCCCCCCGACTGATATTCTCCTTCTCGCTATGGTCTTTCGACCATTGTTGAGCCAACTTCTTATCGAGATGCTCTTATCCATCCTGAATGGCAGTTTGCCATGGCAGAGGAGATTGCTGCCCTTGAGCGTAACGACACGTGGGATCTAGTTTCTCTTCCTCCCCATGTTCGTCCCATCACTTGTAAGTGAGTCTATAAGATGAAAACCCGCTTTGATGGTTCTCTTGAGCGTTATAAAGCTCGCCTCGTAGCTCGTGGCATGGTTTGCCGCCTTCGTCGCTCTCTTTATGGCCTTAAGCAAGCCCCCCACGCTTGGTCTAAGTGTTTTGCCTCTGTGGTCACTGCAGCTGGTTTTTCGCCAAGTGCTCATGATCCAGTGCTGTTTGTCCACCTTTCTTCTCGTGGTCGTACTCTTCTTCTTCTATATGTTGATGACATGATCATCACTGGTGATGATTATGAGTACATTGCCTTTGTCAAGGCCCGTCTCAGTGAGCAGTTTCTTATGTCTGATCTTGGTCCTCTTCGTTACTTTCTTGGGATTGAGGTTTCCTCCACCTCTGATGGCTTTTTTATTTCCCAAGAAAAGTATATCCAGGATCTTCTTACTCGTGCGGCTCTTAGTGACGAGCGCACTGTTGAGACTCCTATGGAGCTCATTGTTAACCTTCGTGCTTCTGATGGTGAGCTCCTGTCTGATCCGACGCGTTATTGTCATCTTGTTGGGAGCCTTGTCTATCTTGCTGTTACTCGTCAAGATATCTCCTATCCTGTCCATATTCTGAGTCAGTTTGTTTCCGCTCCCACTACAGTTCACTATAGTCACCTTCTTCGTGTTCTACGATATCTTCGTGGCACGATCTCCCATCGTCTGTTTTTTTCCCCCGTTCCATCTCGCTACAGCTCCAGGCCTATTAGGATGCTACGTGGGCTAGTGATCCTTCGGATCGCCATTCACTTCCTGCTTACTGTGTTTTTCTTGGTGGTTCTCTCATTGCCTGGAAGACAAAGAAACAGACTGCAATGTCCCGTTCGTGTGCAGAGGCCGAGTTGAGAGCTATGGCTCTTCTGACGGCAGAGGCGACTTGGCTACGATGGTTACTGGAGGATTTTGGTGTTTCTGTTACTACACCTACCACCCTCTTGTCCGACAGTACAAGCACTATCAGTATTGCACGCGACCCCGTGAAGCATGAGCTTACCAAGCATATTGGCGTTGATGCTTTTTACGTGCGTGCTACTGTGCAGGATCATGTTGTTTCTCTTCAGTATGTGTGTTCCGAGTTACAGTTAGCGGACTTCTTCACGAAGGCCCAGACTAGAGCGCAACATAGATTTCACCTCTCCAAACTCAGTGTTGTAGATCCACCATGAGTTTGAGGGGGGGGGGGGGGGGGGTGGTGTTAGAGTTATATTGGTGATGGCCTTTGGCCTTTTGTATTCTAGCCTTTTGGCATCCTCTTGTACATATATATGATGGCTTTGGCCTCCTAGTAATACAAGTTGCATAATCATAACAAGGGAAAATTCCCGGAACCCGGAATTATGATCCTTGGACATAGCTGCTCTATAGACCCATCTGGTGGCCCCTCAATGTGACGTAGCTTAATCTCATATAGCGTTGGCCATAATTTTCCGGTCACTGCAAGTGCCGAAAGGGTTCATCATGGTTCCCAGATTTTTGAATCTAAGAGGCTTGGCAACAAACAGAGAAATGCGAGCACTAGAACTCACCGAACAATCTGTGGTTGTCTTCATCCCAAGCTATACCATTTAGAACGTCATGAGCCTGGATTATGAAACAGATCGGTGTCATGTAACCATCACTATGAGATTTGGATAACAAGATCTTGTGTGCGTTCATGCAAATTGAACAAAATGTAACTCACTCCAACAAGTATGATAAAAAAAGGAGATCACAGAATGAGGAAACATCCAAGCACAATATTAACAAGTAAACGATAAACCACTTACCATATTACCTGAATTCGGTGAGTGATGCCTGCATGAACCACATCAATAGTTATTTCAGAAACAGCTACTACAAAAATAGAAATATGTATGAATAGTCTCAACTGATGGTAATATAAATAGAAAAACATAAGCTATTTATGTGCAACATACCTCAGCTCATGAAGAAAAACCCAACCCACCACTATGCCACTATCAGGGGAAATTATAGCGATGCAATCTGTCTACATGTAATAGTTTGGAATACTCAGAATTGCAGCACAGTATTACAACAAATTGGCAGGGCTGCTGACGACTTATGGGAAATGGAACCAATAACCAGTTGAAGTGGCAAGCTAATACTCGTATTTGTCATTGCTCTAATCAATTTTCACTTTCACTCCACAGTTGACTAGAAAAAAAATGTCTTGCATTAAATCCGAGCCAATTTATTTTTGCCAAAGAAAAATTGGCCAATTTTCATTTCTACCAATGGCCTATTTTGCAGTACCAATCACCAATCCCCAAAAGGGCGACACACAAGGAAAATCGTTAAATCTTAGTAAATATTGAGGCATGCTACTTCATCATATTTTGTGAACACTTTATCCACATTTTGTCTGGATCAAGCATTTACGGATGACACAACGGAATGTTGTGGCAACAATATTCTAATGGAAAATGTTCTGGCCCTCCAGCCCTTGATGAACATATTAGTTAATAAAAAAATAAAATTGGTACTCTAGAATGACTATTCAGCATTTCGAGGAAGGAGGAAGAAGACAACTAACCTTGAAGGCATTTGCCCATACTTCACCGTTTATGTATTCAAGTTCATTAAGATACCTAACGTCATTATCTTGATATTTCACAGGCACCATCCTCATGACTACATCCCAGGAAATGCCGAATATAAGAGACGGAAGTCTGAAAGCTAGAAGAACCTCAAGCACAATGAATGATTACCCTGATGAGATTCTGGATCTATCTGGTACAAAGTTGAGGTACCATCACTGCCGAAAACAACCTTCCCATCTGTAGCTAGCCCCCACCCGTCACGCATTTTGTGGGAAAAACTACCACACTTCACAAGACAACATATTAACTAGACACCCAATACATTAGTAAAAAATGACCGTAAATGAGCAGGAAATAAAAGGAGTGCCCTATGTTTGGTACAGTTAATTGCCTCAGTCACTGTTCAAATATACGTAGGGCTGATAGCAAATGCATATTTCACCAAATGAGCACCCCCCCCCCCCCCCCCCCCCGCCCCCCGCCCCCACACACAGACAATTCATATCCAAAATATGTGTGAGCTTAAGATCACTGGCTGGGAGTTCACAACAGAAACAGTAAAGCATCATCTGTTACTATATCAAGCAGAGAACAGGGGCAGGAACATACTTTACTAAAGTTGTGTCGATCGTACGTAAATCCAACATTCGTCAACCAAGTAAGTTGAAACAATCTACAGACGGAAGTAAAAAAATAGATGAGATAAGGCCGTACATGACAGAATATAAGCAAATAACTACCTATATTCAAGATAGCAATTGTTGTGCAAAGACTCTGAAACAAAATTGAGGTTAATCTAGCAACCTATCGCCGAGAAGTGTTAGACCTTCTCCAAACATTTTCTCGTCCATTTGGTGCAGAACTAAAACCTGAGAAATGGCAAAGTGATAAGCAAAAAGTTCTGTTGTACTCCCTCCGTCACAAAACAAGTGTCGCTGGTTTAGTACAACTTTGTAGTAACTCAGCCACACTTATTTTGGCACAGAGGGAGTAGTTCAGTGTAGAATGAATAGCAGAGGTCGGATATGTGGCAAAAAAAATTAGACTATGCTAAGATAAATATGATAAGAGAAGTATTTATCGTACCTTTCCTGTTTGAAGATCAACCTTTCGCACGGATGACTGTTGAACAACCAAGAGGGAGATACATATTTAGTGATTTTAGAGACTCAGTTAATGATACAAGAAAAAGAAACACACAACATGCTGCATAAAAGGATTATGCATCGATCATGTATAGGTTCTTACATAACTCGGAGTAGTTGCTAGGTGGGAGTTATCAAAACCAACAGCAGTCAACTAAAAGTACAACTAACTGACTGCCACTGTCATTTTAATCAAACCAAGAGAGCTTCAGACCGCATACTGACTATGAAACTAATCTGCTAGTGGTATAGAAACATCGTCGCTGGAGGGATTGATCTAGGGAAAGATTACATGGAGGAAAGATATGAAGTCAGCAAGAAGGGAAACATTTACCCTGCCAAAAAGGCCAGTGGACTCGAAAAGAGTGTCATTTCCTCCATACAAGAGGCCCTGCAATGCAAACACAATATGGAGATTAGATCCTCATTTCTTCCAACCTATATCATATATAAAACTAACTAATACATTATTTGTAGTAACATGCCAGTCAATTTGCACGGTTTCTTTGCATTGAACGTCAGGCTTAATAACACAAATAAATAAACTTCAGGCCTAATAATCACTGAGAGACATACTACTATTAGTATACTTACTAGTACTAAACTAGTACAGTAAGTACGTACTAGTAATCACACAAGTGGCTAGGAAGTAATTCCACATGGGAGGCCATGGGATGGGAATAGGATCAATGGCAAAGAAGCGTAAGTACCTCTGTGAAGGCCTCCGGATCGTGAGGGTACTCGCGCATCAGGTCGAACGAGTAGAACCTGGTGGCGAGCGTAGCAGTTGGTGGGAGCCCGAGGAGGGTGAGGAGCATGGCGGGGATAATGAAGATAAGTACCGAGTGTCGGACGAGGAGCGGCGGCATGCTGGCAGCGTCGGGGAAAAACGATGTGACTCAAAGCGTCGTCGGCAGCGGATATGCATGTTAGTATCTATATGTATCTATTCATATCTATATCTATATCTATCTATCTATCTATCTATAATTATATTTATACTAATTATGCACTACTAATAAAAAAATAGAAACCATATTTTGTGGGTCCGAATTATATGGTTCAGATATAATCTTTTCCCCCTTACGGATAGTGAAAGCGCAGGTTTACTCTCACGCGGGGGGGGGGGGGGGGGGGGATGAGAGATTTTTAAAAATTCGTCAAACTCTGATGAATTTGACGAAAATTAGAGTGACGAAATAGCAAGAGAAGCGAAACTAAGTCATCAGACAAACATAAGGCATGCACACATGATAAATACAAATGATGAACATGCAATCATACAGTCATTCAAGCACGAGGAAGATGAACTGAAGAATTAGATTACAACAAGATGAAAATATTCAGTTCAAGTTCTTCACCAGGATAGATCACAAATTCTTACGCAACGGAATAACGTAAAGGTAAGGGTTGATGAATTTGAAATCAGGTAGGCTTGATTAAGACACATCGATTTGGTAGACCAGTTCCAGTTGCTGGATCAACTGTACATCTGGTTGAGAGAGCTGAGCATGAGCTCTCAAGACACTTAGTCATCACCGTATTCCTCTTGAGCCAAGGTCACTTAGACTTCGCCTAATCATTCATGGTAAGTCTTCAAGGTAGACTTCTAAAACATTAACAGACTTATTCACCAGCACACCACAATTACTCTTGGGTGCTCATAACTTAACATCTAACTGTCTGGAAGAATGATAGTCTTCAAAGGTAACAAGCGTCGATCACACAGATCAATCTCTTTAGTGATGGTCAATCACTTTGGCTCTGGTTGGGGTTTTCCACACTTAGGATTCTCTCAAAGTCGTGGGAGGATGGTTTGCTCTCAAATGACAAGTGTCAAGTTCTCTCGGAGCAGCTAACCGACTGGTGGTTGTGGGGGGCGGCTATTTATAGCCAGGAGGCAACCCAACATTAATTGTCATAAATGCCCTTTGGACATGACCATTGACAGGTTAAGCATCCACTCGTGAGCTGGCATGCGGCCCAGCAACGGTCGGAAATTTTAGCTCTCAATTTTGTTGGGGCACTCAGTTTCCTCACGATAGGCATATCGCACTGGCGAAATCCTAACTATGAAAATGTGACTTGTGTAAGTATATGTTTGAGCATCACTATGAAAATGTGAAATATGTTCTACCTAGACCCCTCTTTAATAGTACGGTTTTTTATGACTGAAATAATAAGAGAAACTATGAAAAAAATGTCTTAAAGCTTCAAAGTCTTCACATCAATTTCTTCAGAGGTCGTACCAATTTTTTCACTTGAAGAAATACATTTTTAGGGGTCGTCTTTCCTGGGTTAAATCAAATCTTTAGGGACAATAATTCCTGTGTACACTCGCAAACACATTAGTCCCTTAACCTATTTGTTTTCAATACTGCAAAACTACTAAGGGGCATTACAATCACCTCCTTTTTGGTGATTGATGAAAAATTGGTTAAGTTTTCAACGGGAGTAAATAATGAAAGTGTAAGAACAGAGTATGAAGAAATTGGCTACATGATATTGAGGAACTCCCCCTCAAGATGTGCATATGATACTTGTGCAGAAAAGGCTAGCTATGGCGTGTAATAAATGGCCTTGCTGGCGTGGACACACCACACCACCAATATGGCGCCATTGTTAAATAATAGTGATGGCATTGGTGCCCACGTCAGCAGTATTATACGTGTTGCTGGCGTGCCACGTGTACAATGCCATCATTGTAATCGCTCACCTAGGGACACAATGTATTTTGCATGCCACCAACATTGCGTGCACGAAAAAAATATTTTTCCACTCCATCCAACATTTAGAATTTCACACTAAAACTAAGCACGCATAGAACATTACACAATAGAACAATACCAATTAATAGAAAATTACGAGTTAATAAGTGACAATCTCACAAATAGTGGTAGATCACTAATAAAATGACAATCATCGTCTCTTGACAAACACGAGCTAAAACAATAGTAAATAGCGCTAATAAGCAGTTTATTTAGCATCGATGGCCCCGCCACACACATACTTTTAAATGAGTTCGATGACCAAGTCATGGCGCCGGGTGTTCCTGATAGTGACTAATATGGCCTGTCCAACCCGGAGATTCTTGCCAGCAAGGAAGTTGTTCCACCCCACGGTGCTCAAATCAGTGCGACCGTCCGTGTCGACTGCGTAAGCATAGGTGGTGATGGAACCCCTGTTGGTAAGGCATAGTCTGGCAATGCCTGCTTCATCCAGCTCAATGCCATAACTCTCACATAACCTCTTAGGTAATTTTGAAAAACAATATGATAAATGAGCATATGATGCATCACATTACTACACTAAGCATATCACAACAGTACTACACTAAGCATATCACAACAGTACTACACACTAAGCATATGATGCATCACATTACTACACTAAACATATCATCAAATTCTACACCTACACTAAGCATATCACATTACTACACTAAGAATATCATCACATTACTACACAATAAGACTATTCATCACCTTGGGTGCAGAATAATTTATTCTTCACCCGAGGTAATCTTACGATCGTTTCATAAATAAATTACATTTGGATTACAAAGAGTTAAACTCATATTGAATCATTACATAAAATTTGGCATAATAAAACAAAAATATAGGTCATAACACAAGGAAAATTGTATTTTATGTGTATTTTACACTATGTATTTACGTATGTAATTTTATGTAACATAACATATTTCTTACGACAATTGTATATTTTTTTACAGTCTCTTGTATGTATGAAATAAGACAAAATTTACGGAACTTAAAATTATGGTGCATTGATGTTAAAATAGAAGGGGTGAAGAATAGCTCCTTGCGCCGCCCGGCCACCCACCGCTCATCCGCCTCCTTTCCCCTCGCCGCCTCCCGCCTCCACTATTTCCTTTCTCGCTGACCTCGGCCCAATGTGGCGGCCCCCATGGCCAGATCCCGCCCCATCCAGACCAAGTCGGTCCACTTCCCCGCCTGGACCGTCAAGGCCATCGCCGGCGTGTGATCCAGCAGGCAGGGCAACACTCGGAGGTGTGGCGGTGGCCCAACACCGATCGGGGCGGGGGGGTGCCTCCTCCGCCTGGCCTCCTTCCCACCGCCGGCAGCACGAGGCTCTGCCCCCACATGCGTGCAGTTTAGTTCTCCCAGAGATGTAGTCTGCCGTCATGCTGTGTTATAGCTCCACATCATTGCGTGTGTGGTGCACCATCGTTGCTGCCGCAGCTCGGTAGCTCGTCCCTATGCATTTCGGCCCACTAGGTCGACGACTTCCCCGCGACTGCAACTTTGCACACGAGCGTGCAATTTTGCCCATGGGGGAGTGCAGCTCGACCAACGGGGGTGTGCAGTTCAGCCCATGTTGTTCCGTCGAATTCGCACGTGCACGGGTAGTTCCCCTGGACTATGCAAACATCGTCGATTTTATGAGGGGTTCACTATGAATGTTGGAGAGGTTCGCTCCTCTGTGGGGGTCCTTTTTTCAGTTTCAGGTAGTTCGCTTTGTGAGCTCTTCTAACACTTTTTTGTTTTTCTTTAAATCTGGTCCAGTACAGTTCGTTTGGTATGTTGGAGAGGTTCATTATAAAGAAGAAAAAAAGGTTGATGCAGCCCACTTCGAGGAGTTCTATGGTCCACTTCAGTCAAATGTATTTTTTGGTTGGAAAAATGCAGTCCGTTCAGGCACTGCTTGTTGTTTGTGTGCCTCGTGTGTGAAGTTCTTTTTTTGTTTGTACTTTTAAGGGTTGTTTTTTTGATGAAATCATAATGTACAAAAAATTATGCAGTCCACTCGCTCAGTCCATATGGTCTAGTCGACCGGTCTACACGCTGAAAGAATAATAAGTATAAAAAGGCCAAAAAAACTTATGTGGTTCACTTTGGGTAGTGTCATGATTCACTTTCAGTAGTGTTGCGGTACACATAGGCGGTCTACGCCCAATGTGAAAGTGCAAAAATGTTAGGGAAACGACAAAAATAAAGAATGTGGTTCACTTTTCAATCGTGTTGCGGTTCACTTGCCCTTGTCTCTACGTTTCACTCGCGTCCACAAAAAAAGTTAGAAAAAAAGACAAAAGAAATCATAAAAAAGTTAAAAAAAATCAAAGAAACCATGAAGTTCACGCGACTGTCTGATGCAGTGTGATTTTCAGTCTAAAAGCAGTGTGTTCTTTTGTCTGGTGCAGTTCCCTCGTCGATTTCGGTGTCGCGAAAAACAGAGTGTTCGTATTTCGGTAAATTCAAAATTGCTCATAAACCGTAAAGAATTAGAGAGCATGTTCTACATAAAAAAGTTGTGCCTCGTCGATATCTTTCCAACATCGTATAATTTGAATCATTCCGATCAGCGGTTTGTAAAAATTTCGGGAAAAACGGCCGCTGCCTCTCATCGTCAGCCGCATAATTTTTAAAATTAACTAAAAACCGTAAGGGATCTCAAAAACATTTCAACATATGAAAGTTGCGCCTCGTCCGTAGCTTTCCAACGGCGTATCATACGCCTCGTTTCGACAAGCGGTTCAAAAACTCGAGCGAAAACAGTATCGAAAATTGCAAAAAATTGGAAAAAAATACAATTCCGCGATTTAGTAAATTTAAAACTGCTCTTAAACCGTAACGAATTAGATAAAATATGAAAAAGATGCGCCTCGACGTTATCTTTACAACGGTGTATCATTTGCTTCATTCCGACACGCGGTTTAGAAAAAACGCGAAAAACGCTCGTTGCCACTCGTCGTGAGTCGCACCGTTCAACATGACGAAGTTGCGCTTAATCCATAGCTTTTCAACCGTATATTACACGCCTCGTTCCGATAAACTTAAAAAACTAGAGTGAAAAAGGTGCCGAAAAAACACAGCGTGTAATTTTTTGGCGACCGGAAGTTCACTCGCCTGAGTAGTGTAACACACTTGGTTCAAACAATGACGCGCAATTGCGTTGAGCGTGCAGTGCGGAAGTGTTATCAGAATAGTTATTCTGCTAATATTAGCAGAATAGACCGGCTGTATCATCAAATTACTAGCTACACTAAGCATATCATCACATTACTAGCTACACTAAGCATATTATCAAATCCTACATTAAGCATGTATCATTGCATAACTATAGTAAGCATATCATCAAATACTATACTAAGCATATATCATCACATTACTACACTAAATGTATCATCAAATTCTACACTAAGCATTTATCATCACATTACACTAAGCATATCAAATTACTACACTAAGTATCATACCATGTCATGGCGGTTAATATTCGTCCTTGTTAGGCTGGTCATGAATGGCATGCCGACGTAGTCATCACGCGAAGGAAGTATGTCCCGGAGGTTGCCCGATTCGTCCTCACTCAGCCTCATTCTTTGGGCATAGAGGGCTTCATCAAGTGGGTCCTCGTCATCTTTGTCCTCCGAGTTGATGTAGATAACAGCCAGCCTTGGCGTCTATCTTTTGAAAGAGAAGCTGCTCAATTCACCCCTATTGAGATGCATGTGGGCGATAAACAATCCCATTCATTCCTCCAATCTGGGATGTCTTTCGCCCTTCTCGACCTCCATAGTGTAGGGTCCCCCAGGAGCGTTGAAGATCACAGTGTCTCTAGTAATATGGTCATTGAATTCCAATCTCACATTGCAAGGGACGATATGTGTAAGACAAAACAAAAAACACACACAATGCATTAGTGGAAATAGCAACAAAAACAAAAAAAATAACCGCTAGAAGGTTCATATAATGTGTTACCGCTGCACGAACAAAACACGACTAGAGGTAGATGTTGAACAGCGTGCCAGTTGCAAGACTGGTTGCACACCTTGACTCGCACATCCCACATGGTGGTGATTGCGCCATTCTATACAAAGCATATTGAAAACTAAGTATATAATCGGATTCTAGACTAGTGAATCAACACTAAGTATAATCAGTTTCTACACTAGTAAATCAATTTCTACTAAACATAATCGGATACTACAATGCTAAATATAATTCTACACAAGTAATTGTATACACAAATAAATAAAATTGACGGAGGGAGACACAAATAAACAAATTCTGTACCGCCAATCAAGTTTATAGGGGTTCATTTTATTTATTCCTAACATTGCAGACTACACTACCAAATGAAGTTGAACTTGGATCATTAATATTCTAGGCACTCAAATATTTCTAATCAAAATGCACTATTAAAACCTGATTCTACACAATAGCAATCGGATTATTACTAAAATTTCTACACAAAGCAATCCATCAAACTAACTTTGGATTCTACATCACGAAAAGCAATCCAAGATATATACTGATTTTACTACACAAAGAAATCCCCTAAATCAACTTATACATGAGTCCCATGGATTCCGTGTGGCGTGTCCGCGGACGGAGGAGGTGGGAGTGGAGAGGAAGGAGATGCGATGGGAGGGGAAAGAGAGGATTGAACCTTGCTGCCGGTAACTAAGTCAAGATAACACCTGAGGGAGAGAGAGTAACCAAGCACAAGTCGTAAGTTTTATTTAGTCGGTAATAGCTGGGAGGGGCATTTTGGAGGCCGAGCTGCCTGGCGGCCGCTATCTGGTGCGAGCATTGTGTCGCTGGGATCCGCACCTTCTAACTTTTTAGATTATATACAGATGCTATTTAGGAGAAATACATCGGTCCATTCTGTTGTGTTCCCAAATTGTACGTTCGCCTCCGGGTGGGCGATGATTGCAAGAACATGACGTGCCTTGTGGGTGGTTTGAATTTAGGAACTGCTATGCCTCACCTGTAGTCTCTCACGGCGGGCCAACCAGCGGCACGATGTACAGCACATAGGCGATGCACAAATGAGCACACAGCACACCTAGTTGTTTTTCCCTTTTTCTATTTTTTTTCTTTTTTCCTCTAGTTGCACATATTCTTTAAAATTATGGTTCGCTTTTGTAATTTCAGTTATTTTGAATAAGTAAATGAAAAGACGTTTGAAGGTATTGGAAATTTGTTCATTCCACATTAAACCAATGTTGATCATGTATTTGAAAAGAAGTTTGCAGTGTATTTGAATAATCACCGTCTATTCAAAAACATGTCCGCCGAACATTTAGAAAGAAAATGTTCGTCGTATATATGAAAATTGTTTATAGTGTATTCAAAAAATGTTGTCATGTAAAAATATGCACTGATGTTAAAATTGACCGCATGTACTGAAAAGATGTTCATCGTGTATTGGAAAAAGTACTCAACTCGTATGTGAAAAGTTCATCACATATTGAAAAAGAAATGTTCATCAGGTATTTCGAAAATGTTTATGACATATATAAAGAAGTGTTCATTGTATTTTAAAAATATTCACCGCATATTTTCAAAACAAAATTGCGAAAAATGATTATTGTTTTGTTAGTGACATCGCCCATATACCTAATCCCCGAGGTGGGTGGGTGGGGAGGGGGGTGTATCCCATGCACCTGTTCTCAATAACTGTCATTTCCGACGTTGAATATTCTTGAAGTTTGTTGGAGATGGAAGTTTAAAGTTGCATTCTGAAAATTTAGAAATCTATGTTGAAACAAAACTATACAACTACTAGCTAGTATTTTGGTGATGAGAGCCCGGCCATGGATTCAGACCATTTTGTCCGCCATGCAAATGCTTTCTCATTATTGTTTCTACAACTATGTTCCAAATTTTATAGAAAATTAGAAGTGTCTTTGTTTGTACTACAACATAATTATTTGCAGAACTTTTCGTCAATTGTAAAATTACAATTTTAACTCAGGTGATCATGTGGTACAAAATAACTAGGTGCAACACTTATTTGTTCCATCTGGTTGATTAAGGACTTGTCTATTAACCCCTGCAAAAAAGGTCTTAATCACGAAAATACAGAGCTGAACTTGGTTCCACCCGCATTCATGTGAATGTTAAATTTTAAATTTTGGGATATTAAACTTGCTCGACCATTCTACTCACATGTGTAGTTCGTGAAGTATTGACACCGTTGGTATACTGAAGAAAATACAATTGGGACCTCACTATCCGTCAAAAAGTGTGTATTAATATAGCTTTGAGTTTGTCATTTATGCCGAGAATGCCATGAATGACATTTCTTCATGAAACATCTTACGTGAGTATACCAATCGACTATGTATGTTTACAGGAAAATAGATATTTTTTTTAATTTTTTTGTATTTTTTTTTGAATTTACTATTCATAAGGGGTGCGCGTGGAACCATATTCACTGATTCCGCGTCCTTTTATTATACTTTTTGTTTGATTTCACGTTACGTTCAAAATTTTGATTAGATGTTTGTATAGGAAAATAATTAGCACTTCATTGGTTTGGCTGGATGAAACTAATACTTCAACATTGAGTAAACAACTACGAAAACAAATGGTAGCCACACGGTATGTGAAACTAGCAACTTCAAAATTGAAATTATGATAAATTATATTTATGTAGTTTGCTGTAGAGTTGATTTGTAATTCTAGTGGCACATGATAATAAAGAAAGGCCCGTGTTCTCACCCATCTTCTTGAACACCTAGAACTGCATGGACAGGATGGGTGAAGCGATGCAACATTTGTGAACGGCCTGGCACAGCAGCGTATAACACTGTGCATAAATTGATTATACGGTGTGGTGTAAAACTGTGTCAGATGAGATATGGTTGGAGTAAATGACACAGCGGCTGATCCATAGGAAGACTGACGTGCCAGATAACGAGCTTCATGATGCTCGGCCTCCAAATGGCCTTTCATGGTGCCACTATGTATGACTATACCTAGTTTAGAATACCAGTGTTTTTCCATTCATCTCTATCCATCACCAGGGATTTGGGTGAGAGTGCAAGAAACAAATGTGGGAGTCAGTGGTGCTGGCCAGGCAGGTCTTGACCGCTCTCTTCTGGTTCCTTATCCAGCTGTTGAGGTGGTAGCGACGACGATGGCGATGATGCTGTGTGACTGGTACAATTATGGTTATGGACCCGAGGGCACTGCTGTTATATGAGGCCAAGAGATGACTAGCTACAATGGATAGTAACATAGAGTAGTAACATGCCCATGTTACTACTCTATGTTACTACCTCTATAGTGGGGAGTAACATATGTGTGGTAACATTCAACACTTCATTTATTAGGCTATAGACTCATCTTGCCTTGATATGTGTGATGTTACTCATACTAGTGGTAACTAGCTATGTTACCACATGCCTCTCTTTCTTCATTTATTGCTTGCCACATCATCTATTTTATCTAGATATGTGTGATGTTACTACCTATGTTACTCCCATTGTGGGTAGTTAACAGGAACAATGAGAGATATGATTTATGACCCAAGTCTGGATCAAAATATGGATTTGATCAGAAACCCACAAACAATTCGAATAATCACAACTGGCGGCTTTGATGTAGCCGACTGCAAACAGTCAGTTTTACCTAAGAACTATCTGCAATATTCACAGTTTCGAGGACGGCTCTTTTTATGGAGTCAGCTGAATAACTTTTAAGAACGTATTATAATTTACACAATCATGTATATAAGTATATCTTTTTCTGTCATCTTGCTCCAATTATGATGAAACATTCAGTACAAGTCAAGATAGCACCCGAGGGAGAGAGAGAGAGAGAGAGAGAGTAACTAAGCACAAGTCGTGAGTTTTATTTAGTCGGTAATAGCTGGCACACCTTACACAACACAGCTAAACCCAACAACAAAGTAAACACTGGCCCGCAATGCCACAGCAGAGCAAGTGTTTCACACGATTTGGGTACACAAACATGCATACGTACATGATGGCACGAGTCCTGTATGCATGGAACATGCATGCATGCATAACCATGGTGTCCCCGCTGCATATTTACTTTGTGCTTGGGAATGATTAATTAAGCAGCAGTGGTGGTGGTGGCAGCAGCAACAGGTGCCCACAGGACGGTGTCCCTACCGACAAAGTGACAAGCTGGGGCCTCCCCAGGCCTGGTGCCCTTTGGCATCTTACTAAGGTCGAACCTTGACGTGTCGAGGTGACACACGACAAGCACTTCCATCTTCTGCCTTGGCCACCGTCGTGCTCGCTCTCCAGTGTGACCGCGTATACCCTGGTAGGGTTGATTGGCATGGCACATAAACACCGCATATGGGAAGTTCATGCCGTGGCATGTCACAGTCTCACTCGACTTAGTGGGCCTTTGTGACGCCACGACTATGTACTCCTCCTTGTCACCACACCTTCATTGGGAACTTGGGACGGGGAGAAAGCTTGGAGGTCGTGTGTACTTCCGAGCACAGATGAGACAAACTCGACCATTGATTCCACGGAGCTAATGCATGTTTTCTTCTCGCCCTTGAGAGGGCGCACACGCTCACACATATTCAGGGTCAGCCATATGTCGTTTGCCATGGTGTAAGATACTGGCACGAACATGTTCACGATGTCGGTGAAGTTCCTCATGGAAATGGGGATGGAGTCAGCGATGTCAAGCTGCAGCAAAGGAGCACCCATGGTGGGATGTAACGGATGATTGTAGATCCTGGTTTCACGGTGTCTTCCATGAACGTGAAGTCTCCATTTTTGCGTGCATTTTGGCAGGAGAAGTTCCAGGGCTATCTTTCCCGCGAAGGCGAGAGGCTGAGGCAGCAGGACAGAGCCATGATGGGCAAGAACTAGTGCAGACCACAACTCAATTTCGACCTGTCTCACCATGTGAACTAGACATGGAACGACGTATCTCTGTGCTATAGAACATTTTTTTTCTCTTCCTGGCAGCTTTTGCTTCCCCCATGAATAACTTTGACGCCCATGCTCTTTTGAGACGAACTTCATGATCCTGTCTTATCCTTTAAAAGCCCGCTGTTTGTCAACTTTGTTCTGGCGCTCTGAATAAATCATATGCGTACCATCGCTGTTAATCGCAGCACCTTTTTGTCGCGTGAGTGAATTACCCGTATGTTACGGGGTAGGTCTATCTGCAGTCGGTTTTCAAACACACCAACAAATGTCTGTGCTTCCTCCCATCCAATGCACGAGCAGTGGGGGGCTCTATCCATAAATAAATTAGTTCTTATGTTAAAACCTGACATTCCCAGTTCATATAGACAGATAAATATAAATCAAGTTGGTCAATAAAGCAGATAGGTTACGGTCATACCTAATTTACAATTTTATTAGTAAATGCACAGGTGAACATGGTTTGAGGTGCACACATGTGAATAGTAAATTTGACAAATATACTAGAAAAGTTCAAAAATTTCTAAATTTTTGGTATATCAAATTTGACTGACCATTTTACTCACATGAAGTTTCGTGAAGAAATGACACCCATGGTAGACCGTATCGTTCATCAAACAATGTTTTTAATATAGCGTCGATTTTGTTATTTTCTCCAAGAATAACATGGATGTCATATCTCCGTGAAACTTCATACACGAGTATTTGAGTCGACTATCTATGTTACCAAAAAATATTCATTTTTTCTAAAAAAAATTAATTCACTATTTATATGGAGTGCATGTGGAACCATGGGCACCAAATTCCTATCCAAAATTTACGGTTTGTATAACCAAAACATTATTTTATTTTGTCTATTTGCTTTGCATCAAGATTTGTCCCGTTTGGTTGCCTCGGTGTGTTTAAAAAAAATATTTAGTCCCTGTGGCAATGCATGAGCACATACCTAGTATCTCTACATCTCTATATCTCTATCTATCTACTACTTAAAAAGAATGTAAGATTCCCGTTTCACCCAACTTTCCACCACTCCTTCGTCCAACCTTCTCTTATTATAATCAATCAACTTAATTAACTTACCTTCTCTACAAATTTCACTTTAATTTACTTACCAAACCGCTGATCAAAATATAAGGTAACTCATGGGCAGAATTTGATGAACATTTTTTTCTCAATCACATTACTATAGGCAGGTAAATCACAGCTAACATAATAGAATATTTATATTCCGTTGCAACGCACGGACATTGTTCTAGTACTACTTAAAAAGAGCATAAGGTTCCAATTTCACCTTTCTTCCCACCACCCTTCCTCCAACCTTCCTTGTATGATAATAAATCAACTAAATTTACTTACATTCTGAACTAGTTCCACTTTAGTTTACTTACCAAACTTTGGATCATATTTACACAATCCCATTATTATAGATAGGTAAATCACAAGCCGGCGTACTAGAAGATTTATATCCCGTTGCAACGCACGGGCATTGTTCTATTACTTAAAAAGAACATAAGGTTTTCACCTGCAAAAAAAGAACGTAAGGTTACATTTGTCACTCTATTTTCGTCCAACCTCCCAACCACTGCCATTTTTCTCGGTTCCCACCCCTTCTAGCTTGCAGCAAACCAGTTTTTGGTAACCCAATAAACCATATCAATCCACGGTATATAGCAATATATTTATGAGTCATAAATAAATTATTCCTTATGGTAATTTAATCTATCTAGCGATATTAGCTACATTTCAATCGATACTAACACACAAAATATATTTATACGTGTCACATATAAAAATATTTTGCATTGTTATAAAAAATCAAAAGATATTTATTGACAATTTTAGACATAAGCGATGATTTTCTCTCAAATGCGTAATGAACTTTTGAAAATACTTGATGGAGTTTTTTAGTACGCGATGATCATTTTTATTAATACTTGTACATTGTGTTATTTTCCATAGTATATGTTTTCTTATTTTTAAAATTATTAACATTTTTATTTAAAACAAAAAATGTTTTCCATAAACAAGAACTGACTCAAAAGGCAAGGGCTCCTTTGAGGCACATTTGGCGAGCAGTTTCTATGCTATTGTGATCGACCAACTCAAAGAAAAGATCAGAACAAAGAAAAAAGGGAAGAGAAAATCGATCAAAGGTTAATGGGCCGGCCCATGGCGCGAGACAAATGCGCGTTACCTCAACAATTCAACGCGTTGAATGTAGAATAAGAGGTCCCACTAGCTAGATCCCAATTGAAGGGCACATTTGGACAAGTCGAATTAATTAATGGAATTCATCCATTGTGGACCTCACACATGACTTAATACTCACCTGGCTCCCTCCCACCCTCTAGAAAAATGAACATGCTATAGATATGCAATCTAGTTTTCTATTCTATCATCAAACATGTCAATAGACGAGACCCCCTCAAGCTCCTACCCCGATCTCTACGACTCGCAACAAGATCTTAAGATTGTCGGTAAATTAATCGTCGCCATCAATCCTTTACACAACATGCCAAATCAAGTCACTAAATTAACAAAAAAGCAAATTCAATCTTCATTCTCCAAATAGAAAGTAGGCCTTATATTTAATTTCATCGCCAAATGTAAGCCTCCGTAGCATACCCATTTGTGACCACTAGGGTTTTTGAGTAAGGGTTAGGTGCTTAGGTTTAAGGGAAATAAAACCTAATCCTTAACTGTAAACACTAGTAATTATGCTATTATAATGGGTGTTTTTCTTAGTCATCAAATGGGCTCTTTATTTAAGTGGAATGTCACTAAGATGGAACAAGTATGTCTTTGCATCAAACATGTGTCCTCCCTTAATACAATTGAACGCCTAATTTCACGTAGTGTTAAGGGTATTTAGTCCTTCCCTATCACATCCGGTGAATTCAAATTCGTACCATTATTGGGCGACTTGGAAGTCATGGGCACTTTATACAAGTTAGTTAGCATGCACAAAAATTTGAAGAGAAAGGAACCAATTTAGTTTGCTTGCCAAAAAAATCACCATAATTTAAACATAGGCCTTAGATTTAATTCAGCGGCAAATTTAGGCCTTATGTTTAACTTCATCGTCAAATGTATGGCTCATGACTATACCTAGTTTAGAATACTAGTGTTTTTTCACTCATCTCTATCCATCACCAGGGATTTGGCTGAGAGTGCAAGAAACAAATGTGGGTGGCAGTGGTGCTGGCCATGCAGGTCTTGACCGCTCTCTTCTGGTTCCTTATCCAGCTGTTGAGGTGGTAGGGGGACGATGGCGATGATGCTGAGTGAATGGTACAATTATGGTTATGGACCCGAGGGCACTGTTATATGAGGCCAAGAGATAACAGGAAGAATGAGAGATATGATTTATGACCCAAGTCAGGATCAAAATGTAGATCTGATCAGAAATCCACAAACAATTCGAATAATCACAACTGGCGGCTCTGATGTAGCCGACTACAAACAGTCAGTTTTACCTAAAACCATCTGCAATATTCACAGTTTCGAGGACGGCTCTTTTTATGGAGTCGGCTGAATAACTTTTAAGAACGTATTATAATTTACACAATCATATATAAGTATATCTTTTTCTGTCATGTTGCTCCAATTATGATGAAACGTTCAGTACAAGTCAAGATTGCACCCGAGGCAGAGAGAGTAACTAAGCACAACTCATGAGTTTTATTTAGTCGGTAATAGCTGGCACACCTTACACAACACAGACAAACCCAACAACAAAGTAAACACTGGCCCGCAATGCGATAGCAGTGCAAGTGTTTCACACGATTTAGGTACAGAAACATGCATACATACATGATGGCACGAGTCATGGATGCATGGAACATAGATGCATGCATAACCATGGCGTCCACGCTGCACAATTACTTTGTGCTTGGGAATGATTAATTAAGCAGCAGTGGTGGTGGTGGCAGCAGCAGCAGCAGGCGCCCAGAGGACGGTGTCCCTGCCGACAAAGTGACAAGCTGGGGCCTGCCCAGGCCTGGTGCCCTTTGGCATCTTACTAGGGTCAAACCCTGACGTGTCGAGGTGACACACGACAAGCACTTCCATCTTCTGCGCTTCGCCACCGTCGTGCTCGCTCTCCAGCGTCACCGCATATACCCTGGTAGGGTTCATGGCATGGCACATAAACACCGCATATGGGAAGTTCATGTCGTGGCATGTCGCAGTCTCACTCGACTCAGTGGGCCTTCATGACGCCACTACTTTGTACCTCCTCCTTGTCACCACACCTTCATTGGGCACTTGGGATGAGGAGAAAGCTTGCAGGTCGCGTGTACTCCCGAGCATCGATGAGACAAACTCGACCATTGATTCCACGGAGCCGATACATGTTTTCTTCTCGCCGTTGAGAGGGTGCACATTCTCACACATGTTCAGGGTCGACCATATGTCGTTTGCCATGGTGTAAGATACTGACGCGAACATTTTCATGATGCCGTTGAAGTTCCTCATGGAAATGGGGATGGAGTCAGCGATGTCACGCTGCAGCAAAGGAGCACCTAAGGTAGCTGATGGTAGGATGTAAGGGATGATTGTAGATCCTAGTTTCACGATGTCTTCCGTGAATGTGAAGTCTCCATGGATGTGAACGTCTCCCTCGCTCACCTTTTCTGCAAAATGTTCAACATAAAGTTACTACAAATTGAATAACTAAAAATGTGCATTAGCTGCTCCATCAAAAGTATGTCCTCTCCTTGAAAATATATATGAGACCTCAACATTTGAGTTAACCAATAACCAAGAATTTTACAAATGAAATATGTGTCATATGACATAAGAAAGGTAAACCATTGAATTCATATTTGAAATATATTTCCAATGGTACATGACTTTTACGGCACTCAACTTATATTTCGTTAGTCAGGTATACTTTATTGTTAAATTAGGCTCAAAATTCAAGAACTTACATAATTTGAAGGAGGAGTATTTATACACCAAAAAATTGGTAAGAAAACACATGGAAACATGAAATATACCTTGCAGATTGGACGCGCCCATCGTGCTAATTCCTGGAAAACCTTTGCTCCTTGTGGTCTTCTGGTCGTCGACATTCCTTTCTAGGCCGTATATATATGGAAACTTATAATTCTTGCCATTTGTTCCCATGGTTGGACCATATATGTAGGGTAACTTCACCTCACCGGTTTTTGTGGCTAGGGCGTAGATGTATGGAAACTTCAGGTCATCAGTTTTCGTGTGTGGGCCGTAGATATACGGAAACTTCTGGTCATCATTTTTCGTGTCTTGGTCGTAGATATACGGAAACTTCCGATTAGCCATTGTGAAGCTATGTGCATTCCTCAATGCAATCTCTCAGAAGGTGATCGATCTATAAATCATACCAAGGCTAAGGAGTGATGTGGCGCAATGTCTTGTCAGTTTCGAGCTGGTGTTCCCACCATCCTTCTTCAATATCATGACGCACGTCCTAGTTCATCTAGTCGACGAGATTGTCATTCTGGGGCCCGTATTTCTACACAATATGTTCCCCTTTGAGAGGTTCATGGGAGTCCTAAAGAAATATGTCCGTAACCGTGCTAGGCCAGAAGGAAGCATCTCCATGGGCCATCAAACAGAGGATGTCATTGGGTTTTGTGTTGACTTCATTCCTGGCCTTAAGAACATAGGTCTCCCTAAATCACGGTATGAGGGGAGACTGACTGGAAAAGGCACGCTAGGAGCGGACTCAATAATATGCAGGGACGGGCATTCTTGGTCTCAAGCACACTACACAGTTCTACAGAACACTACCTCGGTGACCCCGTATGTCGATGAACACAAGAACAGTCTGCAGTTGGTTGGATTACATGTGAACACATCAGGACTTTCAGCAGTTGGTTGGAAACACGTCTCAGAGGTGACACCACTATTTGTGATGAGTTGTACTCGTTGTCCAGGGGACCATCTTCGACTGTATTGACTTACAAAGGATACGAGATAAATGGGAATACATTTTACATGATCACCCAAGATCAAAAGAGCACCAACCAAAACAGCGGTGTCCGCTTTGATGTAGCAACCAAGAGGGGAAAGGACACGTATTATGGTTACATAATGGACATATGGGAACTTGACTACGGACATGATTTTAAGGTCCCTTTGTTTAAGTGCAAATGGGTCAATCTGTCAGGAGGCGGGGTACATGTAGACCCACAGTACCGAATGACAACAGTGGATCTGAACAATCTTGGGTATACTGACGAACCGTTCGTCCTAGCCAATGATGTGGCACAGGTTATCTATGTGAAGGACATGTCTACCAGACCGAGAAAAAAAAAAGATAAGGAAGCGAATACATCATACGATGAGCCAAAGCGCCACATAGTTCTTTCAGGAAAAAGGGACATTGTGGGAGTGGAGGGCAAGACAGACATGTCTGAAGATTATGAAAAGTTTCATGAAATTCCTCCCTTCAAAGTCAAGGCTGACCCAAGCATCCTGATAAACGATGAAGATTATCCATGGTTACGGCACAATAAGCAAATGACACAAGCGAAGAAAAAGTGAAGACTTTCTCCCGCAACTATTATGATTATACCATGCCAACTTTGTAACACACGAGTATGATACCATTGTCCGTTTTGTACACGAAGTGCATCTAGTTTTTGCCGTAACCCTCTCAACTTTCTTGCACATGCTATGTGGATGAAATGATGATACCATGCCAACTTTCAACCTTTTCAGAGTACATTTGAAATGCTTTTCAATTTTAGGGTCTTATAGCTCAAAATAATTAGTAAATGCATGAAAAATGGTGCATGAAAAATAACAAATAAAATAAATAACTAATTAGAAACAAAATAATATAAACTTTATTAAAATATATAAGTAGAAACAAAATAAAATAAACTTTAATAAAATTTATGAAACTAAAATTAACAAAGTATTTTCTGTTCAAAACATTATAAGAAACCTCTAGTATTATTGAAACTAAAATCATATAAAATTGATGCAACTAAAATTATCGAAGTATTTTCTGTTCAAAATCATTAAAAGCAAAAAGAATTTTCATAAATAACTTTTTTTGATAGAAACTTTAATAGCAAAAAGAATTATCATAAAGTAAAATAAATAAGTAATTAGAAACAAAATAAAATAAAATAAATAAGTATTTTGTTGTAAGTAGAAACAAAATAAAATAAATAAAGCAAAAAAGAAAACAAGAAAACCGGGAAAAAATAAAAAAATGCCACCTACTGGGCCACCACGGCCTGAATACGACTAGAAACCCATCAATGGGCCAGGATTCAGGCCCGCAGAAGGCCCAACAGGCCCACATGCATAGCAGTGCAAGATTTGGCCCGTAAGCCTGCAATGGAGACGAGCTCGAGAGGGTTGGCGCAGCAGCGCTTATAAACCACTCTCGAGCTCTCTCAACTAGCGAGGTGGGACTAAACTTTGGCCGTGACGCGGGCAGCACATGTCCTTTGGTCCCGGTTGGTTGCACCAACCGGGACTAAAGGGTGCATTGGTCCCGGTTGGTGCCACGAACCGGGACCAAAGCTCTTGGTATATAACCAACACTTGTGAAAATTTTCAATCTTCATCTCGCAGTTGCCCCTGACGACCCCTCGACGCCATCAACGCCGCCCGCCGCCCCCGCCGTCGCCGTCGCCCGCGCTCGTCGTCGCCGTCGCCCTCGCCCTCGCCGTCGCCACGCCCTCGCCCGACGGAGTCGCCGCGCGCCGTCCCTCCCTCGACGCGCGCCGCCCTGCCCCGCGCCCTCGCCGTCACCGCGCCCTCGCCCGTCGCCGTCGCCCGCGCCCGTCGTCGCCTTCGCCCGCGCCCGTCGTCGCCGTCGCCCGCGCCCTCGCCGTCGCCGCGCCCTCGCCCGACGTCGTCGCCGCGCCGTCCCTGCCACGACGCGCGCCGCCCCTGCCCCGCGCCCTCGCCGTCGCCGCGCCCTCGCCCGTCGCCGTCGCCCGCGCCCTCGCCGTCGCCGACTGTAATGATGTTTTAAATATATTTTTTAGATATATGTATTTTTTTATGTATGTTCATATATGTATGTATGTATTTTTTACATGTTTTTTGTATGTATGTATGTATTTTTTCAACTGTAATGATGTTTGAAAATTACATATATGCAAAAGTTAGATTTTTAGAAAGGAATTTGAATAGGTTTTTAGCAAGGAATTTGAATCTGGTTCAAATTTCATTTGAATGAAATTTAAAAATTTTGAACTATGGATCAGAAGGTTTTTGGTGAAATGGAGTGTGGGTACTGTCATGAAGTTGGAGTAATTTTTGTGGTTGTAAAAGAGTTAGGAAAAGTTTTATATATGCAAAAGTTACATTTTTAGAAAAGTTTTATGTATCTAGCTAGGAAAGGAAGAAGAAGAAAAAGAAGGAGAGGAAAAACGAAAATAAGAAGAGGAAGAAAGGAGAAGAAGAGGAGAGGAAGAAGAGGAGAAATAAATAAGAGGAGGAAAAAGGAAGAAAAAGAAGAGGAGAAGAAGAAAGGAATAGAGGAGAAGAAGAAAAAATAGATATCTATTTTTTCTTCTTCTCCTCTATGCCTTTCTTCTTTTTCTTATTTTTTTCTTCGATCTTCTCCTCTATTCCTTTCTTCTTCTCCTCTTTTTATTTCTTCTTCGTCTTCTTATTTTTTATCGGGTATGTCGTTGTCGATATACCCCCTCCCCGATAACATTATTTTCCCATGTATGTATGTCGTCGTTGTCGATATATATAACTCCCTCCCAGATAACTTCGACATGATGGACGGTCGATATTTATACCCCCTCTCGACCATGATAACTTATACCACGGGAGCACCCCCCGGCCCTCTCGCTCGACCAAAACTCTCGAGGACACCCAAACCCTAGAAAAAAAGATGTTGGTCTCCTACCCACTCCCGCCGCGCCCTTACCCTTGAAGCGTTGCCGAGGCCACCCCAAACCCGGAATAAGCTAGGTCTACGTTTGCACTAATATATCCACCTGCTGTCATGTTTGTGTAATAATTGCCATGTTGTAATATTTGCAGAAACAATGGAGCACGGACGAGACGAGCAAGCGGAAGAGGTGTTGGGGGACATAATCTTAGCCGGAGGTGATATCTTGTCGTATCTTAACGACAATGATGGTCTGGAAGAACAGGGTGAAGAAGCAGGCTACGGTGATCGAAGAGTGGAGGAGGACAGACATGATTATGATGGCTCTGGTGACCCAATGCTGGTGCAAGAAGGAGCCCGTGGTGACGGCTCCGGTGACCGAACAGAGTCCGTTCAGGTAAATATATTAGTTAAGCCTGTGCTGACTAGCTAATTGATGCATTCATTGTTTTGGTATGTACACATATTAATTAACACTCGTCTTTCTTCTTTTTTTAGCCCTCCGGATCGAGCACAACTTCGGTAAAGAGACGAGGCCCGAAGAGAAAGTTGCGCTCAGATGAAGGTTTGAGATCACAGCAATCGCGCGCGACGGCCAGCCGATTGAACCCATCAGGACAAAGGATGCATTTGCTGCTCACTGCGGGGTTCTAGTTAGGGACAAGATCCTGATCAGCATCCAAAAATGGTATAAGCCTAAGAAGGAAGACCCTGAGGTGTCTTATGTCAATGGTATGCAGAAAGATGATCTTTAGACTGAGCTGAAGGCAAATTTCACCCTACCGCCAGAGGAGGATCCGGAGAATCCAGTTAAAGAGCAATTAATCAAGTCTCATGCTCTTAAGAAGATGGCAGACCTATTCAGGAGGTGGAAGAATGAGCTAAAAACGTTTGTCGACAAAGAAGAGACACCAGAATTCATCGGCCGGTATGAGAAGATCAGAGATCACTGGCCCGCATTTGTGGCCCACAAGACATCGGAAAAGAGTAAGAAGATGTCAGCGACAAACAAGAAGAATGCTGCGAAGAAGAAGCTTCACCATCGCACGGGGTCAGGTGGCTACCTCAAAGCCCGGCCTAAGTGGGCCAAGGCTGAGAATGATCTGATTGATAAAGGGATCGAACCATAGACAATGAACTGGCCAGACCGTTGCCGGACTTGGTTCTTCGGGGCTGGCGGAAAATTGGACCCTGTATCAGGGAGGTGCATTTGGACGAACGAGCTTTTGAGAATACCAGTCAAGAGGCTTCAGCAGTATATCGATGCAGCGCAGGAAGGGACGTTCGTTCCAGACAAAGAGAACGACGAGCTCACAATGGCCTTCGGGAATCCTGAGCACCCTGGACGGACACGAGGCACGCCAAGCTCCGTTCCGTGGAAGGCAGGTTTTCTGGACGCAGACGGTTACAAAAGCCAGGAGGGGAGGAAAAAAGTGGAGCAGACCCAAATTTAGAAGCTGCACGAAAGGGTTCAAGTGCTAGAGGAACGAGACGGCAATCGACATGCCGAAACTACCCCCGAAGCTGCCCCGCCATCTCAGCGGAGAAGCAGCGTGGCTTCCACCGAGCTGCTTCAGCCCGAGCATGTCTTGACGGCTCCTGCTAGCTACCCCGTGGATGCTATCACGGAGTCTCAACATTGCCATCTTATGACGCAGTGGCAGAACTTCAAAGTCAAGGCGGCTGTTGGCTCTGTTTTACCTCCTGAACCCGACGCAACCTACCACTGCCGGCCGATTCCAATAGGATATGCTAGGGTGATGGTGGATGAAATAACGGAGGGATTTGAGGACCTCCGGCTTGACCACCCTACCGGTGAAGGGGAGACTCGGCTGGGTTCTGCTCTGAAGACTCCATGCCTATGGCGGAAGGAGCTCATCAACCTTCCGAACTGGACGCCTCCAGCGAGTAAGGGCACTCCGCCTCCTCCTCCGCCTCCTCCTCCGGCAAGTGATCAGGGCACTCAGCCTCCTTCTCCGGCGCGTGGCGGCACTCCGCCTCCTCCTCCGCCTCCTGCTCCGGCGAGTGATCATGGCACTCAGCCTCCTTCTCCGGCGCGTGGCGGCACTCCGCCTCCTTCTCCGCCTGCGCCGGCGTGCCAGAGCAGCCAGCCTCCTCCTTCTCCGCCTCGTCAGCAAGGGCGGAAGAGACCCGCCGCCGCTCCGGCTGCTCCGGCACGTCGTAGTCCTTCTCCTCCGCCTCGTAAGCAAGGAAAGAAGACACCCGCAGCCGCTCTGTCTGCTCTGCCGGCGTCTAGCAGTACAGCCAGAGGCGGGAGGCAATACAGAGTCGGTCCTTCTCTGAAGACTCCAGAGAAGTTACCATACGAGAGGACCGAGGAGGAAACCACGAAGATCGTGCAAGCCGAAGTGACGAACTTCTTTGAAGGGGTGAAAGCAAATAAACATCCACTCCGGAGGAGAAGGTAGATCCGGTGAAAGCGAAGCGCACTCTGGCTGCCCTGACAAAACCACCAAAGTCTCCGCCGAGAGGCAACTTTGAGCGCATTATTGCAAAGACATTTGCCGGAGCGAAGCGGTCGGGAAGTACTGTCAGTGATCAAAGGTTAAAAGAACGACGAGCTGGGAAAAAAATTGCCCAGCTCAGTGAACAAGCGAACCAATTGTGCCCCCCGCTCAAGGTGTCTAGCGACATCATGGCTAATGATCCGAGGATGGTGATCGGTTATAGCAATCTTGGAGATTACCTCCCCCACGATGTACATTATGATATCTTGGAGGTGGACGAACACAAATACCATTACGGGAAGCCTCTCGTCAAAGATGAAAGATCTCTAACAACGATGATGCGAAGATTACATGATTGGTACATGAAAACCTGCAGAGAGTCTAGGGGGACGAATACTTTGACGCTGAGAGTTAAACCGGAGCATGACCTCGTTGGAATTGAACTGTTGAATGTTCCATTTGAGGAGTTCTTCCAGTTTTTCAATCAAAAGGCCCTCGATAAATCAACGATCACTTGCTACTGTCTGTAAGTAGTAATACTTCTGTGATTAAGTCTCTCTATATAGGTCAGCTCTTTCATTGCATGTATTTATAATTATCCTCACTATATTATGCAGATTGAAGATCGCCGAATTGAAGAAAAGACAAATCGGTGATATTGGGTTCATTAACACAAATCTCATAGATGCAACTGAGGTTAAATATCATGCCGAAAATACCGAGGCCAACTTGCTACGATCGTTGGTAATAAATGAAAGCAAAGATATAATACTCTTTCCTTACAACTTCAAGTGAGTGTTACTGTCCTTTGCATATTCGGTTTCCCTTATTAGTACAGGTTATAGTAATGTAATTGATGACTTATGCATGCGTGCGCAGCTTCCACTATATTCTCCTAGAGATTAAGCTTGAGCAGGGAGTAGTAACCGTCTTAGACTCGAGACGAAAAAATCTCCAGGACTATGCGGACATGACTCAAATGCTCGAGAAGTAAGTTAAATCGATCATTATCCACCATATCAGCAACTTTGTTCATTTCCTGATATCAAGTAATTGTTTTCTTTGTCTGGCAGGGTTTGGAGAAAATTCACCAAAAAAGCTCCGGGACTGCCGAAGAAGCTGCAATTTAAACACCCGAAAGTAAGTACTATAGTAGCATGTTCCGCGCATCTGCTAGTGATTCAAGCGCTAGTTTCATCAATACCATTTAGCATGATTGCTTATCAGTTTGATTGACCTCTATTTCTTGTAAAGTGGTTGTGGCAGGAACCCGGGAATAATTACTGTGGATACTACGTTTGCGAGTCCATCCGCTACACGACCTGTGAGCGGGGCTACTCTGACGAACAATATGAAGTGCGTAAGCAATAATATTCACAATTTTATTTTATTACCATCATTTGTGTTGAGTTTCATTTATTCATATATATATGTATTGACCCCCTTCTTCAAATTAGATCTTTCGGATGCGGGATGAACTCCTGGCACCAGATCGTATGCGAGCAATTCAAGAGGAATTGGCGGCATTCTTCCTTGACCACGTGATCGCTGAAAATGGAGAATACTATGTGGACCCTGTGTTCTTACAATTTAATTAGGAGATTATATTGTAAGAGATAATTATTGTATATATGTAGCCGGTAGTGTCGGATAGATATACGAGAACTTGTTGTTCGACCAATCTCTCAGAGAAGGAGAGGTGGTCGATATCACTTCTCTCTGTATGCATATGTTCATGACGATCTTCCGTTTCCTTCATTTGCTTACTAGCTAGCGTGTCTAGTCCTCTCCATACGTATATAGTACGTAGCGTCGACCAAGCACGGAGATAAGAGATGACACTTCTCTCTATTAATTAGCTAGTTAACACAATATATGAAACACCTAAATTAACCCCCCAAAACCCCCAACCCCCCCCCCCCCCTTTCAAAAAAACAAAAACCCCAGCCCCTGAAATGCTGACGCGTGGATGCCTATTGGTCCCGATTAGTGCCACCAACCGGGACCAAAGGCCCTCCTGCCTGGGCTCACCGCACCGGCCACGTGGAGGCCCATCTGTCCCGGTTCGCGTAAGAACCGGGACTAAAGGGTTAGGGCATTAGTAACGACCCGTTAGTCCCGGTTCAAAACCGGGACAAAAGGCCCTTACCAACCGGGACAATAGGCCCTTTTTCTACTAGTGTCACCACCCCTATTGCTCCAACTACCAGCTCTTTGCAACAGCGGCATCATCGTCTTGGCCATTGATGCGGTTCTCGTCTCTCATCTTTGGTTCATCGTGGTGTTCTGGGGTCTGTCTCCGGTAACGCTTCATTGGATTGTCTGGGTTGCAGGCTTGGTAAGCATATTCAACTACCCTATCCTCATAGTGAGTCAGTGTCCGAGCGCCCCTTTGACCTCATTCACTCTGATGTTTGGGGTCCGGCTCCCTTCGCTTCAAAAGGGGGTCTTCACTACTACATTATCTTTATAGATGATTTTTCCCGGTACACTTGGATCTACTTTATGTCTTCTCGTAGTGAGGTCTTGTCTATATACAAAAAATTTGCTGCCATGATTCATACCCAGTTTTCCACTCCTATTCGTGTTTTTCGTGCAGATTCAGCTGGTGAGTATATCTCCCATGCACTGTGAGGATTCCTTCCTTAGCAGGGTACTCTTGCCCAGTTCTCTTGTCCTGGTGCTCATGCTCAGAATGGTGTGGCTGAGCGCGAGCATCGTCACCTTCTTGAGACGGCGCGTGCGATGATGATCGCTGCCTCTCTTCCGCCTCACTTCTGGGCTGAGGCTGTTACTACTTCCACCTATCTCATCAACATTCAGCCATCTGCTGCTCTACAGGGTGGTATTCCTCTTGAGCGTCTTTCTGGTCATTCTCCTGATTATTCGGCGCGTCGTTTGTTTGGTTGTGTTTGCTATGTTTTACTTGCTCCTCGTGAACGCACCAAACTGACTGCTCAGTCTGTTGAGTGTGTCTTTCTCAGATACAGTGATGAGCATAAGGGCTATCGGTGTTGGGATCCTGTCGGTCGCCGGATGCGTATTTCCAGGGATGTCACCTTTGATGAGTCTCATCCCTTCTACCTACGTCCATCCTCCTCGGCATTTTCCATGGAGGACATCTCTTTTCTTACGTTTCCGGATACACCTCCCTCTGTGCCCAATATTCCTACTCCCCGTCCCGCTGTTGCAGATCCGACATCGTCTTCTCCTATGGTTTCTTCTCCTCCCTCATCGCATGACTCTCCACCTTCATCACCGATACCTTCCTCTTCTCCACCTTCATCACCGATACCTTCCTCTTCTTCACCTTCATCACTGATACATTCCCCATCTCCATCTCTAGTGATTCCACCTCTCCCCTCCTTTCCTTTCCATTACACTCGTCGTCGACGTGTTGTGGATGAGTCTACTGATGTGCCCACTACTTCTGGTGTGTCGTCTTCCTCCTCTCAACCGACTTATGGTCTTCGTTCTCGGCCTTGTCCGCCCCCCGACTGATATTCTCCTTCTCGCTATGGTCTTTCGACCATTGTTGAGCCAACTTCTTATCGAGATGCTCTTATCCATCCTGAATGGCAGTTTGCCATGGCAGAGGAGATTGCTGCCCTTGAGCGTAACGACACGTGGGATCTAGTTTCTCTTCCTCCCCATGTTCGTCCCATCACTTGTAAGTGAGTCTATAAGATGAAAACCCGCTTTGATGGTTCTCTTGAGCGTTATAAAGCTCGCCTCGTAGCTCGTGGCATGGTTTGCCGCCTTCGTCGCTCTCTTTATGGCCTTAAGCAAGCCCCCCACGCTTGGTCTAAGTGTTTTGCCTCTGTGGTCACTGCAGCTGGTTTTTCGCCAAGTGCTCATGATCCAGTGCTGTTTGTCCACCTTTCTTCTCGTGGTCGTACTCTTCTTCTTCTATATGTTGATGACATGATCATCACTGGTGATGATTATGAGTACATTGCCTTTGTCAAGGCCCGTCTCAGTGAGCAGTTTCTTATGTCTGATCTTGGTCCTCTTCGTTACTTTCTTGGGATTGAGGTTTCCTCCACCTCTGATGGCTTTTTTATTTCCCAAGAAAAGTATATCCAGGATCTTCTTACTCGTGCGGCTCTTAGTGACGAGCGCACTGTTGAGACTCCTATGGAGCTCATTGTTAACCTTCGTGCTTCTGATGGTGAGCTCCTGTCTGATCCGACGCGTTATTGTCATCTTGTTGGGAGCCTTGTCTATCTTGCTGTTACTCGTCAAGATATCTCCTATCCTGTCCATATTCTGAGTCAGTTTGTTTCCGCTCCCACTACAGTTCACTATAGTCACCTTCTTCGTGTTCTACGATATCTTCGTGGCACGATCTCCCATCGTCTGTTTTTTTCCCCCGTTCCATCTCGCTACAGCTCCAGGCCTATTAGGATGCTACGTGGGCTAGTGATCCTTCGGATCGCCATTCACTTCCTGCTTACTGTGTTTTTCTTGGTGGTTCTCTCATTGCCTGGAAGACAAAGAAACAGACTGCAATGTCCCGTTCGTGTGCAGAGGCCGAGTTGAGAGCTATGGCTCTTCTGACGGCAGAGGCGACTTGGCTACGATGGTTACTGGAGGATTTTGGTGTTTCTGTTACTACACCTACCACCCTCTTGTCCGACAGTACAAGCACTATCAGTATTGCACGCGACCCCGTGAAGCATGAGCTTACCAAGCATATTGGCGTTGATGCTTTTTACGTGCGTGCTACTGTGCAGGATCATGTTGTTTCTCTTCAGTATGTGTGTTCCGAGTTACAGTTAGCGGACTTCTTCACGAAGGCCCAGACTAGAGCGCAACATAGATTTCACCTCTCCAAACTCAGTGTTGTAGATCCACCATGAGTTTGAGGGGGGGGGGGGGGGGTGGTGTTAGAGTTATATTGGTGATGGCCTTTGGCCTTTTGTATTCTAGCCTTTTGGCATCCTCTTGTACATATATATGATGGCTTTGGCCTCCTAGTAATACAAGTTGCATAATCATAACAAGGGAAAATTCCCGGAACCCGGAATTATGATCCTTGGACATAGCTGCTCTATAGACCCATCTGGTGGCCCCTCAATGTGACGTAGCTTAATCTCATATAGCGTTGGCCATAATTTTCCGGTCACTGCAAGTGCCGAAAGGGTTCATCATGGTTCCCAGATTTTTGAATCTAAGAGGCTTGGCAACAAACAGAGAAATGCGAGCACTAGAACTCACCGAACAATCTGTGGTTGTCTTCATCCCAAGCTATACCATTTAGAACGTCATGAGCCTGGATTATGAAACAGATCGGTGTCATGTAACCATCACTATGAGATTTGGATAACAAGATCTTGTGTGCGTTCATGCAAATTGAACAAAATGTAACTCACTCCAACAAGTATGATAAAAAAAGGAGATCACAGAATGAGGAAACATCCAAGCACAATATTAACAAGTAAACGATAAACCACTTACCATATTACCTGAATTCGGTGAGTGATGCCTGCATGAACCACATCAATAGTTATTTCAGAAACAGCTACTACAAAAATAGAAATATGTATGAATAGTCTCAACTGATGGTAATATAAATAGAAAAACATAAGCTATTTATGTGCAACATACCTCAGCTCATGAAGAAAAACCCAGCCCACCACTATGCCACTATCAGGGGAAATTATAGCGATGCAATCTGTCTACATGTAATAGTTTGGAATACTCAGAATTGCAGCACAGTATTACAACAAATTGGCAGGGCTGCTGACGACTTATGGGAAATGGAACCAATAACCAGTTGAAGTGGCAAGCTAATACTCGTATTTGTCATTGCTCTAATCAATTTTCACTTTCACTCCACAGTTGACTAGAAAAAAAATGTCTTGCATTAAATCCGAGCCAATTTATTTTTGCCAAAGAAAAATTGGCCAATTTTCATTTCTACCAATGGCCTATTTTGCAGTACCAATCACCAATCCCCAAAAGGGCGACACACAAGGAAAATCGTTAAATCTTAGTAAATATTGAGGCATGCTACTTCATCATATTTTGTGAACACTTTATCCACATTTTGTCTGGATCAAGCATTTACGGATGACACAACGGAATGTTGTGGCAACAATATTCTAATGGAAAATGTTCTGGCCCTCCAGCCCTTGATGAACATATTAGTTAATAAAAAAAAAATTGGTACTCTAGAATGACTATTCAGCATTTCGAGGAAGGAGGAAGAAGACAACTAACCTTGAAGGCATTTGCCCATACTTCACCGTTTATGTATTCAAGTTCATTAAGATACCTAACGTCATTATCTTGATATTTCACAGGCACCATCCTCATGACTACATCCCAGGAAATGCCGAATATAAGAGACGGAAGTCTGAAAGCTAGAAGAACCTCAAGCACAATGAATGATTACCCTGATGAGATTCTGGATCTATCTGGTACAAAGTTGAGGTACCATCACTGCCGAAAACAACCTTCCCATCTGTAGCTAGCCCCCACCCGTCACGCATTTTGTGGGAAAAACTACCACACTTCACAAGACAACATATTAACTAGACACCCAATACATTAGTAAAAAATGACCGTAAATGAGCAGGAAATAAAAGGAGTGCCCTATGTTTGGTACAGTTAATTGCCTCAGTCACTGTTCAAATATACGTAGGGCTGATAGCAAATGCATATTTCACCAAATGAGCACCCCCCCCCCCCCCCCCCCCCCCCGCCCCCCGCCCCCACACACAGACAATTCATATCCAAAATATGTGTGAGCTTAAGATCACTGGCTGGGAGTTCACAACAGAAACAGTAAAGCATCATCTGTTACTATATCAAGCAGAGAACAGGGGCAGGAACATACTTTACTAAAGTTGTGTCGATCGTACGTAAATCCAACATTCGTCAACCAAGTAAGTTGAAACAATCTACAGACGGAAGTAAAAAAATAGATGAGATAAGGCCGTACATGACAGAATATAAGCAAATAACTACCTATATTCAAGATAGCAATTGTTGTGCAAAGACTCTGAAACAAAATTGAGGTTAATCTAGCAACCTATCGCCGAGAAGTGTTAGACCTTCTCCAAACATTTTCTCGTCCATTTGGTGCAGAACTAAAACCTGAGAAATGGCAAAGTGATAAGCAAAAAGTTCTGTTGTACTCCCTCCGTCACAAAACAAGTGTCGCTGGTTTAGTACAACTTTGTAGTAACTCAGCCACACTTATTTTGGCACAGAGGGAGTAGTTCAGTGTAGAATGAATAGCAGAGGTCGGATATGTGGCAAAAAAATTAGACTATGCTAAGATAAATATGATAAGAGAAGTATTTATCGTACCTTTCCTGTTTGAAGATCAACCTTTCGCACGGATGACTGTTGAACAACCAAGAGGGAGATACATATTTAGTGATTTTAGAGACTCAGTTAATGATACAAGAAAAAGAAACACACAACATGCTGCATAAAAGGATTATGCATCGATCATGTATAGGTTCTTACATAACTCGGAGTAGTTGCTAGGTGGGAGTTATCAAAACCAACAGCAGTCAACTAAAAGTACAACTAACTGACTGCCACTGTCATTTTAATCAAACCAAGAGAGCTTCAGACCGCATACTGACTATGAAACTAATCTGCTAGTGGTATAGAAACATCGTCGCTGGAGGGATTGATCTAGGGAAAGATTACATGGAGGAAAGATATGAAGTCAGCAAGAAGGGAAACATTTACCCTGCCAAAAAGGCCAGTGGACTCGAAAAGAGTGTCATTTCCTCCATACAAGAGGCCCTGCAATGCAAACACAATATGGAGATTAGATCCTCATTTCTTCCAACCTATATCATATATAAAACTAACTAATACATTATTTGTAGTAACATGCCAGTCAATTTGCACGGTTTCTTTGCATTGAACGTCAGGCTTAATAACACAAATAAATAAACTTCAGGCCTAATAATCACTGAGAGACATACTACTATTAGTATACTTACTAGTACTAAACTAGTACAGTAAGTACGTACTAGTAATCACACAAGTGGCTAGGAAGTAATTCCACATGGGAGGCCATGGGATGGGAATAGGATCAATGGCAAAGAAGCGTAAGTACCTCTGTGAAGGCCTCCGGATCGTGAGGGTACTCGCGCATCAGGTCGAACGAGTAGAACCTGGTGGCGAGCGTAGCAGTTGGTGGGAGCCCGAGGAGGGTGAGGAGCATGGCGGGGATAATGAAGATAAGTACCGAGTGTCGGACGAGGAGCGGCGGCATGCTGGCAGCGTCGGGGAAAAACGATGTGACTCAAAGCGTCGTCGGCAGCGGATATGCATGTTAGTATCTATATGTATCTATTCATATCTATATCTATATCTATCTATCTATCTATCTATCTATCTATCTATCTATAATTATATTTATACTAATTATGCACTACTAATAAAAAAATAGAAACCATATTTTGTGGGTCCGAATTATATGGTTCAGATATAATCTTTTCCCCCTTACGGATAGTGAAAGCGCAGGTTTACTCTCACGCCGGGGGGGGGGGGGGGGGGGGGATGAGAGATTTTTAAAAATTCGTCAAACTCTGATGAATTTGACGAAAATTAGAGTGACGAAATAGCAAGAGAAGCGAAACTAAGTCATCAGACAAACATAAGGCATGCACACATGATAAATACAAATGATGAACATGCAATCATACAGTCATTCAAGCACGAGGAAGATGAACTGAAGAATTAGATTACAACAAGATGAAAATATTCAGTTCAAGTTCTTCACCAGGATAGATCACAAATTCTTACGCAACGGAATAACGTAAAGGTAAGGGTTGATGAATTTGAAATCAGGTAGGCTTGATTAAGACACATCGATTTGGTAGACCAGTTCCAGTTGCTGGATCAACTGTACATCTGGTTGAGAGAGCTGAGCATGAGCTCTCAAGACACTTAGTCATCACCGTATTCCTCTTGAGCCAAGGTCACTTAGACTTCGCCTAATCATTCATGGTAAGTCTTCAAGGTAGACTTCTAAAACATTAACAGACTTATTCACCAGCACACCACAATTACTCTTGGGTGCTCATAACTTAACATCTAACTGTCTGGAAGAATGATAGTCTTCAAAGGTAACAAGCGTCGATCACACAGATCAATCTCTTTAGTGATGGTCAATCACTTTGGCTCTGGTTGGGGTTTTCCACACTTAGGATTCTCTCAAAGTCGTGGGAGGATGGTTTGCTCTCAAATGACAAGTGTCAAGTTCTCTCGGAGCAGCTAACCGACTGGTGGTTGTGGGGGGCGGCTATTTATAGCCAGGAGGCAACCCAACATTAATTGTCATAAATGCCCTTTGGACATGACCATTGACAGGTTAAGGATCCACTCGTCAGCTGGCATGCGGCCCAGCAACGGTCGGAAATTTTAGCTCTCAATTTTGTTGGGGCACTCAGTTTCCTCACGATAGGCATATCGCACTGGCGAAATCCTAACTATGAAAATGTGACTTGTGTAAGTATATGTTTGAGCATCACTATGAAAATGTGAAATATGTTCTACCTAGACCCCTCTTTAATAGTACGGTTTTTTTATGACTGAAATAATAAGAGAAACTATGAAAAAAATGTCTTAAAGCTTCAAAGTCTTCACATCAATTTCTTCAGAGGTCGTACCAATTTTTTCACTTGAAGAAATACATTTTTAGGGGTCGTCTTTCCTGGGTTAAATCAAATCTTTAGGGACAATAATTCCTGTGTACACTCGCAAACACATTAGTCCCTTAACCTATTTGTTTTCAATACTGCAAAACTACTAAGGGGCATTACAATCACCTCCTTTTTGGTGATTGATGAAAAATTGGTTAAGTTTTCAACGGGAGTAAATAATGAAAGTGTAAGAACAGAGTATGAAGAAATTGGCTACATGATATTGAGGAACTCCCCCTCAAGATGTGCATATGATACTTGTGCAGAAAAGGCTAGCTATGGCGTGTAATAAATGGCCTTGCTGGCGTGGACACACCACACCACCAATATGGCGCCATTGTTAAATAATAGTGATGGCATTGGTGCCCACGTCAGCAGTATTATACGTGTTGCTGGCGTGCCACGTGTACAATGCCATCATTGTAATCGCTCACCTAGGGACACAATGTATTTTGCATGCCACCAACATTGCGTGCAGGAAAAAAATATTTTTCCACTCCATCCAACATTTAGAATTTCACACTAAAACTAAGCACGCATAGAACATTACACAATAGAACAATACCAATTAATAGAAAATTACGAGTTAATAAGTGACAATCTCACAAATAGTGGTAGATCACTAATAAAATGACAATCATCGTCTCTTGACAAACACGAGCTAAAACAATAGTAAATAGCGCTAATAAGCAGTTTATTTAGCATCGATGGCCCCGCCACACACATACTTGTAAATGAGTTCGATGACCAAGTCATGGCGCCGGGTGTTCCTGATAGTGACTAATATGGCCTGTCCAACCCGGAGATTCTTGCCAGCAAGGAAGTTGTTCCACCCCACGGTGCTCAAATCAGTGCGACCGTCCGTGTCGACTGCGTAAGCATAGGTGGTGATGGAACCCCTGTTGGTAAGGCATAGTCTGGCAATGCCTGCTTCATCCAGCTCAATGCCATAACTCTCACATAACCTCTTAGGTAATTTTGAAAAACAATATGATAAATGAGCATATGATGCATCACATTACTACACTAAGCATATCACAACAGTACTACACTAAGCATATCACAACAGTACTACACACTAAGCATATGATGCATCACATTACTACACTAAACATATCATCAAATTCTACACCTACACTAAGCATATCACATTACTACACTAAGAATATCATCACATTACTACACAATAAGACTATTCATCACCTTGGGTGCAGAATAATTTATTCTTCACCCGAGGTAATCTTACGATCGTTTCATAAATAAATTACATTTGGATTACAAAGAGTTAAACTCATATTGAATCATTACATAAAATTTGGCATAATAAAACAAAAATATAGGTCATAACACAAGGAAAATTGTATTTTATGTGTATTTTACACTATGTATTTACGTATGTAATTTTATGTAACATAACATATTTCTTACGACAATTGTATATTTTTTTACAGTCTCTTGTATGTATGAAATAAGACAAAATTTACGGAACTTAAAATTATGGTGCATTGATGTTAAAATAGAAGGGGTGAAGAATAGCTCCTTGCGCCGCCCGGCCACCCACCGCTCATCCGCCTCCTTTCCCCTCGCCGCCTCCCGCCTCCACTATTTCCTTTCTCGCTGACCTCGGCCCAATGTGGCGGCCCCCATGGCCAGATCCCGCCCCATCCAGACCAAGTCGGTCCACTTCCCCGCCTGGACCGTCAAGGCCATCGCCGGCGTGTGATCCAGCAGGCAGGGCAACACTCGGAGGTGTGGCGGTGGCCCAACACCGATCGGGGCGGGGGGGTGCCTCCTCCGCCTGGCCTCCTTCCCACCGCCGGCAGCACGAGGCTCTGCCCCCACATGCGTGCAGTTTAGTTCTCCCAGAGATGTAGTCTGCCGTCATGCTGTGTTATAGCTCCACATCATTGCGTGTGTGGTGCACCATCGTTGCTGCCGCAGCTCGGTAGCTCGTCCCTATGCATTTCGGCCCACTAGGTCGACGACTTCCCCGCGACTGCAACTTTGCACACGAGCGTGCAATTTTGCCCATGGGGGAGTGCAGCTCGACCAACGGGGGTGTGCAGTTCAGCCCATGTTGTTCCGTCGAATTCGCACGTGCACGGGTAGTTCCCCTGGACTATGCAAACATCGTCGATTTTATGAGGGGTTCACTATGAATGTTGGAGAGGTTCGCTCCTCTGTGGGGGTCCTTTTTTCAGTTTCAGGTAGTTCGCTTTGTGAGCTCTTCTAACACTTTTTTGTTTTTCTTTAAATCTGGTCCAGTACAATTCGTTTGGTATGTTGGAGAGGTTCATTATAAAGAAGAAAAAAAAGGTTGATGCAGCCCACTTCGAGGAGTTCTATGGTCCACTTCAGTCAAATGTATTTTTTGGTTGGAAAAATGTAGTCCGTTCAGGCACTGCTTGTTGTTTGTGTGCCTCGTGTGTGAAGTTCTTTTTTGTTTGTACTTTTAAGGGTTGTTTTTTTGATGAAATCATAATGTACAAAAAATTATGCAGTCCACTTGCTCAGTCCATATGGTCCAGTCGACCGGTCTACACGCTGAAAGAATAATAAGTATAAAAAGGCCAAAAAAACTTATGTGGTTCACTTTGGGTAGTGTCATGATTCACTTTCAGTAGTGTTGCGGTACACATAGGCGGTCTACGCCCAATGTGAAAGTGCAAAATGTTAGGGAAACGACAAAAATAAAGAATGTGGTTCACTTTTCAATCGTGTTGCGGTTCACTTGCCCTTGTCTCTACGTTTCACTCGCGTCCACAAAAAAAGTTAGAAAAAAAGACAAAAGAAATCATAAAAAAGTTAAAAAAAAGTTAAAAAAAATCAAAGAAACCATGAAGTTCATGCGACTGTCTGATGCAGTGTGATTTTCAGTCTAAAAGCAGTGTGTTCTTTTGTCTGGTGCAGTTCCCTCGTTGATTTCGGTGTCGCGAAAAACAGAGTGTTCGTATTTCGGTAAATTCAAAATTGCTCATAAACCGTAAAGAATTAGAGAGCATGTTCTACATAAAAAAGTTGTGCCTCGTTGATATCTTTCCAACGTCGTATAATTTGAATCATTCCGATCAGCGGTTTGTAAAAATTTCGGGAAAAACGGCCGCTGCCTCTCATCGTCAGCCGCATAATTTTTAAAATTAACTAAAAACCGTAAGGGATCTCAAAAACATTTCAACATATGAAAGTTGCGCCTCGTCCGTAGCTTTCCAACGGCGTATCATATGCCTCGTTTCGACAAGCGGTTCAAAAACTCGAGCGAAAACAGTATCGAAAATTGCAAAAAATTGGAAAAAAATACAATTCCACGATTTAGTAAATTTAAAACTGCTCTTAAACCGTAACGAATTAGAAAAAATATGAAAAAGTTGCGCCTGGACGTTATCTTTACAACGGTGTATCATTTGCTTCATTCCGACACGCGGTTTAGAAAAAACGCGAAAAACGCTCGGTGCCACTCGTCGTGAGTCGCACCGTTCAACATGACAAAGTTGCGCCTAATCCATAGCTTTTCAACCGTATATTACACGCCTCGTTCCGATAAACTTAAAAAACTAGAGTGAAAAAGGTGCCGAAAAAACACAGCGTGTAATTTTTTGGCGACCGGAAGTTCACTCGCCTGAGTAGTGTAACACACTTGGTTCAAACAATGACGCGCAATTGCGTTGAGCGTGCAGTGCGGAAGTGTTATCAGAATAGTTATTCTGCTAATATTAGCAGAATAGACCGGCTGTATCATCAAATTACTAGCTACACTAAGCATATCATCACATTACTAGCTACACTAAGCATATTATCAAATCCTACATTAAGCATGTATCATTGCATAACTATAGTAAGCATATCATCAAATACTATACTAAGCATATATCATCACATTACTACACTAAATGTATCATCAAATTCTACACTAAGCATTTATCATCACATTACACTAAGCATATCAAATTACTACACTAAGTATCATACCATGTCATGGCGGTTAATATTCGTCCTTGTTAGGCTGGCCGACAAAGTGACAAGCTGGGGCCTGCCCAGGCCTGGTGCCCTTTGGCATCTTACTAGGGTCAAACCCTGACGTGTCGAGGTGACACACGACAAGCACTTCCATCTTCTGCGCTTCGCCACCGTCGTGCTCGCTCTCCAGCGTCACCGCATATACCCTGGTAGGGTTCATGGCATGGCACATAAACACCGCATATGGGAAGTTCATGCCGTGGCATGTCGCAGTCTCACTCGACTCAGTGGGCCTTCATGACGCCACTACTTTGTACCTCCTCCTTGTCACCACACCTTCATTGGGCACTTGGGATGAGGAGAAAGCTTGTAGGTCGCGTGTACTCCCGAGCATCGATGAGACAAACTCGACCATTGATTCCACGGAGCCGATACATGTTTTCTTCTCGCCGTTGAGAGGGTGCACATTCTCACACATGTTCAGGGTCGACCATATGTCGTTTGCCATGGTGTAAGATACTGACGCGAACATTTTCATGATGCCATTGAAGTTCCTCATGGAAATGGGGATGGAGTCAGCGATGTCACGCTGCAGCAAAGGAGCACCTAAGGTAGCTGATGGTAGGATGTAAGGGATGATTGTAGATCCTAGTTTCACGATGTCTTCCGTGAACGTGAAGTCTCCATGGATGTGAACGTCTCCCTCGCTCACCTTTTCTGCAAAATGTTCAACATAAAGTTACTACAAATTGAGTAACTAAAAATGTGCATTAGCTGCTCCATCAAAAGTATGTCCTCTCCTTGAAAATATATATGAGACCTCAACATTTGAGTTGACCAATAACCAAGAATTTTACAAATGAAATATGTGTCATATGACATAAGAAAGGTAAACCATTGAATTCATATTTGAAATATATTTCCAATGGTACATGACTTTTACGGCACTCAACTTATATTTCGTTAGTCAGGTATACTTTATTGTTAAATTAGGCTCAAAATTCAAGAACTTACATAATTTGAAGGAGGAGTATTTATACACCAAAAAATTGGTAAGAAAACACATGGAAACATGAAATATACCTTGCAGATTGGACGCGCCCATCGTGCTAATTCCTGGAAAACCTTTGCTCCTTGTGGTCTTCTGGTCGTCGACATTCCTTTCTAGGCCGTATATATATGGAAACTTATAATTCTTGCCATTTGTTCCCATGGTTGGACCATATATGTAGGGAAACTTCACCTCACCGGTTTTTGTGGCTAGGGCGTAGATGTATGGAAACTTCAGGTCATCAGTTTTCGTGTGTGGGCCGTAGATATACGGAAACTTCTGGTCATCATTTTTCGTGTCTTGGTCGTAGATGTATGGAAATTTGTGGTCCTCAGTTGTCATGTCTTGGCCGTAGATGTACGGAAACTTTTGATCATTGGTTTTCGTGGCCGGACCATAGATGTATGGAAACTTATGGTCATCAGTTTTCATGGCTGGGCCATAGATGTATGGAAATTTTTGGTCACTGGTTTTCATGGTTGGGCCATAGATATATGGAAAATTCTGGCTATCAGATTTCGTAGCGGATCCATATATGTATGGAAATTTCTGGTCATCTGTGGTTGGCCCGTAGATGTATGGAGACTTTTGGTTGTTTGGTTTTGTGGTTGGGCCATAGATGTATGGAAACTTCTGGTCGTTTGTTTTAGTATCAGGGCCAAAGATATATGGAAAATTTTGGTCATCGGTTTTTGTGGATGGGGCGTAGATGTAAGGAAATTTCTGGTCGTTGGTTTTCATAGATGGGCCATAGATATAAGGAAACTTCATGTCTTCGGGTTTTGTGGCAGGGCCATAGATGTATGGAAAATTATGGTCTTCGGTTTTTGTTGCAGGAGATATATGGGAACTTCTGGTCATCGATTTTCTTTGCTAGGTTGTATATGTACGGAAATTTTTGGTCATCAATTTGGGTTGTTGTACCATAGATGTACGGAAACTTTTGGTCTTTGGTTTTCATTTCTGGGCCATAGATATATGGGAATTTTTGGTCATCGGTTTTGGCGGATTGCCCATAAATATATGGAAACTCACTGTCACTTGTTTTTGTGGTTGAGCTCGAGGAATGAAGTTGAAATGCGGTTGTCTCTTCATTACCTAGATGCTGAAACTTCTTGGCATGAGGCCTTAATTTTTGTGCTTTATGAAATGGCACTCCGGTAAATTTCTCGTCTATTCCTTTTTCTGTTGTGCTAATACTATTGTTGTCCAGTTTTGTGATATGATCATCATTACCTGTAATAGCACAAGCAAGGTACATGTTAATTAACATATGAATAGAATGATATATTTTAGATTATCACATAGATTTTTAGTTTTCAATTGACCATGTACGGTACATGTTTTCACCAAGTGTCTCGAACCGAATTACGTATTTTGATGTTCTCTTTAGGAATTATACTATTTTTTTTCTAATTTCTTCCATACAATCTTTAAAATCTTTCTTTTAGATCTTGATCATAGAATACATGATCACAATTGCAAAGAAAACTCCCAATTATATATGCTTATTTACATTGATATGTCTCAATTTTTTTTTGCTTCATATGCTTATAACTGCATGTTTTTTCCGGTCGATAAAAAAGGGAACAAAAATCAAAGTGATATATCTAGATTATGTAGGGCTTGCATCTTTCATTTCCTCTTCATCTAATATATGATATTATATGTTTGTCTCATATAAAATACATATAAGTAAATTCAAAATTGGAATGTCCAAGTCATATTATCATATGATTTGCTATAAAAAATTTGCAAAATATTGTATCTTGGAAATTCAATTTTTATAATACTTCAATTCATATAAATGCCTTGTATGTTTCAGTTTTTATATAACTTTGATGCCAAATTCTATAAGCAAATATGATCTATTTTTAGTTTTGAAAATTAAATTAAATTACAAATTCACTAGAGAATACAATGCCTATTGCAAGGAAAGAAATCTATTTTGTGTGTGTCAGTTTTATGCAAATTACAAATTTGACTTTTCTGCCAACTTAAACGTAACATTGAGACGAGATTGCAATATCCTTTTCATTTTATGGACAAAAAACAGTGCACACTAGTAAAACTGAGATACCAACGTGTCCGTGCTGAAACGTGTCCCTGTCCACTGCATCGTTTACGCACACAATCTCGAGATGGTAGAATTATGTATTAATGATAGACATATTTACGGGTTCCAGTCTAGAAATATGCTGAAGCCAAAAAATCTTGACAAATTGTTTTTACAAAGCTGAAGATATTGTACTGCAAGAAAATTCATAAAGATATAAGCATTCAAAATTATCAAGTTATGGTATAATTGAAGCAACACTATCCCTGGTTGGAAGCGGAAAAAACTATAGCATGATTAATAGTAACCGTTCAAGAGCAAGCTTTAACTTTTTACTGTAGATTATACTGAGCATCTTCACATAAGACTAGTATTCATTTACTCTTCCTCACAGAAAATGTGAATACCGATGCACGAGTAGATTTGCTGATGACTTGTTTCCTTAAATATTAAGGTTGGATCCCAAGTAAGTCTTTTGATCTTCCTGTCCGCAATCGTAGGGTTGTGGAATGTACTAATATGGGTGAATATGACAAAACAATACAATTAGTTCAAGCTAATTATTTACAGACATTTTGTTTCTAGCTTTCTATGTACATCAGTTTTTTATCGATACAATCGCGCACAGTTTAAATAAATTTGCAAGATCATAATCTCCATCAAGTACAATTCACATTGATTGATTGATTGATTGTGTGTGTGTGTGTGTGTGTGTGTGTGTGTGTGTGTGAGAGAGAGAGAGAGAGAGAGAGAGAGAGAGAGAGAGAGAGAGAGACCAGCAGTTGGGGTGAGAAGGTCTTGTATGGCTGATGGCATGGGAGTATTTGGCAGCATAGTCTGCCAGTATGCAGTAACCCCTCCCGAGTTTGAGACTATCGTTTCTTCGGCGCTTACCAAACTTGTATGCGGACCGCCTCCAGCCACCATGACCTGCATATATATTCATAGATAATCATGACAAAGATAAAGCACATACCTTGCGCGTACACATGACATAACAATGATACTTCTTAATGGATAGATGCATGCTGACTCACCAGGAGGAATGAAGAGAGGATTGACAACATGACGCTCATATTGCTTACTTTTATGTCCACGCTTTTGTGGCTGCTCTGGATGATTGACTATAGGCTGATGCACCACGTATTTATAGGCTAGCACGAGTGGCTAAGCTCTAGGTGTGTACTTCTAGAGTCAGGCCTCAATCATTTGAGGGCATCGGATCGGGTCTATGACATGTCTTGATTTGCTGCCGTGCGTTGGGGAAGCAACCTCTATACAGAACTGGCATTCATTAATAACTATTATTGGTGACTGAAACTAATTAGGTGACCTGTATCCATCACGTTTTGAGCGAGAATGCAACCTTTATTATTCGATAATATAAGGGTTCTATCAGTCGTAACTAGCGAGGAAATTTGCCAGATCAACAACCTCTAGCTATAAGTGTCCTGCCTCAGTTTTTTTCTCCAACAGCAATTTAACGGAGCGTGTTGATTTCCATACATGTCATGCCATGCAATTGCATCCTCCATGTCCCAAGTTGGTGTAGGGATCTCCTATATCTTGTGCACATAAATAGTATCGCACCTGTATTGTCGTTCGGAAGTTTCAAATCCTATCGCACCTGTATTGGGATCAATAAGCTCCTCCACCTTGGCCAACTCCTAATTAGCGTCGAATCCATCCTGGCATTTTTTTTTACTCTCTTCCATCTTCATGTGAAAACATCACCCCGTATGATTCAAATCCTCGAGTGCGCAATAGTTAAATCATCACTAAATGCTTGCATGGATTTGTGGAAACCATAGTGTCTGATCCATGAAGATGTAATGTGCAACTGAACTGGTAAATAAAATGTGTCTATCTTTTCCTCGGATGTGTTCAGTTGCTGTTGAATGTGCTGTGTGGAGAAATAGGCATGAGACGAAGAAAAAAAAGGAAACTTAAAAGGGTTAATAAAGACGGCAACTCGGCAAGCAAGGTTAAAGCTTAGAAAATCAGTAAATCGCCATTAGTAGTATTTTCACTTACGAGTAACATCTGTTGGCACGTCAGGGATAACAGCACCTGTAATGGATAATTTTGAGTAGCTCGTCAGCGGTGAGTAATTAACGGCGACGAGACGTGAGCAACCCCACAACTAATGATTCGTGAGTGATATGCCACATATCGATCGGTGGCGATGGATTCCAACCCATCAATCAATGTTCATATTTTCTATAGGAGTCTGACCCGATCGATGTGGCAAGGAAACACTGACCGTACACCAAGTGGTCTCGTTGTTCGAGTAAACACGAACCTTGATTTTTGATATAGGGTGAATTTTATTTAAGACCAAAGCTATGCCTAGGCAAGAGAGAGAAAAAAACATTGAAGCAATCAACTCGACAAACTACATCCATGACCGTATATGTACCAATCATCTCATGACACCAGAAGGACGGTGAGATTCTTCAACAGCAACGCCTTCAGGAAGGAAGCGTCGCTCGAGCATCACCGTCACTAGATCCAACCACTATGGCTATAATAAGAGGTTTTCACCCTGAAGAACTAGTCCGAGCATATCCGAACAATGCCTTTAACATGGTAGCGACAGAAAGACATCGCCATTGCTAGGTATAACCAAATCAGGCCAGACATAGGTTTCCAGCCTGGAGCTCGAGACCCGGTACTTGAGAAGCACCACCATTGAAGTCAATCATCTGTTGTTGCCACCACTTTTCCGTGATCCTAGCAGCTGCATGTGTTGGGGTCGAAAACCAGTCGTCGTTGCTTCACTATTCTTACCTTTGCGTTAAGCTATCGTCCATACTTGCATCTCACTGCTGAGGCAACCATCGGATCTTACTCGAAGAAACCTTGGAAAGACTTTTCAATGACCCAACAATCTGCGGTGAGGCCACCACCACAGGCCAGAGTGATCACCACACAGACTAACACCGACAGCGGAACACATCACCACCAACTGCCATCTCACCAGAGATAGCCCCTGCCCAGAACCGTCAGCCAAGGGGCCGACATGGCCGGATCTAGAGCAAGGCAGATCAGACTATGGCGCTGCCACCCGCCTGGCCGCACGACCCACGTCAGATCGATCCGGGGCCTCCCCGTGGTAGCGACAAGTGCGAGAAGCCGTCGAAGGGTCAGCACACACCGGCTAGAGAGGAGATGGTGGCTCCGGGACCTTGAATCTGATGAATAGGTTGGAGGCGCCAAGATGAGGCACCGTACGTCCTCGCCGCTACCGTCCATCATAGAGCTTAGCCCAGCGGCCTCATCCGGCAACGACGAGGAGAGGGACTAGCAGTGATGATGGCTAGGAGGGGCGGCGGCGGCCTCCAGAGTCGCCCACGGTCGACCCGGGAGACAGTTCGCTGTGCATGAACCTTTGATAAACGTCACCCTGCATGTCACCTTGATGGCAAGGGCTTGGAAAAATCGTTCCTGCCTAAGAAGAGAGTTGGCAAAGGCTCAAGAGGCACGGTACAAAGTTATAATCTACTCCCAAATTGACTATTCAAACCTCACTGAAGGTGTGAACCAACCTGTGGTTGCATGGTTAGCAGGAAGGTGGGATCCCCGGCCCATCAGGGTTCAAGTCTTGCTACTCACATTATTCCTGAATTTATTTCAGGACGTCCGACGATGTGTGTTTAGTGGGAGGAGACGTTTCCATCGACTACGAACGCGTCTATGGCGACTTCATCAATCTCAAGATAATGTTTCGGCTCAATCTCTCGGAGATGTTCATAGGGTAGGGTGTGCTTGCATGCGTTTCTAGCAGTGGGTGAGTGTGTGTCTGTATGAACGCATTCGTCTCTACTGTGTTAAAAAAATCGTAGTGGAGGTGCAAGCTAGACTTTTTTAAAAAACTTTGGCATCAAACCAGATCACACAGATATCTCGAATAACGTTCCACAGCCCCGAGCCGCACCCCGGAGCTGCGGGGGCAGCCGCACCCCGAAGTTGTTGTCGCGAGCTCGAGAGATCCTCACATGGATGCTTCTCGCGGAGCTCCTCCGCGGGAAGGTGGATGCGGTGAACCTCGCCGCGGAGGGCATACAACGGTACATTGGCTTCTTCACCTACAGAGCCACGGTGGGTTGGCTGGGTATCTCGTCTTCGCCAACGTCAAGGGAACCGGCCGGGTGGCCGTGTTTGGCTTCCTATGGATTGTGTGTGCCACTAAGTGGGTGCAGAGGTTCGTCTTCACCAAGGTACTGAAACACTCCTTATCCTACGACATGAGTGCCGGGCTCGTCTCCTGCTACATGGACCAGATGATGCTACAACTCCGGCAAGGCGTGCCGGGGAGTAGCACGTCGCCGGAGGAGAAGCTGAAGACGTGCAACTACGTCATCATGGGGGAAGAGAGGCTGGTGTCGGAGGCATCTGGCCTGCGGGGTTACCGGCTCCATGGCCTCGACAAGGTCGCCACCGTCGGCACCGTCGGCAGGGTATGGCGACTCGCCGACGTTGAGGTTGAGGAGGGTGACGTCCGTCCCCTCCTGAAATCCAACCCAAGTTTGAAGAGGCTCTGCCCCTCCATGGCACTGTTCAACTTCTCCGGCGTAGGATCGAGCGCCTGCCGGCCATGGCCAAGGAAGAACCGACCACTACCGGGACCTCATCCTGCAAGGCTTGTTTAAGGAAGATGAAGATGGCGGCTCCCTAGTGTTCGAGGTGCTCAACAATGAGGTGGACTTCCTGAGCGAGTATTACCACTCGGTCTACCCCGTTGTGCTCGCCAGCCCCTACTTCTTTGTTGTCAACTACCTTGTCGTGCCGGTTGTGGTGTGCTGCCTGTGTGCCACCACCACTGTTCTCTCCGGCAGCGGCCACGTGTTGTTCGCGTTCCATGCCATCAAAGCAGACAAGTACGCCATACGCTACGGGGTATTAAGGTTGCTTAGGTGCCTCCTGGAAAGAGCCCTTACCATCCCCCAGGCCTTCTTCCCTGCCATCGACGTCATCATCTCCTACCTCCTCTTCACCGCCTTCTTCCTGGAGCAGTTGATCGAGTTTGTGGTGTTCCTGCTCTCCAACTAGTTCATGGTGTCACTGTTGTGCCGCTACGTCACAAAGAACCGCTGGCGCCACAAATCCGTCTTCCCTAGGGCCATCCGCTTCATTTCGTGGGCCAGGAGAAGGCTGCGTCCTCCTAGCAACATCACCATCAAGCAGTTCTCTGTGATGAGCTCGTTCTGGCACCCGGCGACGCTACCGAGCGCGTCTCTACCGAGGGAAGCAAAGCCTTCCATGGTGAAACGCTTCCGCCTCCCGACATATGGCTATGATCATGTGGACGACAATACTCTCGCCCCTATCCCTCTTAGCAAGGGCCGTCGCGCACTAGAAATGCCTGGTCGGCTACAATATACGCACTTGTCATGGTTCTGCAATATTGAGTGTGTTGCTGAGGCCATACTCACTTGGCACATAGCTACCAGCCTCCTGGAGATGAAACATCCACAACGGAAGCGAAACGGTAGGCCAGACGTCGTGGTGATGAGGCTGTCCAACTACTGCACTTACCTCATGGGCTCCTGCCCTGAGCTGTTGCCCGGCCACCAGGAGAGGGCACGAAGCGCGTGTTCAGCAACATGAAGAATGATCTAAGGAAGGAACTGGGATTTTGGGGCTATCACTTCTCGTCCAAGCATGCCCGGTACAACAAAATCATGATGCTAACCCATGATAAGCTGAGGCCGGTGTGAAACGAGGCTGGAAGCGCATGCGTTAGCAGGGGCGCGTTGCGTGTTAATATAGCCAGATATGGCGGCACAGATTACACAGGAGGTTACGATTAGGTTTAGGTGTGGATTGATCTCTAAGCTAACTAACAGGATCTTATCACAATGCCTTAACCTATCCTAACTAATTACAACACACGCCACACAACCTAACTAGCACGGTTTATACATATACCGTGAATACAATGTTTAACACTCCCCCTCAATCACAACTATCTAAGTTGAAATTGCATCTAAAGACCTCCAGCTGCCGCAGTGATAGTGGTTTAGTAAAGCCATCTGCCACTTGATCACCAGTAGGAACATACCAAATGTTCAAAAGCTTGTTAGCTACTCTTTCACGAACAAAATGATAATCAATCTCAATGTGCTTCGTCCTAGCATGAAAGATAGGATTGGCAGAAAGATAGGTAGCACCAAGATTGTCACACCAAAGTGAAGTCGCAGAAGAGTGACGAATGCCCAACTCTGTCAATAAGTTCTGAACCCCAATAATCTCAGCAGTGGCATTTGCTAAGGCTTTGTACTCAGCTTCTGTACTTGATCTAGACACAGTAGCTTGCTTACGTGCACTCCAAGAAATCAAATTACCACCAAAGAACACCGCAAAACCTCTAGTGGACCGCCGATCATCAGGACAACCTGCCCACTCTGCATCTGAAAAAGCACTAACAAGTGTAGAGTCCGACTTAGCAAGTTTGAGGCCATGACTCTTGGTTGCCTGGAGATACTGAAGAATTCTTTTTACTGTTGTCCAATGAGTACTAGTAGGTGCATGAAGGAACTGACAAACTTTGTTGACTGAAAAACAGATATCTGGTCTGGTTAAAGTCAAATACTGCAAAGCTCCTACAACACTTCTGTACATGGTGGAGTCCTCGACTCCAAGCAACTCTACATCATGAAGAGACAATTTCTCTGAAGTAGACAAAGGAGTTGGAGAAGGTTTGCAACCTTTCATGCCCACTCGCTCAAGGATATATTGCACATATTTTTCTTGAGACCGAAAAATTCCACTAGCCACATTCTTTACCTCAATTCCAAGAAAGAAGTGATGACCGCCCAAATCCTTGAGCGCAAAATCCATGCGCAGATCCTGAAGAAGGGCTTCAACTGCTCTAGAGAAGGAACCGGTGAAAATAATATCATCAACATAAATAAGCATAAAAATGGTAACTCCATGCCAATAATAAAAGAATAACGAGGTGTCTCCCTTGGAAGCAGCAAAACCAAGAGACTATAACTTGGAGTACAGACGATAATACCAAACTCTGGGTGCTTGTTTCAAACCATAGATTGCTTTATCAAGCTTGCAAACATGTCATGGTAAAGCTGAACTTTCATACCCAGGAGGCTGCCTCATAAAAACCTCTTCTTCCAGAACACCGTGTAAAAACGCGTTCTTTACATCTAGTTGTCGCATGCACCAATTTCTAGATATTGCAACTGAAAGAATTAATCTGATAGTAGCAGCTTTTACCACAGGACTAAAGGTATCCTCGTAATCAATTCCATACTTTTGCTTGAAACCTTTGGCCACAAGACATGCCTTATACCTATCAATCGTGCCATCAGACTTCCGTTTTACCTTGTACACCCATTTGCAGTCAATCACATTTCTCCCTCTGACTGGTGGAACCAAGCGCCATGTTTTGTTTGCTACCAGGGCTGAAAATTCTTCATCCATTGCATGTTTCCACTTGGGATCACCAAGAGCGTCCTGCAGATTCTTCGGTTCACCCGTGGCACAAAAAGAACCCCAACGAAGACAACCATCTTTATAAACCTTGGGTTTAGCAATACCACTTTGTGACCAGGTGTGTGATCGGGCAGGAGGGGGCGGAGCTGGTCAACCTTGCTATAGTTGGAGGCGGTTTTGTGTAGAAGACACGGCAGAGTCGGATGCAGCGGATGCAGCACCAGAAGATCCCGAATCCACCTCCTGCAGCGACCCAGGCGGATCCGGTGCGGCGGACGGTGACGAACTGCCACTTGGCAGTTCCGAAGTGGCCACAATGTGGGAGGGGGGCCGCGCCGCGCCAAAGTTCGCGCGCCCCGCCTCGCTGATGCCACGTGGGCCTCGCCCAGCCGGCCCGCCAGGGGACCGTGCGCCCTCCCACGTAGGAGACAGCGTGGTAGTGCGCCCGGCCGGCCCACCAGCGGACAGTGTGTTGGTGCGCCCGCCTGGCCACCCACCTGCCGGTGTGGATCCCGGCGAGGATTCGCCTGGCACCTCCGATGACGCGGATCCCGCGGCTGATACGCCTGGGGCCACTGCAGCCGCCGATCCCGAGGCCACCTGTGGATCTTCTGTGGCCGCACGAGAGCTCTCTGTTTGCTGCATAAAATCATAAGAGTTTTCACCAAAGTCTTCAGTATTTGGCTTCCTTGTTTCCTGCACACTTTCAGCTGGGTCATTAGCATTAGACAAAGACATATGATCAGCGGCAAAATCAGCTCCCCCTTGAAAAAAGCTAGTAGACGGCAAGAGATGAGAGGGCAAAAGAAGCTATTCTTTGCGAAGTTGAGCACCGGCATTGGAGTGGAGACTTGCGAAGGGAAAAACTTGCTCATCAAAAAAGACATCGCGAGAAACATAGACACGACCAGAGGAAATATCGAGACACTTGTAGCCTTTGTGAAGGGTACTGTACCCCAAGAAGGCACATTGCTTTGACCTAAACTCAAGCTTATGCTTGTTGAAAGGGCGCAAGTTTGGCCAGACGGCACAACCAAAAATGTGAATAAAAGAACAGTTGGGTTTAGTGCCAAAAAGTCGTTCTAGTGGAGTTTGGTTCTTGATGACTCTACTGGGAATACGATTAATAAGGTAGACCGCAGTGAGGAACGCTTCGTCCCAAAATTTGAGCGGCATAAAGGCATGAGCGACTAGGGAGAGACCAACTTCAACGATGTGTCTATGTTTCCGCTCCGCGGAGCCGTTCTGTTGATGAGCATGTGGGCATGAAACGTGATGCATGATGCCAATGCGTTCAAAAAAGGAGCTCAACCGTTGGTATTCCCCACCCCAATCGGTTTGCATGGCAATGATCTTACGATCAAATAGACGCTCAACATAAGCTTGAAAAGGTCGAAATTTCTCAAAAACATCAGATTTATTTTTTAGCAAATATATCCAGCTAAACTTGCTAAAATCATCAATAAAGCTGACATAATATTTATGTCTTCCTACAGAGACGGGTCCAGGACCCCAAACGTCTGAAAAAATAAGCTCTAAAGGAGTTGTGGATTCGCTAGTTGAACAGGAATAGGGTAACTGGTGGCTCTTGGCCATCTGACATGCATCACACACTAAGAGATGATCTTGTTTATTTGAAACTGGAAGATTGAAGTCGCGAAGGATCTTCTGAACTACCGGAAGAGCGGGATGCCCTAGACGTTTGTGCCACCGAGATGTGGATGGTTTGATGGCACCAAGCACTTGACGTTGAGGGGCACTTTGCCGTCCGGTCACGGGGAACAAGCCCCATCTACTCCTATTTTGAAGAATTGTTCTCCGGGTAGCCTGATCCTTGACAAGAAAGAATTCAGGGTGAAGTTCAATAAACACATCATTATCTCGCATAAGATTATAGGCAGAAAGGAGACTTTGGTCGGCACTAGGAGCATGAACAATATTGTTTAAGTTCAAGGAACCAGAGGGAGTAGATAATACTGAATGACCAATATGTGCTATGTCCATACCTTGACCACTAGCCGTGTGGATTTGGTGGGTGCCGGTGTAGCGATCGCGAACGGCTAGCTTCTCCAACTCGCCAGTAACATGATCAGTGGCACTGGTATAAAGATACCGGTTGGTATCCACGCCGTAGGAGTGAGCGGAGTTGGCCGAGCGGGGGTTGCCACCGCCGCCGCCGCCGTCACCGCGCCCACCACTGTCGCGTCCGCCGCCACCACCGCCGCCTGTGGGATTGCGCACGTTGTTGTTGTAGCTTTTGTCGAACCGTTTCCTGCAGCGCCACGCACCATAGCCTTCCTCCTTGCAGATTTGGCAGCGCTCGCGGTCACCGCGGTCACCACCCTGTTGGCGCGGCGCACCACCGCCACCACCGTTGCCCGAGTTGTCGGAGTAGTTGCTGCCGTTGTAGCAATCGCGTCCACCACCCTGACCGCCACGTCCACCTTTCGCAGCGAGGTTGGCGGAGTGGTGAGCAGTGTAGGCGGCGTGCTGGGCGGCGATCCGGGACTCCACAGAGAGCAACAACGAGAAGAGTTCGCTGAGGCTGATCGGTTGATTGGTGACAGCGCGTGCGGAGATGGCGGTGACGAACCCGTTGTAGTCGGGCTCGTGCATGAGACCCTCCAAGATGTGCGACGCGACATCATCTTCATCGAGGGGTTTCCCTGCAGCAGCGAGCTCGTCCGCTAGCCCCTTCATCTTGGTGAAGTAAGCAGCAGCAGAGAGGTCGCCCTTGCGAGTTTTTCCGATCGCCGATCGGAGCTGAATCTGGCGCGCCCTGGACTGCGCAGAGAAGCTCTCGACTAGGGCTTGCCAGATGCCCGCGGCCGTGGTGTGGTTGGAGACTTGCATCAGAACCTCGCGGGACAAGGAGGCAAGCAAAAAGGTGAGCACCTGTTGATCTTGGGTGACCCAGATCGCATGCTCTGGATTCGGCGTGGAGGTGATCTCCTTCTTCCCGGTGGTTTCCTTCTCGGTGACGATGACAGCAACGGGTTCCTTGATCGAGCCGTCGAGGTAACCCATCATCGTCGCAGCCCTGACGTGCGGGAGGACTTGCGCCTTCCACACCAGGAAGTTGTCATGGGTGAGCTTCTCCGTGATGGTGTGGCCGAGGGAGGCGAGGGAGGGCATGGCCATGGCGAGGGAGGAGGAGGAAGAAGACATAACCTAGATGTATTGGAAGTACAAGGCTCTGTATACCATGTGAAACGAGGCTGGAAGCGCATGCGTCAGCAGGGGCGCGTTGCGTGTTAATATAGCCAGATACGGCGGCGCAGATTACACAGGAGGTTAGGATTAGGTTTAGGCGTGGATTGATCTCTAAGCTAACTAACAGGATCTTATCACAACGCCTTAACCTATCCTAACTAATTACAACACACGCCACACAACCTAACTAGCACGGTTTATACATATACCGTGGATACAATGTTTAACAGCCGGACCGCCGGGATGAGTCCATGACGGTGGTTCAGGAGGGCATAGTTCTAGGGAAGGCGCTGATAGAAGCCAGCAGCAAGGGGAGTGATCAGCCCGTATGGGAGCTACTGGCCGATGTGTGGCCGTGTGGGTGGAGGTGGAGCTCATCGCGCGCGTACGTCGCGCCGTCCAGCGGTGATCAGCACGTGAAGGGGCATGAGGAAGCGTTGGCACGGGGAAGTGAGGTCATGACCCTGCTCTGGGCGCTCGCCACGCACACCGGCATAACCCGCCCACCGCCCACCGCGGTGGCCGTTGAGATGATAGACGATGGAGTATGTCCAGCCTAGTTTGGGTAAATTTTCGCACGCTGCCGATTGTTTGAAATTTCTTTTGCCCAGTAGCTTCATTGCATTGTTTCACACGAGTTTCGTGTTGTACATTTTTGTTTCGATGGTCGTATACGAGTAGATCTACACCTTCCGGTTAGATTGTACAAATGTGTTCCTGTGTGCATGCTATTTTGAACAAATTTATCAAATTCATCACACATGGTTTTGCCATTTGAAATTTCCGTTGACCAAACAGCAGCCTCTAGAGAGCAAATGCTAGTAATCAAATAGTCTTGCTTCTGTTTCTCCTCAACCACGATGGGGTGTGCAGACAATCAAACTAGATGCAGATTATAGCTCATAGGCTATTTTTTTTCTCACCCTGGCTCCATCGAGTCAGGCTAATTGAAAACAAAAAATGATGCAAGTAACCAGACACACCCTAAGCAGCATGCATATTCCCTCGTACAGTGGTTCTTCTCGTCAAAGCATCATCAACGAGAGGTCCTATATGACAATATGGGGAGCGTCTATTCAGGGCTTCACGCGCCCAGAACAGCGCTAGCGCTTGTGCAGATTCTAAGCAAGCAGCAACCGATTTAGCTTTCGCTCGCTTGCCAAGAACATAGTTCTAAAAATAACTATTGGTTCAGAGAAAAAAATCCAATTTTTTTCTTCTGCATTCCATTTTTTTTATAAAAAGTTAATGAACTGAAAAAAAAAAGAAATTTTTAAACGAGAATGTTTTTGAAAATTATGAATTTAAAAAAATATTCATGCGGCAAACGGATCCATATGATTCCTGGCTACCCGTCGGTCCTTGGACTCGATATGATTCCGAGTTCGTGCGGCAAACGGATCCATATATCGCCTCGTACGTCCGCTTTATATATACTAGTAGAACGCCCGTGCGTTGCTACGGGCTACCATGCATATAAATAAAATAAACAAATAATTAAGGTCGTCTTCAAGGTCGAAATGCATTTCTCCCTCATACGTCCGGGCATGTTCGAACATCAAACAAGCGCCCAGGACCACAATTCAAGCCCATAGAGGGGGTGTCGTTGTCTGGACTATTCGCCGTGTTATCTCAGACACATTGTGTTTAAAGGTAAGTAGGTAGCTAATCTGCAGCAGCAAGAGCGTAAAAAAAAGTAGTTCTAACATGAGGATGCAAGGAACTACCCGCATCTAATTGTGTTCATCATCAGGCCTAAGCCTGGGCTTGACCTTGTTGTCTTAGCTGCTGCATGTCATGACCATTATCTCGAATTGGTGCAAACAAAAGCAAAGCCCTAATTAGTCCAGAGAAGATGAAATCAGATAGCAATATCAGGGCATGAACATATCTAAAGAACACAAACCACAAGCAGAGACTCGGAGAAGACGAGGCACGACCACTGTGACGTCACATCCCTTAATAATTATATTTCTACACTATACACGTTTCACAACTATAATTTGAACACCTGTGTGCCATAAATAAATATATTTTTACACTATACACAAGTGAATCATGTTGTGTCATTTACATGACGGGTAAATTAAATGAACATGTCTTGATTAGGTATGACATACTTCGGACAAGGAAGAGACCTGCAGATAAATAACACAATTAAACAAACAAGTACTGAAATATAAGTGTTCCGCATTAAGCTTGCTAGTAAGGAAATTATCAGGAGATGGCTTGCTAGCTTTCACCTCTAGATCACCCCCATGGCAACTTGATACATCAGAGCAAGAAAACATTCCCCAATGGTTACAAACCTTCGGTGCAAAATGACATTCATGGGATCTGAAGACATCACTAAGAAATATCAGGTTCTATATGAGTCTGACTTATTAAAGAACAGAGAGCAATGAAGAAAAGTGCAGTACATTAAATCAAGGCCAAATGATACATTGCATGCATCAGCGAGCAGAAAAATAAATGGTGTCTAATATTATATTTTCCCCTTCCAATAGAGAGACTCCTTCTATATGTTTAACCAGTGATTAATTCCGGTTACACCAAATAAACATAGTTCTAAATGCTACCAACATTTTTTATGAAACAAAGGACAACCAAAATTAACTCCCCTCGCATGGAAACTTGATGTCCTTTCAACTCTGAAATTCCACCAAAGGTAAGCATACAATAATTTTATAGTGTATAATTATACAAAAGAAGAACATTTTACGTGTGTAGATAGCGCAAGGTGGCATATTATCATTGAGAGCATATATTAGCACATAGTGTGATGAAAATTGGAACCATATGTACTGTCAGCATGTCTTTCTCCTTATTCTGTATATCATCATTTCCTCTACACTTGACATGATAGCTTGAGAAAAAAAAAGATGAGTATCCAGATATGTACATAGTTATGGCTAGATTCCTTGTTTTGTCCAAGAAAGATAAGTCATGAGCCCATCATCTTATTACAGCAAGGCACATCTCTATCAGTGGTGCAAGAGGTGTAAATTTTATATTTTCTTTTCAAGAAAAAACTCCTGGCAATATTAAACATCATGATGTAACAAATTACAAATATTAGTGTTAACATAGGTTAATATCTATTACTTATGTGTGGTGCAGTTCAATAAACCCTGAAAAAAATTTGAATTATTCCTAACTATCACCATCAGATCTAGGTCAATAAAAGTTGTAGTCACAGCCTGAGCCAGAACTTTGGATTGAGAAGGGATTGGGAAACCCTCAAAGGAAGGAACAAGCTCACCAAAACACAGTTATAGGCCCCAACTATCTCAACCTTGCGCACAAAACGGCTTAATGACTCATATGGGATCAACAAGAGTGCCAGTCGCGTAAAGCTTGTTCAGATTGCCAAGGCCGTCCACCTGAGAGCAAGACAAAAACTTAAAATTAGGAGTCCGAATGTGGTTAGACAAGCTATACTAATTTCATTTTGATTTTGATCCGACATGTGCATTAAACAGAGCATGGACCACGATTGAACAGAGCAACCGCTGCAAAATAAATGTATAACAAGAGCTGGCAGCATCAACATGTAATAGGCATGTATATTTATCTACGGGTTTTGTCGCTAGTGAACACATACAGTTGCAATTGCACTTATGCAACCTAAAGGCGAAAGAAAAAAACCACTTGTTAACCCAAAAGACTGAAAAAGTCGTAACAAAAGAAGAAAAAAAACAGCCTTCCTAAGTTCTCTAGTTGGGTGAAAAAAACCAGCTATTCTAAAAGTGAGCACCAGATTCCAGTATGTATCATGCAGTTTTCTGTATATGGTTCACACATGAAAAAGGGATTTTGGCCAGTGCTAGGACATGGCATTTGTTGCCTGATAAAAGATTAGTTCATGCTATCTTCAGGACAAAGTGAGCACATGAGTTACCAGACGAGAAGGGGAGGCCATGAGTAAAGGTGGACTGAAACTTCTTGCTCGCTTGGAGCTTCATGAATCTGATCCATAGAAAATTATGTAATCATTTGAAATTAGTATACTAAAAAAATTGAAGGTACATTGCAGAAACGACACATTAGCAAAATTGAGTAATGCAAAACCGAACCCACTATAGGAGAAGCATAGAAAAAAAATCATCTTCTGAACCCACCTACAGATCCAATTTATATGCATCATGCCATGGAATTTCCGAATGCATGGCCGCAGCCGCTGGCTGCAACGTCGACCCAATGGTGCTTGTCCGGGCGAAGTACAAGGCCATTGGGCTCGTCGCCCGGGAGTTCTGCAACCCACATCAGTTTCTATGACTATAGTTTCTACTATTGTACTCTTTGTAGTTTTTAATGCATAAATTAATCTAATGTTGGGAGCTTTCCAAGGACTAACTAAGACAATCAGAATCGGAGAGGAGAGTTTCTCAACAAAAAAAAGAATTAGAGGAGAGTCAACTAACCTTCCTTTCTTGCTTCGTCACCCCCTCATGGGTTATGAGCTATGACGACCATGATGCCGGCCGTGCGTCCGAGCGCCTGTGGTCTGTACATCGACGACCTGCCCTTTTCTCATTTTTTGGTCACCAAAGAGTTCGATCGATCAGAAACATGGAAGGGCGAGAATAGTCATGTTCCTGCCCTGTGTGTGTTTTCTTTGCGCGAAAGTTCCTGTTTCAGTCAGAGAGGTAGAACAATCAGAAAATGAGAAGGTCTTTCACTTCCTTACAGAATGAAATTTCTGTCTTGCAAGTTTACAAAGTCATCAAGTTAAGCACTTACGATAAAATTATCTGACTCAGAAAGCTGATATCACTCATACAAAAAAACATGTTATACAATATTGAGTTTCGACATAGCTATCATAATAGATCTATGCAAAAATGTTCAGGTGCACGCAGGACAGCTATACAATTTTAGCAAGAATAACAATTTTACATGAAAAATGCCTGCAAGCCTGAAAGCCCATTATGTAATTCCAGTACTGAATCATTCAGGCCCTTGTAATGTTATTTGAGATTAGGTTCATAATATTTGAAGGTGCGTGGTAAAGAAAGGAAAATAACATTACTTCCAATGAAATACTCTCCATATTGTTCGTACTTGCATTACTATCATGTTGGCATGGACATTGACAGACTGAATCAATTAGCCTGTAAAATTTATGAATAGATTCGGTTCTCTTCCTCTTCATGTCTACATGGATGAATCTGAAATATTCTAATTAGTTTCTATAATTAGTTCCTATGGCTATAGTTTCTACTATTGTACTCTTTATAGTTTTTAATGCATAAATTAATCTAATGTTGGGAGATTTCCAAGGACTAACTAAGACAACCAGAATTGGAGAGGAGAGTTTCTCAGCAAAAAAAGGAATTAGAGGAGAGTCAACTAACCTTCCTTTCTTGCTTGGTCACCACCTCATGGGTTATGAGTTATGACGACCATGATGCCGGCCGTGCGTCCGAGCACCTGTGGTCTGTACATCGACGGCCTGCCTTTTTCTCATTTTCTGGTCACCGAAGAGTTCGATCGATCAAAAACTTGGAAGGGGAAGAGTAGTCATGTTCCTGCCCTGTGTGTGTTTTCTTTGCGCAAAAGTTCTTGTTTCAGTCAGAGAGGTAGAACTCTGTGTCAGCAGTTGTCTTGTCACTGCAATTTTAAATGACCGGCAATAAAGGTTGCTGCTTAATTTTAGAATGCCGTAAGTTTTCCACCTGTAGGTGTAGCAGCTAACAACTTTGAACCATACTGAATAAAGGAGTCAAAATGGAATACTTTTTGACCTCACAATGCCTATGAATTTCAAGTAGCCATTATTTAAACACCAGACACATTGTCCATGCAAAAAGAGGTGAAAAAAAATCAAATCTGAACTGAACTTGACAGAATTCATAAGTTGTATAGCTGACAATGGGCCATCATATACAACAAGATATAGTAAGCAATGCAACAACACACATGTACAAAGGGGTGAACATGCCTAATTGGTACTTTAATTTAACACATCGAATCATTGAGTGGTGCTAGGTCTAGTTACACATACAGAGTTTAACATCAAGTGGCTAAGTTAGCAATGTCTAGCACGAAGTTAGGCATGTGACCTTCATGGGAAGAACTGGACATACCGGGCCATACCAACCTGCTTCTTCCCCCCTCTGCGCTAGCTCCAAGATGCATGTCTCGTCCTGGTGGATTAACCGCGACCTCGACCACTTCGATCCGCCGATGCTCGGCACCGCTACCAAGAACCACCAATCAATCCTTGCTTGTGTCCATGGTGAAGATGAAGTCGCAGAATGCAGATCTTGGCTAACCCACCGACCACGCACACATGCGTTGGCACGGCGCTCCGGGCGTGGCCCGACTTGTGCAGCGCGCTGAACCTTCCTCGCACGGTTCCTACACCTGCCAAGGCCAGCTGCGCGTGCCCGCACTTCCTCGGCCTCTGCTTGTTCCTGTGCCTAGCCGTAAACATCATCAGGTGTGTAACCTGCATATTCATGGCACAATTATATAGGCAAGAGCGGTGTAAAGTATGACCATCCAAAGCAAGGGGATAACAAGAGAACGAAACCTCTCCAACATACACCACAGAAAGGATGCCCACATGAAGCAGCACCCATTGACTCACGTGGACAACTTCCGAAGCAAATCCCACACGTAAGCTGTTAAAGGATAGATAAGTAATATAAGAAGTGGAGTTTATATGCACATGACCTACATGTACGGGAATGTTTTCATTAGCATGCCTAGTCTAGAACATAAAAGGGTGCAAGCCCATCCCTTTGCCGCAAGCATTCAAAATAACAAGCATACTGTTCAACATTTTCTCCAGTAAAATACAGGTTGCCAGGCAGGTCATACTAACTCCACGGGTTACAAAATATACAGGCAATCCAATAATATAAACATCAAGAAGAAATCCTTAACGGGAAAGCAAGAAGAAATCGACCGATCAGGGACAATTCGAAGCAGCAGACCTTAACGGGGTTGAAGCAGCGGCCTTCCCCTCGTGCTCATCAAAGCCTCCATGGCCTGCACATAGCCAACATCGTCACTCCGCCTGCTGCTGCTGCTGCTAAAACAACAACAACAACAACCACCACCAATTTGCCTAGTAAATCCAAAAATCCAATTGTGATGAAAAAACATGTCCATATCATGTGACTGCTGCAAACTGGACCCTTTTTTTGATACGCACATGGCTGCTGCAATACAAGCACACACAAAAAAAGACATCTTGTATTAGGAGGCAGGGAGGGTTGGAGCAGAGCTTCTTCTCCATGGACCTCCTCTCTCTCCCACATGCCCTTGAATTCCTTGACACAATACAAGCAGACATCAGATGTTGGAGATGAAGAAGAAGACAAGGGTAGGGGAGGAGGGATTGGTACCCACTTTCGTCGAGGGGAGTTTCATCTCCATGGCATCCCACGGAGGGAGGCTAGACTCCGGCAGTGGAGAAATAATGGCCTTCAACATGTTCAGATCATGAAGAGAAAAGACTTTTTTTGCGGGAAGAGAAGAGAAAAGACTGCCTGAGCATGGCCCGAACAGAGAGAGGGAAGGGAAGGGCCTTCCATAGCGAGCCATGGTCTGCACGCCCGCCATGGTGCTCCTCCGTGACACCCGCAGCCTGCAGAAACCAACCGCACCGATCAAATCAAAAAATCCAGAAGAAGAAGATGAGGTGAGGGGAGGGGAGGCGAGGGGAGGAGGATGGAGGGCGTCAATACCTTTGATGTCTACGTGCTGCAACCCGTCACCGACGTCGATGTCCACCACATCAGCAAGCACCGAGAGAAGGCCGCCGCCGCCACCGCCGTCGTCGCCCCATCCCCATCCATCCATGGGTGGGTGTTGGGCTAGGGTTTCATCCCCATCCATCCATTGGTCGGGCCGGACCTCCATGGCCGACCTCGAGGGCCAGGTGGACGAGGGCGCGGTGGTGCCGCTGCGGATCTGGGCGCCCCCTCACCTTGTCGCGCGATATGGAGCCTTCTCTCCCATAGCCCCACACCTTGTCGTGCGGATCCAGGCTGAGAAGGTGAGGGGCTGGAGCGGAGGCGCTAGAGGAGGAGGAGGCCGGCGGCGGTGGGATTGAGGCGGCGGCGGGGTTGGGGTTGGGGCAGAGGAGAGCGGCGGTGGGCAAGTGCATCGAGGGCACGAGGGAGCGAGCGCCTGTCTTTTTTTCGTAGGTTAACCTTCGTGGATTTTTCGACTGGTTTTTTTTGCGTGCGTGTGGTGGGTGTGGGGGACGAAAAAAACCAGTCAAAAAAAAACCAGTCGAAAAAAAACCAGACGAAAGTGGGGGGACTATTCAACCAACTCGTCCATTAGGAGTAGAGACTAGTACATCGAGACGAGATTTGTGTCAAATCCAATCGAAACTCGTCACGTAGCCTTTGCTTTCGCGATCGACGACAAGAAACATGATGGCGCGCAAGGCGAAGCGTCCAGCCGCAACTGCCGCCGTCGACAAGCAGTGCGCCGGCGGGTGGACAACCCCAGCAACAGCAGCAGCGCCGGCAGGTGGGAGCAGAGGGACGCGTCGGCTGACGAAGCGCGAGCTGAGGGGCATAATCTCGCTGAAGCCGGAGCCGTTCCCCGCGGACGACTACCTGGACGACCTGGCCGGGTCCCTCCTTCCCGCCGGAGTGGATCGAGCAGAAGAAGCGGGAGCACGCGGAGGACGCGGCCTACTTTGGGAAGATGGACGAGGAGTACGAGGCGTTCCGGCAGCAGGTGATCCATGGGGTCGAGGAGAAGGGCTACTTCGAGGTCGGCGTGAACTTCCTCGCCGGCGAGGGGAGGACCAAGGGATACGTCAGTAAACGATTTGCCGGCATGGACCCGAGTGAAATCGCTCGCCGTTTCTCTACCCGTGAGGAAGAGCAAGGTGATGGTTACAAATACAATGCCTACGTTGGTGACGAGGAGGATGCTCTGGTCAGCGATGGAGACGAATAGACGATGATGATTCTCAAGGAGATGATGGGGCCGACTGATGAGGACGCTCTATTGGTTCATCTCTATCCTCCTATCCATCTAAATATATGAAGCAGACAGATGTGTGATCAATCACCCATGTGTGTGTCTCTCCTCTCTCGTGTCTTGTATTTTTACATGTCTACTAGTATTTCTCTGATGTTGGCAATCCTGTTACTGGTACGACCAAAGACGCATCTAATTTCCCACTTGCCCCGTTCAGAAAAGATAATTATAAATAAATAAACACATAAGAACAGGGAATTTATTTATATGGCAATAGTCGGAAAATTCCATATGGGTCATACTAGCATATGATCATATTATCTGAGTTGTTGGTCCTTCTTGGGATCTGTGTGTATGCATGTATAAGGTGGCGTATTGATGCATTCTTGAGGTTTATTGTACAGTGCCCCTGACTCTGTGCAGACCGCATTTAGTGATGGATACCACCCTGGTCTTCCACTGTCTAGGCGTTTGCCTTTTTTCATGTTCCGGTTCTGCTCGCACCTGGACAGATTTTGACTCGTGCGTGCAAAGCCAGAACACAGAAATTTAATGCGCCAGGGACTTCACCAGTCCAACAGTTCTGATCATTCAAATTTTGAATTCATAGGCTACAAGCCGCACTAACCATTCATGCTGCACACACAACACCAACCTACAAGAACGAGCAGTTACTACCTCATGAGCATTGCAACATCAAAGAGCTACCAGTTTGACATGTCAGTTTCCTTATAGCAGAATTGAGAAAAAAAAAAAAACACCATCAGCACAAGTTGAAACACAACCACACATCGGTTTCTAACTAAACACTTAATTTGCACTTGACACTTGACACTACCAGCTTTCAGCTCACTACATCTCCCCCTACTTTCCGCTCGCAAGTATTCTTCATGTGCCCTTCAACATCGCACTTGCTGCGTTCGACTTTCTTTCTTGCCTGCCCCAGGATGTCCCCTCTCTCCAGGCAAGTTGTTCTTTTGTGGCCCTGGGTATTGCATGTGATGCAGAACCTACTTCTCTTGCTCATCCCCTCATACGACGCCCTGTCTTAGGCATTTGTTGTATGCCAGTGGTTCTACCTTCAGAACATGACAACAGGGCATATGCCACATTCGCTTTCGAAATGTGCTCCGCCGTCAATCATTTTCATTAGGAATACAACCATGCTGCATTCTCCCTACTGCCCGCCTGCGTGTGCCTCACCCTGCACTGAATGTGACAAACACTTACAATTTCGGTCGGTTCCTCTTTGTAGCTCTCCCCAGCTTGCTTGTCAAATGGTAGCCTCATGTACCGAGTCACAAATTTATGCATTGGTGACCCCAGTGGTTGCGCACACTCCTCGGTAAATGGTTGCGCACACACTCAGTAGTCCAGAATATCTGACAAAGAATTAGTTTTGCCTGCATCATTGAGTGCCATATATGGGTCCGTTTGCCGCACGAACTCGATATCATATCCAGTCCAAGGACCGAAGGCTAGCCAGGACTTCTCCTTTTGTTTTCCTTTTTGCAAGAAATCTTTGGGAAAAGATTCCCTTCAACCGGCTGATTTTTCCGGGGCATCCATCGCCTCCCACAGACGACGCGTGTCCCAGTCATCCCACACACCACTTCACCCTTTCGGACGAGACTTGCCTGCTCCCCACGCGTGTGCCCATCCATGCTCCCGCGTACGTGGCTTGATTTGATTGGAACAAAATAAGGCCCGGCCCCACCCCCTCAAAATCAGGGGGGAGATGATTAGATTAGAAAGAAAAAGGGAAAAAAGACAGCCGTAGGATGAAGTGGGAGCATGGACGGGAGCATGGGGACGGAGCAGGCAAGCCGGATCCCACCCTTTCTACCTTATCTTCACCTCTGAGGACTCCCATCCAGATCTCTTTTACCTTCCATCTTCTTCTCTCCTTCCCTAACCTATTCAGCGTACTCCATCACGCACGCCTATGATGGAGAGCACCCATGGAGGTAGATGCAAGCAGCAGCTAGTGACTTCAACAACAAACGCTCATGGGGGAGCATGTGAGCTAGCCGTCCGACACGACCAGCGACAAGGTTTGGCAACACTAGGGATGGGAGCTCGTGGTTGGATGGCCTTGCGGTTGGTGGCAGTGACAACTTCGCAGGTACTCGAAGACGGTGATGGTGAACGACGGCGACAACTTAGGCAAGCTTTTGCAACATCATCTACATTGCAAAAAAGAAACACAACAAGAGTTGTATTGCAAAAAAAAAAAAATCTGTAACAGGACCTTAGTTGCAAAAACATTTTGCAGCAAGATCTATGTTGCGAAAAAATTGCAACAAGATCTCAGTTGCAAAAAAAAATTGCAACAAAACTTTTGTTGCGAAATAATTCTACAACAAGACCTCTGTTTTAAAAAATATATTCTGCAACAAGACCTCAAGTCGTGCTTGGCTGCCTGATGTGATAGATCTGACGTCTCGCGACCCGGCCGATCTTTTTAAAAGATCACCTGGCAAACATGTAGCATGCCCCAAAAACTTTTGAGGGAAAATAGTGCTTTATTTAAACGAAGTTCTTAGTGATCTCTAAGGCAATAAAACCCAAAATATAGTGTGGTGGACCATTGTCCCAAACCATACGCCCATAACAAATCCAGAAGCTAAAGATTACATCTCACTATTGATTGTTGTTTAATCTTAATTGATCTGAGTAGCATCTATCAATTCTAGGATCAGATTTTTTTTTGAAACAAGGATGTTTTCTACTTCCATGAGAATTTTTCTAGCTTTTATTAATGTATGTGTTTGTCTCCCCTATAGCAAACTTTTCATATGGTGTTCGTACTCATGAAGTTATCGGGAAAACAATGAGTTCCTCAAAATAAAACTATCTAGTGATAGTTGTACTGGCATTTATAGGTTGCTTGTACAAGCTATACCCTCTCCGAAGCTGTTTGTTTGTTGATTGCCGGGTGTTGGTTGTATCTTCTCCAACTCTGTCTTTCAGAATCTAGGCTAGTAAAATGATAGCCATTTCACAGAAATCCAACTTGGTGCCCAGACTCATCTGCTCCCGCTCAGAGGAAAAATCAAAACAAATACAAGAAAAATTTAAAAAAATCCAAATTGTTTTTGTGTGGTAGATAATTTGATGCGTGATGCCCGCTCCAAATATCAACTCATTTGGACATCTGAGCAGCTTTCGGCAAAAAAGACAAATCGGGCAAAACAGTGCATGAACAGTAAAAAAAAATACAGACCTTGAATTTGTCTTTTTTGCCGAGTGCTACTCAGATGTCCAAATGAGTTGAAATTTGGAGTGGACCTCACGCATCAAATTATTTACCACACAAAAAAATTGGATTTTTTTGAATTTTTCTAGTATTTGTTTTTATTTTTTACGAGCGCGGGTGCAGATGAGCCCAGGAGCAGAAACTCCGCGTCTGCTATTTCATTCGTTTTCTCTTTCATCAATGTGCCTCTTTTTCTCCATGAAAACACGGTGAACAAGAGATGCTTCTCTGGTTTGGTTTGCTATCCCTGTCTTCTCTTTTCAGGTCGTGGGACAAAAATCCCCTTCTAGTTCAGGATTTGCTTCTTTGTAAACTCCAACTCATTTCCCTTCATCCATGTTCTATTTCTATGTCAGATGGCACTGGGATGGACAATTCTACCACCAAGAAATGCATTACAATCTCAAGGTCAACGTGGTGGGACACCTCTTAGTAGCACAGCAGCTAAATTTGTGACCCAAGTTCTGATGTCTAGCGTTGTTTCAAGGATGCCAAGTAATAGTATCCCAAGATCTTTTGCAAGGTAATGTTATTTTTTTCACATGCTCCAGTATTTCAGATGTTTTTTACATGTGTTTTCTTATTAAAAAATTATTTGAGACCAGGCTATATATCTCCCCCAAACAATTATTCTGATGGAGATGCTATAAAAAACAATAAACATGTTGTGTGATTTGCCACATTTATTCATGATATTAAAATTGATCGGTAAAATTTACATATCACGGGCTCTCTGGTTGCCGATGGAGGGTTCAGGAGGTGAAGTAATTTTGAGCTAGTGGGCTGGGGATACCACTGTCCTTCTAACCATCTAACCACAGGTTGGTTCGCGTTTGCTGTTGTTGTTGTATGTATGATGTTGGCTCTTTGCAATGCATGCCACCTACTAGCTATGCCATTGCCAGATAAAATAAAATCCCCAAAGCATGCATTCTCTTCAGTGTACAATTACTTTTACGATCAGAGCCGGCATGAGCAACTGGACAGGGTGATTCCTATTTGACGCTCGTGAGCGTCAAAAGGGCGTGGCTTCGCTGAAGCGCGACCTCCTGACGCCCTAGTTTGGGCCAGCCATGGTTGCTTCGTTGTTTATTCTTTTTCGGTTTCTTTTAGTATTTTATTTTCTCTTTTCTTTTTTTCTTTTTCTGTTTGTATTTCTATTTATTTTATTTTACTTTTTCATGTATAATACAAGGTTCATTGCGTCTTACAATTTTTTTCATCATATACTAACAAAAATGTTTACGGTATACTACAAAGAGTTCATCATGCATTATAAAAATGTTCATCGTATATTAGAAATTGATCAATGAATATACAAATGTTCACTATGTGTTTTGAAATTTGTTCAGCATATATTGCACATATGTTCAATGTCTATTTGAAAATTATTCAATGTATGTTACAAAAAGCTAATTGTGTATTCAAGACTTGTTCGACGTATATATTGTTCAACATATAAAAAATGTCCATCGTATAATAAGAAAATTCATTATTATTATTATTATTAAATTTTCATCATATATTAAGAAAATGTTCAACTTATATTAAAAAATTCAAAATAAAAATCGACAAAAAAAACTTGTCCATTATAGTAAACCGGATTCTACAGTATGGGACACTACTGTAAACCGCGATGCTACAGTAATAAGCCAACTAAAACAGGAAGAGGAAAAAAATTGCTCGCAGGCAGAGTGGGCCGGCCCAGCAAGCGTGCACCTGAGCGAAGCTCCATCCTTCCAACGTTCGCGGGCGTCCGACAGGTTCGCCCCTATATCTCGTGGTGATTCATATATGACGCCCGCTAGCGTCAAATGGGTGATTCCTATATGACGCCCGTTAGCGTCAAATCGTCATACAGCGAGTATAGCTTCTGCTCTCTGAAGGGGCGAGCTAGATGGGCCGGCCCAGGCGCGCGGGAGGCCACAGCCTTTTTTCTGTTTTTCTTCCATTTTCTGTTTTCGTATTTTGCTTTATTTTGTAAAAAAAATTCTACTTTGAAATATTTTTAATGTTGAACAAGTATTTAAATATTTTAATCAAGCATCTGGAGAAAATTCTGAATGTGTATCGAAAAATTGTTGATCGTGTATTAAAAACGATAAAAAATTAAATTATATAAAAATGTTAATTAATCATTTGAAAAAAATGTTGAACACTTATTTGAAAATCTTTAATAAAGCATTCGGGAAACTATAAATGTGTATAGAAAAAATGTGGAGCCTGTACTAAAAAATGTGAAAAAAAATTGATCATGTATATAAAAAATTTAGTTAAGCATTCCAAAAAAATGTTGAACAAGTATTTGAAATTTTTTAATCAAGAATTTGGAAAATGTTAAATGTGTATATAAAAACTGTTGACCATGTATTAAAAATTGATAAATAAAAATGATGATGTATATAAAACTTTTAATCAAGCATTTGATAAAATGTTGAACAAGTGTTTGAAAAGTGTTAATCAAGTGTTTGGAAAATATTAAATGTGTATAGACAAAATGTTGACCATGAATTCAAAATTTTAAATTTCTTTATTTTGAAACAGTTAATCAAGCATTTAAAAATCTCTAAAAATATATAGAAAATTGGTAATCATGTATTCAGAAAATTAAATTCCGTGTTTGAAAAAATGCTAATCAAGCATTTGAAAAATGATTAAAATGTGTATAGAAAAAATGGTGAGCATGTATTAAAAATATGCTAAATTTATACTGGAAATATATTAAACGTGTATTAGAAAACTGTTGTTGACATATACCAGAAATGTAGAATGAAAACGAAAAGTAATAAAGCAAACTTAAAAGAAACAAAATAAATCAAAGTAAAAATAAAAAGAAAAATCAAACCAAAGAAACAGATGTAAAAGAGATGAAAAGAAAAAAAATAGGAGAAGAAAAAAGTAAAGAAACAAAAGAAACCGAAAAAGGAAAAGAAACGGAGAAAACTAGAAAAAACAAAGGAAAAAGTAAAAATGCGGAGAAACCCGGAGAAGAAACAAAAAAGCAAAGGAGAATATTAAAACAGAGTTGAACGAGCGAAACAAGCGACCGCTCGCAAGCGAGCTTCGTGTGGCAGCGATCGAGAAGAAAAATGGGCCGGCCCGGTTGCAACAGGAGACGAGAAAATCTTTCGGCGACAGCTGCTACCATCTCGCTTAATGCGAAACATTGCTCTTGTGATCACACAGGGGGTCTCACTAGACATGAAGGGCACAATCGCCTTGGCCCCCCAAAATAATCTTCGGCCCAGGTCTAGGCCCAAATCCAAATATGATCAAGTAGACAGAATATGGTCTCTAGGCGTAAAGCTCAAAGCACTACCAAAGTAAGCCCAGCAGGCCAGTGATAAGTCGATGAATTAAGTAAGAAAACATGATTATGACATTGGCATGAGGCGGGAAGGGGAAGGATCTAGAGGGGGTTGTTGGATGCGGAGAGAAAAGAGAGTGGAGATGATGGCTATTGGGAAGTGAAGAGCGGAGGGGAGACCCAATTCACGATCCATCGAAGTGACCCGTCGGCAGCAGATACACTTCTCCTTCTTGTCCCTGCTTCAGCTTCGGTTGATTATGTACCTCCGTGTCAGCTAGCTAGGTGACTGATTTCCAACTTTGGAATCATGTAATCTTTGCTTCTCTGTTTGAAGTTCCTGAGCTTTGCTTCACTATATGTATATCCTTAACTCTTGCTTCTCCTGTCTGTTTCAGTTCTTAGTAATGTCGAGTAGCACCCAAAATTTTGGTACAAATTATTTCTATTTAGTTTGGACTTTGAAGTTTAGCTACAGTTTATTCCCTAGCACTGAGTAATTCCGGCTCCTAGTTGTTTGGCCTATTTATTCGTGTCGTTATAGTTGAAACAATAATAAAAATAATGATTAATATTCCTTTTAATTTGCTCTTGTATGAGCTTCTCTAAACCTTTACCTGTTGCTATTTTACTTCTCTCGATATAGGGATAGTTTTGGTCCCATAAAACTTACTGATATCTAGTCATGCTTTGTATCTGCTTGACGCTACATTATGAGTGAATTGACCTTTATAAAAAAATAGCTTGCACGTTCTTCATCACTCTGTGATGTTGACTATTTCCTTAGTTGTTACCTTTCTAGATCATTTTTTGTTTTACCTTTGTTGTTAATTACTGTCGATCAATCACTCTGTCCTAGTGTCGCTTGGCTTCAACAATTTGTATAACAACTATACTTCAATCCCTATGGAGAACTTCGACAACATGTACTTTACTTCAACCAATTACACCAATGACCTTTGCAATTCGTGCCTCCTCTAGCTATTTTTTTATTGAGGTTGGTTGGTCACCCCCTCTTCCTATCTCAAAACACACCCTCGTTCGACGATATGAATTCTTTCTTCTGCAAATTGCATGAAACATTGACATGGGAGATTGGATGATGAGATAGATCCTTAACAACCCGAGCAGACGAGAATGTCTCATGATCAGAGGTAGGAACAACAGAAGAGGAAGGGATTCTGTTAGGGGAAACAAACGAGATAAGGTAATGTGTACGACTAAAATGGGTTTAATACGAATGTACCAAGCAAGGCGATATAACAATTAGTCGAGCCATCTATGAAAACATGGATTTGCCTTTCGGGAATAGGAAATGTTATGGAGACAATGATCTATGGGCCTATGCAACAATTGACACATGTTAATGTAGGTCAAAATGTTTTGTTGTGTAGAAATGGAAAAAGAGTTGGTCGATCCTGGCCAGAGCATCTAGCTCTAGGCACCCCTAGAGCCTTGGATTAGATTTCCCAAGTCTCCTCTCGAGTGGAAGAGTAGAAATATAGTGTTGATAATTTTTGGGATTTAGGGCATAAGAGAAATTTAATTTTCCAAAGGAATGGCTGAAGTATGGAGTCTGCATATCTTGGTTTTGTATGGGTACAGGGAGCTCCATGAATTTTCTTGAAAATTTTCATCTAGGATATATACGGTTTTGTTTGTAATGGTGAAAGATCAAACCCAAGATTTGACGCTTTGGTGTCTCATTACTTCAGGTTATTATTTTAGTGGGAGGCAACCTTCCCGTCAATAGCGAATCGTCAGTGGTTACTTCGTCAATCTTCAAGCTCTGCTACTTCGACCCAGTCTTCAGTAAAAGTTGTGTGAGTGCCTATGTGTGGTGATGTTAGTGTGTGCATGTGTGCAACAATGTTCTAATCGGTGTCTCTAAAAAATATGCTCTTTAATAGGAAAATACTTAATTTCCTGTACGGATATGATCTTGACTTTGGGCCATGTGTGGTTTCATGGGTTGGAGACGGGATGTGCATTGCTTTAATGACACCCGATTACTCAATTTTGTTGAACTCAAAAGAAATACAAACTAAAATACCACCAAAACTAAGAACAACAAATAAAACCAATAAAAACCAGAGTGGAAATTGGGGTATTAAAAATATTATCATCCCATATTTTTATTATAAATCCATGAACAATATCACAACATCCAGAGTTTATTAGCATGTAGACCATACAAAAACCTGAAACAACATGTGTTGTTAAACAAAGAGAGTAAATACACTTGACATATAAAGATACATGATACAATCATTTATCTTGGCCACATTCTTTTTCAAGAAATCCATGATGCCATACTTAGTTATAGCTTAATCGTATCTATAACCATTCCCCCTTGAAAAAAATGATTGTAATAAGTGGCAATGTAGTCCTTGACCTTCACTTTTCTGTAAAATGCCGGTCTCTTCTCATCGATCAATTGAGGCGATGGCTCGATTTCTCTCTCAGGATCAACAGAGTAGTCTAGAGCCACTGATAGCCTCTCTTTCTTTGCATTTGTGATGACCCTATGCACAGGGCTCTTAAATATCCCATTGCTCATTATCTGTGAGACAAATTTGTAACTACATCAGCCCAAGAGCTTAGAATCTTCTGGCAAAAGCACACAATGTTGGCGATTTAACATTTTGAGATCCCGAACATGTAAGTTTTGACTGTTATATTTTGGATACAGTAGAATAGACTTTAATATTTGATATGCTATCATCAGGCTAAGATGTACTCCCTCCGTTTCAAAATATAAGTGTTTTTAGAGATTCTAATATGGACTACATACAGAGCAATTAAATGAATCTACACTCTAAAATACGTCAACATGCATCTGTATGTAGTCCATATAGGAATCTCTAAAAGGACTTATATTTAGGAACGGAGGGAGTAATTGATATATGTCGGAAATATGTTTCGTCATTAAACATATTGTACATTATAATTTCGACCACTGAGAAATGGAAAACTATGTACATCCATAAGGTTCAAATAAATAAATATTACTAACAGTATATACTATTTCAAGCTAGAAATTATATTTCTATAAGCGTACCTCTATTTGATCTCCTATAAGGATCAGCAGTGTGTGAGGTACGATTGGTACGTCCCACCAAACTCCATCTCTGAGAACTTGCAGGCCACCGACGTGGTCGTCGACCATGAGGACAGTAACAACGGTACCATCAGTGTGGGGCTTGAGGCCAAACACGAGCTCCGGCCTTGGACACTCGGGATAGTAGCTGCATCTAGCATTTGTAAGGGCCTTCTCCCCAAGTTGGTCCACGAAGTAGTTCTCGTCGTCAAGCCCCACCAGCTTCGCCATTGCCCGGAGCAGATCGTTTTTCAATTGTCCACATTTCTTCGTGAACTGGTGGAGAACATCCCTGAAACACAACAATGTATGTCTTAATTAATGATCCGTCAACAGATCCTCATTCGAGCCAGCAAATTTGTGGAGTCGACAACATCACCCTATGAGATCGGTCACCTGAAGTTTTCGGGATGCGCTGGCCAGAGGGCGATGCGCCGCTCGTCCTCGGGCTGCACCTTGAGGTAGAGGCGGTCGGTCCAGTCCCGGGTCTGGTCCGGCGAGCTCACCCGGTCGTTCCCGTATCCCTCGGACTGGAACTGCTCGTCGCAGATTAGATTACTGTATCTTTGCTTCTCTTCGAGTGGCTGCCGGAAAAACTCCCTCGACGCGGCTCTCATGCTCTCTATCACGGCGGCGTCTACGCCGTGGTTACTGACCTGGAGGAACATACATGTGAAGCGAGATAGACATGCATGCTTTGATCTTATTCCGAAATGGTGGTGCACTACCGACTCATTAGAATATTACTTACCATGAAGAGGCCCCAGGACTCGATCGCTGACCGGAGCTTCGCGGTTTCGTCGGCGCTGTGGTCCTTCCTTAGAAGGCGGCCGTGGTCGATGACAGGGACCGGCGCTACAACCGCCGCGGCAAGCTGTTGGTCCTTGTGCGTGCGCACAACGTACGGTGCCGGCACGTCGGGTGTGCCAAGGGCTCCAGCAAGCTCCTGCACCGGCATCGCTCTAGCTGCCCCTGTGCTTCCCATAGTAGCACTTGCACTAGGAAACAGAAGAATCTGGAATGTTCCAATTTAATTGTACGACTCAATACCCCTGGGTCCCTTCTTTGCCGATATAAAATGAGACAAAAACATTTTGTGCTATAAACAAAAAGCTATGTCTTTGTTAACTAATGAGGCCACAATCACGTACTAGGTTGCAAGTGGAGCCGGTTAGAAATCAGGTGCTTAGCCGAGGACCTAGGATCTAGGTATGATTTGCACACAGTTTGCGAGGCAACATTAAAGTTCATGGATTTTCTCATCTACAGCTGATGCATGGAACAACTGAGAAAATATTGGAGATCATGGATGATGAACTGTGAAACAAAATTACCTTCAATCAATTGGAGATACCAGAGATGGGCCTTCGATCAACTGCGGCGGCCACAACTTGTTGCTCTACAACTAGTATGCAGCTTGAGCGTGGAAATGCCACAAGACACAACTTCGCTTATATAGACTATTGGAGCAATACTAGTCAACACATGTTAAGCAAGCATGGTTGCAGCAGGTTTGGGGCCAATCACTACTGGAAAAACCTTATTTGCCAAGTGTCACATCGTTCACCGAGTGAATTTAATTGAACACTCGGCAAACAAGGCCTTTACCGAGTTTCCCAGACAAAATACTCGGTACAAAATGGATCTAGGCAAACAGGTGCATTGCCGAGTGTTATACTCGGCAAAAAAAAAACTATCTGCAGTTTTTTATAAGACACTCGGCAAACAATTAAAAAGTAATAAAATGCATGTATTCATTTGGACTTTCAATAGAAAACTTTTTATTTATGAGTTACTTTTTGTAGGGAGAAACTAGGGATGTTGTATTAGAATAGTTATTAATTATATTTAAGATATTTAGTATATTTCTAGGCATTTAACTCCTGTAATTAAAATTTGGACTGCAAGTGCATGAAGTAGTTGGGTAAATTGGGTTGAAAAATTATATTGGTGTTCTTTAGTCTATGTTTAGGCCTTATACAAGAAAAGAAGAGTAACTCCAAACATCATGGTGTAAAGACTCGACTCCCATACATGGATCTTACTGGATTTTTAATGTTGAAAAATACCAAACTTTGACATGGAACATCTAATGGTATAGTATAAGTGTACTAAAAAAAGCAATATTTAATAGACGAAAGCAGCCGTCACTTCGCCTTCAAACTTGACTCGTTCCACCTCAAAACCTAGATTCTTCCTTGAAGATGGTCCGGTATCTAAGCAGTGTACGCCACAACCTTTTCTAAACCTTCTCAATTTTGACTACATCCTCTAGAGATCATATAATGAAACCATGCCATGTTTCATATTTTGTAGACTTCGTTTAAATTTTACAAATTAAAAAACAATAAGCCTCAGGGCCACCGTCTCACCTACGATGTCCCCCTACCTTTGTATCAACCCTTCCTCACAGCCCTTTTTATTTTACACCACGTATGACATCCATCCCTAATGATCTCTTTGGCCGCTCAGAAGCTCCAGATCTGTCACCATGGTAGCCAGCATCCAAGTCTTCTGCACAGTGGAGTCAAAGCCAGGGAGCAAGGAGTGCTGGGTGGCAATGGACGTTCTACTCATATTATGTCACATAAGTTTCGATCGTTGCTACTTAGCGTTGATAGTATATACACCCGCTTATTTTTGTTGGGGTCATGGATGCTTGAGAGGATAATGGAGAGGTGGATCTCAAAACTATGTGGGTACCGCCGCCTTGGATGGCTTTCCTAGTCAGTTCGACACTTTGACGTTGCACGTGGTTGACCGCAAAGATCAGAATTCGCTAACTGTATACTATGTATGCACTATTTGTCAACAAGTAGCCGTCGGCCACCAAGAAGAGACCTCGCTATCTATATATACTATTAGATAATCACTAGTAGAAAAAGGGTCATTTGTCCCGGTTCATAAGGCCCATCTGTCCCGGTTGGGGAACCGGGACTAAAAGGTCATCACTAATGCCTAGGCCTTTAGTCCCGGTTTTTATACTAACCGGGACAGATGGACCTCCACATGGCCGGTGCTGCGAGCCCAGGCAGGAGGCCCTTTAGTCCCGGTTGGTGGCACCAATCGGGACCAATAGGCATCCACGCGTCAGCTGTTCAGGGGCTAGGGTTTTTGTTTTTTTTCTGAAAGGGGGGTGGATTTGGGGGTTTTGTATGGTTAATTAAGGTGTTTCATATATTGTGTTAGGTAGCTAATTAATTAATAGAGAGAAGTGTCCTCTCTTATCTCCGTGCTTGGTCGACGCTACGTACTATACATAGAGAGGCCCTCGACAAGCTAGCTAGTAAGAAAATGAAGGAAACCATTAAGTACAGAAGTTCGTCATGCATACCGAGAGAAGTGATCGACCTCTCCTTCTCCGAAAGATTGGTCGAACAACAAGTTTTCGTATTATCTATCCGACGCTACTGGCTACATACATATACAATATGTAAGATCTCTTACAATCCCCTAGCATTTGAACTCAACTTTCACATGATATTCTCCGGCTTTATTGATGATGTGGTCAAGAAAGAATCCCGCCAATTCCTCTTGAATTGCTTTTATGCGATCTTGTGGTAGGAGTTCATTCCGCATCTGCCATGTCTAATTTGAAGAAGGGGGTTAATACATATATATGAATGAAACTCAATAGAATTGATGGTGTAATAAAATGAAATTGTGAATATTATTGCTTACGCACTTCATATTGTCTTTTAGAGTAGCCCCGCTTATCTTTCAAAGTCGCGTTGTAGATGAACTCGCACACGTAGTATCCACAGTAATCATTCCCTTGTTCCTGCCACAAGCACTTTACGAGAAATAGAGGTCAATCAAACTGATAATGAAGCATTATAAATGGCATTGATGAAAGTAGCTAGAATCAACGGGAGATGCGCGCAACTAGCTAGCTAGTAGTACTTACTTTCGGATATGTATATCGCAGCTTCTGCGGTGAACTGTTTCCAAACCCTGCAAGACAAAAAAATAATTATTACTTGAGATATCAGGAAATGAACAAAAAGTTGCCTATATGGTGCGACAATGATCGATTGAACTTACTTGTTGAGAATTTTAGTCATGTCCGCATAGGTCTCGGGATCTTTTCGTCTCGAGTCTAAGACGGTTACTAGTCCCCGCTCAAGCTTAATCTCCAGAAGAATATAGTGGAAGCTGCGCACGCATGCATAACTCATCAATTACATTACTATAACCTCGCTCGAGTAATAAGGGAAACCGAATATGCACACGACAGTAACACTCACTTGAAGTTGTAAGGAAAGAGTATTAAATCTTTGTTTTGATTTATTAGCAATGATTTGAGCAAGTTGGCCTCGGCATCTTGGGCGCTCTTTTTAACCTAAAATTCATCTATGAGATTTGTATTAATGAACCCAATATCATATTGCTTTTCTGCACTCGACGATCTTCAATCTGCATAATATAGTGAGGATAATTATAAATACATGCAATGAAAGAGCTGAGCTATATATAGAGACTTAATGACAGAAGTAGTACTTACAGACAGGAGCAAGTGACCGTTAATTTATCGAGGGCCTTTTGATTGAAGAACTGGAAGAACTCCTCAAATGGAACATGCAACAAATCAATTCCAACGAGGTCGTGCTCCTCTTTAACTCTCAGATACAAAGTATCCGTCCCCCAGACTCTCTGCAGGTTTTCATGTACCAATTATGGCATCTTCGCATCATCGTTGTTAGAGATTTTTCATCTTTGACGAGAGGCTTTCCGTACTCGTATCTGTGTTCGTCCACCTCCAAGAAATCATAATGTATATCGTTGGGCAGGTAATCTCCAAGATTGCTATAACCGGGCACCATCCCCGGAGCATTAGCGACGATGTCGCTAGACACGTTGAGCGGGGGGCACGATTGGTTCGCTTCTTCACCGAGTTGGGAAATTGTTTTCCCAGCTGCTCGTTGTTCTTTTAACCTTTGATCACTGATAGTACTTCCCGACCGTTCCGCTTCGAGATATGCCTTTTCAGTAATGCGCTCATAGTTGGTTTTCGGCGGAGACTTTGGTGGTTTCCTCAGGGCATCGATAGTGCGCGTTGCTTTCACTGGATCTACCTTCTCCTCCGGAGGTGGATGTCTCTCTGCTTTCGCCCCTTCAAAGAAGTCCTTCACTTCTTTTTGCACGATCTTCTTGTTTTCTTCCACGGTCATCTTGTACGGTAACTTCTCTAGAGGCTTGTGAGGTGGACCGTATCTGTATTGCCTCCCGCCTCTGGCTGTACTGCTAGACGCCGGAGCAGACGGAGCGGCTGCGGCTATCTTCTTTCGTGCTTGCTTACGAGGCGGAGGAGAAGGACTACGACGCGCCGGAGCAGCCGGGGCGGCGGCGGGTCTCTTCCGCCCTTGCTGGTGAGGCGGAGAAGGAGGATGCTGGTGGCTGCTCGGGCGCGCCGGCGCAGGCGGAGAAGGAGGTGGAGTGCCGCCACACGCCAGAGAAGGAGGCTGAGTGCCCTGATCGTCACTCGCCGGAGGAGGAGGCGGTGGAGGAGGCGGAGTGCCCTGACTCGCCGGAGGAGGAGGAGGAGGCGGAAGCATCCAGTTCAGAAGGTTGATGAGCTCCTTCCGCCATAGGCATGGAGTCGTCAGACAAGAACCCAGCCGAGTCTCTCCGTCACCCGTAGGGTGGTCAAGCTGGAGGTCCTCAAATCCTTCTGTGATTTCATCCACCATTACCCTAGCATATCCTTCTGGAATCGGCCGGCAGTGAAAAGTTGTGCCTAGTTCAGGAGGTGCAACAGAGCCAACAGCCGCCTTGACTTTCAATTCCATCCACTGCGTCATAAGGTGGCAATGCTGAGACTCCGTGATAGCATCTATGGGGTAGCTAGCAGGAGCCGTGAAGACAGGCTCCTGAATCAGCTCCGTGGAAGCCACGCTGCTTCTCCGCTGAGATGGCGGGGTAGCTTCGGGTGTAGCTTCGGCAGGTCGCGTGCTGCGAACTGCCTCTCGTTCCTCTAGCGCTTGTACCCTTGCGTGCAGCGCCTGTAGTTGGGTCAAATCCTTTTTCTTCATCCTCTCCCGGCATTTGTAACCGCCTGCGTCGGGAAATCCAGCCTTCCACGAAAGGGAGCCTGGCGTGCCGCGTGTCCGTCCGGGGTGCTCAGGATTCCCGAGGGCCTCTGTGAGCTCATTGTTCTCTCTATCCGGAACGAACGTCCCTTGATGCGCCTTTTTGATATACTCCTGAAGCTTCTCGATGGGTGTGTTCAGCTGCTCGTTGGTCGAAATGCACTTCCCTGTTACACGGTCCAATTTCCCCCCAACCCCGAAGAACCAAGTCCTGCAACGGTCTGGCTAGCGTCGCGTCTCTGGTTCGATCCCTTTATCAATGAGGTCATTCTCAGCCTTGTGCCACAACGGCCGGGCTTTCAGGTAGCCACCTGACCCCGTGCGATGGTGATGCTTCTTCTTTGCAGCATTTTTCTTGTTTGTCGCCGACATCTTCGCTGCTCTCTCAGATTTCTTTTTGGTGACAAATTCAGGCCACTGATCTTTGATCTTCTCAAATCGGCCGATGAATTCTGGAGTCTTGTCTTGGTCGACAAACGATGATTTCGGCTCATTCTTCCACCTCCTGAATAGCTCAGCTATCCTCTTAAGAGCATAAGCCTTGATCATTGGCTTTTTAACTGGATTCTCCGGATCCTCCTCTGGCGGGAAGGTGAAATTTTCCTGCAGCGCGGTCCAAAGATCAGCTTTCTGCCTATCGCTGACATAAGAGACCTGAGATTCTTTGTCCTTAGGCTTCAACCATTGCTCGATGCTGATCGGGATCATGTCCCTCACTAGAACCCCGCACTGAGCATTAAATTTTTGCTTGGTCCTGAGGGGTTCAATCGGTTGGCCGGCGCGATCAATTTCGATGATCGTGTACCTTTCATCCGCGCGCAACTTTCTCTTCGGGCCTCGTCTCGTTACCGAAGTGTTGCTCGATCCGGAGGGCTAGAAAAGAAGAAACAGAAGAGAGTTAATATGTGTACATACCAAAAACAATTAATGCATCAATTAGCTATAGTCAGCACATGCTTAATTAATTAATATATATACCTGGCCGGAATCCGTTCGGTCACCGGAGCCGTCATCACGGTGTCCTTCCCCTCCATTCGGTCACCGGAGCCGTCATCACGGTGTCCTTCCCCCTCCATTCGGTCACCGGAGCCGTCATCACGGTCTCCTTCCTCCTCCATTGTTTGAGCATCGTCGTAGCCTGCTTCTTCATTCTCTCTTTCCAGACCATCGGTGCATGTGTCGCTGAGAAACGACAAGACGACATCACTTCCGTGTGCGATTATCTCCCCCAACACCACTTCTTTTGCTTCATCTCGGGGGTGTGGATCCATAGTTTCTGCAAATATTTACAGCATGGCAATTATTATTCAAACATGACAGATGGATATATTAGTGGCAAACGTTGAACTAGCTAGCTAAGCACAATAAGGAATCATATTAGTGGCCTGGCCTCGACGCTTCTCTAGGGTTTGGGGTGGCCTCCGCAACGCTTCAAGGGTCTGGGGTGGCCTCAACAACGCTTCAAGGGTTCGGGGTGGCCTCGACGACAATGCTCTTTTAACTTGGTAAATTTGGGTGGCCTCAAGAGAGTTTGTCGATCGGGTAGGGGCGCGCCGGGAGGGGCCGGGTAGGAGACCGACATTGTTTTTCTCTAGGGTTTGGGTGTCATCGAGAGTTTTGGTCGAGTGAGAGGGTCGGGGGGTGCTCCGGACGTCCCCCTCACTTTAACAAAGAACTACCTTAAAAAAAGACTTGCTTCGCCGCGGGTCCTTCTTCATTTTTTCGTTTGTTTTTTCTTATATATTTGTTTTCGTTTTCATTCTACATTTTCGTACATATGAAAAAAAATAAAGTTTCTATACAAAAGTGCACAATTTTTATGAACAAATTACAGCATCTAAATTAACTATACATCTAAATAAATATACCTATACATCTGAAATTTTCCTAATCTTAAAACTAAACTGAACATAAACTAAAATAATCCAAAAAACATGTAAAAACATCTAAAATAGCATCTAAAAACATCTAAAAATCTAATAGCTAGCACCCGGCAGGGGCGGAGGGGCACGGCGGAGGGGCCGGCGCCGGCGCCGGCGGGGCAGGGCAGGGGCGCAGGGGCGCTGGACAGGGGAGGGGCGCGGGAGCAGGCTGGTGCTCACAGGGGGCGGCGGGGCACGGTGGGCGGCGCGTCGGGGCCGGCAGGGGCGCGAGGGTCGACGCCGTCGTCGGGGCAGAGGGCGTCAGCAGCGGCGGCGACGACGTTGAGCAGCCTGACGGCGTCGGTGGCGGCGGCGAGGGCGACGTCGAGCAGCCTGACGGCGTCGGTGGCGGCGGCGACGGCAAGGTGGAGCAGGGGCGTCGGGCGGCGACGGCGAGGAGGAGCAGGGGCGTCGGGGGAAGAAGTGATGGATTTGGCCGCAACTGCTAACTGTTTTCTTATATACCCAGGGCATTGGTCCCGGTTCATAGCAGCAACCGGTACCAAAGACCCCCTTTAGTCCCGGTTGGTGCCACCAACCGGGACCAAAGGCCACTTTTCAGCAGCCCAAAGGGCGGGAATCGACGGCCTTTGGTCCCGGTTGGTGGCACCAACCGGGACTAAAGGTAGTGCATTGGTACCGGTTGGTGCCACGAACCGGTACCAATGCACACCTTTAGTCCCGGTTGGTGCCACAAACCGGGACGAAAGGCCGTGTGCTGCTGCGCCCGCGTCGAAAGTTTAGTCCCACCTCGCTAGTTGAGAGGGGCGCGCAGTGGTTTATAAGCCCCACTGCCGCACCCCTCTCGAGCTCCTCTCCATTGCAGGCTTACGGGCCTAATTGTGACTGCTATGCCTGATGGGCCTACTGGGCCTTATGCGGGCCTGAATCCTGGCCCAGGGATGGGTTTCTAGTCGTATTCTGGCCGTGGTGGCCGAGTAGGTGGCAATTTTTTTATTTTTTCCCAGTTTTTTGTTTTCCTTTTTGCTTTATTTTTTTGTTTTGTTTCTACTTACAACAAAATACTTATTTATTTTATTTTTTTGTTTCTACTTATATATTTGCTATTAAAGTTTCTAACAAACAAAGTTCTTTATGAAAATTCTTTTTGCTTTTAATGATTTTGAACAGAAAATACTTTGATACTTTTAGTTGCATCAATTTATATAATTTTAGTTTCATAAATTTTAGAGGTTGCTTATAATGTTTTGAACAAAAAATACTTTGATAATTTTAGTTTCATAAATTTTATTTATGTTATTAAAGTTTATTTTATTTTATTTTATTTTGTTTCTACTTATATATTTTATTAGAGTTTATATTATTTTGTTTCAAATTACTTATTTATTTTATTTTATGATAATTCTTTTTGCTATTAAATTTTCATGCATTTACTGATTATTTTGAGCTATAAGACCCTGAAATTGAAAACATTTCAAATGAAGTCTGAAAAGGTTAAAAGTTGGCATGGTATCATCATTTCACCCACATAGCATGTGCAAGAAAGTAGAGAGTGTTACGGCAAAAACTGGATGCACTTCGTGTACAAAACGGACAATCTCTTTTGAAGTATCAGGGTTTCATACGGAAACTCGTCTGTTACAAAAGGATTTCATTTTTTTGAACTTATTTGAACTCCATAGTTTTTCTATGTTCAAAATGCACCATTCAAAGCCACATCATCAATTTTCAACCCTTTCTGACTTCATTTGTTATTTTTCATGCATTTACTGATTTTTTCAGTTATAAGACCCTGAAATTGAAAAGCATTTCAAATGAAGTCCGAAAAGGTTAAAAGTTGGCATGGTATCATCATTTCATCCACATAGCATGTGCAAGAAAGTAGAGAGGCTTACGGCAAAAACTGATGCACTTCATGTACAAAACGGACAATCTCTTTCGAAGTATCAGGGTTTCATACGGAAACTCGTCTGTACAAAAGGATTTCATTTTTTTGAACTTATTTGAACTCCATAGTTTTTTATGTTCAAAATGCACCATTCAAAGCCACATCATCAATTTTCAACCATTTCTGACTTCATTTGTCATTTTTCAGGCATTTACTGATTTTTTTTCAACTATATGACCCTGAAATTGAAAAGCACTTCAAATGAACTCTGAAAAGGTTAAAAGTTGGCATGGTACCATCATTTCACCCACATAGCATGTGCAAGAAAGTAGAGAGGCTTACGGCAAAAACTGGATGCACTTCATGTACAAAACGGACAATCTGTTTCGAAGTATCAGGGTTTCATACGGAAACTCGCCAGTTACAAAATGATTTCATTTTTTTGAACTTATTTGAACTCCATAGTTTTTATATGTTCAAAATGCGCCATTCAAAGCCACATCATCAATTTTTCAACTTTTTCTGACTTCATTTGTTATTTTTCATGCATTTACTGATTTTTTTCAGCTATAAGACCCTGAAATTGAAAAGCACTACAAATGAACTCTGAAAAGGTTAAAAGTTGGCATTGTATCATCATTTCAACCACATAGCATGTGCAAGAAAGTAGAGAGGCTTACGGCAAAAACTGGATGCACTTCGTGTACAAAACGGACAATCTCTTTCGAAGTATCAGGGTTTCATACGGAAACTCGTCTGTTACAAAGGGATTTCATTTTTTTGAACTTATTTGAACTCCATACTTTTTCTGTGTTCAAAATGCACCATTCAAAGCCACATCATCAATTTTCAACCCTTTCTGACTTCATTTGTTATTTTTCATGCATTTACTGATTTTTTTTAGTAATAAGACCCTGAAATTGAAAAGCACTACAAATGAACATGGATAGATAAGTGACCAAATTAATAGTAGTTCATCGTCACATTAAAACCAAAGTATATACATAGTTCAAATTGAACAACATATAGCTCTCCAGAGCATCTAGTTAAACCATACTTTGAAACTATGTAAAACCTTTCAGTGCAACAACAAATACGATCATAATCACAACTAAGATAACAATTGATCCAACGGCATAATGATACCAAGCCTCAGTATGAATGGCATATTTTCTAATCTTTCTAATCTTCAACCGCATTGCATCCATCTTGATCTTGTGATCATCGACGACATCCGCAACATGCAACTCCAATATCATCTTCTCCTCCTCATTTTTTTTATTTTTTCCTTCAAGTAATTGTTTTCTTCTTCGACTAAATTTAACCTCTCGACAATAGGGTTGGTTGGAATTTCCGGTTCAACCACCTCCTGCATAAATAAAATCTATGTCACGTTGGTCGGCATAATTGTCATAAACAATAAATGAACCAAATAGTTATAAAAAGATAATATATACCACATCTGAATCATAGACAGGACGAGGGCCGACGGGGGCGGATACCAGAACCATCGCACTATATAATAACAAGGAATAATAAAAGTAAGAAAATTAGACAAGTATCTATCGCAAGTAAGAATTTTTTTTTCTTTCAGAAAGAAGATAAGAACAAGAGGCTCACCACGGTGGTGCCGGCAACGAGATCGGCGCGGGCGATCGACGGCGGTGAAGACGGGGACGAGACGTGACGGACCGCTAAACCTAGAAAAATCTCGGCGAAAATGGAGCTCGGAGGTCGAGTTTCGAGAGAAGAAATATTAACTACTGTGGCTCGGACATTTCATCGAACACCTCATGTGCATAGGAGGTGAGCTAGAGCACCCAAATGCCCTCCCCTCGCCGGCCAGCAAAAAACAGAGCAGTGTGGAGTGCTTTGCTCGCTGACGATGGGCTATATATAGGCAAATCATTTGTCCCGGTTCGTGGCTGGAACCGGGACCAATGGTTATGGGCCAGGAGCGAGGCCCATTGGTCCCGGTTCGTTCCTAGAACTGGGACAAATGGGTCCAGACGAACAGGGACCAAAGCCCGCGAGGCCCCGGCCGGCCACCTGGGCTTACGAACCGGGACGAATGCCCCCGTTGGTCCCGGTTCGTATAAGAACAGGGACTAATGAGCTGACCAGGCCCGAACGAAAGCCCATTTTTCTACTAGTGAATAACACGAGCATTGCTACGGAAATTTATCGCAATGAAATTATCACAAAAAAAGAATGTATGATAATAATATTGCACAACATTCTCACCATATACGACGGTAGAAAACCTATAGATAAATGGAGGGTGCATGCATGCTATAATGCCTTGTGACATTCAAGTTCAATTATTTGTGGCTGAAAAAATAAAATAAAAATAATTATGTGAAGGGCTTGCATGTGCTTAATGATGTGTATAGCTTGCATGTTGTGAAAATTGGAAAATGAAAAGTGAACTGATTGCATGTGCGCTAGATGATTTATAACAATGAAATTATTAAAAATAAAATCAGAACATATGATAATAATAATACACCATATTCTTACCATGCGACGGTAGAAAACCTATAGGAAAATGGACGGTGGATGCATGTCATATTTTTCTTGTGACATTCAAGTTCAATTATTTATTGTTGGAAAAACAATTATGTGGAGGGCTTGCATGTGCTTAATGATGTGTTTATCTTGCATGCTGTAAATATTGAAAGTGGAAAGTGGGATTATTGCATGTGTGCTTGATGATGTGATGGAGTTGCATGTCATGGAAAGTGGAAAGTGAAAAGAGGATTGGTTGCATGTGTTTAATGATTTAGATTTCTTGCAAGTGCATTTAAATGGGTCACTTATAGGAACTTTGTTATCAAAAAACGACCATCGACCACCGAGAAGAGACCTCACTATATGCATACTAGTAGATGATACCTCGTGCGTCACTATGGGAATCGATTCCAATATATTATAGTTTGATTTGATTATGTGGAATATAAATATTTAAATTAATAATACATGCACCAAAACTTAAAAAGCATATGACTTATTATAGCTGATTATGTATAGTTGTAAAATATTTGTTGAATATAAGTAGAATAATTGGATGAAAAATATTTTCCCATGCATGGTTGCATGTGGAGGTGGTGGATCTTATTCCATGCATATGGTTACATGTTGAAGTGGGTCATATCCCATTCATAATTATATGATGATGTGGCATGCTTGCATGTTGAGATAAATAAGTCTGTTGGGATCGCTCTCTTAGGTATATAGGATTTGTGTTGTCAACAGAAGTTTTGTGTATACTATTGTTATTAATATGTCATGCCTTATTGGTTAACTAAAGTTCATGGACACTTTATTGTACTAGTGCTAAGATAAAGACTTTTGTAATTTATAATAGGTAGTCAGCCAGGTTAGCTTGTTGTTAAAGGCACACTTGTATGTACCTCGATCCCAAAACTTGCTTCAGAGACATGAGGTCGTTGCTTGTCCTTAATTTTCTAGTACCAAAGCAGCCGCTCATAAACAACAGTGTACACCCCTTTCTATGAACACATGAACGAACATGATATCCCTACGAGCACCTCCACGAGACTGCGTGCAGATGTTGAGATTGACAAAATCACCATGTTTGCCTTGTAGTCGATGGAAACGTCGTCCCGCATGGAATGAACATCTCTAGAATGCCTGAAATAAATTTGAAAAATCTAAGCACATGTGCTGAGTCTATAACTTGAACACGGATGGACTGGTTTCATCACAAGAAACCTAACCTCAGAGCTATGCTGAATGCAGGGATGAAGTTGTTTAGAGCCAATTCAGGTATGAAACACATACATGTACTGGACTTGCTGTTAATTAGGGAAGGGCGCCATATTTTTTTTATTCATCACAATAAAAACCATCAGATAATGTACCTCACTTAAAAGAGCTAATACGGTGTAGGAATAGATAGTTGTTGAGTCTTGTGCCTAATATCCCTGTTCATCACAAGTTCCTCACAAACAAGGCGTAATTTCACTCGTCTTCTTGAAAGCAGAAATCCAATGTGACAGGACACAAAGATATCGCGCCGACGTACATTTTCTTTTCTGAAAGGTCAGTCCTCTTCATTAGTCGATGCAAACAACCATCTTTAGACAAATACTGTAGAAAATGTTGTACTCCCTTCGATCCAAATTAATTGGCTCTCTCTTAGTACAACTCTAGTTGTACTAAAAGAGCGTCAATTAATTTGGATCAGAGGGAGTAAAAGTTTCATAAAAAAAAGGTTCCAAGAATAACCGTCCGATAATAAGATTACATGGCTCGTTCACAAATCCTAAGCCTGTTAGAAGGTATCACACCAACTTGTTCGTGCACAATTCCCAATGAGAAGAGTGGGAGGTGAGACTTTTTGTTTACTTAGAACAGAGTGAATGGGTATTCTTCTAGCCAAACTAACTAAAAGTAGCTGGTCGTAAGCTTCTCTTGTAACAGACTAAATCTCTTGAATAATTATGTGCAACGTATCTGTCAACAGTAAGACTTCTATAGTGGCGTTGACATTGTAGTTTTCTGTTAATCCTGAACTCTACTAATTAGTTTCCATTAAACGTGTGGTTAATTGATTCTAGACGAGAAACACATTCCTCGTGCGGGGTAAGCAGCCAGGCCGTCGTCTCATATATAGTCGCGTTCAAGGTAACTAGCGGAAGAGTTACGTGTCAAATTAGAGCTTACAAGAGCCGCCGACTGCTGGAAGAGTTGCGTGTCAAATTAGAGCTTAGATCTTTCAACTATAGTGTCCCTATCATCTTCTGCTCATCAACTAACTACGCTGTTCGACGGTAGCTTCCGAACATGCTTTTTTTGGTGCCTTTATCGTTTTCCCACCTGATCATTACTATACAATAGTACTATTCTATTTCGCGTCAATATACTGACCAGTGTATATATATTTTGTCTCACGTCAAATCAGATAAAATGTGACCAAAATGATTATACAAAAATCAACCTCTACATTACTAGGGAAAAGTACATATAAGATTATATTTCATGATTTATCATGTAATATTGATTGGAATTTTTTTAATTTATTAGAAGGCCCTAACATCGTTCGTACAAACCACAACCTGCGTGCCCGGCCGATCTCCATGCATGCAAAGTTATTTTATTACCGTCAATTGTGTTGAATTTCAGTCATATATATGTATTGACCCCCTTCTTTAAATTAGATCTGGCAGATGCGGGATGAACTCCTACCAAATGATCGCATACGAGCAATTCAACAGGAATTGGCGGGATTCTTTCTTGACCACGTCATACATGAAAAGGGAGAATACCATACTCAAATTCAATGGGAGTTTGGCGCTTGATGATGTCAGGGATGTTATATTGTATATATGTAGTAGCGTCAGATAGATATACGAAAACTTGTTGTTCGACCAAGCACAGAGAAAGAGAGGTCACTTCTCTTTATATATGTTCATGATGATCTTGTGTAATTAATGGTTTCCTTGTTTTGCTTACTAGCTAGCGTCGAGTTCTCTCTATATGTAGTAGCTAGCGTCGACCAAGCACGGAGAAAGAGAGGTCACTTCTCTCTATTAGTTAGCTAACACAATATGAAACCCCTAAACCCTCCAAAAACCCTAAGCCCCCCCCCCCCCCCCCCCCCCCCCTAAAAAAACAAAAACTCCAACGCCTGCGAGCTGCTGACGCGTGGTAAAGGTCCTCCTGCCTGGGCGCCCCACTGCGGCCACATGGAGCTCCTTTGGTCCCGGTTCGTAACCCAACTCGGACTAAAAGTGAGAGGCTTTAGTCCCGACTGTTTTGTCCCGGTTGCAGAACCGGGACTAAAGGCCCTCTAGAACCGGGACAAATGCCCTATTTTCTACTAGTGGGAGTTCACGTTCATACACGGCTTAGTAACAGATCATTTTTAGGTCTTGCTAGCTAATGGTGACCAGGAGGTGACGGCTTCTTCAGCTCTATCTCGAGACGCCTAGGACCTTTTAATAAAATGTCTGAGTCAAATAGCAATGATTCGAAGCAAAAAGAGAAAAAATATATTAAATGCAGTAATTCTTCTTTATTCTTCTAACTGATTACAATTAAACTTGGCAATATACGGACCAGTGCACATAGATTTTGTCTCACGTCAAATCTAATAAAATGTGACCAAATTTATTATACAAAGATCAACCTCTACATTACTAGGGAAAAGTACATATAAAATTATATTTCATGATGTATCTAATATTATTGATTTTGAAAATTTTAAATTTATTAGAACACCCTAACATCGTTCATATAAACCACAACCTGCGTGCCCGCCTGATCTCCATGCATGCAAATGAGAGTTCAGGTTCATACGTGGCTTAGTAACATATCGTTTTTAGGTTTTGCTAGCTAAAGGCGACCAGGAGGCGACGGCTTCTTCAGCTCTCGAGCCGCCGAGGACCATTTAAGAAAATGCCTGAGTCAAATAGCAACGATTCGAAGCAAAAAAGAGAAAAAAAACAGTTATTAAATGCAGTATTTCTTCTTTATTCTTCTATCTGGTTAGAATTAAACTTGACACAATCTTTTTTCATGGATTTGTGCGCCCGGTTTGATGTTGGTGAAGTTGGGGCAAGCAGCGGCATTGGGAATATATTTTCTTTGCTTTCCACATGTCGACGTGCTTCCTTGTAGGGGTGTCGAGGAGTAAGAGGACGGTGTCAATCGCCATGTATTAGGTATAGCGTGATGAGCATTGTGCACGACAGCGGTGTCCTGTGGAGGAACGGCATTGTGGCGTGTTTTTGTTCCCCAACTACGTCTTCATATGATGAAGCTCAGCCAGATATGGCTCCTTCAAGGAAATTTGGATGTTTTTGTATCCCTCCTCCGTTTGGCTATAGTTTAGATTATCGCATGGCCCTCCTTGGTGATAGCTTCTCTGAAACAACAATCTTTGCATATCGCAGTCATCGGCTTCTTCTGCAACATCCACAACTTTCCCTGTGTTGCTCCTACAAGCTCCTGAATATTATCAAGGTTGCTCCGATAAGACGATGACCCAGAGGCGGCAACGAGCTGTGCTCACGGTGCACCGTCGACGGATGCAGAAGGAAGTCGATGTTTATTTTATTAATGCACATGCCGGTGATTTCTAATTCTTGCACGGAAGTTCTTGTAAAGGATATTTTATTTAATTTAAGGTCTTGGGATTTTCTGCAAAAAAAACATACACGGGCACCCGAACAGATTGCATCATCGAGCGTTTCCTACATTGTCCATTCCTCTCAGCATCCCTGAAGGTCAGTAGTCATTGACTTGCAATGAGGGTCTTAGTCGTATACGACTGAGGACCTGGCAGGGTCGCGTACCGAGAATGCCTACATAGTGCAACAAACTCGGGAGAGCATGACCGAGAGTTTGATAAACCTGGCCAACACTAGGCCTGGATAGCATTTTCCTTCTTCACGAGCCAATGTGTGTTTTATTCATTCTTTCTTCTACTCTTGTTTTTTGTTTTGGGTTTCTTTAGTAGTTATTTTCCTCTGCCCCTTTTCTCTTTTCTTCTTCTTCTTCTCCTTCTTCGTCTTCTTCTTCTTCTTCATTTCAAATCATGAACATCTCTATGGAATTATACGACCTGTTTCATTGATAGAGACTAACACTTTTTTGAGACACATGCACATTTTCATATGAATAAGAAACATGCATATGGCACTAAATATTTTCGTATTCTATGGGATAGTTTCCACTAGTAAAATAAACATTTAATTACTCTAGATGAACAAATTTACTAACCCTAGCAATAACACATATGTTAATGGACCATGCTAGTGGATGGCTTAATTATGTTGGCCCTTGGTGATCCCCTCTCAAGGTGGATGTGGAGTAACATGAAGGCACAATTGCTATCGCTTACTGCGAGTGACTGCCTACACGATTTCCAGTGTGGGCCTAGGGCCATTAACGTACAACGTTAGAAGGTTATTTTTGTGGTAATTTCATTTCCACTAGAGCCTATTTGTTCTGGATGTTTTTCGTCCTAGCCTAATGTGGGGTTTCCCTTCATGTGTTTCAGATGGTGTTTTCTGGGTTTCTTTTATTTTTTTCTTTCTGTTTTTTTACTTGCACTTCTTCATCTTCTGTTTTTTAGAATAAAATTTATCATGTCTTATACTCCCACCCTCCCGTAATATAAGACATTTTGCAAAAACTTCATCTTATATTACGGGACAGAGGGAGAATATAATATACAAGATGGATTTTTTGCATACAAGCCTGACATTATTTCAATAGACACTAAAATTTGAAAATACACGTTACATAATTTTTACGTACAAGATGAAGATTTCGTAATACAAGTTGAACCATATTTTCAAACATGATGAATATTTCAAAAATACACCATGACCACTTTTAAATAGAAGTTGAACTTTATTGAACATTTTCCATGTACATCTTTTAAAAAATAACTACCCAAATAACATTTTTTAAATACAAGTAAACTTTATTTAAAAAAACAGTGAAGACTTTCTAAATACTTGTTGAACAATGGTTAAATAAAAGGCAAATAGATTTCAATAAAGGTTGAACATTATTTGAATACAGGCCGAACATTTTTCAACATAGACAATGAAAATTCTTCAAATAATTTTGAACATTTTTTTATTAAGTCGAACATTTTAAATATTAATCATTTTGTAATCACATAATAATTATTTCAAAAATATTTATGTTTCCCTTAGGAGAAGAAAAAAAAGAAAGCTCATAATTATATAAAAAGTAGCTACGTTAATGGGTCTCATGACATTGCAACTCATTGAAGCAAGCTATTGTCCACAACATAGTATGGATACTAACAGGCGATACATAGCACACAACAGCATGAATTTCGTCTAATCTATGCTTGGATGATGGTAGGTTCTACATAGCCAATTGCCGGATTGAATGTTGTGTTGCCTCGACAGCCCACAAAATGGTCCAGGCCTATAATACCATAGGCTATTTATTTTAATTTCTTTCCTGCTTCTGATTCTTTCTTCACTATATTTCCATTTTAAATGTAATAAACAAATAAATAGGAACATTGTAGAAGAATTATCCAATAATAAATAAAAACCTTATTTTTAAATTATTTATTTTATATTTAAAAATTGTGTGATTAATTATCTTTATCATGTATTTAAACAATTGTCCATGTGTTCATTGAAAATTGTCAATAATGTATTTAAAATAAATTCCTTGTCTATAATAAAATGTTCCACCATTAAAAAATATGTTCCCAGCACTTTCGAAGAATGTTCATGAAATTGTAAAAAATATTTCATGTAATTTCTAAAATATGTTTGTATCATTTAAAAAATTGTATGTGATGAAGATTTTCATAATACATGAGGAGTATTTCTGATTCTCAAAAGAAATTGAGGAGCCTTTCTAAAAACTTGATGAAACAAATTATTAAATGATATTGCAATAAATGATGAAAGTATTTGGAAATCGCGTGAACATTATTTTATCACACAACAAACATTTTTTTGTATGTGATGAACATTTGTCTATAGATGAGTATTCTTTTTACAAAACATGATGATCAGATCTGTTTTTTAAACACGATGAATAATTGCTTAGAATGTGACAAGCATTTTTTAACACACTAAGAACTTTTTAATACAAGAGGTACCTAATGTAAAAGCTTCATGAACACTTTTTTAACACTAAGAAAATTTTAATACACGATGTAATTTAGAAAAACATGAATAAATTATTCACATTAGTAATTATGTTTTAATATGCGAAGAGCATTCTTCTAATAAACTTTGAGTCGTTTCTGAAAAGCGTCTAGAGTTCATAAATGAATATTCATGTAATTCAAAAGGTGTTCACAAATTCATAACAAAATAGCATTTATTTATAAGAAATATATATATATATATATATATATATATATATATATTCAAAAATTAATTGTACATATAAATAAGGGTAACAAAAAAGGAAAGTGACAAAGGAATATAAGCAAACCTAAAAAGAAAAATGAAAAAAAAACAGAAGAATCTACTTTTATACATCACGAATAAATTTTATAGGCGCTGAATATATTGTGTAAACGCACAATGATCTTCTGTAAGGTATTTTTTTGTGGGAAAACTTCTTTAAATTAAGGCACACATTTTTACAAAGAATGTTAAAAAAAATCAAAGTACGCGTTGAATTCTCTAGAAATACCCTATGACCATCTTTGAATAACACTATGAACATAAAAAGAACCAAAAGAAAAAGGAAAAGAAACAAAAAAAAGGAAAAATGAAGGGAAAAACGGAAAATGAAAAAAAAAATGAAAAGTAAAAACAAACAGAAAATACTTGAATATAGTAGGTATTATAGAAGCAAGTTACGCAAGAGAAAAACCGAGCAAACTCCACCTAAGGCAAGAGTATAGGAAAAATATCGCGTGACACTAGGGTAACAAGGAAAATAAAACCGTTGTGCGCTCCGGCCCACTAATGAGCGCATAAAGCAAGCGCAAGTTAGAACTTGCAGTAGGTGATACATAGGATTTGCAAATTATGGAGGTCGTTTTCACGTTCCACAACAACTAAAATACACCTGATTTTTTTAATAAGTTGTTTCCATAATCAAGCGGAAATATGTCCCGACCAACCAAGTACGTTTCTCACATACCACAGACCAGGTAAAGAAGATCACAAATGTTCATGAATACAATAAGTCTATGAAACGGGAATAGCAACAAAAAGAGAAAAGAGAAAATGAAATAAGGAAAAAGAAAAAAAACAAGCCAGAAAATAATCTAGTAGAAGGAAGTCATGCAAGAGAGAAAAAAACCCAGCAAACTCCACTCGAGGCAAGCGTACCGGCCAAAAAATCCACTTGACTTTAGGGTACCTACTACTAGGGAATGGAAAACTGTCGTGGGTTGCGGCCAACTAGCGAGCACATCAAGGCAAGCATGAGCACGAACTCATAGTAGGCGATATATAGTACTTCGTATTTGCAAATTATGAAGGCCGTTTTCACGTCAGACCCCAACTAAAATACATTGCCCTGAAAAAACAACTAAAATACATTGGATTTTGTAATAGATCCAATCCATGATCCAACTGAAATTTTTCCGGACCAATGAAATTCGTTCCTCGCATAACATAAACCTGGAAGACAAAATCACATATGGATGAATACGATAAGTCTAAGTCTGAGGTTCATATGTTCACAAGTTCATTTTTATCAAAAAATAAAATGTTCACAAACTCATGCACCACAAGTCTGAGGTCCAGAGTGCACAAGAGACATGCATGGCTTGGCGCTGTGTAAAGCTTGCAACATTTAATTTCTCTGATTTTATGGGTCTCACAAGCTGCACTGAAGCTAAGCAGCTTCAATTACAAGTTACAACACATGCATAAAAGACCACAACTAGGATGCCGCCATGATTATTACTGGAGCTCGAGCCATCCCAGGAACTCATGCTGGCAGCTAGTCTACCTCTACTACTCTACGAGAACGAGATACAGCGGCCAAGCACACGAAGCATGCATGGCAAGATAATTAAAGCAAACGTACGGCCGCAGGATTTATGTTGCCGAACACTAGCAGGCGCCACGGCGGAAGCCGACGCCCCCGGCGGCGACGTCGTAGAGCACCTCGTGCGCCTGCTGCTGCACGTTGCCGATGAAGCCGAGGGCCAGGTCCGAGGAGGTGGCCGTGAAGGCGAGGCAGCCCCCGAGCATCACGGCCGGCGGGTCGAGCACCACCACGGCGCCGCCGCCGAACACGAGGGAGACGGCGGGCACCCTCACATTGGCGACCCCCAGGAAGTCGTAGCAGGTGTCCAGGGTCCCCGTGGCGCCGCTCCTCGGGTACGCCCTCATGGCGCTCCTGAAGGCCCGGCGCAGCGCGCGGTACGCGGTGGGGGGCAGCTGCGTGATGACGGCGCTCGAGTCCATCACCGCCCCGGCGGAGAAGGCCACCGGCGGGATCCTGAGCCGGCGCCCCGCCACGACGATGCCCTGGAGGCGCACCAGGTACAGGCTTGGGTTGATGGCGCTCCTGACCAGCGGCGTGGTCGCGAACACTGTTGTGGAGTTGGTCGTCACCGGCCCGCCGATGGAGAGGAAGCCGGAGGCGCTGGGCTGAGGGACGCAGTAGGAGAAGGCATTGCCCAGGGAGCGGGCCGTCTGGGCGAGGAGCGACTGGGCGCCGCCGCCGAGGGACATGGTCCCGGCAGTCAGGTCGCTGAACTTGCCGCGCACGGCGTGGCTGCACCCGAACCGGAAGTTGCGGACGGTGGTGCTGCCGCTGATGGTCAGCGTGTCGGTCATGTATGTCCCGGCGGTGGCGCGGTCGTCGCTGTACTCGATGAGGTACCGGCACTCGGCGTTGGCGGACGTGTTGGAGCAGCCGTTGCCGTAGGGGCCGAGGGAGCGGCAGGCGGGGGAGCGGCAGCGGACGGCCGCGGCGGTGCTCGACGTGCTGGGGTCGAACAAGGGGTCCCGCTGCGGATAGCACTGGGGGATGGGGCAGGGGACGCACTGGATCCACGGCACGTCCACGGTCGTGTCGATGGCCATGGTCTGCTGGGACGCGGCCGTGGGGTCGCCGTCGGCGTCGATCCGCGCCGAGCTGCCGGAGCCGGAGCCCACCTCGAAGGGCGAACGGAGACTGAAGTCCGTCTGATACAGCTCCACGTGCGGCTTGGCTGGGTTGAGCACGTCCTCCGCCCCGCCGCTGGCCTTCCTCCGGACATACTCGGTGCGGACCTGGTCCCACCGGAGCATCTCCAGCAGGGACGGCACCGGCGCCCTGCCGGCAGACGGCGAGCAGGGGCCGAACGGACGGTGCAGCGGCACCCACGTGCCCTCGGCCAATGGAGCCACTGCATGCAAAATGAAAACAAGCACGCATGGGTTAGCCATGAAACCAATGGAGCTACTGCATGGACGTTGATCGATTTGCATGCACGAATGCATGTACGTTACGAACCCTTGAGGCCAGAGCAGAAGGATTTGGGCTCCAAGTGCCCGGTCTCCACCACATGGTAGCGCTGGCGACCTGCTCCGGCGCCATGGGCAACCGAGGAACCAATGGACAAGAGGAGGATGGCGATGAGGGAGCACATCATGGCTTCTTGGTAGCTAGGTCTAGAACACTACGCTGAAAATGTTGTTCCGATTTGGCTCTATATATAGAAGCTTGGTGCTCTCAACATGTAAGGGGAGAGGGTGTTGCATACCACATCGCGTGAGCGTGGAAGACTAGCTAACACACTGAGGAAGGAGATGTTAATGATTGCGCCAGCAAAATGATCTATATAATACATTGTCACTTCCAAGGATTGAGATATACCAGCTGCAAGAAAAACACTAATATTATTGAGAAGATTGCTCAATACAACAAAACATAGCAAGCTATTTAATAGTACGCACTAACCGATATTCGTATGTGTGTTTTTGTATTATATTGTACGTTTGGATGAATTCAAATTGTGTGTTTTGTATGTGTGAAGTCTGTGTGTAATACTGTAAACCCTCAATTACAAACTCTAAACCTACATGACATGGCCTACACCGAAACGACAAACCCTAAACTTAAATGGAAAACTCCAGCTTTGATAGACAAGTCCTAACCCTCAACGATAGACCTAAACCTAGACGACCAACTGTAAACCTAACTGGCAAACTCTAACCCTAGGTGACATGCCTACCACTAAGTCTCCTCCATCATTTGGTCTGCATCTAACGAAGTACAACTGTCGTGGAATAGTCACGGCAGATGTCCTCGTGAAAGGACTTAGTCGTGGAGCCATCGCAACTAGGAAGCTTAAAGGGGTTAAAGCGGGACAAAGGACACGAGGGTTATACTGGTTCGGTCCCTTACGGTGAAGGTAAAAGCCTACTCCAGTTGAGGTGGAATTACTAGGGTTTCGGTGACCAGGGAGCAAATCCGCTATGCCTGGCTACCGATGTGATGTTACCCGTCCTGAACCGCCGCTGGGTCGTCCCTTTATATACAGAGGTTAAAGCCCAGCGGCTCTCAGAGTCCCGGCCGGCTCATAAACAGTGTCCGGCTCGGTCTCTTAACTATTATTGCCTTACAATACAAGTCATGCCATTACGGCGGTTTATCACTACGGGCCTTAAGTCGCCTATGGGCTTTAGGCCCTTTACTGAACCGCCATCTTCAAGCTTGATATTGGGCTTCATATGATGAATCACCATAACGTAACCCGGCCCCTCCTAGGCGAGTTACGCCAGTAGTTATATCCCCAACATTAGGCCCCAGATTGATTTGAACTGCTTCATGCCAATCTTCAATACCTTAAGAAAAAACCTTCTAGCTTCTGTCTGTGCAAAAGTTATAACCCGCCATGACGTCATCTTCTGGATTCTTGGTAACCCACCATGACGTCATCTTCCATTAATGCATGCTTTACCAAACGTATCTCAACGGATCCTTATCTTAATAACCATCCCGAAAATCGAGGCGTCTCTGTAGTTGGATGATCATGTTTTCGGCCTCCTCGTTTTTCGCGCCCACTTATCAGTCTTCCCTTATAAATAAGCACGACCAGGTCTTTTCTCATTCTCCCCCTTTCTATCGTCTTCCTCCTCTCGATGCCTCAGAGCCCGAACTCCGCCGCCGCCGTCGACCTTCGCATATGCACCAGCCAAGGCCGCTGCATCAACCTGTCCTGACCAGAGAACTGCGACGCACCTCCGCTGTTCAGCAGCTCCAGTACGTATTCCTCTTCTCGAATATCAGATCTGCATTAGGGTTTCTGCGTTCTTTCGTGTTCTTCATAGTTCATCATGGTTTCTTCATAGTTCTTCCGCCGCGGTCTCCTTTGATCCAAAAGTGGTACGGAACTCATGCGGTAGTTGTTTTGCGTCCATTTTCAATACTAGCAGATCCCTTTTGCCTGTAAAAAGACCTCCTTAGAGCTCACGAACTTATCTGTACCAGTTTTTTAGGTCTAGAATATTTTCTTTTCTGAACGACCATTTGATCCAAAATAACAGCTCCAACTTGTGAAACCTGTTTGTGCGACACTTAGGCAAAAACTGTATCCGTTAGCCATGGCGGCTCTTATCACCGGCTTAAAGAGGCAATGCTCAATGAATAATCCTGATCACTCATAGTGGATTTAAATAATTTAATTGCTACTGTTTCCCATGGCGGCTTAAACAATCTGACACAATTAGCCATATATCATTATGCCCCTTCGTAAGCCGCCATCTTGAATATGAATTGAAATATTTTCTCTGGCTTAAATTTGAGCCGGAAATTTTTATTTTGTCATAGGCTTCCACCCTTCATAATGCCGCCCAAGGCTCCCAAAGCACCCGTCACATGCAACTGGGTTAGATCCACCGTCACTGATAGCATCTTAAACGATTTTGTGAAGACTGGTCATCTGCCGAAGAAAGAGATCATGTCTTATCGTGCTCCTGACCCGTCAGAAGAAAAGCCTCAACCCAAGGATGGGGAAGTTGTCATTTTTACTGATCACATGAACCGGGGCTTTGCTCCACCCGGCTCAAAAATTTTCAGAGACGTCTTGCACTTTTTTGACCTGCGACCTCAAGACATCGGACCCAATTCCGTGTCAAACATCTGCAATTTCCAAGTATTCTGGAGGTGTACCTTGGAGAAGAACCCAGCTTACTACTCTTTAGAGAGTTATTTTATCTGAACCGTCAAAACGAATGTGCCCATGGGCCCAGCTTGGAGCTTGGCGGAATCTCAATCCAGCGACGTAGAGACAGTCTCTTCCCTTATGCCGAGCCGCCGAGTCACCCTAAAGATTGGAACCAGACATGGTTCTACTGTCAGGACACTTCTCTAGCTAATGAGAACCCTTTGCCCGGCTTTCGCGTCCTGCGCCTGGAGTCAACTCACCCCTTACCAGATAAATTATCTCCGGCTGAACGTCAAACACTTGCCCCCACCATAAACAAGATCAAAGCTCTTCTGGGGAACGGCCTAAACGGCATTGACTTGGTCCGGGTTTGGATTGCCTGGCGGGTGATTCCTTTGAGCCGCCGCCCTGGCTTGATGTGCGATTACACAGGCCAGAAAAATGATCCTCTACGGCACAGTCCTGACGACTTACCTCAGGATGTCGTTGATGACATGACCAAGTCTCTTCTGAACGAGAGCCTGGCAGATTGCGGGAAAGCGGGCTTAAGTCCTTTCTGCAAGGCTAACCCGGCTCCAGCGGTAAACCATTAACTTGAGCATCTTACTTTCCACTTTGATAATTTCATCCTTACTCAAAAACTCTTGCTATATTTTACAGGCTGGTGATAAATTCTGGAAGGTCAAGTATGACCATGAGGCTGCAAAGAAAGCCAGAAAGGCCAAGAAAGCCGCCAGGAAAGCCGCTGCCCGTAAGAAGGGGAACAAACCTAGCGCCTCGGATATGTTTCATCTGGACGATACCTCCGATTCAGAGGTAACTCTTGACTCTTTAGGCTCCTTCTTTAACCATCTAATTGACACTGATTATCAGCAGGAGGATACAGGAGCAAGTCATGCAGTAATTGAAGAGGTAACTATAATTTCCTCCGACTCCGAGCCTTTGCCGAGACAGAAAGTCCGAAGGGTAACCCGGAAAGTAAGATTTTCACATCCTTTAGCTTATCAAGATCCTCAATTTCTTTTGAAGCAACATATTCACGAGAGTCGGAGGCAGACCCGGACCAGTAAAGATGCGGACCTCTCCTCCGGCTTACCCGATGTAACAAGAAAACGCTGGACTGAGGTTATCTCTGATTTATATTCTTTGTATCCTTTGGCGGGTTTCACTCGTCAACCACTCAATTCTTCTGACTCAAACTATCAGGGAACGTCACCTTCCTCCGGCGAATCAATGCAGTCCAGCATGCCAGCTTTCAAAACCGCTCCAGGGTAATGATAATCTGTTTATCTTGTGCTTATCTTAGTCATTTTTTTGAACTAACCCTTTAATTTTCAGTGTACAAGTAAAGCCCAGCAAGAGGACGAAGAGAAGTAAGCCGGCCGAAGAGCCAATCTTTGCTGAACCGGAGCTCAGAACGGCTGCTCCTGATACTTCCGCTCATGAGCCGCCGCCTGAACCAGCCCATGATACTCCAACTCTCACCACTGATCCGTCCGTCGAACAAGCTATGGAAGGTTCTGAGAACCCGGAGAACCCTAGCCCGGCCAAGGCGGATGACCCGGACGTCGAAATCATCTGGACTGACTTCGTTGAACCGGGGAGACCCACCGCGCTGGCCAAGTGCTCCGCCAAAGAAGAACTTCTGGAACGTCGCAAAACCCGGCTGGATGTCACTGATTATGCTCATCTGAGTATTGGAGAAATCGTCTCTGGTTATGTAAACCAAGTGCACAACAGCCGGGATCTGGAAATTGATATGGTGAAACAAATACACCAAAAATCTGAGGTATAACTCTTGTTGCTTGTTCCTTAGTTATCCTTACTATGCCAGCCCCCAAGTCTATTACTTATGATGCAATATGTTGTAGACTTAACACCAGCTTAGTAATCACTGCAAGAAAACCGGCTTATCCGGTAGCACCCAAGGGCCGGCTCAGACAGCATACTTGAACCGGTCTTCACCGTATTTTAACCAAGTACTTGAACAACAATATGCATTAGCCCCCAAGTGCCAAGTACCTTTGCCTGCAAAGTGCTTCGGACTTATTTCCATGAACCGCCACTGTAAATAGAGCTCTTTAGCATACATTAGCCCCCAAGTGCCAAGTATCTTTGCTTGCAAAGTGCTTGGGACTTAATGTTGCATTATGATAACCCTAACTGTAACCCGGAATTTATACAGGCCGCCATTAAGCAATTTGAATCGGAGATCTCTGACTTGAAGAATCGCCTGAAAACTCAAGAGAGTGAAACCCAAAAGGCGAATTTCAAGTTTGAATTCAGTGTATCCGCACAAGAGAAATTGAAAAAGAAGTTTGAAGCAGAGAGAAAGGCCTAGGCGGATGAAAAGACCGCTTTGCTCAACCGGGCTGAACAAGCGGAAGCCACTCTTGCGGAAACAACCGCCGAGTTGTCCGGCTTAAAACGCCATGTATCTCAGATGGTCTCAGCAATCTTTGGTAAGTTACCCTGTAAGTGTTATCTAGATTAAATCCTTTACAACAAGCATCTCAATTGTCATCAGCCCACCTGACTTTGTAATGCAGGCCCCAGGAGTTCCAATCTCAACCAAAACATGCTGACAAAGCTGAAGGCCATTTATACCCTGGTGGAACAACTCTACACCGGGTCACAACGCGCCTTAGCCGTCGTGGCTCTGTCAAATGAAGTTCCCACTCATCTGGCGGATGTGCTAAGCGGCTTGCCGTGCTACCTCAACGATTCCAGGAATTAAGACGAGCTTCTGCAAGAGCCGGAGCCATAGCTGCATTAAGCCGGGCCATGGCGTGGCTGCCGGAGCTAGACCCGGCCGACATCACCCTTGGGTATCCCAGTTTGAAGGAGGATGGCACCCCCTTTGACCAGAAGGATTTCGCCACTTGCGTGAAGGACATACACCCTGTGGCCACTCTAATCGGTAATGACATGGATCTTACCAAATACCAGCCAGGTTATGACACCGAGAATCAGAGAATTCCAACACCACGTTATGAAGCAATCAGCCTGATCCCTCCCACTCGTAAGCATACCTTCGCCCCTGACGTTGATCTGGCCGGGTTAATTGATGATGAAGCTGAATTTGAAGCCTTGAGTGGCATTGACTGGAAATCATCAACCTTCCAGGACAGGGAAACAGACGGAGGAGCGGAAAGGGATGAACCGGAAGCTTCAGCCCAACAACACCTTTGATCCCTTAGGCGGCTCATATTTATGTCTTGATAAAAAATAATGCTTCACTATTTGGACTCGGGGAGTCATGTAATAGAGTAGGAAAACGGGGAGTCATGTAATAGAGTAGGAAAACACTTATTTTTGTCGTGCCGTCGCGCACTTGTGTGGCGCTCAACACTGTTTAAGCCGCCATCTTATATTCCCCCGTTTTATGCTGATCCTCTTCTTTCCTTACGTTTAAAGAGCTGCCTTTAACTGTCCTGCATAGAGAACAAATTACAAGTCCCTTGGCGGCTTACCGCATAGAGGGTCATATATTTTACATATAACCCGGAGTATGAATCAAAATCATAAAAAACCGGTTCTCAATTATATCTTTGAGACAACCATAACAGCATACCTGTGACCCTTCGATTACACTTCCGGTTTATGTGACCCGAACAATGAGGGTGAGAACCCAACTCTGTAATACGATGTTTACTATATGCGATCATCTTTATTGATCAAGGTTAAGCCGGTGGAATAGGAACCACCCTTGAACACTTTAGACATGATCAAAAAAACATCCAGTAAAATCCAAAAACTTGTTTGCAAAAAGAGACTTCAAAAATTTGGAGGCTTCTGATTCGAATACGACCAGAAAACCGTCCCAAAGGGGTTAAGCTAAGATTCGAATACGATCATATAGCCCCCAGTGGCTTTGGCATTGCCGATCAAGAGGGTACCGACAGCTATGTCCTCTTTGGTTCGAATACGACCTATGTTTGAACAGGAAGCCCCCAAATGACCTGGAGAGTTGTTTAACGACGCTGATTCGAATACGATCCACGTCGGTTCCCAAAGGGGGGTGAGCTATGATTCAAGTATGACCAAGAAACTCCCCAGTGAGCTCGGCAGTGTGCCGATCAAAAGGGTATCGACAGCTATGTTCTCTTTGGTTCGAATACGACCTATGTTTGAACAGGAAGCTCCCTAGTGATCATAATATTTAACGGCTAGATTCGAATACGATCGTAAGCCGGATCAGCCCCCAAGTGATCATGTGATATTATAATGAAAATAACAATGACACATTTACCTTTGAGGGGAAAAAAGGACAGAGGTCCTGCTTTATTATTTATCATAATATATACATTGTCACGGAAGTATGTACATTATGAGAGCCGGTGGCTCAAGTGTAATAAGGCTGAAGATGAGCGATATTCCACGGCCGGCGGCTCTCCTCCTCCGACTTACGTGAATATTTGTGCTCTCGAACATCGATGAGGTAGTATGACCCATTGTGCAAGTTCTTGCTGACCACAAAGGGCCCTTCCCAAGGTGGGGATAACTTGTGTGCATCTGTTTGATCCTGGATGAGCCGGAGCACCAAGTCACCTTCCTGAAAGGTTCTAGACTTAACCCGGCGGCTGTGATAGCGGCGCAGGTCTTGTTGGTAAATCGCCGAGCGAGCTGCTGCTACGTCACGCTGTTCGTCCAACAAGTCAAGAGCATCCTGACGCGCTTGTTCATTGTCCGCCTCAACATAAGCCGCCACACGAGGCGAGTCATGACGGATGTCGCTAGGGAGAACCACCTCGGCTCCGTAAACCATGAAGAAAGGCATATAACCCGTAGACCTATTAGGAGTAGTATTGATGCTCCATATCACAGAGGGTAATTCCTCCACCCAACAACTCAGCGTCCGCTGCAAAGGGACCAAAAGCCGGGGCTTGATGCCTTTCAAGATTTCCTGATTGGCTCTCTCAGCTTGACATTGGATTGGGGGTGAGCCACTGATGAAACATCAAGTCCAATATGCTCTCGTTGACAAAATTCTTCCATGGCGCCTTTAGACAGATTGGTACCATTGTCAGTTATAATGCTGTGTGGAAAACCAAAGCGAAATATCACCCTTTTCATGAACTGAACCGCCGTGGCTGCATCACACTTACTAACTGGCTCTGCCTCAACCCACTTTGTGAACTTGTCAACCGCCACCAAGAGGTGGGTCTTCTTATCCTTGAACCTTTTGAAAGGTCCAACCATATCAAGCCCCCAGACTGCAAACGGCCAAGTGATTGGAATCATCCTCAACTCTTGAGCCGGCACGTGAGCACGTCTTGAGAACTTCTGACAACCGTCACATTTACTGACTAAGTCCTCTGCATCAGCATGAACCGTCAGCCAATAAAAACCGTGACGAAAAGCTTTGGCCACAAGGGATTTTGAGCCGGCATGATGGCCACAATCCCCCTCGTGAATCTCACGTAAAATTTCTTGACCTTCCTCAGGGGAAACACAACGCTGAAAAGCCCCAGTGACACTGCGATGATGTAACTCGCCATTGGCAATTATCATTGACTTAGACCGCCGGGTTATTTGTCTGGCCAAAGTTTCATCCTCAGGCAATTCTCCCCGCGTCATGTAAGCCAAGTATGGCACTGTCCAATCTGGGATAACATGAAGAGCCGCCACCAACTGTGCTTCTGGGTCCGGAACAGCCAAGTCTTCCTCTGTAGGTAACTTGACAGAAGGGTTATGCAGAATATCCAAGAAAGTATTAGGCGGCACCGGCTTTCGCTGAGAGCCCAGCCGGCTTAAGGCATCAGCCGCCTCGTTCTTTCTGCGGTCAATGTGCTCTCCTTGGTAACCCTGAAAATGTCCGGCAATGGCATCAACTTCACGGTGATAAGCCGCCATGAGGGGGTCCATGGAATCCCACTTGCCTGATACTTGTTGAGCCACCAAATCTGAGTCGCCAAAGCACCTTACCCGTCTTAAGCTCATCTCCTTAGCCATCCGAAGACCATGGAGCAAGGCCTCGTACTCAGCTGCATTGTTAGTACAGGGAAACATCAACCGTAGCACATAACGAAATTTGTCACCTCGAGGGGAAGCTAACACGACTCCAGCCCCCGAGCCCTCCAATTGCCTGGACCCGTCGAAGTGAATAGTCTAGTATGTGTTATCCGGTTTCTCTTCAGGCATCTGCAGCTCTGTCCAATCGTTGATGAAATCTACCAATGCTTGCGATTTGATAGCCGTGCGTGGCACATACTTTAGACCATGAGGCCCAAGTTCAATGGCCCACTTAGCGACTCGTCCTGTGGCTTCTCTGTTTTGGATGATATCTCTTAAAGGAGCAGAACTAACCACAGTGATAGGGTGGCCCTGGAAATATTGCTTAAGCTTCCGGCTTGCCATGAATACCCCATAAACAAGCTTCTGCCAATGTGGATACCGTTGCTTGGACTCAATAAGTACTTCGCTGACGTAGTAAACCGGCCGCTGAACTGGATGTTCCTTACCCGCCTCCTTGCGCTCCACCACGATGGCCACACTGACGGCTCATGTGTTAGTGGCTACATACAATAATAAGGGCTCCTTATCAACAGGAGCAGCAAGAACTGGCGGTTCAGCTAACTGTCTTTTCAAATCCTCAAAGGCGGCATTGGCAGCATCACTCCAGACAAAGTCATCTATTTTCTTCATCATCTGATAGAGCGGTATGGCCTTTTCGCCCAACCGGCTTATAAACCGACTTAAAGCAGCGATCCGGCCCGCCAGACCCTAGACGTCATTTATGCACGCCAGCTTAGCCAGAGAGGTGATTGTCTTGATCTTCTCTGGGTTAGCTTTGATGCCTCTGTGAGAAACCAGAAAACCCAAAAGCTTACCTGCAGGAACACCAAAAACACACTTGGCCGGGTTAAGCATCATCTTGTAGACCCGGAGATTACCAAAGGTTTCCCTCAGATCGTCTATCAAGGTCTCCTTCTCTCTGGATTTTACCACAATATCATCCACATAGGCATGAACGTTGCGCCCAATCTGATTATGAAGACAATTCTGTACGCAGCGCTGGTAAGTCGCCTGGGCGCTCTTGAGCCCAAAAGGCATAGACACATAACAGAAGGCTCCAAAGGGAGTAATGAACGCCGTCTTCTCTTGGTCCTTAACTGCCATTATGATCTGATGGTAGCCAGAGTAAGCATCCAGAAAACTCAAACGCTCACAACCCGTCGTAGCATCAATAATTTGATCAATACGGGGGAGAGCAAAAGGATCAGCCGGGCAAGCCTTGTTTAAATCCGTGTAATCCACACACATACGCCAGGTGCCGTTCTTCTTGAGCACGAGCACCGGGTTAGCTAGCCATTCCGGATGAAAGACTTCAACGATGAACCCGGCCGCCAAGAGCCGGGCTACTTCCTCACCAATGGCTTTCCGCCTCTCCTCGTTAAACCGCCGGAGAAATTGCTTGACTAGCTTAAATTTTGGATCAATATTAAGAGTGTGCTCAGCGAGTTCTCTCGGTACACCCGGCATGTCCGAAGGTTTCCATGCAAAGATGTCCCGGTTCTCACGGATGAACTCGATGAGCGCGCTTTCCTATTTAGGATCCAGATTGGCACTGATGCTGAACTGCTTAGATGAGTCGCCTGGAACAAAGTCAATAAGCTTAGTCTCATCGGCCGACTTAAATTTCATTACCGGCTCATGCTCCGTGGTCGGCTTTTTCAAAGACGTCATATCTGCCGGGTCAACATTATCCTTGTAAAACTTTAATTCCTCTGTCGCACAAACAGATTCAGCGTAAGCAGCGTCACCTTCCTCGCACTCCAAACCTATCTTTCGGCTGCCATGAACCGTAATGGTCCCGTTGTGAACCGGCATCTTGAGCTGCAAATATACGTAACACGGCCGTGCCATGAACTTGGCGTAAGCCGGCCGCCCAAATAGAGCATGGTACGGGCTTCTGATCTTGACCACCTCAAAAGTCAGTTTTTCCACCCTGGAGTTGCACTCATCTCCAAAGACTACTTTCAGCTCGATCTTACCAACTGGATACGCCGACTTACCGGGCACCATGCCATGGAAAACAGTATTGGACTTGTTGAGGTTTTTATCAGTTAATCCCATACGACGGGATACCTCCGTCCATGAGTACCTTCGTGAATTTATACCCACCAACCTGAGGAGCCACCACCAAGGCCAGGTGACCCGGATTATCAACCCGGGGAGGGTGATCTTCCCTACTCCATACAATCGGCTGCTCAGACCATCGCAAGTAACGTGGAACTGTCGGCTCAACAGTGTTCACAGCCCTCTTATGAAGCTTCTGGTCTTGCTTGCACAAACTGGTAGTAAGCACATGATACTGTCCACTAATGAGCTGCTTTGGATGGGTCTGCTATCCCCCCTGCTGCTGCTGATTACCCTGGCCAGATTGCTGGTTAAAACCACCTTGATTACCTTGAGAATTCTGAAAATTGGAATTTGAACCACCGCCCGGGCCATGAAAACCGCCGCCACCTGAGCCGCCGCCCTGCCCATTGTTACCGTCAAACATGTTGGAATTCTTGAAAGCTTTCATGATCGCGCAGTCTTTCCATAGATGAGTGGTCGGCTTCTCCCTAGAGCCATGCCTTGGACAGGGCTCATTTAACAATTGCTCAAGCGTCGGGCCAGACCCGCCAGACCAGGGAGGTGGTCTCCCCTTACGTCGGTGATTGTTACCCTGCGCGTTGGTGTTAGCCACAAACTCCATACCATCATCAGCCTTACGTTTATTACCTCCTTGACTCACCGGGTTATGCTGAGGGCCCTTGTCGTTGCCATTCTTCTTTCCCTTCCCTGTCTTTTCATCATCAGACGCGGGATCCTTGGTACTATCAGAGTTGGCGTACTTGACCAGAGCCGCCATCAGCGTACCCATATCGTTGCAATCGCGCTTGAGCCGCCCGAGCTTCATCTTGAGGGGCGCAAAACGACAATTTTGCTCCAACATTAAGACTGCAGAGCCGGCATCCATCTTATCAGACGAATGTATTATTTCCTTGACCCGGCATACCCAATGGGTTGTAGATTCACCTTCTTGCTGCTTGCAGCTAGTCAAATCCACAATTGACATAGATTGCTTACATGTATCTTTGAAGTTTTGGATGAACCGGGCTTTCAGCTCTGCCCATGACCCGATGGAATTAGGTGGCAGTCCCTTCAACCAAGTGCGGGCAGTCCCATCCAACATCATGGTGAAGTATTTGGCCATCGCCGCTTCACTGACCTCCAGCAACTCCATAGCCATCTCGTAGCTTTCAATCCATGCTCCGGGCTGTAAATCAGCCGTGTAATTAGGTACCTTCCTAGGTCCTTTGAAATCTTTAGGCAGACGTTCGTTATGGAGAGCCGGCACCAGACAAGGGACACCTCCGGTCCTTGTAGCTACACCTGCCTCGACAGAAGCCGTTGGGTAAACCGGAAAAGGCTGGTAAGCTGTCAGCTGAGCCGCCTGCTCAGCCTCTTGACGTGCTCTGTCTTGATCTACCGCGTTAAAGGCTCCATTATGCGCCGGGCCATGCCCACCTGGCAAGTCACGGCACCGGACATTGCTTGAGCCGGCCGCTGAAACCATGTGTCTGCTATAACTTGGGCTCCGGTTTGAACGAGGGGTTGAATGAATCCTGTCCCGGCTATATGAATATGCCTCCTGTTGTGCCAAAGCCGTCTGAAGAAGTTCTTTGACCCTGCGGGTTTCGACCGCCGTTGGAGAATTGCCCTCGACAGGGAGAGCCGCCAGTCGTGCCGCTGCAGCGATCATGTTTTCCAATGGATTAGAATAATGACCCGGTGGTATTGGTACGTATCGAGGTGGGGCAGTATTCACACGGGGAGGCCCCGTCACTTGCGGCTGAACCAGCGTTCCAACCCCGGGTGCCGTGATTTCTGGCGGGTTACTAGGCCCTGCACCGGGTGTGTTGAAGAGGTTTCGAGAATCATAAACCGGAGGGAGCCGAGATTGAGCCTTCTGATGCCTCCTTCTCATGACCTCATTGGATGCATTCTGAACCTTGCCTTCTTTGGAGACGCGTGGCCGGCCGTGGCATCCCTCGAGGAGTGGTCAAAACTACAAGGCCCTATACCCGCAGCAATCAACCTGTTGCCACACTTCCACCGACGATGTCATGGGTAGCCACAACATAACCTCTCCAGCTCGTTCCTGGCGAGGCCTCATCGACGACACTATTCCGGCCGCGTCGCCCCCATCTACACCTCTGTGTCACTTTGCCCTCATGCGGGAATCGACTAAAATGACCCAATTTTTTGGGTGACTCAATATTAGTGTCTCCTTATTAGCAAATTGTTGAATATTACAAAACCAATGAGCTATTTTGTATTCGTGTCAAGTAAAACCTCATTGTGTTTATTTACATTATCATGTGTCTCTGTGTGTTGGGTAGAAGTAGCAGCAGTAGCACTAGTAGTGTAAACCCTAAACCTAAACCTACTCGACATATAATCTATACCTAAATGACAAACCCTAACCCTAATTAAGTTCCAGATAGAATCGAGTGACGTTTGCACTCGACACATTGTGATCGATGTGAATGTACGGCACTGTACATATGGTACTACCACGTTACCACACTGGTGTGTGTGTATGTGTGTGTGTGTGGTAGCAGTAATAGTAGTAGTACTAGTAATAGTGGTGTAAACCCTAAACCTAAACCTAAATGACAAAACCTAACCCTAATTAAGGTCCAGGTACAATTGTGTGACGTTTGCGCCCGCTCCATGGGTTGTGGAGCATCTCTAATTTTGTCGCAATAAGGAGACGCTGGGATCGACATGAACGCATGACACTGTGCGTAGTACCATGTTTGGCGGGATGCGTGGTTTCTTATTAATACCATATGAGGAGAGCATCACGACCTCGCTATAGATATACAATATGTGATTTCACTTAACAAGCACTTGCTGCATACTACGTTGTCACATTATTTTGCCACACTTGCCTAGTTGCCTTACTTGAGTTGATCAACTCTCCTGCGCTTGGATGCACAAGGACCTTCCTGGAAGAAATGACATTGACAAGTAGTCTAGCAAACAAAAATGTTCACCTTCAAGACACTAGCTTAGACAAGAGCATTTTTGAGAAAGCTAAATGACACGGTTCTCCATGTCTTCTGGACACGGGGGCATTTCTCCTTTTCAAAAAATGAAAGTGTTCACCTTCAAGACGCTAGCTTAGACAAGAGCATTTTTTACAATGGCTTAGACAAAAGCATTTTTCACAATAGCTTAGTTCAGAACTACAACACTTATTAGGATCGGAGGGAGTAATATTTACCAGGCTTTGCTGCCTGGTAGTAATATTTGAACCCACACCTTGTAAGTTTTGTTGGTTATAACTCCTCGATCAGTAAGCATTCATAGTTTACCCAAATATACTACAAGGATTTGTGATTAAAAGGTAAAAAAAACTTCAGTTAATTAATTCTCCATTGTGATAAAAAAGTACTAAAATTTTACTCGCTCATTTGTAATTTTAATATATTTTTTCTCAACTTTAAATACGCAACAATGAGCATACGCCAGTGTCATGACGTCAGACAGTTGGACGTCGGGTTGTGACGTGGATGTGGAGCCATTCTACCAGGCTGCGATGTAGTACGAGTCTTTCCCGGTGCCTTCTCCATTTACCACGCCCAAGCACCTACTAGCTAGGCTACTACGTCGCTGGTACTAGCATTCAATACACTCTGCTAAGTTGCCTCGACGGCAACCACGTCCAATACTAACTTTTAAGAGAGAGTGTACCGGAACTCTGCTCATTTATCTTTTGACAAAGTGCTAATAACATGGGTTCAAACGATTGTTAGAGATGATTTTTTTCTCGAGATGATTAAACACCATCTCCATGCATTATTTGTGAGCGACACCGTGGGAGAGCATGCTCTCTTCTCATGTGCTGAACCATGAGAAACCGTTGGATTCTAGAATCTTTAAACAAGATTAGAGACGTATGATTAATATACCGATGTTGGATTGGTTGGAGGCCGGCCGGCTAAATGGATGAGGATCCATACATTCCTGGCTGCTGCGTGCCTGCCAAGGGAAGGATAGGAGAATATCAGGTGATACCATCACTTAAGTGCTACCATGATACCAGTTTAATTTTTGATATTTTGAAAAGCTTTGAAAATAATTATGAATGTTCATCACATATGTGTCTACAACCTCTAAAAAATTCAAATCAAAATCCGAAATACACAAAGAGAAATAAAAAGGAGAAATCCAGATATGAATAGTGTTGTTTTTGACACTTCATCCTTTTGTCTTTACTAGTCAATGTGTACGTGCAATGCACGATAATTTGGACGTATATTAAGTGCATGGGGATATTAAGTAGGATATTATTTGCGTGTTATAATGTGATTATCATTATTTTTGGCATAAAATTAACTGCACGCTAAACGTGTTGAGCGCTTGACATTGAAGTAGTCTAGGTCGTTGGATTGACATGATTTGATGGGCGAGATTAATTGGATCTGCTACTTTGGATCTTTTTATATTGGTATAGATATAGATTAACACCATTCATGTTGCATTTCTATTCTCTTTTTGTATTTCAGATTCTGATCTGAATATTTTAGACCTTGTAGACACATCTGTCATGAATATTCATAAAAAACGATCATCTAATGTTAAAAAAATTCAAACTCGTATCATAGTAGCACTCAACTGAATATTTATCTACCAGGCAGGTGCTTGTGTCTCCAAGGGCAGGAAAGTGGGGAGCTTCTTCAATCCACATACTGTACAACTCAATGCGCTCTGCCATCTTGGCTCTCACCTTCTGTCCTCTCTTAACTTCTTTACACTGTTGTCACATGCAGCTAGCCATTACTTGAAGCGTGTACTACCTAGAGAGCAACGTGCGTGCAGTAAATGGTCGCCGAAGACTCGGCAGGTCGCGCCGCTGCTGCAGTGCACCGCAGCCTGCCGCTGGCATCTCGCCGAACGTGGTACATACAGTGTCGTGCATTCACATCGATCGCAGCGTGTCCAGACGACGATGTAAGTAAAGACGCACCACATCCTCCTGCCGGGCGCCATTAGTGCAGAACCGGACTTTAGCGCCGATTCATAAAGGCCTTTAGTGCCGGTTCTGCAACCGGCACTAAAGAGTGGAGACTAAAGGCCCCCTTTAGTACCGGTTCGGCACGAACCGGCGCTAACGTGCCATCACGTGGCACGAGCCAGGCCCGGGTGCGTGTAGGACATTAGTACCGGTTGGTAACACCAACCGGTACTAAATGTTTGGGTGTGTTTTGGTTTTAATTTTTATTTTTCCTTTAGTTTTTGTGTTTTCAATTTAATTTAGTGATTGTTTTACATTATAATGAGTTGTTAAATCATTAGGTGAAAGTACCGCAGATTAGTTTCGACTGGATGCATTTGGATCCTAGCTAAGTGATCAAGTATATGCCATATCCATATTACTTGATCACTTAGTGATCTAAGTAATATGGATATGGCATATACTTGATCACTTAGCTAGGATCCATCCAGTTGAAACTAATATGCGGTTTCTTTCATAAATGATATAATAACTCATCATCATCATCATCATCATCATATTAATATAAAAACTCTTGCATCATATCATCACCAACAACAGTATATACTAGCCAGCAAAGATATCATCGAGTTCAACATGGTCATGATATTATAAGCGTTCATAACACCACAAAAGCAAATCACTCTTTGGGATTAAGTTCAGGACGAAGAACACGGACACGCATGAGAGGACAACAAGTACTAAGAGCATGATAACTAGCTAAATCACTCCTGCTGCTCTCTCACAAGTAAAATAGCATAGAACATGTATAGCTCTCTTGATTCATCATATTGGAGCATGCAGATGAACCTGTCTCCTAATCGTGGGCTGCGCTTCTGATTGCTGCCCCCTAGTACTTCTCTGCGATCGTTAACAATTCTGCTCCAATCTTTCACTATTAAGCATTCATCGCTTTCAGAAATCCTGAATGCACTCATGTGCACTGTAGGATATCTTGGCCGTAAGCTAACAATTGACATGCGACCTTTAGTCTCGATCCACTGAGGCACAACTGTCATCGGGAGTCCCTGTTGAAGAACATCGTATAGTAATTAATATACTTAGCAATGAAAGTTTAGCTTGAAAAATAATGTATGCAAAAGATGCACTGAGGACTAATAGTAAAAATCTTACCATCTTTCCTAAATACATGTGACCGTAGTTCAATACGATCACTATTGGTCGCACGTTTGAGTACTAAGATTTTCAAATTCAGGAAAATGATTTCTATTAACAGCATCAAGATCCTCAAGCCATGAAACATAATGACTTATCTCCTCGCAGTTTAGTTCAGCTCCGGGACAGTAGTAGGTCCTGTCTACCAAGCGCCGAACATGTTTGCTTGAATGAAAATAAGCTGTCAATAGAAATTAGTTGTCAACTATTTTTGAATAAACAATATCAAAGACATAAATATGGTTGAGAAACTCACATAATGGTAGAACTGGAGGCGTCTGCACATCGACCCAGATGTCTCTATTACCTTCAATATCATCTTCCGGACGAATATCAAAGGTGATAACCATATCAGGCTCAAATGCATAAGCCTTGCATAGTGCTTGCCAAGTTTTGCATTCAAAATAGGTGTACGTGTCTGCATTGTATAATTTGACGTTGAAAGTATAATCATGCTCGGTCTTCAGGTAAACTCTCTTTACCTCCATAGTTTCCATAGCACTGAAACCTATCTTATCCAAGACAAAAATTCTTGCATGGCAGGGGATGCGCTAGTAGAATAGTGAAAATTTAAAATTATAAGTTGAAGCAAATGAAGCATATATAAGTCATGCTTAATCACGAAAAAAGACTTGTCGTTGTGTATCCACTTCGAAGGTCTCATCCAGCTTGATGCTGAAGCGCCTATCATCAACAAGAAAATTTCTGTCGCACAGGCCGCGCTGGTCTTCACACAATTCGCACTTAATGAAATCTTTTTCGTCATCAGACGACATTTCCTATGTTCATATAGGTGAAACATTAAACACTTACTAGTTCTATTAATTCAACTAATTCAACTACTTCTATTAGTTCAACTAGTTCTATTAATTCAACTAATGCAACTAAGCATTTAAAAAATTAACTTGTTTTATTAATTTTCTTACTAAAATAAAGTAGCTAGTTCTATATAGTAATATTTTAATTAGATCATCAAATCTCATATATCTAAATTTTCTTACTAAAAATAAACTAGTTCTATTAATTCAACTAAGAATTTACTAAAAATAAACTAGTTCTATTAATTTTCTTACTAAAAAATATATATAAAGTAGCTATATATAGTAATATTTTAATTAGATCATCAAATCTCAGATATCTAAATTTTATTACTAAAAATAAACTAGTTCTATTAATTCAACTAATTCAACTAAGAATTTACTAAAAATAAACTAGTTTTATTAATTTTCTTACTAAAATATATAAAGTACCTATATATAGTAATATTTTAATTAGATCATCAAATCTCATATACCAAAATTTCTTACTAAAAATAAACTAGTTCTACTAATTCAACTAGTTGAACTAAGCATTTACTAAAAATAAACTAGTTATATTAATTCAACTAGTTCAAATAATCTCATATACCTAAATTTTCTTACTAAAAATAAACTTGTTCTATTAATTTTCATACTAAAAATAAACTAGTTATATTAATTCAACTAGTTCAAATCTCATATATATACCTAATTTATATCTAGCCAATTCATCTAAAATTGACATTAATATTTAACATCTTTTCCATATAATTCATCTAACATTAACATTCTAACATTCTTATCTACGTAATTTATCTAACATTAATCTAAACAACAGAAAACAGAAAATAAGTAAAAACAATATGTGTGTGTGTGTCTCTCTCTGTGTGTGTGTGTGTGTGTGTGTACGAGCGGGGGGCGGCGGCGTACGGGCAGCGGCGCGAGACGGCGATGCGACGGGGACGGCGCGACGACGAGCGGCGGGCCGGGGGCGACGGCGCGATCGAGATGGCGACGTAGTACGGTGCGGCGGCGACGGGCGGCGGGGGCGACGGCGGTGATGGCTACGCCGGGAGGCGGGGGCGACGGCGGTGACGGCGACGACGGGCGGCGAGGGCGGCGGGGCCTGCGAGGGTGGCGCGCGATGGGCGACGGCGCGGCGGCGGCGGCAATGTCACGCGAAGTAGTTGCAGAAGAAGTGGTGGTCGATGAAACTGAATTTTGAAAATCGGTAAATGACTGAAAAATCGGTAAATGACTGAAAAATAGCAAATGATGTCAGAAAGTTTTGAAAATTGATGACGTCGCTTTGAATGGTGCGTACGGAACGCAAAAAATTCTGGAGTTGTAATAAGTTTAAAAAAATGAAGTGCCAGTGTAACAGATGAGTTCTCGTCAGAAACCCTGATACTCCGAAAGAGATTGTCCAGTTTGTACACGAAATGCGTCCAGTTTTTGCCGTAACCCTCTCTACTCTTTTGCACATGCTATGTGGGTGAAATGATGATACCATGCAAAGTTTCGTCATTTTCAGAGTTCATTTTGTAGTGATTTTCAATTTCACGGTCATTTAGCTCTCGAAACAAATCGGTAAATGACTAAAAAATAGCAAATGATGTTATAAACTTTTGAAAATTGATGACGTCGCTTTGAATGGTGTGTACGGAACGCAAAAAAGTCGGGAGTTGTAATAAGTTTAAAAAAATGAAGTGCCCATGTAACAGATGAGTTCTCGTCACAAACCATGATCCTTCGAAAGAGATTGTCCAGTCTGTACACGAAGTGCGTCCCGTTTTTGCCGTAACCCTCTCTACTCTTTTGCACATGCTATGTGGGTGAAATGATGATACCATGCCAAGTGTCGACATTTTCAGAGCTCATTTTGTAGTGATTTTCAATTTCACGGTCATTTAGCTCTCTAAACAAATCGGTAAATGAGTAAAAAATAGCAAATGATGTCAGAAAGTTTTGAAAATTGATGACGTCGCTTTGAATGGTGTGTACGGAACGCAAAAAAGTCTGGAGTTGTAATAAGTTAAAAAATGAAGGGCCCATGTAACAGATGAGTTCTCGTCAGAAACCCTGATATTTCGAAAGAGATTGTCCAGTTTGTACACGAAGTGCGTCCAGTTTTTGCCGTAACCCTCTCTACTCTTTTGCACATGCTATGTGGGTGAAATGATGATACCATGCCAAGTTTCGACATTTTCATAGTTCATTTTGTAGTGATTTTCAATTTCACGGTCATTTAGCTCTCTAAACAAATCGGTAAATGACTAAAAAATAGCAAATGATGTCAGAAAGTTTTGAAAATTGATGACGTCGCTTTGAATGGTGTGTACGGAACGCAAAAAAGTCTGGAGTTGTAATAATTTTAAAAAATGAAGTGCCCATGTAACAGATGAGTTATCGTCAGAAACCCTGATACTTCGAAAGAGATTGTCCAGTTTATACACGAAGTGCGTCCAGTTTTTGCCGTAACCCTCTCTACTCTTTTGCACATGCTATGTGCGTGAAATGATGATACGATGCCAAGTTTCGACATTTTCAGAGTTCATTTTGTAGTGATTTTCAATTTCACGGTCATTTAGCTCTCTAAACAAATCGGTAAATGACTAAAAAATAGCAAATGATGTCAGAAAGTTTTGAAAATTGATGACGTCGGTTTGAATGGTGCGTACGGAACGCAAAAAAAGTCTGGAGTTGTAATAAGTTAAAAAAATGAAGTGCCAGTGTAACAGATGAGTTCTCGTCAGAAACCCTGATACTCCGAAAGAGATTGTCCAGTTTGTACACGAAGTGCGTCCAGTTTTTGCCGTAACCATCTCTACTCTTTTGCACATGCTATGTGGGTGAAATGATGATACCATGCCAAGTTTCGACATTTTCATAGTTCATTTTGTAGTGATTTTTAATTTGACGGTCATTTAGCTCTCTAAACAAATCGGTAAAAGACTAAAAATAGCAAATGATATCAGAAAGTTTTGAAAATTGATGACGTCGCTTTGAATGGTGCATACGGAACGCAAAAAGTCTGGAGTTGTAATAAGTTTAAAAAAATGAAGTGCCCATGTAACAGATGAGTTCTCGTCAGAAACCATGATACTTCGAAAAAGATTGTCCAGTTTGTACACGAAGTGCGTCCAGTTTTTGCCGTAACCCTCTCTACTCTTTTGCACATGCCATGTGGGTGAAATGATGATACCATGCCAAGTTTCGACATTTTCAGAGTTCATTTGGTAGTCATTTTCAATTTCACGGTCATTTAGCTCTCTAAACAAATCGGTAAATGACTGAAAAATAGCAAATGATGTCAGAAAGTGTTGAAAATTGATGACGTCGCTTTGAATGGTGCGTATGGAACGCAAAAAAAGTCTGGAGTTGTAATAAGTTTAAAAAATGAAGTGCCAGTGTAACAGATGAGTTCTCGTCCGAAACTCTGATACTCCGAAAGAGATTGTCCAGTTTGTACACGAAATGCGTCCAGTTTTTGCCGTAACCCTCTCTACTCTTTTGCACATGCTATGTAGGTGAAATGATGATACCATGCCAAGTTTCGACATTTTCAGAGTTCATTTTGTAGTGATTTTCAATTTCACGGTCATTTAGCTCTCTAAAGAAATCGGTAAATGACTAAAAAATAGCAAATGTTGTTAGAAAGTTTTGAAAATTGATGACGTCGCTTTGAATGGTGTGTATGGAACGCAAAAAAGTCTGGAATTGTAATAAGTTTAAAAAAATAAAGTGCCCATGTAACAGATGAGTTCTCGTCACAAACCATGATACTTCAAAAAAGATTGTCCAGTTTGTATACGAAATACATCCAGTTTTTGCCGTAACCCTCTCTAGTCTTTCGCACATGCTATGTGGGTGAAATGATGATACCGTGCCAAGTTTCAACATTTTCAGAGTTCATTTTGTAGTGATTTTCAATTTGACGGTCATTTATTTCTCTAAACAAATCGGTAAATGACTAAAAAATAGCAAATGATGTTAGAAAGTTTTGAAAATTGATGACGTCGCTTTGAATGGTGTGTATGGAACGCAAAAAAGTCTAAAATTGTAATAAGTTTAAAAAAATAATGTGCCCATGTAACAGATGAGTTCTCGTCACAAACCATGATACTTCGAAAAAGATTGTCCAGTTTGTACACGAAATACGTCCAGTTTTTGCCATAACCCTCTCTAGTCTTTGGCACATGCTATGTGGGTGAAATGATGATACCATGCCAAGTTTCGACATTTTCAGAGTTCATTTTGTAGTGATTTTCAATTTCACGGTCATTTAGCTCTCTAAACAAATCGGTAAATGACTGAAAAATAGCAAATGATGTCAGAAAGTGTTGAAAATTGATGACGTCGCTTTGAATGGTCCGTACGGAACGCAAAAAAAGTCTAGAGTTGTAATAAGTTTAAAAAAAGAAGTGCCAGTGTAACAGATGAGTTCTCGTCAGAAACCCTGATACTCCGAAAAAGATTGTCTAGTTTGTACACGAAGTGCGTCCAGTTTTTTCCGTAACCCTCTCTACTATTTTGCACATGCTATGTGGGTGAAATGATGATTCCATGCCAAGTTTCGACATTTTCAGAGTTCATTTTGTAGTGATTTTCAATTTCACGGTCTTTTAGCTCTATAAACAAATCGGTAAATGACTATAAAATAGCAAATGATGTCAGAAAGTGGTTAAAATTGATGACGTCACTTTCAATGGTGTGTACGGAACGCAAAAAAGTCTAGAGTTGTAATAAGTTTAAAAAAATGAAGTGCGCATGTAACAGATGAGTTCTCATTAGAAACCCTGATAGTTCGAAAGAGATTGTCCAGTTTGTACACGAAGTGCGTCCAGTTTTTTCCGAAACCCTCTCTACTCTTTTGCACATGCTATGTAGGTGAAATAATGATACCATTCCAAGTTTCGACATTTTCAGAGTTCATTTTGTAGTGATTTTCAATTTCACGGTCATTTAGCTCTCTAAACAAATCGGTAAATGACTAAAAAATAGCAAATGATGTTAGAAAGTTTTGAAAATTGATGACGTCGCTTTGAGTGGTGTGTATGAAACGCAAAAAAGTCTGGAATTGTAATAAGTTTAAAAAAAAGAAGTGCCCATGTAACAGATGAGTTCTCGTCACAAACCATGATACTTCGAAAAAGATTGTCCAGTTTGTACACGAAGTATGTCTAGTTTTTGCCGTAACCCTATCTACTCTTTTGCACATGCTATGTGGGTGAAATGATGATACCATGCCAAGTTTCGACATTTTCAGAGTTCATTTTGTATTTCAATTTGACGGTCATTTAGCTCTCTAAACAAATCGGTAAATGACTAAAAAATAGCAAATGATGTTAGAAAGATTTGAAAATTGATGACGTCGCTTTGAATGGTGTGTACGGAACACAAAAAAGTCTGGAGTTGTAATAAGTTTAAAAAATGAAGTGCCCATGTAACAGATGAGTTCTCGTCAGAAACCCTGATACTTCGAAAGATATTGTCCAGTTTGTACACGAAGTGCGTACAGTTTTTGCCGTAACCCTCTCTACTCTTTTGCACATGCTATGTGCGTGAAATGATGATACGATGCCAAGTTTCGACATTTCCAGAGTTCATTTTGTAGTGATTTTCAATTTCATGGTCATTTAGCTCTCTAAACAAATCGGTAAATGACTGAAAAATAGCAAATGATGTCAGAAAGTGTTGAAAGTTGATGACGTTGCTTTGAATGGTCCGTACGGAATGCAAAAACAGTCTGGAGTTGTAATGAGTTCAAAAAAATGAAGTGCCAGTGTAACAGATGAGTTCTCGAAACCCTGATACTCCGAAAGAGATTGTCCAGTTTGTACACGAAGTGCGTCCAGTTTCTGCCGTAACCCTCTCTACTCTTTTGCACAAGCTATGTGGGTGAAATGATGATACCATGCCAAGTTTCGACATTTTCAGAGTTCATTTTGTAGTGATGTTCAATTTCACGGTCATTTAGCTCTCTAAACAAATCGGTAAATGACTAAAAAATAGCAAATGATGTCAGAAACTTTTGAAAATTGATGACGTCGCTTTGAATGGTGTGTACGGAACGCAAAAAAGTCTAGAGTTGTAATAAGTTGAAAAAATGAAGTGCCCATGTAACAGATGAGTTCTCGTCAGAAACCCTGATATTTCGAAGAGATTGTCCAGTTTGTACATGAAGTGCGTCCAGTTTTTGCCGTAACCCTCTCTACTCTTTTGCACATGCTATGTGGGTGAAATGACGATACCATGCCATGTTTTGACATTTTCATAGTTCATTTTGTAATGATTTCCAATTTCACGGTCATTTAGCTCTCTAAACAAATCGGTAAAAGACTAAACAATAGCAAATGATATCAGAAAGTTTTGAAAATTGATGACGTCGCTTTGAATGCTGCATACGGAACGCAAAAAATTCTGGAGTTGTAATAAGTTTAAAAAAATGAAGTGCCCATGTAACAGATGAGTTCTCGTCAGAAACCATGATACTTCGAAAAAGATTGTCCAGTTTGTACACGAAGTGCGTCCAGTTTTTGCTGTAACCCTCTCTACTCTTTTGCACATGCCATGTGGGTGAAATGATGATACCATGCAAAGTTTCGACATTTTCAGAGTTCATTTGGTAGTCATTTTCAATTTCACGGTCATTTAGCTCTCTAAACAAATCGGTAAATGACTGAAAAATAGCAAATGATGTCAGAAAGTGTTGAAAATTGATGACGTCGCTTTGAATGGTGCGTACGGAACACAAAACAAGTCTGGAGTTGTAATAAGTTTAAAAAAATGAAGTGCGAGTGTAACAGATGAGTTCTCGTCCGAAACCCTGATACTCCGAAAGAGATTGTCTAGTTTGTACACGAAGTGCGTCCAGTTTTTGCCGTAACCCTCTCTACTCTTTGCACATGCTATGTAGGTGAAATGATGATACGATGCCAAGTTTCGACATTTTCAGAGTTCATTTTGTAGTGATTTTCAATTTCACGGTCATTTAGCTCTCTAAACAAATCGGTAAATGACTAAAAATAGCAAATGATGTTAGAAATTTTGAAAATTGATGACGTCACTTTGAATGGTGTGTATGGAACGCAAAAAAGTCTGGAATTGTAATAAGTTTAAAAAAATAAAGTGCCCATGTAACAGATTAGTTCTCGTCACAAACCATGATACTTCGAAAAAGATTGTCCAGTTTGTACACGAAGTACGTCCAGTTTTTGCCGTAACCCTCTCTACTCTCTTGCAGATGCTATGTGGGTGAAATGATGATACCATGCCAAGTTTCGACATTTTCAGAGTTCATTTTGTAGTGATTTTCAATTTGACGGTCATTTAGCTCTCTAAACAAATCGGTAAATGAGTAAAAAATAGCAAATGATGTTAGAAAGTTTTGAAAATTGATGACGTCGCTTTGAATGGTGTGTACGGAATGCAAAAAAGTCTGGAGTTGTAATAATTTTAAAAAATGAAGTGCCCATGTAACAGATGAGTTATCGTCAGAAACCTTGATACTTCGAAAGAGATTGTCCAGTTTGTACACGAAGTGCGTCCAGTTTTTGCCGTAACCCTCTCTACTTATTTGCACATGCTATGTGCGTGAAATGATGATACGATGCCAAGTTTCGACATTTTCAGAGTTCATTTTGTAGTGATTTTCAATTTCACGGTCATTTAGCTCTCTAAACAAATCGGTAAATGACTGAAAAATAGCAAATGATGTCAGAAAGTGTTGAAAATTGATGATGTCGCTTTGAATGGTGCGTACGGAACGCAAAAAAAGTCTGGAGTTGTAACAAGTTTAAAAAAATGAAGTCCGAGTGTAACAGATGAGTTCTTGTCAGAAACCCTGAGACTCCGAAAGAGATTGTCCAGTTTGTACACGAAGTGCGTCCAGTTTTTGCCGTAACCGTCTCTACTCTTTTGCACATGCTATGTGGGTGAAATGATGATACCATGCCAAGTTTCGACATTTTCAGAGTTCATTTTGTAGTGATTTTCAATTTCACGGCCATTTAGCTCTATAAACAAATCGGTAAATGACTAAAAAATAGCAAACGATGTCAGAAAGTATTGAAAATTGATGACGTCGCTTTGAATTGTGTGTACGGAACGCAAAAAAGTCTAGAGTTGTAATAAGTTTAAAAAAATGAAGTGCCAGTGTAACAGATGAGTTCTTGTCAGAAACCCTGATACTCCGAAAGAGATTGTCCACTTTGTACACGAAGTGCGTCCAGTTTTTGCCGTAACCCTCTCTACTCTTTTGCACATGCTATGTGGGTGAAATGATGATACCATGCCAAGTTTCGACATTTTCAGAGTTCATTTTGTAGTGATTTTCAATTTCACGGTCATTTAGCTCTATAAACAAATCGGTAAATGACTAAAAAATAGCAAATGATGTCAGAAAGTATTGAAAATTGATGACGTCGCTTTGAATTGTGTGTACGGAACGCAAAAAAGTCTAGAGTTGTAATAAGTTAAAAAAAATGAAGTGCCAGTTTGAAAAAATGAAGTGCCCATGTAACAGATGAGTTCTCGTCACAAACCATGATACTTCAAAAAAGATTGTCCAGTTTGTACACGAAGTGCGTCCAGTTTTTGCCGTAACCATCTCTACTCTTTTGCACATGCTATGTGGGTGAAATGATGATACGATGCCAAGTTTCGACATTTTCATAGTTCATTTTGTAGTGATTTTCAATTTCACGGTCATTTAGCTCTTTAAACAAATTGGTACATGACTGAAAAATAGCAAATGATGTCAGAAAGTGTTGAAAATTGATGACGTCGCTTTGAATGGTGCATACGGAACGCAAAAAAAGTCAGGAGTTGTAATAAGTTTAAAAAAATGAAGTGCGAGTGTAACAGATGAGTTCTGGTCAGAAACCGTGATACTCCGAAAGAGATTGTCCAGTTTGTACACGAAGTGCGTCCTGTTTTTGCCGTAACCCTCTCTAGTCTTTTTCACATGCTATGTGGGTGAAATGATGATACCATGCCAAGTTTTGACATTTTCAGAGTTCATTTTGTAGTGATTTTCAATTTCACGGTCATTTAGCTCTCTAAACAAATCGGTAAATGACTAAAAAATAGCAAATGATGTCAGAAAGTGTTGAAAATTGATGACGTCGCTTTGAATGGTGCGTACGAAACGCAAAAAAAGTCTGGAGTTGTAATTTGTTTAAAAAAATGAAGTGCCCATGTAACAGATGAGTTCTCGTCAGAAACCCTGATACTTCGAAAGAGATTGTCCAGTTTGTACACGAAGTGCGTCCAGTTTTTGCCGTAACCCTCTCTACTCTTTTGCACATGCTATGTGGGTGAAATGATGATACGATGCCAAGTTTCGATATTTTCAGAGTTCATTTTGTAGTGATTTTCAATTTCACGGTCATTTAGCTCTCTAAACAAATCGGTAAATGACTGAAAAATAGCAAATAATGTCAGATAGTGTTGAAAATTGATGACGTCGCTTTGAATGGTGCGTACGAAACGCAAAAAAAGTCTGGAGTTGTAATGAGTTTAAAAAAATGAAGTGCCAATGTAACAGATGAGTTCTCGTCCGAAACTCTGATAGTTCGAAAGAGATTGTCCAGTTTGTACACGAAGTGCGTCCAGTTTTTGCCGTAACCCTCTCTACTCTTTTGCACATGCTATGTGGGTGAAATGATGATACCATGCCAAGTTTTGACATTTTCAGAGCTCATTTTGTAGTGATTTTCAATTTCACGGTCATTTAGCTCTCGAAACAAATCGGTAAATGACTAAAAAATAGCAAATGATGTTATAAAGTTTTGAAAATTGATGACGTCGCTTTGAATGCTGCATACGGAACGCAAAAAAGTCTGGAGTTGTAATAAGTTACAAAAAATGAAGTGCCCATGTAACAGATGGGCTCTCGTCAGAAACCCTGATACTTCGAAAGAGATTGTCCAGTCTGTACACGAAGTGCGTCCGGTTTTTGCCGTAACCCTCTCTACTCTTTTGCACATGCTGTGTGGCTGACATGATGATACGATGCCAAGTTTCGACATTTTCAGAGTTCATTTTGTAGTGATTTTCAATTTCACGGTCATTTAGCTCTCTAAACAAATCGGTAAATGACTGAAAAATAGCAAATGATGTCAGAAAGTGTTGAAAATTGATGACGTCGCTTTGAATGGTGCGTACGGAACGCAAAAAAGTCTGGAGTTGTAATAAGTTTAAAAAAAATTAAAGTGCCAGTGCAACAGATGAGTTCTCGTCCGAAACCCTGATACTCCGAAAGAGATTGTCCTGTTTGTACACGAAGTGCGTCCAGTTTTTTCCGTAACCCTCTCTACTCTTTTGCACATGCTATGTAGGTGAAATGATGATACCATGCCAAGTTTGGACATTTTCAGAGTTCATTTTGTAGTGATTTTCAATTTCATGGTCATTTAGCTCTCTAAACAAATCGGTAAATGAATAAAAAATAGCAAATGATGTTAGAAAGTTTTGAAAATTGATGATGTCGCTTTGAATGGTGTGCATGGAACGCAAAAAAGTCTGGAATTGTAATAAGTTTAAAAAAATGAAGTGCCCATGTAACAGATGAGTTCTCGTCACAAACCATGATACTTCAAAAAAGATTGTCCAGTTTGTACACGAAGTACGTCCAGTTTTTCCCGTAACCCTCTCTACTCTTTTGCACATGCTATGTGGGTGAAATGATGATACCATGCCAAGTTTCGACATTTCAGAGTTCATTTTGTAGTGATTTTCAATTTGACGGTCATTTAGCTCTCTAAACAAATCGGTAAATGACTAAAAAATAGCAAATGATGTTAGAAAGTTGAAAATTGATGACGTCGCTTTTAATGGTGTGTACGGAACGCAAAAAAGTCTGGAGTTGTAATAATTTTAAAAAAATGAAGTGCCCATGTAACTGATGAGTTCTCGTCAGAAACCCTGATACTTCGAAAAAGATTGTCCAGTTTGTACACGAAGTGCGTCCAGTTTTTGCTGCAACCCTCTCTACTCTTTTGCACATGCCATGTGGGTGAAATGATGATACCATGCAAAGTTTCGACATTTTCAGAGTTCATTTGGTAGTCATTTTCAATTTCACGGTCATTTAGCTGTCTAAACAAATCGGTAAATGACTGAAAAATAGCAAATTATGTCAGAAAGTGTTGAAAATTGATGACGTCGCTTTGAATGGTGCGTACGGAACACAAAAAAAGTCTGGAGTTGTAATAAGTTTAAAAAAATGAAGTGCGAGTGTAACAGATGAGTTCTCGTCCGAAACCCTGATACTCCGAAAGAGATTGTCCAGTTTGTACACGAAGTGCGTCCAGTTTTTGCCGTAACTCTCTCTACTCTTTGCACATGCTATGTAGGTGAAATGATGATACCATGCCAAGTTTCGACATTTTCAGAGTTCATTTTGTAGTGATTTTCAATTTCACGGTCATTTAGCTCTCGAAACAAATCGGTAAATGACTAAAAAATAGCAAATGATGTTATAAAGTTTTGAAAATTGATGACGTCGCTTTGAATGCTGCATACGGAATGCAAAAAAGTATGGAGTTGTAATAAGTTTAAAAAAAATGAAGTGCCCATGTAACAGATGGGTTCTCGTCAGAAACCCTGATACTTCGAAAGAGATTGTCCAGTCCGTACACGAAGTGCGTCCGTTTTTGCCGTAACCCTCTCTACTCTTTTGCACATGCTATGTGGCTGACATGATGATACGATGCCAAGTTTCGACATTTTCAGAGTTCATTTTGTAGTGATTTTCAATTTCACGGTCATTTAGCTCTCTAAACAAATCGGTAAATGACTGAAAAATAGCAAATGATGTCAGAAAGTGTTGAAAATTGATGACGTCGCTTTGGATGGTGCGTACGGAACGCAAAAAAATCTGGAGTTGTAATAAGTTTAAAAAAATAAAGTGCCAGTGCAACAGATGAGTTCTCGTCCGAAACCCTGATACTCCGAAAGAGATTGTCCAGTTTGTACACGAAGTGCGTCCAGTTTTTGCCGTAACCCTCTCTACTCTTTTGCACATCCTATGTAGGTGAAATGATGATACCATGCCAAGTTTGGACATTTTCAGAGTTCATATTGTAGTGATTTTCAATTTCAGGGTCATTTAGCTCTCTAAACAAATCGGTAAATGAATAAAAAATAGCAAATGATGTTAGAAAGTTTTGAAAATTGATGATGTCGCTTTGAATGGTGTGCATGGAACGCAAAAAAGTCTGGAATTGTAATAAGTTTAAAAAAATGAAGTGCCCATGTAACAGATGAGTTCTCGTCACAAACCATGATACTTCAAAAAAGATTGTCCAGTTTGTACACGAAGTACGTCCAGTTTTTCCCGTAACCCACTCTACTCTTTTGCACATGCTATGTGGGTGAAATGATGATACCATGCCAAGTTTCGACAATTTCAGAGTTCATTTTGTAGTGATTTTCAATTTGACGGTCATTTAGCTCTCTAAACAAATCGGTAAATGACTGAAAAATAGCAAATGATGTTAGAAAGTTGAAAATTGATGACGTCGCTTTGAATGGTGTGTACGGAACGCAAAAAAGTCTGGAGTTGTAATAATTTAAAAAAATGAAGTGCCCATGTAACAGATGAGTTCTCGTCAGAAACCCTGATACTTCGAAAAAGATTGTCCAGTTTGTACACGAAGTGCGTCCAGTTTTTGCTGCAACCCTCTCTACTCTTTTGCACATGCAATGTGGGTGAAATGATGATACCATGCAAAGTTTCGACATTTTCAGAGTTCATTTGGTAGTCATTTTCAATTTCACGGTCATTTAGCTCTCTAAACAAATCGGTAAATGACTGAAAAATAGCAAATGATGTCAGAAAGTGTTGAAAATTGATGACGTCGCTTTGAATGGTGCGTACGGAACACAAAAAAAGTCTGGAGTTGTAATAAGTTAAAAAAAATGAAGTGCGAGTGTAACAGATGAGTTCTCGTCCGAAACCCTGATACTCCGAAAGAGATTGTCCACTTTGTACACGAAGTGCGTCCAGTTTTTTCCGTAACCCTCTCTACTCTTTGCACATGCTATGTAGGTGAAATGATGATACCATGCCAAGTTTCGACATTTTCAGAGTTCATTTTGTAGTGATTTTCAATTTCACGGTCATTTAGCTCTCGAAACAAATCGGTAAATGACTAAAAAATAGCAAATGATGTTATAAAGTTTCGAAAATTGATGACGTCGCTTTGAATGCTGCATACGGAACGCAAAAAAGTCTGGAGTTGTAATAAGTTTAAAAAAATGAAGTGCCCATGTAACAGATGGGTTCTCGTCAGAAACCCTGATACTTCGAAAGAGATTGTCCAGTCTGTACACGAAGTGCGTCCGGTTTTTGCCGTAACCCTCTCTACTCTTTTGCACATGCTATGTGGCTGACATGATGATACGATGCCAAGTTTCGACATTTTCAGAGTTCATTTTGTAGTGATTTTCAATTTCACGGTCATTTAGCTCTCTAAACAAATCGGTAAATGACTGAAAAATAGCAAATGATGTCAGAAAGTGTTGAAAATTGATGACGTCGCTTTGGATGGTGCGTACGGAACGCAAAAAAGTCTGGAGTTGTAATAAGTTTAAAAAAATAAAGTGCCAGTGAACAGATGAGTTCTCGTCCGAAACCCTGATACTCCGAAAGAGATTGTCCAGTTTGTACACGAAGTGCGTCCAGTTTTTGCCGTAACCCTCTCTACTCTTTTGCACATCCTATGTAGGTGAAATGATGATACCATGCCAAGTTTGGACATTTTCAGAGTTCATATTGTAGTGATTTTCAATTTCACGGTCATTTAGCTCTCTAAACAAATCGGTAAATGAATAAAAAATAGCAAATGATGTTAGAAAGTTTTGAAAATTGATGATGTCGCTTTGAATGGTGTGCATGGAACGCAAAAAAGTCTGGAATTGTAATAAGTTTTAAAAAATGAAGTGCCCATGTAACAGATGAGTTCTCGTCACAAACCATGATACTTCAAAAAAGATTGTCCAGTTTGTACACGAAGTACGTCCAGTTTTTCCCGTAACCCACTCTACTCTTTTGCACATGCTATGTGGGTGAAATGATGATACCATGCCAAGTTTCGACAATTTCAGAGTTCATTTTGTAGTGATTTTCAATTTGACAGTCATTTAGCTCTCTAAACAAATCGGTAAATGACTGAAAAATAGCAAATGATGTTAGAAAGTTGAAAATTGATGACGTCGCTTTGAATGGTGTGTACGGAACGCAAAAAAGTCTGGAGTTGTAATAATTTAAAAAAATGAAGTGCCCATGTAACAGATGAGTTCTCGTCAGAAACCCTGATACTTCGAAAAAGATTGTCCAGTTTGTACACGAAGTGCGTCCAGTTTTTGCTGCAACCCTCTCTACTCTTTTGCACATGCAATGTGGGTGAAATGATGATACCATGCAAAGTTTCGACATTTTCAGAGTTCATTTGGTAGTCATTTTCAATTTCACGGTCATTTAGCTCTCTAAACAAATCGGTAAATGACTGAAAAATAGCAAATGATGTCAGAAAGTGTTGAAAAATGATGACGTCGCTTTGAATGGTGCGTACGGAACACAAAAAAAGTCTGGAATTGTAATAAGTTAAAAAAAATGAAGTGCGAATGTAACAGATGAGTTCTCGTCCGAAACCCTGATACTCCGAAAGAGATTGTCCACTTTGTACACGAAGTGCGTCCAGTTTTTTCCGTAACCCTCTCTACTCTTTGCACATGCTATGTAGGTGAAATGATGATACCATGCCAAGTTTCGACATTTTCAGAGTTCATTTTGTAGTGATTTTCAATTTCACGGTCATTTAGCTCTCGAAACAAATCGGTAAATGACTAAAAAATAGCAAATGATGTTATAAAGTTTCGAAAATTGATGACGTCGCTTTGAATGCTGCATACGGAACGCAAAAAAGTCTGGAGTTGTAATAAGTTTAAAAAAATGAAGTGCCCATGTAACAGATGGGTTCTCGTCAGAAACCCTGATACTTCGAAAGAGATTGTCCAGTCTGTACACGAAGTGCGTCCGGTTTTTGCCGTAACCCTCTCTACTCTTTTGCACATGCTATGTGGCTGACATGATGATACGATGCCAAGTTTCGACATTTTCATAGTTCATTTTGTAGTGATTTTCAATTTCACGGTCATTTAGCTCTCTAAACAAATCGGTAAATGACTGAAAAATAGCAAATGATGTCAGAAAGTGTTGAAAATTGATGACGTCGCTTTGAATGGTGCGTACGGAACGCAAAAAAGTCTGGAGTTGTAATAAGTTTAAAAAAATAAAGTGCCATTGCAACAGATGAGTTCTCGTCCGAAACCCTGATACTCCGAAAGAGATTGTCCAGTTTGTACACGAAGTGCGTCCAGTTTTTGCCGTAACCCTCTCTACTCTTTTGCACATGCTATGTGGGTGAAATGATGTAACATGCCAAGTTTGGACATTTTCAGAGTTCATTTCGTAGTGATTTTCAATTTCACGGTCATTTAGCTCTCTAAACAAATCGTTAAATGAATAAAAAATAGCAAATGATGTTAGAAAGTTTTGAAAATTGATGATGTCGCTTTGAATGGTGTGCATGGAAAGCAAAAAAGTCTGGAATTGTAATAAGTTTAAAAAAATGAAGTGCCCATGTAACAGATGAGTTCTCGTCACAATCCATGATACTTCAAAAAAGATTGTCCAGTTTGTACACGAAGTACGTCCAGTTTTTCCCGTAACCCTCTCTACTCTTTTGCACATGCTATGTGGGTGAAATGATGATACCATGCCAAGTTTCGACATTTTCAGAGTTCATTTTGTAGTGATTTTCAATTTGACGGTCATTTAGCTCTCTAAACAAATCGGTAAATGACTAAAAAATAGCAAATGATGTTAGAAAGTTGAAAATTGATGACGTCGCTTTGAATGGTGTGTACGGAACGCAAAAAAGTCTGGAGTTGTAATAATTTAAAAAAATGAAGTGCCCATGTAACAGATGAGTTCTCGTCAGAAACCCTGATACTTCGAAAAAGATTGTCCAGTTTGTACACGAAGTGCGTCCAGTTTTTGCTGCAACCCTCTCTACTCTTTTGCACATGCCATGTGGGTGAAATGATGATACCATGCAAAGTTTCGACATTTTCAGAGTTCATTTGGTAGTCATTTTCAATTTCACGGTCATTTAGCTCTCTAAACAAATCGGTAAATGACTGAAAAATAGCAAATGATGTCAGAAAGTGTTGAAAATTGATGACGTCGCTTTGAATGGTGCGTACGGAACACAAAAAAAGTCTGGAGTTGTAATAAGTTTTAAAAAATGAAGTGCGAGTATAACAGATGAGTTCTCGTCCGAAACCCTGATACTCCGAAAGAGATTGTCCAGTTTGTACACGAAGTGCGTCCAGTTTTTGCCGTAACCCTCTCTACTCTTTGCACATGCTATGTAGGTGAAATGATGATACCATGCGAAGTTTCGACATTTTCAGAGTTCATTTTGTAGTGATTTTCAATTTCACGGTCATTTAGCTCTCTAAACAAAACGGTAAATGACTGAAAAATAGCAAATGATGTCAGAAAGTGTCGAAAATTGATGACGTCGCTTTGAATGGTGCGTACGGAACGCAAAAAAAAGTCTGGAGTTGTAATGAGTTTAAAAAATGAAGTGCCAATGTAACAGATGAGTTCTCGTCCGAAACTCTGATACTTCGAAAGAGATTGTCCAGTTTGTACACGAAGTGCATCCAGTTTTTGCCGTAACCCTCTCTAGTCTTTTGCACATGCTATGCAGGTGAAATGATGATACCATGCAAAGTTTCGACATTTTCAGAGTTCATCTTGTAGTGATTTTCAATTTGACGGTCATTTAGCTCTCTAAACAAATCGGTAAATGACTAAAAAATAGCAAATGATGTTAGAAAGTTGAAAATTGATGACGTCGCTTTGAATGGTGTGTACGGAACACAAAAAAGTCTGGAGTTGTAATAATTTAAAAAAATGAAGTGCCCATGTAACAGATAAGTTCTCGTCAGAAACCCTGATACTTCGAAAGAGATTGTCCAGTCTGTACACGAAGTGCGTCCAGTTTTTGCTGTAACCCTCTCTACTCTTTTGCACATGCTATGTGGCTGACATGATGATACGATGCCAAGTTTCGACATTTTCAGAGTTCATTTTGTAGTGATTTTCAATTTCACGGTCATTGAGCTCTCTAAACAAATCGGTAAATGAATAAAAAATAGCAAATGATGTTAGAAAGTTTTGAAAATTGATGATGTCGCTTTTAATGGTGTGCATGGAACGCAAAAAAGTCTAGAATTGTAATAAGTTTAAAAAAATGAAGTGCCCATGTAACAGATGAGTTCTCGTCACAAACCATGATACTTCAAAAAAGATTGTCCAGTTTGTACACGAAGTACGTCCAGTTTTTCCCGTAACCCTCTCTACTCTTTTGCACATGCTATGTGGGTGAAATGATGATACCATGCCAAGTTTCGACATTTTCAGAGTTCATTTTGTAGTGATTTTCAATTTGACGGTCATTTAGCTCTCTAAACAAATCGGTAAATGACTAAAAAATAGCAAATGATGTTAGAAAGTTGAAAATTGATGACGTCGCTTTGAATGGTGTGTACGGAACGCAAAAAAGTCTGGAGTTGTAGTAATTTAAAAAAATGAAGTGCCCATGTAACAGATGAGTTCTCGTCAGAAACCCTGATACTTCGAAAAAGATTGTCCAGTTTGTACACGAAGTGCGTCCAGTTTTTGCTGCAACCCTCTCTACTCTTTTGCACAAACCATGTGGGTGAAATGATGATACCATGCAAAGTCTCGACATTCTCAGAGTTCATTTGGAAGTCATTTTCAATTTCACGGTCATTTAGCTCTCTAAACAAATCGGTAAATGACTGAAAAATAGCAAATGATGTCAGAAAGTGTTGAAAATTGATGACGTCGCTTTGAATGGTGCGTACGGAACACAAAAAAAGTCTGGAGTTGTAATAAGTTTAAAAAAATGAAGTGCGAGTGTAACAGATGAGTTCTCGTCCGAAACCCTGATACTCCGAAAGAGATTGTCCAGCTTGTACACGAAGTGCGTCCAGTTTTTGCCGTAACCCTCTCTACTCTTTGCACATGCTATGTAGGTGAAATGATGATACCATGCCAAGTTTCGACATTTTCAGAGTTCATTTTGTAGTGATTTTCAATTTCATGGTCATTTAGCTCTCTAAACAAATCGGTAAATGACTAAAAAATAGCAAATGATGTTAGAAAGTTTTGAAAATTGATGACGTCACTTTGAATGGTGTGTATGGAACGCAAAAAAGTCTGGAATTGTAATAAGTTTAAAAACATAAAGTGCCCATGTAACAGATTAGTTCTGGTCACAAACCATGATACTTCGAAAAAGATTGTCCAGTCTGTACACGAAGTGCGTCCAGTTTTTGCCGTAACCCTCTCTACTCTTTTGCACATGCTATGTGGCTGACATGATGATACGATGCCAAGTTTCGACATTTTCAGAGTTCATTTTGTAGTGATTTTCAATTTCACGGTCATTTAGCTCTCTAAACAAAACGGTAAATGACTGAAAAATAGCAAATGATGTCAGAAAGTGTCAAAAATTGATGACGTCGCTTTGAATGGTGCGTACGGAACGCAAAAAAAGTCTGGAGTTGTAATGAGTTTAAAAAAATGAAGTGCCAATGTAACAGATGAGTTCTCGTCCGAAACTCTGATACTTCGAAAGAGATTGTCCAGTTTGTACACGAAGTGCGTCCAGTTTTTGCCGTAACCCTCTCTACTCTTGTGCACATACTATGCGGGTGAAATGATGATACCATGCAAAGTTTCAACATTTTCAGAGTTCATTTTGTAGTGATTTTCAATTTGACGGTCATTTAGCTCTCTAAACAAATTGGTAAATGACTAAAAAATAGCAAATGATGTTAGAAAGTTGAAAATTGATGACGTCGCTTTGAATGGTGTGTACGGAACGCAAAAAAGTCTGGAGTTGTAATAATTTAAAAAAATGAAGTGCCCATGTAACAGATGAGTTCTCGTCAGAAACCCTGATACTTCGAAAGAGATTGTCCAGTTTGTACACGAAGTGCGTCCAGTTTTTGCCGTAACCCTCTCTACTCTTTTGCACATGCTATGTGCGTGAAATGATGATACGATGCCAAGTTTCGACATTTTCAGAGTTCATATTGTAGTGATTTTCAATTTCACGGTCATTTAGCTCTCTAAACAAATCGATAAATGACTGAAAAATAGCAAATGATGTCAGAAAGTGTTGAAAATTTATGACGTCGCTTTGAATGGTGCGTACGGAACGCAAAAAAAGTCTGGAGTTGTAATAAGTTTAAAAAAATGAAGTGCCAGTGTAACAGATGAGTTCTCGTCAGAAACCCTGATACTCCGAAAGAGATTGTCCAGTTTGTACACTAAGTGCGTCCAGTTTTTGCCGTAACCCTCTCTACTCTTTTGCACATGCTATGTGGGTGAAATGACGATACCATGCAGTGTTTCGACATTTTCAGAGTTCATTTTGTAGTGATTTTCAATTTCACGGTCATTTAGCTCTATAAACGAACCGGTAAATGACTAAAAAATAGCAAATGATGTCAGAAAGTGTTGAAAATTGATGACGTCACTTGAATGGTGTGTACGGAACGCAAAAAAGTCTAGAGTTGTAATAAGTTTAAAAAAATGGAGTGCCCATGTAACACATGAGTTGTCGTTAGAAACCCTGATAGTTCGAAAGAGATTGTCCAGTTTGTACACGAAGTGCGTCCAGTTTTTGCCGTAACCCTCTCTACTCTTTTGCACATGCTATGTAGGTGAAATGATGATACCATGCCAAGTTTCGACATTTTCAGTGTTCATTTTGTAGTGATTTTCAATTTCACGGTCATTTAGCTCTCTAAACAAATTGGTAAATGACTAAAAAATAGCAAATGATGTTAGAAAGTGTTGAAAATTGATGACGTCGCTTTGAATGGTGTGTACGGAATGCAAAAAGTCTGGAGTTGTAATAAGTTTAAAAAATGAAGTGCCCATGTAACAGATGAGTTCTCGTCAGAAACCATGATACTTCGAAAGAGACTGTCGAGTTTGTACACGAAGTGCATCCAGTTTTTGCCGTAACCATCTCTACTCTTTTGCACATGCTATGTGCGTGAAATGATGATACGATGCCAAGTTTCGACATTTTCATAGTTCATTTTGTAGTGATTTTCAATTTCACGGTCATTTAGCTCTCTAAACAAATCGGTAAATGACTAAAAAATAGCAAATGATGTCAGAAAGTTTAGAAAATTGATGACGTCGCTTTGAATGGTGTGTAGGGAATGCAAAAAAGTCTGGAGTTGTAATAAGTTTAAAAAAATGAACTGCCCATGTAACAGATGAGTTCTCGTCAGAAACCCTGATATTTCGAAAGAGATTGTCCAGTTTGTACACGAAGTGCGTCCAGTTTTTGCCGTAACCCTCTCTACTCTTTTGCACATGCTATGTGGGTGAAATGATGATACGATGCCAAGTTTCGACATTTTCAGAGTTCATTTTGTAGTGATTTTCAATTTCACGGTCATTTAGCTCTCTAAACAATTCGGTAAATGACTGAAAAAATAGCAAATGATGTCAGAAAGTGTTGAAAATTTATGACGTCGCTTTGAATGGTGCGTACGGAACGCAAAAAAAGTCTGGAGTTGTAATAAGTTTTAAAAAATGAAGTGCCAGTGTAACAGATGAGTTCTCGTCAGAAACCCTGATACTCCGAAAGAGATTGTCCAGTTTGTACACTAAGTGCGTCCAGTTTTTGCCGTAACCCTCTCTACTCTTTTGCACATGCTATGTGGGTGAAATGATGATACCATGCAGTGTTTCGACATTTTCAGAGTTCATTTTGTAGTGATTTTCAATTTTACGGTCATTTAGCTCTATAAACAAACCGGTAAATGACTAAAAAATAGCAAATGATGTCAGAAAGTGTTGAAAATTGATGACGTCACTTTGAATGGTGTGTACGGAACGCAAAAAAGTCTAGAGTTGTAATAAGTTTAAAAAAATGAAGTGCCCATGTAACACATGAGTTGTCGTTAGAAACCCTGATAGTTCGAAAGAGATTGTCCAGTTTGTACACGAAGTGCGTCCAGTTTTTGCCGTAACCCTCTCTACTCTTTTGCACATGCTATGTAGGTGAAATGATGATACCATGCCAAGTTTCGACATTTTCAGTGTTCATTTTGTAGTGATTTTCAATTTCACGGTCATTTAGCTCTCTAAACAAATCGGTAAATGACTAAAAAAATAGCAAATGATGTCAGAAAGTGTTGAAAATTGATGACGTCGCTTTGAATGGTGTGTACGGAACGCAAAAAGTCTGGAGTTGTAATAAGTTTAAAAAATGAATTGCCCATGTAACAGATGAGTTCCCGTCAGAAACCATGATACTTCGAAAGAGATTGTCGAGTTTGTACACGAAGTGCGTCCAGTTTTTGCCGTAACCATCTCTACTCTTTTGCACATGCTATGTGCGTGAAATGATGATACGATGCCAAGTTTCGACATTTTCATAGTTCATTTTGTAGTGATTTTCAATTTCACGGTCATTTAGCTCTCTAAACAAATCGGTAAATGACTGAAAAATAGCAAATGATGTCAGAAAGTGTTGAAAATTGATGACGTCGCTTTGAATGGTGCGTACGGAACGCAAAAAAAGTCTGGAGTTGTAATAAGTTTAAAAAAATGAAGTGCCAGTGTAACAGATGAGTTCTCGTCAGAAACCCTGATACTCCGAAAGAGATTGTCCAGTTTGTACACGAAGTGCGTCCAGTTTTTGCCGTAACCCTCTCTACTCTTTTGCACATGCTATGTGGGTGAAATGATGATACCATGCCAAGTTTCGACATTTTCAGAGTTCATTTTGTAGTGATTTTCAATTTCACGGTCATTTAGCTATTTAAACAAATCGGTACACGACTGAAAAATAGCAAATGATGTCAGAGAGTTTTGAAAATTGATGACGTCGCTTTGAATGGTGTGTACGGAACGCAAAAAAAGTCTGGAGTTGTAATAAGTTTTAAAAAATGAAGTGCCAGTGTAACAGATGAGTTCTCGTCAGAAACCCTGATACTTGGAAAGAGATTGTCCAGTTTGTACACGAAGTGCGTCCAGTTTTTGCCGTAACCCTCTCTACCCTTTTGCACATGCTATGTGGGTGAAATGATGATATGATGCCAAGTTTCGACATTTTCAGAGTTCATTTTGTAGTGATTTTCAATTTCACGGTCATTTAGCTCTCTAAACAAATCGGTAAATGACTGAAAAAATAGCAAATAATGTCAGAAAGTGTTGAAAATTGATGACGTCGCTTTGAATGGTGTGTACGGAACGCAAAAAAGTCTGGAGTTGTAATAAGTTTAAAAAATGAAGTGCCCATGTAACAGATGAGTTCTCGTCAGAAACCATGATACTTCGAAAGAGATTGTCCAGTTTGTACATGAAGTGCGTCCAGTTTTTGCCGTAACCATCTCTACTCTTTTGCACATGCTATGTGCGTGAAATGATGATACGATGCCAAGTTACGACATTTTCAGAGTTCATTTTGTAGTGATTTTCAATTTCACGGTCATTTAGCTCTCTAAACAAATCGGTAAATGACTAAAAAATAGCAAATGATGTCAGAAAGTTTTGAAAATTGATGACGTCGCTTTGAATGGTGTGTAGGGAACGCACAAAAGTCTGGAGTTGTAATAAGTTTAAAAAAATGAACTGCCCATGTAACAGATGAGTTCTCGTGAGAAACCCTGATAGTTCGAAAGAGATTTTCCAGTTTGTACACGAAATGCGTCCAGTTTTTGCCGTAACCCTCTCTACTCTTTTGCACATGCTATGTGGGTGAAATGATGATAAGATGCCAAGTTTCGACATTTTCAGAGTTCATTTTGTAGTGATTTTAAATTTGACGGTCATTTAGCTCTCTAAACAAATCGGTAAATGACTAAAAAATAGCAAATGATGTTAGAAAGTTTTGAAAATTGATGACGTCGCTTTGAATGGTGTGTATTAAACGCTAAAAAGTTTGGAATTGTAATAAGTTTTAAAAAATGAAGTGCCCATGTAACAGATGAGTTCTCGTCACAAACCATGATACTTCGAAAAAGATTGTCCAGTTTGTACACGAAGTACGTCCAGTTTTTGCCGTAACCCTCTCTACTCTTTTGCACATGCTATGTGGGTGAAATGATGATACCATGCCAAGTTTCGACATTTTCAGAGTTCATTTTGTAGTGATTTTCAATTTCACGGTCATTTAGCTCTCTAAACAAATCGGTAAATGACTAAAAAATAGCAAATGATGTTAAAAGTTTTGAAAATTGATGACGTCACTTTGAATGGTGTGTAGGGAACGCACAAAAGTCTGGAGTTGTAATAAGTTTAAAAAAATAAACTGCCCATGTAACAGATGAGTTCTCGTGAGAAACCCTGATAGTTCGAAAGAGATTGTCCAGTTTGTACACGAAGTGCGTCCAGTTTTTGCCGTAACCCTCACTACTCTTTTGCACATGCTATGTGGGTGAAATGATGATACCATGCCAAGTTTCGACATTTTCAGAGTTCATTTCGTAGTGATTTTCAATTTCACGGTCATTTAGCTCTCTAAACAAATCGGGAAATGACTAAAAAATAGCAAATGATGTTAGAAAGTTTTGAAAATTGATGACGTCGCTTTGAATGGTGTGTATGAAACGCTAAAAAGTCTGGAATTGTAATAAGTATAAAAAAATGAAGTGCCCATGTAACAGATGAGTTCTCGTCACAAACCATGATACTTCGAAAAAGATTGTCCAGTTTGTACACGAAGTACGTCTATTTTTTGCCGTAACCCTCTCTACCCTTTTGCACATGCTATGTGGGTGAAATGATGATACGATGCCAAGTTTCGACATTTTCAGAGTTCATTTTGTAGTGATTTTCAATTTCACGGTCATTTAGCTCTCTAAACAAATCGGTAAATTTCTAAAAAATATCAAATGATGTCAGAAAGTGTTGAAAATTGATGACGTCGCTTTGAATGGTGCGTACGGAACGCAAAAAAAGTCTGGAGTTGTAATAAGTTTAAAAAATGAAGTGCCAGTGTAACAGATGAGTTCTGGTCAGAAACCGTGATACTCCGAAAGAGATTGTCTAGTTTGTACACGAAGTGCGTCCAGTTTTTGCCGTAACCCTCTCTACTATTTTGCACATTCTATGTGGGTGAAATGATGATACCATGCCAAGTTTCGACATTTTCAGAGTTCATTTTGTAGTGATTTTCAATTTCACGGTCATTTAGCTCTCTAAACAAATCGCTAAATGACTAAAAAATAACAAATGGTGTTAGAATGTTTTGAAAATTGATGACTTCGCTTTGAATGGTGTGTATGAAACGCAAAAAAGTCTGGAATTGTAATAAGTTTAAAAAAATGAAGTGCCCATGTAACAGATGAGTTCTCGTCACAAACCATGATACTTCGAAAGAGATTGTCCAGTTTGTACACGAAGTGCGTCCAGTTTTTGCCGTAACCCTCTCTACTCTTTTGCACATGCTATGTGGGTGAAATGACGATACGATGCCAAGTTTCGACATTTTCAGAGTTCATTTTGTAGTGATTTTCAATTTCACGGTCATTTAGCTCTCTAAACAAATCGGTAAATGACTAAATAATAGCAAATGATGTTAGAAAGTTTTGAAAATTGATAACGTCGCTTTGAAAGGTGTGTATGAAACGCTAAAAAGTCTGGAATTGTAATAAGTTTTAAAAAATGAAGTGCCCATGTAACAGATGAGTTCTCGTCACAAACCATGATACTTCGAAAAAGATTGTCCAGTTTGTACACGAAGTACGTCCAGTTTTTGCCGTAACCCTCTCTACTCTTTTGCACATGCTATGTGGGTGAAATGATGATACCATGCCAAGTTTCGACATTTTCAGAGTTCATTTTGTAGTGATTTTCAATTTCACGGTCATTTAGCTCTCTAAACAAATCGGTAAATGACTAAAAAATAGCAAATGATGTCAGAAAGTTTTGAAAATTGATGACGTCGCTTTGAATGGTGTGTAGGGAATGCACAAAAGTCTGGAGTTGTAATAAGTTTAAAAAAATGAACTGCCCATGTAACAGATGAGTTCTCGTGAGAAACCCTGATAGTTCGAAAGAGATTGTCCAGTTTGTACACGAAGTGCGTCCAGTTTTTGCCGTAACCCTCTCTACTCTTTTGCACATGCCATGTGGGTGAAATGATGATACCATGCCAAGTTTCGACATTTTCAGAGTTCATTTTGTAGTGATTTTCAATTTCACGGTCATTTAGCTCTCTAAACAAATCGGTAAATGACTAAAAAATAACAAATGATGTTAGAAAGTTTTGAAAATTGATGACGCCGCTTTGAATGGTGTGTATGAAACGCTAAAAAGTCTGGAATTGTAATAAGTTAAAAAAAATGAAGTGCCCATGTAACAGATGAGTTCTCGTCACAAACCATGATACTTCGAAAAAGATTGTCCAGTTTGTACAAGAAGTACGTCCAGTTTTTGCCGTAACCCTCTCTACTCTTTTGCACATGCTATGTGGGTGAAATGATGATACCATGCCAAGTTTAGACATTTTCAGAGTTCATTTTGAAGTGATTTTCAATTTGACGGTCATTTAGCTCTCTAAACAAATCGGTAAATGACTAATAAATAGCAAATGATGTTAGAAAGCTTTGAGAATTGTTGACGTTGCTTTGAATGGTGTGTACGGAACGCAAACAAGTCTGGAGTTGTAATAAGTTTAAAAAATGAAGTGCCCATGTAACAGATGAGTTTCGTCAGAAACCCTGATACTTGGAAAGAGCAGATTGTCCAGTTTGTACACGAAGTGCATCCAGTTTTTGCCGTCACCCTCTCTACTCTTTTGCACATGCTATGTGCGTGAAATGATGATACGATGCCAAGTTTTGACATTTTCAGAGTTGATTTTGTAGTGATTTTCAATTTCACGGTCATTTAGCTCTCTAAACAAATCGGTAAATGACTGAAAAATAGCAAATGATGTCAGAAAGTGTTGAAAATTGATGACGTCGCTTTGAATGGTGCGTACACAACGCAAAAAAAGTCTGGAGTTGTAATCAGTTTAAAAAAATGAAGTGCCAGTGTAACAGATGAGTTCTGGTCAGAAACCGTGATACTCCGAAAGAGATTGTCTAGTTTGTACACGAAGTGCGTCCAGTTTTTGCCGTAACCCTCTCTACTCTTTTGCACATGCTATGTGGGTGAAATGATGATACCATGCCAAGTTTCGACATTTTCAGAGTTCATTTTGTAGTGATTTTAAATTTCACGGTCATTTAGCTCTCTAAACAAATCGGTAAATGACTAAAAAATAACAAATGATGTTAGAAAGTTTTGAATATTGATGACTTCGCTTTGAATGGTGTGTATGAAACGCGAAAAAGTCTGGAATTGTAATAAGTTTTAAAAAATGAAGTGCCCATGTAACAGATGAGTTCTCGTCACAAACCATGATACGTCGAAAAAGATTGTCCAGTTTGTACACGAAGTACGTCCAGTTTTTGCCGTAACCCTCTCTACCCTTTTGCACATGCTATGTGGGTGAAATAATGATACGATGCCAAGTTTCGACATTTTCAGAGTTCATTTTGTAGTGATTTTCAATTTCACGGTCATTTAGCTCTCTAAACAAATCGGTAAACGACTAAAAAATAGCAAATGATGTCAGAAAGTGTTGAAAATTGATGACGTCGCTTTGAATGGTGTGTACGGAACGCAAAAAAGTCTGGTGGTAATAAGTTGAAAAAATGAAGTGCCCATGTAACAGATGAGTTCTCGTCAGAAACCATGATACTTCGAAAGAGATTGTCCAGTTTGTACACGAAGTGCATCCAGTTTTTGCCGTAACCATCTCTACTCTTTTGCACATGCTATGTGCGTGAAATGATGATACGATGCCAAGTTTCGACATTTTCAGAGTTCATTTTGTAGTGATTTTCAATTTCACGGTCATTTAGCTCCCTAAACAAATCGGTAAATGACTGAAAAATAGCAAATGATGTCAGAAAGTTTTGAAAATTGATGACGTCGCTTTGAATGGTGTGTACGGAACGCAAAAAAGTCTGGAGTTGTAATAATTTTAAAAAATGAAGTGCCCATGTAACAGATGAGTTCTCGTCAGAAACCCTGATACTTCGAAAGAGATTGTCCAGTTTGTACACGAAGTGCGTCCAGTTTTTGCCGTCACCCTCACTACTCTTTTGCACATGCTATGTGCGTGAAATGATGATACGATGCCAAGTTTCGACATTTTCAGAGTTCATTTTGTAGTGATTTTCAATTTCACGGTCATTTAGCTCTCTAAACAAATCGATAAATGATTGAAAAATAGCAAATGACGTCAGAAAGTGTTGAAAATTTATGACATCGCTTTGAATGGTGCGTACGGAACGCAAAAAAGTCTGGAGTTGTAATAAGTTTAAAAAAATGAAGTGCCAGTGTAACAGATGAGTTCTCGTCAGAAACCCTGATACTCCGAAAGAGATTGTACAGTTTGTACACTAAGTGCGTCCAGTTTTTGCAGTAACCCTCTCTACCCTTTTGCACATGCTATGTGGGTGAAATGACGATACGATGCCAAGTTTCGACATTTTCAGAGTTCATTTTGTAGTGATTTTCAATTTCACGGTCATTTAGCTCTCTAAACAAATCGGTAATTGACTAAATAATAGCAAATGATGTTAGAAAGTTTTGAAAATTGATAACGTCGCTTTGAAAGGTGTGTATGAAACGCTAAAAAGTCTGGAATTGTAATAAGTTTTAAAAAATGAAGTGCCCATGTAACAGATGAGTTCTCGTCAGAAACCATGATACTTCGAAAGAGATTGTCCAGTTTGTACACGAAGTGCATCCAGTTTTTGCCGTAACCATCTCTACTCTTTTGCACATGCTATGTGCGTGAAATGATGATACGATGCCAAGTTTCGACATTTTCAGAGTTCATTTTGTAGTGATTTTCAATTTCACGGTCATTTAGCTCCCTAAACAAATCGGTAAATGACTGAAAAATAGCAAATGATGTCAGAAAGTTTTGAAAATTGATGACGTCGCTTTGAATGGTGTGTACGGAACGCAAAAAAGTCTGGAGTTGTAATAATTTTAAAAAATGAAGTGCCCATGTAACAGATGAGTTCTCGTCAGAAACCCTGATACTTCGAAAGAGATTGTCCAGTTTGTACACGAAGTGCGTCCAGTTTTTGCCGTCACCCTCACTACTCTTTTGCACATGCTATGTGCGTGAAATGATGATACGATGCCAAGTTTCGACATTTTCAGAGTTCATTTTGTAGTGATTTTCAATTTCACGGTCATTTAGCTCTCTAAACAAATCGATAAATGATTGAAAAATAGCAAATGACGTCAGAAAGTGTTGAAAATTTATGACATCGCTTTGAATGGTGCGTACGGAACGCAAAAAAGTCTGGCGTTGTAATAAGTTTAAAAAAATGAAGTGCCAGTGTAACAGATGAGTTCTCGTCAGAAACCCTGATACTCCGAAAGAGATTGTACAGTTTGTACACTAAGTGCGTCCAGTTTTTGCCGTAACCCTCTCTACCCTTTTGCACATGCTATGTGGGTGAAATGACGATACGATGCCAAGTTTCGACATTTTCAGAGTTCATTTTGTAGTGATTTTCAATTTCACGGTCATTTAGCTCTCTAAACAAATCGGTAAACGACTAAAAAATAGCAAATGATGTCAGAAAGTGTTGAAAATTGATGACGTCGCTTTGAATGGTGTGTACGGAACGCAAAAAAGTCTGGTGGTAATAAGTTGAAAAAATGAAGTGCCCATGTAACAGATGAGTTCTCGTCAGAAACCATGATACTTCGAAAGAGATTGTCCAGTTTGTACACGAAGTGCATCCAGTTTTTGCCGTAACCATCTCTACTCTTTTGCACATGCTATGTGCGTGAAATGATGATACGATGCCAAGTTTCGACATTTTCAGAGTTCATTTTGTAGTGATTTTCAATTTCACGGTCATTTAGCTCTCTAAACAAATAGATAAATGATTGAAAAATAGCAAATGACGTCAGAAAGTGTTGAAAATTTATGACATCGCTTTGAATGGTGCGTACGGAACGCAAAAAAGTCTGGAGTTGTAATAAGTTTAAAAAAATGAAGTGCCAGTGTAACAGATGAGTTCTCGTCAGAAACCCTGATACTCCGAAAGAGATTGTACAGTTTGTACACTAAGTGCGTCCAGTTTTTGCCGTAACCCTCTCTACCCTTTTGCACATGCTATGTGGGTGAAATGACGATACGATGCCAAGTTTCGACATTTTCAGAGTTCATTTTGTAGTGATTTTCAATTTCACGGTCATTTAGCTCTCTAAACAAATCGGTAATTGACTAAATAATAGCAAATGATGTTAGAAAGTTTTGAAAATTGATAACGTCGCTTTGAAAGGTGTGTATGAAACGCTAAAAAGTCTGGAATTGTAATAAGTTTTAAAAAATGAAGTGCCCATGTAACAGATGAGTTCTCGTCACAAACCATGATACTTCGAAAAAGATTGTCCAGTTTGTACACGAAGTACGTCCAGTTTTTGCCGTAACCCTCTCTACTCTTTTGCACATGCTATGTGGGTGAAATGATGATACCATGCCAAGTTTCGACATTTTCAGAGTTCATTTTGTAGTGATTTTCAATTTCACGGTCATTTAGCTCTCTAAACAAATCGGTAAATGACTAAAAAATAGCAAATGATGTCAGAAAGTTTTGAAAATTGATGACGTCGCTTTGAATGGTGTGTAGGGAATGCACAAAAGTCTGGAGTTGTAATAAGTTTAAAAAAATGAACTGCCCATGTAACAGATGAGTTCTCGTGAGAAACCCTGATAGTTCGAAAGAGATTGTCCAGTTTGTACACGAAGTGCGTCCAGTTTTTGCCGTAACCCTCTCTACTCTTTTGCACATGCTATGTGGGTGAAATGATGATACCATGCCAAGTTTCGACATTTTCAGAGTTCATTTTGTAGTGATTTTCAATTTCACGGTCATTTAGCTCTCTAAACAAATCGGTAAATGACTAAAAAATAACAAATGATGTTAGAAAGTTTTGAAAATTGATGACGCCGCTTTGAATGGTGTGTATGAAACGCTAAAAAGTCTGGAATTGTAATAAGTTAAAAAAATGAAGTGCCCATGTAACAGATGAGTTCTCGTCACAAACCATGATACTTCGAAAAAGATTGTCCAGTTTGTACACGAAGTACGTCCAGTTTTTGCCGTAACCCTCTCTACTCTTTTGCACATGCTATGTGGGTGAAATGATGATACCATGCCAAGTTCAGACATTTTCAGAGTTCATTTTGAAGTGATTTTCAATTTGACGGTCATTTAGCTCTCTAAACAAATCGGTAAATGACTAATAAATAGCAAATGATGTTAGAAAGCTTTGAGAATTGTTGACGTTGCTTTGAATGGTGTGTACGGAACGCAAACAAGTCTGGAGTTGTAATAAGTTTAAAAAATGAAGTGCCCATGTAACAGATGAGTTTCGTCAGAAACCCTGATACTTGGAAAGAGCAGATTGTCCAGTTTGTACACGAAGTGCATCCAGTTTTTGCCGTCACCCTCTCTACTCTTTTGCACATGCTATGTGCGTGAAATGATGATACGATGCCAAGTTTTGACATTTTCAGAGTTGATTTTGTAGTGATTTTCAATTTCACGGTCATTTAGCTCTCTAAACAAATCGGTAAATGACTGAAAAATAGCAAATGATGTCAGAAAGTGTTGAAAATTGATGACGTCGCTTTGAATGGTGCGTACACAACGCAAAAAAAGTCTGGAGTTGTAATCAGTTTAAAAAAATGAAGTGCCAGTGTAACAGATGAGTTCTGGTCAGAAACCGTGATACTCCGAAAGAGATTGTCTAGTTTGTACACGAAGTGCGTCCAGTTTTTGCCGTAACCCTCTCTACTCTTTTGCACATGCTATGTGGGTGAAATGATGATACCATGCCAAGTTTCGACATTTTCAGAGTTCATTTTGTAGTGATTTTAAATTTCACGGTCATTTAGCTCTCTAAACAAATCGGTAAATGACTAAAAAATAACAAATGATGTTAGAAAGTTTTGAATATTGATGACTTCGCTTTGAATGGTGTGTATGAAACGCGAAAAAGTCTGGAATTGTAATAAGTTTTAAAAAATGAAGTGCCCATGTAACAGATGAGTTCTCGTCACAAACCATGATACGTCGAAAAAGATTGTCCAGTTTGTACACGAAGTACGTCCAGTTTTTGCCGTAACCCTCTCTACCCTTTTGCACATGCTATGTGGGTGAAATGATGATACGATGCCAAGTTTCGACATTTTCAGAGTTCATTTTGTAGTGATTTTCAATTTCACGGTCATTTAGCTCTCTAAACAAATCGGTAAACGACTAAAAAATAGCAAATGATGTCAGAAAGTGTTGAAAATTGATGACGTCGCTTTGAATGGTGTGTACGGAACGCAAAAAAGTCTGGTGGTAATAAGTTGAAAAAATGAAGTGCCCATGTAACAGATGAGTTCTCGTCAGAAACCATGATACTTCGAAAGAGATTGTCCAGTTTGTACACGAAGTGCATCCAGTTTTTGCCGTAACCATCTCTACTCTTTTGCACATGCTATGTGCGTGAAATGATGATACGATGCCAAGTTTCGACATTTTCAGAGTTCATTTTGTAGTGATTTTCAATTTCACGGTCATTTAGCTCCCTAAACAAATCGGTAAATGACTGAAAAATAGCAAATGATGTCAGAAAGTTTTGAAAATTGATGACGTCGCTTTGAATGGTGTGTACGAAACGCAAAAAAGTCTGGAGTTGTAATAATTTTAAAAAATGAAGTGCCCATGTAACAGATGAGTTCTCGTCAGAAACCCTGATACTTCGAAAGAGATTGTCCAGTTTGTACACGAAGTGCGTCCAGTTTTTGCCGTCACCCTCACTACTCTTTTGCACATGCTATGTGCGTGAAATGATGATACGATGCCAAGTTTCGACATTTTCAGAGTACATTTTGTAGTGATTTTCAATTTCACGGTCATTTAGCTCTCTAAACAAATCGATAAATGATTGAAAAATAGCAAATGACGTCAGAAAGTGTTGAAAATTTATGACATCGCTTTGAATGGTGCGTACGGAACGCAAAAAAGTCTGGAGTTGTAATAAGTTTAAAAAAATGAAGTGCCAGTGTAACAGATGAGTTCTCGTCAGAAACCCTGATACTCCGAAAGAGATTGTACAGTTTGTACACTAAGTGCGTCCAGTTTTTGCCGTAACCCTCTCTACTCTTTTGCACATGCTATGTGGGTGAAATGATGATACCATGCAGTGTTTCGACATTTTCAGGGTTCATTTTGTAGTGATTTTCAATTTAACGGTCATTTAGCTCTATAAACAAACCGGTAAATGACTGAAAAATAGCAAATGATGTCAGAAAGTGTTGAAAATTGATGACGTCGCTTTGAATGGTGCGTACACAACGCAAAAAAAGTCTGGAGTTGTAATCAGTTTAAAAAAATGAAGTGCCAGTGTAACAGATGAGTTCTGGTCAGAAACCGTGATACTCCGAAAGAGATTGTCTAGTTTGTACACGAAGTGCGTCCAGTTTTTGCCGTAACCCTCTCTACTCTTTTGCACATGCTATGTGGGTGAAATGATGATACCATGCCAAGTTTCGACATTTTCAGAGTTCATTTTGTAGTGATTTTAAATTTCACGGTCATTTAGCTCTCTAAACAAATCGGTAAATGACTAAAAAATAACAAATGATGTTAGAAAGTTTTGAATATTGATGACTTCGCTTTGAATGGTGTGTATGAAACGCGAAAAAGTCTGGAATTGTAATAAGTTTTAAAAAATGAAGTGCCCATGTAACAGATGAGTTCTCGTCACAAACCATGATACGTCGAAAAAGATTGTCCAGTTTGTACACGAAGTACGTCCAGTTTTTGCCGTAACCCTCTCTACCCTTTTGCACATGCTATGTGGGTGAAATGATGATACGATGCCAAGTTTCGACATTTTCAGAGTTCATTTTGTAGTGATTTTCAATTTCACGGTCATTTAGCTCTCTAAACAAATCGGTAAACGACTAAAAAATAGCAAATGATGTCAGAAAGTGTTGAAAATTGATGACGTCGCTTTGAATGGTGTGTACGGAACGCAAAAAAGTCTGGTGGTAATAAGTTGAAAAAATGAAGTGCCCATGTAACAGATGAGTTCTCGTCAGAAACCATGATACTTCGAAAGAGATTGTCCAGTTTGTACACGAAGTGCATCCAGTTTTTGCCGTAACCATCTCTACTCTTTTGCACATGCTATGTGCGTGAAATGATGATACGATGCCAAGTTTCGACATTTTCAGAGTTCATTTTGTAGTGATTTTCAATTTCACGGTCATTTAGCTCCCTAAACAAATCGGTAAATGACTGAAAAATAGCAAATGATGTCAGAAAGTTTTGAAAATAGATGACGTCGCTTTGAATGGTGTGTACGGAACGCAAAAAAGTCTGGAGTTGTAATAATTTTAAAAAATGAAGTGCCCATGTAACAGATGAGTTCTCGTCAGAAACCCTGATACTTCGAAAGAGATTGTCCAGTTTGTACACGAAGTGCGTCCAGTTTTTGCCGTCACCCTCACTACTCTTTTGCACATGCTATGTGCGTGAAATGATGATACGATGCCAAGTTTCGACATTTTCAGAGTACATTTTGTAGTGATTTTCAATTTCACGGTCATTTAGCACTCTAAACAAATCGATAAATGATTGAAAAATAGCAAATGACGTCAGAAAGTGTTGAAAATTTATGACATCGCTTTGAATGGTGCGTACGGAACGCAAAAAAGTCTGGAGTTGTAATAAGTTTAAAAAAATGAAGTGCCAGTGTAACAGATGAGTTCTCGTCAGAAACCCTGATACTCCGAAAGAGATTGTACAGTTTGTACACTAAGTGCGTCCAGTTTTTGCCGTAACCCTCTCTACTCTTTTGCACATGCTATGTGGGTGAAATGATGATACCATGCAGTGTTTCGACATTTTCAGGGTTCATTTTGTAGTGATTTTCAATTTAACGGTCATTTAGCTCTATAAACAAACCGGTAAATGACTAAAAAATAGCAAATGATGTCAGAAAGTGTTGAAAATTGATGACGTCACTTTGAATGGTGTGTACGGAACGCAAAAAAGTCTGGAGTTGTAATAAGTTTAAAAAAATGAAGTGCCCATGTAACACATGAGTTGTCGTTAGAAACCCTGATAGTTCGAAAGAGATTGTCCAGTTTGTACACGAAGTGCGTCCAGTTTTTGCCGTAACCCTCTCTACTCTTTTGCACATGCTATGTAGGTGAAATGATGATACCATGCCAAGTTTCGACATTTTCAGAGTTCATTTTGTAGTGATTTTCAATTTCACGGTCATTTAGCTCTCTAAACAAATCGGTAAATAACTAAAAGCAAATGATGTCAGAAAGTGTTGAAAATTGATGACGTCGCTTTGAATGGTGTGTACGGAACGCAAAAAGTCTGCAGTTGTAATAAGTTTAAAAAATGAAGTGCCCATGTAACAGATGAGTTCTCGTCAGAAACCATGATACTTCGAAAAAGATTGTCGAGTTTGTACACGAAGTGCGTCCAGTTTTTGCCGTAACCATCTCTACTCTTTTGCACATGCTATGTGCGTGAAATGATGATACGATGCCAAGTTTCGACATTTTCATAGTTCATTTTGTAGTAATTTTCAATTTCACGGTCATTTAGCTCTCTAAACAAATCGGTAAATGACTAAAAAATAGCAAATGATGTCAGAAAGTTTAGAAAATTGATGACGTCGCTTTGAATGGTGTGTAGGGAATGCAAAAAAGTCTGGAGTTGTAATAAGTTTAAAAAAATGAACTGCCCATGTAACAGATGAGTTCTCGTCAGAAACCCTGATATTTCGAAAAAGATTGTCCAGTTTGTACACGAAGTGCGTCCAGTTTTTGCCGTAACCCTCTCTACTCTTTTGCACATGCTATGTGGGTGAAATGATGATACGATGCCAAGTTTCGACATTTTCAGAGTTCATTTTGTAGTGATTTTCAATTTCACGGTCATTTAGCTCTCTAAACAAATCGGTAAATGACTGAAAAAATAGCAAATGATGTCAGAAAGTGTTGAAAATTGATGACTTCGCTTTGAATGGTGCGTATGGAATGCAAAAAAAGTCTGGAGTTGTAATGAGTTTAAAAAAATGAAGTGCCAATGTAACAGATGAGTTCTCGTCTGAAACTCTGATAGTTCGAAAGGAATTGTCCAGTTTGTACACGAAGTGCGTCCAGTTTTTGCCGTAAACCTCTCTACTCTTTTGCACATGCTATGTGGGTGAAATGATGATACCATGCCAAGTTTCGACATTTTTAGAGTTCATTTTGTAGTGATTTTCAATTTCATGGTCATTTAGCTCTCGAAACAAATCGGTAAATGACTAAAAAATAGAAAATGATGTTATAAAGTTTTGAAAATTGATGACGTCGCTTTGAATGGTGTGTACGAAACGCAAAAAAGTATGGAGTTGTAATAAGTTTAAAAAAATGAAGTGCCCATGTAACAGATGGGTCTCGTCAGAAACCCTGATACTTCGAAATAGATTGTCCAGTCTGTACACGAAGTGCGTCCAGTTTTTGCCGTAACCCTCTCTACTCTTTTGCACATGCTATGTGGGTGAAATGATGATACGATGCCAAGTTTCGACATTTTCAGAGTTCATTTTGTAGTGATTTTCAATTTCACGGTCATTTAGCTCTCTAAACAAATCGGTAAATGACTGAAAAATAGCAAATGATGTCAGAAAGTGTTGAAAATTGATGACGTCGCTTTGAATGGTGTGTACGGAACGCAAAAAAAAGTCTGGAATTGTAATAAGTTTAAAAAAATGAACTGCCCATGTAACAGATGAGTTCTCGTGAGAAACCCTGATAGTTCGAAAAAGATTGTCCAGTTTGTACACGAAGTGCGTCCAGTTTTTGACGTAACCCTCTCTACTCTTTTGCACATGCTATGTGGGCGAAATGATGATACGATGCCAAGTTTCGACATTTTCAGAGTTCATTTTGTAGTGATTTTCAATTTCACGGTCATTTAGCTCTCTAAACAAATCGGTAAATGACTAAAAAATAGCAAATGATGTTAGAAGGTTTTGAAAATTGATGACGTCGCTTTGAATGGTGTGTATGAAATGCTAAAAAGTCTGGAATTGTAATAAGTTTTAAAAAATGAAGTGCCCATTTTACAGATGAGTTCTCGTCACAAACCATGATACTTCGAAAAAGATTGTCCAGTTTGTACACGAAGTACGTCCAGTTTTTGCCGTAACCCTCTCTACCCTTTTGCACATGCTATGTGGGTGAAATGATGATACGATGCCAAGTTTCGACATTTTCAGAGTTCATTTTGTAGTGATTTTCAATTTCACGGTCATTTAGCTCTCTAAACAAATCGGTAAATGACTAAAAAATAGCAAATGATGTCAGAAAGTGTTGAAAATTGATGACGCGCTTCGAATGGTGCGTACGGAACGCAAAAAAAGTCTGGAGTTGTAATAAGTTTAAAAAAATGAAGTGCCAGTGTAACAGATGAGTTCTGGTCAGAAACCGTGATACTGCGAAAGAGATTGTCTAGTTTGTACACGAAGTACGTCCAGTTTTTGCCGTAACCCTCTCTACTCTTTTGCACATGCTATGTGGGTGAAATGATGATACCATGCCAAGTTTCGATATTTTCAGAGTTCATTTTGTAGTGATTTTCAATTTCACGGTCATTTAGCTCTCTAAACAAATCGGTAAATGACTAAAAAATAGCAAATGATGTTAGAAAGTTTTGAAAATTGATGACGTCGCTTTGAATGGTGTGTATGAAACGCTAAAAAGTCTGGAATTGTAATAAGTTTAAAAAAATGAAGTGCCCATGTAACAGATGAGTTCTCGTCACAAACCATGATACGTCGAAAAAGATTGTCCAGTTTGTACACGAAGTACGTCCAGTTTTTGCCGTAACCCTCTCTACTCTTTTGCACATGCTATGTGGGTGAAATGATGATACCATGCCAAGTTTCGATATTTTCAGAGTTCATTTTGTAGTGATTTTCAATTTCACGGTCATTTAGCTCTCTAAACAAATCGGTAAATGACTAAAAAATAGCAAATGATGTTAGAAAGTTTTGAAAATTGATGACGTCGCTTTGAATGGTGTGTATGAAACGCTAAAAAGTCTGGAATTGTAATAAGTTTAAAAAAATGAAGTGCCCATGTAACAGATGAGTTCTCGTCACAAACCATGATACGTCGAAAAAGATTGTCCAGTTTGTACACGAAGTACGTCCAGTTTTTGCCGTAACGCTCTCTACTCTTTTGCACATGCTATGTGGGTGAAATGATGATACCATGCCAAGTTTAGACATTTTCAGAGTTCATTTTGAAGTGATTTTCAATTTGACGGTCATTTAGCTCTCTAAACAAATCGGTAAATGACTAAAAAAATAGCAAATGATGTTAGAAAGTTTTGAGAATTGATGACGTCGCTTTGAATGGTGTGTACGGAACGCAAACAAGTCTGGAGTTGTAATAAGTTTAAAAAATGAAGTGCCCATGTAACAGATGAGTTTCGTCAGAAACCCTGATACTTGGAAAGAGCAGATTGTCCAGTTTGTACACGAAGTGCGTCCAGTTTTTGCCGTAACCCTCTCTACTCTTTTGCACATGCTATGTGCGTGAAATGATGATACGATGCCAAGTTCTGACATTTTCAGAGTTGATTTTGTAGTGATTTTCAATTTCACGGTCATTTAGCTCTCTAAACAAATCGGTAAATGACTGAAAAAATAGCAAATGATGTCAGAAGGTTTTGAAAATTGATGACGTCGCTTTGAATGGTGTGTATGAAATGCTAAAAAAGTCTGGAGTTGTAATGAGTTTTAAAAAATGAAGTGCCAATGTAACAGATGAGTTCTCGTCACAAACCATGATACTTCGAAAAAGATTGTCCAGTTTGTACACGAAGTACGTCCAGTTTTTGCCGTAACCCTGTCTACCCTTTTGCACATGCTATGTGGGTGAAATGATGATACCATGCCAAGTTTCGACATTTTTAGAGTTCATTTTGTAGTGATTTTCAATTTCACGGTCATTTAGCTCTCTAAACAAATCGGTAAATGACTAAAAAATAGCAAATGATGTCAGAAAGTGTTGAAAATTGATGACGCGCTTCGAATGGTGCGTACGAAACGCAAAAAAAGTCTGGAGTTGTAATAAGTTTAAAAAAATGAAGTGCCAGTGTAACAGATGAGTTCTGGTCAGAAACCGTGATACTGCGAAAGAGATTGTCTAGTTTGTACACGAAGTACGTCCAGTTTTTGCCGTAACCCTCTCTACTCTTTTGCACATGCTATGTGGGTGAAATGATGATACCATGCCAAGTTTCGATATTTTCAGAGTTCATTTTGTAGTGATTTTCAATTTCACGGTCATTTAGCTCTCTAAACAAATCGGTAAATGACTAAAAAATAGCAAATGATGTTAGAAAGTTTTGAAAATTGATGACGTCGCTTTGAATGGTGTGTATGAAACGCTAAAAAGTCTGGAATTGTAATAAGTTTAAAAAAATGAAGTGCCCATGTAACAGATGAGTTCTCGTCACAAACCATGATACGTCGAAAAAGATTGTCCAGTTTGTACACGAAGTACGTCCAGTTTTTGCCGTAACCCTCTCTACTCTTTTGCACATGCTATCTGGGTGAAATGATGATACCATGCCAAGTTTCGATATTTTCAGAGTTCATTTTGTAGTGATTTTCAATTTCACGGTCATTTAGCTCTCTAAACAAATCGGTAAATGACTAAAAAATAGCAAATGATGTTAGAAAGTTTTGAAAATTGATGACGTCGCTTTGAATGGTGTGTATGAAACGCTAAAAAGTCTGGAATTGTAATAAGTTTAAAAAAATGAAGTGCCCATGTAACAGATGAGTTCTCGTCACAAACCATGATACGTCGAAAAAGATTGTCCAGTTTGTACACGAAGTACGTCCAGTTTTTGCCGTAACGCTCTCTACTCTTTTGCACATGCTATGTGGGTGAAATGATGATACCATGCCAAGTTTAGACATTTTCAGAGTTCATTTTGAAGTGATTTTCAATTTGACGGTCATTTAGCTCTCTAAACAAATCGGTAAATGACTAAAAAAATAGCAAATGATGTTAGAAAGTTTTGAGAATTGATGACGTCGCTTTGAATGGTGTGTACGGAACGCAAACAAGTCTGGAGTTGTAATAAGTTTAAAAAATGAAGTGCCCATGTAACAGATGAGTTTCGTCAGAAACCCTGATACTTGGAAAGAGCAGATTGTCCAGTTTGTACACGAAGTGCATCCAGTTTTTGCCGTAACCCTCTCTACTCTTTTGCACATGCTATGTGCGTGAAATGATGATACGATGCCAAGTTCTGACATTTTCAGAGTTGATTTTGTAGTGATTTTCAATTTCACGGTCATTTAGCTCTCTAAACAAATCGGTAAATGACTGAAAAAATAGCAAATGATGTCAGAAAGTGTTGAAAATTGATGACTTTGCTTTGAATGGTGCGTATGGAATGCAAAAAAAGTCTGGAGTTGTAATGAGTTTAAAAAAATGAAGTGCCAATGTAACAGATGAGTTCTCGTCCGAAACTATGATAGTTCGAAAGGAATTGTCCAGTTTGTACACGAAGTGCGTCCAGTTTTTGCCGTAACCCTGTCTACTCTTTTGCACATGCTATGTGGGTGAAATGATGATACCATGCCAAGTTTCGACATTTTTAGAGTTCATTTTGTAGTGATTTTCAATTTCATGGTCATTTAGCTCTCGAAACAAATCGGTAAATGACTAAAAAATAGCAAATGATGTTATAAAGTTTTGAAAATTGATGACGTCGCTTTGAATGGTGTGTACGAAACGCAAAAATGTCTGGAGTTGTAATAAGTTTAAAAAAATGAAATGCCCATGTAACAGATGGGTCTCGTCAGAAACCCTGATACTTCGAAAGAGATTGTCCAGTCTGTACACGAAGTGCGTCCAGTTTTTGCCGTAACCCTCTCTACTCTTTTGCACATGTTATGTGGGTGAAATGATGATACCATGCCAAGTTTCGACATTTTCAGAGTTCATTTTGTAGTGATTTTCAATTTCACGGTCATTTAGCTCTTTATACAAATCGATACATGACTGAAAAATAGCAAATGATGTTAGAAAGTTTTGAAAATTGATGACGTCGCTTTGAATGGTGTGTACGGAACGCAAAAAAACTCTGGAATTGTAATAAGTTTAAAAAAATGAAGTGCCCATGTAACAGATGAGTTCTCGTCCGAAACCCTAATACTTCGAAATAGATTGTCCAGTTTGTACACGAAGTACGTCCAGTTTTTGCCGTAACCCTCTCTACTCTTTTGCACATGCTATGTGGGTGAAATGATGATACCATGCCAAGTTTCGACATTTTCAGAATTCATTTTGTAGTGATTTTCAATTTCACGGTCATTTAGCTCTTTAAACAAATCGGTACATGACTGAAAAATAGCAAATGATGTCAGAAAGTTTTGAAAATTGATGACGTCGCTTTGAATGGTGTGTACGGAACGCAAAAAAAGTCTGGAGTTGTAATAAGTTTTAAAAAATGAAGTGCCAGTGTAACAGATGAGTTCTCGTCAGAAACCCTGATACTTGGAAAGAGATTGTCCAGTTTGTACACGAAGTGCGTCCAGTTTTTGCCGTAACCCTCTCTACTCTTTTGCACATGCTATGTGGGTGAAATGATGATACGATGCCAAGTTTCGACATTTTCAGAGTTCATTTTGTAGTGATTTTCAATTTCACGGTCATTTAGCTCTCTAAACAAATCGGTAAATGACTAAATAATAGCAAATGATGTTAGAAAGTTTCGAAAATTGATGACGTCGCTTTGAATGGTGTGTATGAAACGCTAAAAAGTCTGGAATTGTAATAAGTTTAAAAAAATGAAGTGCCCATGTAACAGATGAGTTCTCGTCACAAACCATGATACTTCGAAATAGATTGTCCAGTTTGTACACGAAGTACGTCCAGTTTTTGCCGTAACCCTCTCTACTCTTTTGCACATGCTATGTGGGTGAAATGATGATACCATGCCAAGTTTAGACATTTTCAGAGTTCATTTTGAAGCGATTTTCAATTTGACGGTCATTTAGCTCTCTAAACAAATCGGTAAATGACTAAAAAATAACAAATGATGTTAGAAAGTTTTGAGAATTGATGACGTCGCTTTGAATGGTGTGTACGGAACGCAAACAAGTCTGGAGTTGTAATAAGTTTAAAAAATGAAGTGCCCATGTAACAGATGAGTTTCGTTAGAAACCCTGATACTTGGAAAGAGCAGATTGTCCAGTTTGTACACGAAGTGCATCCAGTTTTTGCCGTAACCCTCTCTACTCTTTTGCACATGCTATGTGCGTGAAATGATGATACGATGCCAAGTTTCGACATTTACAGAGTTCATTTTGTAGTGATTTTAAATTTCACGGTCATTTAGCTCTCTAAACAAATCGGTAAATGACTAAAAAATAGCAAATGATGTTAGAAAGTTTTGAAAATTGATGACTTCGCTTTGAATGGTGTATATGAAACGCAAAAAAGTCTGGAATTGTAATAAGTTTAAAAAAATGAAGTGCCCATGTAACAGATGAGTTCTCGTCACAAACCATGATACTTCGAAAGAGATTGTCCAGTTTGTACACGAAGTGCGTCCAGTTTTTGCCGTAACCCTCTCTACTCTTTTGCACATGCTATGTGGGTGAAATGATGATACGATGCCAAGTTTCGACATTTTCAGAGTTCATTTTGTAGTGATTTTCAATTTGACGGTCATTTAGCTCTCTAAACAAATCGGTAAATGACTAAATAATAGCAAATGATGTTAGAAAGTTTCGAAAATTGATGACGTCGCTTTGAATGGTGTGTATGAAACGCTAAAAAGTCGGGAGTTGTAATAAGTTTAAAAAAATGAAGTGCCAGTGTAACAGATGAGTTCTGGTCAGAAACCGTGATACACCGAAAGAGATTGTCTAGTTTGTACACGAAGTGCGTCCAGTTTTTGCCGTAACCCTCTCTACTCTTTTGCACATGCTATGTGGGTGAAATGATGATACCATGCCAAGTTTCGACATTTTCAGAGTTCATTTTGTAGTGATTTTCAATTTCACGGTCATTTAGCTCTCTAAACAAATCGGTAAATGACTAAAAAATAGCAAATGATGTTAGAAAGTTTTGAAAATTGATGACGTCGCTTTGAATGGTGTGTATGAAACGCTAAAAAGTCTGGAATTGTAATAAGTTTAAAAAATGAAGTGCCCATGTAACAGATGAGTTCTCGTCACAAACCATGATACGTCGAAAAAGATTGTCCAGTTTGTACACGAAGTACGTCCAGTTTTTGCCGTAACCCTCTCTACTCTTTTGCACATGCTATGTGGGTGAAATGATGATACCATGCCAAGTTTAGACATTTTCAGAGTTCATTTTGAAGTGATTTTCAATTTGACGGTCATTTAGCTCTCTAAACAAATCGGTAAATGACTAAAAAATAGCAAATGATGTTAGAAAGTTTTGAGAATTGATGACGTCGCTTTGAATGGTGTGTACGGAACGCAAACAAGTCTGGAGTTGTAATAAGTTAAAAAAATGAAGTGCCCATGTAACAGATGAGTTTCGTCAGAAACCCTGATACTTGGAAAGAGCAGATTGTCCAGTTTGTACACGAAGTGCATCCAGTTTTTGCCGTAACCCTCTCTACTCTTTTGCACATGCTATGTGCGTGAAATGATGATACGATGCCAAGTTTTGACATTTTCAGAGTTGATTTTGTAGTGATTTTCAATTTCACGGTCATTTAGCTCTCTAAACAAATCGGTAAATGACTGAAAAAATAGCAAATGATGTCAGAAAGTGTTGAAAATTGATGACTTTGCTTTGAATGGTGCGTATGGAATGCAAAAAAAGTCTGGAGTTGTAATGAGTTTAAAAAATGAAGTGCCAATGTAACAGATGAGTTCTCGTCCGAAACTCTGATAGTTCGAAAGGAATTGTCCAGTTTGTACACGAAATGCGTCCAGTTTTTGCCGTAACCCTCTCTACTCTTTTGCACATGCTATGTGGGTGAAATGATGATACCATGCCAAGTTTCGACATTTTTAGAGTTCATTTTGTAGTGATTTTCAATTTCATGGTCATTTAGCTCTCGAAACAAATCGGTAAATGACTAAAAAATAGCAAATGATGTTATAAAGTTTTGAAAATTGATGACGTCGCTTTGAATGGTGTGTACGAAACGCAAAAATGTCTGGAGTTGTAATAAGTTTAAAAAAATGAAGTGCCCATGTAACAGATGGGTCTCGTCAGAAACCCTGATACTTCGAAAGAGATTGTCCAGTCTGTACACGAAGTGCGTCCAGTTTTTGCCGTAACCCTCTCTACTCTTTTGCACATGCTATGTGGGTGAAATGATGATACCATGCCAAGTTTCGACATTTTCAGAGTTCATTTTGTAGTGATTTTCAATTTCACGGTCATTTAGCTCTCTAAACAAATCGGTAAATGACTGAAAAATAGCAAATGATGTCAGAAAGTGTTGAAAATTGATGACGTCGCTTTGAATGGTGCGTACGGAACGCAAAAAAGTCTGGAGTTGTAATAAGTTAAAAAAATGCAGTGCCAGTGTAACAGATGAGTTCTCGTCCGAAACCCTAATACTCCGAAAGAGATTGTCCAGTTTGTACACGAAGTGCGTCCAGTTTTTGCCGTAACCCTGTCTACTCTTTTGCACATGCTATGTGGGTGAAATGATGATACCATGCCAAGTTTCGACATTTTTAGAGTTCATTTTGTAGTGATTTTCAATTTCATGGTCATTTAGCTCTCGAAACAAATCGGTAAATGACTAAAAAATAGCAAATGATGTTATAAAGTTTTGAAAATTGATGACGTCGCTTTGAATGGTGTGTACGAAACGCAAAAATGTCTGGAGTTGTAATAAGTTTAAAAAAATGAAATGCCCATGTAACAGATGGGTCTCGTCAGAAACCCTGATACTTCGAAAGAGATTGTCCAGTCTGTACACGAAGTGCGTCCAGTTTTTGCCGTAACCCTCTCTACTCTTTTGCACATGTTATGTGGGTGAAATGATGATACCATGCCAAGTTTCGACATTTTCAGAGTTCATTTTGTAGTGATTTTCAATTTCACGGTCATTTAGCTCTTTATACAAATCGATACATGACTGAAAAATAGCAAATGATGTTAGAAAGTTTTGAAAATTGATGACGTCGCTTTGAATGGTGTGTACGGAACGCAAAAAAACTCTGGAATTGTAATAAGTTTAAAAAAATGAAGTGCCCATGTAACAGATGAGTTCTCGTCCGAAACCCTAATACTTCGAAATAGATTGTCCAGTTTGTACACGAAGTACGTCCAGTTTTTGCCGTAACCCTCTCTACTCTTTTGCACATGCTATGTGGGTGAAATGATGATACCATGCCAAGTTTCGACATTTTCAGAATTCATTTTGTAGTGATTTTCAATTTCACGGTCATTTAGCTCTTTAAACAAATCGGTACATGACTGAAAAATAGCAAATGATGTCAGAAAGTTTTGAAAATTGATGACGTCGCTTTGAATGGTGTGTACGGAACGCAAAAAAAGTCTGGAGTTGTAATAAGTTTTAAAAAATGAAGTGCCAGTGTAACAGATGAGTTCTCGTCAGAAACCCTGATACTTGGAAAGAGATTGTCCAGTTTGTACACGAAGTGCGTCCAGTTTTTGCCGTAACCCTCTCTACTCTTTTGCACATGCTATGTGGGTGAAATGATGATACGATGCCAAGTTTCGACATTTTCAGAGTTCATTTTGTAGTGATTTTCAATTTCACGGTCATTTAGCTCTCTAAACAAATCGGTAAATGACTAAATAATAGCAAATGATGTTAGAAAGTTTCGAAAATTGATGACGTCGCTTTGAATGGTGTGTATGAAACGCTAAAAAGTCTGGAATTGTAATAAGTTTAAAAAAATGAAGTGCCCATGTAACAGATGAGTTCTCGTCACAAACCATGATACTTCGAAATAGATTGTCCAGTTTGTACACGAAGTACGTCCAGTTTTTGCCGTAACCCTCTCTACTCTTTTGCACATGCTATGTGGGTGAAATGATGATACCATGCCAAGTTTAGACATTTTCAGAGTTCATTTTGAAGCGATTTTCAATTTGACGGTCATTTAGCTCTCTAAACAAATCGGTAAATGACTAAAAAATAACAAATGATGTTAGAAAGTTTTGAGAATTGATGACGTCGCTTTGAATGGTGTGTACGGAACGCAAACAAGTCTGGAGTTGTAATAAGTTTAAAAAATGAAGTGCCCATGTAACAGATGAGTTTCGTTAGAAACCCTGATACTTGGAAAGAGCAGATTTTCCAGTTTGTACACGAAGTGCATCCAGTTTTTGCCGTAACCCTCTCTACTCTTTTGCACATGCTATGTGCGTGAAATGATGATACGATGCCAAGTTTCGACATTTACAGAGTTCATTTTGTAGTGATTTTAAATTTCACGGTCATTTAGCTCTCTAAACAAATCGGTAAATGACTAAAAAATAGCAAATGATGTTAGAAAGTTTTGAAAATTGATGACTTCGCTTTGAATGGTGTATATGAAACGCAAAAAAGTCTGGAATTGTAATAAGTTTAAAAAAATGAAGTGCCCATGTAACAGATGAGTTCTCGTCACAAACCATGATACTTCGAAAGAGATTGTCCAGTTTGTACACGAAGTGCGTCCAGTTTTTGCCGTAACCCTCTCTACTCTTTTGCACATGCTATGTGGGTGAAATGATGATACGATGCCAAGTTTCGACATTTTCAGAGTTCATTTTGTAGTGATTTTCAATTTGACGGTCATTTAGCTCTCTAAACAAATCGGTAAATGACTAAATAATAGCAAATGATGTTAGAAAGTTTCGAAAATTGATGACGTCGCTTTGAATGGTGTGTATGAAACGCTAAAAAGTCGGGAGTTGTAATAAGTTTAAAAAAATGAAGTGCCAGTGTAACAGATGAGTTCTGGTCAGAAACCGTGATACACCGAAAGAGATTGTCTAGTTTGTACACGAAGTGCGTCCAGTTTTTGCCGTAACCCTCTCTACTCTTTTGCACATGCTATGTGGGTGAAATGATGATACCATGCCAAGTTTCGACATTTTCAGAGTTCATTTTGTAGTGATTTTCAATTTCACGGTCATTTAGCTCTCTAAACAAATCGGTAAATGACTAAAAAATAGCAAATGATGTTAGAAAGTTTTGAAAATTGATGACGTCGCTTTGAATGGTGTGTATGAAACGCTAAAAAGTCTGGAATTGTAATAAGTTTAAAAAATGAAGTGCCCATGTAACAGATGAGTTCTCGTCACAAACCATGATACGTCGAAAAAGATTGTCCAGTTTGTACACGAAGTACGTCCAGTTTTTGCCGTAACCCTCTCTACTCTTTTGCACATGCTATGTGGGTGAAATGATGATACCATGCCAAGTTTAGACATTTTCAGAGTTCATTTTGAAGTGATTTTCAATTTGACGGTCATTTAGCTCTCTAAACAAATCGGTAAATGACTAAAAAATAGCAAATGATGTTAGAAAGTTTTGAGAATTGATGACGTCGCTTTGAATGGTGTGTACGGAACGCAAACAAGTCTGGAGTTGTAATAAGTTTAAAAAATGAAGTGCCCATGTAACAGATGAGTTTCGTCAGAAACCCTGATACTTGGAAAGAGCAGATTGTCCAGTTTGTACACGAAGTGCATCCAGTTTTTGCCGTAACCCTCTCTACTCTTTTGCACATGCTATGTGCGTGAAATGATGATACGATGCCAAGTTTTGACATTTTCAGAGTTGATTTTGTAGTGATTTTCAATTTCACGGTCATTTAGCTCTCTAAACAAATCGGTAAATGACTGAAAAAATAGCAAATGATGTCAGAAAGTGTTGAAAATTGATGACTTTGCTTTGAATGGTGCGTATGGAATGCAAAAAAAGTCTGGAGTTGTAATGAGTTTAAAAAAATGAAGTGCCAATGTAACAGATGAGTTCTCGTCCGAAACTCTGATAGTTCGAAAGGAATTGTCCAGTTTGTACACGAAATGCGTCCAGTTTTTGCCGTAACCCTCTCTACTCTTTTGCACATGCTATGTGGGTGAAATGATGATACCATGCCAAGTTTCGACATTTTTAGAGTTCATTTTGTAGTGATTTTCAATTTCATGGTCATTTAGCTCTCGAAACAAATCGGTAAATGACTAAAAAATAGCAAATGATGTTATAAAGTTTTGAAAATTGATGACGTCGCTTTGAATGGTGTGTACGAAACGCAAAAATGTCTGGAGTTGTAATAAGTTTAAAAAAATGAAGTGCCCATGTAACAGATGGGTCTCGTCAGAAACCCTGATACTTCGAAATAGATTGTCCAGTCTGTACACGAAGTGCGTCCAGTTTTTTCCGTAACCCTCTCTAGTCTTTTGCACATGCTATGTGGGTGAAATGATGATACGATGCCAAGTTTCGACATTTTCAGAGTTCATTTTGTAGTGATTTTCAATTTCACGGTCATTTAGCTCTTTATACAAATCGATACATGACTGAAAAATAGCAAATGATGTTAGAAAGTTTTGAAAATTGATGACGTCGCTTTGAATGGTGTGTACGGAACGCAAAAAAAGTCTGGAATTGTAATAAGTTTAAAAAAATGAAGTGCCCATGTAACAGATGAGTTCTCGTCCGAAACCCTAATACTTCGCAAAAGATTGTCCAGTTTGTACACGAAGTACGTCCAGTTTTTGCCGTAACCCTCTCTACTCTTTTGCACATGCTATGTGGGTGAAATGATGATACCATGCCAAGTTTCGACATTTTCAGAATTCATTTTGTAGTGATTTTCAATTTCACGGTCATTTAGCTCTTTAAACAAATCGGTACATGACTGAAAAATAGCAAATGATGTCAGAAAGTTTTGAAAATTGATGACGTCGCTTTGAATGGTGTGTACGGAACGCAAAAAAAGTCTGGAGTTGTAATAAGTTTTAAAAAATGAAGTGCCAGTGTAACAGATGAGTTCTCGTCAGAAACCCTGATACTTGGAAAGAGATTGTCCAGTTTGTACACGAAGTGCGTCCAGTTTTTGCCGTAACCCTCTCTACTCTTTTGCACATGCTATGTGGGTGAAATGATGATACGATGCCAAGTTTCGACATTTTCAGAGTTCATTTTGTAGTGATTTTCAATTTCACGGTCATTTAGCTCTCTAAACAAATCGGTAAATGACTAAATAATAGCAAATGATGTTAGAAAGTTTCGAAAATTGATGACGTCGCTTTGAATGGTGTGTATGAAACGCTAAAAAGTCTGGAATTGTAATAAGTTTAAAAAAATGAAGTGCCCATGTAACAGATGAGTTCTCGTCACAAACCATGATACTTCGAAATAGATTGTCCAGTTTGTACACGAAGTACGTCCAGTTTTTGCCGTAACCCTCTCTACTCTTTTGCACATGCTATGTGGGTGAAATGATGATACCATGCCAAGTTTAGACATTTTCAGAGTTCATTTTGAAGTGATTTTCAATTTGACGGTCATTTAGCTCTCTAAACAAATCGGTAAATGACTAAAAAATAGCAAATGATGTTAGAAAGTTTTGAAAATTGATGACTTCGCTTTGAATGGTTTGTATGAAACGCAAAAAAGTCTGGAATTGTAATAAGTTTAAAAAAATGAAGTGCCCATGTAACAGATGAGTTCTCGTCACAAACCATGATACTTCGAAAGAGATTGTCCAGTTTGTACACGAAGTGCGTCCAGTTTTTGCCGTAACCCTCTCTACTCTTTTGCACATGCTATGTGGGTGAAATGATGATACGATGCCAAGTTTCGACATTTTTAGAGTTCTTTTTGTAGTGATTTTAAATTTCACGGTCATTTAGCTCTCTAAACAAATCAGTAAATGACTAAAAAATAAAAAATGATGTTAGAAAGTTTTGAAAATTGATGACTTCGCTTTGCATGGTGTGTATGAAACGCAAAAAAGTCTGGAATTGTAATAAGTTTAAAAAAATGAAGTGCCCATGTAACAGATGAGTTCTCGTCACAAACCATGATACTTCGAAAGAGATTCTCCAGTTTGTACACGAAGTGCGTCCAGTTTTTGCCGTAACCCTCTCTACTCTTTTGCACATGCTATGTGGGTGAAATGATGATACGATGCCAAGTTTCGAAATTTTCAGAGTTCATTTTGAAGTGATTTTCAATTTGACGGTCATTTAGCTCTCTAAACAAATCGGTAAATGACTAAAAAATAGCAAATGATGTTAGAAAGTTTTGAAAATTGATGACTTCGCTTTGAATGGTGTGTATGAAACGCTAAAAAGTCTGGAATTGTAATAAGTTTAAAAAAATGAAGTGCCCATGTAACAGATGAGTTCTCGTCACAAACCATGATACTTCGAAATAGATTGTCCAGTTTGTACACGAAGTACGTCCAGTTTTTGCCGTAACCCTCTCTACTCTTTTGCACATGCTATGTGGGTGAAATGATGATACCATGCCAAGTTTAGACATTTTCAGAGTTCATTTTGAAGTGATTTTCAATTTGACGGTCATTTAGCTCTCTAAACAAATCGATAAATGACTAAAAAATAGCAAATGATGTTAGAAAGTTTTGAAAATTGATGACTTCGCTTTGAATGGTGTGTATGAAACGCAAAAAAGTCTGGAATTGTAATAAGTTTAAAAAAATGAAGTGCCCATGTAACAGATGAGTTCTCGTCACAAACCATGATACTTCGAAAGAGATTGTCCAGTTTGTACACGAAGTGCGTCCAGTTTTTGCCGTAACCCTCTCTACTCTTTTGCACATGCTATGTGGGTGAAATGATGATACGATGCCAAGTTTCGAAATTTTCAGAGTTCATTTTGTAGTGATTTTCAATTTGACGGTCATTTAGCTCTCTAAACAAATCGGTAAATGACTAAATAATAGCAAATGATGTTAGAAAGTTTCGAAAATTGATGACGTCGCTTTGAATGGTGTGTATGAAACGCTAAAAAGTCTGGAATTGTAATAAGTTTAAAAAAATGAAGTGCCCATGTAACAGATGTGTTCTCGTCACAAACCATGATACTTCGAAATAGATTGTCCAGTTTGTACACGAAGTACGTCCAGTTTTTGCCGTAACCCTCTCTACTCTTTTGCACATGCTATGTGGGTGAAATGATGATACCATGCCAAGTTTAGACATTTTCAGAGTTCATTTTGAAGTGATTTTCAATTTGACGGTCATTTAGCTCTCTAAACAAATCGGTAAATGACTAAAAAATAGCAAATGATGTTAGAAAGTTTTGAGAATTGATGACGTCGCTTTGAATGGTGTGTACGGAACGCAAACAAGTCTGGAGTTGTAATAAGTTTAAAAAAATGAAGTGCCCATGTAACAGATGAGTTTCGTCAGAAACCCTGATACTTGGAAAGAGCAGATTGTCCAGTTTGTACACGAAGTGCGTCCAGTTTTTGCCGTAACCCTCTCTACTCTTTTGCACATGCTATGTGCGTGAAATGATGATACGATGCCAAGTTTCGACATTTTCAGAGTTCATTTTGTAGTGATTTTAAATTTCACGGTCATTTAGCTCTCTAAACAAATCGGTAAATGACTAAAAAATAACAAATGATGTTAGAAAGTTTTGAAAATTGATGACGTCGCTTTGAATGGTGTGTATGAAACGCAAAAAAGTCTGGAATTGTAATAAGTTTAAAAAAATGAAGTGCCCATGTAACAGATGAGTTCTCGTCACAAACCATTATACTTCGAAAGAGATTGTCCAGTTTGTACACGAAGTGCGTCCAGTTTTTGCCGTAACCCTCTCTACTCTTTTGCACATGCTATGTGGGTGAAATGATGATACGATGCCAAGTTTCGACATTTTCAGAGTTCATTTTGTAGTGATTTTCAATTTCACGGTCATTTAGCTCTCTAAACAAATCGGTAAATGACTAAATAATAGCAAATGATGTTAGAAAGTTTTGAAAATTGATGACGTCGCTTTTAATGGTGTGTGTGAAACGCTAAAAAGTCTGGAATTGTAATAAGTTTGAAAAAATGAAGTGCCCATGTAACAGATGAGTTCTCGTCACAAACCATGATACTTCGAAAAAGATTGTCCAGTTTGTACACGAAGTACGTCCAGTTTTTGCCATAACCCTCTCTACCCTTTTGCACATGCTATGTGGGTGAAATGATGATACGATGCCAAGTTTCGACATTTTCAGAGTTCATTTTGTAGTGATTTTCAATGTCACGGTCATTTAGCTCTCTAAACAAACCGGTAAATTACTAAAAAATAGCAAATGATGTCAGAAAGTGTTGAGAATTGATGACGTCGCTTTGAATGGTGTGTACGGAACGCAAAAAAGTCTGGAGTTGTAATAAGTTTAAAAAATGAAGTGCCCATGTAACAGATGAGTTCTCGTCAGAAACCATGATACTTCGAAAGAGATTGTCCAGTTTGTACACGAAGTGCATCCAGTTTTTGCCGTAACCATCTCTACTCTTTTGCACATGCTATGTGCGTGAAATGATGATACGATGCCAAGTTTCGACATTTTCAGAGTTCATTTTGTAGTGATTTTCAATTTCACGGTCATTTAGCTCCCTAAACAAATCGGTAAATGACTGAAAAATAGCAAATGATGTCAGAAAGTTTTGAAAATTGATGACGTCGCTTTGAATGGTGTGTAGGGAACGCACAAAAGTCTGGAGTTGTAATAAGTTAAAAAAATGAACTGCCCATGTAACAGATGAGTTCTCGTGAGAAACCCTCATAGTTCGAAAGAGATTGTCCAGTTTGTACACGAAGTGCGTCCAGTTTTTGCCGTAACCCTCTCTACTCTTTTGCACATGCTATGTGGGTGAAATGATGATACCATGCCAAGTTTCGACATTTTCAGAGTTCATTTTGTAGTGATTTTCAATTTCACGGTCATTTAGCTCTCCAAACAAATCGGTATATGACTAAAAAATAGCAAATGATGTTAGAAAGTTTTGAAAATTGACGACGTCGCTTTGAATGGTGTGTATGAAACGCTAAAAAGTCTAGAATTGTAATAAGTTTAAAAAAATGAAGTGCCCATGTAACAGATGAGTTCTCGTCACAAACCATGATACTTCGAAAAAGATTGTCCAGTTTGTACACGAAGTACGTCCAGTTTTTGCCATAACCCTCTCTACTCTTTTGCACATTCTATGTGGGTGAAATGATGATACGATGCCAAGTTTCGACATTTTCAGAGTTCATTTTGTAGTGATTTTCAATTTCACGGTCATTTAGCTCTCTAAACAAATCGGTAAATGACTAAAAAATAGCAAATGATGTTAGAAAGTTTTGAAAATTGATGACGTCGCTTTGAATGGTGTGTATGAAACGCTAAAAAGTCTGGAATTGTAATAAGTTTAAAAAAATGAAGTGCCCATGTAACAGATGAGTTCTCGTCACAAACCATGATACTTCGAAATAGATTGTCCAGTTTGTACACGAAGTACGTCCAGTTTTTGCCGTAACCCTCTCTACTCTTTTGCACATGCTATGTGGGTGAAATGATGATACCATGCCAAGTTTAGACATTTTCAGAGTTCATTTTGAAGTGATTTTCAATTTGACGGTCACTTAGCTCTCTAAACAAATCGGTAAATTACTAAAAAATAGCAAATGATGTTAGAAAGTTTTGAGAATTGATGACGTTGCTTTGAATGGTGTGTACGGAACGCAAACAAGTCTGGAGTTGTAATAAGTTTAAAAAATGAAGTGCCCATGTAACAGATGAGTTTCGTCAGAAACCCTGATACTTGGAAAGAGCAGATTGTCCAGTTTGTACACGAAGTGCATCCAGTTTTTGCCGTAACCCTCTCTACTCTTTTGCACATGCTATGTGCGTGAAATGATGATACGATGCCAAGTTTTGACATTTTCAGAGTTGATTTTGTAGTGATTTTCAATTTCACGGTCATTTAGCTCTCTAAACAAATCGGTAAATGACTGAAAAATAGCAAATGATGTCAAAAAGTGTTGAAAATTGATGACGTCGCTTTGAATGGTGCGTACAGAACGCAAAAAAAGTCTGGAGTTGTAATAAGTTTAAAAAAATGAAGTGCCAGTGTAACAGATGAGTTCTGGTCAGAAACCGTGATACTCCGAAAGAGATTGTCTAGTTTGTACACGAAGTGCGTCTAGTTTTTGCCGTAACCCTCTCTACTCTTTTGCACATGCTATGTGGGTGAAATGATGATACCATGCCAAGTTTTGACATTTTCAGAGTTCATTTTGTAGTGATTTTAAATTTGACGGTCATTTAGCTCTCTAAACAAATCGGTAAATGACTAAAAAATAACAAATGATGTTAGAAAGTTTTGAAAATTGATGACTTCGCTTTGAATGGTGTGTATGAAACGCAAAAAAGTCTGGAATTGTAATAAGTTTAAAAAAATGAAGTGCCCATGTAACAGATGAGTTCTCGTCACAAACCATGATACTTCGAAAGAGATTGTCCAGTTTGTACACGAAGTGCGTCCAGTTTTTGCCGTAACCCTCTCTACTCTTTTGCACATGCTATGTGGGTGAAATGATGATACGATGCCAAGTTTCGACATTTTCAGAGTTCATTTTGTAGTGATTTTCAATTTCACGGTCATTTAGCTCTCTAAACAAATCGGTAAATGACTAAATAATAACAAATGATGTTAGAAAGTTTTGAAAATTGATGACGTCGCTTTGAATGGTGTGTATGAAACGCTAAAAAGTCTGGAATTGTAATAAGTTTAAAAAATGAAGTGCCCATGTAACAGATGACTTCTCGTCACAAACCATGATACTTCGAAAAAGATTGTCCAGTTTGTACACGAAGTACGTCCAGTTTTTGCCGTAACCCTCTCTACCCTTTTGCACATGCTATGTGGGTGAAATGATGATACGATGCCAAGTTTCGACATTTTCAGAGTTCATTTTGTAGTGATTTTCAATTTCACGGTCATTTAGCTCTCTAAACAAATCGGTAAATGACTAAAAAATAGCAAATGATGTCAGAAAGTGTTGAGAATTGATGACGTCGCTTTGAATGGTGTGTACGGAACGCAAAAAAGTCTGGAGTTGTAATAAGTTTAAAAAATGAAGTTCCCATGTAACAGATGAGTTCTCGTCAGAAACCATGATACTTCGAAAGAGATTGTCCAGTTTGTACACGAAGTGCATCCAGTTTTTGCCGTAACCATCTCTACTCTTTTGCACATGCGATGCCAAGTTTCGACATTTTCAGAGTTCATTTTGTAGTGATTTTCAATTTCACGGTCATTTAGCTCCCTAAACAAATCGGTAAATGACTGAAAAATAGCAAATGATGTCAGAAAGTTTTGAAAATTGATGACGTCGCTTTGAATGGTGTGTAGGGAACGCACAAAAGTCTGGAGTTGTAATAAGTTAAAAAAAATGAACTGCCCATGTAACAGATGAGTTCTCGTGAGAAACCCTCATAGTTCGAAAGAGATTGTCCAGTTTGTATACGAAGTGCGTCCAGTTTTTGCCGTAACCCTCTCTACTCTTTTGCACATGCTATGTGGGTGAAATGATGATACCATGCCAAGTTTCGACATTTTCAGAGTTCATTTTGTAGTGATTTTCAATTTCACGGTCATTTAGCTCTCTAAACAAATCGGTAAATGACTAAAAAATAGCAAATGATGTTAGAAAGTTTTGAAAATTGACGACGTCGCTTTGAATGGTGTGTATGAAACGCTAGAAAGTCTAGAATTCTAATAAGTTTCAAAAAATGAAGTGCCCATGTAACAGATGAGTTCTCGTCACAAACCATGATACTTCGAAAAAGATTGTCCAGTTTGTACACGAAGTACATCCAGTTTTTGCCGTAACCCTCTCTACTCTTTTGCACATGCTATGTGGGTGAAATGATGATACGATGCCAAGTTTCGACATTTTCAGAGTTCATTGTGTAGTGATTTTCAATTTCACGGTCATTTAGCTCTCTAAACAAATCGGTAAATGACTAAAAAATAGCAAATGATGTTAGAAAGTTTTGAAAATTGATGACGTCGCTTTGAATGGTGTGTATGAAACGCTAAAAAGTCTGGAATTGTAATAAGTTTAAAAAAATGAAGTGCCCATGTAACAGATGAGTTCTCGTCACAAACCATGATACTTCGAAATAGATTGTCAAGTTTGTACACGAAGTACGTCCAGTTTTTGCCGTAACCCTCTCTACTCTTTTGCACATGCTATGTGGGTGAAATGATGATACCATGCCAAGTTTAGACATTTTCAGGGTTCATTTTGAAGTGATTTTCAATTTGACGGTCATTTAGCTCTCTAAACAAATCGGTAAATGACTAAAAAATAGCAAATGATGTTAGAAAGTTTTGAGAATTGATGACGTTGCTTTGAATGGTGTGTACGGAACGCAAACAAGTCTGGAGTTGTAATAAGTTTAAAAAATGAAGTGCCCATGTAACAGATGAGTTTCGTCAGAAACCCTGATACTTGGAAAGTGCAGATTGTCCAGTTTGTACACGAAGTGCATCCAGTTTTTGCCGTAACCCTCTCTACTCTTTTGCACATGCTATGTGCGTGAAATGATGATACGATGCCAAGTTTTGACATTTTCAGAGTTGATTTTGTAGTGATTTTCAATTTCACGGTCATTTAGCTCTCTAAACAAATCGGTAAATGACTGAAAAATAGCAAATGATGTCAGAAAGTGTTGAAAATTGATGACGTCGCTTTGAATGGTGCGTACGGAACGCAAAAAAAGTCTGGAGTTGTAATAAGTTTAAAAAAATGAAGTGCCAGTGTAACAGATGAGTTCTGGTCAGAAACCGTGATACTCCGAAAGAGATTGTCTAGTTTGTACACGAAGTGCGTCTAGTTTTTGCCGTAACCCTCTCTACTCTTTTGCACATGCTATGTGGGTGAAATGATGATACCATGCCAAGTTTCGACATTTTCAGAGTTCATTTTGTAGTGATTTTAAATTTGACGGTCATTTAGCTCTCTAAACAAATCGGTAAATGACTAAAAAATAACAAATGATGTTAGAAAGTTTTGAAAATTTATGACTTCGCTTTGAATGGTGTGTATGAAACGCAAAAAAGTCTGGAATTGTAATAAGTTTAAAAAAATGAAGTGCCCATGTAACAGATGAGTTCTCGTCACAAACCATGATTCTTCGAAAGAGATTGTCCAGTTTGTACACGAAGTGCGTCCAGTTTTTGCCGTAACCCTCTCTACTCTTTTGCACATGCTATGTGGGTGAAATGATGATACGATGCCAAGTTTCGACATTTTCAGAGTTCATTTTGTAGTGATTTTCAATTTCACGGTCATTTAGCTCTCTAAACAAATCGGTAAATGACTAAATAATAACAAATGATGTTAGAAAGTTTTGAAAATTGATGACGTCGCTTTGAATGGTGTGTATGAAACGCTAAAAAGTCTGGAATTGTAATAAGTTTAAAAAAATGAAGTGCCCATGTAACAGATGACTTCTCGTCACAAACCATGATACTTCGAAAAAGATTGTCCAGTTTGTACACGAAGTACGTCCAGTTTTTGCCGTAACCCTCTCTACCCTTTTGCACATGCTATGTGGGTGAAATGATGATACGATGCCAAGTTTCGACATTTTCAGAGTTCATTTTGTAGTGATTTTCAATTTCACGGTCATTTAGCTCTCTAAACAAATCGGTAAATGACTAAAAAATAGCAAATGATGTCAGAAAGTGTTGAGAATTGATGACGTCGCTTTGAATGGTGTGTACGGAACGCAAAAAAGTCTGGAGTTGTAATAAGTTTAAAAAATGAAGTGCCCATGTAACAGATGAGTTCTCGTCAGAAACCATGATACTTCGAAAGAGATTGTCCAGTTTGTACACGAAGTGCATCCAGTTTTTGCCGTAACCATCTCTACTCTTTTGCACATGCGATGCCAAGTTTCGACATTTTCAGAGTTCATTTTGTAGTGATTGTCAATTTCACGGTCATTTAGCTCCCTAAACAAATCGGTAAATGACTGAAAAATAGCAAATGATGTCAGAAAGTTTTGAAAATTGATGACGTCGCTTTGAATGGTGTGTAGGGAACGCACCAAAGTCTGGAGTTGTAATAAGTTAAAAAAAATGAACTGCCCATGTAACAGATGAGTTCTCGTGAGAAACCCTCATAGTTCGAAAGAGATTGTCCAGTTTGTATACGAAGTGCGTCCAGTTTTTGCCGTAACCCTCTCTACTCTTTTGCACATGCTATGTGGGTGAAATGATGATACCATGCCAAGTTTCGACATTTTCAGAGTTCATTTTGTAGTGATTTTCAATTTCACGGTCATTTAGCTCTCTAAACAAATCGGTAAATGACTAAAAAATAGCAAATGATGTTAGAAAGTTTTGAAAATTGACGACGTCGCTTTGAATGGTGTGTATGAAACGCTAGAAAGTCTAGAATTGTAATAAGTTTCAAAAAATGAAGTGCCCATGTAACAGATGAGTTCTCGTCACAAACCATGATACTTCGAAAAAGATTGTCCAGTTTGTACACGAAGTACATCCAGTTTTTGCCGTAACCCTCTCTACTCTTTTGCACATGCTATGTGGGTGAAATGATGATACGATGCCAAGTTTCGACATTTTCAGAGTTCATTGTGTAGTGATTTTCAATTTCACGGTCATTTAGCTCTCTAAACAAATCGGTAAATGACTAAAAAATTGCAAATGATGTTAGAAAGTTTTGAAAATTGATGACGTCGCTTTGAATGGTGTGTATGAAACGCTAAAAAGTCTGGAATTGTAATAAGTTTAAAAAAATGAAGTGCCCATGTAACAGATGAGTTCTCGTCACAAACCATGATACTTCGAAATAGATTGTCAAGTTTGTACACGAAGTACGTCCAGTTTTTGCCGTAACCCTCTCTACTCTTTTGCACATGCTATGTGGGTGAAATGATGATACCATGCCAAGTTTAGACATTTTCAGGGTTCATTTTGAAGTGATTTTCAATTTGACGGTCATTTAGCTCTCTAAACAAATCGGTAAATGACTAAAAAATAGCAAATGATGTTAGAAAGTTTTGAGAATTGATGACGTTGCTTTGAATGGTGTGTACGGAACGCAAACAAGTCTGGAGTTGTAATAGGTTTAAAAAATGAAGTGCCCATGTAACAGATGAGTTTCGTCAGAAACCCTGATACTTGGAAAGTGCAGATTGTCCAGTTTGTACACGAAGTGCATCCAGTTTTTGCCGTAACCCTCTCTACTCTTTTGCACATGCTATGTGCGTGAAATGATGATACGATGCCAAGTTTTGACATTTTCAGAGTTGATTTTGTAGTGATTTTCAATTTCACGGTCATTTAGCTCTCTAAACAAATCGGTAAATGACTGAAAAATAGCAAATGATGTCAGAAAGTGTTGAAAATTGATGACGTCGCTTTGAATGGTGCGTACGGAACGCAAAAAAAGTCTGGAGTTGTAATAAGTTTAAAAAAATGAAGTGCCAGTGTAACAGATGAGTTCTGGTCAGAAACCGTGATACTCCGAAAGAGATTGTCTAGTTTGTACACGAAGTGCATCCAGTTTTTGCCGTAACCCTCTCTACTCTTTTGCACATGCTATGTGGGTGAAATGATGATACCATGCCAAGTTTCGACATTTTCAGAGTTCATTTTGTAGTGATTTTAAATTTGACGGTCATTTAGCTCTCTAAACAAATCGGTAAATGACTAAAAAATAACAAATGATGTTAGAAAGTTTTGAAAATTTATGACTTCGCTTTGAATGGTGTGTATGAAACGCAAAAAAGTCTGGAATTGTAATAATTTTAAAAAAATGAAGTGCGCATGTAACAGATGAGTTCTCGTCACAAACCATGATACTTCGAAAGAGATTGTCCAGTTTATACACGAAGTGCGTCCAGTTTTTGCCGTAACCCTCTCTACTCTTTTGCACATGCTATGTGGGTGAAATGATGATACGATGCCAAGTTTTGACATTTTCAGAGTTCATTTTGTAGTGATTTTCAATTTCACGGTCATTTAGCTCTCTAAACAAATCGGTAAATGACTAAATAATAGCAAATGATGTTAGAAAGTTTTGAAAATTGATGACGTCGCTTTGAATGGTGTGTATGAAATGCTAAAAAGTCTGGAATTGTAATAAGTTTAAAAAAATGAAGTGCCCATGTAACAGATGAGTTCTCGTCACAAACCATGATACTTCAAAAAAGATTGTCCAGTTTGTACACGAAGTACGTCCAGTTTTTGCCGTAACCCTCTCTACACTTTTGCACATGCTATGTGGGTGAAATGATGATACGATGCCAAGTTTCGACATTTTCAGAGTTCATTTTGTAGTGATTTTCAATTTCACGGTCATTTAGCTCTCTAAACAAATCGGTAAATGACTAAAAAATAGCAAATGATGTCAGAAAGTGTTGAGAATTGATGACGTCCCTTTGAATGGTGTGTACGGAACGCAAAAAAGTCTGGAGTTGTAATAAGTTTAAAAAATGAAGTGCCCATGTAACAGATGAATTCTCGTCAGAAACCATGATACTTCGAAAGAGATTGTCCAGTTTGTACACGAAGTGCATCCAGTTTTTGCCGTAACCATCTCTACTCTTTTGCACATGCTATGTGCGTGAAATGATGATACGATGCCAAGTTTCGACATTTTCAGAGTTCATTTTGTAGTGATTTTCAATTTCACGGTCATTTAGCTCCCTAAACAAATCGGTGAATGACTGAAAAATAGCAAATGATGTCAGAAAGTTTTGAAAATTGATGACGTCGCTTTGAATGGTGTGTAGGGAACGCACAAAATTCTGGAGTTGTAATAAGTTAAAAAAATGAACTGCCCGTGTAACAGATGAGTTCTCGTGAGAAACCCTCATAGTTCGAAAGAGATTGTCCAGTTTGTACACGAAGTGCGTCCAGTTTTTGCCGTAACCCTCTCTACTCTTTTGCACATGCTATGTGGGTGAAATGATGATACCATGCCAAGTTTCGACATTTTCAGAGTTCATTTTGTAGTGATTTTCAATTTCACGGTCATTTAGCTCTCTAAACAAATCGGTAAATGACTAAAAAATAGCAAATGATGTTAGAAAGATTTGAAAATTGACGACGTCGCTTTGAATGGTGTGTATGAAACGTTAAAAAGTCTAGAATTGTAATAAGTTTAAAAAAATGAAGTGCCCATGTAACAGATGAGTTCTCGTCACAAACCATGATACTTCGAAAAAGATTGTCCAGTTTGTACACGAAGTACGTCCAGTTTTTGCCGTAACCCTCTCTACTCTTTTGCACATGCTATGTGGGTGAAATGATGATACCATGCCAAGTTTAGACATTTTCAGAGTTCATTTTGAAGTGATTTTCAATTTGACGGTCATTTAGCTCTCTAAACAAATCGGTAAATGACTAAAAAATAGCAAATGATGTTAGAAAGTTTTGAGAATTGATGACGTCGCTTTGAATGGTGTGTACGGAACGCAAACAAGTCTGGAGTTGTAATAAGTTAAAAAAATGAAGTGCCCATGTAACAGATGAGTTTCATCAGAAACCCTGATACTTGGAAAGAGCAGATTGTCCAGTTTGTACACGAAGTGCATCCAGTTTTTGCCGTAACCCTCTCTACTCTTTTGCACATGCTATGTGCGTGAAATGATGATACGATGCCAAGTTTTGACATTTTCAGAGTTGATTTTGTAGTGATTTTCAATTTCACGGTCATTTAGCTCTCTAAACAAATCGGTAAATGACTGAAAAATAGCAAATGATGTCAGAAAGTGTTGAAAATTGATGACGTCGCTTTGAATGGTGCGTACGGAACGCAAAAAAAGTCTGGATTTGTAATAAGTTTAAAAAAATGAAGTGCCAGTGTAACAGATGAGTTCTGGTCAGAAACCGTGATACTCCGAAAGAGATTGTCTAGTTTGTACACGAAGTGCGTCCAGTTTTTGCCGTAACCCTCTCTACCCTTTTGCACATGCTATGTGGGTGAAATGATGAAACGATGCCAAGTTTCAACATTTTCAGAGTTCATTTTGTAGTGATTTTAAATTTCACGGTCATTTAGCTCTCTAAACAAATCGGTAAATGACTAAAAAATAGCAAATGATGTCAGAAAGTGTTGAAAATTGATGACGTCGCTTTGAATGGTGTGTACGGAACGCAAAAAAGTCTGGAGTTGTAATAAGTTTAAAAAATGAAGTGCCCATGTAACAGATGAGTTCTCGTCACAAACCATGATACTTCGAAAGAGATTGTCCAGTTTGTACACGAAGTGCATCCAGTTTTTGCCGTAACCATCTCTACTCTTTTGCACATGCTATGTGCGTGAAATGATGATACGATGCCAAGTTTCGACATTTTCAGAGTTCATTTTGTAGTGATTTTCAATTTCACGGTCATTTAGCTCTCTAAACAAATCGGTAAATGACTAAAAAATAGCAAATGATGTCAGAAAGTTTTGAAAATTCATGACGTTGCTTTGAATGGTGTGTAGGGAACGCACAAAAGTCTGGAGTTGTAATAAGTTTAAAAAAATGAAGTGCCCATGTAACAGATGAGTTCTCGTCCGAAACTCTGATAGTTCGAAAGAGATTGTCCAGTTTGTACACGAAGTGTGTCCAGTTTTTGCCGTAACCCTCTCTACTCTTTTGCACATGCTATGTGGGTGAAATGATGATACCATGCCAAGTTTCGACATTTATAGAGTTCATTTTATAGTGATTTTCAATTTCACGGTCATTTACCTCTCGAAACAAATCAGTAAATGACTAAAAAATACCAAATGATGTTATAAAGTTTTGAAAATTGATATCGTCGCTTTGAATGGTGTGTACGGAACGCAAAAAAGTCGGGAGTTGTAATATGTTTCAAAAATGAAGTGCCCATGTAACAGATGATTTCTCGTCAGAAACCCTGATACTTCGAAAGAGATTGTCCAGTCTGTACACGAAGTGCGTCCAGTTTTTGCCGTAACCCTCTCTACTCTTTTGCACATGCTATGCGGGTGAAATGATGATACGATGCCAAGTTTCGACATTTTCAGAGTTCATTTTGTAGTGATTTTCAATTTCACGGTCATTTAGCTCCCTAAACAAATCGGTAAATGACTGAAAAATAGCAAATGATGTCAGAAAGTGTTGAAAATTGATGACGTCGCTTTGAATGGTGTGTACGGAACGCAAAAAAGTCTGGAGTTGTTATAAGTTTAAAAAAATGAAGTGCCCATGTAACAGATGAGTTCTCGTCAGAAACCCTGATACTTCGAAAGAGATTGTCCAGTTTGTACATGAAGTGCGTCCAGTTTATGCCGTAACCCTCTCTACTCTTTTGCACATGCTATGTGGTCCAGTTTTTGCCGTAACCCTCTCTACTCTTTTGCACATGCTATGTGGGTCAAATGATGATACCATGCCAAGTTTCGACATTTTCAGAGTTCATTTTGTAGTGATTTTCAATTTCACGGTCATTTAGCTCTCTAAACAAATCGCTAAATGACTAAAAAATAGCAAATGATGTCAGAAACTGTTGAGAATTGATGACGTCGCTTTGAATGGTGTGTACGGAACGCAAAAAAGTCTAGAGTTGTAATAAGTTTAAAAAATGAAGTGCCCATGTAACAGATGAGTTCTCGTCAGAAACCATGATACTTCGAAAGAGATTGTCCAGTTTGGACACGAAGTGCATCCAGTTTTTGCCGTAACCATCTCTACTATTTTGCACATGCTATGTGCGTGAAATGATGATACGATGCCAAGTTTCGACATTTTCAGAGTTCATTTTGTAGTGATTTTCAATTTCACGGTCATTTAGCTCCCTAAACAAATCGGTAAATGACTGAAAAATAGCAAATGATGTCAGAAAGTTTTGAAAATTGATGACGTTGCTTTGAATGGTGTGTAGGGAACGCACAAAAGTCTGGAGTTGTAATAAAGTTTAAAAAAATGAACTGCCCATGTAACAGATGAGTTCTCGTGAGAAACCATCATAGTTCGAAAGAGATTGTCCAGTTTGTACACGAAGTGCGTCCAGTTTTTGCCGTAACCCTCTCTACTATTTTGCACATGCTATGTGGGTGAAATGATGATACCATGCCAAGTTTTGACATTTTCAGAGTTCATTTTGTAGTGATTTTCAATTTCACGGTCATTTAGCTCTCTAAACAAATCGGTAAATGACTAAAAAATAGCAAATGATGTTAGAAAGTTTTGAAAATTGACGACGTCGCTTTGAATGGCGTGTATGAAACGCTAAAAAGTCTAGAATTGTAATAAGTTTAAAAAAATGAAGTGCCCATGTAACAGATGAGTTCTCGTCACAAACCATGATACTTCGAAAAAGATTGTCCAGTTTGTACACGAAGTACGTCCAGTTTTTGCCATAACCCTCTCTACTCTTTTGCACATGCTATGTGGGTGAAATGATGATACCATGCCAAGTTTAGACATTTTCAGAGTTCATTTTGAAGTGATTTTCAATTTGACGGTCATTTAGCTCTCTAAACAAATCGGTAAATGACTAAAAAATTGCAAATGATGTTAGAAAGTTTTGAGAATTGATGACGTCGCTTTGAATGGTGTGTACGGAACGCAAACAAGTCTGGGGTTGTAATAAGTTTAAAAAATGAAGTGCCCATGTAACAGATGAGTTTCGTCAGAAACCCTGATACTTGGAAAGAGCAGATTGTCCAGTTTGTACACGAAGTGCATCCAGTTTTTGTCGTAACCATCTCTACTCTTTTGCACATGCTATGTGCGTGAAATGATGATACGATGCCAAGTTTTGACATTTTCAGAGTTGATTTTGTAGTGATTTTCAATTTCACGGTCATTTAGCTCTCTAAACAAATCGGTAAATGACTGAAAAATAGCAAATGATGTCAGAAAGTGTTGAAAATTGATGACGTCGCTTTGAATGGTGCATACGGAACGCAAAAAAAGTCTGGATTTGTAATAAGTTTAAAAAAATGAAGTGCCAGTGTAACAGATGAGTTCTGGTCAGAAACCGTGATACTCCGAAAGAGATTGTCTAGTTTGTACACGAAATGTGTCCAGTTTTTGCCGTAACCCTCTCTACTCTTTTGCACATGCTATGTGGGTGAAATGATGATACCATGCCAAGTTTCGACATTTTCAGTGTTCATTTTGTAGTGATTTTAAATTTCACGGTCATTTAGCTCTCTAAACAAATCGGTAAATGACTAAAAAATAGCAAATGATGTCAGGAAGTGTTGAAAATTGATGACGTCGCTTTGAATGGTGTGTACGGAATGCAAAAAAGTCGGGAGTTGTAATATGTTTCAAAAATGAAGTGCCCATGTAACAGATGAGTTCTCGTCAGAAACCCTGATACTTCGAAAGAGATTGTCCAGTCTGTACATGAAGTGCGTCCAGTTTTTGCCGTAACCCTCTCTACTCTTTTGCACATGCTATGTGGGTGAAATGATGATACGATGCCAAGTTTCGACATTTTCAGAGTTCATTTTGTAGTGATTTTCAATTTCACGGTCATTTAGCTCCCTAAACAAATCGGTAAATGACTGAAAAATAGCAAATGATGTCAGAAAATGTTGAAAATTGATGACGTCGCTTTGAATGGTGTGTACGGAACGCAAAAAAGTCGAGAGTTGTAATAAGTTTAAAAAAATGAAGTGCCAGTGTAACAGATGAGTTCTCGTCCGAAACCCTGATACTTCGAAAGAGATTGTCCAGTCTGTACACGAAGTGCGTCCAGTTTTTGCCGTAACCCTCTCTACTCTTTTGCACATGCTATGTGGGTGAAATGATGATACCATGCCAAGTTTCGACATTTTCAGAGTTCATTTTGTAGTGATTTTCAATTTCACGGTCATTTAGCTCTCTAAACAAATCGGTAAATGACTAAAAAATAGCAAATGATGTCAGAAAGTGTTGAGAATTGATGACGTCGCTTTGAATGGTGTGTACGGAACGCAAAAAAGTCTGGAGTTGTAATAAGTTTAAAAAATGAAGTGCCCATGTAACAGATGAGTTCTCGTCAGAAACCATGATACTTCGAAAGAGATTGTCCAGTTTGGACACGAAGTGCATCCAGTTTTTGCCGTAACCATCTCTACTATTTTGCACATGCTATGTGCGTGAAATGATGATACGATGCCAAGTTTCGACATTTTCAGAGTTCATTTTGTAGTGATTTTCAATTTCACGGTCATTTAGCTCCCTAAACAAATCGGTAAATGACTGAAAAATAGCAAATGATGTCAGAAAGTTTTGAAAATTGATGACGTTGCTTTGAATGGTGTGTAGGGAACGCACAAAAGTCTGGAGTTGTAATAAAGTTTAAAAAAATGAACTGCCCATGTAACAGATGAGTTCTCGTGAGAAACCCTCATAGTTCGAAAGAGATTGTCCAGTTTGTACACGAAGTGCGTCCAGTTTTTGCCGTAACCCTCTCTACTATTTTGCACATGCTATGTGGGTGAAATGATGATACCATGCCAAGTTTTGACATTTTCAGAGTTCATTTTGTAGTGATTTTCAATTTCACGGTCATTTAGCTCTCTAAACAAATCGGTAAATGACTAAAAAATAGCAAATGATGTTAGAAAGTTTTGAAAATTGACGACGTCGCTTTGAATGGCGTGTATGAAACGCTAAAAAGTCTAGAATTGTAATAAGTTTAAAAAAATGAAGTGCCCATGTAACAGATGAGTTCTCGTCACAAACCATGATACTTCGAAAAAGATTGTCCAGTTTGTACACGAAGTACGTCCAGTTTTTGCCGTAACCCTCTCTACTCTTTTGCACATGCTATGTGGGTGAAATGATGATACCATGCCAAGTTTAGACATTTTCAGAGTTCATTTTGAAGTGATTTTCAATTTGACGGTCATTTAGCTCTCTAAACAAATCGGTAAATGACTAAAAAATTGCAAATGATGTTAGAAAGTTTTGAGAATTGATGACGTCGCTTTGAATGGTGTGTACGGAACGCAAATAAGTCTGGGGTTGTAATAAGTTTAAAAAATGAAGTGCCCATGTAACAGATGAGTTTCGTCAGAAACCCTGATACTTGGAAAGAGCAGATTGTCCAGTTTGTACACGAAGTGCATCCAGTTTTTGCCGTAACCATCTCTACTCTTTTGCACATGCTATGTGCGTGAAATGATGATACGATGCCAAGTTTTGACATTTTCAGAGTTGATTTTGTAGTGATTTTCAATTTCACGGTCATTTAGCTCTCTAAACAAATCGGTAAATGACTGAAAAATAGCAAATGATGTCAGAAAGTGTTGAAAATTGATGACGTCGCTTTGAATGGTGTGTACGGAACGCAAAAAAGTCTGGAGTTGTAATAAGTTTAAAAAAATGAAGTGCCCATGTAACAGATGAGTTCTCGTCAGAAACCCTGATACTTCGAAAGAGATTGTCCAGTTTGTACACGAAGTGCGTCCAGTTTTTTCCGTCACCCTCTCTACTTTTTTGCACATGCTATGTGGGTGAAATGATGATACGATGCCAAGTTTCGACATTTTCAGAGTTCATTTTGTAGTGATTTTCAATTTCACGGACATTTAGCTCCCTAAACAAATTGGTAAATGACTGAAAAATAGCAAAGGATGTCAGAAAGTGTTGAAAATTGATGACGTCGCTTTGAATGGTGCGTACGGAACGCAAAAAAAATTTGGAGTTGTAATAAGTTTAAAAAAATGAAGTGCCAGTGTAACAGATGAGTTCTGGTCAGAAACCCTGATACTCCGAAAGAGATTGTCCAGTTTGTACACGAAGTGCGTCCAGTTTTTGCCGTAACCCTCTCTACTCTTTTTCACATGCTATGTGGGTGAAATGATGATACCATGCCAAGTTTCGACATTTTCAGAGTTCATTTTGTAGTGATTTTCAATTTCACCGTCATTTAGCTCTCGAAACAAATCGGTAAATGACTAAAAAATAGCAAATGATGTTATAAAGTTTTGAAAATTGATGACGTCGCTTTGAATGGTGTGTACGGAATGCAAAAAAGTCGGGAGTTGTAATATGTTTCAAAAATGAAGTGCCCATGTAACAGATGAGTTCTCGTCAGAAACCCTGATACTTCGAAAGAGATTGTCTAGTCTGTACACGAAGTGCGTCCAGTTTTTGCCGTAACCCTCTCTACTCTTTTGCACATGCTATGTGGGTGAAATGATGATACGATGCCAAGTTTCGACATTTTCAGAGTTCATTTTGTAGTGATTTTCAATTTCACGGTCATTTAGCTCCCTAAACAAATCGGTAAATGACTGAAAAATACCAAATGATGTCAGAAAGCTTTGAGAATTGTTGACGTTGCTTTGAATGGTGTGTACGGAACGCAAAAAAGTCGAGAGTTGTAATAAGTTTATTAAAATGAAGTGCCAGTGTAACAGATGAGTTCTCGTCCGAAACACTGATACTTCGAAAGAGATTGTCCAGTCTGTACACGAAGTGCGTCCAGTTTTTGCCATAACCCTCTCTACTCTTTTGCACATGCTATGTGGGTGAAATGATGATACCATGCCAAGTTTCAACATTTTCAGAGTTCATTTTGTAGTGATTTTCAATTTCACGGTCATTTAGCTCTCTAAACAAATCGGTAAATGACTAAAAAACAGCAAATGTTGTCAGAAAGTTTTGAAAATTGATGACGTCGCTTTGAATGGTGTGTACGGAACGCAAAAAATCTGGAGTTGTAATAAGTTTAAAAAAATGAAGTGCCCATGTAACAGATGAGTTCTCGTCCGAAACCCTGATACTTCGAAAGAGATTGTCCTGTTTGTACACGAAGTGCGTCCAGTTTTTGCCGTAACCCTCTCTACTTTTTTGCACATGCTATGTGGGTGAAATGATGATACGATGCCAAGTTTCGACATTTTCAGAGTTCATTTTGTAGTGATTTTCAATTTCACGGTCATTTAGCTCCCTAAACAAATCGGTAAATGACTGAAAAATACCAAATGATGTCAGAAAGTGTTGAAAATTGATGACGTCGCTTTGAATGGTGTGTACGGAACGCAAAAAAGTCGAGAGTTGTAATAAGTTTAAAAAAATGAAGTGCCAGTGTAACAGATGAGTTCTCGTCCGAAACCCTGATACTTCGAAAGAGATTGTCCAGTCTGTACACGAAGTGCGTCCAGTTTTTGCCGTAACCCTCTCTACTCTTTTGCACATGCTATGTGGGTGAAATGATGATACCATGCCAAGTTTCAACATTTTCAGAGTTCATTTTGTAGTGATTTTCAGTTTCACGGTCATTTAGCTCTCTAAACAAATCGGTAAATGACTAAAAAATAGCAAATGATGTAAGAAAGTTTTGAAAATTGATGACGTCGCTTTGAATGGTGTGTACGGAACGCAAAAAAGTCTGGAGTTGTAATAAGTTTAAAAAAATGAAGTGCCCATGTAACAGATGAGTTCTCGTCAGAAACACTGATACTTCGAAAGAGATTGTCCTGTTTGTACACGAAGTGCGTCCAGTTTTTGCCGTAACCCTCTCTACTTTTTTGCACATGCTATGTGGGTGAAATGATGATACGATGCCAAGTTTCGACATTTTCAGAGTTCATTTTGTAGTGATTTTCAATTTCACGGTCATTTAGCTCTCTAAACAAATCGGTAAATGACTAAAAAATAGCAAATGATGTCAGAAAGTTTAGAAAATTGATGACGTCGCTTTGAATGGTGTGTAGGGAATGCAAAAAAGTCTGGAGTTGTAATAAGTTTTAAAAAATGAACTGCCCATGTAACAGATGAGTTCTCGTCAGAAACCCTGATATTTCGAAAGAGATTGTCCAGTTTGTACACGAGGTGCGTCCAGTTTTTGCCGTAACCCTCTCTACTCTTTTGCACATGCTATGTGGGTGAAATGATGATACCATGCCAAGTTTCGACATTTTCAGAGTTCATTTTGTAGTGATTTTCAATTTCACGGTCATTTAGCTCTCTAAACAAATCGGTAAATGACTGAAAAAATAGCAAATGATGTCAGAAAGTGTTGAAAATTGATGACTTTGCTTTGAATGGTGCGTATGGAATGCAAAAAAAGTATGGAGTTGTAATGAGTTTAAAAAATGAAGTGCCAATGTAACAGATGAGTTCTCGTCCGAAACTCTGATAGTTCGAAAGGAATTGTCCAGTTTGTACACGAAGTGCGTCCAGTTTTTGCCGTAACCCTCTCTACTCTTTTGCACATGCTATGTGGGTGAAATGATGATACCATGCCAAGTTTCAACTTTTTCAGAGTTCATTTTGTAGTGATTTTCAATTTCACGGTCATTTAGCTCTCTAAACAAATCGGTAAATGACTAAAAATAGCAAATGTTGTCAGAAAGTTTTGAAAATTGATGACGTCGCTTTGAATGGTGTGTACGGAACGCAAAAAAGTCTGGAGTTGTAATAAGTTTAAAAAAATGAAGTGCCCATGTGACAGATGAGTTCTCGTCTGAAACCCTGATACTTCGAAAGAGATTGTCCTGTTTGTACACGAAGTGCGTCCAGTTTTTGCCGTAACCCTCTCTACTCTTTTGCACATGCTATGTGGGTGAAATGATGATACCATGCCAAGTTTCGACATTTTCAGAGTTCATTTTGTAGTGATTTTCAATTTCACGATCATTTAGCTCCCTAAACAAATCGGTAAATGACTGAAAAATAGCAAATGATGTCAGAAAGTGTTGAAAATTGATGACGTCGCTTTGAATGGTGTGTACGGAACGCAAAAAAGTCGAGAGTTGTAATAAGTTTAAAAAAATGAAGTGCCAGTGTAACAGATGAGTTCTCGTCCGAAACCCTGATACTTCGAAAGAGATTGTCCAGTCTGTACACGAAGTGCGTCCAGTTTTTGCCGTAACCCTCTCTACTCTTTTGCACATGCTATGTGGGTGAAATGATGATACGATGCCAAGTTTCAACATTTTCAGAGTTCATTTTGTAGTGATTTTCAATTTCACGGTCATTTAGCTCCCTAAACAAATCGGTAAATGACTGAAAAATAGCAAATGATGTCAGAAAGTTTTGAAAATTGATGACGTCGCTTTGAATGGTGTGTACGGAACGCAAAAAAGTCTGGAGTTGTAATAAGTTTAAAAAAATGAAGTGCCAGTGTAACAGATGAGTTCTCGTCCGAAACCCTGATACTTCGAAAGAGATTGTCCAGTCTGTACACGAAGTGCGTCCAGTTTTTGCCGTAACCCTCTCTACTCTTTTGCACATGCTATGTGGGTGAAATGATGATACCATGCCAAGTTTCAACATTTTCAGAGTTCATTTTGTAGTGATTTTCAATTTCACGGTCATTTAGCTCTCTAAACAAATCGGTAAATGACTAAAAAATAGCAAATGATGTAAGAAAGTTTAGAAAATTGATGACGTCGCTTTGAATGGTGTGTACGGAACGCAAAAAAGTCTGGAGTTGTAATAAGTTTTAAAAAATGAACTGCCCATGTAACAGATGAGTTCTCGTCAGAAACCCTGATACTTCGAAAGAGATTGTCCAGTTTGTACACGAAGTGCGTCCAGTTTTTGCCGTAACCCTCTCTACTTTTTTGCACATGCTATGTGGGTGAAATGAGGATACGATGCCAAGTTTCGACATTTTCAGAGTTCATTTTGTAGTGATTTTCAATTTCACGGTCATTTAGCTCTCTAAACAAATCGGTAAATGACTAAAAAATAGCAAATGATGTCAGAAAGTTTAGAAAATTGATGACGTCGCTTTGAATGGTGTGTAGGGAATGCAAAAAAGTCTGGAGTTGTAATAAGTTTTAAAAAACGAACTGCCCATGTAACAGATGAGTTCTCGTCAGAAACCCTGATATTTCGAAAGAGATTGTCCAGTTTGTACACGAGGTGCGTCCAGTTTTTGCCGTAACCCTCTCTACTCTTTTGCACATGCTATGTGGGTGAAATGATGATACCATGCCAAGTTTCGACATTTTCAGAGTTCATTTTGTAGTGATTTCCAATTTCACGGTCATTTAGCTCTCTAAACAAATCGGTAAATGACTGAAAAAATAGCAAATGATGTCAGAAAGTGTTGAAAATTGATGACTTTGCTTTGAATGGTGCGTATGGAATGCAAAAAAAGTCTGGAGTTGTAATGAGTTTAAAAAAATGAAGTGCCAATGTAACAGATGAGTTCTCGTCAGAAACCCTGATACTTCGAAAGAGATTGTCCAGTCTGTACACGAAGTGCGTCCAGTTTTTGCCGTAACCCTCTCTACTCTTTTGCACATGCTATGTGGGTGAAATGATGATACGATGCCAAGTTTCGACATTTTCAGAGTTCATTTTGTAGTGATTTTCAATTTCACGGTCATTTAGCTCCCTAAACAAATCGGTAAATGACTGAAAAATACCAAATGATGTCAGAAAGTGTTGAAAATTGATGACGTCGCTTTGAATGGTGTGTACGGAACGCAAAAAAGTCGAGAGTTGTAATAAGTTTATTAAAATGAAGTGCCAGTGTAACAGATGAGTTCTCGTCCGAAACCCTGATACTTCGAAAGAGATTGTCCAGTCTGTACACGAAGTGCGTCCAGTTTTTGCCGTAACCCTCTCTACTCTTTTGCACATGCTATGTGGGTGAAATGATGATACCATGCCAAGTTTCAACATTTTCAGAGTTCATTTTGTAGTGATTTTCAATTTCACGGTCATTTAGCTCTCTAAACAAATCGGTAAATGACTAAAAAATAGCAAATGATGTCAGAAAGTTTAGAAAATTGATGACGTCGCTTTGAATGGTGTGTACGGAACGCAAAAAAGTCTGGAGTTGTAATAAGTTTTAAAAAATGAACTGCCCATGTAACAGATGAGTTCTCGTCAGAAACCCTGATACTTCGAAAGAGATTGTCCAGTTTGTACACGAAGTGCGTCCAGTTTTTGCCGTAACCCTCTCTACTTTTTTGCACATGCTATGTGGGTGAAATGAGGATACGATGCCAAGTTTCGACATTTTCAGAGTTCATTTTGTAGTGATTTTCAATTTCACGGTCATTTAGCTCTCTAAACAAATCGGTAAATGACTAAAAAATAGCAAATGATGTCAGAAAGTTTAGAAAATTGATGACGTCGCTTTGAATGGTGTGTAGGGAATGCAAAAAAGTCTGGAGTTGTAATAAGTTTTAAAAAACGAACTGCCCATGTAACAGATGAGTTCTCGTCAGAAACCCTGATATTTCGAAAGAGATTGTCCAGTTTGTACACGAGGTGCGTCCAGTTTTTGCCGTAACCCTCTCTACTCTTTTGCACATGCTATGTGGGTGAAATGATGATACCATGCCAAGTTTCGACATTTTCAGAGTTCATTTTGTAGTGATTTCCAATTTCACGGTCATTTAGCTCTCTAAACAAATCGGTAAATGACTGAAAAAATAGCAAATGATGTCAGAAAGTGTTGAAAATTGATGACTTTGCTTTGAATGGTGCGTATGGAATGCAAAAAAAGTCTGGAGTTGTAATGAGTTTAAAAAAATGAAGTGCCAATGTAACAGATGAGTTCTCGTCAGAAACCCTGATACTTCGAAAGAGATTGTCCAGTCTGTACACGAAGTGCGTCCAGTTTTTGCCGTAACCCTCTCTACTCTTTTGCACATGCTATGTGGGTGAAATGATGATACGATGCCAAGTTTCGACATTTTCAGAGTTCATTTTGTAGTGATTTTCAATTTCACGGTCATTTAGCTCCCTAAACAAATCGGTAAATGACTGAAAAATACCAAATGATGTCAGAAAGTGTTGAAAATTGATGACGTCGCTTTGAATGGTGTGTACGAAACGCAAAAAAGTCGAGAGTTGTAATAAGTTTATTAAAATGAAGTGCCAGTGTAACAGATGAGTTCTCGTCCGAAACCCTGATACTTCGAAAGAGATTGTCCAGTCTGTACACGAAGTGCGTCCAGTTTTTGCCGTAACCCTCTCTACTCTTTTGCACATGCTATGTGGGTGAAATGATGATACCATGCCAAGTTTCAACATTTTCAGAGTTCATTTTGTAGTGATTTTCAATTTCACGGTCATTTAGCTCTCTAAACAAATCGGTAAATGACTAAAAAACAGCAAATGTTGTCAGAAAGTTTTGAAAATTGATGACGTCGCTTTGAATGGTGTGTACGGAACGCAAAAAATCTGGAGTTGTAATAAGTTTAAAAAAATGAAGTGCCCATGTAACAGATGAGTTCTCGTCCGAAACCCTGATACTTCGAAAGAGATTGTCCTGTTTGTACACGAAGTGCGTCCAGTTTTTGCCGTAACCCTCTCTACTTTTTTGCACATGCTATGTGGGTGAAATGATGATACGATGCCAAGTTTCGACATTTTCAGAGTTCATTTTGTAGTGATTTTCAATTTCACGGTCATTTAGCTCCCTAAACAAATCGGTAAATGACTGAAAAATACCAAATGATGTCAGAAAGTGTTGAAAATTGATGACGTCGCTTTGAATGGTGTGTACGGAACGCAAAAAAGTCGAGAGTTGTAATAAGTTTAAAAAAATGAAGTGCCAGTGTAACAGATGAGTTCTCGTCCGAAACCCTGATACTTCGAAAGAGATTGTCCAGTCTGTACACGAAGTGCGTCCAGTTTTTGCCGTAACCCTCTCTACTCTTTTGCACATGCTATGTGGGTGAAATGATGATACCATGCCAAGTTTCAACATTTTCAGAGTTCATTTTGTAGTGATTTTCAGTTTCACGGTCATTTAGCTCTCTAAACAAATCGGTAAATGACTAAAAAATAGCAAATGATGTAAGAAAGTTTTGAAAATTGATGACGTCGCTTTGAATGGTGTGTACGGAACGCAAAAAAGTCTGGAGTTGTAATAAGTTTAAAAAAATGAAGTGCCCATGTAACAGATGAGTTCTCGTCAGAAACACTGATACTTCGAAAGAGATTGTCCTGTTTGTACACGAAGTGCGTCCAGTTTTTGCCGTAACCCTCTCTACTTTTTTGCACATGCTATGTGGGTGAAATGATGATACGATGCCAAGTTTCGACATTTTCAGAGTTCATTTTGTAGTGATTTTCAATTTCACGGTCATTTAGCTCTCTAAACAAATCGGTAAATGACTAAAAAATAGCAAATGATGTCAGAAAGTTTAGAAAATTGATGACGTCGCTTTGAATGGTGTGTAGGGAATGCAAAAAAGTCTGGAGTTGTAATAAGTTTTAAAAAATGAACTGCCCATGTAACAGATGAGTTCTCGTCAGAAACCCTGATATTTCGAAAGAGATTGTCCAGTTTGTACACGAGGTGCGTCCAGTTTTTGCCGTAACCCTCTCTACTCTTTTGCACATGCTATGTGGGTGAAATGATGATACCATGCCAAGTTTCGACATTTTCAGAGTTCATTTTGTAGTGATTTTCAATTTCACGGTCATTTAGCTCTCTAAACAAATCGGTAAATGACTGAAAAAATAGCAAATGATGTCAGAAAGTGTTGAAAATTGATGACTTTGCTTTGAATGGTGCGTATGGAATGCAAAAAAAGTATGGAGTTGTAATGAGTTTAAAAAAATGAAGTGCCAATGTAACAGATGAGTTCTCGTCCGAAACTCTGATAGTTCGAAAGGAATTGTCCAGTTTGTACACGAAGTGCGTCCAGTTTTTGCCGTAACCCTCTCTACTCTTTTGCACATGCTATGTGGGTGAAATGATGATACCATGCCAAGTTTCAACTTTTTCAGAGTTCATTTTGTAGTGATTTTCAATTTCACGGTCATTTAGCTCTCTAAACAAATCGGTAAATGACTAAAAAATAGCAAATGTTGTCAGAAAGTTTTGAAAATTGATGACGTCGCTTTGAATGGTGTGTACGGAACGCAAAAAAGTCTGGAGTTGTAATAAGTTTAAAAAAATGAAGTGCCCATGTGACAGATGAGTTCTCGTCTGAAACCCTGATACTTCGAAAGAGATTGTCCTGTTTGTACACGAAGTGCGTCCAGTTTTTGCCGTAACCCTCTCTACTCTTTTGCACATGCTATGTGGGTGAAATGATGATACCATGCCAAGTTTCGACATTTTCAGAGTTCATTTTGTAGTGATTTTCAATTTCACGATCATTTAGCTCCCTAAACAAATCGGTAAATGACTGAAAAATAGCAAATGATGTCAGAAAGTGTTGAAAATTGATGACGTCGCTTTGAATGGTGTGTACGGAACGCAAAAAAGTCGAGAGTTGTAATAAGTTTAAAAAAATGAAGTGCCAGTGTAACAGATGAGTTCTCGTCCGAAACCCTGATACTTCGAAAGAGATTGTCCAGTCTGTACACGAAGTGCGTCCAGTTTTTGCCGTAACCCTCTCTACTCTTTTGCACATGCTATGTGGGTGAAATGATGATACGATGCCAAGTTTCAACATTTTCAGAGTTCATTTTGTAGTGATTTTCAATTTCACGGTCATTTAGCTCCCTAAACAAATCGGTAAATGACTGAAAAATAGCAAATGATGTCAGAAAGTTTTGAAAATTGATGACGTCGCTTTGAATGGTGTGTACGGAACGCAAAAAAGTCTGGAGTTGTAATAAGTTTTAAAAAATGAAGTGCCAGTGTAACAGATGAGTTCTCGTCCGAAACCCTGATACTTCGAAAGAGATTGTCCAGTCTGTACACGAAGTGCGTCCAGTTTTTGCCGTAACCCTCTCTACTCTTTTGCACATGCTATGTGGGTGAAATGATGATACCATGCCAAGTTTCAACATTTTCAGAGTTCATTTTGTAGTGATTTTCAATTTCACGGTCATTTAGCTCTCTAAACAAATCGGTAAATGACTAAAAAAATAGCAAATGATGTAAGAAAGTTTAGAAAATTGATGACATCGCTTTGAATGGTGTGTACGGAACGCAAAAAAGTCTGGAGTTGTAATAAGTTTTAAAAAATGAACTGCCCATGTAACAGATGAGTTCTCGTCAGAAACCCTGATACTTCGAAAGAGATTGTCCAGTTTGTACACGAAGTGCGTCCAGTTTTTGCCGTAACCCTCTCTACTTTTTTGCACATGCTATGTGGGTGAAATGAGGATACGATGCCAAGTTTCGACATTTTCAGAGTTCATTTTGTAGTGATTTTCAATTTCACGGTCATTTAGCTCTCTAAACAAATCGGTAAATGACTAAAAAATAGCAAATGATGTCAGAAAGTTTAGAAAATTGATGACGTCGCTTTGAATGGTGTGTAGGGAATGCAAAAAAGTCTGGAGTTGTAATAAGTTTTAAAAAACGAACCGCCCATGTAACAGATGAGTTCTCGTCAGAAACCCTGATATTTCGAAAGAGATTGTCCAGTTTGTACACGAGGTGCGTCCAGTTTTTGCCGTAACCCTCTCTACTCTTTTGCACATGCTATGTGGGTGAAATGATGATACCATGCCAAGTTTCGACATTTTCAGAGTTCATTTTGTAGTGATTTCCAATTTCACGGTCATTTAGCTCTCTAAACAAATCGGTAAATGACTGAAAAAATAGCAAATGATGTCAGAAAGTGTTGAAAATTGATGACTTTGCTTTGAATGGTGCGTATGGAATGCAAAAAAAGTCTGGAGTTGTAATGAGTTTAAAAAAATGAAGTGCCAATGTAACAGATGAGTTCTCGTCCGAAACTCTGATAGTTCGAAAGGAATTGTCCAGTTTGTACACGAAGTGCGTCCAGTTTTTGCCGTAACCCTCTCTACTCTTTTGCCCATGCTATGTGGGTGAAATGATGATACCATGCCAAGTTTCAACATTTTCAGAGTTCATTTTGTAGTGATTTTCAATTTCACGGTCATTTAGCTCTCTAAACAAATCGGTAAATGACTAAAAAATAGCAAATGTTGTCAGAAAGTTTTGAAAATTGATGACGTCGCTTTGAATGGTGTGTACGGAACGCAAAAAAGTCTGGAGTTGTAATAAGTTTAAAAAAATGAAGTGCCCATGTAACAGATGAGTTCTCGTCCGAAACCCTGATACTTCGAAAGAGATTGTCCTGTTTGTACACGAAGTGCGTCCAGTTTTTGCCGTAACCCTCTCTACTCTTTTGCACATGCTATGTGGGTGAAATGATGATACCATGCCAAGTTTCAACATTTTCAGAGTTCATTTTGTAGTGATTTTCAATTTCACGGTCATTTAGCTCTCGAAACAAATCGGTAAATGACTAAAAAATAGCAAATGATGTTATAAAGTTTTGAAAATTGATGACGTCGCTTTGAATGGTGTGTACGGAATGCAAAAAAGTCGGGAGTTGTAATAAGATAAAAAAAATGAAGTGCCCATGTAACAGATGAGTTCTCGTCAGAAACCCTGATACTTCGAAAGAGATTGTCCAGTTTGTACACGAAGTGCGTCCAGTTTTTGCCGTAACCCTCTCTACTTTTTTGCACATGCTATGTGGTCAAAATGATGATACGATGCCAAGTTTCGACATTTTCAGAGTTCATTTTGTAGTGATTTTCAATTTCACGGTCATTTAGCTCCCTAAACAAATTGGTAAATGACTGAAAAATAGCAAATGATGTCAGAAAGTGTTGAAAATTGATGACGTCGCTTTGAATGGTGTGTACGGAACGCAAAAAAGGTGAGAGTTGTAATAAGTTTAAAAAAATGAAGTGCCAGTGTAACAGATGAGTTCTCGTCCGAAACCCTGATACTTCGAAAGAGATTGTCCAGTCTGTACACGAAGTGCGTCCAGTTTTTGCCGTAACCCTCTCTACTCTTTTTCACATGCTATGTGGGTGAAATGATGATACCATGCCAAGTTTCAACATTTTCAGAGTTCATTTTGTAGTGATTTTCAATTTCACGGTCATTTAGCTCTCTAAACAAATCGGTAAATGACTAAAAAATAGCAAATGATGTCAGAAAGTTTTGAAAATTGATGACGTCGCTTTGAATGGTGTGTATGGAACGCAAAAAAGTCGGGAGTTGTAATAAGTTTAAAAAAATGAAGTGCCCATGTAACAGATGAGTTCTCGTCAGAAACCCTGATACTTCGAAAGAGATTGTCCAGTTTGTACACGAAGTGCGTCCAGTTTTTGCCGTAACCCTCTCTACTTTTTTGCACATGCTATGTGGGTGAAATGATGATACGATGCCAAGTTTCGACATTTTCAGAGTTCATTTTGTAGTGATTTTCAATTTCACGGTCATTTAGCTCTCTAAACAAATCGGTAAATGACTAAAAAATAGCAAATGATGTCAGAAAGTTAAGAAAATTGATGACGTCGCTTTGAATGGTGTGTAGGGAATGCAAAAAAGTCTGGAGTTGTAATAAGTTTTAAAAAATGAACTGCCCATGTAACAAATGAGTTCTCGTCAGAAACCCTGATATTTCGAAAGAGATTGTCCAGTTTGTACACGAGGTGCGTCCAGTTTTTGCCGTAACCCTCTCTACTCTTTTGCACATGCTATGTGGGTGAAATGATGATACCATGCCAAGTTTCGACATTTTCAGAGTTCATTTTGTAGTGATTTTCAATTTCACGGTCATTTAGCTCTCTAAACAAATCGGTAAATGACTGAAAAAATAGCAAATGATGTCAGAAAGTGTTGAAAATTGATGACTTTGCTTTGAATGGTGCGTATGGAATGCAAAAAAAGTCCGGAGTTGTAATGAGTTTAAAAAAATGAAGTGCCAATGTAACAGATGAGTTCTCGTCCGAAACTCTGATAGTTCGAAAGGAATTGTCCAGTTTGTACACGAAGTGCGTCCAGTTTTTGCCGTAACCCTCTCTACTCTTTTGCACATGCTATGTGGGTGAAATGATGATACCATGCCAAGTTTCGACATTTTCAGAGTTCATTTTGTAGTGATTTCCAATTTCACGGTCATTTAGCTCTCTAAACAAATCGGTAAATGACTGAAAAATATAGCAAATGATGTCAGAAAGTGTTGAAAATTGATGACTTTGCTTTGAATGGTGCGTATGGAATGCAAAAAAAGTCTGGAGTTGTAATGAGTTTAAAAAAATGAAGTGCCAATGTAACAGATGAGTTCTCGTCCGAAACTCTGATAGTTCGAAAGAGATTGTCCTGTTTGTACACGAAGTGCGTCCAGTTTTTGCCGTAACCCTCTCTACTCTTTTGCACATGCTATGTGGGTGAAATAATGATAAGATGCCAAGTTTCGACATTTTCAGAGTTCATTTTGTAGTGATTGTCAATTTCACGGTCATTTAGCTCCCTAAACAAATCGGTAAATGACTGAAAAATAGCAAATGATGTCAGTAAGTGTTGAAAATTGATGACGTCGCTTTGAATGGTGTGTACGGAACGCAAAAAAGTCTGGAGTTGTAATAAGTTTAAAAAAATGAAGTGCCCATGTAACAGATGAGTTCTCGTCCGAAACCCTGATACTTCGAAAGAGATTGTCCTGTTTGTACACGAAGTGCGTCCAGTTTTTGCCGTAACCCTCTCTACTCTTTTGCACATGCTATGTGGGTGAAATGATGATACCATGCCAAGTTTCGACATTTTCAGAGTTCATTTTGTAGTGATTTTCAATTTCACGATCATTTAGCTCCCTAAACAAATCGGTAAATGACTGAAAAATAGCAAATGATGTCAGTAAGTGTTGAAAATTGATGACGTCGCTTTGAATGGTGTGTACGGAACGCAAAAAAGTCTAGAGTTGTAATAAGTTTAAAAAAATGAAGTGCCAGTGTAACAGATGAGTTCTCGTCCGAAACCCTGATACTTCGAAAGAGATTGTCCAGTCTGTACACGAAGTGCGTCCAGTTTTTGCCGTAACCCTCTCTACTCTTTTGCACATGCTATGTGGGTGAAATGATGATACGATGCCAAGTTTCAACATTTTCAGAGTTCATTTTGTAGTGATTTTCAATTTCACGGTCATTTAGCTCCCTAAACAAATCGGTAAATGACTGAAAAATAGCAAATGATGTCAGAAAGTTTTGAAAATTGATGACGTCGCTTTGAATGGTGTGTACGGAACGCAAAAAAGTCTGGAGTTGTAATAAGTTTAAAAAAATGAAGTGCCAGTGTAACAGATGAGTTCTCGTCCGAAACCCTGATACTTCGAAAGAGATTGTCCAGTCTGTACACGAAGTGCGTCCAGTTTTTGCCGTAACCCTCTCTACTCTTTTGCACATGCTATGTGGGTGAAATGATGATACCATGCCAAGTTTCAACATTTTCAGAGTTCATTTTGTAGTGATTTTCAATTTCACGGTCATTTAGCTCTCTAAACAAATCGGTAAATGACTAAAAAATAGCAAATGATGTAAGAAAGTTTAGAAAATTGATGACGTCGCTTTGAATGGTGTGTACGGAACGCAAAAAAGTCTGGAGTTGTAATAAGTTTTAAAAAATGAACTGCCCATGTAACAGATGAGTTCTCGTCAGAAACCCTGATACTTCGAAAGAGATTGTCCAGTTTGTACACGAAGTGCGTCCAGTTTTTGCCGTAACCCTCTCTACTTTTTTGCACATGCTATGTGGGTGAAATGAGGATACGATGCCAAGTTTCGACATTTTCAGAGTTCATTTTGTAGTGATTTTCAATTTCACGGTCATTTAGCTCTCTAAACAAATCGGTAAATGACTAAAAAATAGCAAATGATGTCAGAAAGTTTAGAAAATTGATGACGTCGCTTTGAATGGTGTGTAGGGAATGCAAAAAAGTCTGGAGTTGTAATAAGTTTTAAAAAACGAACTGCCCATGTAACAGATGAGTTCTCGTCAGAAACCCTGATATTTCGAAAGAGATTGTCCAGTTTGTACACGAGGTGCGTCCAGTTTTTGCCGTAACCCTCTCTACTCTTTTGCACATGCTATGTGGGTGAAATGATGATACCATGCCAAGTTTCGACATTTTCAGAGTTCATTTTGTAGTGATTTCCAATTTCACGGTCATTTAGCTCTCTAAACAAATCGGTAAATGACTGAAAAAATAGCAAATGATGTCAGAAAGTGTTGAAAATTGATGACTTTGCTTTGAATGGTGCGTATGGAATGCAAAAAAAGTCTGGAGTTGTAATGAGTTTAAAAAAATGAAGTGCCAATGTAACAGATGAGTTCTCGTCCGAAACTCTGATAGTTCGAAAGGAATTGTCCAGTTTGTACACGAAGTGCGTCCAGTTTTTGCCGTAACCCTCTCTACTCTTTTGCCCATGCTATGTGGGTGAAATGATGATACCATGCCAAGTTTCAACATTTTCAGAGTTCATTTTGTAGTGATTTTCAATTTCACGGTCATTTAGCTCTCTAAACAAATCGGTAAATGACTAAAAAATAGCAAATGTTGTCAGAAAGTTTTGAAAATTGATGACGTCGCTTTGAATGGTGTGTACGGAACGCAAAAAAGTCTGGAGTTGTAATAAGTTTAAAAAAATGAAGTGCCCATGTAACAGATGAGTTCTCGTCCGAAACCCTGATACTTCGAAAGAGATTGTCCTGTTTGTACACGAAGTGCGTCCAGTTTTTGCCGTAACCCTCTCTACTCTTTTGCACATGCTATGTGGGTGAAATGATGATACCATGCCAAGTTTCAACATTTTCAGAGTTCATTTTGTAGTGATTTTCAATTTCACGGTCATTTAGCTCTCGAAACAAATCGGTAAATGACTAAAAAATAGCAAATGATGTTATAAAGTTTTGAAAATTGATGACGTCGCTTTGAATGGTGTGTACGGAATGCAAAAAATTCGGGAGTTGTAATAAGATAAAAAAAATGAAGTGCCCATGTAACAGATGAGTTCTCGTCAGAAACCCTGATACTTCGAAAGAGATTGTCCAGTTTGTACACGAAGTGCGTCCAGTTTTTGCCGTAACCCTCTCTACTTTTTTGCACATGCTATGTGGTCAAAATGATGATACGATGCCAAGTTTCGACATTTTCAGAGTTCATTTTGTAGTGATTTTCAATTTCACGGTCATTTAGCTCCCTAAACAAATTGGTAAATGACTGAAAAATAGCAAATGATGTCAGAAAGTGTTGAAAATTGATGACGTCGCTTTGAATGGTGTGTACGGAACGCAAAAAAGGTGAGAGTTGTAATAAGTTTAAAAAAATGAAGTGCCAGTGTAACAGATGAGTTCTCGTCCGAAACCCTGATACTTCGAAAGAGATTGTCCAGTCTGTACACGAAGTGCGTCCAGTTTTTGCCGTAACCCTCTCTACTCTTTTGCACATGCTATGTGGGTGAAATGATGATACCATGCCAAGTTTCAACATTTTCAGAGTTCATTTTGTAGTGATTTTCAATTTCACGGTCATTTAGCTCTCTAAACAAATCGGTAAATGACTAAAAAATAGCAAATGATGTCAGAAAGTTTTGAAAATTGATGACGTCGCTTTGAATGGTGTGTATGGAACGCAAAAAAGTCGGGAGTTGTAATAAGTTTAAAAAAATGAAGTGCCCATGTAACAGATGAGTTCTCGTCAGAAACCCTGATACTTCGAAAGAGATTGTCCAGTTTGTACACGAAGTGCGTCCAGTTTTTGCCGTAACCCTCTCTACTTTTTTGCACATGCTATGTGGGTGAAATGATGATACGATGCCAAGTTTCGACATTTTCAGAGTTCATTTTGTAGTGATTTTCAATTTCACGGTCATTTAGCTCTCTAAACAAATCGGTAAATGACTAAAAAATAGCAAATGATGTCAGAAAGTTAAGAAAATTGATGACGTCGCTTTGAATGGTGTGTAGGGAATGCAAAAAAGTCTGGAGTTGTAATAAGTTTTAAAAAATGAACTGCCCATGTAACAAATGAGTTCTCGTCAGAAACCCTGATATTTCGAAAGAGATTGTCCAGTTTGTACACGAGGTGCGTCCAGTTTTTGCCGTAACCCTCTCTACTCTTTTGCACATGCTATGTGGGTGAAATGATGATACCATGCCAAGTTTCGACATTTTCAGAGTTCATTTTGTAGTGATTTTCAATTTCACGGTCATTTAGCTCTCTAAACAAATCGGTAAATGACTGAAAAAATAGCAAATGATGTCAGAAAGTGTTGAAAATTGATGACTTTGCTTTGAATGGTGCGTATGGAATGCAAAAAAAGTCCGGAGTTGTAATGAGTTTAAAAAAATGAAGTGCCAATGTAACAGATGAGTTCTCGTCCGAAACTCTGATAGTTCGAAAGGAATTGTCCAGTTTGTACACGAAGTGCGTCCAGTTTTTGCCGTAACCCTCTCTACTCTTTTGCACATGCTATGTGGGTGAAATGATGATACCATGCCAAGTTTCGACATTTTCAGAGTTCATTTTGTATGATTTTCAATTTCACGGTCATTTAGCTCTCGAAACAAATCGGTAAATGACTAAAAAAATAGCAAATGATGTTATAAAGTTTTGAAAATTGATGACGTCGCTTTGAATGGTGTGTACGGAACGCAAAAAAGTCTGGAGTTGTAATAAGTTGAAAAAAATGAAGTGCCCATGTAACAGATGGGTTCTCGTCAGAAACCCTGATACTTCGAAAGAGATTGTCCAGTCTGTACACGAAGTGCGTCCAGTTTTTGCCGTAACCCTCTCTACTCTTTTGCACATGCTATGTGGGTGAAATAATGATAAGATGCCAAGTTTCGACATTTTCAGAGTTCATTTTGTAGTGATTGTCAATTTCACGGTCATTTAGCTCTCTAAACAAATCGGTAAATGACTGAAAAATAGCAAATGATGTCAGAAAGTGTTGAAAATTGATGACGTCGCTTTGAATGGTGCGTACGGAACGCAAAAAAGTCTGGAGTTGTAATAAGTTAAAAAAATGCAGTGCCAGTGTAACAGATGAGTTCTCGTCCGAAACCCTGATACTCCGAAAGAGATTGTCCAGTTTGTACACGAAGTGCGTCCAGTTTTTCCGTAACCCTCTCTACTCTTTTGCACATGCTATGTGGGTGAAATGATGATACGATGCCAAGTTTTGACATTTTCAGAGTTCATTGTGTAGTGATTTTCAATTTCACGGTCATTTAGCTCTCTAAACAAATCGGTAAATGACTAAAAAATAGCAAATGATGTTAGAAAGTTTAGAAAATTGATGACGTCGCTTTGAATGGTGTGTAGGGAATGCAAAAAAGTCTGGAGTTGTAATAAGTTTTAAAAAATGAACTGCCCATGTAACAGATGAGTTCTCGTCAGAAACCCTGATATTTCGAAAGAGATTGTCCAGTTTGTACACGAGGTGCGTCCAGTTTTTGCCGTAACCCTCTCTACTCTTTTGCACATGCTATGTGGGTGAAATGATGATACCATGCCAAGTTTCGACATTTTCAGAGTTCATTTTGTAGTGCTTTTCAATTTCACGGTCATTTAGCTCTCTAAACAAATCGGTAAATGACTAAAAAATAGCAAATGATGTCAGAAAGTTTTGAAAATTGATGACGTCGCTTTGAATGGTGTGTAGGGAACGCACAAACGTCTGGAGTTGTAATAAGTTTAAAAAAATGAACTGCCCATGTAACAGATGAGTTCTCGTGAAAAACCCTGATAGTTCGAAAGAGATTGTCCAGTTTGTACACGAAGTGCGTCCAGTTTTTGCCGTAACCCTCTCTACTCTTTTGCACGTGCTATGTGGGTGAAATGATGATACCATGCCAAGTTTCGACATTTTCAGAGTTCATTTTGTAGTGATTTTCAATTTCACGGTCATTTAGCTCTCTAAACAAATCGGTAAATGACTAAAAAATAGCAAATGATGTTAGAAAGTTTTGAAAATTGATGACGTCGCTTTGAATGGTGTGTATGAAACGCTAAAAAGTCTGGAATTGTAATAAGTTTAAATAAATGAAGTGCCCATGTAACAGATGAGTTCTCGTCACAAACCATGATACTTCGAAAAAGATTGTCCAGTTTGTACACGAAGTACGTCCAGTTTTTGCCGTAACCCTCTCTATTCTTTTGCACATGCTATGTGGGTGAAATGATGATACCATGCCAAGTTTAGACATTTTCAGAGTTCATTTTGAAGTGATTTTCAATTTGACGGTCATTTAGCTCTCTAAACAAATCGGTAAATGACTAAAAAGTAGCAAATGATGTTAGAAAGTTTTGAGAATTGATGACGTCGCTTTGAATGGTGTGTACGGAACGCAAACAAGTCTGGAGTTGTAATAAGTTTAAAAAATGAAGTGCCCATGTAACAGATGAGTTTCGTCAGAAACCCTGATACTTGGAAAGAGCAGATTGTCCAGTTTGTACACGAAGTGCATCCAGTTTTTGCCATAACTCTCTCTACTCTTTTGCACATGCTATGTGCATGAAATGATGATACGATACCAAGTTTTGACATTTTTAGAGTTGATTTTGTAGTGATTTTCAATTTCACGGTCATTTAGCTCTCTAAACAAATCGGTAAATGACTGAAAAATAGCAAATGATGTCAGAAAGTGTTGAAAATTGATGACGTCGCTTTGAATGGTGCGTACGGAATGCAAAAAAAGTCTGGAGTTGTAATAAGTTTAAAAAAATGAAGTGCCAGTGTAACAGATGAGTTCTGGTCAGAAACCGTGATACTCCGAAAGAGATTGTCTAGTTTGCACACGAAGTGCGTCCAGTTTTTGCCGTAACCCTCTCTACTCTTTTGCACATGCTATGTGGGTGAAATGATGATACCATGCCAAGTTTCAACATTTTCAGAGTTCATTTTGTAGTGATTTTAAATTTCACGGTCATTTAGCTCTCTAAACAAATCGGTAAATGACTAAAAAATAACAAATGATGTTAGAAAGTTTTGAAAATTGATGACGTCGCTTTGAATGGTGTGTATGAAACGCAAAAAAGTCTGGAATTGTAATAAGTTTAAAAAAATGAAGTGCCCATGTAACAGATGAGTTCTCGTCACAAACCCTGATACTTCGAAAGAGATTGTCCAGTTTGTACACGAAGTGCGTCCAGTTTTTGCCGTAACCCTCTCTACTCTTTTGCACATGCTATGTGGGTGAAATGATGATACGATGCCAAGTTTCGACATTTTCAGAGTTCATTTTGTAGTGATTTTCAATTTCACGGTCATTTAGCTCTCTAAACAAATCGGTAAATGACTAAAAAATAGCAAATGATGTTAGAAAGTTTTGAAAATTGATGACGTCGCTTTGAATGGTGTGTATGAAACGCTAAAAAGTCTGGAATTGTAATAAGTTTTAAAAAATGAAGTGCCCATGTAACAGATGTGTTCTCGTCACAAACCATGATACTTCGAAAAAGATTGTCCAGTTTGTACACGAAGTACGTCCAGTTTTTGCCGTAACCCTCTCTACTCTTTTGCACATGCTATGTGGGTGAAATGATGATACGATGCCAAGTTTTGACATTTTCAGAGTTCATTTTGTAGTGATTTTCAATTTCATGGTCATTTAGCTCTCTAAACAAATCGGTAAATGACTAAAAAATAGCAAATGATGTTAGAAAGTTTTGAAAATTGATGATGTCGCTTTGAATGGTGTGTACGGAACGCAAACAAGTCTGGAGTTGTAATAAGATTAAAAAATGAAGTGCCCATGTAACAGATGAGTTTCGTCAAAAACCCTGATACTTGGAAAGAGCAGATTGTCCAGTTTGTACACGAAGTGCATCCAGTTTTTGCCGTAACCCTTTCTACTCTTTTGCACATGTTATGTGCGTGAAATGATGATACGATGCCAAGTTTTGACATTTTCAGAGTTGATTTTGTAGTGATTTTCAATTTCACGGTCATTTAGCTCTCTAAACAAATCGGTAAATGACTGAAAAATAGCAAATGATGTCAGAAAGTGTTGAAAATTGATGACGTCTCTTTGAATGGTGCGTACGGAACGCAAAAAAAGTCTGGAGTTGTAATAAGTTTAAAAAAATGAAGTGCGACTGTAACAGATGAGTTCTGGTCAGAAACCGTGATACTCCGAAAGAGATTGTCTAGTTTGTACACGAAGTGCGTCCAGTTTTTGCCGTAACCCTCTCTACCCTTTTGCACATGCTATGTGGGTGAAATGATGATACGATGCCAAGTTTCGACATTTTCAGAGTTCATTTTGTAGTGATTTTAAATTTCACGGTCATTTAGCTCTCTAAACAAATCGGTAAATGACTAAAAATAGCAAATGATGTCAGAAAGTGTTGAAAATTGATGACGTCGCTTTGAATGGTGTGTACGGAACGCAAAAAAGTCTGGAGTTGTAATAAGTTTGAAAAATGAAGTGCCCATGTAACAGATGAGTTCTCGTCACAAACCATGATACTTCGAAAGAGATTGTCCAGTTTGTACACGAAGTGCATCCAGTTTTTGCCGTAACCATCTCTACTCTTTTGCACATGCTATGTGGGTGAAATGATGATACCATGCCAAGTTTCAACATTTTCAGAGTTCATTTTGTAGTGATTTTCAATTTCACGGTCATTTAGCTCTATAAACAAATCGGTAAATGACTAAAAAAATAGCAAATGATGTCAGAAAGTTTTGAAAATTGAGAACGTCGCTTTGAATGGTGTGTAGGGAACGCACAAAAGTCTGGAGTTGTAATAAGTTTAAAAAAATGAAGTGCCCATGTAACAGATGAGTTCTTGTCCGAAACTCTGATAGTTCGAAAGAGATTGTCCAGCTTGTACACGAAGTGCGTCCAGTTTTTGCCGTAACCCTCTCTACTCTTTTGCACATGCTATGTGGGTGAAATGATGATACCATGCCAAGTTTCGACATTTTCAGAGTTCATTTTGTAGTGATATTCAATTTCACGGTCATTTAGCTCTCGAAACAAATCGGTAAATGACTAAAAAATAGCAAATGATGTTATAAAGTTTTGAAAATTGATGACGTCGCTTTGAATGGTGTGTACGGAACGCAAAAAAGTCGGGAGTTGTAATAAGTTTAAAAAAATGAAGTGCCCATGTAACAGATGAGTTCTCGTCAGAAACCCTGATACTTCGAAAGAGATTGTCCAGTTTGTACACGAAGTGCGTCCAGTTTTTGCCGTCACCCTCTCTACTTTTTTGCACATGCTATGTGGGTGAAATGATGATACGATGCCAAGTTTCGACATTTTCAGAGTTCATTTTGTAGTGATTTTCAATTTCACGGTCATTTAGCTCCCTAAACAAATCGGTAAATGACTGAAAAATAGCAAATGATGTCAGAAAGTGTCAAAAATTGATGACGTCGCTTTGAATGGTGCGTACGGAACGCAAAAAAATTTTGGAGTTGTAATAAGTTTAAAAAAATGAAGTGCCCATGTAACAGATGAGTTCTCGTCCGAAACCCTGATACTCCGAAAGAGATTGTCCAGCTTGTACACGAAGTGCGTCCAGTTTTTGCCGTAACCCTCTCTACTCTTTTGCACATGCTATGTGGGTGAAATGATGATACCATGCCAAGTTTCGACATTTTCAGAGTTCATTTTGTAGTGATATTCAATTTCACGGTCATTTAGCTCTCGAAACAAATCGGTAAATGACTAAAAAATAGCAAATGATGTTATAAAGTTTTGAAAATTGATGACGTCGCTTTGAATGGTGTGTACGGAACGCAAAAAAGTCGGGAGTTGTAATAAGTTTAAAAAAATGAAGTGCCCATGTAACAGATGAGTTCTCGTCAGAAACCCTGATACTTCGAAAGAGATTGTCCAGTTTGTACACGAAGTGCGTCCAGTTTTTGCCGTCACCCTCTCTACTTTTTTGCACATGCTATGTGGGTGAAATGATGATACGATGCCAAGTTTCGACATTTTCAGAGTTCATTTTGTATTGATTTTCAATTTCACGGTCATTTAGCTCCCTAAACAAATCGGTAAATGACTGAAAAATAGCAAATGATGTCAGAAAGTGTCAAAAATTGATGACGTCGCTTTGAATGGTGCGTACGGAACGCAAAAAAATTTTGGAGTTGTAATAAGTTTAAAAAAATGAAGTGCCCATGTAACAGATGAGTTCTCGTCCGAAACCCTGATACTCCGAAAGAGATTGTCCAGCTTGTACACGAAGTGCGTCCAGTTTTTGCCGTAACCCTCTCTACTCTTTTGCACATGCTATGTGGGTGAAATGATGACACCATGCCAAGTTTTGACATTTTCAGAGTTCATTTTGTAGTGATATTCAATTTCACGGTCATTTAGCTCTCGAAACAAATTGGTAAATGACTAAAAAATAGCAAATGATGTTATAAAGTTTTGAAAATTGATGACGTCGCTTTGAATGGTGTGTACGGAATGCAAAAAAGTCGGGAGTTGTTGTAGGGGTACGCGACAGAAAACAAAAAATTTCCGACCTACGCACCAGCCCTGGACCACTATGGAGACTACATACATGGTTTGATCTTTTTCGTTACCGACTCGTAGCGAAGCGGGAAGTAGAGTCGATGACGATCGGCGGTGCAGATCCCCGCAGCTAGGATTTACAACCTCCCAACCGCGAGGATGTATACCTTCATCTGCTGCTCAGACAGCCCTCCGGGAGGCGGTCGAACAGCCCCTCGGACGGTGTCGCGGACAGTCCTTCGGGACGACCTTCGAAACTCGAACGGTCACTCGGACAGCCCTTCGGGAGGACCTTCGAAACTCGGACGGTCACACGGACAGCCCTTCGGGAGGCACTCACGAACTAAGACCGAAACTACGATCTCTCTACAGAGTTGCACACATACGGTGTCATCTATCCGGCAGGGCTTCGCCGTCCAGAACTAGTTCCTGCCGGAACCCAGACAGCCTTACGGCTCTACGAAGCTCTTTTCGTGGGAGGGAGAGAAGAAGCCAGATAATGCATGGCATGTGTATGAGAGCAAGGGATGAGTGTGGAGGGCTGCCCCTCCACCTCTATTTATAGGAAATCCGAAGGGGGTAGGGTAGTTTCACAAAAAACCCAAAATGCACATGAATGAAGTCCTTCCACAAGGACCTAGGAGTGAAACCAAGGAACAAGAGGGTCCCCAAGGGGGGATACCCCATGTGGCCGGCCACACCCTCATGAGGGGCCCAAAAAATGGCTCCTATCCATCCATGTCATCCCCAAGATCTTTTGGAGCAAAGCCCCAAAAGGTGGCTTTCCATAAAGTAACCATAAAGCTGATTTTCACTATTCACGACGACATTTTTCAGCGTCTGATCGAACTGAAAATATTTATGTGAGCTAAGAACATTTCCAGTACCCACTAAAATGATTTTCAACGTGTTCCGAAACAATTCCGGTTTTAGTGATTTTCATCTGCGAAACGCATCCGAAGTGGCTCCGGCAGCTCCGGAACATTTCCGGTTTTTATCTCAGAAAATTCCAAAAAGCTTCCAGAATGATTCTGGCATCCTCCAAGAATTATCAGACATGTGCTGAAACCAATTTGACTTAATGGTGTATCCCGAAACAACTTTTCGGTATCATCGAAACTTATCCGATGACCTCTCTCTGCGGTACGATTCCGCTTTCCGAAACTTTTCGGTGTCCGAAACTTTTCCGGTGATTTTCTCTCAGACTCCCTGTCTAGTATTCAGCAGATAGATGACCCTTAAGCGTGTGACCCTATAGGTTCGGTGAAGTATAGACATGACCCGGAACCCCTTCCGATCAATGATCAACATCGGAGCCGTGGACACCCATATTGACCCCTATACCCACACGAATAAATATTCGAGTGAACCTCCAGTTGCCGTGTGCTATCCCTGTTGCTTCGCGATATGTTACAAATACCCGAGGTGAGACATGTTGGCATTCCCGTGGATCAACAACTTGTCCACTATGCTAGTTACCTCGTTACCGGTATTGTTCTCTTTTCTCGTTATCGTGTTCCGGCATCCCCGTGATCAAATCACAAAGTGTCTGGCCAGACGATGATGGATACCGTAACACCGAGAGGGCCCAGAGATATTTCTCCATCGTCGGAGGAGCAAATCCCAATCTTGAGCTATCAAGTTACTTGACACACTTGTCCATGAACCCGTAAGCCGCCGTAATAGCCACCCATTTACGGATGACGTTTAACAAACCCCAAAGTTCATGAAGCAAGCATGAAGAAACTCGATACTCTCATGGTCTAAGGAATCATGCAAACGTTAACCATCTCTGTGTTATGTACCAATAAACTTGTGATGAATGAATCTCATAGCATAACATCATGCCGGGTCGATTCAACACAAATGTTCTCTTAACATTATGCCCTCAAGGTTGTTGACATAGACATGCCCATGATCAGGAAAACATAACCATCATGCAACACTTGAGCTAGTCTTAGAGGCCAGACTAGGAATACATTTTACCGTTTATTATTCCACACGTGCATATGAGTCTTCCTCCGAGCCTCGTGGTTATTGCAGACTCGAGAACCATAGCAGTTAAAGCATGGAACATAAACATAATTATGAACTCGGAGATAAATAATATCATTTATTATTGCCTCTAGGGCATATCTCCTACAGTTGTAATATGCTTGAAGTGCCCATGTAACAGATGAGTTCTCGTCAGAAACCCTGATACTTCGAAAGAGATTGTCCAGTCTGTACACGAAGTGCGTCCAGTTTTTGCCGTAACCCTCTCTACTCTTTTGCACATGCTATGTGGGTGAAATGATGATACGATGCCAAGTTTCGACATTTTCAGAGTTCATTTTGTAGTGATTTTCAATTTCACGGTCATTTAGCTCCCTAAACAAATCGGTAAATGACTGAAAAATAGCAAATGATGTCAGAAAGTGTTGAAAATTGATGACGTCGCTGTGTATGGTGTGTACGGAACGCAAAAAAGTCGAGAGTTGTAATAAGTTTAAAAAAATGAAGTGCCAGTGTAACAGATGAGTTCTCGTCCGAAACCCTGATACTTCGAAAGAGATTGTCCAGTCTGTACACGAAGTGCGTCCAGTTTTTGCCGTAACCCTCTCTACTCTTTTGCACATGCTATGTGGGTGAAATGATGATACCATGCCAAGTTTCGACATTTTCAGAGTTCATTTTGTAGTGATTTTCAATTTCACCGTCATTTAGCTCTCGAAACAAATCGGTAAATGACTAAAAAATAGCAAATGATGGTATAAAGTTTTGAAAATTGATGACGTCGCTTTGAATGGTGTGTACGGAATGCAAAAAAGTCGGGAGTTGTAATATGTTTCAAAAATGAAGTGCCCATGTAACAGATGAGTTCTCGTCAGAAACCCTCATACTTCGAAAGAGATTGTCCAGTCTGTACACGAAGTGCGTCCAGTTTTTGCCGTAACCCTCTCTACTCTTTTGCACATGCTATGTGGGTGAAATGATGATACCATGCCAAGTTTCAACATTTTCAGAGTTCATTTTGTAGTGATTTTCAATTTCACGGTCATTTAGCTCTCTAAACAAATCGGTAAATGACTAAAAAATAGCAAATGATGTCAGAAAGTTTTGAAAATTGATGACGTCGCTTTGAATGGTGTGTACGGAACGCAAAAAAGTCAGGAGTTGTAATAAGTTTAAAAAAATGAAGTGCCCATGTAACAGATGAGTTCTCGTCAGAAACCCTGATACTTCGAAAGAGATTGTCCAGTTTGCACACGAAGTGCGTCCAGTTTTTGCCGTCACCCTCTCTACTTTTTTGCACATGCTATGTGGGTGAAATGATGATACGATGCCAAGTTTCGACATTTTCAGAGTTCATTTTGTAGTGATTTTCAATTTCACGGTCATTTAGCTCCCTAAACAAATCGGTAAATGACTGAAAAATAGCAAATGATGTCAGAAAGTGTTGAAAATTGATGACGTCGCTTTGAATGGTGCGTACGGAACGCAAAATTTTTTTGGAGTTGTAATAAGTTTAAAAAAATGAAGTGCCAGTGTAACAGATGAGTTCTGGTCAGAAACCCTGATACTCCGAAAGAGATTGTCCAGTTTGTACACGAAGTGCGTCCAGTTTTTGCCGTAACCCTCTCTACTCTTTTGCACATGCTATGTGGGTGAAATGATGATACCATGCCAAGTTTCGACATTTTCAGAGTTCATTTTGTAGTGATTTTCAATTTCACCGTCATTTAGCTCTCGAAACAAATCGGTAAATGACTAAAAAATAGCAAATGATGGTATAAAGTTTTGAAAATTGATGACGTCGCTTTGAATGGTGTGTACGGAATGCAAAAAAGTCGGGAGTTGTAATATGTTTCAAAAATGAAGTGCCCATGTAACAGATGAGTTCTCGTCAGAAACCCTCATACTTCGAAAGAGATTGTCCAGTCTGTACACGAAGTGCGTCCAGTTTTTGCTGTAACCCTCTCTACTCTTTTGCACATGCTATGTGGGTGAAATGATGATACGATGCCAAGTTTCGACATTTTCAGAGTTCATTTTGTAGTGATTTTCAATTTCACGGTCATTTAGCTCCCTAAACAAATCGGTAAATGACTGAAAAATAGCAAATGATGTCAGAAAGTGTTGAAAATTGATGACGTCGCTTTGAATGGTGTGTACGGAACGCAAAAAAGTCGAGAGTTGTAATAAGTTTAAAAAAATGAAGTGCCAGGGTAACAGATGAGTTCTCGTCCGAAACCCTGGTACTTCGAAAGAGATTGTCCAGTCTGTACACGAAGTGCGTCCAGTTTTTGCCATAACCCTCTCTACTCTTTTGCACATGCTATGTGGGTGAAATGATGATACCATGCCAAGTTTCAACATTTTCAGAGTTCATTTTGTAGTGATTTTCAATTTCACGGTCATTTAGCTCTCTAAACAAATCGGTAAATGACTAAAAAATAGCAAATGATGTCAGAAAGTTTTGAAAATTGATGACGTCGCTTTGAATGGTGTGTACGGAACGCAAAAAAGTCTGGAGTTGTAATATGTTTAAAAAAATGAAGTGCCCATGTAACAGATGAGTTCTCGTCAGAAACCCTGATACTTCGAAAGAGATTGTCCAGTTTGTACACGAAGTGCGTCCAGTTTTTGCCGTCACCCTCTCTACTTTTTTGCACATGCTATGTGGGTGAAATGATGATACGATGCCAAGTTTCGACATTTTCAGAGTTCATTTTGTAGTGATTTTCAATTTCACGGTCATTTAGCTCCCTAAACAAATCGGTAAATGACTGAAAAATAGCAAATGATGTCAGAAAGTGTTGAAAATTGATGACGTCGCTTTGAATGGTGCGTACGGAACGCAAAAATTTTTTGGAGTTGTAATAAGTTTAAAAAAATGAAGTGCCAGTGTAACAGATGAGTTCTGGTCAGAAACCCTGATACTCCGAAAGAGATTGTCCAGTTTGTACACGAAGTGCGTCCAGTTTTTGCCGTAACCCTCTCTACTCTTTTGCACATGCTATGTGGGTGAAATGATGATACCATGCCAAGTTTCGACATTTTCAGAGTTCATTTTGTAGTGATTTTCAATTTCACCGTCATTTAGCTCTCGAAACAAATCGGTAAATGACTAAAAAATAGCAAATGATGGTATAAAGTTTTGAAAATTGATGACGTCGCTTTGAATGGTGTGTACGGAATGCAAAAAAGTCGGGAGTTGTAATATGTTTCAAAAATGAAGTGCCCATGTAACAGATGAGTTCTCGTCAGAAACCCTCATACTTCGAAAGAGATTGTCCAGTCTGTACACGAAGTGCGTCCAGTTTTTGCCGTAACCCTCTCTACTCTTTTGCACATGCTATGTGGGTGAAATGATGATACCATGCCAAGTTTCAACATTTTCAGAGTTCATTTTGTAGTGATTTTCAATTTCACGGTCATTTAGCTCTCTAAACAAATCGGTAAATGACTAAAAAATAGCAAATGATGTCAGAAAGTTTTGAAAATTGATGACGTCGCTTTGAATGGTGTGTACGGAACGCAAAAAAGTCAGGAGTTGTAATAAGTTTAAAAAAATGAAGTGCCCATGTAACAGATGAGTTCTCGTCAGAAACCCTGATACTTCGAAAGAGATTGTCCAGTTTGCACACGAAGTGCGTCCAGTTTTTGCCGTCACCCTCTCTACTTTTTTGCACATGCTATGTGGGTGAAATGATGATACGATGCCAAGTTTCGACATTTTCAGAGTTCATTTTGTAGTGATTTTCAATTTCACGGTCATTTAGCTCCCTAAACAAATCGGTAAATGACTGAAAAATAGCAAATGATGTCAGAAAGTGTTGAAAATTGATGACGTCGCTTTGAATGGTGCGTGCGGAACGCAAAATTTTTTTGGAGTTGTAATAAGTTTAAAAAAATGAAGTGCCAGTGTAACAGATGAGTTCTGGTCAGAAACCCTGATACTCCGAAAGAGATTGTCCAGTTTGTACACGAAGTGCGTCCAGTTTTTGCCGTAACCCTCTCTATTCTTTTGCACATGCTATGTGGGTGAAATGATGATACCATGCCAAGTTTCGACATTTTCAGAGTTCATTTTGTAGTGATTTTCAATTTCACCGTCATTTAGCTCTCGAAACAAATCGGTAAATGACTAAAAAATAGCAAATGATGGTATAAAGTTTTGAAAATTGATGACGTCGCTTTGAATGGTGTGTACGGAATGCAAAAAAGTCGGGAGTTGTAATATGTTTCAAAAATGAAGTGCCCATGTAACAGATGAGTTCTCGTCAGAAACCCTCATACTTCGAAAGAGATTGTCCAGTCTGTACACGAAGTGCGTCCAGTTTTTGCCGTAACCCTCTCTACTCTTTTGCACATGCTATGTGGGTGAAATGATGATACCATGCCAAGTTTCAACATTTTCAGAGTTCATTTTGTAGTGATTTTCAATTTCACGGTCATTTAGCTCCCTAAACAAATCGGTAAATGACTGAAAAATAGCAAATGATGTCAGAAAGTGTTGAAAATTGATGACGTCGCTTTGAATGGTGCGTACGGAACGCAAAATTTTTTTGGAGTTGTAATAAGTTTAAAAAAATGAAGTGCCAGTGTAACAGATGAGTTCTGGTCAGAAACCCTGATACTCCGAAAGAGATTGTCCAGTTTGTACACGAAGTGCGTCCAGTTTTTGCCGTAACCCTCTCTACTCTTTTGCACATGCTATGTGGGTGAAATGATGATACCATGCCAAGTTTCGACATTTTCAGAGTTCATTTTGTAGTGATTTTCAATTTCACCGTCATTTAGCTCTCGAAACAAATCGGTAAATGACTAAAAAATAGCAAATGATGGTATAAAGTTTTGAAAATTGATGACGTCGCTTTGAATGGTGTGTACGGAATGCAAAAAAGTCGGGAGTTGTAATATGTTTCAAAAATGAAGTGCCCATGTAACAGATGAGTTCTCGTCAGAAACCCTCATACTTCGAAAGAGATTGTCCAGTCTGTACACGAAGTGCGTCCAGTTTTTGCCGTAACCCTCTCTACTCTTTTGCACATGCTATGTGGGTGAAATGATGATACCATGCCAAGTTTCAACATTTTCAGAGTTCATTTTGTAGTGATTTTCAATTTCACGGTCATTTAGCTCTCTAAACAAATCGGTAAATGACTAAAAAATAGCAAATGATGTCAGAAAGTTTTGAAAATTGATGACGTCGCTTTGAATGGTGTGTACGGAACGCAAAAAAGTCAGGAGTTGTAATAAGTTTAAAAAAATGAAGTGCCCATGTAACAGATGAGTTCTCGTCAGAAACCCTGATACTTCGAAAGAGATTGTCCAGTTTGCACACGAAGTGCGTCCAGTTTTTGCCGTCACCCTCTCTACTTTTTTGCACATGCTATGTGGGTGAAATGATGATACGATGCCAAGTTTTGACATTTTCAGAGTTCATTTTGTAGTGATTTTCAATTTCACGGTCATTTAGCTCCCTAAACAAATCGGTAAATGACTGAAAAATAGCAAATGATGTCAGAAAGTGTTGAAAATTGATGAGGTCGCTTTGAATGGTGCGTACGGAACGCAAAAAATTTTTGGAGTTGTAATAAGTTTAAAAAAATGAAGTGCGAGTGTAACAGATGAGTTCTGGTCAGAAACCCTGATACTCCGAAAGAGATTGTCCAGTTTGTACACGAAGTGCGTCCAGTTTTTGCCGTAACCCTCTCTACTCTTTTGCACATGCTATGTGGGTGAAATGATGATACCATGCCAAGTTTCGACATTTTCAGAGTTCATTTTGTAGTGATTTTCAATTTCACCGTCATTTAGCTCTCGAAACAAATCGGTAAATGACTAAAAAATAGCAAATGATGGTATAAAGTTTTGAAAATTGATGACGTCGCTTTGAATGGTGTGTACGGAATGCAAAAAAGTCGGGAGTTGTAATATGTTTGAAAAATGAAGTGCCCATGTAACAGATGAGTTCTCGTCAGAAACCCTCATACTTCGAAAGAGATTGTCCAGTCTGTACACGAAGTGCGTCCAGTTTTTGCCGTAACCCTCTCTACTTTTTTGCACATGCTATGTGGGTGAAATGATGATACCATGCCAAGTTTCAACATTTTCAGAGTTCATTTTGTAGTGATTTTCAATTTCACGGTCATTTAGCTCTCTAAACAAATCGGTAAATGACTAAAAAATTGCAAATGATGTTAGAAAGTTTTGAGAATTGATGACGTCGCTTTGAATGGTGTGTACGGAACGCAAACAAGTCTGGAGTTGTAATAAGTTTAAAAAATGAAGTGCCCATGTAACAGATGAGTTCTCGTCAGACACCCTGATACTTCGAAAGAGATTGTCCAGTTTGTACACGAAGTGCGTCCAGTTTTTGCCGTCACCCTCTCTACTTTTTTGCACATGCTATGTGGGTGAAATGATGATACGATGCCAAGTTTCGACATTTTCAGAGTTCATTTTGTAGTGATTTTCAATTTCACGGTCATTTAGCTCCCTAAACAAATCGGTAAATGACTGAAAAATAGCAAATGATGTCAGAAAGTGTTGAAAATTGATGACGTCGCTTTGAATGGTGCGTACGGAACGCAAAAAAATTTTGGAGTTGTAATAAGTTTAAAAAAATGAAGTGCCAGTGTAACAGATGAGTTCTCGTCAGAAACCCTGATACTTCGAAAGAGATTGTCCAGTCTGTACACGAAGTGCGTCCAGTTTTTGCCGTAACCCTCTCTACTCTTTTGCACATGCTATGTGGGTGAAATGATGATACCATGCCAAGTTTCAACATTTTCAGAGTTCATTTTGTAGTGATTTTCAATTTCACGGTCATTTAGCTCTCTAAACAAATCGGTAAATGACTAAAAAATAGCAAATGATGTCAGAAAGTTTTGAAAATTGATGACGTCGCTTTGAATGGTGTGTACGGAACGCAAAAAAGTCTGGAGTTGTAATAAGTTTAAAAAAATGAAGTGCCCATGTAACAGATGAGTTCTCGTCAGAAACCCTGATACTTCGAAAAAGATTGTCCAGTTTGTACACGAAGTGCGTCCAGTTTTTGCCGTCACCCTCTCTACTTTTTTGCACATGCTATGTGGGTGAAATGATGATACGATGCCAAGTTTCGACATTTTCAGAGTTCATTTTGTAGTGATTTTCAATTTCACGGTCATTTAGCTCCCTAAACAAATCGGTAAATGACTGAAAAATAGAAATGATGTCCGAAAGTGTTGAAAATTGATGACGTCGCTTTGAATGGTGCGTACGGAACGCAAAATTTTTTTGGAGTTGTAATAAGTTAAAAAAAATGAAGTGCCAGTGTAACAGATGAGTTCTGGTCAGAAACCCTGATACTCCGAAAGAGATTGTCCAGTTTGTACACGAAGTGCGTCCAGTTTTTGCCGTAACCCTCTCTACTCTTTTGCACATGCTATGTGGGTGAAATGATGATACCATGCCAAGTTTCGACATTTTCAGAATTCATTTTGTAGTGATTTTCAATTTCACCGTCATTTAGCTCTCGAAACAAATCGGTAAATGACTAAAAAATAGCAAATGATGTTATAAAGTTTTGAAAATTGATGACGTCGCTTTGAATGGTGTGTACGGAATGCAAAAAAGTCGGGAGTTGTAATATGTTTCAAAAATGAAGTGCCCATGTAACAGATGAGTTCTCGTCAGAAACCCTGATACTTCGAAAGAGATTGTCCAGTCTGTACACGAAGTGCGTCCAGTTTTTGCCGTAACCCTCTCTACTCTTTTGCACATGCTATGTGGGTGAAATGATGATACGATGCCAAGTTTCGACATTTTCAGAGTTCATTTTGTAGTGATTTTCAATTTCACGGTCATTTAGCTCCCTAAACAAATCGGTAAATGACTGAAAAATAGCAAATGATGTCAGAAAGTGTTGAAAATTGATGACGTCGCTTTGAATGGTGCGTACGGAACGCAAAATTTTTTTGGAGTTGTAATAAGTTAAAAAAAATGAAGTGCCAGTGTAACAGATGAGTTCTGGTCAGAAACCCTGATACTCCGAAAGAGATTGTCCAGTTTGTACACGAAGTGCGTCCAGTTTTTTCCGTAACCCTCTCTACTCTTTTGCACATGCTATGTGGGTGAAATGATGATACCATGCCAAGTTTCGACATTTTCAGAATTCATTTTGTAGTGATTTTCAATTTCACCGTCATTTAGCTCTCGAAACAAATCGGTAAATGACTAAAAAATAGCAAATGATGTTATAAAGTTTTGAAAATTGATGACGTCGCTTTGAATGGTGTGTACGGAATGCAAAAAAGTCGGGAGTTGTAATATGTTTCAAAAATGAAGTGCCCATGTAACAGATGAGTTCTCGTCAGAAACCCTGATACTTCGAAAGAGATTGTCCAGTCTGTACACGAAGTGCGTCCAGTTTTTGCCGTAACCCTCTCTACTCTTTTGCACATGCTATGTGGGTGAAATGATGATACGATGCCAAGTTTCGACATTTTCAGAGTTCATTTTGTAGTGATTTTCAATTTCACGGTCATTTAGCTCCCTAAACAAATCGGTAAATGACTGAAAAATAGCAAATGATGTCAGAAAGTGTTGAAAATTGATGACGTCGCTTTGAATGGTGCGTACGGAACGCAAAATTTTTTTGGAGTTGTAATAAGTTTAAAAAAATGAAGTGCCAGTGTAACAGATGAGTTCTCGTCAGAAACCCTGATACTTCGAAAGATATTGTCCAGTTTGTACACGAAGTGCGTCCAGTTTTTGCCGTAACCCTCTCTACTCTTTTGCACATGCTATGTGGGTGAAATGATGATACCATGCCAGGTTTCGACATTTTCACAGTTCATTTTGTAGTGATTTTCAATTTCACGGTCATTTAGCTCCCTAAACAAATCGGTAAATGACTGAAAAATACCAAATGATGTCAGAAAGTGTTGAAAATTGATCACGTCGCTTTGAATGGTGTGTATGGAACGCAAAAAGCCGAGAGTTGTAATAAGTTTAAAAAAATGAAGTGCCAGTGTAACAGATGAGTTCTCGTCAGAAACCCTGATACTGCGAAAGAGATTGTCCAGTCTGTACACGAAGTGCGTCCAGTTTTTGCCGTAACCCTCTCTACTCTTTTGCACATGCTATGTGGGTGAAATGATGATACGATGCCAAGTTTCGACATTTTCAGAGTTCATTTTGTAGTGATTTTCAATTTCACGGTCATTTAGCTCCCTAAACAAATCGGTAAATGACTGAAAAATAGCAAATGATGTCAGAAAGTGTTGAAAATTGACGACGTCGCTTTGAATGGTGTGTACGGAACGCAAAAAAGTCGAGAGTTGTAATAAGTTTAAAAAAATGAAGTGCCAGTGTAACAGATGAGTTCTCGTCCGAAACCCTGATACTTCGAAAGAGATTGTCCAGTCTGTACACGAAGTGCGTCCAGTTTTTGCCGTAACCCTCTCTACTCTTTTGCACATGCTATGTGGGTGAAATGATGATACCATGCCAAGTTTCAACATTTTCAGAGTTCATTTTGTAGTGATTTTCAATTTCACGGTCATTTAGCTCTCTAAACAAATCGGTAAATGACTAAAAAATAGCAAATGATGTCAGAAAGTTTTGAAAATTGATGACGTCGCTTTGAATGGTGTGTACGGAACGCAAAAAAGTCTGGAGTTGTAATAAGTTTAAAAAAATGAAGTGCCCATGTAACAGATGAGTTCTCGTCAGAAACCCTGATACTTCGAAAGAGATCGTCCAGTTTGTACACGAAGTGCGTCCAGTTTTTGCCGTAACCCTCTCTACTCTTTTGCACATGCTATGTGGGTGAAATGATGATACGATGCCAAGTTTCGACATTTTCAGAGTTCATTTTGTAGTGATTTTCAATTTCACGGTCATTTAGCTCCCTAAACAAATCGGTAAATAACTGAAAAATAGCAAATGATGTCAGAAAGTGTTGAAAATTGATGACGTCGCTTTGAATGGTGCGTACGGAACGCAAAATTTTTTTGGAGTTGTAATAAGTTTAAAAAATATAAGTGCCAGTGTAACAGATGAGTTCTGGTCAGAAACCCTGATACTCCGAAAGAGATTGTCCAGTTTGTACACGAAGTGCGTCCAGTTTTTGCCGTAACCCTCTCTACTCTTTTGCACATGCTATGTGGGTGAAATGATGATACCATGCCAAGTTTCGTCATTTTCAGAGTTCATTTTGTAGTGATTTTCAATTTCACCGTCATTTAGCTCTCTAAACAAATCGGTAAATGACTAAAAAAATAGCAAATGATGTTAGAAAGTTTTGAAAATTGATGACGTCGCTTTGAATGGTTTATACGGAACGCAAAAAATTCTGGAGTTGTAATAAGTTTAAAAAAATGAAGTGCCCATGTAACAGATGAGTTCTCGTCAGAAACCCTGATACTTCGAAAGATATTGTCCAGTCTGTACACGAAGTGCGTCCAGTTTTTGCCGTAACCCTCTCTACTCTTTTGCACATGCTATGTGGGTGAAATGATGATACCATGCCAGGTTTCGACATTTTCAGAGTTCATTTTGTAGTGATTTTCAATTTCACGGTCATTTAGCTCCCTAAACAAATCGGTAAATGACTGAAAAATACCAAATGATGTCAGAAAGTGTTGAAAATTGATCACGTCGCTTTGAATGGTGTGTATGGAACGCAAAAAGCCGAGAGTTGTAATAAGTTTAAAAAAATGAAGTGCCAGTGTAACAGATGAGTTCTCGTCCGAAACCCTGATACTTCGAAAGAGATTGTCCAGTCTGTACACGAAGTGCGTCCAGTTTTTGCCGTAACCCTCTCTACTCTTTTGCACATGCTATGTGGGTGAAATGATGATACCATGCCAAGTTTCAACATTTTCAGAGTTCATTTTGTAGTGATTTTCAATTTCACGGTCATTTAGCTCTCTAAACAAATCGGTAAATGACTAAAAAATAGCAAATGATGTCAGAAAGTTTTGAAAACTGATGACGTCGCTTTGAATGGTGTGTACGGAACGCAAAAAAGTCTGGAGTTGTAATAAGTTTAAAAAAATGAAGTGCCGGTGTAACAGATGAGTTCTCGTCCGAAACCCTGATACTTCGAAAGAGATTGTCCTGTTTGTACACGAAGTGCGTCCAGTTTTTGCCGTAACCCTCTCTACTCTTTTGCACATGCTATGTGGGTGAAATGATGATACCATGCCAAGTTTCAACATTTTCAGAGTTCATTTTGTAGTGATTTTCAATTTCACGGTCATTTAGCTCTCTAAACAAATCGGTAAATGACTAAAAAATAGCAAATGATGTCAGAAAGTTTTGAAAATTGATGACGTCGCTTTGAATGGTGTGTACGGAACGCAAAAAAGTCTGGAGTTGTAATAAGTTTAAAAAAACGAAGTGCCCAAGTAACAGATGAGTTCTCGTCTGAAACCGTGATACTTCGAAAGAGATTGTCCAGTTTGTACACGAAGTGCGTCCAGTTTTTGCCGTAACCCTCTCTACTTTTTTGCACATGCTATGTGGGTGAAATGATGATACGATGCCATGTTTCGACATTTTCAGAGTTCAATTTGTAGTGATTTTCAATTTCACGGTCATTTAGCTCCCTAAACAAATCGGTAAATTACTGAAAAATAGCAAATGATGTCAGAAAGTGTTGAAAATTGATGACGTCGCTTTGAATGGTGCGTACGGAACGCAAAAAAATTTTGGAGTTGTAATAAGTTTAAAAAAATGAAGTGCAAGTGTAACAGATGAGTTCTGGTCAGAAACCCTGATACTCCGAAAGAGATTGTCCAGTTTGTACACGAAGTGCGTCTAGTTTTTGCCGTAACCCTCTCTACTCTTTTGCACATGCTATGTGGGTGAAATGATAATACCATGCCAAGTTTCGACATTTTCAGAGTTCATTTTGTAGTGATTTTCAATTTCACCGTCATTTAGCTCTCTAAACAAATCGGTAAATGACTAAATAAATAGCAAATGATGTTAGAAAGTTTTGAAAATTGATGACGTCGCTTTGAATGGTTTGTACGGAACGCAAAAAATTCTGGAGTTGTAATAAGTTTAAAAAATGAAGTGCCCATGTAACAGATGAGTTCTCCTCAGAAACCCTGATACTTCGAAAGAGATTGTCCAGTCTGTACACGAAGTGCGTCCAGTTTTTGCCGTAACCCTCTCTACTCTTTTGCACATGCTATGTGGGTGAAATGATGATACCATGCCAAGTTTCGACATTTTCAGAGTTCATTTTGTAGTGATTTTCAATTTCACGGTCATTTAGCTCCCTAAACAAATCGGTAAATGACTGAAAAATAGCAAATGATGTCCGAAAGTGTTGAAAATTGATCACGTCGCTTTGAATGGTGGGTACGGAACGCAAAAAAGTCGAGAGTTGTAATAAGTTTAAAAAAATGAAGTGCCAGTGTAACAGATGAGTTCTCGTCCGAAACCCTGATACTTCGAAAGAGATTGTCCTGTTTGTACACGAAGTGCGTCCAGTTTTTGCCGTAACCCTCTCTTCTCTTTTGCACATGCTATGTGGCTGAAATGATGATACCATGCCAAGTTTCAACATTTTCAGAGTTCATTTTGTAGTGATTTTCAATTTCACGGTCATTTAGCTCTCGAAACAAATCGGTAAATGACTAAAAAATAGCAAATGATGTTATAAAGTTTTGAAAATTGATAACGTCGCTTTGAATGGTGTGTACGGAATGCAAAAAAGTCGGGAGTTGTAATAAGTTTAAAAAAATGAAATGCCCATGTAACAGATGAGTTCTCGTCAGAAACCATGATACTTCGAAAGAGATTGTCCAGTTTGTACACGAAGTGCGTCCAGTTTTTGCCGTAACCCTCTCTACTTTTTTGCACATGCTATGTGGGTGAAATGATGATACGATGCCAAGTTTCGACATTTTCAGAGTTCATTTTGTAGTGATTTTCAGTTTGACGGTCATTTAGCTCCTTAAACAAATCGGTACATGACTGAAAAATAGCAAATGATGTCAGAAAGTGTTGAAAATTGATGACGTCGCTTTGAATGGGGCATATGGAACGCAAAAAAAGTCTGGAGTTGTAATAAGTTTAATAAAATGAAGTGCCAGTGTAACAGATGAGTTCTGGTCAGAAACCCAGATACTCCGAAAGAGATTGTCCAGTTTGTACACGAAGTGCGTCCAGTTTTTGCCATAACCCTCTCTACTTTTTTGCACATGCTATCTGGGTGAAATGATGATACGATGCCAAGTTTCGACATTTTCAGAGTTCATTTTGTAGTGATTTTCAATTTCACGGTCATTTAGCTCCCTAAACAAATCGGTAAATTACTGAAAAATAGCAAATGATGTCAGAAAGTGTTGAAAATTGATGACGTCGCTTTGAATGGTGTGTACGGAACGCAAAAAAGTTGAGAGTTCTAATAAGTTCAAAAAAATGAAGTGCCAGTGTAACAGATGAGTTCTCGTCCGAAACCCTGATACTTCGAAAGAGATTGTCCAGTCTGTACACGAAGTGCGTCCAGTTTTTGCCGTAACCCTCTCTACTCTTTTGCACATGCTATGTGGGTGAAATGATGATACCATGCCAAGTTTCAACATTTTCAGAGATCATTTTGTAGTGATTTTCAATTTCACGGTCATTTAGCTCTCTAAACAAATCGGTAAATGACTAAAAAAATAGCAAATGATGTCAGAAAGTTTTGAAAATTGATGACGTCGCTTTGAATGGTGTGTACGGAACGCAAAAAAGTCTGGAGTTGTAATAAGTTTAAAAAAATGAAGTGCCCATGTAACAGATGAGTTCTCGTCAGAAACCCTGATACTTCGAAAGAGATTGTCCAGTCTGTACACGAAGTGCGTCCAGTTTTTGCCGTAACCCTCTCTACTCTTTTGCACATGCTATGTGGGTGAAATGATGATACCATGCCAAGTTTCGACATTTTCAGAGTTCATTTTGTAGTGATTTTCAATTTCACGGTCATTTAGCTCCCTAAACAAATTGGTAAATGACTGAAAAATAGCAAATGATGTCAGAAAGTGTTGAAAATTGATGACGTCGCTTTGAATGGTGCGTACGGAACGCAAAAAAAATTTGGAGTTGTAATAAGTTTAAAAAAAATGAAGTGCCAGTGTAACAGATGAGTTCTGGTCAGAAACCCAGATACTCCGAAAGAGATTGTCCAGTTTGTACACGAAGTGCGTCCAGTTTTTGCCGTAACCCTCTCTACTCTTTTGCACATGCTATGTGGGTGAAATGATGATACCATGCCAAGTTTCGACATTTTCAGTGTTCATTTTGTAGTGATTTTCAATTTCACGGTCATTTAGCTCTCTAAACAAATCAGTAAATGACTAAAAAATAGCAAATGATGTTAGAAAGTTTTGAAAATTGATGACGTCGCTTTGAATGGTGTCTACGGAACGCAAAAAAGTCTGGAGTTGTAATAAGTTAAAAAAAATGAAGTGCCCATGTAACAGATGAGTTCTCGTCAGAAACCCTGATACTTCGAAAGAGATTGTCCAGTTTGTACACGAAGTGCGTCCAGTTTTTGCCGTAACCCTCTCTACTTTTTTGCACATGCTATGTGGGTGAAATGATGATACGATGCCAAGTTTCGACATTTTCAGAGTTCATTTTGTAGTGATTTTCAATTTCACGGTCATTTAGCTCCCTAAACAAATCGGTAAATGACTGAAAAATAGCAAATGATGTCAGAAAGTGTTGAAAATTGATGACGTCGCTTTGAATGGTGCGTACGGAACGCAAATTTTTTTTGGAGTTGTAATAAGTTTAAAAAATGAAGTGCCAGTGTAACAGATGAGTTCTGGTCAGAAACCCTGATACTCCGAAAGAGATTGTCCAGTGTGTACAGGAAGTGCGTCCAGTTTTTGCCGTAACCCTCTCTACTCTTTTGCACATGCTATGTGGGTGAAATGATGATACCATGCCAAGTTTCGACATTTTCAGAGTTCATTTTGTAGTGATTTTCAATTTCACCGTCATTTAGCTGTCTAAACAAATCGGTAAATGACTAAAAAAATAGCAAATGATGTTAGAAAGTTTTGAAAATTGATGACGTCGCTTTGAATGGTTTATACGGAACGCAAAAAATTCTGGAGTTGTAATAAGTTTAAAAAAATGAAGTGCCCATGTAACAGATGAGTTCTCGTCAGAAACCCTCATACTTCGAAAGAGATTGTCCAGTCTGTACACGAAGTGCGTCCAGTTTTTTCCGTAACCCTCTCTACTCTTTTGCACATGCTATGTGGGTGAAATGATGATACCATGCCAAGTTTCGACATTTTCAGAGTTCATTTTGTAGTGATTTTCAATTTCACGGTCATTTAGCTCCCTAAACAAATCGGTAAATGACTGAAAAATAGCAAATGATGTCAGAAAGTGTTGAAAATTGATCACGTCGCTTTGAATGGTGTGTACGGAACGCAAAAAAGTCGAGAGTTGTAATAAGTTTAAAAAAATTAAGTGCCAGTGTAACAGATGAGTTCTCGTCCGAAACCCTGATACTTCGAAAGAGATTGTCCAGTCTGTACACGAAGTGCGTCCAGTTTTTGCCGTAACCCTCTCTACTCTTTGGCACATGCTATGTGGGTGAAATGATGATACCATGCCAAGTTTCAACATTTTCAGAGTTCATTTTGTAGTGATTTTCTATTTCACTGTCATTTAGCTCTCTAAACAAATCGGTAAATGACTAAAAAATAGCAAATGATGTCAGAAAGTTTTGAAAATTGAGGACGTCGCTTTGAATGGTGTGTACGGAACGCAAAAAAGTCTGGAGTTGTAATAAGTTTAAAAAAATGAAGTGCCCATGTAACAGATGAGTTCTCGTCAGAAACCCTGATACTTCGAAAGAGATTGTCCAGTTTGTACACGAAGTGCGTCCAGTTTTTGCCGTAACCCTCTCTACTTTTTTGCACATGCTATGTGGGTGAAATGATGATACGATGCCAAGTTTCGACATTTTCAGAGTTCATTTTGTAGTGATTTTCAATTTCACGGTCATTTAGCTCCCTAAACAAATCGGTAAATGACTGAAAAATAGCAAATGATGTCAGAAAGTGTTGAAAATTGATGACGTCGCTTTGAATGGTGCGTACGGAACGCAAATTTTTTTTGGAGTTGTAATAAGTTTAAAAAATGAAGTGCCAGTGTAACAGATGAGTTCTGGTCAGAAACCCTGATACTCCGAAAGAGATTGTCCAGTGTGTACAGGAAGTGCGTCCAGTTTTTGCCGTAACCCTCTCTACTCTTTTGCACATGCTATGTGGGTGAAATGATGATACCATGCCAAGTTTCGACATTTTCAGAGTTCATTTTGTAGTGATTTTCAATTTCACCGTCATTTAGCTGTCTAAACAAATCGGTAAATGACTAAAAAAATAGCAAATGATGTTAGAAAGTTTTGAAAATTGATGACGTCGCTTTGAATGGTTTATACGGAACGCAAAAAATTCTGGAGTTGTAATAAGTTTAAAAAAATGAAGTGCCCATGTAACAGATGAGTTCTCGTCAGAAACCCTCATACTTCGAAAGAGATTGTCCAGTCTGTACACGAAGTGCGTCCAGTTTTTTCCGTAACCCTCTCTACTCTTTTGCACATGCTATGTGGGTGAAATGATGATACCATGCCAAGTTTCGACATTTTCAGAGTTCATTTTGTAGTGATTTTCAATTTCACGGTCATTTAGCTCCCTAAACAAATCGGTAAATGACTGAAAAATAGCAAATGATGTCAGAAAGTGTTGAAAATTGATCACGTCGCTTTGAATGGTGTGTACGGAACGCAAAAAAGTCGAGAGTTGTAATAAGTTTAAAAAAATTAAGTGCCAGTGTAACAGATGAGTTCTCGTCCGAAACCCTGATACTTCGAAAGAGATTGTCCAGTCTGTACACGAAGTGCGTCCAGTTTTTGCCGTAACCCTCTCTACTCTTTGGCACATGCTATGTGGGTGAAATGATGATACCATGCCAAGTTTCAACATTTTCAGAGTTCATTTTGTAGTGATTTTCTATTTCACTGTCATTTAGCTCTCTAAACAAATCGGTAAATGACTAAAAAATAGCAAATGATGTCAGAAAGTTTTGAAAATTGAGGACGTCGCTTTGAATGGTGTGTACGGAACGCAAAAAAGTCTGGAGTTGTAATAAGTTTAAAAAAATGAAGTGCCCATGTAACAGATGAGTTCTCGTCAGAAACCCTGATACTTCGAAAGAGATTGTCCAGTTTGTACACGAAGTGCGTCCAGTTTTTGCCGTAACCCTCTCTACTTTTTTGCACATGCTATGTGGGTGAAATGATGATACGATGCCAAGTTTCGACATTTTCAGAGTTCATTTTGTAGTGATTTTCAATTTCACGGTCATTTAGCTCCCTAAACAAATCGGTAAATGACTGAAAAATAGCAAATGATGTCAGAAAGTGTTGAAAATTGATGACGTCGCTTTGAATGGTACGTACGGAACGCAAAAAAATTTGGAGTTGTAATAAGTTTAAAAAAATGAAGTGCCAGTGTAACAGATGAGTTCTGGTCAGAAACCCAGATACTCCGAAAGAGATTGTCCAGTTTGTACACGAAGTGCGTCCAGTTTTTGCCGTAACCCTCTCTACTCTTTTGCACATGCTATGTGGGTGAAATGATGATACCATGCCATGTTTCAACATTTTCATAGTTCATTTTGTAGTGATTTTCAATTTCACGGTCATTTAGCTCCCTAAACAAATCGGTAAATGACTGAAAAATAGCAAATGATGTCAGAAAGTTTTGAAAATTGATGACGTCGCTTTGAATGGTGCGTACGGAACGCAAATTTTTTTTGGAGTTGTAATAAGTTTAAAAAATGAAGTGCCAGTGTAACAGATGAGTTCTGGTCAGAAACCCTGATACTCCGAAAGAGATTGTCCAGTTTGTACAGGAAGTGCGTCCAGTTTTTGCCGTAACCCTCTCTACTCTTTTGCACATGCTATGTGGGTGAAATGATGATACCATGCCAAGTTTCGACATTTTCAGAGTTCATTTTGTAGTGATTTTCAATTTCACCGTCATTTAGCTGTCTAAACAAATCGGTAAATGACTAAAAAAATAGCAAATGATGTTAGAAAGTTTTGAAAATTGATGACGTCGCTTTGAATGGTGTGTACGGAACGCAAAAAAGTCGAGGGTTGTAATAAGTTTAAAAAAATGAAGTGCCAGTGTAACAGATGAGTTCTCGTCCGAAACCCTGATACTTCGAAAGAGATTGTCCAGTCTGTACACGAAGTGCGTCCAGTTTTTGCCGTAACCCTCTCTACTCTTTTGCACATGCTATGTGGGTGAAATGATGATACCATGCCAAGTTTCAACATTTTCAGAGTTCATTTTGTAGTGATTTTCAATTTCACGGTCATTTAGCTCTCTAAACAAATTGGTAAATGACTAAAAAAAATAGCAAATGATGTTAGAAAGTTTTGAAAATTCATGACGTCGCTTTGAATGGTTTATACGGAACGCAAAAAATTCTGGAGTTGTAATAAGTTTAAAAAAATGAAGTGCCCATGTAACAGATGAGTTCTCGTCAGAAACCCTCATACTTCGAAAGAGATTGTCCAGTCTGTACACGAAGTGCGTCCAGTTTTTTCCGTAACCCTCTCTACTCTTTTGCACATGCTATGTGGGTGAAATGATGATACCATGCCAAGTTTCGACATTTTCAGAGTTCATTTTGTAGTGATTTTCAATTTCACGGTCATTTAGCTCCCTAAACAAATCGGTAAATGACTGAAAAATAGCAAATGATGTCAGAAAGTGTTGAAAATTGATCACGTCGCTTTGAATGGTGTGTACGGAACGCAAAAAAGTCGAGAGTTGTAATAAGTTTAAAAAAATTAAGTGCCAGTGTAACAGATGAGTTCTCGTCCGAAACCCTGATACTTCGAAAGAGATTGTCCAGTCTGTACACGAAGTGCGTCCAGTTTTTGCCGTAACCCTCTCTACTCTTTGGCACATGCTATGTGGGTGAAATGATGATACCATGCCAAGTTTCAACATTTTCAGAGTTCATTTTGTAGTGATTTTCTATTTCACTGTCATTTAGCTCTCTAAACAAATCGGTAAATGACTAAAAAATAGCAAATGATGTCAGAAAGTTTTGAAAATTGATGACGTCGCTTTGAATGGTGTGTACGGAACGCAAAAAAGTCTGGAGTTGTAATAAGTTAAAAAAAATGAAGTGCCCATGTAACAGATGAGTTCTCGTCAGAAACCCTGATACTTCGAAAGAGATTGTCCAGTTTGTACACGAAGTGCGTCCAGTTTTTGCCGTAACCCTCTCTACTTTTTTGCACATGCTATGTGGGTGAAATGATGATACGATGCCAAGTTTCGACATTTTCAGAGTTCATTTTGTAGTGATTTTCAATTTCACGGTCATTTAGCTCCCTAAACAAATCGGTAAATGACTGAAAAATAGCAAATGATGTCAGAAAGTGTTGAAAATTGATGACGTCGCTTTGAATGGTACGTACGGAACGCAAAAAAATTTGGAGTTGTAATAAGTTTAAAAAAATGAAGTGCCAGTGTAACAGATGAGTTCGCGTGAGAAACCCTGATACTCCGAAAGAGATTGTCCAGTTTGTACACGAAGTGCGTCCAGTTTTTGCCGTAACCCTCTCTACTCTTTTGCACATGCTATGTGGGTGAAATGATGATACCATGCCAAGTTTCGACATTTTCAGAGTTCATTTTGTAGTGATTTTCAATTTCACGGTCATTTAGCTCCCTAAACAAATCGGTAAATGACTGAAAATAGCAAATGATGTCAGAAAGTGTTGAAAATTGATCACGCCGCTTTGAATGGTGTGTACGGAACGCAAAAAAGTTGAGAGTTGTAATAAGTTTAAAAAAATGAATTGCCAGTGTAACAGATGAGTTCTCGTCCGAAACACTGATACTTCGAAAGAGATTGTCCAGTCTGGACACGAAGTGCGTCCAGTTTTTGCCGTAACCCTCTCTAATCTTTTGCACATGCTATTTGGGTGAAATTATGATACCATGCCAAGTTTCAACATTTTCAGAGTTCATTTTGTAGTGATTTTCAATTTCACGGTCATTTAGCTCTCTAAACAAATCGGTAAATGACTAAAAAATAGCAAATGATGTCAGAAAGTTTTGAAAATTGATGACGTCGCTTTGAATGGTGTGTACGGAACGCAAAAAAGTCTGGAGTTGTAATAAGTTTAAAATAATGAAGTGCCCATGTAACAGATGAGTTCTCGTCCGAAACCCTGATACTTCGAAAGAGATTGTCCTATTTGTACACGAAGTGCGTCCAGTTTTTGCCGTAAGCCTCTCTACTCTTTTGCACATGCTATGTGGGTGAAATGATGATACCATGCCAAGTTTCAACATTTTCAGAGTTCATTTTGTAGTGATTTTCAATTTCACGGTCATTTAGCTCTCTAAACAAATCGGTAAATGACTAAAAAATAGCAAATGATGTCAGAAAGTTTTGAAAATTGATGACGTCGCTTTGAATGGTGCGTATGGAACGCAAAAAAAGTCTAGAGTTGTAATGAGTTAAAAAAATGAAGTGCCAATGTAACAGATGAGTTCTCGTCCGAAACTCTGATACTCCGAAAGAGATTGTCCAGTTTGTACACGAAGTGCGTCCAGTTTTTGCCGTAACCCTCTCTACTCTTTTGCACATGCTATGTGGGTGAAATGATGATACGATGCTAAGTTTCGACATTTTCAGAGTTCATTTTGTAGTGATTTTCAATTTCACGGTCATTTAGCTCTCTAAACAAATCGGTAAATGACTAAAAAAATAGCAAATGATGTTAGAAAGTTTTGAAAATTGATGACGTCGCTTTGAATGGTTTGTACGGAACGCAAAAAAGTCTGGAGTTGTAATAAGTTTAAAAAAATGAAGTGCCCATGTAACAGATGAGTTCTCGTCAGAAACCCTGATACTTCGAAAGAGATTGTCCAGTTTGTACACGAAGTGCGTCCAATTTTTGCCGTAACCCTCTCTACTCTTTTGCACATGCTATGTGGGTGAAATGATGATACGATGCCAAGTTTCGACATTTTCAGAGTTCATTTTGTCGTGATTTTCAGATTGACGGTCATTTAGCTCCTTAAACAAATCGGTACATGACTGAAAAATAGCAAATGATGTCAGAAAGTGTTGAAAATTGATGACGTCGCTTTGAATGGTGCATACGGAACGCAAAAAAAGTCTGGAGTTGTAATAAGTTAAAAAAATGAAGTGCCAGTGTAACAGATGAGTTCTGGTCAGAAACCGTGATACTCCGAAAGAGATTGTCCAGTTTGTACACGAAGTGCGTACAGTTTTTGCCGAAACCCTCTCTACTCTTTTGCACATGCTATGTGGGTGAAATGATGATACCATGCCAAGTTTCAACATTTTCAGAGTTCATTTTGTAGTGATTTTCAATTTCACGGTCATTTAGCTCTCGAAACAAATCGGTAAATGACTAAAAAATTGCAAATGATGTTATAAAGTTTTGAAAATTGATGACGTCGCTTTGAATGGTGCGTACGGAACGCAAAAAAAGTCTGGAGTTGTAATGAGTTCAAAAAAATGAAGTGCCAATGTAACAGATGAGTTCTCGTCCGAAACCCTGATACTCCGAAAGAGATTGTCCAGTTTGTATACGAAGTGCGTCCAGTTTTTGCCGTTACCCTCTCTACTCTTATGCACATGCTATGTGGGTGAAATGATGATACGATGCTAAGTTTCGACATTTTCAGAGTTCATTTTGTAGTGATTTTCAATTTCACGGTCATTTAGCTCTCTAAATGAATCGGTAAATGACTAAAAAAATAGCAAATGATGTTAGAAAGTTTTGAAAATTGATGGCGTCGCTTTGAATGGTTTGTACGGAACGCAAAAAAGTCTGGAGTTGTAATAAGTTTAAAAAAATGAAGTGCCCATGTAACAGATGAGTTCTCGTCAGAAACCCTGATACTTTGAAAGAGATTGTCCAGTTTGTACACGAAGTGCGTCCAGTTTTTGCCGAAACCCTCTCTACTCTTTTGCACATGCTATGTGGGTGAAATGATGATACCATGCAAAGTTTCGACATTTTTAGAGTTCATTTTGTAGTGATTTTCAATTTCACGGTCATTTAGCTCTCGAAACAAATCGGTAAATGACTAAAAAATAGCAAATGATGTTATAAAGTTTTGAAAATTGATGACGTCGCTTTGAATGGTGTGTACGGAACGCAAAAAAGTCAGGAGTTGTAATAAGTTTAAAAAAATGAAGTGCCCATGTAACAGATGAGTTATGGTCAGAAACCGTGATACTCCGAAAGAGATTGTCCAGTTTGTACACGAAGTTCGTCCAGTTTTTGCCGTAACCCTCTCTACTCTTTTGCACATGCTATGTGGGTGAAATGATGATACCATGCCAAGTTTCGACATTTTCAGAGTTCATGTTGTAGTGATTTTCAATTTCACGGTCATTTAGCTCTCTAAACAAATCGGTATATGACTGAAAAATAGCAAATGATGTCAGAAAGTGTCGAAAATTGATGACGTCGCTTTGAATGGTGCGTACGAAACGCAAAAAAAGTCTGGAGTTGTAATGAGTTTAAAAAAATGAAGTGCCAATGTAACAGATGAGTTCTCGTCCGAAACTCTGATACTACGAAAGAGATTGTCCAGTTTGTACACGAAGTGCGTCCAGTTTTTCCGTAACCCTCTCTACTCTTTTGCACATGCTATGTGGGTGAAATGATGATACGATGCCAAGTTTCGACATTTTCAGAGTTCATTTTTTAGTGATTTTCAATTTCACGGTCATTTAGCTCCTTAAACAAATCGGTACATGACTGAAAAATAGCAAATGATGTCAGAAAGTTTTGAAAATTGATGACGTCGCTTTGAATGGTGTGTAGGGAACGCAAAAAAGTCTGGAGTTGTAATAAGTTTAAAAAAATGAAGTGCCCATGTAACAGATGAGTTCTCGTCCGAAACTCTGATACTCCGAAAGAGATTGTCCAGTTTGTACACGAAGTGCGTCCAGTTTTTGCCGTCACCCTCTCTACTTTTTTGCACATGCTATGTGGGTGAAATGATGATACGATGCCAAGTTTCGACATTTTCAGAGTTCATTTTGTAGTGATTTTCAATTTCACGGTCATTTAGCTCTATAAACAAATCGGTAAATGACAAAAAAAATAGCAAATGATGTCAGAATGTTTTGAAAATTGATGACATCGCTTTGAATGGTGTGTAGGGAACGCAAAAAAGTCTGGAGTTGTAATGAGTTTAAAAAAATGAAGTGCCCATGTAACAGATGAGTTCTCGTCAGAAACCCTGATACTTTGAAAGAGATTGTCCAGTTTGTACACGATGTGCGTCCAGTTTTTGCCGTAACCCTCTCTACTCTTTTGCACATGCTATGTGGGTGAAATGATGACAAGATGCCAAGTTTCGACATTTTCAGAGTTCATTTTGTAGTGATTTTCAATTTCACGGTCATTTGGCTCTATAAACAAATCGGTAAATGACTGAAAAATAGCAAATGATGTCAGAAAGTTTTGAAAAATGATTACGTCTCTTTGAATGGTTTGTACGGAACGCAAAAATGTCTGGAGTTGTAATCAGTTTAAAAAATGAAGTGCCCATGTAACAGATGAGTTCTCGTCAGAAACCCTGATACTTTGAAAGAGATTGTCCAGTTTGTACACTAAGTGCGTCTAGTTTTTGCCGTAACCCTTTCTACTCTTTTGCACATGCTATGTGGGTGAAATGATGATACGATGCCAAGTTTCGACATTTTCAGAGTTCATTTTGTAGTGATTTTCAATTTCACGACAAATTAGCTCTCTAAACAAAACGGTAAATGACTGAAAAATAGCAAATGATGTCAGAAAGTGTCGAAAATTGATGATGTCGCTTTGAATGGTGTGTACGGAACGAAAAAAAAGTCGGGATTTGTAATAAGTTTAAAAAAATGAAGTGCCCATGTAACAGATGAGTTCTCGTCAGAAACCCTGATACTTCGAAAGAGATTGTCCAGTCTGTACACGAAGTTCGTCCAGTTTTTGCCGTAACCCTCTCTACTCTTTTGTACATGCTATGTGGGTGAAATGATGATACCATGCCAAGTTTTGACATTTTCAGAGTTCATTTTGTTGTATTTTCAATTTCACGGTCATTTAGCTCTCTAAACAAATCGGTAAATGACTAAAAAATAGCAAATGATGTTAGAAAGTTTTGAAAATTGATGACGTCGCTTTGAATGGTTTGTATGGAACGCAAAAAAGTCTGGAGTTGTAATAAGTTTAAAAAAGGAAGTGCCCATGTAACAGATGAGTTCTCGTCAGAAACCCTGATACTTCGAAAGAGATTGTCCAGTTTGTACATGAAGTGCGTCCAGTTTTTGCCGTAACCCTCTCTACTCTTTTGCACATGCTATGTGGGTGAAATGATGATACGATGCCAAGTTTCGACATTTTCAGAGTTCATTTTGTAGTGATTTTCAGTTTGACGGTCATTTAGCTCCTTAAACAAATCGGTACATGACTGAAAAATAGCAAATGATGTCAGAAAGTGTTGAAAATTGATGACGTCGCTTTGAATGGTGCATACGGAACGCAAAAAAAGTCTGGAGTTGTAATAAGTTTAAAAAAATGAAGTGCCAGTGTAACAGATGAGTTCTGGTCAGAAACCGTGATACTCCGAAAGAGATTGTCCAGTTTGTACACGAAGTGCGTCCAGTTTTTGCCGTAACCCTCTCTACTCTTTTGCACATGCTATGTGGGTGCAATGATGATACCATGCCAAGTTTCGATATTTTCAGAGTTCATTTTGTAGTGATTTTCAATTTCACGGTCATTTAGCTCTATAAACAAATCGGTAAATGACAAAAATATAGCAAATGATGACAGAAAGTTTTGAAAATTGATGACATCGCTTTGAATGGTGTGTAGGGAAGGCAAAAAAGTCTGGAGTTGTAGTAAGTTTAAAAAAATGAAGTGCCCATGTAACAGATGAGTTCTCGTCAGAAACCCTGATACTTTGAAAGAGATTGTCCAGTTGGTACACGAAGTGCGTCCAGTTTTTGCCGTAACCCTCTCTACTCTTTTGCACATGCTATGTGGGTGAAATGATGATACGATGCCAAGTTTCGACATTTTCAGAGTTCATTTTGTAGTGATTTTCAATTTCACGGTCATTTAGCTCTCGAAACATATCGGTAAATAACTAAAAAATAGCAAATGATGTTATAAAGTTTTGAAAATTGATGACGTCGCTTTGAATGGTGTGTACGGAACGAAAAAAAGTCGGGATTTGTAATAAGTTAAAAAAATGAAGTGCCCATGTAACAGATGAGTTCTCGTCAGAAACCCTGATACTTCGAAAGAGATTGTCCAGTGTGTACACGAAGTGCGTCCAGTTTTTGCCGTAACCCTCTCTACTCTTTTGGACATGCTATGTGGGTGAAATGATGATACCATGCCAAGTTTCGACATTTTCAGAGTTCATTTGTAGTATTTTCAATTTCACGGTCATTTAGCTCTCTAAACAAATCGGTAAATGACTAAAAAAATAGAAAATGATGTTAGAAAGTTTTGAAAATTGATGACGTCGCTTTGAATGGTTTGTATGGAACGCAAAAAAGTCTGGAGTTGTAATAAGTTTAAAAAAAGGAAGTGCCCATGTAACAGATGAGTTCTCGTCAGAAACCCTGATACTTCGAAAGAGATTGTCCAGTTTGTACATGAAGTGCGTCCAGTTTTTGCCGTAACCCTCTCTACTCTTTTGCACATGCTATGTGGGTGAAATGATGATACGATGCCAAGTTTCGACATTTTCAGAGTTCATTTTGTAGTGATTTTCAGTTTAACGGTCATTTAGCTCCTTAAACAAATCGGTACATGACTGAAAAATAGCAAATGATGTCAGAAAGTGTTGAAAATTGATGACGTCGCTTTGAATGGTGCATACGGAACGCAAAAAAAGTCTGGAGTTGTAATAAGTTTAAAAAAATGAAGTGCCAGTGTAACAGATGAGTTCTGGTCAGAAACCGTGATACTCCGAAAGAGATTGTCCAGTTTGTACACGAAGTGCGTCCAGTTTTTGCCGTAACCCTTTCTACTCTTTTGCACATGCTATGTGGGTGCAATGATGATACCATGCCAAGTTTCGATATTTTCAGAGTTCATTTTGTAGTGATTTTCAATTTCACGGTCATTTAGCTCTATAAACAAATCGGTAAATGACAAAAAAATAGCAAATGATGACAGAAAGTTTTGAAAATTGATGACATCGCTTTGAATGGTGTGTAGGGAACGCAAAAAAGTCTGGAGTTGTAATAAGTTTAAGAAAATGAAGTGCCCATGTAACAGATGAGTTCTCGTCAGAAACCCTGATACTTTGAAAGAGATTGTCCAGTTTGTACACGAAGTGCGTCCAGTTTTTGCCGTAACCCTCTCTACTCTTTTGCACATGCTATGTGGGTGAAATGATGATACGATGCCAAGTTTCGACATTTTCAGAGTTCATTTTGTAGTGATTTTCAATTTCACGGTCATTTAGCTCTATAAACAAATCGGTAAATGACAAAAATATAGCAAATGATGACAGAAAGTTTTGAAAATTGATGACATCGCTTTGAATGGTGTGTAGGGAACGCAAAAAAGTCTGGAGTTGTAGTAAGTTTAAAAAAATGAAGTGCCCATGTAACAGATGAGTTCTCGTCAGAAACCCTGATACTTTGAAAGAGATTGTCCAGTTGGTACACGAAGTGCGTCCAGTTTTTGCCGTAACCCTCTCTACTCTTTTGCACATGCTATGTGGGTGAAATGATGATACGATGCCAAGTTTCGACATTTTCAGAGTTCATTTTGTAGTGATTTTCAATTTCACGGTCATTTAGCTCTCGAAACATATCGGTAAATAACTAAAAAATAGCAAATGATGTTATAAAGTTTTGAAAATTGATGACGTCGCTTTGAATGGTGTGTACGGAACGAAAAAAAGTCGGGATTTGTAATAAGTTAAAAAAATGAAGTGCCCATGTAACAGATGAGTTCTCGTCAGAAACCCTGATACTTCGAAAGAGATTGTCCAGTGTGTACACGAAGTGCGTCCAGTTTTTGCCGTAACCCTCTCTACTCTTTTGGACATGCTATGTGGGTGAAATGATGATACCATGCCAAGTTTCGACATTTTCAGAGTTCATTTGTAGTATTTTCAATTTCACGGTCATTTAGCTCTCTAAACAAATCGGTAAATGACTAAAAAAATAGAAAATGATGTTAGAAAGTTTTGAAAATTGATGACGTCGCTTTGAATGGTTTGTATGGAACGCAAAAAAGTCTGGAGTTGTAATAAGTTTAAAAAAAGGAAGTGCCCATGTAACAGATGAGTTCTCGTCAGAAACCCTGATACTTCGAAAGAGATTGTCCAGTTTGTACATGAAGTGCGTCCAGTTTTTGCCGTAACCCTCTCTACTCTTTTGCACATGCTATGTGGGTGAAATGATGATACGATGCCAAGTTTCGACATTTTCAGAGTTCATTTTGTAGTGATTTTCAGTTTAACGGTCATTTAGCTCCTTAAACAAATCGGTACATGACTGAAAAATAGCAAATGATGTCAGAAAGTGTTGAAAATTGATGACGTCGCTTTGAATGGTGCATACGGAACGCAAAAAAAGTCTGGAGTTGTAATAAGTTTAAAAAAATGAAGTGCCAGTGTAACAGACGAGTTCTGGTCAGAAACCGTGATACTCCGAAAGAGATTGTCCAGTTTGTACACGAAGTGCGTCCAGTTTTTGCCGTAACCCTTTCTACTCTTTTGCACATGCTATGTGGGTGCAATGATGATACCATGCCAAGTTTCGATATTTTCAGAGTTCATTTTGTAGTGATTTTCAATTTCACGGTCATTTAGCTCTATAAACAAATCGGTAAATGACAAAAAAATAGCAAATGATGACAGAAAGTTTTGAAAATTGATGACATCGCTTTGAATGGTGTGTAGGGAACGCAAAAAAGTCTGGAGTTGTAATAAGTTTAAGAAAATGAAGTGCCCATGTAACAGATGAGTTCTCGTCAGAAACCCTGATACTTTGAAAGAGATTGTCCAGTTTGTACACGAAGTGCGTCCAGTTTTTGCCGTAACCCTCTCTACTCTTTTGCACATGCTATGTGGGTGAAATGATGATACGATGCCAAGTTTCGACATTTTCAGAGTTCATTTTGTAGTGATTTTCAATTTCACGGTCATTTAGCTCTCTAAACAAATCGGTAAATGACTGAAAAATAGCAAATGATGTCAGAAAGTGTCAAAAATTGATGACGTCGCTTTGAATGGTGCGTACGGAACGCAAAAAAAGTCTGGAGTTGTAATGAGTTTAAAAAAATGAAGTGCCAATGTAACAGATGAGTTCTCGTCCGAAACTCTGATACTCCGAAAGAGATTGTCCAGTTTGTACACGAAGTGCGTCCAGTTTTTGCCGTAACCCTCTCTACTCTTTTGCACATGCTATGTGGGTGAAATGATGATACGATGCCAAGTTTCGACATTTTCAGAGTTCATTTTGTAGTGATTTTCAGTTTGACGGTCAATTAGCTCCTTAAACAAATCGGTACATGACTGAAAAATAGCAAATGATGTCAGAAACTGTTGAAAATTGATGACGTCGCTTTGAATGGTGCATACGGAACGCAAAAAAAGTCTGGAGTTGTAATAAGTTAAAAAAAATGAAGTGCCAGTGTAACAGATGAGTTCTGGTCAGAAACCGTGATACTCCGAAAGAGATTGTCCAGTTTGTACACGAAGTGCGTCCAGTTTTTGCCGTAACCCTCTCTACTCTTTTGCACATGCTACGTGGGTGAAATGATGATACCATGCCAAGTTTCGACATTTTCAGAGTTCATTTTGTAGTGATTTTCAATTTCACGGTCATTTAGCTCTATAAACAAATCGGTAAATGACAAAAAAATAGCAAATGATGTCAGAAAGTTTTGAAAATTGATGACATCGTTTTGAATGGTGTGTAGAGAACGCAAAAAAGTCTGGAGTTGTAATAAGTTAAAAAAATGAAGTGCCCATGTAACAGATGAGTTCTCGTCAGAAACCCTGATACTTTGAAAGAGATTGTCCAGTTTGTACACGAAGTGCATCCAGTTTTTGCCGAAACCCTCTCTACTCTTTTGCACATGCTATGTGGGTGAAATGATGATACGATGCCAAGTTTCGATATTTTCAGAGTTCATTTTGTAGTGATTTTCAATTTCACGGTCATTTAGCTCTCTGAACAAATCGGTAAATGACTGAAAAATAGCAAATGATGTCAGAAAGTGTCGAAAATTGATGACGTCGCTTTGAATGGTGCGTACGGAACGCAAAAAAAGTCTGGAGTTGTAATGAGTTCAAAAAAATGAAGTGCCAATGTAACAGATGAGTTCTCGTCCGAAACCCTGATACTCCGAAAGAGATTGTCCAGTTTGTATACGAAGTGCGTCCAGTTTTTGCCGTAACCCTCTCTACTCTTTTGCACATGCTATGTGGGTGAAATGATGATACCATGCAAAGTTTCGACATTTTCAGAGTTCATTTTGTAGTGATTTTCAATTTCACGGTCATTTAGCTCTCGAAACAAATCGGTAAATGACTAAAAAATAGCAAATGATGTTATAAAGTTTTGAAAATTGATGACGTCGCTTTGAATGGTGTGTACGGAACGCAAAAAAGTCGGGAGTTGTAATAAGTTTAAAAAAATGAAGTGCCCATGTAACAGATGAGTTATGGTCAGAAACCGTGATACTCCGAAAGAGATTGTCCAGTTTGTACACGAAGTTCGTCCAGTTTTTGCCGTAACCCTCTCTACTCTTTTGCACATGCTATGTGGGTGAAATGATGATACCATGCCAAGTTTCGACATTTTCAGAGTTCATTTTGTAGTGATTTTCAATTTCACGGTCATTTAGCTCTCTAAACAAATCGGTATATGACTGAAAAATAGCAAATGATGTCAGAAAGTGTCGAAAATTGATGACGTCGCTTTGAATGGTGCGTACGAAACGCAAAAAAAGTCTGGAGTTGTAATGAGTTTAAAAAAATGAAGTGCCAATGTAACAGATGAGTTCTCGTCCGAAACTCTGATACTACGAAAGAGATTGTCCAGTTTGTACACGAAGTGCGTCCAGTCTTTGCCGTAACCCTCTCTACTCTTTTGCACATGCTATGTGGGTGAAATGATGATACGATGCCAAGTTTCGACATTTTCAGAGTTCATTTTGTAGTGATTTTCAATTTCACGGTCATTTAGCTCCTTAAACAAATCGGTACATGACTGAAAAATAGCAAATGATGTCAGAAAGTGTTGAAAATTGATGACGTCGGTTTGAATGGTGCATACGGAACGCAAAAAAAGTCTGGAGTTGTAATAAGTTTAAAAAAATGAAGTGCCAGTGTAACAGATGAGTTATGGTCAGAAACCGTGATACTCCGAAAGAGATTGTCCAGTTTGTACACGAAGTGCGTCCAGTTTTTGCCGTAACCCTCTCTACTCTTTTGCACATGCTATTTGGGTGAAATGATGATACCATGCCAAGTTTCGACATTTTGAGAGTTCATTTTGTAGTGATTTTCAATTTCACGGTCATTTAGCTCTGTAAACAAATCGGTAAATGACTAAAAAATAGCAAATGATGTGAGAAAGTTTTGAAAATTGATGACGTCGCATTGAATGGTGTGTAGGGAACGCAAAAAATTCTTTAGTTGTAATAAGTTTAAAAAATGAAGTGCCCATGTAACAGATGAGTTCTCGTCAGAAACCCTGATACTTTGAAAGAGATTGTCCAGTTTGTACACGAAGTGCGTCCAGTTTTTGCCGTAACCCTCTCTACACTTTTGCACATGCTATGTGGGTGAAATGATGATACGATGCCAAGTTTCGATATTTTCAGAGTTCATTTTGTAGTGATTTTCAGTTTCACGGTCATTTAGCTCCTTAAACAAATCGGTACATGACTGAAAAATAGCAAATGATGTCAGAAAGTGTTGAAAATTGATGACGTCGCTTTGAATGGTGCATACAGAACGCAAAAAAAGTCTGGAGTTGTAATAAGTTTAAATAAATGAAGTGCCGGTGTAACAGATGAGTTCTGGTCAGAAACCGTGATACTCCGAAAGAGATTGTCCAGTTTGTACACGAAGTGCATCCAGTTTTTGCCGTAACCCTCTCTACTCTTTTGCACATGCTATGTGGGTGAAATGATGATACCATGCCATGTTTCGACATTTTCAGAGTTCATTTTGTAGTGATTTTCAATTTCACGTTCATTTAGCTCTCTAAACAAATCGGTAAATGACTAAAAAATAGCAAATGATGTCAGAAAGTTTTGAAAATTGATGACGTCGCTTTGAAAGGTGTGTTGGGAACGCAAAAAAGTCTGGAGTTGTAATAAGTTTAAAAAAATTAAGTGCCCATGTAACAGATGAGTTCTCGTCAGAAACCCTGATACTTCGAAAGAGATTGTCCAGTTTGTACACGAAGTGCGTCCAGTTTTTGCCGTAACCCTCTCTACTCTTTTGCACATGCTATGTGGGTGAAATGATGATACGATGCCAAGTTTCGATATTTTCAGAGTTCATTTTGTAGTGATTTTCAATTTCACGGTCATTTAGCTCTCTAAACAAATCGGTAAATGACTGAAAAATAGCAAATGATGTCAGAAAGTGTCGAAAATTGATGACGTCGCTATGAATGGTGTGTATGGAACGCAAAAAAAGTCTGGAGTTGTAATGAGTTAAAAAAATAAAGTGCCAATGTAACAGATGAGTTCTCGTCCGAAACTCTGATACTCCGAAAGAGATTGTCCAGTTTGTACACGAAGTGCGTCCAGTTTTTGCCGTAACCCTCTCTACTCTTTTGCACATGCTATGTGGGTGAAATGATGATACCATGCCAAGTTTCGACATTTTCAGAGTTCATTTTGTAGTGATTTTCAATTTCACGGTCATTTAGCTCTATAAACAAATCGGTAAATGACAAAAAAAATAGCAAATGATGTCAGAAAGTTTTGAAAATTGATGACATCGCTTTGAATGGTGTGTAGGGAACGCAAAAAAGTCTGGAGTTGTAATAAGTTTAAAAAAATGAAGTGCCCATGTAACAGATGAGTTTTCGTCAGAAACCCTGATACTTTGAAAGAGATTGTCCAGTTTGTACACGATGTGCGTCCAGTTTTTGCCGTAACCCTCTCTACTCTTTTGCATATGCTATGTGGGTGAAATGATGACACGATGCCAAGTTTCGACATTTTCAGAGTTCATTTTGTAGTGATTTTCAATTTCACGGTCATTTGGCTCTATAAACAAATCGGTAAATGACTGAAAAATAGCAAATGATGTCAGAAAGTTTTGAAAATTGATTACGTCTCTTTGAATGGTTTGTACGGAACGCAAAAATGTCTCGAGTTGTAATCAGTTTAAAAAATGAAGTGCCCATGTAACAGATGAGTTCTCGTCAGAAACCCTGATACTTTGAAAGAGATTGTCTAGTTTGTACACGAAGTGCGTCCAGTTTTTCCGTAACCCTCTCTACTCTTTTGCACATGCTATGTGGGTGAAATGATGATACGATGCCAAGTTTCGACATTTTCAGAGTTCATTTTGTAGTGATTTTCAATTTCACGGTCATTTAGCTCTCTAAACAAAACGGTAAATGACTGAAAAATAGCAAATGATGTCAGAAAGTGTCGAAAATTGATGATTCGCTTTGAGTGGTGTGTACGGAACGAAAAAAAAAGTCGGCATTTGTAATAAGTTTAAAAAAATGAAGTGCCCATGTAACAGATGAGTTCTCGTCAGAAACCCTGATACTTCGAAAGAGATTGTCCAGTCTGTACACGAAATGCGTCCAGTTTTTGCCGTAACCCTCTCTACTCTTTTGTACATGCTATGTGGGTGAAATGATGATACCATGCCAAGTTTCGACATTTTCAGAGTTCATTTTGTAGTATTTTCAATTTCACGGTCATTTAGCTCTCTAAACAAATCGGTAAATGACTAAAAAAATAGCAAATGATGTTAGAAAGTTTTGAAAATTGATGACGTCGCTTTGAATGGTTTGTACGGAACGCCAAAAAGGCTGGAGTTGTAATGAGTTTAAAAAAAGGAAGTGCCCATGTAACAGATGAGTTCTCGTCAGAAACCCTGATACTTCGAAAGAGATTGTCCAGTTTGTACATGAAGTGCGTCCAGTTTTTGCCGTAACCCTCTCTACTCTTTTGCACATGCTATGTGGGTGAAATGATGATACGATGCCAAGTTTCGATATTTCCAGAGTTCATTTTGTAGTGATTTTCAATTTCACGGTCATTTAGCTCTCTAAACAAATCGGTAAATGACTGAAAAATAGCAAATGATGTCAGAAAGTGTCGAAAATTGATGACGTCGCTTTGAATGGTGTGTATGGAACGCAAAAAAAGTCTGGAGTTGTAATGAGTTAAAAAAATAAAGTGCCAATGTAACAGATGAGTTCTCGTCCGAAACTCTGATACTCCGAAAGAGATTGTCCAGTTTGTACACGAAGTGCGTCCAGTTTTTGCCGTAACCCTCTCTACTCTTTTGCACATGCTATGTGGGTGAAATGATGATACCATGCCAAGTTTCGACATTTTCAGAGTTCATTTTGTAGTGATTTTCAATTTCACGGTCATTTAGCTCTATAAACAAATCGGTAAATGACAAAAAAAATAGCAAATGATGTCAGAAAGTTTTGAAAATTGATGACATCGCTTTGAATGGTGTGTAGGGAACGCAAAAAAGTCTGGAGTTGTAATAAGTTTAAAAAAATGAAGTGCCCATGTAACAGATGAGTTTTCGTCAGAAACCCTGATACTTTGAAAGAGATTGTCCAGTTTGTACACGATGTGCGTCCAGTTTTTGCCGTAACCCTCTCTACTCTTTTGCATATGCTATGTGGGTGAAATGATGACACGATGCCAAGTTTCGACATTTTCAGAGTTCATTTTGTAGTGATTTTCAATTTCACGGTCATTTGGCTCTATAAACAAATCGGTAAATGACTGAAAAATAGCAAATGATGTCAGAAAGTTTTGAAAATTGATTACGTCTCTTTGAATGGTTTGTACGGAACGCAAAAATGTCTCGAGTTGTAATCAGTTTAAAAAATGAAGTGCCCATGTAACAGATGAGTTCTCGTCAGAAACCCTGATACTTTGAAAGAGATTGTCTAGTTTGTACACGAAGTGCGTCTAGTTTTTGCCGTAACCCTCTCTACTCTTTTGCACATGCTATGTGGGTGAAATGATGATACGATGCCAAGTTTCGACATTTTCAGAGTTCATTTTGTAGTGATTTTCAATTTCACGGTCATTTAGCTCTCTAAACAAAACGGTAAATGACTGAAAAATAGCAAATGATGTCAGAAAGTGTCGAAAATTGATGATTCGCTTTGAGTGGTGTGTACGGAACGAAAAAAAAAGTCGGCATTTGTAATAAGTTTAAAAAAATGAAGTGCCCATGTAACAGATGAGTTCTCGTCAGAAACCCTGATACTTCGAAAGAGATTGTCCAGTCTGTACACGAAATGCGTCCAGTTTTTGCCGTAACCCTCTCTACTCTTTTGTACATGCTATGTGGGTGAAATGATGATACCATGCCAAGTTTCGACATTTTCAGAGTTCATTTTGTAGTATTTTCAATTTCACGGTCATTTAGCTCTCTAAACAAATCGGTAAATGACTAAAAAAATAGCAAATGATGTTAGAAAGTTTTGAAAATTGATGACGTCGCTTTGAATGGTTTGTACGGAACGCCAAAAAGGCTGGAGTTGTAATGAGTTTAAAAAAAGGAAGTGCCCATGTAACAGATGAGTTCTCGTCAGAAACCCTGATACTTCGAAAGAGATTGTCCAGTTTGTACATGAAGTGCGTCCAGTTTTTGCCGTAACCCTCTCTACTCTTTTGCACATGCTATGTGGGTGAAATGATGATACGATGCCAAGTTTCGATATTTCCAGAGTTCATTTTGTAGTGATTTTCAATTTCACGGTCATTTAGCTCTCTAAACAAATCGGTAAATGACTGAAAAATAGCAAATGATGTCAGAAAGTGTCGAAAATTGATGACGTCGCTTTGAATGGTGTGTATGGAACGCAAAAAAAGTCTGGAGTTGTAATGAGTTAAAAAAATAAAGTGCCAATGTAACAGATGAGTTCTCGTCCGAAACTCTGATACTCCGAAAGAGATTGTCCAGTTTGTACACGAAGTGCGTCCAGTTTTTGCCGTAACCCTCTCTACTCTTTTGCACATGCTATGTGGGTGAAATGATGATACCATGCCAAGTTTCGACATTTTCAGAGTTCATTTTGTAGTGATTTTCAATTTCACGGTCATTTAGCTCTATAAACAAATCGGTAAATGACAAAAAAAATAGCAAATGATGTCAGAAAGTTTTGAAAATTGATGACATCGCTTTGAATGGTGTGCAGGGAACGCAAAAAAGTCTGGAGTTGTAATAAGTTTAAAAAAATGAAGTGCCCATGTAACAGATGAGTTTTCGTCAGAAACCCTGATACTTTGAAAGAGATTGTCCAGTTTGTACACGATGTGCGTCCAGTTTTTGCCGTAACCCTCTCTACTCTTTTGCACATGCTATGTGGGTGAAATGATGACACGATGCCAAGTTTCGACATTTTCAGAGTTCATTTTGTAGTGATTTTCAATTTCACGGTCATTTGGCTCTATAAACAAATCGGTAAATGACTGAAAAATAGCAAATGATGTCAGAAAGTTTTGAAAATTGATTACGTCTCTTTGAATGGTTTGTACGGAACGCAAAAATGTCTGGAGTTGTAATCAGTTTAAAAAATGAAGTGCCCATGTAACAGATGAGTTCTCGTCAGAAACCCTGATACTTTGAAAGAGATTGTCCAGTTTGTACACGAAGTGCGTCTAGTTTTTGCCGTAACCCTCTCTACTCTTTTGCACATGCTATGTGGGTGAAATGATGATACGATGCCAAGTTTCGACATTTTCAGAGTTCATTTTGTAGTGATTTTCAATTTCACGGTCATTTAGCTCTCTAAACAAAACGGTAAATGACTGAAAAATAGCAAATGATGTCAGAAAGTGTCGAAAATTGATGATGTCGCTTTGAATGGTGTGTACGGAACGAAAAAAAAAGTCGGCATTTGTAATAAGTTTAAAAAAATGAAGGGCCCATGTAACAGATGAGTTCTCGTCAGAAATCCTGATACTTCGAAAGAGATTGTCCAGTCTGTACACGAAGTGCGTCCAGTTTTTGCCGTAACCCTCTCTACTCTTTTGTACATGCTATGTGGGTGAAATGATGATACCATGCCAAGTTTCGACATTTTCAGAGTTCATTTTGTAGTATTTTCAATTTCACGGTCATTTAGCTCTCTAAACAAATCGGTAAATGACTAAAAAAATAGCAAATGATGTTAGAAAGTTTTGAAAATTGATGACGTCGCTTTGAATGGTTTGTACGGAACGCCAAAAAGGCTGGAGTTGTAATGAGTTTAAAAAAAGGAAGTGCCCATGTAACAGATGAGTTCTCGTCAGAAACCCTGATACTTCGAAAGAGATTGTCCAGTTTGTACATGAAGTGCGTCCAGTTTTTGCCGTAACCCTCTCTACTCTTTTGCACATGCTATGTGGGTGAAATGATGATACGATGCCAAGTTTCGACATTTTCAGAGTTCATTTTGTAGTGATTTTCAGTTTGACGGTCATTTAGCTCCTTAAACAAATCGGTACATGACTGAAAAATAGCAAATGATGTCAGAAAGTGTTGAAAATTGATGACGTCGCTTTGAATGGTGCATACGGAATGCAAAAAAAGTCTGGAGTTGTAATAAGTTTAAAAAAATGAAGTGCCAGTGTAACAGATGAGTTCTGGTCAGAAACCGTGATACTCCGAAAGAGATTGTCCAGTTTGTACACGAAGTGCGTCCAATTTTTGCCGTAACCCTCTCTACTCTTTTGCACATGCTTTGTGGGTGCAATGATGATACCATGCCAAGTTTCGATATTTTCAGAGTTCATTTTGTAGTGATTTTCAATTTCACGGTCATTTAGCTCTATAAACAAATCGGTAAATGACAAAAATATAGCAAATGATGACAGAAAGTTTTGAAAATTGATGACATCGCTTTGAATGGTGTGTAGGGAACGCAAAAAAGTCTGGAGTTGTAATAAGTTTAAAAAAATGAAGTGCCCATGTAACAGATGAGTTCTCGTCAGAAACCCTGATACTTTGAAAGAGATTGTCCAGTTTGTACACGAAGTGCGTCCAGTTTTTGCCGTAACCCTCTCTACTCTTTTGCACATGCTATGTGGGTGAAATGATGATACGATGCCAAGTTTCGACATTTTCAGAGTTCATTTTGTAGTGATTTTCAATTTCACGGTCATTTAGCTCTCGAAACATATCGGTAAATAACTAAAAAATAGCAAATGATGTTATAAAGTTTTGAAAATTGATGACGTCGCTTTGAATGGTGTGTACGGAACGAAAAAAAAGTCGGGATTTGTAATAAGTTAAAAAAAATGAAGTGCCCATGTAACAGATGAGTTCTCATCAGAAACCCTGATACTTCGAAAGAGATTGTCCAGTCTGTACACGAAGTGCGTCCAGTTTTTGCCGTAACCCTCTCTACTCTTTTGGACATGCTATGTGGGTGAAATGATGATACCATGCCAAGTTTCGACATTTTCAGAGTTCATTTTGTAGTATTTTCAATTTCACGGTCATTTAGCTCTCTAAACAAATCGGTAAATGACTAAAAAAATAGCAAATGATGTTAGAAAGTTTTGAAAATTGATGACGTCGCTTTGAATGGTTTGTACAGAACGCAAAAAAGTCTGGAGTTGTAATAAGTTTAAAAAAAGGAAGTGCCCATGTAACAGATGAGTTCTCGTCAGAAACCCTGATACTTCGAAAGAGATTGTCCAGTTTGTACATGAAGTGCGTCCAGTTTTTGCCGTAACCCTCTCTACTCTTTTGCACATGCTATGTGGGTGAAATGATGATACGATGCCAAGTTTCGACATTTTCAGAGTTCATTTTGTAGTGATTTTCAGTTTGACGGTCATTTAGCTCCTTAAACAAATCGGTACATGACTGAAAAATAGCAAATGATGTCAGAAAGTGTTGAAAATTGATGACGTCGCTTTGAATGGTGCATACGGAACGCAAAAAAAGTCTGGAGTTGTAATAAGTTTAAAAAAATGAAGTGCCAGTGTAACAGATGAGTTCTGGTCAGAAACCGTAATACTCCGAAAGAGATTGTCCAGTTTGTACACGAAGTGCGTCCAGTTTTTGCCGTAACCCTCTCTACTCTTTTGCACATGCTATGTGGGTGCAATGATGATACCATGCCAAGTTTCGATATTTTCAGAGTTCATTTTGTAGTGATTTTCAATTTCACGGTCATTTAGCTCTATAAACAAATCGGTAAATGACAAAAAATTAGCAAATGATGACAGAAAGTTTTGAAAATTGATGACATCGCTTTGAATAGTGTGTAGGGAACGCAAAAAAGTCTGGAGTTGTAATAAGTTTAAAAAAATGAAGTGCCCATGTAACAGATGAGTTCTCGTCAGAAACCCTGATACTTTTAAAGAGATTGTCCAGTTTGTACACGAAGTGCGTCCAGTTTTTGCCGTAACCCTCTCTACTCTTTTGCACATGCTATGTGGGTGAAATGATGATACCATGCCAAGTTTCGACATTTTCAGAGTTCATTTTGTAGTATTTTCAATTTCACGGTCATTTAGCTCTCTAAACAAATCGGTAAATGACTAAAAAATAGCAAATGATGTTAGAAAGTTTTGAAATTTGATGACGTCGCTTTGAATGGTTTGTACGGAACGCAAAAAATTCTGGAGTTGTAATAAGTTTAAAAAAATGAAGTGCCCATGTAACAGATGAGTTCTCGTCAGAAACCCTGATACTTCGAAAGAGATTGTCCAGTTTGTACACGAAGTGCGTCCATTTTTTCCGTAACCCTCTCTACTCTTTTGCACATGCTATGTGGGTGAAATGATGATACGATGCCAAGTTTCGACATTTTCAGAGTTCATTTTGTAGTGATTTTCAGTTTGACGGTCATTTAGCTCCTTAAACAAATCGGTACATGACTGAAAAATAGCAAATGATGTCAGAAAGTGTCGAAAATTGATGATGTCGCTTTGAATGGTGCGTACGGAACGCAAAAAAAAGTCTGGAGTTGTAATGAGTTTAAAAAAATGAAGTGCCAGTGTAACAGATGAGTTCTCGTCCGAAACTCTGATACTCCGAAAGAGATTGTCCATTTTGTACACGAAGTGCGTCCAGTTTTTGCCGTAACCCTCTCTACTCTTTTGCACATGCTATGTGGGTGAAATGATGATACCATGCCAAGTTTCGACATTTTCAGAGTTCATTTTGTAGTGATTTTCAATTTCACGGTCATTTAGCTCTATAAACAAATCGGTAAATGACAAAAAAATAGCAAATGATGTCAGAAAGTTTTGAAAATTGATGACATCGCTTTGAATGGTGTGTAGGGAACGCAAAAAAGTCTGGAGTTGTAATAAGTTAAAAAAATGAAGTGCCCATGTAACAGATGAGTTCTCGTCCGAAACTCTGATACTCCGAAAGAGATTGTCCAGTTTGTACACGAAATGCGTCCAGTTTTTGCCGTAACCCTCTCTACTCTTTTGCACATGCTATGTGGGTGAAATGATGATACGATGCCAAGTTTCGACATTTTCAGAGTTTATTTTGTAGTGATTTTCAGTTTCACGGTCATTTAGCTCCTTAAACAAATCGGTACATGACTGAAAAATAGCAAATGATGTCAGAAAGTGTTGAAAATTGATGACGTCACTTTGAATGGTGCATACGGAACGCAAAAAAAGTCTGGAGTTGTAATAAGTTTAAAAAAAATGAAGTGCCAGTGTAACAGATGAGTTATGGTCAGAAACCGTGATACTCCGAAAGAGATTGTCCAGTTTGTACACGAAGTGCGTTCAGTTTTTGCCGTAACCCTCTCTACTCTTTTGCACATGCTATGTGGGTGAAATGATGATACGATGCCAAGTTTCGACATTTTCAGAGTTCATTTTGTAGTGATTTTCAATTTCACGGTCATTTAGCTCTCGAAACATATCGGTAAATAACTAAAAAATAGCAAATGATGTTATAAAGTTTTGAAAATTGATGACGTCGCTTTGAATGGTGTGTACGGAACGAAAAAAAAGTCGGGATTTGTAATGAGTTAAAAAAAATATAGTGCCCATGTAACAGATGAGTTCTCATCAGAAACCCTGATACTTCTAAGGAGATTGTCCAGTCTGTACACGAAGTGCGTCCAGTTTTTGCCGTTACCCTCTCTACTCTTTTGGACATGCTATGTGGGTGAAATGATGATACCATGCCAAGTTTCGACATTTTCAGAGTTCATTTTGTAGTATTTCCAATTTCACGGTCATTTAGCTCTCTAAACAAATCGGTAAATGACTAAAAAAATAGCAAATGATGTTAGAAAGTTTTGAAAATTGATGACGTCGCTTTGAATGGTTTGTACGGAACGCAAAAAAGTCTGGAGTTGTAATAAGTTTAAAAAAAGGAAGTGCCCATGTAACAGATGAGTTCTCGTCAGAAACCCTGATACTTCGAAAGAGATTGTCCAGTTTGTACATGAAGTGCGTCCAGTTTTTGCCGTAACCCTCTCTACTCTTTTGCACATGCTATGTGGGTGAAATGATGATACGATGCCAAGTTTCGACATTTTCAGAGTTCATTTTGTAGTGATTTTCAGTTTGACGGTCATTTAGCTCCTTAAACAAATCGGTACATGACTGAAAAATAGCAAATGATGTCAGAAAGTGTTGAAAATTGATGACGTCGCTTTGAATGGTGCATACGGAATGCAAAAAAAGTCTGGAGTTGTAATAAGTTTAAAAAAATGAAGTGCCAGTGTAACAGATGAGTTCTGGTCAGAAACCGTGATACTCCGAAAGAGATTGTCCAGTTTGTACACGAAGTGCGTCCAGTTTTTGCCGTAACCCTCTCTACTCTTTTGCACATGCTATGTGGGTGCAATGATGATACCATGCCAAGTTTCGATATTTTCAGAGTTCATTTTGTAGTGATTTTCAATTTCACGGTCATTTAGCTCTATAAACAAATCGGTAAATGACAAAAAAATAGCAAATGATGAGAGAAAGTTTTGAAAATTGATGACATCGCTTTGAATAGTGTGTAGGGAACGCAAAAAAGTCTGGAGTTGTAATAAGTTTAAAAAAAATGAAGTGCCCATGTAACAGATGAGTTCTCGTCAGAAACCCTGATACTTTGAAAGAGATTGTCCAGTTTGTACACGAAGTGCGTCCAGTTTTTGCCGTAACCCTCTTACTCTTTTGCACATGCTATGTGGGTGAAATGATGATACCATGCCAAGTTTCGACATTTTCAGAGTTCATTTTGTAGTATTTTCAATTTCACGGTCATTTAGCTCTCTAAACAAATCGGTAAATGACTAAAAAAATAGCAAATGATGTTAGAAAGTTTTGAAATTTGATGACGTCGCTTTGAATGGTTTGTACGGAACGGAAAAAATTCTGGAGTTGTAATAAGTTTAAAAAAATGAAGTGCCCATGTAACAGATGAGTTCTCGTCAGAAACCCTGATACTTCGAAAGAGATTGTCCAGTTTGTACACGAAGTGCGTCCATTTTTTCCGTAACCCTCTCTACTCTTTTGCACATGCTATGTGGGTGAAATGATGATACGATGCCAAGTTTCGACATTTTCAGAGTTCATTTTGTAGTGATTTTCAGTTTGACGGTCATTTAGCTCCTTAAACAAATCGGTACATGACTGAAAAATAGCAAATGATGTCAGAAAGTGTCGAAAATTGATGACGTCGCTTTGAATGGTGCGTACGGAACGCAAAAAAATGTCTGGAGTTGTAATGAGTTTAAAAAAATGAAGTGCCAGTGTAACAGATGAGTTCTCGTCCGAAACTCTGATACTCCGAAAGAGATTGTCCATTTTGTACACGAAGTGCGTCCAGTTTTGGCCGTAACCCTCTCTACTCTTTTGCACATGCTATGTGGGTGAAATGATGATACCATGCCAAGTTTCGACATTTTCAGAGTTCATTTTGTAGTGATTTTCAATTTCACGGTCATTTAGCTCTATAAACAAATCGGTAAATGATAAAAAAATAGCAAATGATGTCAGAAAGTTTTGAAAATTGATGACATCGCTTTGAATGGTGTGTAGGGAACGCAAAAAAGTCTGGAGTTGTAATAAGTTAAAAAAATGAAGTGCCCATGTAACAGATGAGTTCTCGTCAGAAACCCTGATATTTCGAAAGAGATTGTCCAGTTTGTACACGAAGTGCGTCCAGTTTTTGCCGTAACCCTCTCTACTCTTTTGCACATGCTTTGTGGGTGAAATGATGATACGATGCCAAGTTTCGACATTTTCAGAGTTCATTTTGCAGTGATTTTCAATTTCACAGTCATTTAGCTCTCTAAACAAATCGGTAAATGACTGAAAAATAGCAAATGATGTCAGAAAGTGTCGAAAATTGGTGACGTCGCTTTGAATGGTGCGTACGGAACGCAAAAAAAGTCTGGAGTTGTAATGAGTTTAAAAAAATGAAGTGCCAATGTAACAGATGAGTTCTCGTCCGAAACTCTGATACTCCGAAAGAGATTGTCCAGTTTGTACACGAAGTGCGTCCAGTTTTTGCCGTAACCCTCTCTACTCTTTTGCACATGCTATGTGGGTGAAATGATGATACGATGCCAAGTTTTGACATTTTCAGAGTTCATTTTGTAGTGATTTTCAGTTTGACGGTCATTTAGCTCCTTAAACAAATCGGTAAATGATAAAAAAATAGCAAATGATGTCAGAAAGTGTCGAAAATTGATGACGTCGCTTTGAATGGTGCGTACGGAACGCAAAAAAAAGTCTGGAGTTGTAATGAGTTTAAAAAATGAAGTGCCAGTGTAACAGATGAGTTCTCGTCCGAAACTCTGATACTCCGAAAGAGATTGTCCATTTTGTACACGAAGTGCGTCCAGTTTTTGCCGTAACCCTCTCTACTCTTTTGCACATGCTATGTTGGTGAAATGATGATACCATGCCAAGTTTCGACATTTTCAGAGTTCATTTTGTAGTGATTTTCAATTTCACGGTCATTTAGCTCTATAAACAAATCGGTAAATGACAAAAAAATAGCAAATGATGTCAGAAAGTTTTGAAAATTGATGACATCGCTTTGAATGGTGTGTAGGGAACGCAAAAAAGTCTGGAGTTGTAATAAGTTTAAAAAAATGAAGTGCCCATGTAACAGATGAGTTCTCGTCAGAAACCCTGATATTTCGAAAGAGATTGTCCAGTTTGTACACGAAGTGCGTCCAGTTTTTGCCGTAACCCTCTCTACTCTTTTGCACATGCTATGTGGGTGAAATGATGATACGATGCCAAGTTTCGACATTTTCAGAATTCATTTTGCAGTGATTTTCAATTTCACGGTCATTTAGCTCTCTAAACAAATCGGTAAATGACTGAAAAATAGCAAATGATGTCAGAAAGAGTCGAAAATTGATGACGTCGCTTTGAATGGTGCGTACGGAACGCAAAAGAAGTCTGGAGTTGTAATGAGTTTAAAAAAATGAAGTGCCAATGTAACAGATGAGTTCTCGTCCGAAACTCTGATACTCCGAAAGAGATTGTCCAGTTTGTACACGAAGTGCGTCCAGTTTTTGCCGTAACCCTCTCTACTCTTTTGCACATGCTATGTGGGTGAAATGATGATATGATGCCAAGTTTCGACATTTTCAGAGTTCATTTTGTAGTGATTTTCAGTTTCACGGTCATTTAGCTCCTTAAACAAATCGGTACATGACTGAAAAATAGCAAATGATGTCAGAAAGTGTTGAAAATTGATGACGTCGCTTTGAATGGTGCATACGGAACGCAAAAAAAGTCTGGAGTTGTAATAAGTTTAAAAAAATGAAGTGCCAGTGTAACAGATGAGTTCTGGTCAGAAACCGTGATACTCCGAAAGAGATTGTCCAGTTTGTACACGAAGTGCGTCCAGTTTTTGCCGTAACCCTCTCTACTCTTTTGCACATGCTATGTGGGTGCAATGATGATACCATGCCAAGTTTCGACATTTTCAGAGTTCATTTTGTAGTGATTTTCAATTTCACGGTCATTTAGCTCTCTAAACAAATCGGTAAATGACTGAAAAATAGCAAATGATGTCAGAAAGTGTCGAAAATTGATGACGTCGCTTTGAAGGGTGCGTACGGAACGCAAAAAAAATCTGGAGTTGTAATGAGTTTAAAAAAATGAAGTGCCGATGTAACAGATGAGTTCTCGTCCGAAACTCTGATACTCCGAAAGAGATTGTCCAGTTTGTACACGAAATGCGTCCAGTTTTTGCCGTAACCCTCTCTACTCTTTTGCACATGCTATGTGGGTGAAATGATGATACGATGCCAAGTTTCGACATTTTCAGAGTTTATTTTGTAGTGATTTTCAGTTTCACGGTCATTTAGCTCGTTAAACAAATCGGTACATGACTGAAAAATAGCAAATGATGTCAGAAAGTGTTGAAAATTGATGACGTCGCTTTGAATGGTGCATACGGAACGCAAAAAAAGTCTGGAGTTGTAATAAGTTTAAAAAAATGAAGTGCCAGTGTAACAGATGAGTTATGGTCAGAAACCGTGATACTCCGAAAGAGATTGTCCAGTTTGTACACCAAGTGCGTCCAGTTTTTGCCGTAACCCTCTCTACTCTTTTGCACATGCTATGTGGGTGAAATGATGATACCATGCCAAGTTTCGACATTTTCAGAGTTCATTTTGTAGTGATTTTCAATTTCACGGTCATTTAGCTCTCTAAACAAATCGGTAAATGACTGAAAAATAGCAAATGATGTCAGAAAGTGTCGAAAATTGATGACGTCGCTTTGAAGGGTGCGTACGGAACGCAAAAAAAATCTGGAGTTGTAATGAGTTTAAAAAAATGAAGTGCCGATGTAACAGATGAGTTCTCGTCCGAAACTCTGATACTCCGAAAGAGATTGTCCAGTTTGTACACGAAATGCGTCCAGTTTTTGCCGTAACCCTCTCTACTCTTTTGCACATGCTATGTGGGTGAAATGATGATACGATGCCAAGTTTCGACATTTTCAGAGTTTATTTTGTAGTGATTTTCAGTTTCACGGTCATTTAGCTCCTTAAACAAATCGGTACATGACTGAAAAATAGCAAATGATGTCAGAAAGTGTTGAAAATTGATGACGTCACTTTGAATGGTGCATACGGAACGCAAAAAAAGTCTGGAGTTGTAAGAAGTTTAAAAAAAATGAAGTGCCAGTGTAACAGATGAGTTATGGTCAGAAACCGTGATACTCCGAAAGAGATTGTCCAGTTTGTACACGAAGTGCGTCCAGTTTTTGCCGTAACCCTCTCTACTCTTTTGCAAATGCTATGTGGGTGAAATGATGATACCATGCCAAGTTTCGACATTTTCAGAGTTCATTTTGTAGTAATTTTCAATTTCACGGTCATTTAGCTCTCTAAACAAATCGTTAAATGACTAAAAAATAGCAAATGATGTCAGAAAATTTTGAAAATTGATGACGTCGCATTGAATGGTGTGCAGGGAACGCAAAAAATTCTGGAGTTGTAATAAGTTTAAAAAAATGAAGTGCCCATGTAACAGATGACTTCTCGTCCGAAACCCTGATACTTTGAAAGAGATTGTCCTGTTTGTACACGAAGTGCGTCCAGTTTTTGCTGTAACCCTCTCTACTCTTTTGCACATGCTATGTGGGTGAAATGATGAAACGATGCCAAGTTTCGAAATTTTCAGAGTTCATTTTGTAGTGATTTTCAATTTCACGGTCATTTAGCTCTATAAACAAATCGGTAAATGGCTGAAAAATGGCAAATAATGTCAGAAAGTTTTGAAAATTGATGACGTCGCTTTGAATGGTGCGTAGGGAACGCAAAAAAGTCGGGAGTTGTAATGAGTTTAAAAAATGAAGTGCCCATGTAACAGATGAGTTCTCGTCAGAAACCCTGATACTCCGAAAGAGATTGTCCAGTCTGTACACGAAGTGCGTCCAGTTTTTGCCGTAACTCTCTCTACTCTTTTGCACATGCTATGTGGGTGAAATGGTGATACCATGCCAAGTTTTCACATTTTCAGAGTTCATTTTGTAGTGATTTTCAATTTCACAGTCATTTAGCTCCCTAAACAAATCGGTAAATGACTAAAATATAGCAAATGATGTTAGAAAGTTTTGAAAATAAATGACGTCTCTTTGAATGGTTTGTACGGAACGCAAAAAAGTCTGGAGTTGTAATAAGTTTAAAAAAATGAAGTGCCCATGTAACAGATGAGTTCTCGTCAAAAACCCTGATACTTTGAAAGAGATTGTCCAGTTTGTACACGAAGTGCGTCCAGTTTTTGCCGTAACCCTCTCTACTCTTTTGCACATGCTATGTGGGTGAAATGATGACACGATGCCAAGTTTCGACATTTTCAGAGTTCATTTTGTAGTGATTTTCAATTTCACGGTCATTTGGCTCTATAAACAAATAGGTAAATGACTGAAAAATAGCAAATGATGTCAGAAAGTTTTGAAAATTGATGATGTCGCTTTGAATGGTGCGTAGGGAACGCAAAAAAGTCGGGAGTTGTAATGAGTTTAAATAAATGAAGTGCCCATGTAATAGATGAGTTCTCGTCAGAAACCCTGATACTCCGAAAGAGATTGTCTAGTCTGTACACGAAGTGCGTCCAGTTTTTGCCGTAACCCTCTCTACTCTTTTGCACATGCTATGTGGGTGAAATGATGATACCATGCCAAGTTTCGACATTTTCAGAGTTCATTTTGTCGTGATTTTCAATTTCACGGTCATTTAGCTCTCTAAACAAATCAGTAAATGACTAAAAAATAGCAAATAATGTTAGAAAGTTTTGAAAATTGATTACGTCTCTTTGAATGGTTTGTACGGAACGCAAAAAAGTCTGGAGTTGTAATAAGTTTAAAAAATGAAGTGCCCATGTAACAGATGAGTTCTCGTCAGAAACCCTGATACTCCGAAAGAGATTGTCCAGTTTGTACACGAAGTGCGTCCGGTTTTTGCCGTAACCCTCTCTACTCTTTTGCACATGCTATGTGGGTGAAATGATGATACGATGCCAAGTTTCAACATTTTCAGAGTTCATTTTGTAGTGATTTTCAATTTCACGGTCATTTAGCTCTCTAAACAAATCGGTAAATGACTGAAAAATAGCAAATGATGTCAGAATGTGTCGAAAATTGATGACGTCACTTTGAATGGTGCGTACGAAATGCAAAAAAAGTCTGGAGTTGTAATGAGTTTAAAAAAATGAAGTGCCAATGTAACAGATGAGTTCTCGTCCGAAACTCTGATACTCCGAAAGAGATTGTCCAGTTTGTACACGAAGTGCGTCCAGTTTTTGCCATAACCCTCTCTACTCTTTTGCACATGCTATGTGGGTGAAATGATGATACCATGCAAAGTTTCGATATTTTCAGAGTTCATTTTGTAGTGATTTTCAATTTCACGGTCATTTAGCTCTCGAAACAAATCGGTAAATGACTAAAAAATAGCAAATGATGTTATAATGTTTTGAAAATTGATGACATCGCTTTGAATAGTGTGTACGGAACGAAAAAAAAATCGGGAGTTGTAATAAGTTTAAAAAAATGAAGTGCCCATGTAACAGATGAGTTCTCGTCAGAAACCCTGATACTTCGAAAGAGATTGTCCAGTCTGTAAACGAAGTGCGTCCAGTTTTTGCCGTAACCCTCTCTACTCTTTTGGACATGCTATGTGGGTGAAATGATGATACCATGCCAAGTTTCGACATTTTCAGAGTTCATTTTGTAGTATTTTCAATTTCACGGTCATTTAGCTCTCTAAACAAATCGGTAAATGACAAATGATGTTAGAAAGTTTTGAAAATTGATGACGTCGCTTTGAATGGTTTGTACGGAACGCAAAAAAGTCTGGAGTTGTAATAAGTTAAAAAAAATGAAGTGCCCATGTAACAGATGAGTTCTCGTCAGAAACCCTGATACTCCGAAAGAGATTGTCCAGTTTGTACACGAAGTGCGTCCAGTTTTTGCCGTAACCCTCTCTACTCTTTTGCACATGCTATGTGGGTGAAATGATGATACGATGCCAAGTTTCGACATTTTCAGAGTTCATTTTGTAGTGATTTTCAGTTTCACGGTCATTTAGCTCCTTAAACAAATCGGTACATGACTGAAAAATAGCAAATGATGTCAGAAAGTGTAGAAATTGATGACGTCGCTTTGAATGGGGCATACGGAACGCAAAAAAAGTCTGGAGTTGTAATAAGTTAAAAAAAATGAAGTGCCGGTGTAACAGATGAGTTCTGGTCAGAAACCGTGATACTCCGAAAGAGATTGTCCAGTTAGTACACGAAGTGCGTCCAGTTTTTGCAGTAACCCTCTCTACTCTTTTGCACATGCTATGTGGGTGAAATGATGATACCATGCCAAGTTTCGACATTTTCAGAGTTCATTTTGTAGTGATTTTCAATTTCACGGTCATTTTGCTCTATAAACAAATCTGTGAATGACAAAAAAATAGCAAATGATGTCAGAAAGTTTTGAAAATTGATGACATCGCTTTGAATGGTGTGTTGAGAACGCAAAAAAGTCTGGAGTTGTAATAAGTTTAAAAAAATGAAGTGCCCATGTAACAGATGAGTTCTCGTCAGAAACCCTGATACTTTGAAAGTGATTGTCCAGTTTGTACACGAAGTGCGTCCAGTTTTTGCCGAAACCCTCTCTACTCTTTTGCACATGCTATGTGGGTGAAATAATGATACGATGCCAAGTTTCGACAATTTCAGAGTTCATTTTGTATTGATTTTCAATTTCACGGTCATTTAGCTCTCTAAACAAATCGGTAAATGACTGAAAAATAGCAAATGATGTCAGAAAGTGTCGAAAATTGATGACGTCGCTTTGAATGGTGCGTACGGAACGCAAAAAAAGTCTGGAGTTGTAATGAGTTTAAAAAAATGAAGTGCCAATGTAACAGATGAGTTCTCGTCCGAAACCCTGATACTCCGAAAGAGATTCTCCAGTTTGTACACGAAGTGCGTCCAGTTTTTGCCGTAACCCTCTCTACTCTTTTGCACATGCTATGTGGGTGAAATGATGATACGATGCCAAGTTTCGACATTTTCAGAGTTCATTTTGTAGTGATTTTCAGTTTCACGGTCATTTAGCTCCTTAAACAAATCGGTACATGACTGAAAAATAGCAAATGATGTCAGAAAGTGTTGAAAATTGATGACGTCGCTTTGAATGGTGCATACGGAACGCAAAAAAAGTCTGGAGTTGTAATAAGTTTAAAAAAATGAAGTGCCAGTGTAACAGATGAGTTATGGTCAGAAACCGTGATACTCCGAAAGAGATTGTCCAGTTTGTACACGAAGTGCGTCCAGTTTTTGCCGTAACCCTCTCTACTCTTTTGCACATGCTATGTGGGTGAAATGATGATACGATGCCAAGTTTCGACATTTTCAGAGTTCATTTTGTAGTGATTTTCAGTTTGACGGTCATTTAGCTCCTTAAACAAATCGGTACATGACTGAAAAGAAGCAAATGATGTCAGAAAGTGTTGAAAATTGATGACGTCGCTTTGAATGGGGCATACGGAACGCAAAAAAAGTCTGGAGTTGTAATAAGTTTAAAAAAATGAAGTGCCAGTGTAACAGATGAGTTCTGGTCAGAAACCGTGATACTCCGAAAGAGATTGTCCAGTTTGTAAACGAAGTGCGTCCAGTTTTTGCCGTAACCCTCTCTACTCTTTTGCACATGCTATGTGGGTGAAATGATGATACCATGCCAAGTTTCGACATTTTCAGAGTTCATTTTGTAGTGATTTTCAATTTCACGGTCATTTAGCTCTATAAACAAATCGGTAAATGACAAAAAAATAGCAAATGATGTCAGAAAGTTTTGAAAATTGATGACATCGCTTTGAATGGTGTGTTGAGAACGCAAAAAAGTCTGGAGTTGTAATAAGTTTAAAAAAATGAAGTGCCCATGTAACAGATGAGTTCTCGTCAGAAACCCTGATACTTTGAAAGTGATTGTCCAGTTTGTACACGAAGTGCGTCCAGTTTTTGCCGAAACCCTCCTTACTCTTTTGCACATGCTATGTGGGTGAAATGATGATACGATGCCAAGTTTCGACATTTTCAGAGTTCATTTTGTAGTGATTTTCAATTTCACGGTCATTTAGCTCTCTAAACAAATCGGTAAATGACTGAAAAATAGCAAATGATGTCAGAAAGTGTCGAAAATTGATGACGTCGCTTTGAATGGTGCGTACGGAACGCAAAAAAAGTCTGGAGTTGTAATGAGTTTAAAAAAATGAAGTGCCAATGTAACAGATGAGTTCTCGTCCGAAACCCTGATACTCCGAAAGAGATTGTCCAGTTTGTACACGATGTGCGTCCTGTTTTTGCCGTAACCCTCTCTACTCTTTTGCACATGCTATGTGGGTGAAATGATGATACGATGCCAAGTTTCGACATTTTTAGAGTTCATTTTGTAGTGATTTTCAGTTTCACGGTCATTTAGCTCCTTAAACAAATCGGTACATGACTGAAAAATAGCAAATGATGTCAGAAAGTGTTGAAAATTGATGACGTCGCTTTGAATGGTGCATACGGAACGCAAAAAAAGTCTGGAGTTGTAATAAGTTTAAAAAAATGAAGTGCCAGTGTAACAGATGAGTTATGGTCAGAAACCGTGATACTCCGAAAGAGATTGTCCAGTTTGTACACGAAGTGCGTCCAGTTTTTGCCGTAACCCTCTCTACTCTTTTGCACATGCTATGTGGGTGAAATGATGATACCATGCCAAGTTTCGACATTTTCAGAGTTCATTTTGTAGTGATTATCAATTTCACGGTCATTTAGCTCTCGAAACAAATCGGTAAATGACTAAAAATAGCAAATGATGTCAGAAAGTATTGAAAATTGATGAAGTCGCTTTGAATGGTGTGTACGGAATGCAAAAAAGTCGGGAGTTGTAATATGTTTCAAAAATGAAGTGCCCATGTAACAGATGAGTTCTCGTCAGAAACCCTGATACTTCGAAAGAGATTGTCTAGTCTGTACACGAAGTGCGTCCAGTTTATGCTGTAACCCTCTCTACTCTTTTGCACATGCTATGTGGGTGAAATGATGATACGATGCCAAGTTTCGACATTTTCAGAGTTCATTTTGTAGTGATTTTCAATTTTACGGTCATTTAGCTCCTTAAACAAATCGGTACCTGACTGAAAAATAGCAAATGATGTCAGAAAGTTTTGAAAATTGTTGAAGTCGCTTTGAATGGTGCGTAGGGAACGCAAAAAAGTCTGGAGTTGTAATGAGTTTAAAAAAATGAAGTGCCCATGTAACAGATGAGTTCTCGTCAGAAACCCTGATACTCCGAAAGAGATTGTCCAGTTTGTACACGAAGTGGGTCCAGTTTTTGCCGTAACCCTCTCTACTCTTTTCTACATGCTATGTGGGTGAAATGATGATACGATGCAAAGTTTCGACATTTACAGAGTTCATTTTCTAGTGATTTTCAATTTCACGATCATTTAGCTCTATAAACAAATAGGTAAATGTCTAAAAAATAGCAAATGATGTCAGAAAGTATTGAAAATTGATGAAGTCGCTTTGAATGGTGCGTAGGGAACGCCAAAAAGTCTGGAGTTGTAAGAGTTTAAAAAAATGAAGTGCCCATGTAACAGATGAGTTCTCGTCAGAAACCCTGATACTCCGAAAGAGATTGTCTAGTTTGTACACGAAGTGCGTCCAGTTTTTGCCGTAACCCTCTCTACTCTTTTGCACATGCTATGTGGGTGAAATGATGATACGATGCCAAGTTTCGACATTTTCAGAGTTCATTTTGTAGTGATTCTCAATTTCACGGTCATTTAGCTCTCTAAACAAATCGGTAAATGACTGAAAAATAGCAAATGATGTCAGAAAGTTTTGAAAATTGATGACGTCGCTTTGAATGGTGCGTACGGACCGCAAAAAAAGTCTGGAGTTGTAATGAGTTTAAAAAATGAAGTGCCAATGTAACAGATGAGTTCTCGTCCGAAACTCTGATACTCCGAAAGAGATTGTCCATTTTGTACACGAAGTGCGTCCAGTTTTTGCCGTAACCCTCTCTACTCTTTTGCACATGCTATGTGGGTGAAATGATGATACCATGCAAAGGTTCGACATTTTCAGAGTTCATTTTGTAGTGATTATCAATTTCACGGTCATTTAGCTCTCGAAACAAATCGGTAAATGACTAAAAAATAGCAAATGATGTTAGAAAGTTTTGAAAATTGATGACGTCGCTTTGAATGGTTTGTACGGAATGCAAAAAAGTATGGAGTTGTAATAAGTTTAAAAAAATGAAGTGCCCATGTAACAGATGAGTTCTCGTCAGAAACCCTGATACTTCGAAAGAGATTGTCTATTCTGTACACGAAGTGCGTCCAGTTTATGCCGTAACCCTCTCTACTCTTTTGCACATGCTATGTGGGTGAAATGATGATACGATGCCAAGTTTCGACATTTTCAGAGTTCATTTTGTAGTGATTTTCAATTTTACGGTCATTTAGCTCCTTAAACAAATCGGTACCTGACTGAAAAATAGTAAATGATGTCAGAAAGTTTTGAAAATTGTTGAAGTCGCTTTGAATGGTGCGTAGGGAACGCAAAAAAGTCTGGAGTTGTAATGAGTTTAAAAAAATGAAGTGCCCATGTAACAGATGAGTTCTCGTCAGAAACCCTGATACTCCGAAAGAGATTGTCCAGTTTGTACACGAAGTGGGTCCAGTTTTTGCCGTAACCCTCTCTACTCTTTTCTACATGCTATGTGGGTGAAATGATGATCCGATGCAAAGTTTCGACATTTACAGAGTTCATTTTCTAGTGATTCTCAATTTCACGGTCATTTAGCTCTATAAACAAATAGGTAAATGTCTAAAAAATAGCAAATCATGTCAGAAAGTGTTGAAAATTGATGAAGTCGCTTTGAATGGTGCATAGGGAACGCAAAAAAGTCTGGAGTTGTAAGAGTTTAAAAAAATGAAGTGCCCATGTAACAGATGAGTTCTCGTCAGAAACCCTGATACTCCGAAAGAGATTGTCCAGTTTGTACACGAAGTGCGTCCAGTTTTTGCCGTAACCCTCTCTACTCTTTTGCACATGCTATGTGGGTGAAATGATGATAGATGCCAAGTTTCGACATTTTCAGGGTTCATTTTGTAGTGATTTTCAATTTCACGGTCATTTAGCTCTCTAAACAAATCGGTAAATGACTGAAAAATAGGAAATGATGTCAGAAAGTTTTGAAAATTGATGACGTCGCTTTGAATGGTGCGTACAGACCGCAAAAAAAGTCTGGAGTTGTAATGAGTTAAAAAAAATGAAGTGCCAATGTAACAGATGAGTTCTCGTCCGAAACTCTGATACTCCGAAAGAGATTGTCCATTTTGTACACGAAGTGCGTCCAGTTTTTGCCGTAACCCTCTCTACTCTTTTGCACATGCTATGTGGGTGAAATGATGATACCATGCAAAGGTTCGACATTTTCAGAGTTCATTTTGTAGTGATTATCAATTTCACGGTCATTTAGCTCTCGAAACAAATCGGTAAATGACTAAAAAATAGCAAATTATGTTAGAAAGTTTTGAAAATTGATGACGTCGCTTTGAATGGTTTGTACGGAATGCAAAAAAGTATGGAGTTGTAATAAGTTTAAAAAAATGAAGTGCCCATGTAACAGATGACTTCTCGTCAGAAACCCTGATACTTCGAAAGAGATTGTCTAGTCTGTACACGAAGTGCGTCCAGTTTATGCCGTAACCCTCTCTACTCTTTTGCACATGCTATGTGGGTGAAATGATGATACGATGCCAAGTTTCGACTTTTTTAGAGTTCATTTTGTAGTGATTTTCAATTTTACGGTCATTTAGCTCCTTAAACAAATCGGTACCTGACTGAAAAATAGCAAATGATGTCAGAAAGTTTTGAAAATTGTTGAAGTCGCTTTGAATGGTGCGTAGGTGTCACAGTTCAATGAACCCAAATGCCCTTTAGAAAAGTTCATGATTTTCGATAAAGGTAAAAACCTCTGCCAAAAATGATAAACATATTTCTAGGTCATTTTTGGATTTTTGAATTAACTCATATTGTATTTGAATTGGGGCATTTAAATCCTATAAATATTTTAAATGCTCTAATAATTCTGAAACTAGTTGAGGGCTGTTGGAAATATTTTCAAAAGTGCCACAATTTATCAGGATTTTACAAAATGAGTTAGTATTTTTACTAATTCAAAATAGATCAAATAAATAGAAAACAGAAACAATTAAAGGAAAGAGAGAGAAAGGAGTATTACCTGGCGCTTACCTGGACTGGGCCGGCCCACCTGGCCCATGCCAGTCACCACCCACCTTTACCAGTAGGCAGAGGAGGGGGACAGCGCACCGCCGCCGAGCACGCGCCCGCGCCACCTCCTGCTTCCCCGGCCCCTCCTGGCGATGCCACGACGACGCCCCGAAGCTCCTCGCTCCTCTCCCTCACTCTCTGCTCTCTCCCTCGCCCTCTGTCTCTCTCCCCACAGCACCACCGAACGGAGCCGTCGCCACCGTCGCCGTTGCCGTGGCCACCGAGCCCCCCCTCGCCTAGCTAGGATATCCAGAGGAACCGCCATCGTCTCCTACGTCTCCTCGACGAAGGAAGCAAGCCCCGACGCCCGGAAGCGTCGCCATCGAGCTTGTCCCCGCCGCCTCTGGCCGGAGATCGCCGGTGTCGATTCGCCTCGACCAGAGCGTCCCCGAGCCCGCTGAGTCCTCCCCTGAGATCACTGTGAGCCCCTGAACCGTTTCCCCTACTCCCAGGCTCGATTGCGAGCTTTAGCTAGACTAGCCACCGTGCCCGAAGCTCGCCGCCGCATGAGCTCGTCGCCGTCGTGGATCCGGCGACCAAATGGCCCCGCGCGTGCGTCCGTTGCACTCGCGACGTTCCGTAGAGCAACTCTAGCGCGATAGCCCGTTTGTTTGCAAGCCGCAGCGCTAACCCCCGCACCCACCCGAGCTCCGGCGGCCGCCCAAGTGCTCGCCGCCGGCGAACCAGGCCACCCCGCGACCTTCTGACACCTCCCCTGGATGCGGAAGAGCGTGGGCTACCTCCTGGTGGTTCCCGCGCGTTCAACCGCCGTCTGTAGCTCAAGTCCGGCGAGTTGCCGCCGCAGTTTTGGTTGTCGTCGGCGAAACTCCGGCGAGGACCGACGTGGCGCAGTCATTAGCGCTAATCCCTGCCAGCTCAGCCGCCCTTAGCCACTGACAATGGGCCCCGCAGCAGGTCAAAGTACTAGTCAACGCGGGATTAGTGACTGTCTCACTGACCAGTGAACCCCACTGGTCAGGTTTGACCTGGAACGGGTCCGTTGACCTGCTGAGGTCAGCATGACCTAATGCTGACGCAGTTAATCATTTTCTGGTTTTGAAATAATTAAGAAAATTCCAGAAAATGCCCTAACTTCTAAAAATCATATAAAATCAACCGTAGCTCAGAATGAAATAATTTATATATGAAAAATGATCAGAAAAATGCAATCTATCCATCTGTATCATTTCCATGCATGTCAAACTAAGTTATACCTGCTGTATAGGTGAAAACATGATAATGCACTATTTGAATTCATAGTTTGAATTTGAATTTGAACCTTGAGTTCAAATCAACCCAAACCTTTCTGTTGCTAGTTACATTAGGCCAAATCACGTCATATTGCCATGTCATGATCATGCATCATATTGTGCATTGCATTGATTGTGTTCTTCTTTGTTTGCCGGTGATTGTCCCCTCTCGATAGCCGTGATTCCGACGATGAGTTCGATGACACCGATGAAGAACTATAATATCTTCAGAAGTGCCAGGCAAGCATAACCCCCTTGTTCATTCCGATACAATCCCACTCTCTCGCTCCTGCTCTCTTTTACTACATTAGGACAACAACGATTCAACTGTTACATGCTGCGGTAGTTGAACCCCTTATCCTCTGCATGACCTATCGTTGCCACAGTAATTAGATGAAACCCACTAGCATGAGTAGGAGTTGTTTGAGCCCTGGTGTGCCTACTCATTCATGCTTGTTTGTCATGCCTGCTATTGCTTAGAGTTGTGTCAGGTCTGATTCATCGGGGATGAGTTGGAATGGTGATGAACATGTCCTACTGTGTGTGAGCTAAGTGTGTGAACACGATTTGGTAAAGGTAGCGGTGAGAGGCCATGTAGGAGTACATGGTGGGTTGTCTCATTGCAGCCGTCCTCAGGAACTGAGTTCTGTGTTTGTGATCCATGATACAGTTACTACCACGCATTGGGCCCGAAACCAATGGACCCTCTCGGCTTCTTAATCACCCTTGTCCTCTGTCCAGGAGTTGCAAGTAGTTTCTGGTGTTTGTAGTATGCTGGAGGCCGTGGGCAGCGCTGACCGGAGGGGTGGGCTGTGATGCGGTAGGCACGTGGCCCGGTGTACCGAGTCGCCCGTTTGGTGACCGGGAACCCTGCACACATCGTTCGGGGCCGTATGTGGAAACCTCGGCCGGACTCCCTGCGGATGGAACCTGGATAGGCGATAAACCTGGACTAGAGACTTGAGTGTTTAGGTAGGCTGTGGCCGACACCCTCGCTGGGCCTCCGCTTGAAGGTTGCCGAGTACATGTCGTGTAAACGGCGGTAAGTGGTGAGAGCGTGTGTGTCGAAGTACACCCCTGCAGGGTTAATATGATCTATTCGAATAGCCGTGTCCGCGGAAATGGACTTCTGGGTTGCCTATAACAGTTCATAGACAAGTGAAAGTGGATACTCTAAAATGCGCAAGATAAGCGTGAGTGCTATGGATGGCGTTCTCGTAGGGAGACGGGAGCGGATCCATAGTGGAGTATTGATATGGTGAATATGTGGACTCGTGTGCGCCACCTCAAAAGAGTTACTTGCTGTCGTAGTTAGGATAGCCACCGAGTCAAAGCTGGCTTGCTGCAGTTAAACTCCACCACCCCCTTTGTTGATACCGATGCATATGTAGATAGTTCTGATGTAAGTCTTGCTGGGTACATTCGTACTCACGTTTGCCTATTTTATGTTTTGCAGAGAGACGTCAGTCTCGCTAGTAGTTCCGTGTGGACTTCGACGTTTAGCTTGATACCTCAGCTACGATCTTGTGCCCTCAGCAGGATCTAGTAAATAGTCAGGCTTCTCAGACTTTTCATTTGTAGATGTCTGTACTCAGACATGTTAAGCTTCCGCATGTGCTTTGACTTGTATGCTCTGAATGTTGGGTCATGAGACCCATGTTTGTAATATCTGGCTCTTCGGAGCCTAATGAATAAATACTCTGAGTCGTAGAGTCTTGTTGTGATGCCATGTTGTATTTGCACATATCGAGCATATTGTGTGTATGATTGAAATGCTTGGTATGTGTGGGATTTGACAATCTAGTTGTTTATCCTTAGCAGCCTCTCTTATGGGGAAATGTAGTCTAGTGCCTCCTTGAGCCATAGTAGTCCGCTACAGCCCGGTTCACCGGAGTCCTGCTAGCCCAGCACTACTGCTCTGGACACTTTACTGGCCGGCATGTGTTTCATATCGTTCCTGTGTCTGTCCCCTCGGGGAAATGTCACGCGGTGACATCCGGAGTCCTGCCTAGCCTGCTAAGGCCCGGGTTCCCGGAGTCCTGTTAGCCCAGTGCTACAGCCCGGACTCTCACGCTGCTGACCGACACGTTCGATGTTGATTCACGTATGCCTGTCCCCATACGTTAGTGCCGCTTTGGGTTCACGACTAGCCATGTCGGACCGGGTTCTCTGTCATATGGATGCTAGCGACATTGTCATATACGCGAGCCAAAAGGCGCAAACGGTCCCGGGCCATGGTATGGCGACACCCGTGGGAGTACCGTGCGTGAGGCCGCAAAGTGATATGAGGTGTTACAGGCTAGATCGGTGTGACTTGGAATCGGGGTCCCGACAGCGTTGGTATCAGAGCCTGACTGCCTGTAGGATTACCAAGCCAAACTGGTCGAAGTTGAGTCTAGAAATGCTTTAGTTATATAAGGGAATTGATTGTGGGAGGGAACGTAAGGCTCTTTTACTCCTTTACCTTATGCCCTTCTGATCTGAGTCACCCTCTTCTCTTCTACGGGGATTAAGAACTAGGCTTTCTCATCTTCTATCAGGATCACGTGTTACTAATCCGTAGACTCATAGGATTAATGGATTTAAGCCTCAGTTCAGTTTCTACCACTACAGTGTGTTGTTAGTTGGACTTGGAACCTAGATATGATGTTGTTGAGTGGTTATGCCACCATTTTGTAGGATGTCTCAAATCCTTTGAGCATTTATAGCCGTTATGCTGTCCGAGTCATCCCAGGTTTCTAAACAGTCTGATGCATTTGCAAATTCCTTCCTCCCGTACCTGATGTCCTTCTGGGCCGGATTAAGCACACTAATCGGTCTGTTGAGGTACCCCGTTACCTCGTCGTGTATGTTGGAGTTATTATTATGACCCTAGGTGTCTTAGAGGACTACTTAGTAATCTAGCAATGCTTGCATTCCCAGTGAGATGATTCTGGCCACTATTCTCGAAAGCATCCCGTGATGCCATTTAGTTAGTAGGTATTCTATTCCCGGGTTTCTAAACTCGAGATTCACTCCACTTACCTCCTGTTGATAGTGTTTGCTCGTTCCTTTAGGATATTAGTAACCTTTGTGATAGTCCTCGAGGTTTATGGTATATCCTTCTTCCAAATATCATGAACTGCTTATGGAAGAAGTTCCTCGCGGAACCGAAAGATCACAACTAGAGTGCTCTTGAGGAGTACTCCATTCATATTGTGACTCTGCCAGTCCTTCCTCCTCTGCATGGGTTATCCGGAAGAAATATGTTGAATTTGTTCGACATACTAATTCATGCATCCACAACTCAGAAAAACATATGTTCCTTTGGGTTGTCCCTCTTTAGTTATTTTCTGGCCCTCGTCTATCAATTGATAGTCAGGAGTAATTGTGCATTTGTGTTATCAATGCCTATTATTCTTGTGGTCCGTCAAGCCATTCTATTCCGGAATGACTAGGAGAAACAAACTCCAGTACCTCGTCCATCTCTGGGATTGGGTCAAAGTAGTTGTATTCCGCAGATCAAATGCCTACCCAGCTTTTGTTCTGATCTACCTATGAGTATTACCCTCTTTATGTCAGGAATCTCATGAGGATTGCACCAACCCTTATGAATTCTTGATTTAGTGATACTCCTCGCCATCATCGTTCATTCCTCGGTCTCCGTGTTATTGTAACCGGAATACCGACAAGCGAGCTGTGATGTGTGAAATCTATACCCCTAGCAACTCCGTTGCTTGGTAGTTAAAGGACAATAATTTCATCCTTAGCGTGTTGGTTATTGAATCACCATCCTGAGGTTGATCGTGCTACCTAGTCCATATTCCCGGTGTACTTTTCGATCAATGAGTTAGGATAGTGTCAGTCCTTGCTTATTCGGTCATATCGTCTTGCCCTGAAAAGCAAGATTGTTCTCGATCTTAACAACATGTCGGTGGATCGTGATTTTCCAAATATCTTCTTGGAAGTACCACCAGGTTGTCCCTGACCAATATGTTGAGTTCGTAAACAAGTTGGTTTTCCAATAAACCACCCCTTCTCCAAGAACCTGTGTTGGATACCCCTGAGCTAGTTGGTCAAGCTAAACAACAACTTGGAGAGCTGGAAGATAAAAGCTTGCCAGCTTAGTTCATTTCAAGGGATATATCTGCATGTGTTGAAGATAGATGATATCTTCATCGATTGGTCCCTGTGATCAGTTGTTGGATCTATTGTCTTGTCCAAACTTTGATTTGAGTATGGGCTATCATCAAGTCAAATCAGAACCAACGATGTTCATAATGTTGTCTTACTCATGGTTGATCCCTCGAGCATACACCATTATATCTTTTGGGTCTGACCAATGCTATCACTTGCACATAATTATGGAATTCCATCCCCATGGAAACCTGGATGAATTGTTGTTGAGCCCATCAGCAACACTGCTACCTTCTCCATGACTCGTGTTGAACATCCAGCTAGTATTGGAAACTTTATAAGCATTATCTTCGTGATCCGTTCATGAAGCATATGTTGGATGAAAGAAGTGACTTCCTCTAATTCATGTGCATTTGATGCAAGTTGCCGCCGTGAATCTGAGAAAGCATGTTTCTACCTCCTCTGGAATCGTCCCAAGTCAGTTATGCACGTGCGAAGTATTCCGTGGTCTGTTAGACTGATCATCTTCATTCCATATAAATTCTCTAGCACACCAAGCCACTGATTGATTTGTTCAAGGAGAAGGAGTTCCTTCATAAGAGCTAATCCGGACTTATGAAAGAACTTCGATATCCTCGTTGATGGTTCCCAACCAGAACTCGGTAGTGTTTTATTATAAGACTACCATGTGATCATGCTTGTCTGGGACAACGTTCTCACATGTTTGTAGCAGAACCAGCTCATGTTTTGGAGCTTACTACCGTAATCCATCTCCCGAGAATCTTGCAACGTCTTCTCGTCGATTTGTGTTGCAAACCTTCATTTTTCTTCCTAGACTTGACGAGTCTGGAATATTCTGACACCAACCAGATCTAAATCTCGGGCAGACATGATGGTTGGAACATTCCCAAGAACTACAATATTGGTCTCTCGTTAATCGGTAAAGTGGATGTCGTGGCCAACACACCCAGCCGGAAGACCTATTATTGTAGTATCTTGATTAAGGAAGTTGGCCACCTCCCCATAAGGATTTCCTAGGACTTATTCCACTAGTTATTCCCTATGGATTCTTGTGCTCCTGAAGTCCGACCTTTTACTTGGTGTTCTAGATACCAAACCACATCTAATGGGTTACGCTAGAACATCAAGGAGAACATTAGAAGCGGAGTGCTAAATGTCTCTCGGTCGATCATCCAGATTTTGCTCCCTTGGCTTCGCTAAGGTGAAATCTGAGAAAGTGTTGTCCTCCTTTGCACCTGCATCCTCCATCACCGTTCATCATGGTAGTATGTTGTGTTGCCAGGATCCTCGACACGGATGTTGGTAAAACCTTGATGAATATGGAAATGCTCATGTTCCTGAGAGCACGCACAAGCTCTAGGTGTTATCATCGGCACTAACTGGAATTGCTCCCAGTTTCCTTCGGTTATGCTAAACCTTTCAAACAGTAGATTCACTCTCTACTGTTGAGCTTCTCCCTTGTTACTAAAATCATTCCAGCATTTGCATTATGTCCCCAGCTTGCACCGTCATTGTGCCGTCCTACTATGGACTACCCTTCTCAGTAATTACTGATCAAGATCATCTTCAAGTGGTCTTACCATAAGTCCCATTCATTTCCGATGATATATAAAAAAAAATCATCCATTTCGTTGTCTTCAACAAGGTATTCCACATCGTCCATTCTAGCCCGAGTGTGTCGTTCTCCCGAACTTCCTCAAACGATCGTTTGTGATTGCCTTAGGCTGGCATAAAGAGTTTCAATGATATTTATATCAAAAGTAATTCCTTTTGCCACTTAAGGGAATATTTCTACAAGTCACCTTCCCTAAGGTGCCGTTATGGAATCATGGCAATTATCTCCTCGCTACTTTGAAACCATGCACCGTCTTATTCAACGTGGAACTGTGTTTATCAACTTGAATCTTCGTTCTCTGTTTCACTTCATCCCTCTCTCGATGTATGTGTTGAGTCTCAGCTCAAGAGATACTCAACGTCGCATTCCGTGAGTTGATCGTGAGTTGCTCGATCTTTAAGGAGATCGATTTCTATAGAGTTTTCCCTTGTCGTCATCGTGTTGGATGAAGATCTCGAAAGCAAAGACGTCAACATTAATTGAAGCAATGGATCAACATCTTCGCGAAGAGCAATTGGATAATGAAGATGGTGTTAGCTTGTACCCTCTGTCTTCTTACCTCACGTCTTGAATCTCGGGACGAGATTCTTGTTTAGTGGGGGTGAGCTGTCACAGCCCCAGATCAGCCCTTGTTTGACTTTTGCTTGTTCCTCATGCATCATGTTTAAATTTTGCTTAAACTTGAAATAGGGGTGATCAATCCCTAGCACCCAAAAGAACTCAACTAGGTTCAACTTAAAAACATTTTCAATGAACCCAAATGCCCTTTAGAAAAGTTCATGATTTTCGATAAAGGTAAAAACCTCTGCCAAAAATGATAAACATATTTCTAGGTCATTTTTGGATTTTTGAATTAACTCATATTGTATTTGAATTGGGGCATTTAAATCCTATAAATATTTTAAATGCTCTAATAATTCTGAAACTAGTTGAGGGCTGTTGGAAATATTTTCAAAAGTGCCACAATTTTATCAGGATTTTACAAAATGAGTTAGTATTTTTGCTAATTCAAAATAGATCAAATAAATAGAAAACAGAAACAATTAAAGGAAAGAGAGAGAAAGGAGTATTACCTGGCGCTTACCTGGACTGGGCCGGCCCACCTGGCCCATGCCAGTCACCACCCACCTTTGCCAGTAGGCAGAGGAGGGGGACAGCGCACCGCGCCACCTCCTGCTTCCCCGGCCCCTCCTGGCGATGCCACGACGACGCCCCGAAGCTCCTCGCTCCTCTCCCTCACTCTCTGCTCTCTCCCTCGCCCTCTGTCTCTCTCCCCACAGCACCACCGAACGGAGCCGTCGCCACCGTCGCCGTTGCCGTGGCCACCGAGCCCCTCCTCGCCTAGCTAGGATATCCAGAGGAACCGCCATCGTCTCCTACGTCTCCTCGACGAAGGAAGCAAGCCCCGACGCCCGGAAGCGTCGCCATCGAGCTTGTCCCCGCCGCCTCTGGCCGGAGATCGCCGGTGTCGATTCGCCTCGACCAGAGCGTCCCCGAGCCCGCTGAGTCCTCCCCTGAGATCACTGTGAGCCCCTGAACCGTTTCCCCTACTCCCAGGCTCGATTGCGAGCTTTAGCTAGACTAGCCACCGTGCCCGAAGCTCGCCGCCGCATGAGCTCGTCGCCGTCGTGGCTCCGGCGACCAAATGGCCCCGCGCGTGCGTCCGTTGCACTCGCGACGTTCCGTAGAGCAACTCTAGCGCGATAGCCCGTTTGTTTGCAAGCCGCAGCGCTAACCCCCGCACCCACCCGAGCTCCGGCGGCCGCCCAAGTGCTCGCCGCCGGCGAACCAGGCCACCCCGCGACCTTCTGACACCTCCCCTGGATGCGGAAGAGCGTGGGCTACCTCCTGGTGGTTCCCGCGCGTTCAACCGCCGTCTGTAGCTCAAGTCCGGCGAGTTGCCGCCGCAGTTTTGGTTGTCGCCGGCGAAACTCCGGCGAGGACCGACGTGGCGCAGTCATTAGCGCTAATCCCTGCCAGCTCAGCCGCCCTTAGCCACTGACAATGGGCCCCGCAGCAGGTCAAAGTACTAGTCAACGCGGGATTAGTGACTGTCTCACTGACCAGTGAACCCCACTGGTCAGGTTTGACCTGGAACGGGTCCGTTGACCTGCTGAGGTCAGCATGACCTAATGCTGACGCAGTTAATCATTTTCTGGTTTTGAAATAATTAAGAAAATTCCAGAAAATGCCCTAACTTCTAAAAATCATATAAAATCAACCGTAGCTCAGAATGAAATAATTTATATATGAAAAATGATCAGAAAAATGCAATCTATCCATCTGTATCATTTCCATGCATGTCAAACTAAGTTATACCTGCTGTATAGGTGAAAACATGATAATGCACTATTTGAATTCATAGTTTGAATTTGAATTTGAACCTTGAGTTCAAATCAACCCAAACCTTTCTGTTGCTAGTTACATTAGGCCAAATCACGTCATATTGCCATGTCATGATCATGCATCATATTGTGCATTGCATTGATTGTGTTCTTCTTTGTTTGCCGGTGATTGTCCCCTCTCGATAGCCGTGATTCCGACGATGAGTTCGATGACACCGATGAAGAACTATAATATCTTCAGAAGTGCCAGGCAAGCATAACCCCCTTGTTCATTCCGATACAATCCCACTCTCTCGCTCCTGCTCTCTTTTACTACATTAGGACAACAACGATTCAACTGTTACATGCTGCGGTAGTTGAACCCCTTATCCTCTGCATGACCTATCGTTGCCACAGTAATTAGATGAAACCCACTAGCATGAGTAGGAGTTGTTTGAGCCCTGGTGTGCCTACTCATTCATGCTTGTTTGTCATGCCTGCTATTGCTTAGAGTTGTGTCAGGTCTGATTCATCGGGGATGAGTTGGAATGGTGATGAACATGTCCTACTGTGTGTGAGCTAAGTGTGTGAACACGATTTGGTAAAGGTAGCGGTGAGAGGCCATGTAGGAGTACATGGTGGGTTGTCTCATTGCAGCCGTCCTCAGGAACTGAGTTCTGTGTTTGTGATCCATGATACAGTTACTACCACGCATTGGGCCCGAAACCAATGGACCCTCTCGGCTTCTTAATCACCCTTGTCCTCTGTCCAGGAGTTGCAAGTAGTTTCTGGTGTTTGTAGTATGCTGGAGGCCGTGGGCAGCGCTGACCGGAGGGGTGGGCTGTGATGCGGTAGGCACGTGGCCCGGTGTACCGAGTCGCCCGTTTGGTGACCGGGAACCCTGCACACATCGTTCGGGGCCGTATGTGGAAACCTCGGCCGGACTCCCTGCGGATGGAACCTGGATAGGCGATAAACCTGGACTAGAGACTTGAGTGTTTAGGTAGGCTGTGGCCGACACCCTCGCTGGGCCTCCGCTTGAAGGTTGCCGAGTACATGTCGTGTAAACGGCGGTAAGTGGTGAGAGCGTGTGTGTCGAAGTACACCCCTGCAGGGTTAATATGATCTATTCGAATAGCCGTGTCCGCGGAAATGGACTTCTGGGTTGCCTATAACAGTTCATAGACAAGTGAAAGTGGATACTCTAAAATGCGCAAGATAAGCGTGAGTGCTATGGATGGCGTTCTCGTAGGGAGACGGGAGCGGATCCATAGTGGAGTATTGATATGGTGAATATGTGGACTCGTGTGCGCCACCTCAAAAGAGTTACTTGCTGTCGTAGTTAGGATAGCCACCGAGTCAAAGCTGGCTTGCTGCAGTTAAACTCCACCACCCCCTTTGTTGATACCGATGCATATGTAGATAGTTCTGATGTAAGTCTTGCTGGGTACATTCGTACTCACGTTTGCCTATTTTATGTTTTGCAGAGAGACGTCAGTCTCGCTAGTAGTTCCGTGTGGACTTCGACGTTTAGCTTGATACCTCAGCTACGATCTTGTGCCCTCAGCAGGATCTAGTAAATAGTCAGGCTTCTCAGACTTTTCATTTGTAGATGTCTGTACTCAGACATGTTAAGCTTCCGCATGTGCTTTGACTTGTATGCTCTGAATGTTGGGTCATGAGACCCATGTTTGTAATATCTGGCTCTTCGGAGCCTAATGAATAAATACTCTGAGTCGTAGAGTCTTGTTGTGATGCCATGTTGTATTTGCACATATCGAGCATATTGTGTGTATGATTGAAATGCTTGGTATGTGTGGGATTTGACAATCTAGTTGTTTATCCTTAGAAGCCTCTCTTATGGGGAAATGTAGTCTAGTGCCTCCTTGAGCCATAGTAGTCCGCTACAGCCCGGTTCACCGGAGTCCTGCTAGCCCAGCACTACTGCTCTGGACACATGACTGGCCGGCATGTGTTTCATATCGTTCCTGTGTCTGTCCCCTCGGGGAAATGTCACGCGGTGACATCCGGAGTCCTGCCTAGCCTGCTACAGCCCGGGTTCCCGGAGTCCTGTTAGCCCAGTGCTACAGCCCGGACTCTCACGCTGCTGACCGACACGTTCGATGTTGATTCACGTATGCCTGTCCCCATACGTTAGTGCCGCTTTGGGTTCACGACTAGCCATGTCGGCCCGGGTTCTCTGTCATATGGATGCTAGCGACATTGTCATATACGCGAGCCAAAAGGCGCAAACGGTCCCGGGCCATGGTATGGCGACACCCGTGGGAGTACCGTGCGTGAGGCCGCAAAGTGATATGAGGTGTTACAGGCTAGATCGGTGTGACTTGGAATCGGGGTCCCGACAGCGTTGGTATCAGAGCCTGACTGCCTGTAGGATTACCAAGCCAAACTGGTCGAAGTTGAGTCTAGAAATGCTTTAGTTATATAAGGGAATTGATTGTGGGAGGGAACGTAAGGCTCTTTTACTCCTTTACCTTATGCCCTTCTGATCTGAGTCACCCTCTTCTCTTCTACGGGGATTAAGAACTAGGCTTTCTCATCTTCTATCAGGATCACGTGTTACTAATCCGTAGACTCATAGGATTAATGGATTTAAGCCTCAGTTCAGTTTCTACCACTACAGTGTGTTGTTAGTTGGACTTGGAACCTAGATATGATGTTGTTGAGTGGTTATGCCACCATTTTGTAGGATGTCTCAAATCCTTTGAGCATTTATAGCCGTTATGCTGTCCGAGTCATCCCAGGTTTCTAAACAGTCTGATGCATTTGCAAATTCCTTCCTCCCGTACCTGATGTCCTTCTGGGCCGGATTAAGCACACTAATCGGTCTGTTGAGGTACCCCGTTACCTCGTCGTGTATGTTGGAGTTATTATTATGACCCTAGGTGTCTTAGAGGACTACTTAGTAATCTAGCAATGCTTGCATTCCCAGTGAGATGATTCTGGCCACTATTCTCGAAAGCATCCCGTGATGCCATTTAGTTAGTAGGTATTCTATTCCCGGGTTTCTAAACTCGAGATTCACTCCACTTACCTCCTGTTGATAGTGTTTGCTCGTTCCTTTAGGATATTAGTAACCTTTGTGATAGTCCTCGAGGTTCATGGTATATCCTTCTTCCAAATATCATGAACTGCTTATGGAAGAAGTTCCTCGCGGAACCGAAAGATCACAACTAGAGTGCTCTTGAGGAGTACTCCATTCATATTGTGACTCTGCCAGTCCTTCCTCCTCTGCATGGGTTATCCGGAAGAAATATGTTGAATTTGTTCGACATACTAATTCATGCATCCACAACTCAGAAAAACATATGTTCCTTTGGGTTGTCCCTCTTTAGTTATTTTCTGGCCCTCGTCTATCAATTGATAGTCAGGAGTAATTATGCATTTGTGTTATCAATGCCTATTATTCTTGTGGTCCGTCAAGCCATTCTATTCCGGAATGACTAGGAGAAACAAACTCCAGTACCTCGTCCATCTCTGGGATTGGGTCAAAGTAGTTGTATTCCGCAGATCAAATGCCTACCCAGCTTTTGTTCTGATCTACCTATGAGTATTACCCTCTTTATGTCAGGAATCTCATGAGGATTGCACCAACCCTTATGAATTCTTGATTTAGTGATACTCCTCGCCATCATCGTTCATTCCTCGGTCTCCGTGTTATTATAACCGGAATACCAACAAGCGAGCTGTGATGTGTGAAATCTATACCCCTAGCAACTCCGTTGCTTGGTAGTTAAAGGACAATAATTTCATCCTTAGCGTGTTGGTTATTGAATCACCATCCTGAGGTTGATCGTGCTACCTAGTCCATATTCCAGGTGTACTTTTCGATCAATGAGTTAGGATAGTGTCAGTCCTTGCTTATTCGGTCATATCGTCTTGCCCTGAAAAGCAAGATTGTTCTCGATCTTAACAACATGTCGGTGGATCGTGATTTTCCAAATATCTTCTTGGAAGTACCACCAGGTTGTCCCTGACCGATATGTTGAGTTCGTAAACAAGTTGGTTTTCCAATAAACCACCCCTTCTCCAAGAACCTGTGTTGGATACCCCTGAGCTAGTTGGTCAAGCTAAACAACAACTTGGAGAGCTGGAAGATAAAAGCTTGCCAGCTTAGTTCATTTCAAGGGATATATCTGCGTGTGTTGAAGATAGATGATATCTTCATCGATTGGTCCCTGTGATCAGTTGTTGGATCTATTGTCTTGTCCAAACTTTGATTTGAGTATGGGCTATCATCAAGTCAAATCAGAACCAACGATGTTCATAATGTTGTCTTACTCATGGTTGATCCCTCGAGCATACACCATTATATCTTTTGGGTCTGACCAATGCTATCACTTGTTCACATAATTATGGAATTCCATCCCCATGGAAAACTGGATGAATTGTTGTTGAGCCCATCAGCAACACTGCTACCTTCTCCATGACTCGTGTTGAACATCCAGCTAGTATTGGAAACTTTATAAGCATTATCTTCGTGATCCGTTCATGAAGCATATGTTGGATGAAAGAAGTGACTTCCTCTAATTCATGTGCATTTGATGCAAGTTGCCGCCGTGAATATGAGAAAGCATGTTTCTACCTCCTCTGGAATCGTCCCAAGTCAGTTATGCATGTGCGAAGTATTCCGTGGTCTGTTAGACTGATCATCTTCATTCCATATAAATTCTCTAGCACACCAAGCCACTGATTGATTTGTTCAAGGAGAAGGAGTTCCTTCATAAGAGCTAATCCGGACTTATGAAAGAACTTCGATATCCTCGTTGATGGTTCCCAACCAGAACTCGGTAGTGTTTTATTATAAGACTACCATGTGATCATGCTTGTCTGGGACAACGTTCTCACATGTTTGTAGCAGAACCAGCTCATGTTTTGGAGCTTACTACCGTAATCCATCTCCCGAGAATCTTGCAACGTCTTCTCGTCGATTTGTGTTGCAAACCTTCATTTTTCTTCCTAGACTTGACGAGTCTGGAATATTCTGACACCAACCAGATCTAAATCTCGGGCAGACATGATGGTTGGAACATTCCCAAGAACTACAATATTGGTCTCTCGTTAATCGGTAAAGTGGATGTCGTGGCCAACACACCCAGCCGGAAGACCTATTATTGTAGTATCTTGATTAAGGAAGTTGGCCACCTCCCCATAAGGATTTCCTAGGACTTATTCCACTAGTTATTCCCTATGGATTCTTGTGCTCCTGAAGTCCGACCTTTTACTTGATGTTCTATATACCAAACCACATCTAATGGGTTACGCTAGAACATCAAGGAGAACATTAGAAGCGGAGTGCTAAATGTCTCTCGGTCGATCATCCAGATTTTGCTCCCTTGGCTTCGCTAAGGTGAAATCTGAGAAAGTGTTGTCCTCCTTTGCACCTGCATCCTCCATCACCGTTCATCATGGTAGTATGTTGTGTTGCCAGGATCCTCGACACGGATGTTGGTAAAACCTTGATGAATATGGAAATGCTCATGTTCCTGAGAGCACGCACAAGCTCTAGGTGTTATCATCGGCACTAACTGGAATTGCTCCCAGTTTCCTTCGGTTATGCTAAACCTTTCAAACAGTAGATTCACTCTCTACTGTTGAGCTTCTCCCTTGTTACTAAAATCATTCCAGCATTTGCATTATGTCCCCAGCTTGCACCGTCATTGTGCCGTCCTACTATGGACTACCCTTCTCAGTAATTACTGATCAAGATCATCTTCAAGTGGTCTTACCATAAGTCCCATTCATTTCCGATGATATATAAAAAAAAATCATCCATTTCGTTGTCTTCAACAAGGTATTCCACATCGTCCATTCTAGCCCGAGTGTGTCGTTCTCCCGAACTTCCTCGAACGATCGTTTGTGATTGCCTTAGGCTGGCATAAAGAGTTTCAATGATATTTATATCAAAAGTAATTCCTTTTGCCACTTAAGGGAATATTTCTACAAGTCACCTTCCCTAAGGTGCCGTTATGGAATCATGGCAATTATCTCCTCGCTACTTTGAAACCATGCACCATCTTATTCAACGTGGAACTGTGTTTATCAACTTGAATCTTCGTTCTCTGTTTCACTTCATCCCTCTCTCGATGTATGTGTTGAGTCTCAGCTCAAGAGATACTCAACGTCGCATTCCGTGAGTTGATCGTGAGTTGCTCGATCTTTAAGGAGATCGATTTCTATAGAGTTTTCCATTGTCGTCATCGTGTTGGATGAAGATCTCGAAAGCAAAGACGTCAACATTAATTGAAGCAACGGATCAACATCTTCGCGAAGAGCAATTGGATAATGAAGATGGTGTTAGCTTGTACCCTCTGTCTTCTTACCTCACGTCTTGAATCTCGGGACGAGATTCTTGTTTAGTGGGGGTGAGCTGTCACAGCCCCAGATCAGCCCTTGTTTGACTTTTGCTTGTTCCTCATGCATCATGTTTAAATTTTGCTTAAACTTGAAATAGGGGTGATCAATCCCTAGCACCCAAAAGAACTCAACTAGGTTCAACTTAAAAACATTTTCAATGAACCCAAATGCCCTTTAGAAAAGTTCATGATTTTCGATAAAGGTAAAAACCTCTGCCAAAAATGATAAACATATTTCTAGGTCATTTTTGGATTTTTGAATTAACTCATATTGTATTTGAATTGGGGCATTTAAATCCTATAAATATTTTAAATGCTCTAATAATTCTGAAACTAGTTGAGGGCTGTTGGAAATATTTTCAAAAGTGCCACAATTTTATCAGGATTTTACAAAATGAGTTAGTATTTTTACTAATTCAAAATAGATCAAATAAATAGAAAACAAAAACAATTAAAGGAAAGAGAGAGAAAGGAGTATTACCTGGCGCTTACCTGGACTGGGCCGGCCCACCTGGCCCATGCCAGTCACCACCCACCTTTGCCAGTAGGCAGAGGAGGGGGACAGCGCACCGCCGCCGAGCACGTGCCCGCGCCACCTCCTGCTTCCCCGGCCCCTCCTAGCGATGCCACGACGACGCCCCGAAGCTCCTCGCTCCTCTCCCTCACTCTCTGCTCTCTCCCTCGCCCTCTGGTAAAAACCTCTTTTGCACATGCTATGTGGGTGAAATGATGATACGATGCCAAGTTTCGACATTTTCAGAGTTCATTTTGTAGTGATTTTCAATTTCACGGTCATTTAGCTCTCTAAACAAATCGGTAAATGACTGAAAAATAGCAAATGATGTCAGAAAATGTCGAAAATTAATGATGTCGCTTTGAATTATGCGTACGGAACGCAAAAAAAGTCTGGAGTTGTAATGAGTTTAAAAAAATGAAGTGCCAATGTAACAGATGAGTTCTCGTCCGAAACCCTGATACTCCGAAAGAGATTGTCAAGTTTGTACACGAAGTGCGTCCAGTTTTTGCCATAACCCTCTCTACTCTTTTGCACATGCTATGTGGGTGAAATGATGATACCATGCAAAGTTTCAACATTTTCAGAGTTCATTTTGCAGTGATTTTCAATTTCACGGTCTTTTAGCTCTCGAAACAAATCGGTAAATGACTAAAAAATAGCAAATGATGTTAGAAAGTTTTGAAAATTGATGACGTCGCTTTGAATGGTTTGTACGGAATGCAAAAAAGTATGGAGTTGTAATAAGTTTAAAAAAATGAAGTGCCCATGTAACAGATGAGTTCTCGTCAGAAACCCTGATACTTCGAAAGAGATTGTCTAGTCTGTACACGAAGTGCGTCCAGTTTATGCCGTAACCCTCTCTACTCTTTTGCACATGCTATGTGGGTGAAATGATGATACGATGCCAAGTTTCGACATTTTCAGAGTTCATTTTGTAGTGATTTTCAATTTTACGGTCATTTAGCTCCTTAAACAAATCGGTACCTGACTGAAAAATAGCAAATGATGTCAGAAAGTTTTGAAAATTGTTGAAGTCGCTTTGAATGGTGTGTAGGGAACGCAAAAAAGTCTGGAGTTGTAATGAGTTTAAAAAAATGAAGTGCCCATGTAACAGATGAGTTCTCGTCAGAAACCCTGATACTCCGAAAGAGATTGTCCAGTTTGTACACGAAGTGGGTCCAGTTTTTGCCGTAACCCTCTTTACTCTTTTGCACATGCTATGTGGGTGAAATGATGATACAATGGCAAGTTTCAACATTTTCATAGTTCATTTTGTAGTGATTTTCAGTTTTACGGTCATTTAGCTCCTTAAACAAATCGGTACATGACTGAAAAATAGCAAATGATGTCAGAAAGTGTTGAAAATTGATGACGTCGCTTTGAATGGTGTGTAGGGAACGCAAAAAAGTCTGGAGTTGTAATAAGTTAAAAAAAAGGAAGTGCGCATGTAACAGATGAGTTCTCGTCAGAAACCCTGATACTTCGAAAGAGATTGTCCAGTTTGTACACGAAGTGCGTCCAGTTTTTGCCGTAACCCTCTCTACTCTTTTGCACATGCTATGTGGGTGAAATGATGATACCATGCCAAGTTTCGACATTTTCAGAGTTCATTTTGTAGTTATTTTCAATTTCACGGTCATTTAGCTCTATAAAGAAATCGGTAAATGACTAAAAAATAGCAAATGATGTCAGAAAGTTTTGAAAATTGATGACGTCGCTTTGAATGGTGTGTAGGGAACGCAAAAACTTCTGGAGTTGTAATAAGTTTAAAAAAATGAAGTGCCCATGTAACAGATGAGTTCCCGTCAGAAACCCTGATACTTTGTAAGAGATTGTCCAGTTTGTACACGAAGTGCGTCCAGTTTTTGCCGTAACCCTCTCTACTCTTTTGCACATGCTATGTGGGTGAAATGATGATACGATGCCAAGTTTCGACATTTTCAGAGTTCATTTTGTAGTGATTTTCAATTTCACGGTCATTTAGCTCTCTAAACAAATCGGTAAATGACTGAAAAATAGCAAATGATGTCAGAAAGTGTCGAAAATTAATGATGTCGCTTTGAATTATGCGTACAGAACGCAAAAAAAGTCTGGAGTTGTAATGAGTTTAAAAAAATGAAGTGCCAATGTAACAGATGAGTTCTCGTCCGAAACCCTGATACTCCGAAAGAGATTGTCAAGTTTGTACACGAAGTGCGTCCAGTTTTTGCCGTAACCCTCTCTACTCTTTTGCACATGCTATGTGGGTGAAATGATGATACCATGCAAAGTTTCAACATTTTCAGAGTTCATTTTGCAGTGATTTTCAATTTCACGGTCTTTTAGCTCTCGAAACAAATCGGTAAATGACTAAAAAATAGCAAATGATGTTATAAAGTTTTGAAAATTGATGACGTCGCTTTGAATGGTGTGTACGGAACGCAAAAAAGTCGGGAGTTGTAATAAGTTAAAAAAAATGAAGTGCCAATGTAACAGATGAGTTCTCGTCCGAAACTCTGATACTCCGAAAGAGATTGTCCATTTTGTACACGAAGTGCGTCCAGTTTTTGCCGTAACCCTCTCTACTCTTTTGCACATGCTATGTGGGTGAAATGATGATACCATGCAAAGGTTTGACATTTTCAGAGTTCATTTTGTAGTGATTATCAATTTCACGGTCATTTAACTCTCTCGAAACAAATCGGTAAATGACTAAAAAATAGCAAATGATGTTAGAAAGTTTTGAAAATTGATGACGTCGCTTTGAATGGTTTGTACGGAATGCAAAAAAGTATGGAGTTGTAATAAGTTTAAAAAAATGAAGTGCCCATGTAACAGATGAGTTCTCGTCAGAAACCCTGATACTTCGAAAGAGATTGTCTAGTCTGTACACGAAGTGCGTCCAGTTTATGCCGTAACCCTCTCTACTCTTTGGCACATGCTATGTGGGTGAAATGATGATACGATGCCAAGTTTCGACATTTTCAGAGTTCATTTTGTAGTGATTTTCAATTTTACGGTCATTTAGCTCCTTAAACAAATCGGTACCTGACTGAAAAATAGCAAATGATGTCAGAAAGTTTTGAAAATTGTTGAAGTCGCTTTGAATGGTGCGTAGGGAACGCAAAAAAGTCTGGAGTTGTAATGAGTTTAAAAAATTGAAGTGCCCATGTAACAGATGAGTTCTCGTCAGAAACCCTGATACTCCGAAAGAGATTGTCCAGTTTGTACACGAAGTGGGTCCAGTTTTTGCCGTAACCCTCTCTACTCTTTTGCACATGCCACGTGGGTGAAATGATGATACGATGCCAAGTTTCGACATTTTCAGAGTTCATTTTGTAGTGATTTTCAGTTTTACGGTCATTTAGCTCCTTAAACAAATCGGTACATGACTGAAAAATAGCAAATGATGTCAGAAAGTGTTGAAAATTGATGACGTCGCTTTGAATGGTGTGTAGGGAACGCAAAAAAGTCTGGAGTTGTAATAAGTTTTAAAAAATGAAGTGCGCATGTAACAGATGAGTTCTCGTCAGAAACTCTGATACTTCGAAAGAGATTGTCCAGTTTGTACGCGAAGTGCGTCCAGTTTTTGCCGTAACCCTCTCTACTCTTTTGCACATGCTATGTGGGTGAAATGATGATACCATGCCAAGTTTCGACATTTTCAGAGTTCATTTTGTAGTTATTTTCAATTTCACGGTCATTTAGCTCTATAAAGAAATCGGTAAATGTCTAAAAAATAGCAAATGATGTCAGAAAGTTTTGAAAATTGATGACGTCGCTTTGAATGGTGTGTAGGGAACGCAAAAAATTCTGGAGTTGTAATAATTTTAAAAAAATGAAGTGCCCATGTAACAGATGAGTTCTCGTCAGAAACCCTGATACTTTGTAAGAGATTGTCCAGTTTGTACACGAAGTGCGTCCAGTTTTTGCCGTAACCCTCTCTACTCTTTTGCACATGCTATGTGGGTGAAATGATGATACCATGCAAAGTTTCAACATTTTCAGAGTTCATTTTGCAGTGATTTTCAATTTCACGGTCATTTAGCTCTATAAAGAAATCGGTAAATGACTAAAAAATAGCAAATGATGTCAGAAAGTTTTGAAAATTGATGACGTCGCTTTGAATGGTGTGTAGGGAACGCAAAAAATTCTGGAGTTGTAATAAGTTTAAAAAATTGAAGTGCCCATGTAACAGATGAGTTCCCGTCAGAAACCCTGATACTTAGTAAGAGATTGTCCAGTTTGTACACGAAGTGCGTCCAGTTTTTGCCGTAACCCTCTCTACTCTTTTGCACATGCTATGTGGGTGAAATGATGATACGATGCCAAGTTTCGACATTTTCAGAGTTCATTTTGTAGTGATTTTCAATTTCACGGTCATTTAGCTCTCTAAACAAATCGGTAAATGACTGAAAAATAGCAAATGATGTCAGAAAGTGTCGAAAATTAATGATGTCGCTTTGAATTATGCGTACGGAACGCAAAAAAAGTCTGGAGTTGTAATGAGTTTAAAAAAATGAAGTGCCAATGTAACAGATGAGTTCTCGTCCGAAACCCTGATACTCCGAAAGAGATTGTCAAGTTTGTACACGAAGTGCGTCCAGTTTTTGCCGAACCCTCTCTACTCTTTTGCACATGCTATGTGGGTGAAATGATGATACCATGCAAAGTTTCAATATTTTCAGAGTTCATTTTGAAGTGATTTTCAATTTCACGGTCTTTTAGCTCTCGAAACAAATCGGTAAATGACTAAAAAATAGCAAATGATGTTATAAAGTTTTGAAAATTGATGACGTCGCTTTGAATGGTGTGTACAGAACGCAAAAAAGTCGGGAGTTGTAATAAGTTTAAAAAAAATGAAGTGCCAATGTAACAGATGAGTTCTCGTCCGAAACTCTGATACTCCGAAAGAGATTGTCCATTTTGTACACGAAGTGCGTCCAGTTTTTGCCGTAACCCTCTCTACTCTTTTGCACATGCTATGTGGGTGAAATGATGATACCATGCAAAGGTTTGACATTTTCAGAGTTCATTTTGTAGTGATTATCAATTTCACGGTCATTTAGCTCTCGAAACAAATCGGTAAATGACTAAAAAATAGCAAATGATGTTAGAAAGTTTTGAAAATTGATGACGTCGCTTTGAATGGTTTGTACGGAATGCAAAAAAGTATGGAGTTGTAATAAGTTTAAAAAAATGAAGTGCCCATGTAACAGATGAGTTCTCGTCAGAAACCCTGATACTTCGAAAGAGATTGTCTAGTCTGTACACGAAGTGCGTCCAGTTTATGCCGTAACCCTCTCTACTCTTTTGCACATGCTATGTGGGTGAAATGATGATACGATGCCAAGTTTCGACATTTTCAGAGTTCATTTTGTAGTGATTTTCAATTTTACGGTCATTTAGCTCCTTAAACAAATCGGTACCTGACTGAAAAATAGCAAATGATGTCAGAAAGTTTTGAAAATTGTTGAAGTCGCTTTGAATGGTGCGTAGGGAACGCAAAAAAGTCTGGAGTTGTAATGAGTTTAAATAATTGAAGTGCCCATGTAACAGATGAGTTCTCGTCAGAAACCCTGATACTCCGAAAGAGATTGTCCAGTTTGTACACGAAGTGGGTCCAGTTTTTGCCGTAACCCTCTCTACTCTTTTGCACATGCTATGTGGGTGAAATGATGATACGATGCCAAGTTTCGACATTTTCAGAGTTCATTTTGTAGTGATTTTCAGTTTTACGGTCATTTAGCTCCTTAAACAAATCGGTACATGACTGAAAAATAGCAAATGATGTCAGAAAGTGTTGAAAATTGATGACGTCGCTTTGAATGGTGTGTAGGGAACGCAAAAAAGTCTGGAGTTGTAATAAGTTTAAAAAAATGAAGTGCGCATGTAACAGATGAGTTCTCGTCAGAAACTCTGATACTTCGAAAGAGATTGTCAAGTTTGTACGCGAAGTGCGTCCAGTTTTTGCCGTAACCCTCTCTACTCTTTTGCACATGCTATGTGGGTGAAATGATGATACCATGCCAAGTTTCGACATTTTCAGAGTTCATTTTGTAGTTATTTTCAATTTCACGGTCATTTAGCTCTATAAAGAAATCGGTAAATGACTAAAAAATAGCAAATGATGTCAGAAAGTTTTGAAAATTGATGACGTCGCTTTGAATGGTGTGTAGGGAACGCAAAAAATTCTGGAGTTGTAATAATTTTTAAAAAATGAAGTGCCCATGTAACAGATGAGTCCTCGTCAGAAACCCTGATACTTTGTAAGAGATTGTCCAGTTTGTACACGAAGTGCGTCCAGTTTTTGCCGTAACCCTCTCTACTCTTTTGCACATGCTATGTGGGTGAAATGATGATACGATGCCAAGTTTCGACATTTTCAGAGTTCATTTTGTAGTGATTTTCAATTTCACGGTCATTTAGCTCTCTAAACAAATCGGTAAATGACTGAAAAATAGCAAATGATGTTATAAAGTTTTGAAAATTGATGACGTCGCTTTGAATGGTGTGTATGGAACGCAAAAAAGTCGGGAGTTGTAATAAGTTTAAAAAAATGAAGTGCCCATGTAACAGATGAGTTCTCGTCAGAAACCCTGATACTTCGAAAGAGATTGTCCAGTCTGTACACGAAGTGCGTCCAGTTTTTGCCGTAACCCTCTCTACTCTTTTGCACATGGTATGCGGGTGAAATGATGATACCATGCCAAGTTTCGACATTTTCAGAGTTCATTTTGTAGTGATTTTCAATTTCACGGTCATTTAGCTCTCTAAACAAATCGGTAAATGACTAAAAAATAGCAAATAATGTTAGAAAGTTTTGAAAATTGATGACTTCGCTTTGAATGGTTTCTACGGAACGCAAAAAAGTCTGGAGTTGTAATAAGTTTAAAAAAATGAAGTGCCCATGTAACATATGAGTTCTCGTCAGAAACCCTGATACTTTGAAAGAGATTGGCCAGTTTGTACACGAAGTGCGTCCAGTTTTTGCCGTAACCCTCTCTACTCTTTTGCACATGCTATGTGGGTGAAATGATGATACGATGCCAAGTTTCGACTTTTTCAGAGTTCATTTTGTAGTGATTTTCAATTTCACGGTCATTTAGCTCTCTAAACAAATCGGTAAATGACTGAAAAATAGCAAATGATGTCAGAAAGTTTTAAAAATTCATGAAGTCGCCTTGAATGGTGCGTAGGGAACGCAAAAAAGTCTGGAGTTGTAATAAGTTTAAAAAAATGAAGTGCCCATGTAACAGATGAGTTCTCGTCAGAAACCCTGATACTCCGAAAGAGATTGTCCAGTTTGTACACGAAGTGCGTCCAGTTTTTGCCGTAACCCTCTCTACTCTTTTGTACATGCTATGTGGGTGAAATGATGATACGATGCAAAGTTTCGACATTTTCAGAGTTCATTTTCTAGTGATTTTCAATTTCAAGGTCATTTAGCTCTATAAACAAATCGGTAAATGACTAAAAAATAGCAAATGATGTCAGAAAGTTTTGAAAATTGATGACGTCGCTTTGAAAGGTGTGTAGGGAACGCAAAAAAGTCTGGAGTTGTAATAAGTAAAAAAAAATGAAGTGCGCATGTAACAGATGAGTTCTCGTCAGAAACCCTGATACTTTGAAAGAGATTGTCCAGTTTGTACACGAAGTGCGTCCAATTTTTGCCGTAACCCTCTCTACTCTTTTGCACATGCTATGTGGGTGAAATGATGATACGATGCTAAGTTTCGACATTTTCAGAGTTCATTTTGTAGTGATTTTCAATTTCACGGTCATTTAGCTCTCTAAACAAATCGGTAAATGACTGAAAAATAGCAAATGATGTCAGAAAGTGTCGAAAATTGATGAAGTCGCCTTGAATGGTGCGTAGGGAACGCAAAAAAGTTTGGAGTTGTAATGAGTTTAAAAAAATGAAGTGCCCATGTAACAGATGAGTTCTCGTCAGAAACCCTGATACTCCGAAAGAGATTGTCCAGTTTGTACACGAAGTGCATCCAGTTTTTGCCGTAACCCTCTCTACTCTTTTGTACATGCTATGTGGGTGAAATGATGATACGATGCCAAGTTTCGACATTTTCAGAGTTCATTTTCTAGTGATTTTCAATTTCACGGTCATTTAGCTCTATAAACAAATCGGTAAATGACTAAAAAATAGCAAATGAAGTCAGAAAGTGTTGAAAATTGATGACGTCGCTTTGAATGGTGTGTAGGGAACGCAAGAAAGTCTGGAGTTGTAATAAGTTTAAAAAAATGAAGTGCGCATGTAACAGATGAGTTCTCGTCAGAAACCCTGATACTTCGAAAGAGATTGTCCAGTTTGTACGCGAAGTGCGTCCAGTTTTTGCCGTAACCCTCTCTACTCTTTTGCACATGCTATGTGGGTGAAATGATGATACCATGCCAAGTTTCGACATTTTCAGAGTTCATTTTGTAGTTATTTTCAATTTCACGGTCATTTAGCTCTATAAAGAAATCGGTAAATGACTAAAAAATAGCAAATGATGTCAGAAAGTTTTGAAAATTGATGACGTCGCTTTGAATGGTGTGTAGGGAACGCAAAAAATTCTGGAGTAGTAATAAGTTTAAAAAAATGAAGTGCCCATGTAACTGATGAGTTCTCGTCAGAAACCCTGATACTTTGTAAGAGATTGTCCAGTTTGTACACGAAGTGCGTCCAGTTTTTGCCGTAACCCTCTCTACTCTTTTGCACATGCTATGTGGGTGAAATGATGATACGATGCCAAGTTTCGACATTTTCAGAGTTCATTTTGTAGTGATTTTCAATTTCACGGTCATTTAGCTCTCTAAACAAATCGGTAAATGACTGAAAAATAGCAAATGATGTCAGAAAGTGTCGAAAATTGATGATGTCGCTTTGAATTATGCGTACGGAACGCAAAAAAGTCTGGAGTTGTAATGAGTTTAAAAAAATGAAGTGCCAATGTAACAGATGAGTTCTCGTCCGAAACCCTGATACTCCGAAAGAGATTGTCAAGTTTGTACACGAAGTGCGTCCAGTTTTTGCCGTAACCCTCTCTACTCTTTTGCACATGCTATGTGGGTGAAATAATGATGCCATGCAAAGTTTCAACATTTTCAGAGTTCATTTTGTAGTGATTTTCAATTTCACGGTCTTTTAGCTCTCGAAACAAATCGGTAAATGACTAAAAAATAGCAAATGATGTTATAAAGTTTTGAAAATTGATGACGTCGCTTTGAATGGTGTGTACGGAACGCAAAAAAGTCGGGAGTTGTAATAAGTTTAAAAAAATGAAGTGCCCATGTAACAGATGAGTTCTCGTCAGAAACCCTGATACTTCGAAAGAGATTGTCCAGTCTGTACACGAAGTGCGTCCAGTTTTTGCCGTAACCCTCTCTAATCTTTTGCACATGCTATGTGGGTGAAATGATGATACCATGCCAAGTTTCGACATTTTCAGAGTTCATTTTGTAGTGATTTTCAATTTCACGGTCATTTAGCTCTCTAAACAAATCGGTAAATGACTAAAAATAGCAAATAATGTTAGAAAGTTTTGAAAATTGATGACTTCGCTTTGAATGGTTTGTAAGGAACGCAAAAAAGTCTGGAGTTGTAATAAGTTTAAAAAAATGAAGTGCCCATGTAACAGATGAGTTCTCGTCAGAAACCCAGATACTTTGAAAGAGATTGGCCAGTTTGTACACGAAGTGCGTCCAGTTTTTGCCGTAACCCTCTCTACTCTTTTGCACATGCTATGTGGGTGAAATGATGATACGATGCCAAGTTTCGACTTTTTCAGAGTTCATTTTGTAGTGATTTTCAATTTCACGGTCATTTAGCTCTCTAAATAAATCGGTAAATGACTGAAAAATAGCAAATGATGTCAGAAAGTTTTGAAAATTGATGAAGTCGCCTTGAATGGTGCGTAGGGAACGCAAAAAAGTCTGGAGTTGTAATGAGTTTAAAAAAATGAAGTGCCCATGTAACAGATGAGTTCTCGTCAGAAACCCTGATACTCCGAAAGAGATTGTCCAGTTTGTACACGAAGTGCGTCCAGTTTTTGCCGTAACCCTCTCTACTCTTTTGTACATGCTATGTGGGTGAAATGATGATACGATGCAAAGTTTCGACATTTTCAGAGTTCATTTTCTAGTGATTTTACAATTTCAAGGTCATTTAGCTCTATAAACAAATCGGTAAATGACTAAAAATAGCAAATGATGTCAGAAAGTTTTGAAAATTGATGACGTCGCTTCGAATGGTGTGTAGGGAACGCAAAAAAGTCTGGAGTTGTAATAAGTGAAAAAAAATGAAGTGCGCATGTAACAGATGAGTTCTCGTCAGAAACCCTGATACTTTGAAAGATAATTGTCCAGTTTGTACACGAAATGCGTCCAGTTTTTGCCGTAACCCTCTCTACTCTTTTGCACATGCTATGTGGGTGAAATGATGATACGATGCTAAGTTTCGACATTTTCAGAGTTCATTTTGTAGTGATTTTCAATTTCACGGTCATTTAGCTCTCTAAACAAATCGGTAAATGACTAAAAAATAGCAAATGATGTCAGAAAGTTTTGAAAATTGATGACGTCGCCTTGAATGGTGCGTATGGAACGCAAAAAAGTCTGGAGTTGTAATGAGTTTAAAAAAAATGAAGTGCCCATGTAACAGATGAGTTCTCGTCAGAAACCCCGATCCTCCGAAAGAGATTGTCCAGTTTGTACACGAAGTGCGTCTAGTTTTTGCCGTAACCCTCTCTACTCTTTTGTACATGCTATGTGGGTGAAATGATGATACGATGCAAAGTTTCGACATTTTCAGAGTTCATTTTCTAGTGATTTTCAATTTCACGGTCATTTAGCTCTATAAACAAATCGGTAAATGACTAAAAAATAGCAAATGATGTCAGAAAGTTTTGAAAATTGATGACGTCGCTTTGAATGGTGTGTAGGGAATGCAAAAAAGTCTGGAGTTGTAATAAGTTTAAAAAAATGAAGTGCGCATGTAACAGATGAGTTCTCGTCAGAAACCCTGATACTTTGAAAGAGATTGTCTAGTTTGTACACGAAGTGCGTCCAGTTTTTGCCGTAACCCTCTCTACTCTTTTGCACATGCTATGTGGGTGAAATGATGATACGATGCCAAGTTTCGACATTTTCAGAGTTCATTTTGTAGTGATTTTCAATTTCACGGTCATTTAGCTCTCTAAACAAATCGGTAAATGACTGAAAAATAGCAAATGATGTCAGAAAGTGTCGAAAATTGATGACGTCACTCTGAATGGTGCGTACGGAAGGCAAAAAAACTTTGGAGTTGTAATGAGTTTGAAAAATGAAGTGCCAATGTAACAAATTAGTTCTCGTCCGAAACTCTCATACTCCGAAAGAGATTGTCCAGTTTGTACACCAAGTGCGTCCAGTTTTTGTCGTAACCCTCTCTACTCTTTTGCACATGCTATGTGGGTGAAATGATGATACCATGCAAAGTTTCGACATTTTCAGAGTTCATTTCGTAGTGATTTTCAATTTCACGGTTATTTAGCTCTCGAAACAAATCGGTAAATGACTAAAAAAAAGCAAATGATGTTATAAAGTTTTGAAAATTGATGACATTGCTTTGAATGGTGTGTACGGAACGCAAAAAAGTCGGGAGTTGTAATAAGTTTAAAAAAATGAAGTGCCCATGTAACAGATGAGTTCTCGTCAGAAACCCTGATACTTCGAAAGAGATTGTCCAGTCTGTACACGAAGTGCGTCCAGTTTTTGCCGTAACCCTCTCTACTCTTTTGCACATGCTATGTGGGTGAAATGATGAAACCATGCCAAGTTTCGACATTTTCAGAGTTCATTTTGTAGTGATTTTCAATTTCACGGTCATTTAGCTCTCTAAACAAATCGGTAAATGACTAAAAATAGCAAATAATGTTAGAAAGTTTTGAAAATTGATGACTTCGCTTTGAATGGTTTTTACGGAACGCAAAAAATTCTGGAGTTGTAATAAGTTTAAAAAAATGAAGTGCCCATGTAACAGATGAGTTCTCGTCAGAAACCCTGATACTTTGAAAGAGATTGGCCAGTTTGTACACGAAGTGCGTCCAGTTTTTGCCGTAACCCTCTCTACTCTTTTGCACATGCTATGTGGGTGAAATGATGATACGATGCCAAGTTTCGACTTTTTCAGAGTTCATTTTGTAGTGATTTTCAATTTCACGGTCACTTAGCTCTCTAAACAAATCGGTAAATGACTGAAAAATAGCAAATGATGTCAGAAAGTTTTAAAAATTGATGAAGTCGCCTTGAATGGAGCGTAGGGAACGCAAAAAAGTCTGGAGTTGTAATGAGTTTAAAAAAATGAAGTGCCCATGTAACAGATGAGTTCTCGTCAGAAACCCTGATACTCCGAAAGAGATTGTCCAGTTTGTACACGAAGTGCGTCCAGTTTTTGCCGTAACCCTCTCTACTCTTTTGCACATCCTATGTGGGTGAAATGATGATACGATGCCAAGTTTCGACATTTTCAGAGTTCATTTTGTAGTGATTTTCAATTTCACGGTCATTTAGCTCTCTAAACAAATCGGTAAATGACTGAAAAATAGCAAATGATGTCAGAAAGTGTCGAAAATTGATGAAGTCGCCTTGAATGGTGCGTAGGGAACGCAAAAAAGTCAGGAGTTGTAATGAGTTTAAAAAAATGAAGTGCCCATGTAACAGATGAGTTCTCGTCAGAAACCCTGATACTCCGAAAGAGATTGTCCAGTTTGTACACGAAGTGCGTCCAGTTTTTGCCGTAACCCTCTCTACTCTTTTGTACATGCTATGTGGGTGAAATGATGATACGATGCAAAGTTTCGACATTTTCAGAGTTCATTTTCTAGTGATTTTCAATTTCACGGTCATTTAGCTCTATAAACAAATCGGTAAATGACTAAAAAATAGCAAATGATGTCAGAAAGTTTTGAAAATTGATGACGTTGCTTTGAATGGTGTGTAGGGAATGCAAAAAAGTCTGGAGTTGTAATAAGTTTAAAAAAATGAAGTGCGCATGTAACAGATGAGTTCTCGTCAGAAACCATGATACTTTGAAAGAGATTGTCTAGTTTGTACACGAAGTGCGTCCAGTTTTTGCCGTAACCCTCTCTACTCTTTTGCACATGCTATGTGGGTGAAATGATGATACGATGCCAAGTTTCGACATTTTCAGAGTTCATTTTGTAGTGATTTTCAATTTCACGGTCATTTAGCTCTCGAAACAAATCGGTAAATGACTGGAAAATAGCAAATGATGTCAGAAAGTGTCGAAAATTGATGACGTCACTTTGAATGGTGCGTACGGAAGGCAAAAGAACTCTGGAGTTGTAATGAGTTTAAAAAAATGAAGTGCCAATGTAACAGATGAGTTCTCGTCCGAAACTCTCATACTCCGAAAGAGATTGTCCAGTTTGTACACCAAGTGCGTCCAGTTTTTGCCGTAACCCTCTCTACTCTTTTGCACATGCTATGTGGGTGAAATGATGATACCATGCAAAGTTTCGACATTTTCAGAGTTCATTTCGTAGTGATTTTCAATTTCACGGTGATTTAGCTCTCGAAACAAATCGGTAAATGACTAAAAAATAGCAAATGATGTTATAAAGTTTTGCAAATTGATGACATCGCTTTGAATGGTGTGTACGGAACGCAAAAAAGTCGGGAGTTGTAATAAGTTTAAAAAAATGAAGTGCCCATGTAACAGATGAGTTCTCGTCAGAAACCCTGATACTTCGAAAGAGATTGTCCAGTCTGTACACGAAGTGCGTCCAGTTTTTGCCGTAACCCTCTCTACTCTTTTGGACATGCTATGTGGGTGAAATGATGATACCATGCCAAGATTCGACATTTTCAGAGTTCATTTTGTAGTGATTTTCAATTTCACGGTCATTTAGCTCTCTAAACAAATCGGTAAATGACTAAAAAAATAGCAAATGATGTTAGAAAGTTTTGAAAATTGATGACGTCGCTTTGAATGGTTTGTACGGAACGCAAAAAAGTATGGAGTTGTAATAAGTTTAAAAAAATGAAGTGCCCATGTAACAGATGAGTTCTCGTCAGAAACCCTGATACTTCGAAAGAGATTGTCCAGTTTGTACACGAAGTGCGTCCAGTTTTTGCCGTAACGCTCTCTACTCTTTTGCACATGCTATGTGGGTGAAATGATGATACCATGCCAAGTTTCGACATTTCCAGAGTTCATTTTGTAGTGATTTTCAATTTCACGGTCATTTAGCTCTCTAAACAAATCGGTAAATGACTAAAAAAATAGCAAATGATGTTAGAAAGTTTTGAAAATTGATGACGTCGCTTTGAATGGTTTGTACGGAACGCGAAAATGTCTGGAGTTGTAATAAATTTAAAAAAATAAAGTGCCCATGTAAGAGATGAGTTCTCGTTAGAAACCCTGATACTCCGAAGGAGATTGTCCAGTTTGTACACGAAGTGCGTCCAGTTTTTGCCGTAACCCTCTCTTCTCTTTTGCACATGCTATGTGGGTGAAATGATGATACGATGCCAAGTTTCGACATTTTAAGAGTTCATTTTGTAGTGATTTTCTGTTTCACGGTCATTTAGCTCCTTAAACAAATCGATACATGACTGAAAAATAGCAAATGATGTCAGAAAGTGTTGAAAATTGATGACGTCACTTTGAATGGTGCATACGGAACGCAAAAAAAGTCTGGAGTTGTAATAGGTTAAAAAAAATGAAGTGACAGTATAACAGATGAGTTCTGGTCAGAAACCGTGATACTCCGAAAGAGATTGTCCAGTTTGTACACGAAGTGCGTCCAGTTTTTGCCGTAACCCTCTCTACTCTTTTGCACATGCTATGTGGGTGAAATGATGATACCATGCCAAGTTTCGACATTTTCAGAGTTCATTTTGTAGTGATTTTCAATTTCATGGTCATTTAGCTCTCTAAACAAATCGGTAAATGACTAAAAATAGCAAATAATGTTAGAAAGTTTTGAAAATTGATGACTTCGCTTTGAATGGTTTGTACGGAACGCAAAAAATTCTGGAGTTGTAATAAGTTTAAAAAAATGAAGTGCCCATGTAACAGATGAGTTCTCGTCAGAAACCCTGATACTTTGAAAGAGATTGGCCAGTTTGTACACGAAGTGCGTCCAGTTTTTGCCGTAACCCTCTCTACTCTTTTGCACATGCTATGTGGGTGAAATGATGATACGATGCCAAGTTTCGACTTTTTCAGAGTTCATTTTGTAGTGATTTTCAATTTCACGGTCACTTAGCTCTCTAAACAAATCGGTAAATGACTGAAAAATAGCAAATGATGTCAGAAAGTTTTAAAAATTGATGAAGTCGCCTTGAATGGTGCGTAGGGAACGCAAAAAAGTCTGGAGTTGTAATGAGTTTAAAAAAATGAAGTGCCCATGTAACAGATGAGTTCTCGTCAGAAACCCTGATACTCCGGAAGAGATTGTCCAGTTTGTACACGAAGTGCGTCCAGTTTTTGCCGTAACCCTCTCTACTCTTTTGCACATCCTATGTGGGTGAAATGATGATACGATGCCAAGTTTCGACATTTTCAGAGTTCATTTTGTAGTGATTTTCAATTTCACGGTCATTTAGCTCTCTAAACAAATCGGTAAATGACTGAAAAATAGCAAATGATGTCAGAAAGTGTCGAAAATTGATGAAGTCGCCTTGAATGGTGCGTAGGGAACGCAAAAAAGTCAGGAGTTGTAATGAGTTTAAAAAAATGAAGTGCCCATGTAACAGATGAGTTCTCGTCAGAAACCCTGATACTCCGAAAGAGATTGTCCAGTTTGTACACGAAGTGCGTCCAGTTTTTGCCGTAACCCTCTCTACTCTTTTGTACATGCTATGTGGGTGAAATGATGATACGATGCAAAGTTTCGACATTTTCAGAGTTCATTTTCTAGTGATTTTCAATTTCACGGTCATTTAGCTCTATAAACAAATCGGTAAATGACTAAAAAATAGCAAATGATGTCAGAAAGTTTTGAAAATTGATGACGTTGCTTTGAATGGTGTGTAGGGAATGCAAAAAAGTCTGGAGTTGTAATAAGTTTAAAAAAATGAAGTGCGCATGTAACAGATGAGTTCTCGTCAGAAACCATGATACTTTGAAAGAGATTGTCTAGTTTGTACACGAAGTGCGTCCAGTTTTTGCCGTAACCCTCTCTACTCTTTTGCACATGCTATGTGGGTGAAATGATGATACGATGCCAAGTTTCGACATTTTCAGAGTTCATTTTGTAGTGATTTTCAATTTCACGGTCATTTAGCTCTCGAAACAAATCGGTAAATGACTGGAAAATAGCAAATGATGTCAGAAAGTGTCGAAAATTGATGACGTCACTTTGAATGGTGCGTACGGAAGGCAAAAGAACTCTGGAGTTGTAATGAGTTTAAAAAAATGAAGTGCCAATGTAACAGATGAGTTCTCGTCCGAAACTCTCATACTCCGAAAGAGATTGTCCAGTTTGTACACCAAGTGCGTCCAGTTTTTGCCGTAACCCTCTCTACTCTTTTGCACATGCTATGTGGGTGAAATGATGATACCATGCAAAGTTTCGACATTTTCAGAGTTCATTTCGTAGTGATTTTCAATTTCACGGTGATTTAGCTCTCGAAACAAATCGGTAAATGACTAAAAAATAGCAAATGATGTTATAAAGTTTTGCAAATTGATGACATCGCTTTGAATGGTGTGTACGGAACGCAAAAAAGTCGGGAGTTGTAATAAGTTTAAAAAAATGAAGTGCCCATGTAACAGATGAGTTCTCGTCAGAAACCCTGATACTTCGAAAGAGATTGTCCAGTCTGTACACGAAGTGCGTCCAGTTTTTGCCGTAACCCTCTCTACTCTTTTGGACATGCTATGTGGGTGAAATGATGATACCATGCCAAGATTCGACATTTTCAGAGTTCATTTTGTAGTGATTTTCAATTTCACGGTCATTTAGCTCTCTAAACAAATCGGTAAATGACTAAAAAAATAGCAAATGATGTTAGAAAGTTTTGAAAATTGATGACGTCGCTTTGAATGGTTTGTACGGAACGCAAAAAAGTATGGAGTTGTAATAAGTTTAAAAAAATGAAGTGCCCATGTAACAGATGAGTTCTCGTCAGAAACCCTGATACTTCGAAAGAGATTGTCCAGTTTGTACACGAAGTGCGTCCAGTTTTTGCCGTAACGCTCTCTACTCTTTTGCACATGCTATGTGGGTGAAATGATGATACCATGCCAAGTTTCGACATTTCCAGAGTTCATTTTGTAGTGATTTTCAATTTCACGGTCATTTAGCTCTCTAAACAAATCGGTAAATGACTAAAAAAATAGCAAATGATGTTAGAAAGTTTTGAAAATTGATGACGTCGCTTTGAATGGTTTGTACGGAACGCGAAAATGTCTGGAGTTGTAATAAATTTAAAAAAATAAAGTGCCCATGTAAGAGATGAGTTCTCGTTAGAAACCCTGATACTCCGAAGGAGATTGTCCAGTTTGTACACGAAGTGCGTCCAGTTTTTGCCGTAACCCTCTCTACTCTTTTGCACATGCTATGTGGGTGAAATGATGATACGATGCCAAGTTTCGACATTTTAAGAGTTCATTTTGTAGTGATTTTCTGTTTCACGGTCATTTAGCTCCTTAAACAAATCGATACATGACTGAAAAATAGCAAATGATGTCAGAAAGTGTTGAAAATTGATGACGTCGCTTTGAATGGTGCATACGGAACGCAAAAAAAGTCTGGAGTTGTAATAGGTTAAAAAAAATGAAGTGCGAGTATAACAGATGAGTTCTGGTCAGAAACCGTGATACTCCGAAAGAGATTGTCCAGTTTGTACACGAAGTGCGTCCAGTTTTTGCTGTAACCCTTTCTACTCTTTTGCACATGCTATGTGGGTGAAATGATGATACCATGCCAAGTTTCGACATTTTCAGAGTTCATTTTGTAGTGATTTTCAATTTCACGGTCATTTAGCTCTCTAAACAAATCGGTACATGACTAAAAAATAGCAAATGATGTTATAAAGTTTTGAAAATTGATGACGTCGCTTTGAATGGTGTGTACGGAATGCAAAAAAGTCGGGAGTTGTAATATGTTTACAAAAATTCAGGGCCCATGTAACAGATGAGTTCTCGTCAGAAACCCTGATACTTCGAAAGAGATTGTCCAGTTTGTATACGAAGTGCGTCCAGTTTTTGCCGTAACCCTCTCTACTCTTTTGCATATACTATGTGGGTGAAATGATGATACCATGCCAAGTTTCGACATTTTCAGAGTTCATTTGTAGTGATTTTCAATTTCACGGTCATTTAGCTCTCTAAACAAATCGGTAAATGACTAAAAAAATAGCAAATGATGTTAGAAAGTTTTGAAAATTGATGACGTCGCTTTGAATGGTTTGTACGGAACGCAAAAAAGTCTGTAGTTGTAATAAGTTTAAAAAAATAAAGTGCCCATGTAAGAGATGAGTTCTCGTCCGAAACCCTGATACTTCGAAGGAGATTGTACAGTTTGTACACGAAGTGCGTTCAGTTTTTTCCGTAACCCTCTCTACTCTTTGCACATGCTATGTGGGTGAAAGATGATACGATGCAAAGTTTCGACATTTTCAGAGTTCATTTTGTAGTGATTTTCAATTTCACGGTCATTTAGCTCTCTAAACAAATCGGTAAATGACAAAAAAAATAGCAAATGATGTTAGAAAGTTTTGAAAATTGATGACGTCGCTTTGAATGGTTTGTACGGAACGCAAAAAAGTATGGAGTTGTAATAAGTTTAAAAAAATGAAGTGCCCATGTAACAGATGAGTTCTCGTCAGAAACCCTGATACTTCGAAAGAGATTGTCCAGTTTGTACACGAAGTGCGTCCAGTTTTTGCCGTAACGCTCTCTACTCTTTTGCACATGCTATGTGGGTTAAATGATGATACCATGCCAAGTTTCGACATTTCCAGAGTTCATTTTGTAGTGATTTTCAATTTCACGGTCATTTACCTCTTTAAACAAATCGGTAAATGACTAAAAAAATAGCAAATGATGTTAGAAAGTTTTGAAAATTGATGACGTCGCTTTGAATAGTTTGTACGGAACGCGAAAATGTCTGGAGTTGTAATAAGTTTAAAAAAATAAAGTGCCCATGTAAGAGATGAGTTCTCGTTAGAAACCCTGATACTCCGAAGGAGATTGTCCAGTTTGTACACGAAGTGCGTCCAGTTTTTGCCGTAACCCTCTCTACTCTTTTGCACATGCTATGTGGGTGAAATGATGATACGATGCCAAGTTTCGACATTTTAAGAGTTCATTTTGTAGTGATTTTCTGTTTCACGGTCATTTAGCTCCTTAAACAAATCGATACATGACTGAAAAATAGCAAATGATGTCAGAAAGTGTTGAAAATTGATGACGTCGCTTTGAATGGTGCATACGGAACGCAAAAAAAGTCTGGAGTTGTAATAGGTTAAAAAAAATGAAGTGACAGTATAACAGATGAGTTCTGGTCAGAAACCGTGATACTCCGAAAGAGATTGTCCAGTTTGTACACGAAGTGCGTCCAGTTTTTGCCGTAACCCTTTCTACTCTTTTGCACATGCTATGTGGGTGAAATGATGATACCATGCCAAGTTTCGACATTTTCAGAGTTCATTTAGTAGTGATTTTCAATTTCACGGTCATTTAGCTCTCTAAACAAATCGGTACATGACTAAAAAATAGCAAATGATGTTATAAAGTTTTGAAAATTGATGACGTCGCTTTGAATGGTGTGTACGGAATGCAAAAAAGTCGGGAGTTGTAATATGTTTACAAAAATTCAGGGCCCATGTAACAGATGAGTTCTCGTCAGAAACCCTGATACTTCGAAAGAGATTGTCCAGTTTGTACACGAAGTGCGTCCAGTTTTTGCCGTAACCCTCTCTACTCTTTTGCATATACTATGTGGGTGAAATGATGATACCATGCCAAGTTTCGACATTTTCAGAGTTCATTTGTAGTGATTTTCAATTTCACGGTCATTTAGCTCTCTAAACAAATCGGTAAATGACTAAAAAAAAGCAAATGATGTTAGAAAGTTTTGAAAATTGATGACGTCGCTTTGAATGGTTTGTACGGAACGCAAAAAAGTCTGGAGTTGTAATAAGTTTAAAAAAATAAAGTGCCCATGTAAGAGATGAGTTCTCGTCCGAAACCCTGATACTTCGAAGGAGATTGTACAGTTTGTACACGAAGTGCGTTCAGTTTTTTCCGTAACCCTCTCTACTCTTTGCACATGCTATGTGGGTGAAAGATGATACGATGCAAAGTTTCGACATTTTCAGAGTTCATTTTGTAGTGATTTTCAATTTCACGGTCATTTAGCTCTCGAAACAAATCGGTAAATGACTAAAAAATAGCAAATGATGTTATAAAGTTTTGAAAATTGATGACGTCGCTTTGAATGGTGTCTACGGAATGCAAGTCGGGAGTTGTAATAAGTTTACAAAAATGAAGGGCCCATGTAACAGATGAGTTCTCGTCAGAAACCCTGATACTTCGAAAGAGATTGTCCAGTCTGTACACGAAGTGCGTCCAGTTTTTGCCGTAACCCTATCTACTCTTTTGCACATGCTATGTGGGTGAAATGATGATACCATGCCAAGTTTCAACATTTTCAGAGTTCATTTTGTAGTGATTTTCAATTTCACGGTCATTTAGCTCTCTAAACAAATCGGTAAATGACTGAAAAATAGCAAATGATGACAGAAAGTGTCGAAAATTGATGACTTCGCTTTGAATGGTGCGTACGGAACGCTAAAAAAGTCTGGAGTTGTAATGAGTTTAAAAAATGATGTGCCAATGTAACAGATGAGTTCTCGTCCGAAACCCTGATACTCCGAAAGAGATTGTCCAGTTTGTACACGAATTGCGTCCAGTTTTTGCCGTAACCCTCTCTACTCTTTTGCACATGCTATGTGGGTGAAATGATGATACCATGCAAAGTTTCGACATTTTCAGAGTTCATTTCGTAGTGATTTTCAATTTCACGGTCATTTAGCTCTCGAAACAAATCGGTAAATGACTAAAAAATAGCAAATGATGTTATAAAGTTTTGAAAATTGATGACATCGCTTTGAATGGTGTGTACGGGACGCAAAAAAGTCGGGAGTTGTAATAAGTTTAAAAAAATGAAGTGCCCATGTAACAGATGAGTTCTCGTCAGAAACCCTCATACTTCGAAAGAGATTGTCCAGTCTGTACACAAAGTGCGTCCAGTTTTTGCCGTAACCCTCTCTACTATTTTGCACATGCTATGTGGGTGAAATGATGATACCATGCCAAGATTCGACATTTTCAGAGTTCATTTTGTAGTGATTTTCAATTTCACGGTCATTTAGCTCTCTAAACAAATCGGTAAATGACTAAAAAAATAGCAAATGATGTTAGAAAGATTTGAAAATTGATGACGTCGCTTTGAATGGTTTGTACGGAACGCAAAAAAGTATGGAGTTGTAATAAGTTTAAAAAAATGAAGTGCCCATGTAACAGATGAGTTCTCGTCAGAAACCCTGATACTTCGAAAGAGATTGTCCAGTTTGTACACGAAGTGCGTCCAGTTTTTGCCGTAACGCTCTCTACTCTTTTGCACATGCTATGTGGGTGAAATGATGATACCATGCCAAGTTTCGACATTTTCAGAGTTCATTTTGTAGTGATTTTCAATTTCACGGTCATTTAGCTCTCTAAACAAATCGGTAAATGACTAAAAAAATAGCAAATGATGTTAGAAAGTTTTGAAAATTGATGACGTCGCTTTGAATGGTTTGTACGGAACGCGAAAATGTCTGGAGTTGTAATAAGTTTAAAAAAATAAAGTGCCCATGTAAGAGATGAGTTCTCGTTATAAACCCTGATACTCCGAAGGAGATTGTCCAGTTTGTACACGAAGTGCGTCCAGTTTTTGCCGTAACCCTCTCTACTCTTTTGCCGATGCTATGTGGGTGAAATGATGATACGATGCCAAGTTTCGACATTTTAAGAGTTCATTTTGTAGTGATTTTCAGTTTCACGGTCATTTAGCTCCTTAAACAAATCGATACATGACTGAAAAATAGCAAATGATGTCAGAAAGTGTTGAAAATTGATGACGTCGCTTTGAATGGTGCATACGGAACGCAAAAAAAGTCTGGAGTTGTAATAGGTTTAAAAAAATGAAGTGCCAGTATAACAGATGAGTTCTGGTCAGAAACCGTGATACTCCGAAAGAGATTGTCCAGTTTGTCCACGAAGTGCGTCCAGTTTTTGCCGTAACCCTTTCTACTCTTTTGCACATGCTATGTGGGTGAAATGATGATACCATGCCAAGTTTCGACATTTTCAGAGTTCATTTTGTAGTGATTTTCAATTTCACGGTCATTTAGCTCTCTAAACAAATCGGTACATGACTAAAAAATAGCAAATGATGTTATTAAGTTTTGAAAATTGATGACGTCGCTTTGAATTGTGTGTACGGAATGCAAAAAAGTCGGGAGTTGTAATATGTTATCAAAAATTCAGGGCCCATGTAACAGATGAGTTCTCGTCAGAAACCCTGATACTTCGAAAGAGATTGTCCAGTTTGTACACGAAGTGTGTCCAGTTTTTGCCGTAACCCTCTCTACTCTTTTGCATATACTATGTGGGTGAAATGATGATACCATGCCAAGTTTCGACATTTTCAGAGTTCATTTGTAGTGATTTTCAATTTCACGGTCATTTAGCTCTCTAAACAAATCGGTAAATGACTAAAAAAATAGCAAATGATGTTAGAGAGTTTTGAAAATTGATGACGTCGCTTTGAATGGTTTGTACGGAACGCAAAAAAGTCTGGAGTTGTAATAAGTTTAAAAAAATAAAGTGCCCATGTAAGAGATGAGTTCTCGTCCGAAACCCTGATACTTCGAAGGAGATTGTACAGTTTGTACACGAAGTGCGTCCAGTTTTTGCCGTAACCCTCTCTACTCTTTTGCACATGCTATGTGGGTGAAATGATGATACGATGCAAAGTTTCGACATTTTCAGAGTTCATTTTGTAGTGAATTTCAATTTCACGGTCATTTAGCTCTCGAAACAAATCGGTAAATGACTAAAAAATAGCAAATGATATTATAAAGTTTTGAAAATTGATGACGTCTCTTTGAATGGTGTGTACGGAATGCAAAAAAGTCGGGAGTTGTAATAAGTTTACAAAAATGAAGGGCCCATGTAACAGATGAGTTCTCGTCAGAAACCCTGATACTTCGAAAGAGATTGTCCAGTCTGTACACGAAGTGCGTCCAGTTTTTGCCGTAACCCTATCTACTCTTTTGCACATGCTATGTGGGTGAAATGATGATACCATGCCAAGTTTCGACATTTTCAGAGTTCATTTTGTAGTGATTTTCAATTTCACGGTCATTTAGCTCTCTAAACAAATCGGTAAATGACTGAAAAATAGCAAATGATGACAGAAAGTGTCGAAAATTGATGACTTCGCTTTGAATGGTGCGTACGGAACGCTAAAAAAGTCTGGAGTTGTAATGAGTTTAAAAAAATGATGTGCCAATGTAACAGATGAGTTCTCGTCCGAAACCCTGATACTCCGAAAGAGATTGTCCAGTTTGTACACGAATTGCGTCCAGTTTTTGCCGTAACCCTCTCTACTCTTTTGCACATGCTATGTGGGTGAAATGATGATACCATGCAAAGTTTCGACATTTTCAGAGTGCATTTTGTAGTGATTTTCAATTTCACGGTCATTTAGCTCTCGAAACAAATCGGTAAATGACTAAAAAAATAGCAAATGATGTTATAAAGTTTTGAAAATTGATGACGTCGCTTTGAATGGTGTGTACGGAACGCAAAAAAGTCGGGAGTTGTAATAAGTTTAAAAAAATGAAGTGCCCATGTAACAGATGAGTTCTCGTCAGAAACCCTGATACTTCGAAAGAGATTGTCCAGTCTGTACACGAAGTGCGTCCAGTTTTTGCCGTAACCCTCTCTACTCTTTTGCACATGCTATGTGGGTGAAATGATGATACCATGCCAAGTTTCGACATTTCCAGAGTTCATTTTGTAGTGATTTTCAATTTCACGGTCATTTAGCTCTCTAAACAAATCGGTAAAGGACTAAAAAATAGCAAATGATGTTAGAAAGTTTTGAAAATTGATGACGTCTCTTTGAATGGTTTGTACGGAACGCAAAAAAGTCCGGAGTTGTGATAAGTTTAAAAAAATGAAGTGCCCATGTAACAGATGAGTTCTCGTCAGAAACCCTGATACTTCGAAAGAGATTGTCCAGTTTGTACTCGAAGTGCGTCCAGTTTTTGCCGTAACGCTCTCTACTCTTTTGCACATGCTATGTGGGTGAAATGATGATACCATGCCAAGTTTCGACATTTTCAGAGTTCATTTTGTAGTGATTTTCAATTTCACGGTCATTTAGCTCTCTAAACAAATCGGTAAATGACTGAAAAATAGCAAATGATGACAGAAAGTGTCGAAAATTGATGACTTCGCTTTGAATGGTGCGTACGGAACGCTAAAAAAGTCTGGAGTTGTAATGAGTTTAAAAAAATGATGTGCCAATGTAACAGATGAGTTCTCGTCCGAAACCCTGATACTCCGAAAGAGATTGTCCAGTTTGTACACGAATTGCGTCCAGTTTTTGCCGTAACCCTCTCTACTCTTTTGCACATGCTATGTGGGTGAAATGATGATACCATGCAAAGTTTCGACATTTTCAGAGTGCATTTTGTAGTGATTTTCAATTTCACGGTCATTTAGCTCTCGAAACAAATCGGTAAATGACTACAAAATAGCAAATGATGTTATAAAGTTTTGAAAATTGATGACATCGCTTTGAATGGTGTGTACGGGACGCAAAAAAGTCGGGAGTTGTAATAAGTTTAAAAAAATGAAGTGCCCATGTAACAGATGAGTTCTCGTCAGAAACCCTCATACTTCGAAAGAGATTGTCCAGTCTGTACACAAAGTGCGTCCATTTTTTGCCGTAACCCTCTCTACTATTTTGCACATGCTATGTGGGTGAAATGATGATACCATGCCAAGATTCGACATTTTAGAGTTCATTTTGTAGTGATTTTCAATTTCACGGTCATTTAGCTCTCTAAACAAATCAGTAAATGACTAAAAAAATAGCAAATGATGTTAGAAAGATTTGAAAATTGATGACGTCGCTTTGAATGGTTTGTACGGAACGCAAAAAAGTATGGAGTTGTAATAAGTTTAAAAAAATGAAGTGCCCATGTAACAGATGAGTTCTCGTCAGAAACCCTGATACTTCGAAAGAGATTGTCCAGTTTGTACACGAAGTGCGTCCAGTTTTTGCCGTAACGCTCTCTACTCTTTTGCACATGCTATGTGGGTGAAATGATGATACCATGCCAAGTTTCGACATTTTCAGAGTTCATTTTGTAGTGATTTTCAATTTCACGGTCATTTAGCTCTCTAAACAAATCGGTAAATGACTAAAAAAATAGCAAATGATGTTAGAAAGTTTTGAAAATTGATGACGTCGCTTTGAATGGTTTGTACGGAACGCGAAAATGTCTGGAGTTGTAATAAGTTTAAAAAAATAAAGTGCCAATGTAAGAGATGAGTTCTCGTTATAAACCCTGATACTCCGAAGGAGATTGTCCAGTTTGTACACGAATTGCGTCCAGTTTTTGCCGTAACCCTCTCTACTCTTTTGCACATGCTATGTGGGTGAAATGATGATACCATGCAAAGTTTCGACATTTTCAGAGTGCATTTTGTAGTGATTTTCAATTTCACGGTCATTTAGCTCTCGAAACAAATCGGTAAATGACTACAAAATAGCAAATGATGTTATAAAGTTTTGAAAATTGATGACATCGCTTTGAATGGTGTGTACGGGACGCAAAAAAGTCGGGAGTTGTAATAAGTTTAAAAAAATGAAGTGCCCATGTAACAGATGAGTTCTCGTCAGAAACCCTCATACTTCGAAAGAGATTGTCCAGTCTGTACACAAAGTGCGTCCATTTTTTGCCGTAACCCTCTCTACTATTTTGCACATGCTATGTGGGTGAAATGATGATACCATGCCAAGATTCGACATTTTAGAGTTCATTTTGTAGTGATTTTCAATTTCACGGTCATTTAGCTCTCTAAACAAATCAGTAAATGACTAAAAAAATAGCAAATGATGTTAGAAAGATTTGAAAATTGATGACGTCGCTTTGAATGGTTTGTACGGAACGCAAAAAAGTATGGAGTTGTAATAAGTTTAAAAAAATGAAGTGCCCATGTAACAGATGAGTTCTCGTCAGAAACCCTGATACTTCGAAAGAGATTGTCCAGTTTGTACACGAAGTGCGTCCAGTTTTTGCCGTAACGCTCTCTACTCTTTTGCACATGCTATGTGGGTGAAATGATGATACCATGCCAAGTTTCGACATTTTCAGAGTTCATTTTGTAGTGATTTTCAATTTCACGGTCATTTAGCTCTCTAAACAAATCGGTAAATGACTAAAAAAATAGCAAATGATGTTAGAAAGTTTTGAAAATTGATGACGTCGCTTTGAATGGTTTGTACGGAACGCGAAAATGTCTGGAGTTGTAATAAGTTTAAAAAAATAAAGTGCCAATGTAAGAGATGAGTTCTCGTTATAAACCCTGATACTCCGAAGGAGATTGTCCAGTTTGTACACGAAGTGCATCCAGTTTTTGCCGTAACCCTCTCTACTCTTTTGCCGATGCTATGTGGGTGAAATGATGATACGATGCCAAGTTTCGACATTTTAAGAGTTCATTTTGTAGTGATTTTCAGTTTCACGGTCATTTAGCTCCTTAAACAAATCGATACATGACTGAAAAATAGCAAATGATGTCAGAAAGTGTTGAAAATTGATGACGTCGCTTTGAATGGTGCATACGGAACGCAAAAAAAGTCTGGAGTTGTAATAGGTTTAAAAAAATGAAGTGCCAGTATAACAGATGAGTTCTGGTCAGAAACCGTGATACTCCGAAAGAGATTGTCCAGTTTGTCCACGAAGTGCGTCCAGTTTTTGCCGTAACCCTTTCTACTCTTTTGCACATGCTATGTGGGTGAAATGATGATACCATGCCAAGTTTCGACATTTTCAGAGTTCATTTTGTAGTGATTTTCAATTTCACGGTCATTTAGCTCTCTAAGCAAATCGGTACATGACTAAAAAATAGCAAATGATGTTATTAAGTTTTGATAACTGATGACGTCGCTTTGAATTGTGTGTACGGAATGCAAAAAAGTCGGGAGTTGTAATATGTTAACAAAAATTCAGGGCCCATGTAACAGATGAGTTCTCGTCAGAAACCCTGATACTTCGAAAGAGATTGTCCAGTTTGTACACGAAGTGTGTCCAGTTTTTGCCGTAACCCTCTCTCCTCTTTTGCATATACTATGTGGGTGAAATGATGATACCATGCCAAGTTTCGACATTTTCAGAGTTCATTTGTAGTGATTTTCAATTTCACGGTCATTTAGCTCTCTAAACAAATCGGTAAATGACTAAAAAAATAGCAAATGATGTTAGAAAGTTTTGAAAATTGATGACGTCGCTTTGAATGGTTTGTACGGAACGCAAAAAAGTCTGGAGTTGTAATAAGTTTAAAAAAACAAAGTGCCCATGTAAGAGATGAGTTCTCGTCCGAAACCCTGATACTTCGAAGGAGATTGTACAGTTTGTACACGAAGTGCGTCCAGTTTTTGCCGTAACCCTCTCTACTCTTTTGCACATGCTATGTGGGTGAAATGATGATACGATGCAAAGTTTCGACATTTTCAGAGTTCATTTTGTAGTGAATTTCAATTTCACGGTCATTTAGCTCTCGAAACAAATCGGTAAATGACTAAAAAATAGCAAAGGATATTATAAAGTTTTGAAAATTGATGACGTCTCTTTGAATGGTGTGTACGGAATGCAAAAAAGTCGGGAGTTGTAATAAGTTTACAAAAATGAAGGGCCCATGTAACAGATGAGTTCTCGTCAGAAACCCTGATACTTCGAAAGAGATTGTCCAGTCTGTACACGAAGTGCGTCCAGTTTTTGCCGTAACCCTATCTACTCTTTTGCACATGCTATGTGGGTGAAATGATGATACCATGCCAAGTTTCGACATTTTCAGAGTTCATTTTGTAGTGATTTTCAATTTCACGGTCATTTAGCTCTCTAAACAAATCGGTAAATGACTGAAAAATAGCAAATGATGACAGAAAGTGTCGAAAATTGATGACTTCGCTTTGAATGGTGCGTACGGAACACTAAAAAAGTCTGGAGTTGTAATGAGTTTAAAAAAATGATGTGCCAATGTAACAGATGAGTTCTCGTCCGAAACCCTGATACTCCGAAAGAGATTGTCCAGTTTGTACACGAATTGCGTCCAGTTTTTGCCGTAACCCTCTCTACTCTTTTGCACATGCTATGTGGGTGAAATGATGATACCATGCAAAGTTTCGACATTTTCAGAGTGCATTTTGTAGTGATTTTCAATTTCACGGTCATTTAGCTCTCGAAACAAATCGGTAAATGACTAAAAAAATAGCAAATGATGTTATAAAGTTTTGAAAATTGATGACGTCGCTTTGAATGGTGTGTACGGAACGCAAAAAAGTCAGAAGTTGTAATAAGTTTAAAAAAATGAAGTGCCCATGTAACAGATGAGTTCTCGTCAGAAACCCTGATACTTCGAAAGAGATTGTCCAGTCTGTACACGAAGTGCGTCCAGTTTTTGCCGTAACCCTCTCTACTCTTTTGCACATGCTATGTGGGTGAAATGATGATACCATGCCAAGTTTCGACATTTCCAGAGTTCATTTTGTAGTGATTTTCAATTTCACGGTCATTTAGCTCTCTAAACAAATCGGTAAAGGACTAAAAAATAGCAAATGATGTTAGAAAGTTTTGAAAATTGATGACGTCTCTTTGAATGGTTTGTACGGAACGCAAAAAAGTCTGGAGTTGTGATAAGTTTAAAAAAATGAAGTGCCCATGTAACAGATGAGTTCTCGTCAGAAACCCTGATACTTCGAAAGAGATTGTCCAGTTTGTACTCGAAGTGCGTCCAGTTTTTGCCGTAACGCTCTCTACTCTTTTGCACATGCTATGTGGGTGAAATGATGATACGATGCCAAGTTTCGACATTTTAAGAGTTCATTTTGTAGTGATTTTCAATTTCACGGTCATTTAGCTCTCTAAACAAATCGGTAAATAACTGAAAAATAGCAAATGATGACAGAAAGTGTCAAAAATTGATGACTTCGCTTTGAATGGTGCGTACGGAACGCTAAAAAAGTCTGGAGTTGTAATGAGTTTAAAAAAATGATGTGCCAATGTAACAGATGAGTTCTCGTCCGAAACCCTGATACTCCGAAAGAGATTGTCCAGTTTGTACACGAATTGCGTCCAGTTTTTGCCGTAACCCTCTCTACTCTTTTGCACATGCTATGTGGGTGAAATGATGATACCATGCAAAGTTTCGACATTTTCAGAGTGCATTTTGTAGTGATTTTCAATTTCACGGTCATTTAGCTCTCGAAACAAATCGGTAAATGACTACAAAATAGCAAATGATGTTATAAAGTTTTGAAAATTGATGACGTCGCTTTGAATGGTGTGTACGGAACGCAAAAAAGTCGGGAGTTGTAATAAGTTTAAAAAAATGAAGTGCCCATGTAACAGATGAGTTCTCGTCAGAAACCCTGATACTTCGAAAGAGATTGTCCAGTCTGTACACAAGTGCGTCCAGTTTTTGCCGTAACCCTCTCTACTCTTTTGCACATGCTATGTGGGTGAAATGATGATACCATGCCAAGTTTCGACATTTCGAGAGTTCATTTTGTAGTGATTTTCAATTTCACGGTCATTTAGCTCTCTAAACAAATCGGTAAAGGACTAAAAAATAGCAAATGATGTCAGAAAGTTTTGAAAATTGATGACGTCTCTTTGAATGGTTTGTACGGAACGCAAAAAAGTCTGGAGTTGTGATAAGTTTAAAAAAATGAAGTGCCCATGTAACAGATGAGTTCTCGTCAGAAACCCTGATACTTCGAAAGAGATTGTCCAGTTTGTACACGAAGTGCGTCCAGTTTTTGCCGTAACGCTCTCAACTCTTTTGCACATGCTATGTGGGTGAAATGATGATACCATGCCAAGTTTCGACATTTTCAGAGTTCATTTTGTAGTGATTTTCAATTTCACGGTCATTTAGCTCTCTAAACAAATCGGTAAATGACTAAAAAAATAGCAAATGATGTTAGAAAGTTTTGAAAATTGATGACGTCGCTTTGAAAGGTTTGTACGGAACGCGAAAAGGTCTGGAGTTGTAATAAGTTTAAAAAAATAAAGTGCCCATGTAAGAGATGAGTTCTCGTTAGAAACCCTGATACTCCGAAGGAGATTGTCCAGTTTGTACACGAAGTGCGTCCAGTTTTTGCCGTAACCCTCTCTACTCTTTTGCACATGCTATGCGGGTGAAATGATGATACGATGCCAAGTTTCGACATTTTAAGAGTTCATTTTGTAGTGATTTTCAGTTTCACGGTCATTTAGCTCTCGAAACAAATCGGTAAATGACTACAAAATAGCAAATGATGTTATAAAGTTTTGAAAATTGATGACATCGCTTTGAATGGTGTGTACGGGACGCAAAAAAGTCGGGAGTTGTAATAAGTTTAAAAAAATGAAGTGCCCATGTAACAGATGAGTTCTCGTCAGAAACCCTCATACTTCGAAAGAGATTGTCCAGTCTGTACACAAAGTGCGTCCATTTTTTGCCGTAACCCTCTCTACTATTTTGCACATGCTATGTGGGTGAAATGATGATACCATGCCAAGATTCGACATTTTCAGAGTTCATTTTGTAGTGATTTTCAATTTCACGGTCATTTAGCTCTCTAAACAAATCAGTAAATGACTAAAAAAATAGCAAATGATGTTAGAAAGATTTGAAAATTGATGACGTCGCTTTGAATGGTTTGTACGGAACGCAAAAAAGTATGGAGTTGTAATAAGTTTAAAAAATGAAGTGCCCATGTAACAGATGAGTTCTCGTCAGAAACCCTGATACTTCGAAAGAGATTGTCCAGTTTGTACACGAAGTGCGTCCAGTTTTTGCCGTAACGCTCTCTACTCTTTTGCACATGCTATGTGGGTGAAATGATGATACCATGCCAAGTTTCGACATTTTCAGAGTTCATTTTGTAGTGATTTTCAATTTCACGGTCATTTAGCTCTCTAAACAAATCGGTAAATGACTAAAAAAATAGCAAATGATGTTAGAAAGTTTTGAAAATTGATGACGTCGCTTTGAATGGTTTGTACGGAACGCGAAAATGTCTGGAGTTGTAATAAGTTTAAAAAAATAAAGTGCCCATGTAAGAGATGAGTTCTCGTTATAAACCCTGATACTCCGAAGGAGATTGTCCAGTTTGTACACGAAGTGCGTCCAGATTTTGCCGTAACCCTCTCTACTCTTTTGCCGATGCTATGTGGGTGAAATGATGATACGATGCCAAGTTTCGACATTTTAAGAGTTCATTTTGTAGTGATTTTCAGTTTCACGGTCATTTAGCTCCTTAAACAAATCGATACATGACTGAAAAATAGCAAATGATGTCAGAAAGTGTTGAAAATTGATGACGTCGCTTTGAATGGTGCATACGGAACGCAAAAAAAGTCTGGAGTTGTAATAGGTTTAAAAAAATGAAGTGCCAGTATAACAGATGAGTTCTGGTCAGAAACCGTGATACTCCGAAAGAGATTGTCCAGTTTGTCCACGAAGTGCGTCCAGTTTTTGCCGTAACCCTTTCTACTCTTTTGCACATGCTATGTGGGTGAAATGATGATACCATGCCAAGTTTCGACATTTTCAGAGTTCATTTTGTAGTGATTTTCAATTTCACGGTCATTTAGCTCTCTAAACAAATCGGTACATGACTAAAAAATAGCAAATGATGTTATTAAGTTTTGAAAACTGATGACGTCGCTTTGAATTGTGTGTACGGAATGCAAAAAAGTCGGGAGTTGTAATATGTTAACAAAAATTCAGGGCCCATGTAACAGATGAGTTCTCGTCAGAAACCCTGATACTTCGAAAGAGATTGTCCAGTTTGTACACGAAGTGTGTCCAGTTTTTGCCGTAACCCTCTCTCCTCTTTTGCATATACTATGTGGGTGAAATGATGATACCATGCCAAGTTTCGACATTTTCAGAGTTCATTTGTAGTGATTTTCAATTTCACGGTCATTTAGCTCTCTAAACAAATCGGTAAATGACTAAAAAATAGCAAATGATGTTAGAAAGTTTTGAAAATTGATGACGTCGCTTTGAATGGTTTGTACGGAACGCAAAAAAGTATGGAGTTGTAATAAGTTTAAAAAAATAAAGTGCCCATGTAAGAGATGAGTTCTCGTCCGAAACCCTGATACTTCGAAGGAGATTGTACAGTTTGTACACGAAGTGCGTCCAGTTTTTGCCGTAACCCTCTCTACTCTTTTGCACATGCTATGTGGGTGAAATGATGATACGATGCAAAGTTTCGACATTTTCAGAGTTCATTTTGTAGTGAATTTCAATTTCACGGTCATTTAGCTCTCGAAACAAATCGGTAAATGACTGAAAAATAGCAAATGATGACAGAAAGTGTCGAAAATTGATGACTTCGCTTTGAATGGTGCGTACGGAACGCTAAAAAAGTCTGGAGTTGTAATGAGTTTAAAAAAATGATGTGCCAATGTAACAGATGAGTTCTCGTCCGAAACCCTGATACTCCGAAAGAGATTGTCCAGTTTGTACACGAATTGCGTCCAGTTTTTGCCGTAACCCTCTCTACTCTTTTGCACATGCTATGTGGGTGAAATGATGATACCATGCAAAGTTTCGACATTTTCAGAGTGCATTTTGTAGTGATTTTCAATTTCACGGTCATTTAGCTCTCGAAACAAATCGGTAAATGACTAAAAAAATAGCAAATGATGTTATAAAGTTTTGAAAATTGATGACGTCGCTTTGAATGGTGTGTACGGAACGCAAAAAAGTCGGGAGTTGTAATAAGTTTAAAAAAATGAAGTGCCCATGTAACAGATGAGTTCTCGTCAGAAACCCTGATACTTCGAAAGAGATTGTCCAGTCTGTACACGAAGTGCGTCCAGTTTTTGCCGTAACCCTCTCTACTCTTTTGCACATGCTATGTGGGTGAAATGATGATACCATGCCAAGTTTCGACATTTCCAGAGTTCATTTTGTAGTGATTTTCAATTTCACGGTCATTTAGCTCTCTAAACAAATCTGTAAAGGACTAAAAAATAGCAAATGATGTTAGAAAGTTTTGAAAATTGATGACGTCTCTTTGAATGGTTTGTACGGAACGCAAAAAAGTCTGGAGTTGTGATAAGTTTAAAAAAATGAAGTGCCCATGTAACAGATGAGTTCTCGTCAGAAACCCTGATACTTCGAAAGAGATTGTCCAGTTTGTACTCGAAGTGCGTCCAGTTTTTGCCGTAACGCTCTCTACTCTTTTGCACATGCTATGTGGGTGAAATGATGATACGATGCCAAGTTTCGACATTTTAAGAGTTCATTTTGTAGTGATTTTCAATTTCACGGTCATTTAGCTCTCTAAACAAATCGGTAAATGACTGAAAAATAGCAAATGATGACAGAAAGTGTCGAAAATTGATGACTTCGCTTTGAATGGTGCGTACGGAACGCTAAAAAAGTCTGGAGTTGTAATGAGTTTAAAAAAATGATGTGCCAATGTAACAGATGAGTTCTCGTCCGAAACCCTGATACTCCGAAAGAGATTGTCCAGTTTGTACACGAATTGCGTCCAGTTTTTGCCGTAACCCTCTCTACTCTTTTGCACATGCTATGTGGGTGAAATGATGATACCATGCAAAGTTTCGACATTTTCAGAGTGCATTTTGTAGTGATTTTCAATTTCACGGTCATTTAGCTCTCGAAACAAATCGGTAAATGACTACAAAATAGCAAATGATGTTATAAAGTTTTGAAAATTGATGACGTCGCTTTGAATGGTGTGTACGGAACGCAAAAAAGTCGGGAGTTGTAATAAGTTTAAAAAAATGAAGTGCCCATGTAACAGATGAGTTCTCGTCAGAAACCCTGATACTTCGAAAGAGATTGTCCAGTCTGTACACGAAGTGCGTCCAGTTTTTGCCGTAACCCTCTCTACTCTTTTGCACATGCTATGTGGGTGAAATGATGATACCATGCCAAGTTTCGACATTTCGAGAGTTCATTTTGTAGTGATTTTCAATTTCACGGTCATTTAGCTCTCTAAACAAATCGGTAAAGGACTAAAAAATAGCAAATGATGTCAGAAAGTTTTGAAAATTGATGACGTCTCTTTGAATGGTTTGTACGGAACGCAAAAAAGTCTGGAGTTGTGATAAGTTTAAAAAAATGAAGTGCCCATGTAACAGATGAGTTCTCGTCAGAAACCCTGATACTTCGAAAGAGATTGTCCAGTTTGTACACGAAGTGCGTCCAGTTTTTGCCGTAACGCTCTCAACTCTTTTGCACATGCTATGTGGGTCAAATGATGATACCATGCCAAGTTTCGACATTTTCAGAGTTCATTTTGTAGTGATTTTCAATTTCACGGTCATTTAGCTCTCTAAACAAATCGGTAAATGACTAAAAAAATAGCAAATGATGTTAGAAAGTTTTGAAAATTGATGACGTCGCTTTGAAAGGTTTGTACGGAACGCGAAAAGGTCTGGCGTTGTAATAAGTTTAAAAAAATAAAGTGCCCATGTAAGAGATGAGTTCTCGTTAGAAACCCTGATACTCCGAAGGAGATTGTCCAGTTTGTACACGAAGTGCGTCCAGTTTTTGCCGTAACCCTCTCTACTCTTTTGCACATGCTATGCGGGTGAAATGATGATACGATGCCAAGTTTCGACATTTTAAGAGTTCATTTTGTAGTGATTTTCAGTTTCACGGTCATTTAGCTCCTTAAACAAATCGATACATGACTGAAAAATAGCAAATGATGTCAGAAAGTGTTGAAAATTGATGACGTCGCTTTGAATGGTGCATACGGAACGCAAAAAAAGTCTGGAGTTGTAATAGGTTTAAAAAAATGAAGTGCCAGTATAACAGATGAGTTCTGGTCAGAAACCGTGATACTCCGAAAGAGATTGTCCAGTTTGTCCACGAAGTGCGTCCAGTTTTTGCCGTAACCCTTTCTACTCTTTTGCACATGCTATGTGGGTGAAATGATGATACCATGCCAAGTTTCGACATTTTCAGAGTTCATTTTGTAGTGATTTTCAATTTCACGGTCATTTAGCTCTCTAAACAAATCGGTAAATGACTAAAAAATTGATGACGTCGCTTTGAATGGTGTGTACGGAACGCAAAAAAGTCAGGAGTTGTAATAAGTTTAAAAAAATGAAGTGCCCATGTAACAGATGAGTTCTCGTGAGAAACCCTGATACTTCGAAAGTGATTGTCCAGTCTGTACATGAAGTGCGTCCAGTTTTCGCCGTAACCCTCTCTACTCTTTTGCACATGCTATGTGGGTGAAATGATGATACCATGCCAAGTTTCGACATTTTCAGAGTTCATTTTGTAGTGATTTTCAATTTCACGGTCATTTAGCTCTCTAAACAAATCGGTAAATGACTAAAAAATTAGCAAAGGATGTTAGAAAGTTTTGAAAATTGATGACGTCGCTTTGAATGTTGTACGGAACGCAAAAAAGTCGGGAGTTGTAATAAGTTTAAAAAAATGAAGTGCCCATGCAACAGATGAGTTCTCGTCCGAAACCCTGATACTTCGAAAGAGATTGTCCAGTTTGTACACGAAGTGCGTCCAGTTTTTGCCGTAACCCTCTCTACTCTTATGCACATGCTATGTGGGTGAAATGATGATACGATGCCAAGTTTCGACATTTTAAGAGTTCATTTTGTAGTGATTTTGAGTTTCACGGTCATTTAGCTCCTTAAACAAATCGATACATGACTGAAAAATAGCAAATGATGTCAGAAAGTGTTGAACATTGATGACGTCGCTTTGAATGGTGCATACGGAACGCAAAAAAAGTCTGGAGTTGTAATAAGTTTAAAAAAATGAAGTGCCAGTATAACAGATGAGTTCTGGTCAGAAACCGTGATACTCCGAATGAGATTGTCCAGTTTGTACACGAAGTGCGTCCAGTTTTTGCCGTAACCCTTTGTACTCTTTTGCACATGCTATGTGGGTGAAATGTTGATACCATGCCAAGTTTCGACATTTTCAGAGTTCATTATGTAGTGATTTTCAATTTCACGGTCATTTAGCTCTATAAACAAATCGGTAAATGACCAAAAAATAGCAAATGATGTCAGAAAGTTTTGAAAATTGATGACGTCGCTTTGAATGGTATGTAGGGAACGCAAAAAAGTCTGGAGTTGTAATAAGTTTAAAAAAATGAAGTTCCCATCTAACAGATGAGTTCTCGTCCGAAACGCTGATACTTCGAAGGAGATTGTCCAGTTTGTACACGAAGTGCGTCCAGTTTTTGCCGTAACCCTCTCTACTCTTTTGCACATGCTATGTGGGTGAAATGATGATACGATGCCAAGTTTCGACATTTTAAGAGTTCATTTTGTAGTGATTTTGAGTTTCACGGTCATTTAGCTCCTTAAACAAATCGATACATGACTGAAAAATAGCAAATGATGTCAGAAAGTGTTGAAAATTGATGACGTCACTTTGAATGGTGCATACGGAACGCAAAAAAAGTCTGCAGTTGTAATAAGTTTAAAAAAATGAAGTGCCAGTATAACAGATGAGTTCTGGTCAGAAACCGTGATACTCCGAAAGAGATTGTCCAATTTGTACACGAAGTGGGTCCAGTTTTTGCCGTAACCCTCTCTACTCTTTTGCACATGCTATGTAGGTGAAATGATGATACCATGCCAAGTTTCGACCGTTTCAGAGTTCATTTTGTAGTGATTTTCAATTTCACGGTCATTTAGCTCTCAAAACAAATCGGTAAATTACTGAAAAATAGCAAATGATGTTATAAAGTTTTGAAAATATATGACGTCGCTTTGAATGGTGTGTACGGAACGCAAAAAAAGTCTGGAGTTGTAATGAGTTTAAAAAAATAAAGTGCCAATGTAACAGATGAGTTCTCGTCCGAAACCCTGATACTCCGAAAGAGATTGTCCAGTTTGTACACGAAGTGCGTCCAGTTTTTGCCGTAACCCTCTCTACTCTTTTGCACATGCTATTTGGGTGAAATGATGATACCATGCCAAGTTTCGACATTTTCAGAGTTCATTTTGTAGTGATTTTCAATTTCATGGTCATTTAGCTCTCGAAACAAATCGGTAAATGACTAAAAAATAGCAAATGATGTTATAAACTTTTGAAAATTGATGATGTCGCTCTGAATGGTGTGTACGGAACGCAAAAAAGTCGGGAGTTGTATAAATTTAAAAAAATGAAGTGCCCATGTAACAGATGAGTTCTCGTCAGAAACCCTGATACTTCGAAAGAGATTGTCCATTTTGTACACGAAGTGCGTCCAGTTTTTGCCGTAGCCCTCTCTACTCTTTTGCACATGCTATGTGGGTGAAATGATGATACCATGCCAAGTTTCAACATTTCCAGAGTTCATTTTGTTGTGATTTTCAATTTCACGGTCATTTAGCTCTCTAAACAAATCGGTAAATGACTAAAAAATAGTAAATGATGTTAGAAAGTTTTGAAAATTGATGACGTCTCTTTGAATGGTTTGTACAGAACGCAAAAAAGTCTGGAGTGGTAATAAGTTTAAAAAAATGAAGTGCCCATGTAACAGATGAGTTCTCGTCAGAAACCCTGATACTTTGAAAGAGATTGTCCAGTTTGTACACGAAGTGCGTCCATTTTTTGCCGTAACCCTCTCTACTCTTTTGCACATGCTATGTGGGTGAAATGATGATACGATGCCAAGTTTCGACATTTTCAGAGTTCATTTTGTAGTGATTTTCAATTTCACGGCCATTTAGCTCTCTAAACAAATCGGTAAATGACTGAAAAATAGCAAATGATGTCAGAAAGTGTCGAAAATTGTGACGTCGCTTTGAATGGTGTGTACGGAACGCAAAAAAAGTCTGGAGATGTAATGAGCTTAAAAAAATGAAGTGCCAATGTAACAGATGAGTTCTCGTCCGAAACTCTGATACTTTGAAAGAGATTGTCCAGTATGTACACGAAGTGCGTCCAGTTTTTGCCGTAACCCTCTCTACTCCTTTGGACATGCTATGTGGGTGAAATGATGATACCATGCCGAGTTTCGACATTTTCAGAGTTCATTTTGTAGTGATTTTCAATTTCACGGTCATTTAGCTCTCTAAACAAATCGGTAAATGACTAAAAAATAGCAAAGGATGTTAGAAAGTTTAGAAAATTGATGACGTCGCTTTGAATGTTGTACGGAACGCAAAAAAGTTGGGAGTTGTAATAAGTTTAAAAAAATGAAGTGCCCATGCAACAGATGAGTTCTCGTCCGAAACCCTGATACTTCGAAAGAGATTGTCCAGTTTGTACACGAAGTGCGTCCAGTTTTTGCCGTAACCCTCTCTACTCTTTTGCACATGCTATGTGGGTGAAATGATGATACGATGCCAAGTTTCGACATTTTAAGAGTTCATTTTGTAGTGATTTTCAGTTTCACGGTCATTTAGCTCCTTAAACAAATCGATACATGACTGAAAAATAGCAAATGATGTCAGAAAGTGTTGAAAATGGATGACGTCACTTTGAATGGTGCATACGGAATGCAAAAAAAGTCTGGAGTTGTAATAAGTTTAAAAAAATGAAGTGCCAGTATAACAGATGAGTTCTGGTCAGAAACCGTGATACTCCGAAAGAGATTGTCCAGTTTGTACACGAAGTGCGTCCAGTTTTTGCCGTAACCCTCTCTACTCTTTTGCACATGCTATGTGGGTGAAATGATGATACCATGCCAAGTTTTGACATTTTCAGAGTTCATTTTGTAGTTATTTTCAATTTCACGGTCATTTAGCTCTATAAACAAATCGGTAAATGACTAAAAAATAGCACATGATGTCAGAAAGTTTTGAAAATTGATGACATCGCTTTGAATGGTGTGTAGGGAACGCAAAAAAGTCTGGAGTTGTAAGAAGTTTAAAAAAATGAAGTGCCCATCTAACAGATGAGTTCTCGTCCAAAACGCTGATACTTCGAAGGAGATTCTCCAGTTTGTACATGAAGTGCGTCCAGTTTTTGCCGTAACCCTCTCTACTCTTTTGCACATGCTATGTGGGTGAAATGGTGATACGATGCCAAGTTTCGACATTTTAAGAGTTCATTTTGTAGTGATTTTGAGTTTCACGGTCATTTAGCTCCTTAAACAAATTGATACATGACCGAAAAATAGCAAATGATGTCAGAAACTGTTGAAAATTGACGACGTCGCTTTGAATGGTGCATACGGAACGCAAAAAAAGTCTGGTGTTGTAATAAGTTTAAAAAAATGAAGTGCCAATATAACAGATGAGTTCTGGTCAGAAACCGTGATACTCCGAAAGAGATTGTCCAGTTTGTACATGAAGTGCTTCCAGTTTTTGCCGTAACCCTCTCTACTCTTTTGCACATGCTATGTAGGTGAAATGATGATACCATTCCAAGTTTCGACATTTTCAGAGTTCATTTTGTAGTGATTTTCAATTTCACGGTCATTTAGCTCTCGAAACAAATCGGTAAATGACTGAAAAATAGCAAATGATGTTATAAAGTTTTGAAAATATATGACGTCGCTTTGAATGGTGTGTACGGAACGCAAAAAAAGTCTGGAGTTGTAATGAGTTTAAAAAAAATGAAGTGCCAATGTAACAGATGAGTTCTCGTCCGAAACCCTAATACTCCGAAAGAGATTGTCCAGTCTGTACATGAAGTGCGTCCAGTTTTTGCCGTAACCCTCTCTACTCTTTTGCACATGCTATTTGGGTGAAATGATGATACCATGCAAAGTTTCGACATTTTCAGAGTTCATTTTGTAGTGATTTTCAATTTCACGGTCATTTAGCTCTCGAAACAAATCGGTAAATGACTAAAAAATAGCAAATGATGTTATAAAGTTTTGAAAATTGATGAAGTCGCTTTGAATGGTGTGTACGGAACGCAAAAAAGTCGGGAGTTGTAATAAGTTTAAAAAAATGAAGTGCCCATGTAACAGATGAGTTCTCGTCAGAAACCCTGATACTTCGGAAGAGATTGTCCAGTTTGTACACGAAGTGCGTCCAGTTTTTGCCGTAACCCTCTCTACTCTTTTGCACATGCTATGTGGGTGAAATGATGATGCGATGCCAAGTTTCGACATTTTCAGAGTTCATTTTGTAGTGATTTTCAATTTCACGGTCATTTAGCTCTCGAAACAAATCGGTAAATGACTGAAAAATAGCAAATGATGTTATAAAGTTTTGAAAATATATGACGTCGCTTTGAATGGTGTGTACGGAACGCAAAAAAAGTCTGGAGTTGTAATGAGTTTAAAAAAAATGAAGTGCCAATGTAACAGATGAGTTCTCGTCCGAAACCCTAATACTCCGAAAGAGATTGTCCAGTTTGTACACAAAGTGCGTCCAGTTTTTGCCGTAACCCTCTCTACTCTTTTGCACATGCTATTTGGGTGAAATGATGATACCATGCAAAGTTTCGACATTTTCAGAGTTCATTTTGTAGTGATTTTCAATTTCACGGTCATTTAGCTCTCGAAACAAATCGGTAAATGACTAAAAAATAGCAAATGATGTTATAAAGTTTTGAATATTGATGACGTCGCTTTGAATGGTGTGTACGGAACGCAAAAAAGTCGGGAGTTGTAATAAGTTTAAAAAAATAAAGTGCCCATGTAACAGATGAGTTCTCGTCAGAAACCCTGATACTTCGAAAGAGATTGTCCAGTCTGTACACGAAGTGCGTCCAGTTTTTGCCGTAACCCTCTCTACTCTTTTGCACATGCTATGTGGGTGAAATGATGATACCATGCCAAGTTTCGACATTTTCAGAGTTCATTTTGTAGTGATTTTCAATTTCACGGTCATTTAGCTCTCTAAACAAATCGGTAAATGACTAAAAAAATAGCAAAGGATGTTAGAAAGTTTTGAAAATTGATGACGTCGCTTTGAATGTTGTACGGAACGCAAAAAAGTCTGGAGTTGTAATAAGTTTAAAAAAATGAAGTGCCCATGTAACAGATGAGTTCTCGTCAGAAACCATAATACTTCGAAAGAGATTGTCCAGTCTGTACACGAAGTGCGTCCAGTTTTTGCCGTAACCCTCTCTACTCTTTTGCACATGCTAGTGGGTGAAATGATGATACCATGCCAAGTTTCGACATTTTCAGAGTTCATTTTGTAATGATTTTCAATTTCACGGTCATTTAGCTCTCTAAACAAATCGGTAAATGACTAAAAAATAGCAAATGATGTTAGAAAGTTTAGAAAATTGATGACATCGCTTTGAATGGTTTGTACGGAACGCAAAAAAGTCTGGAGTTGTAATAAGTTTAAAAAAATGAAATGCCCATGTAACAGATGAGTTCTCGTTAGAAACCCTGATACTTCGAAGGAGATTGTCCAGTTTGTACACGAAGTGCGTCCAGTTTTTGCCGTAACCCTCTCTACTCTTTTGCACATGCTATGTGGGTGAAATGATGATACGATGCCAAGTTTCGACATTTTAAGAGTTCATTTTGTAGTGATTTTGAGTTTCACGGTCATTTAGCTCCTTAAACAAATCGATACATGACTGAAAAATAGCAAATGATGTCAGAAAGTGTTGAAAATTGATGACGTCGCTTTGAATGGTGCATACGGAACGCAAAAAAAGTCTGGAGTTGTAATAAGTTTAAAAAAATGAAGTGGCAGTATAACAGATGAGTTCTGGTCAGAAACCGTGATACTCCGAAAGAGATTGTCCAGTTTGTACACGAAGTGTGTCCAGTTTTTGCCGTAACCCTCTCTACTCTTTTGCACATGCTATGTGGGTGAAATGATGATACCATGCCAAGTTTCGACATTTTCAGAGTTTATTTCGTAGTGATTTTCAATTTCACGGTCATTAGCTCTATAAACAAATCGGTAAATGACTAAAAATTAGCAAATGATGTCAGAAAGTTTTGAAAATTGATGACGTCGCTTTGAATGGTGTGTAGGGAACGCAAAAAAGTCTGGAGTTGTAATAAGTTTAAAAAAATGAAGTGCCCATCTAACATATGAGTTCTCGTCAGAAACCCTCATACTTCGAAAGAGATTGTCCAGTTAGTACACGAAGTGCGTCCAGTTTTTGCCGTAACCCTCTCTACTCTTTTGCACATGCTATGTGGGTGAAATGATGATACGATGCCAAGTTTCGACATTTTCAGAGTTCATTTTGTAGTGATTTTCAATTTCACGGTCATTTAGCTCTCTAAACAAATCGGTAAATGACTGAAAAATAGCAAATGATGTGAGAAAGTGTTGAAAATTGATTACGCCGCTTTGAATGGTGCGTACGGAACACAAAAAAAGTCTGGAGTTGTAATGAGTTTAAAAAAATGAAGTGCCAATGTAACAGATGAGTTCTCGTCCGAAAATCTGATACTCCGAAAGAGATTGTCCAGTTTGTACACGAAGTGCGTCCAATTTTTGCTGTAACCCTCTCTACTCTTTTGCACATGTTATGTGGGTGAAATGATGATACGATGGAAAGTTTCGACATTTTCAGAGTTTATTTTGTAGTGATTTTCAATTTCACGGTCATTTAGCTCTCGAAACAAATCGGTAAATGACTAAAAAATAGCAAATGATGTTATAAAGTTTTGAAAATATATGACGTCGCTTTGAATGGTGTGTACGGAACGCAAAAAAGTTGGGAGATGTAATAAGTTTACAAAAATGAAGGGCCCTTGTAACAGATGAGTTCTCGTCAGAAACCCTGATAGTTCGGAAGAGATTGTCCAGTCTGTACACGAAGTGCGTCCAGTTTTTGCCGTAACCCTCTCTATTCTTTTGCACATGCTATTTGGGTGAAATGATGATACCATGCCAAGTTTCGACATTTTCAGAGTTCATTTTGTAGTGATTTTCAATTTCACGGTCATTTAGCTTTCTAAACAAATCGGTAAATCACTGATAAATAGCAAATGATGTCAGAAAGTGTTGAAAATTGATGACGTCGCTTTGAATGGTGCACACGGAATGCAAAAAAAGTCTGGAATTGTAATAAGTTTAAAAAAAATGAAGTGCCAGTGTAACAGATGAGTTCTCGTCAGAAACCCTGATGCTCCGAAAGAGATTGTCCAGTTTGTACACGAAGTGCGTCCAGTTTTTGCCGTAACCCTCTCTACTCTTTTGCACAAGCTATGTGGGTGAAATGATGATACCATGCCAAGTTTCGACATTTTCAGAGTTCATTTTGAAGTGATTTTCAATTTCACGGTCATTTAGCTCTATAAACAAATCGGTAAATGACTAAAAAATAGAAAATGATGTCAGAAAGTGTTGAAAATTCATGATGTCACTTTGAATGGTGTGTACGGAATGCAAAAATGTCTAGAGTTGTAATAAGTTTAAAAAAATGAAGTGCCTATGTAACAGATGAGTTCTCGTTAGAAACCCTGATAGTTCGAAAGAGATTGTCCAGTTTGTACACGAAGTGCGTCCAGTTTTTGCCGTAACCCTCTCTACTCTTTTGCACATGCTATGTGGGTGAAATGATGATACGATGCCAAGTTTTGACATTTTCAGAGTTCATTTTGTAGTGATTTTCAATTTCACGGTCATTTAGCTCTTTAAACAAATCGGTACATGACTGAAAAATAGCAACTGATGTCAGAAAGTGTTGAAAATTGATGACGTCGCTTTGAATGGTGCATACGGAACGCAAAAAAGTCTGGAGTTGTAATAAGTTTAAAAAAATGAAGTGCCGGTGTAACAGATGAGTTCTGGTCAGAAACCGTGATACTCCGAAAGAGATTGTCAAGTTTGTACACGAAGTGCGTCCAGTTTTTGCCGTAATGCTCTCTACTCTTTTGCACATGCTATGTGGGTGAAATGATGATACCATGCCAAGTTTCGACATTTTCAGAGTTCATTTTGTAGTGATTTTCAATTTCACGGTCATTTAGCTCTCTAAACAAATCGGTAAATGACTAAAAAATAGCAAATGATGTCAGAAAGTTTTGAAAATTGATGACGTCGCTTTGAATGGTGTGTAGGGAACGCAAAAAAGTCTGGAGTTGTAATAAGTTTATATAAATGTAGTTCCCATGTAACAGATGAGTTCTCGTCAGAAATCCTGATAATTCGAAAGAGATTGTCCAGTTTGTACATGAAGTGCGTCCAGTTTTTGCCGTAACCCTCTCTACTCTTTTGCACATGCTATGTGGGTGAAATGATGATACGATGCCAAGTTTCGATATTTTCAGAGTTCATTTTGTAGTGATTTTCAATTTCACGGTCATTTAGCTCTCTAAATAAATCGGTAAATGACTGAAAAATAGCAAATGATGTCAGAAAGTGTTGAAAATTGATGACGTCGCTTTGAATGGTGCGTACGGAATGCAAAAAAGTCTGGAGTTGTAATGAGTATAAAAAATGAAGTGCCAATGTAACAGATGAGTTCTCGTCCGAAACGCTGATACTCCGAAATAGATTGTCCAGGTTGTACACGAAGTGCGTCCAGTTTTTGCCGTAACCCTCTCTACTCTTTTGCACATGCTATGTGGGTGAAATGATGATACGATGCCAAGTTTCGATATTTTCAGAGTTCATTTTGTAGTGATTTTCAATTTCACGGTCATTTAGCTCTCTAAATAAATCGGTAAATGACTGAAAAATAGCAAATGATGTCAGAAAGTGTTGAAAATTGATGACGTCGCTTTGAATGGTGCGTAGGAATGCAAAAAAGTCTGGAGTTGTAATGAGTATAAAAAATGAAGTGCCAATGTAACAGATGAGTTCTCGTCCGAAACGCTGATACTCCGAAATAGATTGTCCAGTTTGTATACGAAGTGCGTCCAGTTTTTGCCGTAACCCTCTCTACTCTTTTGCACATGCTCTGTGGGTGAAATGATGATACCATGCCATGTTTCGACATTTTGAGAGTTCATTTTGTAGTAATTTTCAATTTCACGGTCATTTAGCTCTCTAAACAAATCGGTAAATGACTAAAAAATAGCAAATGATGTTATAAAGTTTTGAAAATTGATGACGTCGCTTTGAATGGTGTGTACGGAACGCAAAAAAGTCGGGAGTTTTAATATGTTTAAAAAATGAAGTGCCCATGTAACAGATGAGTTCTCGTCAGAAACCCTGATACTTCGAAAGAGATTGTCCAGTCTGTACACGAAGTGCGTCCAGTTTTTGCCGTAACCCTCTCTACACTTTTGCACATGCTATGTCGGTGAAATGACGATACCGTGCCAAGTTTCGACATTTTCAGAGTTCATTTCGTAGTGATTTTCAATTTCACGGTCATTTAGCTCTCCAAACAAATCGGTAAATGACTAAAAAAATAGCAAATGATGTCCGAAAGTTTTGAAAATTGATGACGTCGCTTTGAATGGTGTGTACAGAACGCAAAAAAGTCTGGAGTTGTAATAAGTTTAAAAAAATGAAGTGCCCATGTAGCAGATGAGTTCTCGTCAGAAACCCTGATACTTCGAAAGAGATTGTCCAGTTTGTACACGAAGTGCGTCCAGTTTTTGCCGTAACCCTCTCTACTTTTTTGCACATGCTATGTGGGTGAAATGATGATACCATGCCAAGTTTCGACATTTTCAGAGTTCATTTTGTAGTGATTTTCAATTTCACGGTCATTTAGCTCTCTAAACAAATCGGTAAATGACTGAAAAATAGCAAATGATGTCAGAAAGTGTTGAAAATTGATGACGTCGCTTTGAATGGTGCGTACGAAACGCAAAAAAATCTGGAGTTGTAATAAGTTTTAAAAAATGAAGTGCCGGTGTAACAGATGAGTTCTCGTCCGAAACCCTGATACTCCGAAAGAGATTGTCCAGTTTGTACACGAAGTGCGTCCAGTTTTTGCCGTAACCCTCTCTACTCTTTTGCACATGCTATGTGGGTGAAATGATGATACCATGCCAACTTTCGACATTTTCAGAGTTCATTTTGTAGTGATTTTCAATTTCACGGTCATTTAGCTCTCTAAACAAATCGGTAAATGACTAAAAACATAGCAAATGATGTTAGAAAGTTTTGAAAATTGATGACGTCGCTTTGAATGGTGTGTACGGAACGCAAAAAAGTCTGGAGTTGTAATAAGTTTAAAAAAATGAAGTGCCCATGTAACAGATGAGTTCTCGTCAGAAACCCTGATACTTCGAAAGAGATTGTCCAGTCTGTACACGGAGTGCGTCCAATTTTTCCCGTAACCCTCTCTACTCTTGTGCACATGCTATGTGGGTGAAATGGTGATACCATGCCATGTTTCGACATTTTCGGAGTTCATTTTGTAGTGATTTTCAATTTCACGGTTATTTAGCTCTCTAAACAAACCGGTAAATGACTGAAAAATAGCAAATGATGTCAGAAGGTGTTGAAAATTGATGATGTCACTTTGAATGGTGCGTACGGAACGCTCAAAAAGTCTGGAGTTGTAATAAGTTTAAAAAAATGAAGTGCCAGTGTAACAGATGAGTTCTGGTCAGAAACCGTGATACTCCGAAAGAGATTGTCTAGTTTGTACACGGAGTGCGTCCAGTTTTTGCCGTAACCCTCTCTACTCTTGTGCACATGCTATGTGGGTGAAATGGTGATACCATGCCAAGTTTCGACATTTTCAGAGTTCATTTTGTAGTGATTTTCAATTTCACGGTCATTTAGCTCTCTAAACAAATCGGTAAATGACTGAAAATAGCAAATGATGTCAGAAAGTGTTGAAAATTGATGACGTCGCTTTGAATGGTGCGTACGAAACGCAAAAAAATCTGGAGTTGTAATAAGTTTTAAAAAATGAAGTGCCGGTGTAACAGATGAGTTCTCGTCCGAAACCCTGATACTCCGAAAGAGATTGTCCAGTTTGTACACGAAGTGCGTCCAGTTTTTGCCGTAACCCTCTCTACTCTTTTGCACATGCTATGTGGGTGAAATGATGACACCATGCCAAGTTTCGACATTTTCAGAGTTCATTTTGTAGTGATTTTCAATTTCACGGTCATTTAGCTCTGTAAACAAATCGGTAAATGACAAAAAACATAGCAAATGATGTTAGAAAGTTTTGAAAATTGATGACGTCGCTTTGAATGGTGTGTACGGAACGCAAAAAAGTCTGGAGTTGTAATAAGTTTAAAAAAATGAAGTGCCCATGTAACAGATGAGTTCTCGTCAGAAACCCTGATACTTCGAAAGAGATTGTCCAGTCTGTACACGGAGTGCGTCCAGTTTTTCCCGTAACCCTCTCTACTCTTGTGCACATGCTATGTGGGTGAAATGGTGATACCATGCCATGTTTCGACATTTTCGGAGTTCATTTTGTAGTGATTTTCAATTTCACGGTTATTTAGCTCTCTAAACAAACCGGTAAATGACTGAAAAATAGCAAATGATGTCAGAAGGTGTTGAAAATTGATGATGTCACTTTGAATGGTGCGTACGGAACGCACAAAAAGTCTGGAGTTGTAATAAGTTTAAAAAAATGAAGTGCCAGTGTAACAGATGAGTTCTGGTCAGAAACCGTGATACTCCGAAAGAGATTGTCTAGTTTGTACACGAAGTGCGTCCAGTTTTTGCCGTAAGCCTCTCTAATCTTTTGCACATGCTATGTGGGTGAAATGTTGATACCATGCCAAGTTTCGACATTTTCAGAGTTCATTTTGTAGTGATTTTCAATTTCACGGTCATTTAGCTCTCTAAACAAATCGGTAAATGACTAAAAAATATCAAATGATGTTAGAAAGTTTTGAAAATTGATGACGTCGCTTTGAATGGTGTGTAGGGAACGCAAAAAAGTCTGGAGTTGTAATAAGTTTAAAAAAAGGAAGTGCCGATGTAACAGATGATTTCTCGTCAGAAACCCTGATACTTCGAAAGAGATTGTCCAGTTTGTACACGAAGTGCGTCCAGTTTTTGCCGTAACCCTCTCTACTCTTTTGCACATGCTATGTGGGTGAAATGATGATACGATGCCAAGTTTCGACATTTTCAGAGTTCATTTTGTAGTGATTTTCAATTTCACGGTTATTTAGCTCTCTAAACAAACCGGTAAATGACTGAAAAATAGCAAATGATGTCAGAAAGTGTTGAAAATTGATGACGTCGCTTTGAATAGTGTGTACGGAACGCAAAAAAAGTCTGGAGTTGTAATAAGTTTTAAAAAATGAAGTGCCAGTGTCACAGATGAGTTCTCGTCAGAAACCGTGATACTTCGAAAGAGATTGTCCAGTTTGTACACGAAGTCCGTCCATTTTTTGCCGTAACCCTCTCTACTCTATTGCACATGCTATGTGGGTGAAATGAGGATACCATGCCAAGTTTCGACATTTTCAGAGTTCATTTTGTAGTGATTTCCAATTTCACGGTCATTTAGCTCTCTAAACAAATCGGTAAATGACTAAAAAATAGCAAATGATGTCAGAATGTTTTTAAAATTGATGACGTCACTTTGAATGGTGTGTACGGAACGCAAAAAAGTCTGGAGTTGTAATTAGTTTAAACAAATGAAGTGCCCATGTAACAGATGAGTTCTCGTCAGAAACCCTGAAACTTCGAAAGAGATTGTCCAGTTTGTACACGAAGTGCGTCCAGTTTTTGCCGTAACCCTCTCTACTCTTGTGCACATGCTATGTGGGTGAAATGGTGATACCATGCCAAGTTTCGACATTTTCGGAGTTCATTTTGTAGTGATTTTCAATTTCACGGTTATTTAGCTCTCTAAACAAACCGTTAAATGACTGAAAAATAGCAAATGATGTCAGAAAGTGTTGAAAATTGATGACCTCGCTTTGAATGGTGTGTACGGAACGCAAAAAGAGTCTGGAGTTGTAATAAGTTTAAAACAATGAAGTGCCAGTGTAACAGATGAGTTCTGGTCAGAAACCGTGATACTCCGAAAGAGATTGTCCAGTTTGTACACGAAGTGCGTCCAGTTTTTGCCATAACCCTCTCTAATCTTTTGCACATGCTATGTGGGTGAAATTATGATACCATGCCAAGTTTCGACATTTCCAGAGTTCATTTTGTAGTGATTTTCAATTTCACGGTCATTTAGCTCTCTAAACAAATCGGTAAATGACTAAAAAATAGCAAATGATGTTAGAAAGTTTTGAAAATTGATGACGTCGCTTTGAATGGTGTGTAGGGAACGCAAAAAAGTCTAGAGTTTAATAAGTTTAAAAAAATGAAGTGCCAGTGTAACAGATGAGTTCTCCTCCGAAACCCTGATACTCCGAATGAGATTGTCCAGTTTGTACACGAAGTTCGTCCAGTTTTTGCCGTAACCCTCTCTACTCTTTTGCACATGCTAAGTGGGTGAAATTATGATACCATGCCAAGTTTCGACATTTTCAAAGTTGATTTTGTAGTGATTATCAATTTCACGGTCATTTAGCTCTTGAAACAAATCGGTAAATGACTAAAAAATAGCAAATGATGTTATAAAGTTTTGAAAATTGATGACGTCGCTTTGAATGGTGTGTACGGAACGCAAAAAAGTCGGGAGTTGTAATAAGTTTAAAAAAATGAAGTGCCCATGTAACAGATGTGTTCTCGTCAGAAATCCTGATACTTCGACAGAGATTGTCCAGTTTGTACACGAAGTGCGTCCAGTTTTTGCCGTAACCCTCTCTACTCTTTTGCACATGCTACGTGGGTGAAATGATGATACCATGCCAAGTTTCGACATTTCTAGATTTCATTTTTGTAGTGATTTTCAATTTCACGGTCATTTAGATCTATAAACAAATCGGTAAATGACTGAAAAATAGCAAATGATGTCAGAAGGTTTTGAAATTGATGACGTCACTTTGAATGGTGTGTAGGGAACGCAAAAAAATCTGGAGTTGTAATAAGTTTAAAAAAATGAAGTGCCAGTGTAACAGATGAGTTCTCGTGCGAAACCCTGATACTCCGAAAGAGATTGTCCAGTTTGTACACGAAGTGCGTCCAGTTTTTGCCGTAACCCTCTCTACTCTTGTGCACATGCTATGTGGGTGAAATGGTGATACCATGCCAAGTTTCGACATTTTCGGAGTTCATTTTGTAGTGATTTTCAATTTCACGGTTATTTAGCTCTCTAAACAAACCGTTAAATGACTGAAAAATAGCAAATGATGTCAGAAAGTGTTGAAAATTGATGACCTCGCTTTGAATGGTGTGTACGAAACGCAAAAAGAGTCTGGAGTTGTAATAAGTTTAAAACAATGAAGTGCCAGTGTAACAGATGAGTTCTGGTCAGAAACCGTGATACTCCGAAAGAGATTGTCCAGTTTGTACACGAAGTGCGTCCAGTTTTTGCCATAACCCTCTCTAATCTTTTGCACATGCTATGTGGGTGAAATTATGATACCATGCCAAGTTTCGACATTTTCAGAGTTCATTTTGTAGTGATTTTCAATTTCACGGTCATTTAGCTCTCTAAACAAATCGGTAAATGACTAAAAAATAGCAAATGATGTTAGAAAGTTTTGAAAATTGATGACGTCGCTTTGAATGGTGTGTAGGGAACGCAAAAAAGTCTGGAGTTGTAATAAGTTTAAAAAAAGGAAGTGCCGATGTAACAGATGATTTCTCGTCAGAAACCCTGATACTTCGAAAGAGATTGTCCAGTTTGTACACGAAGTGCGTCCAGTTTTTGCCGTAACCCTCTCTACTCTTTTGCACATGCTATGTGGGTGAAATGATGATACGATGCCAAGTTTCGACATTTTCAGAGTTCATTTTGTAGTGATTTTCAATTTCACGGTTATTTAGCTCTCTAAACAAACCGGTAAATGACAGAAAAATAGCAAATGATGTCAGAAAGTGTTGAAAATTGATGACGTCGCTTTGAATAGTGTGTACGGAACGCAAAAAAAGTCTGGAGTTGTAATAAGTTTTAAAAAATGAAGTGCCAGTGTCACAGATGAGTTCTCGTCAGAAACCGTGATACTTCGAAAGAGATTGTCCAGTTTGTACACGAAGTCCGTCCATTTTTTGCCGTAACCCTCTCTACTCTTTTGCACATGCTATGTGGGTGAAATGAGGATACCATGCCAAGTTTCGACATTTTCAGAGTTCATTTTGTAGTGATTTCCAATTTCACGGTCATTTAGCTCTCTAAACAAATCGGTAAATGACTAAAAAATAGCAAATGATGTCAGAATGTTTTTAAAATTGATGACGTCACTTTGAATGGTGTGTACGGAACGCAAAAAAGTCTGGAGTTGTAATTAGTTTAAACAAATGAAGTGCCCATGTAACAGATGAGTTCTCGTCAGAAACCCTGAAACTTCGAAAGAGATTGTCCAGTTTGTACACGAAGTGCGTCCAGTTTTTGCCGTAACCCTCTCTACTCTTGTGCACATGCTATGTGGGTGAAATGGTGATACCATGCCAAGTTTCGACATTTTCGGAGTTCATTTTGTAGTGATTTTCAATTTCACGGTTATTTAGCTCTCTAAACAAACCGTTAAATGACTGAAAAATAGCAAATGATGTCTGAAAGTGTTGAAAATTGATGACCTCGCTTTGAATGGTGTGTACGGAACGCAAAAAGAGTCTGGAGTTGTAATAAGTTTAAAACAATGAAGTGCCAGTGTAACAGATGAGTTCTGGTCAGAAACCGTGATACTCCGAAAGAGATTGTCCAGTTTGTACACGAAGTTCCTCCAGTTTTTGCCATAACCCTCTCTAATCTTTTGCACATGCTATGTGGGTGAAATTATGATACCATGCCAAGTTTCGACATTTTCAGAGTTCATTTTGTAGTGATTTTCAATTTCACGGTCATTTAGCTCTCTAAACAAATCGGTAAATGACTAAAAAATAGCAAATGATGTTAGAAAGTTTTGAAAATTGATGACGTCGCTTTGAATGGTGTGTAGGGAACGCAAAAAAGTCTAGAGTTTAATAAGTTTAAAAAAATGAAGTGCCAGTGTAACAGATGAGTTCTCCTCCGAAACCCTGATACTCCGAATGAGATTGTCCAGTTTGTACACGAAGTTCGTCCAGTTTTTGCCGTAACCCTCTCTACTCTTTTGCACATGCTAAGTGGGTGAAATTATGATACCATGCCAAGTTTCGACATTTTCAAAGTTGATTTTGTAGTGATTATCAATTTCACGGTCATTTAGCTCTTGAAACAAATCGGTAAATGACTAAAAAATAGCAAATGATGTTATAAAGTTTTGAAAATTGATGACGTCGCTTTGAATGGTGTGTACGGAACGCAAAAAAGTCGGGAGTTGTAATAAGTTTAAAAAAATGAAGTGCCCATGTAACAGATGTGTTCTCGTTAGAAATCCTGATACTTCGACAGAGATTGTCCAGTTTGTACACGAAGTGCGTCCAGTTTTTGCCGTAACCCTCTCTACTCTTTTGCACATGCTACGTGGGTGAAATGATGATACCATGCCAAGTTTCGACATTTCTAGATTTCATTTTTGTAGTGATTTTCAATTTCACGGTCATTTAGATCTATAAACAAATCGGTAAATGACTGAAAAATAGCAAATGATGTCAGAAGGTTTTGAAATTGATGACGTCACTTTGAATGGTGTGTAGGGAACGCAAAAAAATCTGGAGTTGTAATAAGTTTAAAAAAATGAAGTGCCAGTGTAACAGATGAGTTCTCGTGCGAAACCCTGATACTCCGAAAGAGATTGTCCAGTTTGTACACGAAGTGCGTCCAGTTTTTGCCGTAACCCTCTCTACTCTTGTGCACATGCTATGTGGGTGAAATGGTGATACCATGCCAAGTTTCGACATTTTCGGAGTTCATTTTGTAGTGATTTTCAATTTCACGGTTATTTAGCTCTCTAAACAAACCGTTAAATGACTGAAAAATAGCAAATGATGTCAGAAAGTGTTGAAAATTGATGACCTCGCTTTGAATGGTGTGTACGAAACGCAAAAAGAGTCTGGAGTTGTAATAAGTTTAAAACAATGAAGTGCCAGTGTAACAGATGAGTTCTGGTCAGAAACCGTGATACTCCGAAAGAGATTGTCCAGTTTGTACACGAAGTGCGTCCAGTTTTTGCCATAACCCTCTCTAATCTTTTGCACATGCTATGTGGGTGAAATTATGATACCATGCCAAGTTTCGACATTTTCAGAGTTCATTTTGTAGTGATTTTCAATTTCACGGTCATTTAGCTCTCTAAACAAATCGGTAAATGACTAAAAAATAGCAAATGATGTTAGAAAGTTTTGAAAATTGATGACGTCGCTTTGAATGGTGTGTAGGGAACGCAAAAAATTCTAGAGTTTAATAAGTTTAAAAAAATGAAGTGCCAGTGTAACAGATGAGTTCTCCTCCGAAACCCTGATACTCCGAATGAGATTGTCCAGTTTGTACACGAAGTTCGTCCAGTTTTTGCCGTAACCCTCTCTACTCTTTTGCACATGCTAAGTGGGTGAAATTATGATACCATGCCAAGTTTCGACATTTTCAAAGTTGATTTTGTAGTGATTATCAATTTCACGGTCATTTAGCTCTTGAAACAAATCGGTAAATGACTAAAAAATAGCAAATGATGTTATAAAGTTTTGAAAATTGATGACGTCGCCTTGAATGGTGTGTACGGAACGCAAAAAAGTCGGGAGTTGTAATAAGTTTTAAAAAATGAAGTGCCCATGTAACAGATGTGTTCTCGTCAGAAACCCTGATACTTCGACAGAGATTGTCCAGTTTGTACACGAAGTGCGTCCAGTTTTTGCCGTAACCCTCTCTACTCTTTTGCACATGCTACGTGGGTGAAATGATGATACCATGCCAAGTTTCGACATTTCTAGATTTCATTTTTGTAGTGATTTTCAATTTCACGGTCATTTAGATCTATAAACAAATCGGTAAATGACTGAAAATAGCAAATGATGTCAGTAGGTTTTGAAAATTGATGACGTCACTTTGAATGGTGTGTAGGGAACGCAAAAAGATCTGGAGTTGTAATAAGTTTAAAAAAATGAAGTGCCAGTGTAACAGATGAGTTCTCGTGCGAAACCCTGATACTCCGAAAGAGATTGTCCAGTTTGTACACGAAGTGCGTCCAGTTTTTGCCGTAACCCTCTCTACTCTTGTGCACATGCTATGTGGGTGAAATGGTGATACCATGCCAAGTTTCGACATTTTCGGAGTTCATTTTGTAGTGATTTTCAATTTCACGGTTATTTAGCTCTCTAAACAAACCGTTAAATGACTGAAAAATAGCAAATGATGTCAGAAAGTGTTGAAAATTGATGACCTCGCTTTGAATGGTGTGTACGAAACGCAAAAAGAGTCTGGAGTTGTAATAAGTTTAAAACAATGAAGTGCCAGTGTAACAGATGAGTTCTGGTCAGAAACCGTGATACTCCGAAAGAGATTGTCCAGTTTGTACACGAAGTGCGTCCAGTTTTTGCCATAACCCTCTCTAATCTTTTGCACATGCTATGTGGGTGAAATTATGATACCATGCCAAGTTTCGACATTTTCAGAGTTCATTTTGTAGTGATTTTCAATTTCACGGTCATTTAGCTCTCTAAACAAATCGGTAAATGACTAAAAAATAGCAAATGATGTTAGAAAGTTTTGAAAATTGATGACGCCGCTTTGAATGGTGTGTAGGGAACGCATAAAAGTCTAGAGTTTAATAAGTTTAAAAAAATGAAGTGCCAGTGTAACAGATGAGTTCTCCTCCGAAACCCTGATACTCCGAATGAGATTGTCCAGTTTGTACACGAAGTTCGTCCAGTTTTTGCCGTAACCCTCTCTACTCTTTTGCACATGCTAAGTGGGTGAAATGATGATACGATGCCAAGTTTCGACATTTTCAAAGTTGATTTTGTAGTGATTTTCAATTTCACGGTCATTTAGCTCTCTAAACAAATCGGTAAATGACTAAAAAATAGCAAATCATGTTAGAAAGTTTTGAAAATTGATGACGTCGCTTTGAATGGTGTGTAGGGAACGCAAAAAAGTCTAGAGTTGTAATAAGTTTAAAAAAATGAAGTGCCAGTGTAACAGATGAGTTCTCGTCCGAAACCGTGATACTCCGAATGAGATTGTCCAGTTTGTACACGAAGTTCGTCCTATTTTTGCCGTAACCCTCTCTACTCTTTTGCACATGCTAAGTGGGTGAAATGATGATACCATGCCAAGTTTCGACATTTTCAGAGTTCATTTTGTAGTGATTTTCAATTTCACGGTCATTTAGCTCTCTAAACAAATCGGTAAATGACTAAAAATAGCAAATGATGTCAGAAAGTTTTGAAAATTGATGACGTCGCTTTGAATGGTGTGTACGGAACGCAAAAAAGTCTGGAGTTGTAATAATTTTAAAAAAATGAAGTGCCCATGTAACAGATGAGTTCTCGTTAGAAACCCTGATACTTCGAAAGAGATTGTCCAGTTTGTACACGAAGTGCGTCCAGTTTTTGCCGTAACCCTCTCTACTCTTTTGCACATGCTACGTGGGTGAAATGATGATACCATGCCAAGTTTCGACATTTTGGGAGTTCATTTTGTAGTGATTTTCAATTTCACGGTCATTTAGCTCTCTAAACAAACCGGTAAATGACTGAAAAATAGCAAATGATGTCAGAATGTGTTGAAAATTGATGACGTCGCTTCGAATGGTGCGTACAGAACGCAAAAAAAGTCTGGGGTTGTAATAAGTTTAAAAAAATGAAGTGCCAGTGTAATAGATGAGTTCTCGTCGGAAACCGTGATACTTCGAAAGAGATTGTCCAATTTGTACACGAAGTGCGTCCAGTTTTTGCCGTAACCCTCTCTACTCTTTTGCACATGCTATGTGGGTGAAATGATGATACCATGGCAAGTTTTGACATTTTCAGAGTTCATTTTGTAGAGATTTTCAATTTCACGGTCATTTAGCTCTCTAAACAAATCGGTAAATGACTAAAAATAGCAAATGGTGTTAGAAAGTTTTGAAAATTGATGACGTCGCTTTGAATGGTGTGTAGGGAACGCAAAAAAGTCTGGAGTTGTAATAAGTTTAAAAAAATGAAGTGCCCATGTAACAGATGAGTTCTCGTCAGAAACCGTGATACTTCGACAGAGATTGTCCAGTTTGTACACGAAGTGCGTCCAGTTTTTGCCGTAACCCTCTTTACTCTTGTGCACATGCTATGTGGGTGAAATGGTGATACCATGCCAAGTTTCGACATTTTGGGAGTTCATTTTGTAGTGATTATCAATTTCACGGTCATTTAGCTCTTGAAACAAATCGGTAAATGACTAAAAAATAGCAAATGATGTTATAAAGTTTTGAAAATTGATGACGTCGCTTTGAATGGTGTGTACGGAACGCAAAAAAGTCTGCAGTTGTAATGAGTTAAAAAAAATGAAGTGCCCATGTAACAGATGTGTTCTCGTCAGAAATCCTGATACTTCGACAGAGATTGTCCAGTTTGTACACGAAGTGCGTCCAGTTTTTGCCGTAACCCTCTCTACTCTTTTGCACATGCTACGTGGGTGAAATGATGATACCATGCCAAGTTTCGACATTTCTAGATTTCATTTTTGTAGTGATTTTCAATTTCACGGTCATTTAGATCTATAAACAAATCGGTAAATGACTGAAAAATAGCAAATGATGTCAGAAGGTTTTGAAATTGATGACGTCACTTTGAATGGTGTGTAGGGAACGCAAAAAAATCTGGAGTTGTAATAAGTTTAAAAAAATGAAGTGCCAGTGTAACAGATGAGTTCTCGTGCGAAACCCTGATACTCCGAAAGAGATTGTCCAGTTTGTACACGAAGTGCGTCCAGTTTTTGCCGTAACCCTCTCTACTCTTGTGCACATGCTATGTGGGTGAAATGGTGATACCATGCCAAGTTTCGACATTTTCGGAGTTCATTTTGTAGTGATTTTCAATTTCACGGTTATTTAGCTCTCTAAACAAACCGTTAAATGACTGAAAAATAGCAAATGATGTCAGAAAGTGTTGAAAATTGATGACCTCGCTTTGAATGGTGTGTACGAAACGCAAAAAGAGTCTGGAGTTGTAATAAGTTTAAAACAATGAAGTGCCAGTGTAACAGATGAGTTCTGGTCAGAAACCGTGATACTCCGAAAGAGATTGTCCAGTTTGTACACGAAGTGCGTCCAGTTTTTGCCATAACCCTCTCTAATCTTTTGCACATGCTATGTGGGTGAAATTATGATACCATGCCAAGTTTCGACATTTTCAGAGTTCATTTTGTAGTGATTTTCAATTTCACGGTCATTTAGCTCTCTAAACAAATCGGTAAATGACTAAAAAATAGCAAATGATGTTAGAAAGTTTTGAAAATTGATGACGTCGCTTTGAATGGTGTGTAGGGAACGCAAAAAAGTCTGGAGTTGTAATAAGTTTAAAAAAAGGAAGTGCCGATGTAACAGATGATTTCTCGTCAGAAACCCTGATACTTCGAAAGAGATTGTCCAGTTTGTACACGAAGTGCGTCCAGTTTTTGCCGTAACCCTCTCTACTCTTTTGCACATGCTATGTGGGTGAAATGATGATACGATGCCAAGTTTCGACATTTTCAGAGTTCATTTTGTAGTGATTTTCAATTTCACGGTTATTTAGCTCTCTAAACAAACCGGTAAATGACTGAAAAATAGCAAATGATGTCAGAAAGTGTTGAAAATTGATGACGTCGCTTTGAATAGTGTGTACGGAACGCAAAAAAAGTCTGGAGTTGTAATAAGTTTTAAAAAATGAAGTGCCAGTGTCACAGATGAGTTCTCGTCAGAAACCGTGATACTTCGAAAGAGATTGTCCAGTTTGTACACGAAGTCCGTCCATTTTTTGCCGTAACCCTCTCTACTCTTTTGCACATGCTATGTGGGTGAAATGAGGATACCATGCCAAGTTTCGACATTTTCAGAGTTCATTTTGTAGTGATTTCCAATTTCACGGTCATTTAGCTCTCTAAACAAATCGGTAAATGACTAAAAAATAGCAAATGATGTCAGAATGTTTTTAAAATTGATGACGTCACTTTGAATGGTGTGTACGGAACGCAAAAAAGTCTGGAGTTGTAATTAGTTTAAACAAATGAAGTGCCCATGTAACAGATGAGTTCTCGTCAGAAACCCTGAAACTTCGAAAGAGATTGTCCAGTTTGTACACGAAGTGCGTCCAGTTTTTGCCGTAACCCTCTCTACTCTTGTGCACATGCTATGTGGGTGAAATGGTGATACCATGCCAAGTTTCGACATTTTCGGAGTTCATTTTGTAGTGATTTTCAATTTCACGGTTATTTAGCTCTCTAAACAAACCGTTAAATGACTGAAAAATAGCAAATGATGTCTGAAAGTGTTGAAAATTGATGACCTCGCTTTGAATGGTGTGTACGGAACGCAAAAAGAGTCTGGAGTTGTAATAAGTTTAAAACAATGAAGTGCCAGTGTAACAGATGAGTTCTGGTCAGAAACCGTGATACTCCGAAAGAGATTGTCCAGTTTGTACACGAAGTGCCTCCAGTTTTTGCCATAACCCTCTCTAATCTTTTGCACATGCTATGTGGGTGAAATTATGATACCATGCCAAGTTTCGACATTTTCAGAGTTCATTTTGTAGTGATTTTCAATTTCACGGTCATTTAGCTCTCTAAACAAATCGGTAAATGACTAAAAAATAGCAAATGATGTTAGAAAGTTTTGAAAATTGATGACGTCGCTTTGAATGGTGTGTAGGGAACGCAAAAAAGTCTAGAGTTTAATAAGTTTAAAAAAATGAAGTGCCAGTGTAACAGATGAGTTCTCCTCCGAAACCCTGATACTCCGAATGAGATTGTCCAGTTTGTACACGAAGTTCGTCCAGTTTTTGCCGTAACCCTCTCTACTCTTTTGCACATGCTAAGTGGGTGAAATTATGATACCATGCCAAGTTTCGACATTTTCAAAGTTGATTTTGTAGTGATTATCAATTTCACGGTCATTTAGCTCTTGAAACAAATCGGTAAATGACTAAAAAATAGCAAATGATGTTATAAAGTTTTGAAAATTGATGACGTCGCTTTGAATGGTGTGTACGGAACGCAAAAAAGTCGGGAGTTGTACTAAGTTTAAAAAAATGAAGTGCCCATGTAACAGATGTGTTCTCGTCAGAAATCCTGATACTTCGACAGAGATTGTCCAGTTTGTACACGAAGTGCGTCCAGTTTTTGCCGTAACCCTCTCTACTCTTTTGCACATGCTACGTGGGTGAAATGATGATACCATGCCAAGTTTCGACATTTCTAGATTTCATTTTTGTAGTGATTTTCAATTTCACGGTCATTTAGATCTATAAACAAATCGGTAAATGACTGAAAAATAGCAAATGATGTCAGAAGGTTTTGAAATTGATGACGTCACTTTGAATGGTGTGTAGGGAACGCAAAAAAATCTGGAGTTGTAATAAGTTTAAAAAAATGAAGTGCCAGTGTAACAGATGAGTTCTCGTGCGAAACCCTGATACTCCGAAAGAGATTGTCCAGTTTGTACACGAAGTGCGTCCAGTTTTTGCCGTAACCCTCTCTACTCTTGTGCACATGCTATGTGGGTGAAATGGTGATACCATGCCAAGTTTCGACATTTTCGGAGTTCATTTTGTAGTGATTTTCAATTTCACGGTTATTTAGCTCTCTAAACAAACCGTTAAATGACTGAAAAATAGCAAATGATGTCAGAAAGTGTTGAAAATTGATGACCTCGCTTTGAATGGTGTGTACGAAACGCAAAAAGAGTCTGGAGTTGTAATAAGTTTAAAACAATGAAGTGCCAGTGTAACAGATGAGTTCTGGTCAGAAACCGTGATACTCCGAAAGAGATTGTCCAGTTTGTACACGAAGTGCGTCCAGTTTTTGCCATAACCCTCTCTAATCTTTTGCACATGCTATGTGGGTGAAATTATGATACCATGCCAAGTTTCGACATTTTCAGAGTTCATTTTGTAGTGATTTTCAATTTCACGGTCATTTAGCTCTCTAAACAAATCGGTAAATGACTAAAAAATAGCAAATGATGTTAGAAAGTTTTGAAAATTGATGACGTCGCTTTGAATGGTGTGTAGGGAACGCAAAAAAGTCTGGAGTTGTAATAAGTTTAAAAAAAGGAAGTGCCGATGTAACAGATGATTTCTCGTCAGAAACCCTGATACTTCGAAAGAGATTGTCCAGTTTGTACACGAAGTGCGTCCAGTTTTTGCCGTAACCCTCTCTACTCTTTTGCACATGCTATGTGGGTGAAATGATGATACGATGCCAAGTTTCGACATTTTCAGAGTTCATTTTGTAGTGATTTTCAATTTCACGGTTATTTAGCTCTCTAAACAAACCGGTAAATGACTGAAAAATAGCAAATGATGTCAGAAAGTGTTGAAAATTGATGACGTCGCTTTGAATAGTGTGTACGGAACGCAAAAAAAGTCTGGAGTTGTAATAAGTTTTAAAAAATGAAGTGCCAGTGTCACAGATGAGTTCTCGTCAGAAACCGTGATACTTCGAAAGAGATTGTCCAGTTTGTACACGAAGTCCGTCCATTTTTTGCCGTAACCCTCTCTACTCTTTTGCACATGCTATGTGGGTGAAATGAGGATACCATGCCAAGTTTCGACATTTTCAGAGTTCATTTTGTAGTGATTTCCAATTTCACGGTCATTTAGCTCTCTAAACAAATCGGTAAATGACTAAAAAATAGCAAATGATGTCAGAATGTTTTTAAAATTGATGACGTCACTTTGAATGGTGTGTACGGAACGCAAAAAAGTCTGGAGTTGTAATTAGTTTAAACAAATGAAGTGCCCATGTAACAGATGAGTTCTCGTCAGAAACCCTGAAACTTCGAAAGAGATTGTCCAGTTTGTACACGAAGTGCGTCCAGTTTTTGCCGTAACCCTCTCTACTCTTGTGCACATGCTATGTGGGTGAAATGGTGATACCATGCCAAGTTTCGACATTTTCGGAGTTCATTTTGTAGTGATTTTCAATTTCACGGTTATTTAGCTCTCTAAACAAACCGTTAAATGACTGAAAAATAGCAAATGATGTCTGAAAGTGTTGAAAATTGATGACCTCGCTTTGAATGGTGTGTACGGAACGCAAAAAGAGTCTGGAGTTGTAATAAGTTTAAAACAATGAAGTGCCAGTGTAACAGATGAGTTCTGGTCAGAAACCGTGATACTCCGAAAGAGATTGTCCAGTTTGTACACGAAGTGCCTCCAGTTTTTGCCATAACCCTCTCTAATCTTTTGCACATGCTATGTGGGTGAAATTATGATACCATGCCAAGTTTCGACATTTTCAGAGTTCATTTTGTAGTGATTTTCAATTTCACGGTCATTTAGCTCTCTAAACAAATCGGTAAATGACTAAAAAATAGCAAATGATGTTAGAAAGTTTTGAAAATTGATGACGTCGCTTTGAATGGTGTGTAGGGAACGCAAAAAAGTCTAGAGTTTAATAAGTTTAAAAAAATGAAGTGCCAGTGTAACAGATGAGTTCTCCTCCGAAACCCTGATACTCCGAATGAGATTGTCCAGTTTGTACACGAAGTTCGTCCAGTTTTTGCCGTAACCCTCTCTACTCTTTTGCACATGCTAAGTGGGTGAAATTATGATACCATGCCAAGTTTCGACATTTTCAAAGTTGATTTTGTAGTGATTATCAATTTCACGGTCATTTAGCTCTTGAAACAAATCGGTAAATGACTAAAAAATAGCAAATGATGTTATAAAGTTTTGAAAATTGATGACGTCGCTTTGAATGGTGTGTACGGAACGCAAAAAAGTCGGGAGTTGTACTAAGTTTAAAAAAATGAAGTGCCCATGTAACAGATGTGTTCTCGTCAGAAATCCTGATACTTCGACAGAGATTGTCCAGTTTGTACACGAAGTGCGTCCAGTTTTTGCCGTAACCCTCTCTACTCTTTTGCACATGCTACGTGGGTGAAATGATGATACCATGCCAAGTTTCGACATTTCTAGATTTCATTTTTGTAGTGATTTTCAATTTCACGGTCATTTAGATCTATAAACAAATCGGTAAATGACTGAAAAATAGCAAATGATGTCAGAAGGTTTTGAAATTGATGACGTCACTTTGAATGGTGTGTAGGGAACGCAAAAAAATCTGGAGTTGTAATAAGTTTAAAAAAATGAAGTGCCAGTGTAACAGATGAGTTCTCGTGCGAAACCCTGATACTCCGAAAGAGATTGTCCAGTTTGTACACGAAGTGCGTCCAGTTTTTGCCGTAACCCTCTCTACTCTTGTGCACATGCTATGTGGGTGAAATGGTGATACCATGCCAAGTTTCGACATTTTCGGAGTTCATTTTGTAGTGATTTTCAATTTCACGGTTATTTAGCTCTCTAAACAAACCGTTAAATGACTGAAAAATAGCAAATGATGTCAGAAAGTGTTGAAAATTGATGACCTCGCTTTGAATGGTGTGTACGAAACGCAAAAAGAGTCTGGAGTTGTAATAAGTTTAAAACAATGAAGTGCCAGTGTAACAGATGAGTTCTGGTCAGAAACCGTGATACTCCGAAAGAGATTGTCCAGTTTGTACACGAAGTGCGTCCAGTTTTTGCCATAACCCTCTCTAATCTTTTGCACATGCTATGTGGGTGAAATTATGATACCATGCCAAGTTTCGACATTTTCAGAGTTCATTTTGTAGTGATTTTCAATTTCACGGTCATTTAGCTCTCTAAACAAATCGGTAAATGACTAAAAAATAGCAAATGATGTTAGAAAGTTTTGAAAATTGATGACGTCGCTTTGAATGGTGTGTAGGGAACGCAAAAAATTCTAGAGTTTAATAAGTTTAAAAAAATGAAGTGCCAGTGTAACAGATGAGTTCTCCTCCGAAACCCTGATACTCCGAATGAGATTGTCCAGTTTGTACACGAAGTTCGTCCAGTTTTTGCCGTAACCCTCTCTACTCTTTTGCACATGCTAAGTGGGTGAAATTATGATACCATGCCAAGTTTCGACATTTTCAAAGTTGATTTTGTAGTGATTATCAATTTCACGGTCATTTAGCTCTTGAAACAAATCGGTAAATGACTAAAAAATAGCAAATGATGTTATAAAGTTTTGAAAATTGATGACGTCGCCTTGAATGGTGTGTACGGAACGCAAAAAAGTCGGGAGTTGTAATAAGTTTTAAAAAATGAAGTGCCCATGTAACAGATGTGTTCTCGTCAGAAACCCTGATACTTCGACAGAGATTGTCCAGTTTGTACACGAAGTGCGTCCAGTTTTTGCCGTAACCCTCTCTACTCTTTTGCACATGCTACGTGGGTGAAATGATGATACCATGCCAAGTTTCGACATTTCTAGATTTCATTTTTGTAGTGATTTTCAATTTCACGGTCATTTAGATCTATAAACAAATCGGTAAATGACTGAAAATAGCAAATGATGTCAGTAGGTTTTGAAAATTGATGACGTCACTTTGAATGGTGTGTAGGGAACGCAAAAAGATCTGGAGTTGTAATAAGTTTAAAAAAATGAAGTGCCAGTGTAACAGATGAGTTCTCGTGCGAAACCCTGATACTCCGAAAGAGATTGTCCAGTTTGTACACGAAGTGCGTCCAGTTTTTGCCGTAACCCTCTCTACTCTTGTGCACATGCTATGTGGGTGAAATGGTGATACCATGCCAAGTTTCGACATTTTCGGAGTTCATTTTGTAGTGATTTTCAATTTCACGGTTATTTAGCTCTCTAAACAAACCGTTAAATGACTGAAAAATAGCAAATGATGTCAGAAAGTGTTGAAAATTGATGACCTCGCTTTGAATGGTGTGTACGAAACGCAAAAAGAGTCTGGAGTTTTAATAAGTTTAAAACAATGAAGTGCCAGTGTAACAGATGAGTTCTGGTCAGAAACCGTGATACTCCGAAAGAGATTGTCCAGTTTGTACACGAAGTGCGTCCAGTTTTTGCCATAACCCTCTCTAATCTTTTGCACATGCTATGTGGGTGAAATTATGATACCATGCCAAGTTTCGACATTTTCAGAGTTCATTTTGTAGTGATTTTCAATTTCACGGTCATTTAGCTCTCTAAACAAATCGGTAAATGACTAAAAAATAGCAAATGATGTTAGAAAGTTTTGAAAATTGATGACGCCGCTTTGAATGGTGTGTAGGGAACGCATAAAAGTCTAGAGTTTAATAAGTTTAAAAAAATGAAGTGCCAGTGTAACAGATGAGTTCTCCTCCGAAACCCTGATACTCCGAATGAGATTGTCCAGTTTGTACACGAAGTTCGTCCAGTTTTTGCCGTAACCCTCTCTACTCTTTTGCACATGCTAAGTGGGTGAAATGATGATACGATGCCAAGTTTCGACATTTTCAAAGTTGATTTTGTAGTGATTTTCAATTTCACGGTCATTTAGCTCTCTAAACAAATCGGTAAATGACTAAAAAATAGCAAATCATGTTAGAAAGTTTTGAAAATTGATGACGTCGCTTTGAATGGTGTGTAGGGAACGCAAAAAAGTCTAGAGTTGTAATAAGTTTAAAAAAATGAAGTGCCAGTGTAACAGATGAGTTCTCGTCCGAAACCGTGATACTCCGAATGAGATTGTCCAGTTTGTACACGAAGTTCGTCCTATTTTTGCCGTAACCCTCTCTACTCTTTTGCACATGCTAAGTGGGTGAAATGATGATACCATGCCAAGTTTCGACATTTTCAGAGTTCATTTTGTAGTGATTTTCAATTTCACGGTCATTTAGCTCTCTAAACAAATCGGTAAATGACTAAAAATAGCAAATGATGTCAGAAAGTTTTGAAAATTGATGACGTCGCTTTGAATGGTGTGTACGGAACGCAAAAAAGTCTGGAGTTGTAATAATTTTAAAAAAATGAAGTGCCCATGTAACAGATGAGTTCTCGTTAGAAACCCTGATACTTCGAAAGAGATTGTCCAGTTTGTACACGAAGTGCGTCCAGTTTTTGCCGTAACCCTCTCTACTCTTTTGCACATGCTACGTGGGTGAAATGATGATACCATGCCAAGTTTCGACATTTTGGGAGTTCATTTTGTAGTGATTTTCAATTTCACGGTCATTTAGCTCTCTAAACAAACCGGTAAATGACTGAAAAATAGCAAATGATGTCAGAATGTGTTGAAAATTGATGACGTCGCTTCGAATGGTGCGTACAGAACGCAAAAAAAGTCTGGGGTTGTAATAAGTTTAAAAAAATGAAGTGCCAGTGTAATAGATGAGTTCTCGTCGGAAACCGTGATACTTCGAAAGAGATTGTCCAATTTGTACACGAAGTGCGTCCAGTTTTTGCCGTAACCCTCTCTACTCTTTTGCACATGCTATGTGGGTGAAATGATGATACCATGGCAAGTTTCGACATTTTCAGAGTTCATTTTGTAGAGATTTTCAATTTCACGGTCATTTAGCTCTCTAAACAAATCGGTAAATGACTAAAAATAGCAAATGGTGTTAGAAAGTTTTGAAAATTGATGACGTCGCTTTGAATGGTGTGTAGGGAACGCAAAAAAGTCTGGAGTTGTAATAAGTTTAAAAAAATGAAGTGCCCATGTAACAGATGAGTTCTCGTCAGAAACCGGGATACTTCGACAGAGATTGTCCAGTTTGTACACGAAGTGCGTCCAGTTTTTGCCGTAACCCTCTTTACTCTTGTGCACATGCTATGTGGGTGAAATGGTGATACCATGCCAAGTTTCGACATTTTGGGAGTTCATTTTGTAGTGATTTTCAATTTCACGGTTATTTAGCTCTCTAAACAAACCGATAAATAACTGAAAAATAGCAAATGATGTCAGAAAGTGTTGAAAATTGATGACATCGCTTTCAATGGTGTGTACGGAACGCAAAAAAAGTCCGGAGTTGTAATAAGTTTAAAAAAATGAAGTTCCAGTGTAACAGATGAGTTCTGGTCAGAAACCGTGATACTCCGAAAGAGATTGTCCAGTTTGTACACGAAGTGCGTCCAGTTTTTGCCGTAACCCTCTCTAATCTTTTGCACATGCTATGTGGGTGAAATGATGATACCATGCCAAGTTTCGACATTTTCAGAGTTCATTTTGTAGTGATTTTCAATTTCACGGTCATTTAGCTCTCTAAACAAATCGGTAAATGACTAAACTATAGCAAATGATGTTAGAAAGTTTTGAAAATTGATGGCGTCGCTTTGAATAGTGTGTAGGGAACGCAAAAAAGTCTAGAGTTGTAATAAGTTTAAAAAATGAAGTGCCAGTGTAACAGATGAGTTCTCGTCACAAACCATGATACTTCGAAAGAGATTGTACAGTTTGTACACGAAGTGCGTCCAGTTTTTGTCGTAACCCTCTCTACTCTTTTGCGCATGCTATGTGGGTGAAATGATGATACGATTCCAAGTTTCGACATTTTCAGAGTTCATTTTGTAGTGATTTTCAATTTCACGGTTATTTAGCTCTCTAAACAAACCGGTAAATGACTGAAAAATAGCAAATGATGTCAGAATGTGTTGAAAATTGATGACGTCGCTTTGAATGGTGCGTACGGAACGCAAAAAAGTCTGGAGTTGTAATAAGTTTAAAAAAATGAAGTGCCAGTGTAACAGATGAGTTCTGGTCAGAAACCGTGATACTCCTAAAGAGATTGTCCAGTTTGTACATGAAGTGCGTCCAGTTTTTGCCGTAACCCTCTCTAATCTTTTGCACATACTATGTGGGTGAAATGATGATACCATGGCAAGTTTCGACATTTCCAGATTTCATTTTGTAGTGATTTTCAATTTCACGGTCATTTAGCTCTCTAAACAAATCGGTAAAGGACTGAAAAATAGCAAATGATGTCACAAAGTGTTGAAAATTGATGACGTCGCTTTGAATGGTGCGTACGGAACGCAAAAAAGTCTGGAGTTGTAATGAGTTTAAAAAAATGAAGTGCCCATGTAACAGATGAGTTCTCGTCCGAAACCCTGATACTCCGAAAGAGATTGTCCAGTTTATACACGAAGTGCATCCTTTTTTGCCGTAACCCTCTCTACTCTTTTGCACATGCTATGTGGGTGAAATGATGATACCATGCCAAGTTTCGACATTTTCAGAGTTCAGTTTGTAGTGATTTTCAATTTCACGGTCATTTAGCTCTCTAAGCAAATCGGTAAATGACTAAAAAAATAGCAAATGATGTTAGAAAGTTTTGAAAATTGATGACGTCGCTTTGAATGGTGTGTACGGAACGCAAAAAAGTCTGGAGTTGTAAAAAGTTTAAAAAAATGAAGTGCCCATGTAACAGATGAGTTCTCGTCAGAAACCGTGATACTTCGAAAGAGATTGTCCAGTCTGTACACGGAGTGCGTCCAGTTTTTGCCGTAACCCTCTCTACTCTTGTGCAGATGCTATGTGGGTGAAATGGTGATACCATGCCAAGTTTCGACATTTTCGGAGTTCATTTTGTAGTGATTTTCAATTTCACGGTTATTTAGCTCTCTAAACAAACCGGTAAATGACTGAAAAATAGCAAATGATGTCAGAAAGTGTTGAAAATTGATGATGTCACTTTGAATGGTGCGTACGGAACGCAAAAAAAGTCTGGGGTTGTAATAAGTTTAAAAAAATGAAGTGCCAGTGTAACAGATGAGTTATGGTCAGAAATCGTGATACTCCGAAAGAGATTGTCCAGTTTCTACACGAAATGCGTCCAGTTTTTGCCGTAACCCTCTCTAATCTTTTGCACATTCTATGTGGGTGAAATGATGATACCATGCCAAGTTTCGACATTTTCAGAGTTCATTTTGTAGTGATTTTCAATTTCACGGTCATTTAGCTCTCTAAACAAATCGGTAAATGACTAAAAATAGCAAATGATGTTAGAAAGTTTTGAAAATTGATGACGTCGCTTTGAATGGTGTGTAGGGAACGCAAAAAAGTCTGGAGTTGTAATAAGTTTAAAAAAATGAAGTGCCCATGTAACAGATGAGTTCTCGTCACAAACCATGATACTTCGAAAGAGATTGTCCAGTTTGTACACGAAGTGCGTCCAGTTTTTGTCGTAACCCTCTCTACTCTTTTGCGCATGCTATGTGGGTGAAATGATGATACGATTCCAAGTTTCGACATTTTCAGAGTTCATTTTGTAGTGATTTTCAATTACACGGTTATTTAGCTCTCTAAACAAACCGGTAAATCACTGAAAAATAGCAAATGATGTCAGAATGTGTTGAAAATTGATGACGTCGCTTCGAATGGTGCGTACAGAACGCAAAAAAAGTCTGGGGTTGTAATAAGTTTAAAAAAATGAAGTGCCAGTGTAATAGATGAGTTCTCGTCGGAAACCGTGATACTTCGAAGGAGATTGTCCAGTTTGTACACGAAGTGCGTCCAGTTTTTGCCGTAACCCTCTCTACTCTTTTGCACATGCTATGTGGGTGAAATGATGATACCATGGCAAGTTTCGACATTTTCAGAGTTCATTTTGTAGAGATTTTCAATTTCACGGTCATTTAGCTCTCTAAACAAATCGGTAAATGACTAAAAATAGCAAATGGTGTTAGAAAGTTTTGAAAATTGATGACGTCGCTTTGAATGGTGTGTAGGGAACGCAAAAAAGTCTGGAGTTGTAATAAGTTTAAAAAAATGAAGTGCCCATGTAACAGATGAGTTCTCGTCAGAAACCGTGATACTTCGACAGAGATTGTCCAGTTTGTACACGAAGTGCGTCCAGTTTTTGCCGTAACCCTCTTTACTCTTGTGCACATGCTATGTGGGTGAAATGGTGATACCATGCCAAGTTTCGACATTTTGGGAGTTCATTTTGTAGTGATTTTCAATTTCACGGTTATTTAGCTCTCTAAACAAACCGATAAATAACTGAAAAATAGCAAATGATGTCAGAAAGTGTTGAAAATTGATGACGTCGCTTTCAATGGTGTGTACGGAACGCAAAAAAAGTCCGGAGTTGTAATAAATTTAAAAAAATGAAGTTCCAGTGTAACAGATGAGTTCTGGTCAGAAACCGTGATACTCCGAAAGAGATTGTCCAGTTTGTACACGAAGTGCGTCCAGTTTTTGCCGTAACCCTCTCTAATCTTTTGCACATGCTATGTGGGTGAAATGATGATACCATGCCAAGTTTCGACATTTTCAGAGTTCATTTTGTAGTGATTTTCAATTTCACGGTCATTTAGCTCTCTAAACAAATCGGTAAATGACTAAACTATCGCAAATGATGTTAGAAAGTTTTGAAAATTGATGGCGTCGCTTTGAATAGTGTGTAGGGAACGCAAAAAAGTCTAGAGTTGTAATAAGTTTAAAAAATGAAGTGCCAGTGTAACAGATGAGTTCTCGTCACAAACCATGATACTTCGAAAGAGATTGTCCAGTTTGTACACGAAGTGCGTCCAGTTTTTGTCGTAACCCTCTCTACTCTTTTGCGCATGCTATGTGGGTGAAATGATGATACGATTCCAAGTTTCGACATTTTCAGAGTTCATTTTGTAGTGATTTTCACTTTCACGGTTATTTAGCTCTCTAAACAAACCGGTAAATGACTGAAAAATAGCAAATGATGTCAGAATGTGTTGAAAATTGATGACGTCGCTTCGAATGGTGCGTACGGAACGCAAAAAAAGTCTGGGGTTGTAATAAGTTTAAAAAAATGAAGTGCCAGTGTAATAGATGAGTTCTCGTCGGAAACCGTGATACTTCGAAAGAGATTGTCCAGTTTGTACACGAAGTGCGTCCAGTTTTTGCCGTAACCCTCTCTACTCTTTTGCACATGCTATGTGGGTGAAATGATGATACCATGGCAAGTTTCGACATTTTCAGAGTTCATTTTGTAGAGATTTTCAATTTCACGGTCATTTAGCTCTCTAAACAAATCGGTAAATGACTAAAAATAGCAAATGGTGTTAGAAAGTTTTGAAAATTGATGACGTCGCTTTGAATGGTGTGTAGGGAACGCAAAAAGTCTGGAGTTGTAATAAGTTTAAAAAAATGAAGTGCCCATGTAACAGATGAGTTCTCGTCAGAAACCCTGATACTTCGACAGAGATTGTCCAGTTTGTACACGAAGTGCGTCCAGTTTTTGCCGTAACCCTCTTTACTCTTGTGCACATGCTATGTGGGTGAAATGGTGATACCATGCCAAGTTTCGACATTTTGGGAGTTCATTTTGTAGTGATTTTCAATTTCACGGTTATTTAGCTCTCTAAACAAACCGATAAATAACTGAAAAATAGCAAATGATGTCAGAAAGTGTTGAAAATTGATGACGTCGCTTTGAATGGTGTGTACGGAACGCAAAAAAAGTCCGGAGTTGTAATAAGTTTAAAAAAATGAAGTGCCAGTGTAACAGATGAGTTCTGGTCAGAAACCGTGATACTCCGAAAGAGATTGTCCAGTTTGTACACGAAGTGCGTCCAGTTTTTGCCGTAACCCTCTCTAATCTTTTGCACATGCTATGTGGGTGAAATGATGATACCATGCCAAGTTTCGACATTTTCAGAGTTCATTTTGTAGTGATTTTCAATTTCACGGTCATTTAGCTCTCTAAACAAATCGGTAAATGACTAAACTATAGCAAATGATGTTAGAAAGTTTTGAAAATTGATGGCGTCGCTTTGAATGGTGTGTAGGGAACGCAAAAAAGTCTAGAGTTGTAATAAGTTTAAAAAATGAAGTGCCAGTGTAACAGATGAGTTCTTGTCACAAACCATGATACTTCGAAAGAGATTGTCCAGTTTGTACACGAAGTGCGTCCAGTTTTTGTCGTAACCGTCTCTACTCTTTTGCGCATGCTATGTGGGTGAAATGATGATACGATTCCAAGTTTCGACATTTTCAGAGTTCATTTTGTAGTGATTTTCAATTTCACGGTTATTTAGCTCTCTAAACAAACCGGTAAATGACTGAAAAATAGCAAATGATGTCAGAATGTGTTGAAAATTGATGACGTCGCTTCGAATGGTGCGTACGGAACGCAAAAAAAGTCTGGGGTTGTAATAAGTTTAAAAAAAATGAAGTGCCAGTGTAATAGATGAGTTCTCGTCGGAAACCGTGATACTTCGAAAGAGATTGTCCAGTTTGTACACGAAGTGCGTCCAGTTTTTGCCGTAACCCTCTCTACTCTTTTGCACATGCTATGTGGGTGAAATGATGATACCATGGCAAGTTTCGACATTTTCAGAGTTCATTTTGTAGAGATTTTCAATTTCACGGTCATTTAGCTCTCTAAACAAATCGGTAAATGACTAAAAATAGCAAATGGTGTTAGAAAGTTTTGAAAATTGATGACGTCGCTTTGAATGGTGTGTAGGGAACGCAAAAAAGTCTGGAGTTGTAATAAGTTTAAAAAAATGAAGTGCCCATGTAACAGATGAGTTCTCGTCAGAAACCCTGATACTTCGACAGAGATTGTCCAGTTTGTACACGAAGTGCGTCCAGTTTTTGCCGTAACCCTCTTTACTCTTGTGCACATGCTATGTGGGTGAAATGGTGATACCATGCCAAGTTTCGACATTTTGGGAGTTCATTTTGTAGTGATTTTCAATTTCACGGTTATTTAGCTCTCTAAACAAACCGATAAATAACTGAAAAATAGCAAATGATGTCAGAAAGTGTTGAAAATTGATGACGTCGCTTTGAATGGTGTGTACGGAACGCAAAAAAAGTCCGGAGTTGTAATAAGTTTAAAAAAATGAAGTGCCAGTGTAACAGATGAGTTCTGGTCAGAAACCGTGATACTCCGAAAGAGATTGTCCAGTTTGTACACGAAGTGCGTCCAGTTTTTGCCGTAACCCTCTCTAATCTTTTGCACATGCTATGTGGGTGAAATGATGATACCATGCCAAGTTTCGACATTTTCAGAGTTCATTTTGTAGTGATTTTCAATTTCAGGGTCATTTAGCTCTCTAAACAAATCGGTAAATGACTAAAAATAGCAAATGGTGTTAGAAAGTTTTGAAAATTGATGACGTCGCTTTGAATGGTGTGTAGGGAACGCAAAAAAGTCTGGAGTTGTAATAAGTTTAAAAAAATGAAGTGCCCATGTAACAGATGAGTTCTCGTCAGAAACCCTGATACTTCGACAGAGATTGTCCAGTTTGTACACGAAGTGCGTCCAGTTTTTTCCGTAACCCTCTTTACTCTTGTGCACATGCTATGTGGGTGAAATGGTGATACCATGCCAAGTTTCAACATTTTGGGATTTCATTTTGTAGTGATTTTCAATTTCACGGTCATTTAGCTCTCTAAACAAACCGATAAATAACTGAAAAATAGCAAATGATGTCAGAAAGTGTTGAAAATTGATGACGTCGCTTTGAATGGTGCGTACGGAACGCAAAAAAGTCTGGAGTTGTAATAAGTTTAAAAAAATGAAGTGCCAGTGTAACAGATGAGTTCTGGTCAGAAACCGTGATACTCCGAAAGAGATTGTCCAGTTTATACACGAAGTGCGTCCAGTTTTTGCCGTAACCCTCTCTACTCTTCTGCACATGCTATGTGGGTGAAATGATGATACCATGCCAAGTTTCGACATTTTCAGAGTTCAGTTTGTAGTGATTTTCAATTTCACGGTCATTTAGCTCTCTAAACAAATCCGTAAATGACTAAAAAAATAGCAAATGATGTTAGAAAGTTTTGAAAATTGATGACGTCGCTTTGAATGGTGTGTACGGAACGCAAAAAAGTCTGGAGTTGTAATAAGTTTAAAAAAATGAAGTGCCCATGTAACAGATGAGTTCTCGTCAGAAACCGTGATACTTCGAAAGAGATTGTCCAGTCTGTACACGAAGTGCGTCCAGTTTTTGCCGTAACCCTCTCTACTCTTGTGCAGATGCTATGTGGGTGAAATGGTGATACCCTGCCAAGTTTCGACATTTTCGAAGTTCATTTTGTAGTGATTTTCAATTTCACGGTTATTTAGCTCTCTAAACAAACCGGTAAATGACTGAAAAATAGCAAATGATGTCAGAAAGTGTTGAAAATTGATGATGTCACTTCGAATGGTGCGTACGGAACGCAAAAAAAGTCAGGGGTTGTAATAAGTTAAAAAAATGAAGTGCCAGTGTAACAGATGAGTTCTGGTCAGAAATCGTGATACTCCGAAAGAGATTGTCCAGTTTGTACACGAAGTGCGTCCAGTTTTTGCCGTAACCCTCTCTAATCTTTTGCACATGCTATGTGGGAGAAATGATGATACCATGCCAAGTTTCGACATTTTCAGAGTTCATTTTGTAGTGATTTTCAATTTCACGGTCATTTAGCTCTCTAAACAAATCGGTAAATGACTAAACTATAGCAAATGATGTTAGAAAGTTTTGAAAATTGATGGCGTCGCTTTGAATGGTGTGTAGGGAACGCAAAAAAGTCTAGAGTTGTAATAAGTTTAAAAAATGAAGTGCCAGTGTAACAGATGAGTTCTCGTCCGAAACCATGATACTCCGAATGAGATTGTCCAGTTTGTACACGAAGTTCGTCCAGTTTTTGCCGTAACCCTCTCTACTCTTTTGCACATGCTATGTGGGTGAAATGATGATACCATGCCAAGTTTCGACATTTCCAGATTTCATTTTGTTGTGATTTTCAATTTCACGGTCATTTAGCTCTCTAAACAAATCGGTAAATGACTAAACTATAGCAAATGATGTTAGAAAGTTTGAAAATTGATGGCGTCGCTTTGAATGGTGTGTAGGGAACGCAAAAAAGTGTAGAGTTGTAATAAGGTTGAAAAATGAAGTGCCAGTGTAACAGATGAGTTCTCGTCCGAAACCCTGATACTCCGAATGTGATTGTCCAGTTTGTACACGAAGTTCGTCCAGTTTTTGCCGTAACCCTCTCTACTCTTTTGCACATGCTATGTGGGTGAAATGATGATACCATGCCAAGTTTCGACATTTCCAGATTTCATTTTGTTGTGATTTTCAATTTCACGGTCATTTAGCTCTCTAAACAAATCGATAAATGACTGAAAAATAGCAAATGATGTCACAAGGTGTTGAAAGTTGATGACGTCGCTTTGAATGGTGCGTACGGAACGCAAAAAAGTCTGGAGTTGTAATGAGTTTAAAAAAATGAAGTGCCCATGTAACAGATGAGTTCTCGTCCGAAACCCTGATACTCCGAAAGAGATTGTCCAGTCTGTACACGAAGTGCGTCCAGTTTTTGCCGTAACCCTCTCTACTCTTTTGCACATGCTATGTGGGTGAAATGATGATACCATGCCAAGTTTCGACATTTTCAGAATTTATTTTGTAGTGATTTTCAATTTCACGGTCATTTAGCTCTCTAAACAAATCGGTAAATGACTAAAAAATAGCAAATGATGTCAGAAAGTTTTGAAAGTTGATGACGTCGCTTTGAATGGTGTGTAGGGAACGCAAAAATGTCTGGAGTTGTAATAAGTTTAAAAAAATGAAGTGCCCATGTAACAGATGAGTTCTCGTCCGAAACCCTGATACTTCGAAAGAGATTGTCCAGTTTGTACACGAAGTGCGTCCAGTTTTTGCCGTAACCCTCTCTACTCTTTTGCACATGCTATGTGGGTGAAATGATGATACCATGCCAAGTTTCGACATTTCCAGATTTCATTTTGTAGTGATTTTCAATTTCACGGTCATTTAGCTCTCTAAACAAATCGGTAAATGACTGAAAAATAGCAAATGATGTCTCAAAGTGTTGAAAATTGATGACGTCGCTTTGAATGGTGCGTACGGAACGCAAAAAAGTCTGCAGTTGTAATGAGTTTAAAAAAATGAAGTGCCCATGTAACAGATGAGTTCTCGTCCGAAACCCTGACACTCCGAAAGATATTGTCCAGTTTATACACGAAGTGCGTCCAGTTTTTGTCGTAACCCTCTCTACTCTTTTGCACATGCTATGTGGGTGAAATGATGATACCATGCCAAGTTTCGACATTTTCAGAGTTCATTTTGTAGTGATTTTCAATTTCACGGTCATTTAGGTGTCTAAAAATATCTGTAGATGACTACAAAATAGCAAATGATGTCAGAAAGTTTTGAAAATTGATGACGTCGCTTTCAATGGTGTGTAGGGAACGCAAAAATGTCTGGAGTTGTAATAAGTTTAAAAAATTAAGTGCCCATGTAACAGATGAGTTCTCGTCAGAAACCCTGATACTTCGAAAGAGATTGTCCAGTTTGTACACGAAGTGCGTCCAGTTTTTGCCGTAACCCTCTCTACTCTTTTGCACATGCTATGTGGGTGAAATGATGATACGATGCCAAGTTTCGACATTTTCAGAGTTCATTTTGTAGTGATTTTCAATTTCACGGTCATTTAGCTCTCTAAACAAATCGGTAAATGACTGAAAAATAGCAAATGATGTCAGAAAGTGTTGAAAATTGATGTTGTCGCTTTGAATGGTGCATACGGAACGCAAAAAAAGTCTGGAGTTGTAATGAGTTTAAAAAAATGAAGTGCCCACGTAACAGATGAGTTCTCGTCCGTAACCCTGATACTCCGAAAGAGATTGTCCAGTTTCTACACAAAGTGCATCCAGTTTTTGCCGTAACCCTCTCTACTCTTTTGCACAGGCTATGTGGGTGAAATGATGATACCATGCCAAGTTTCGACATTTTCGGAGTTCATTTTGTAGTGATTTTCAATTTCACGGTCATTTAGCTCTCGAAATAAATCGGTAAATGACTAAAAAATAGCAAATGATGTCAGAAAGTTTTGAAAATTGATGACGTCGCTTTGAATGGTGTGTAGGGAACGCAAAAATGTCTGGAGTTGTAATAAGTTTAAAAAAATGAAGTGCCCATGTAACAGATGAGTTCTTGTAAGAAACCCTGATACTTCGAAAGAGATTGTCCAGTTTGTACACGAAGTGCGTCCAGTTTTTGCCGTAACCCTCTCTACTCTTTTGCACATGCTATGTGGGTGAAATGATGATACCATGCCAAGTTTCGACATTTCCAGATTTCATTTTGTTGTGATTTTCAATTTCACGGTCATTTAGCTCTCTAAACAAATCGGTAAATGACTGAAAAATAGCAAATGATGTCACAAAGTGTTGAAAATTGATGACGTCGCTTTGAATGGTGCGTACGGAACGCAAAAAAGTCTGCAGTTGTAATGAGTTTAAAAAACTGAAGTGCCCATGTAACAGATGAGTTCTCGTCCGAAACCCTGATACTTCGAAAGAGATTGTCCAGTTTGTACACGAAGTGCATCCAGTTTTTGCCGTAACCCTCTCTACTATTTTGCACATGCTATGTGGGTGAAATGATGATACCATGCCAAGTTTCAACATTTCCAGATTTCATTTTGTAGTGATTTTTAATTTCAAGGTCATTTAGCTCTCTAAACAAATCGGTAAATGACTAAAAAATAGCAAATGATGTCACAAATTGTTGAAAATTGATGACGTCCCTTTGAATGGTGCGTACGGAACGGAAAAAAGTCTGGAGTTGTAATGAGTTTAAAAAAATGAAGTGCCCATGTAACAGATGAGTTCTCGTCCGAAACCCTGATACTCCAAAAGAGATTGTCCAGTTTATACACGAAGTGCGTCCAGTTTTTGCCGTAACCCTCTCTATTCTTTTGCACATGCTATGTGGGTGAAATGATGATACCATGCCAAGTTTCGACATTTTCAGAGTTCATTTTGTAGTGATTTTCAATTTCACGGTCATTTAGCTCTCGAAATAAATCGATAAATGACTAAAAAATAGCAAATGATGTCAGAAAGTTTTGAAAATTGATGACGTCGCTTTCAATGGTGTGTAGGGAACGCAAAAATGTCTGGAGTTGTAATAAGTTAAAAAAATGAAGTGCCCATGTAACAGATGAGTTCTCGTCAGAAACCCTGATACTTCGAAAGAGATTGTCCAGTTTGTACACGAAGTGCGTCCAGTTTTTGCCGTAACCCTCTCTACTCTTTTGCACATGCTATGTGGGTGAAATGATGATACGATGCCAAGTTTCGACATTTTCAGACTTCATTTTGTAGTGATTTTAAATTTCACGGTCATTTAGCTCTCTAAACAAATCGGTAAATGACTGAAAAATAGCAAATGATGTCAGAAAGTGTTGAAAATTGATGTTGTCGCTTTGAATGGTGCATACGGAACGCAAAAAAAGTCTGGAGTTGTAATGAGTTTAAAAAAATGAAGTGCCCATGTAACAGATGAGTTCTCGTCCGAAACCCTGATACTCCGAAAGAGATTGTCCAGTTTCTACACGAAGTGCGTCTAGTTTTTGCCGTAACCCTCTCTACTCTTTTGCACAAGCTATGTGGGTGAAATGATGATACCATGCCAAGTTTCGACATTTTCGGAGTTCATTTTGTAGTGATTTTCAATTTCACGGTCATTTAGCTCTCGAAATAAATCGGTAAATGACTAAAAAATAGCAAATGATGTCATAAAGTTTTGAAAATTGATGACGTCGCTTTGAATGGTGTGTAGGGAACGCAAAAATGTCTGGAGTTGTAATAAGTTAAAAAAAATGAAGTGCCCATGTAACAGATGAGTTCTCGTTAGAAACCCTGATACTTCGAAAGAGATTGTCCAGTTTGTACACGAAGTGCGTCCAGTTTTTGCCGTAACCCTCTCTACTCTTTTGCACATGCTATGTGGGTGAAATGATGATACCATGCCAAGTTTCGACATTTCCAGATTTCATTTTGTTGTGATTTTCAATTTAACGGTCATTTAGCTCTCTAAACAAATCAGTAAATGACTGAAAAATAGCAAATGATGTCACAAAGTGTTGAAAATTGATGACGTCGCTTTGAATGGTGCGTACGGAACGCAAAAAAGTCTGCAGTTGTAATGAGTTTAAAAAACTGAAGTGCCCATGTAACAGATGAGTTCTCGTCCGAAACCCTGATACTTCGAAAGAGATTGTCCAGTTTGTACACGAAGTGCGTCCAGTTTTTGCCGTAACCCTCTCTACTCTTTTGCACATGCTATGTGGGTGAAATGATGATACCATGCCAAGTTTCGACATTTCCAGATTTCATTTTGTAGTGATTTTTAATTTCAAGGTCATTTAGCTCTCTAAACAAATCGGTAAATGACTGAAAAATAGCAAATGATGTCACAAAGTGTTGAAAATTGATGACGTCCCTTTGAATGGTGCGTACGAAACGCAAAAAAGTCTGGAGTTGTAATGAGTTTAAAAAAATGAAGTGCCCATGTAACAGATGAGTTCTCGTCCGAAACCCTGATACTCCAAAAGAGATTGTCCAGTTTATACACGAAGTGCGTCCAGTTTTTGCCGTAACCCTCTCTATTCTTTTGCACATGCTATGTGGGTGAAATGATGATACCATGCCAAGTTTCGACATTTTCAGAGTTCATTTTGTAGTGATTTTCAATTTCACGGTCATTTAGCTTTCGAAATAAATCGATAAACGACTAAAAAATAGCAAATGATGTCAGAAAGTTTTGAAAATTGATGACGTCGCTTTGAATGGTGTGTAGGCAATGCAAAAATGTCTGGAGTTGTAATAAGTTTAAAAAATGAAGTGCCCATGTAACAGATGAGTTCTCGTCAGAAACCCTGATACTTCGAAAGAGATTGTCCAGTTTGTACACGAAGTGCGTCCAGTTTTTGCCGTAACCCTCTCTACTCTTTTGCACATGCTATGTGGGTGAAATGATGATACGATGCCAAGTTTCGACATTTTCAGAGTTCATTTTGTAGTGATTTTCAATTTCACGGTCATTTAGCTCTCTAAACAAATCGGTAAATGACTGAAAAATAGCAAATGATGTCAGAAAGTGTTGAAAATTGATGTTGTCGCTTTGAATGATGCGTACGGAACGCAAAAAAAAGTCTGGAGTTGTAATGAGTTTAAAAAAATGAAGTGCCCATGTAACAGATGATTTCTCGTCCGAAACCCTGATACTCCGAAAGAGATTGTCCAGTTTCTACACGAAGTGCGTCCAGTTTTTGCCGTAACCCTCTCTACTCTTTTGCACAGGTAATGTGGGTGAAATGATGATACCATGCCAAGTTTCGACATTTTCAGAGTTCATTTTGTAGTGATTTTCAATTTCACGGTCATTTAGCTCTCGAAATAAATCGGTAAATGACTAAAAAATAGCAAATGATGTCAGAAAGTTTTGAAAATTGATGACGTCGCTTTGAATGGTGTGTAGGGAACGCAAAAATGTCTGGAGTTGTAATAAGATTAAAAAAATGAAGTGCCCATGTAACAGATGAGTTCTCGTCAGAAACCCTGATACTTCGAAAGAGATTGTCCAGTTTGTACACGAAGTGCGTCCAGTTTTTGCCGTAACCCTCTGTACTCTTTTGCACATGCTATGTGGGTGAAATGATGATACCATGCCAAGTTTCGACATTTTCAGAGTTCATTTTGTAGTGATTTTCAATTTCACGGTCATTTAGCTCTCTAAACAAATCGGTAAATGACTAAAAAATAGCAAATGATGTCAGAAAGTTTTGAAAATTGATGACGTCGGTTTGAATGGTGTGTACGGAACGCAAAAAAGTCTGGAGTTGTAATAAGTTTAAAAAAATGAAGTGCCCATGTAACAGATGAGTTCTCGTCAGAAACCCTGATACTTCGAAAGAGATTGTCCAGTTTGTACACGAAGTGCGTCCAGTTTTTGCCGTAACCCTCTCTACTCTTTTGCACATGCTATGTGGGTGAAATGATGATACGATGCCAAGTTTCGACATTTTCAGACTTCATTTTGTAGTGATTTTAAATTTCACGGTCATTTAGCTCTCTAAACAAATCGGTAAATGACTGAAAAATAGCAAATGATGTCAGAAAGTGTTGAAAATTGATGTTGTCGCTTTGAATGGTGCATACGGAACGCAAAAAAAGTCTGGAGTTGTAATGAGTTTAAAAAAATGAAGTGCCCATGTAACAGATGAGTTCTCGTCCGAAACCCTGATACTCCGAAAGAGATTGTCCAGTTTCTACACGAAGTGCGTCTAGTTTTTGCCGTAACCCTCTCTACTCTTTTGCACATGCTATGTGGGTGAAATGATGATACCATGCCAAGTTTCGACATTTTCAGAGTTCATTTTGTAGTGATTTTCAATTTCACGGTCATTTAGCTTTCGAAATAAATCGATAAACGACTAAAAAATAGCAAATGATGTCAGAAAGTTTTGAAAATTGATGACGTCGCTTTGAATGGTGTGTAGGCAATGCAAAAATGTCTGGAGTTGTAATAAGTTTAAAAAATGAAGTGCCCATGTAACAGATGAGTTCTCGTCAGAAACCCTGATACTTCGAAAGAGATTGTCCAGTTTGTACACGAAGTGCGTCCAGTTTTTGCCGTAACCCTCTCTACTCTTTTGCACATGCTATGTGGGTGAAATGATGATACGATGCCAAGTTTCGACATTTTCAGAGTTCATTTTGTAGTGATTTTCAATTTCACGGTCATTTAGCTCTCTAAACAAATCGGTAAATGACTGAAAAATAGCAAATGATGTCAGAAAGTGTTGAAAATTGATGTTGTCGCTTTGAATGGTGCGTACGGAACGCAAAAAAAAGTCTGGAGTTGTAATGAGTTTAAAAAAATGAAGTGCCCATGTAACAGATGAGTTCTCGTCCGAAACCCTGATACTTCGAAAGAGATTGTCCAGTTTGTACACGAAGTGCGTCCAGTTTTTGCCGTAACCCTCTCTACTCTTTTGCACATGCTATGTGGGTGAAATGATGATACCATGCCAAGTTTCGACATTTCCAGATTTCATTTTGTAGTGATTTTTAATTTCAAGGTCATTTAGCTCTCTAAACAAATCGGTAAATGACTGAAAAATAGCAAATGATGTCACAAAGTGTTGAAAATTGATGACGTCCCTTTGAATGGTGCGTACGAAACGCAAAAAAGTCTGGAGTTGTAATGAGTTTAAAAAAATGAAGTGCCCATGTAACAGATGAGTTCTCGTCCGAAACCCTGATACTCCAAAAGAGATTGTCCAGTTTATACACGAAGTGCGTCCAGTTTTTGCCGTAACCCTCTCTATTCTTTTGCACATGCTATGTGGGTGAAATGATGATACCATGCCAAGTTTCGACATTTTCAGAGTTCATTTTGTAGTGATTTTCAATTTCACGGTCATTTAGCTTTCGAAATAAATCGATAAACGACTAAAAAATAGCAAATGATGTCAGAAAGTTTTGAAAATTGATGACGTCGCTTTGAATGGTGTGTAGGCAATGCAAAAATGTCTGGAGTTGTAATAAGTTTAAAAAATGAAGTGCCCATGTAACAGATGAGTTCTCGTCAGAAACCCTGATACTTCGAAAGAGATTGTCCAGTTTGTACACGAAGTGCGTCCAGTTTTTGCCGTAACCCTCTCTACTCTTTTGCACATGCTATGTGGGTGAAATGATGATACGATGCCAAGTTTCGACATTTTCAGAGTTCATTTTGTAGTGATTTTCAATTTCACGGTCATTTAGCTCTCTAAACAAATTGGTAAATGACTGAAAAATAGCAAATGATGTCAGAAAGTGTTGAAAATTGATGTTGTCGCTTTGAATGGTGCGTACGGAACGCAAAAAAAAGTCTGGAGTTGTAATGAGTTTAAAAAAATGAAGTGCCCATGTAACAGATGATTTCTCGTCCGAAACCCTGATACTCCGAAAGAGATTGTCCAGTTTCTACACGAAGTGCGTCCAGTTTTTGCCGTAACCCTCTCTACTCTTTTGCACAGGTAATGTGGGTGAAATGATGATACCATGCCAAGTTTCGACATTTTCAGAGTTCATTTTGTAGTGATTTTCAATTTCACGGTCATTTAGCTCTCTAAACAAATTGGTAAATGACTGAAAAATAGCAAATGATGTCAGAAAGTGTTGAAAATTGATGTTGTCGCTTTGAATGGTGCGTACGGAACGCAAAAAAAAGTCTGGAGTTGTAATGAGTTTAAAAAAATGAAGTGCCCATGTAACAGATGATTTCTCGTCCGAAACCCTGATACTCCGAAAGAGATTGTCCAGTTTCTACACGAAGTGCGTCCAGTTTTTGCCGTAACCCTCTCTACTCTTTTGCACATGCTATGTGGGTGAAATGATGATACCATGCCAAGTTTCGACATTTCCAGATTTCATTTTGTAGTGATTTTTAATTTCAAGGTCATTTAGCTCTCTAAACAAATCGGTAAATGACTGAAAAATAGCAAATGATGTCACAAAGTGTTGAAAATTGATGACGTCCCTTTGAATGGTGCGTACGAAACGCAAAAAAGTCTGGAGTTGTAATGAGTTTAAAAAAATGAAGTGCCCATGTAACAGATGAGTTCTCGTCCGAAACCCTGATACTCCAAAAGAGATTGTCCAGTTTATACACGAAGTGCGTCCAGTTTTTGCCGTAACCCTCTCTATTCTTTTGCACATGCTATGTGGGTGAAATGATGATACCATGCCAAGTTTCGACATTTTCAGAGTTCATTTTGTAGTGATTTTCAATTTCACGGTCATTTAGCTTTCGAAATAAATCGATAAACGACTAAAAATAGCAAATGATGTCAGAAAGTTTTGAAAATTGATGACGTCGCTTTGAATGGTGTGTAGGCAATGCAAAAATGTCTGGAGTTGTAATAAGTTTAAAAAATGAAGTGCCCATGTAACAGATGAGTTCTCGTCAGAAACCCTGATACTTCGAAAGAGATTGTCCAGTTTGTACACGAAGTGCGTCCAGTTTTTGCCGTAACCCTCTCTACTCTATTGCACATGCTATGTGGGTGAAATGATGATACGATGCCAAGTTTCGACATTTTCAGAGTTCATTTTGTAGTGATTTTCAATTTCACGGTCATTTAGCTCTCTAAACAAATTGGTAAATGACTGAAAAATAGCAAATGATGTCAGAAAGTGTTGAAAATTGATGTTGTCGCTTTGAATGGTGCGTACGGAACGCAAAAAAAAGTCTGGAGTTGTAATGAGTTTAAAAAAATGAAGTGCCCATGTAACAGATGATTTCTCGTCCGAAACCCTGATACTCCGAAAGAGATTGTCCAGTTTCTACACGAAGTGCGTCCAGTTTTTGCCGTAACCCTCTCTACTCTTTTGCACAGGTAATGTGGGTGAAATGATGATACCATGCCAAGTTTCGACATTTTCAGAGTTCATTTTGTAGTGATTTTCAATTTCACGGTCATTTAGCTCTCGAAATAAATCGGTAAATGACTAAAAAATAGCAAATGATGTCAGAAAGTTTTGAAAATTGATGACGTCGCTTTGAATGGTGTGTAGGGAACGCAAAAATGTCTGGAGTTGTAATAAGATTAAAAAAATGAAGTGCCCATGTAACAGATGAGTTCTCGTCAGAAACCCTGATACTTCGAAAGAGATTGTCCAGTTTGTACACGAAGTGCGTCCAGTTTTTGCCGTAACCCTCTGTACTCTTTTGCACATGCTATGTGGGTGAAATGATGATACCATGCCAAGTTTCGACATTTTCAGAGTTCATTTTGTAGTGATTTTCAATTTCACGGTCATTTAGCTCTCTAAACAAATCGGTAAATGACTAAAAAATAGCAAATGATGTCAGAAAGTTTTGAAAATTGATGACGTCGGTTTGAATGGTGTGTACGGAACGCAAAAAAGTCTGGAGTTGTAATAAGTTTAAAAAAATGAAGTGCCCATGTAACAGATGAGTTCTCGTCAGAAACCCTGATACTTCGAAAGAGATTGTCCAGTTTGTACACGAAGTGCGTCCAGTTTTTGCCGTAACCCTCTCTACTCTTTTGCACATGCTATGTGGGTGAAATGATGATACGATGCCAAGTTTCGACATTTCCAGATTTCATTTTGTTGTGATTTTCAATTTCACGGTCATTTAGCTCTCTAAACAAATCAGTAAATGACTGAAAAATAGCAAATGATGTCACAAAGTGTTGAAAATGGATGACGTCGCTTTGAATGGTGCGTACGGAACGCAAAAAAGTCTGCAGTTGTAATGAGTTTAAAAAACTGAAGTGCCCATGTAACAGATGAGTTCTCGTCCGAAACCCTGATACTTCGAAAGAGATTGTCCAGTTTGTACACGAAGTGCGTCCAGTTTTTGCCGTAACCCTCTCTACTCTTTTGCACATGCTATGCGGGTGAAATGATGATACCATGCCAAGTTTCGACATTTCCAGATTTCATTTTGTAGTGATTTTTAATTTCAAGGTCATTTAGCTCTCTAAACAAATCGGTAAATGACTGAAAAATAGCAAATGATGTCACAAAGTGTTGAAAATTGATGACGTCCCTTTGAATGGTGCGTACGAAACGCAAAAAAGTCTGGAGTTGTAATGAGTTTAAAAAAATGAAGTGCCCATGTAACAGATGAGTTCTCGTCCGAAACCCTGATACTCCAAAAGAGATTGTCCAGTTTATACACGAAGTGCGTCCAGTTTTTGCCGTAACCCTCTCTATTCTTTTGCACATGCTATGTGGGTGAAATGATGATACCATGCCAAGTTTCGACATTTTCAGAGTTCATTTTGTAGTGATTTTCAATTTCACGGTCATTTAGCTTTCGAAATAAATCGATAAATGACTAAAAAATAGCAAATGATGTCAGAAAGTTTTGAAAATTGATGACGTCGCTTTGAATGGTGTGTAGGCAATGCAAAAATGTCTGGAGTTGTAATAAGTTTAAAAAATGAAGTGCCCATGTAACAGATGAGTTCTCGTCAGAAACCCTGATACTTCGAAAGAGATTGTCCAGTTTGTACACGAAGTGCGTCCAGTTTTTGCCGTAACCCTCTCTACTCTTTTGCACATGCTATGTGGGTGAAATGATGATACGATGCCAAGTTTCGACATTTTCAGAGTTCATTTTGTAGTGATTTTCAATTTCACGGTCATTTAGCTCTCTAAACAAATCGGTAAATGACTGAAAAATAGCAAATGATGTCAGAAAGTGTTGAAAATTGATGTTGTCGCTTTGAATGGTGCGTACGGAACGCAAAAAAAAGTCTGGAGTTGTAATGAGTTTAAAAAAATGAAGTGCCCATGTAACAGATGAGTTCTCGTCCGAAACCCTGATACTCCGAAAGAGATTGTCCAGTTTCTACACGAAGTGCGTCCAGTTTTTGCCGTAACCCTCTCTACTCTTTTGCACAGGTAATGTGGGTGAAATGATGATACCATGCCAAGTTTCGACATTTTCAGAGTTCATTTTGTGGTGATTTTCAATTTCACGGTCATTTAGCTCTCGAAATAAATCGGTAAATGACTAAAAAATAGCAAATGATGTCAGAAAGTTTTGAAAATTGATGACGTCGCTTTGAATGGTGTGTAGGGAACGCAAAAATGTCTGGAGTTGTAATAAGTTTAAAAAAATGAAGTGCCCATGTAACAGATGAGTTCTCGTCAGAAACCCTGATACTTCGAAAGAGATTGTCCAGTTTGTACACGAAGTGCGTCCAGTTTTTGCCGTAACCCTCTGTACTCTTTTGCACATGCTATGTGGGTGAAATGATGATACCATGCCAAGTTTCGACATTTTCAGAGTTCATTTTGTAGTGATTTTCAATTTCACGGTCATTTAGCTCTCTAAACAAATCGGTAAATGACTAAAAAATAGCAAATGATGTCAGATAGTTTTGATAATTGATGACGTCGGTTTGAATGGTGTGTACGGAACGCAAAAAAGTCTGGAGTTGTAATAAGTTTAAAAAAATGAAGTGCCCATGTAACAGATGAGTTCTCGTCAGAAACCCTGATACTTCGAAAGAGATTGTCCAGTTTGTACACGAAGTTCGTCCAGTTTTTGCCGTAACCTTCTCTACTCTTTTGCACATGCTATGTGGGTGAAATGATGATACCATGCCAAGTTTCGAAATTTCCAGATATCATTTTGTAGTGATTTTCAATTTCACGGTCATTTAGCTCTCTAAACAAATCGGTAAATGACTGAAAAATAGCAAATGATGTCACGAAGTGTTGAAAATTGATGACGTCGCTTTGAATGGTGCATACGGAACGCAAAAAAGTCTAGAGTTGTAATGAGTTTAATAAAATGAAGTGCCCATGTAACAGATGAGTTCTCGTCCGAAACCCAAATACTCCGAAAGAGATTGTCCAGTTTGTACACGAAGTGCGTCCAGTTTTTGCCGTAACCCTCTCTACTCTTTTGCACATGCTATGTGGGTGAAATGATGATACCATGCCAAGTTTCGACATTTTCAGAGTTCATTTGTAGTGATTTTCAATTTCACGGTCATTTAGCTCTATAAAGAAACCGGTAAATGACTAAAAAATAGCAAATGAGGTCAGAAAGTGTTGAAAATTGATGTTGTCGCTTTGAATGGTGTGTACGGAACGCAAAAAGTCTGGAGTTGTAATAAGTTTAAAAATGAAGTGCCCATGTAACAGATGAGTTCTCGTCCGAAACCCTGATACTCCGAAAGAGATTGTCCAGTTTGTACACGAAGTGCGTCCAGTTTTTGCCGTAACCCTCTCTACTCTTTCGCACATGCTATGTGGGTGAAATGATGATACCATGCCAAGTTTCGACATTTTCAGAGTTCATTTTGTAGTGATTTTCAATTTCACGGTCATTTAGCTCTCTAAACAAATCGGTAAATGACTAAAAAAGAGCAAATGATGTCAGAAAGTTTTGAAAATTGATGACGTCGCTTTGAATGGTGTGTAGGGAATGCAAAAATGTCTGGAGTTGTAATAAGTTTAAAAAAATGAAGTGCCCATGTAACAGATGAGTTCTCGTCAGAAACCCTGATACTTCGAAAGAGATTGTCCAGTTTGTACACGAAGTGCGTCCAGTTTTTGCCGTAACCCTCTCTACTCTTTCGCACATGCTATGTGGGTGAAATGATGATACCATGCCAAGTTTCGACATTTTCAGAGTTCATTTTGTAGTGATTTTCAATTTCACGGTCATTTAGCTCTCTAAACAAATCGGTAAATGACTAAAAAAGAGCAAAAGATGTCAGAAAGGTTTGAAAATTGATGACGTCGCTTTGAATGGTGTGTAGGGAATGCAAAAATGTCTGGAGTTGTAATAAGTTTAAAAAAAAGAAGTGCCCATGTAACAGATGAGTTCTCGTCAGAAACCCTGATACTTCGAAAGAGATTGTCCAGTTTGTACACGAAGTGCGTCCAGTTTTTGCCGTAACCCTCTCTACTCTTTTGCACATGCTATGTGGGTGAAATGATGATACGATGCCAAGTTTCGACATTTCAGAGTTCATTTTGTAGTGATTTTCAATTTCACGGTCATTTAGCTCTCTAAACAAATCGGTAAATGACTGAAAAATAGCAAATGATGTCAGAAAGTGTTGAAAATTGATGTTGTCGCTTTGAATGGTGCATACGGAACGCAAAAAAAGTCTGGAGTTGTAATGAGTTTTAAAAAATGAAGTGCCCATGTAACAGATGAGTTCTCGTCCGAAACCATGATACTCCGAAAGAGATTGTCCAGTTTCTGCACGAAGTGCGTCCAGTTTTTGCCGTAACCCTCTCTACTCTTTTGCACAGGCTGTGTGGGTGAAATGATGATACCATGCCAAGTTTCGACATTTTCGGAGTTCATTTTGTAGTGATTTTCAATTTCACGGTCATTTAGCTCTCGAAATAAATCGGTAAATGACTAAAAAATAGCAAATGATGTCAGAAAGTTTTGAAAATTGATGACGTCGCTTTGAATGGTGTGTAGGGAACGCAAAAATGTCTGGAGTTGTAATAAGTTTAAAAAAATGAAGTGCCCATGTAACAGATGAGTTCTCGTCAGAAACCCTGATACTTCGAAAGAGATTGTCCAGTTTGTACACGAAGTGCGTCCAGTTTTTGCCGTAACCCTCTCTACTCTTTTGCACATGCTATGTGGGTGAAATGATGATACCATGCCAAGTTTCGACATTTCCAGATTTCATTTTGTTGTGATTTTCAATTTCACGGTCATTTAGCTCTCTAAACAAATCGGTAAATGACTGAAAAATAGCAAATGATGTCACAAAGTGTTGAAAGTTGATGACGTCGCTTTGAATGGTGCGTACGGAACGCAAAAAAGTCTGCAGTTGTAATGAGTTTAAAAAACTGAAGTGCCCATGTAACAGATGAGTTCTCGTCCGAAACCCTGATACTTCGAAAGAGATTGTCCAGTTTGTACACGAAGTGCGTCCAGTTTTTGCCGTAACCCTCTCTACTCTTTTGCACATGCTATGTGGGTGAAATGATGATACCATGCCAAGTTTCGACATTTCCAGATTTCATTTTGTAGTGATTTTTAATTTCAAGGTCATTTAGCTCTCTAAACAAATCGGTAAATGACTGAATAATAGCAAATGATGTCACAAAGTGCTGAAAATTGATGACGTCCCTTTGAATGGTGCGTACGGAACGCAAAAAAGTCTAGAGTTGTAATGAGTTTAAAAAAATGAAGTGCCCATGTAACAGATGAGTTCTCGTCCGAAACCCTGATACTCCAAAAGAGATTGTCCAGTTTATACACGAAGTGCGTCCAGTTTTTGCCGTAACCCTCTCTATTCTTTTGCACATGCTATGTGGGTGAAATGATGATACCATGCCAAGTTTCGACATTTTCAGAGTTCATTTTGTTGTGATTTTCAATTTCACGGTCATTTAGCTTTCGAAATAAATCGATAAATGACTAAAAAATAGCAAATGATGTCAGAAAGTTTTGAAAATTGATGACGTTGCTTTGAATGGTGTGTAGGCAATGCAAAAATGTCTGGAGTTGTAATAAGTTTAAAAAAATGAAGTGCCCATGTAACAGATGACTTCTCGTCAGAAACCCTGATACTTCGAAAGAGATTGTCCAGTTTGTACACGAAGTGCGTCCAGTTTTTGCCGTAACCCTCTCTACTCTTTTGCACATGCTATGTGGGTGAAATGATGATACGATGCCAAGTTTCGACATTTTCAGAGTTCATTTTGTAGTGATTTTCAATTTCACGGTCATTTAGCTCTCTAAACAAATCGGTAAATGACTGAAAAATAGCAAATGATGTCAGAAAGTGTTGAAAATTGATGTTGTCGCTTTGAATGGTGCGTACGGAACGCAAAAAAAAGTCTGGAGTTGTAATGAGTTTAAAAAAATGAAGTGCCCATGTAACAGATGAGTTCTCGTCCGAAACCCTGATACTCCGAAAGAGATTGTCCAGTTTCTACACGAAGTGCGTCCAGTTTTTGCCGTAACCCTCTCTACTCTTTTGCACAGGCTATGTGGGTGAAATGATGATACCATGCCAAGTTTCGACATTTTCAGAGTTCATTTTGTAGTGATTTTCAATTTCACGGTCATTTAGCTCTCGAAATAAATCGGTAAATGACTAAAAAATAGCAAATGATGTCAGAAAGTTTTGAAAATTGATGACGTCGCTTTGAATGGTGTGTAGGGAACGCAAAAATGTCTAGAGTTGTAATAAGTTTAAAAAAATGAAGTGCCCATGTAACAGATGAGTTCTCGTCAGAAACCCTGATACTTCGAAAGAGATTGTCCAGTTTGTACACGAAGTGCGTCCAGTTTTTGCCGTAACCCTCTGTACTCTTTTGCACATGCTATGTGGGTGAAATGATGATACCATGCCAAGTTTCGATATTTTCAGAGTTCATTTTGTAGTGATTTTCAATTTCACGGTCATTTAGCTCTCTAAACAAATCGGTAAATGACTAAAAATAGCAAATGATGTCAGAAAGTTTTGAAAATTGATGACGTCGGTTTGAATGGTGTGTACGGAACGCAAAAAAGTCTGGAGTTGTAATAAGTTTAAAAAAATGAAGTGCCCATGTAACAGATGAGTTCTCGTCAGAAACCCTGATACTTCGAAAGAGATTGTCCAGTTTGTACACGAAGTGCGTCCAGTTTTTGCCGTAACCCTCTCTACTCTTTTGCACATGCTATGTGGGTGAAATGATGATACCATGCCAAGTTTCGACATTTCCAGATTTCATTTTGTTGTGATTTTCAATTTCACGGTCATTTAGCTCTCTAAACAAATCGGTAAATGACTGAAAAATAGCAAATGATGTCACAAAGTGTTGAAAGTTGATGACGTCGCTTTGAATGGTGCGTACGGAACGCAAAAAAGTCTGCAGTTGTAATGAGTTTAAAAAACTGAAGTGCCCATGTAACAGATGAGTTCTCGTCCGAAACCCTGATACTTCGAAAGAGATTGTCCAGTTTGTACACGAAGTGCGTCCAGTTTTTGCCGTAACCCTCTCTACTCTTTTGCACATGCTATGTGGGTGAAATGATGATACCATGCCAAGTTTCGACATTTCCAGATTTCATTTTGTAGTGATTTTTAATTTCAAGGTCATTTAGCTCTCTAAACAAATCGGTAAATGACTGAATAATAGCAAATGATGTCACAAAGTGCTGAAAATTGATGACGTCCCTTTGAATGGTGCGTACGGAACGCAAAAAAGTCTAGAGTTGTAATGAGTTTAAAAAAATGAAGTGCCCATGTAACAGATGAGTTCTCGTCCGAAACCCTGATACTCCAAAAGAGATTGTCCAGTTTATACACGAAGTGCGTCCAGTTTTTGCCGTAACCCTCTCTATTCTTTTGCACATGCTATGTGGGTGAAATGATGATACCATGCCAAGTTTCGACATTTTCAGAGTTCATTTTGTAGTGATTTTCAATTTCACGGTCATTTAGCTTTCGAAATAAATCGATAAATGACTAAAAAATAGCAAATGATGTCAGAAAGTTTTGAAAATTGATGACGTTGCTTTGAATGGTGTGTAGGCAATGCAAAAATGTCTGGAGTTGTAATAAGTTTAAAAAAATGAAGTGCCCATGTAACAGATGACTTCTCGTCAGAAACCCTGATACTTCGAAAGAGATTGTCCAGTTTGTACACGAAGTGCGTCCAGTTTTTGCCGTAACCCTCTCTACTCTTTTGCACATGCTATGTGGGTGAAATGATGATACGATGCCAAGTTTCGACATTTTCAGAGTTCATTTTGTAGTGATTTTCAATTTCACGGTCATTTAGCTCTCTAAACAAATCGGTAAATGACTGAAAAATAGCAAATGATGTCAGAAAGTGTTGAAAATTGATGTTGTCGCTTTGAATGGTGCGTACGGAACGCAAAAAAAAGTCTGGAGTTGTAATGAGTTTAAAAAAATGAAGTGCCCATGTAACAGATGAGTTCTCGTCCGAAACCCTGATACTCCGAAAGAGATTGTCCAGTTTCTACACGAAGTGCGTCCAGTTTTTGCCGTAACCCTCTCTACTCTTTTGCACAGGCTATGTGGGTGAAATGATGATACCATGCCAAGTTTCGACATTTTCAGAGTTCATTTTGTAGTGATTTTCAATTTCACGGTCATTTAGCTCTCGAAATAAATCGGTAAATGACTAAAAAATAGCAAATGATGTCAGAAAGTTTTGAAAATTGATGACGTCGCTTTGAATGGTGTGTAGGGAACGCAAAAATGTCTAGAGTTGTAATAAGTTTAAAAAAATGAAGTGCCCATGTAACAGATGAGTTCTCGTCAGAAACCCTGATACTTCGAAAGAGATTGTCCAGTTTGTACACGAAGTGCGTCCAGTTTTTGCCGTAACCCTCTGTACTCTTTTGCACATGCTATATGGGTGAAATGATGATACCATGCCAAGTTTCGATATTTTCAGAGTTCATTTTGTAGTGATTTTCAATTTCACGGTCATTTAGCTCTCTAAACAAATCGGTAAATGACTAAAAATAGCAAATGATGTCAGAAAGTTTTGAAAATTGATGACGTCGGTTTGAATGGTGTGTACGGAACGCAAAAAAGTCTGGAGTTGTAATAAGTTTAAAAAAATGAAGTGCCCATGTAACAGATGAGTTCTCGTCAGAAACCCTGATACTTCGAAAGAGATTGTCCAGTTTGTACACGAAGTGCGTCCAGTTTTTGCCGTAACCCTCTCTACTCTTTTGCACATGCTATGTGGGTGAAATGATGATACCATGCCAAGTTTCGACATTTCCAGATTTCATTTTGTTGTGATTTTCAATTTCACGGTCATTTAGCTCTCTAAACAAATCGGTAAATGACTGAAAAATAGCAAATGATGTCACAAAGTGTTGAAAGTTGATGACGTCGCTTTGAATGGTGCGTACGGAACGCAAAAAAGTCTGCAGTTGTAATGAGTTTAAAAAACTGAAGTGCCCATGTAACAGATGAGTTCTCGTCCGAAACCCTGATACTTCGAAAGAGATTGTCCAGTTTGTACACGAAGTGCGTCCAGTTTTTGCCGTAACCCTCTCTACTCTTTTGCACATGCTATGTGGGTGAAATGATGATACCATGCCAAGTTTCGACATTTCCAGATTTCATTTTGTAGTGATTTTTAATTTCAAGGTCATTTAGCTCTCTAAACAAATCGGTAAATGACTGAATAATAGCAAATGATGTCACAAAGTGCTGAAAATTGATGACGTCCCTTTGAATGGTGCGTACGGAACGCAAAAAAGTCTAGAGTTGTAATGAGTTTAAAAAAATGAAGTGCCCATGTAACAGATGAGTTCTCGTCCGAAACCCTGATACTCCAAAAGAGATTGTCCAGTTTATACACGAAGTGCGTCCAGTTTTTGCCGTAACCCTCTCTATTCTTTTGCACATGCTATGTGGGTGAAATGATGATACCATGCCAAGTTTCGACATTTTCAGAGTTCATTTTGTAGTGATTTTCAATTTCACGGTCATTTAGCTTTCGAAATAAATCGATAAATGACTAAAAAATAGCAAATGATGTCAGAAAGTTTTGAAAATTGATGACGTTGCTTTGAATGGTGTGTAGGCAATGCAAAAATGTCTGGAGTTGTAATAAGTTTAAAAAAATGAAGTGCCCATGTAACAGATGACTTCTCGTCAGAAACCCTGATACTTCGAAAGAGATTGTCCAGTTTGTACACGAAGTGCGTCCAGTTTTTGCCGTAACCCTCTCTACTCTTTTGCACATGCTATGTGGGTGAAATGATGATACGATGCCAAGTTTCGACATTTTCAGAGTTCATTTTGTAGTGATTTTCAATTTCACGGTCATTTAGCTCTCTAAACAAATCGGTAAATGACTGAAAAATAGCAAATGATGTCAGAAAGTGTTGAAAATTGATGTTGTCGCTTTGAATGGTGCGTACGGAACGCAAAAAAAAGTCTGGAGTTGTAATGAGTTTAAAAAAATGAAGTGCCCATGTAACAGATGAGTTCTCGTCCGAAACCCTGATACTCCGAAAGAGATTGTCCAGTTTCTACACGAAGTGCGTCCAGTTTTTGCCGTAACCCTCTCTACTCTTTTGCACAGGCTATGTGGGTGAAATGATGATACCATGCCAAGTTTCGACATTTTCAGAGTTCATTTTGTAGTGATTTTCAATTTCACGGTCATTTAGCTCTCGAAATAAATCGGTAAATGACTAAAAAATAGCAAATGATGTCAGAAAGTTTTGAAAATTGATGACGTCGCTTTGAATGGTGTGTAGGGAACGCAAAAATGTCTAGAGTTGTAATAAGTTTAAAAAAATGAAGTGCCCATGTAACAGATGAGTTCTCGTCAGAAACCCTGATACTTCGAAAGAGATTGTCCAGTTTGTACACGAAGTGCGTCCAGTTTTTGCCGTAACCCTCTGTACTCTTTTGCACATGCTATGTGGGTGAAATGATGATACCATGCCAAGTTTCGATATTTTCAGAGTTCATTTTGTAGTGATTTTCAATTTCACGGTCATTTAGCTCTCTAAACAAATCGGTAAATGACTAAAAATAGCAAATGATGTCAGAAAGTTTTGAAAATTGATGACGTCGGTTTGAATGGTGTGTACGGAACGCAAAAAAGTCTGGAGTTGTAATAAGTTTAAAAAAATGAAGTGCCCATGTAACAGATGAGTTCTCGTCAGAAACCCTGATACTTCGAAAGAGATTGTCCAGTTTGTACACGAAGTGCGTCCAGTTTTTGCCGTAACCCTCTCTACTCTTTTGCACATGCTATGTGGGTGAAATGATGATACCATGCCAAGTTTCGACATTTCCAGATTTCATTTTGTTGTGATTTTCAATTTCACGGTCATTTAGCTCTCTAAACAAATCGGTAAATGACTGAAAAATAGCAAATGATGTCACAAAGTGTTGAAAGTTGATGACGTCGCTTTGAATGGTGCGTACGGAACGCAAAAAAGTCTGCAGTTGTAATGAGTTTAAAAAACTGAAGTGCCCATGTAACAGATGAGTTCTCGTCCGAAACCCTGATACTTCGAAAGAGATTGTCCAGTTTGTACACGAAGTGCGTCCAGTTTTTGCCGTAACCCTCTCTACTCTTTTGCACATGCTATGTGGGTGAAATGATGATACCATGCCAAGTTTCGACATTTCCAGATTTCATTTTGTAGTGATTTTTAATTTCAAGGTCATTTAGCTCTCTAAACAAATCGGTAAATGACTGAATAATAGCAAATGATGTCACAAAGTGCTGAAAATTGATGACGTCCCTTTGAATGGTGCGTACGGAACACAAAAAAGTCTAGAGTTGTAATGAGTTTAAAAAAATGAAGTGCCCATGTAACAGATGAGTTCTCGTCCGAAACCCTGATACTCCAAAAGAGATTGTCCAGTTTATACACGAAGTGCGTCCAGTTTTTGCCGTAACCCTCTCTATTCTTTTGCACATGCTATGTGGGTGAAATGATGATACCATGCCAAGTTTCGACATTTTCAGAGTTCATTTTGTAGTGATTTTCAATTTCACGGTCATTTAGCTTTCGAAATAAATCGATAAATGACTAAAAAATAGCAAATGATGTCAGAAAGTTTTGAAAATTGATGACGTTGCTTTGAATGGTGTGTAGGCAATGCAAAAATGTCTGGAGTTGTAATAAGTTTAAAAAAATGAAGTGCCCATGTAACAGATGACTTCTCGTCAGAAACCCTGATACTTCGAAAGAGATTGTCCAGTTTGTACACGAAGTGCGTCCAGTTTTTGCCGTAACCCTCTCTACTCTTTTGCACATGCTATGTGGGTGAAATGATGATACGATGCCAAGTTTCGACATTTTCAGAGTTCATTTTGTAGTGATTTTCAATTTCACGGTCATTTAGCTCTCTAAACAAATCGGTAAATGACTGAAAAATAGCAAATGATGTCAGAAAGTGTTGAAAATTGATGTTGTCGCTTTGAATGGTGCGTACGGAACGCAAAAAAAAGTCTGGAGTTGTAATGAGTTTAAAAAAATGAAGTAACCATGTAACAGATGAGTTCTCGTCCGAAACCCTGATACTCCGAAAGAGATTGTCCAGTTTCTACACGAAGTGCGTCCAGTTTTTGCCGTAACCCTCTCTACTCTTTTGCACAGGCTATGTGGGTGAAATGATGATACCATGCCAAGTTTCGACATTTTCAGAGTTCATTTTGTAGTGATTTTCAATTTCACGGTCATTTAGCTCTCGAAATAAATCGGTAAATGACTAAAAAATAGCAAATGATGTCAGAAAGTTTTGAAAATTGATGACGTCGCTTTGAATGGTGTGTAGGGAACGCAAAAATGTCTAGAGTTGTAATAAGTTTAAAAAAATGAAGTGCCCATGTAACAGATGAGTTCTCGTCAGAAACCCTGATACTTCGAAAGAGATTGTCCAGTTTGTACACGAAGTGCGTCCAGTTTTTGCCGTAACCCGCTGTACTCTTTTGCACATGCTATGTGGGTGAAATGATGATACCATGCCAAGTTTCGATATTTTCAGAGTTCATTTTGTAGTGATTTTCAATTTCACGGTCATTTAGCTCTCTAAACAAATCGGTAAATGACTAAAAAATAGCAAATGATGTCAGAAAGTTTTGAAAATTGATGACGTCGGTTTGAATGGTGTGTACGGAACGCAAAAAAGTCTGGAGTTGTAATAAGTTTAAAAAAATGAAGTGCCCATGTAACAGATGAGTTCTCGTCAGAAACCCTGATACTTCGAAAGAGATTGTCCAGTTTGTACACGAAGTGCGTCCAGTTTTTGCCGTAACCCTCTCTACTCTTTTGCACATGCTATGTGGGTGAAATGATGATACCATGCCAAGTTTCGAAATTTCCAGATATCATTTTGTAGTGATTTTCAATTTCACGGTCATTTAGCTCTCTAAACAAATCGGTAAATGACTGAAAAATAGCAAATGATGTCACGAAGTGTTGAAAATTGATGACGTCGCTTTGAATGGTGCGTACGGAACGCAAAAAAGTCTAGAGTTGTAATGAGTTTAATAAAATGAAGTGCCCATGTAACAGATGAGTTCTCGTCCGAAACCCAAATACTCCGAAAGAGATTGTCCAGTTTGTACACGAAGTGCGTCCAGTTTTTGCCGTAACCCTCTCTACTCTTTTGCACATGCTATGTGGGTGAAATGATGATACCATGCCAAGTTTCGACATTTTCAGAGTTCATTTTGTAGTGATTTTCAATTTCACGGTCATTTAGCTCTATAAAGAAACCGGTAAATGACTAAAAAATAGCAAATGATGTCAGAAAGTGTTGAAAATTGATGTTGTCACTTTGAATGGTGTGTACGGAACGCAAAAAGTCTGGAGTTGTAATAAGTTTAAAAATGAAGTGCCCATGTAACAGATGAGTTCTCGTCCGAAACCCTGATACTCCGAAAGAGATTGTCCAGTTTGTACATGAAGTTCGTCCAGTTTTTGCCGTAACCCTCTCTACTCTTTCGCACATGCTATGTGGGTGAAATGATGATACCATGCCAAGTTTCGACATTTTCAGAGTTCATTTTGTAGTGATTTTCAATTTCACGGTCATTTAGCTCTCTAAACAAATCGGTAAATGACTAAAAAAGAGCAAATGATGTCAGAAAGTTTTGAAAATTGATGACGTCGCTTTGAATGGTGTGTAGGGAATGCAAAAATGTCTGGAGTTGTAATAAGTTTAAAAAAATGAAGTGCCCATGTAACAGATGAGTTCTCGTCAGAAACCCTGATACTTCGAAAGAGATTGTCCAGTTTGTACACGAAGTGCGTCCAGTTTTTGCCGTAACCCTCTCTACTCTTTCGCACATGCTATGTGGGTGAAATGATGATACCATGCCAAGTTTCGACATTTTCAGAGTTCATTTTGTAGTGATTTTCAATTTCACGGTCATTTAGCTCTCTAAACAAATCGGTAAATGACTAAAAAAGAGCAAAAGATGTCAGAAAGGTTTGAAAATTGATGACGTCGCTTTGAATGGTGTGTAGGGAATGCAAAAATGTCTGGAGTTGTAATAAGTTTAAAAAAAGAAGTGCCCATGTAACAGATGAGTTCTCGTCAGAAACCCTGATACTTCAAAAGAGATTGTCCAGTTTGTACACGAAGTGCGTCCAGTTTTTGCCGTAACCCTCTCTACTCTTTTGCACATGCTATGTGGGTGAAATGATGATACGATGCCAAGTTTCGACATTTCAGAGTTCATTTTGTAGTGATTTTCAATTTCACGGTCATTTAGCTCTCTAAACAAATCGGTAAATGACTGAAAAATAGCAAATGATGTCAGAAAGTGTTGAAAATTGATGTTGTCGCTTTGAATGGTGCATACGGAACGCAAAAAAAGTCTGGAGTTGTAATGAGTTTAAAAAAATGAAGTGCCCATGTAACAGATGAGTTCTCGTCCGAAACCCTGATACTCCGAAAGAGATTGTCCAGTTTCTACACGAAGTGCGTCCAGTTTTTGCCGTAACCCTCTCTACTCTTTTGCACAGGCTGTGTGGGTGAAATGATGATACCATGCCAAGTTTCGACATTTTCGGAGTTCATTTTGTAGTGATTTTCAATTTCACGGTCATTTAGCTCTATAAAGAAACCAGTAAATGACTAAAAAATAGCAAATGATGTCAGAAAGTGTTGAAAATTGATGTTGTCACTTTGAATGGTGTGTACGGAACGCAAAAAGTCTGGAGTTGTAATAAGTTTAAAAATGAAGTGCCCATGTAACAGATGAGTTCTCGTCCGAAACCCTGATACTCCGAAAGAGATTGTCCAGTTTGTACACGAAGTGCGTCCAGTTTTTGCCGTAACCCTCTCTACTCTTTCGCACATGCTATGTGGGTGAAATGATGATACCATGCCAAGTTTCGACATTTTCAGAGTTCATTTTGTAGTGATTTTCAATTTCACGGTCATTTAGCTCTCTAAACAAATCGGTAAATGACTAAAAAAGAGCAAATGATGTCAGAAAGTTTTGAAAATTGATGACGTCGCTTTGAATGGTGTGTAGGGAATGCAAAAATGTCTGGAGTTGTAATAAGTTTAAAAAAAATGAAGTGCCCATGTAACAGATGAGTTCTCGTCAGAAACCCTGATACTTCGAAAGAGATTGTCCAGTTTGTACACGAAGTGCGTCCAGTTTTTGCCGTAACCCTCTCTACTCTTTCGCACATGCTATGTGGGTGAAATGATGATACCATGCCAAGTTTCGACATTTTCAGAGTTCATTTTGTAGTGATTTTCAATTTCACGGTCATTTAGCTCTCTAAACAAATCGGTAAATGACTAAAAAAGAGCAAAAGATGTCAGAAAGGTTTGAAAATTGATGACGTCGCTTTGAATGGTGTGTAGGGAATGCAAAAATGTCTGGAGTTGTAATAAGTTTAAAAAAAGAAGTGCCCATGTAACAGATGAGTTCTCGTCAGAAACCCTGATACTTCGAAAGAGATTGTCCAGTTTGTACACGAAGTGCGTCCAGTTTTTGCCGTAACCCTCTCTACTCTTTTGCACATGCTATGTGGGTGAAATGATGATACGATGCCAAGTTTCGACATTTCAGAGTTCATTTTGTAGTGATTTTCAATTTCACGGTCATTTAGCTCTCTAAACAAATCGGTAAATGACTGAAAAATAGCAAATGATGTCAGAAAGTGTTGAAAATTGATGTTGTCGCTTTGAATGGTGCATACGGAACGCAAAAAAAGTCTGGAGTTGTAATGAGTTTAAAAAAATGAAGTGCCCATGTAACAGATGAGTTCTCGTCCGAAACCCTGATACTCCGAAAGAGATTGTCCAGTTTCTACACGAAGTGCGTCCAGTTTTTGCCGTAACCCTCTCTACTCTTCTGCACAGGCTGTGTGGGTGAAATGATGATACCATGCCAAGTTTCGACATTTTCGGAGTTCATTTTGTAGTGATTTTCAATTTCACGGTCATTTAGCTCTCGAAATAAATCGGTAAATGACTAAAAAATAGCAAATGATGTCAGAAAGTTTTGAAAATTGATGACGTCGCTTTGAATGGTGTGTAGGGAACGCAAAAATGTCTGGAGTTGTAATAAGTTTAAAAAAATGAAGTGCCCATGTAACAGATGAGTTCTCGTCAGAAACCCTGATACTTCGAAAGAGATTGTCCAGTTTGTACACGAAGTGCGTCCAGTTTTTGCCGTAACCCTCTCTACTCTTTTGCACATGCTATGTGGGTGAAATGATGATACCATGCCAAGTTTCGACATTTCCAGATTTCATTTTGTTGTGATTTTCAATTTCACGGTCATTTAGCTCTCTAAACAAATCGGTAAATGACTGAAAAATAGCAAATGATGTCACAAAGTGTTGAAAGTTGATGACGTCGCTTTGAATGGTGCGTACGGAACGCAAAAAAGTCTGCAGTTGTAATGAGTTTAAAAAACTGAAGTGCCCATGTAACAGATGAGTTCTCGTCCGAAACCCTGATACTTCGAAAGAGATTGTCCAGTTTGTACACGAAGTGCGTCCAGTTTTTGCCGTAACCCTCTCTACTCTTTTGCACATGCTATGTGGGTGAAATGATGATACCATGCCAAGTTTCGACATTTCCAGATTTCATTTTGTAGTGATTTTTAATTTCAAGGTCATTTAGCTCTCTAAACAAATCGGTAAATGACTGAATAATAGCAAATGATGTCACAAAGTGCTGAAAATTGATGACGTCCCTTTGAATGGTGCGTACGGAACGCAAAAAAGTCTATAGTTGTAATGAGTTTAAAAAAATGAAGTGCCCATGTAACAGATGAGTTCTCGTCCGAAACCCTGATACTCCAAAAGAGATTGTCCAGTTTATACACGAAGTGCGTCCAGTTTTTGCCGTAACCCTCTCTATTCTTTTGCACATGCTATGTGGGTGAAATGATCATACCATGCCAAGTTTCGACATTTTCAGAGTTCATTTTGTAGTGATTTTCAATTTCACGGTCATTTAGCTCTCGAAATAAATCGATAAATGACTAAAAAATAGCAAATGATGTCAGAAAGTTTTGAAAATTGATGACGTCGCTTTGAATGGTATGTAGGGAACGCAAAAATGTCTGGAGTTGTAATAAGTTTAAAAAAATGAAGTGCCCATGTAACAGATGAGTTCTCGTCAGAAACCCTGATACTTCGAAAGAGATTGTCTAGTTTGTACACGAAGTGCGTCCAGTTTTTGCCGTAACCCTCTCTACTCTTTTGCACATGCTATGTGGGTGAAATGATGATACGATGCCAAGTTTCGACATTTTCAGAGTTCATTTTGTAGTGATTTTCAATTTCACGGTCATTTAGCTCTCTAAACAAATCGGTAAATGACTGAAAAATAGCAAATGATGTCAGAAAGTGTTGAAAATTGATGTTGTCGCTTTGAATGGTGCGTACGGAACGCAAAAAAAGTCTGGAGTTGTAATGAGTTTTAAAAAATGAAGTGCCCATGTAACAGATGAGTTCTCGTCCGAAACCCTGATACTCCGAAAGAGATTGTCCAGTTTCTACACGAAGTGCGTCCAGTTTTTGCCGTAACCCTCTCTACTCTTTTGCACAGGCTATGTGGGTGAAATGATGATACCATGCCAAGTTTCAACATTTTCAGAGTTCATTTTGTAGTGATTTTCAATTTCACGGTCATTTAGCTCTCGAAATAAATCGGTAAATGACTAAAAAATAGCAAATGACGTCAGAAAGTTTTGAAAATTGATGATGTCGCTTTGAATGGTGTGTAGGGAACGCAAAAATGTCTGGAGTTGTAATAAGTTTAAAAAAATGAAGTGCCCATGTAACAGATGAGTTCTCGTCAGAAACCCTGATACTTCGAAAGAGATGGTCCAGTTTGTACACGAAGTGCGTCCAGTTTTTGCCGTAACCCTCTCTACTCTTTTGCACATGCTATGTGGGTGAAATGATGATACCATGCCAAGTTTCGACATTTCCAGGTATCATTTTGTAGTGATTTTCAATTTCACGGTCATTTAGCTCTCTAAACAAATCGGTAAATGACTGAAAAATAGCAAATGATGTCACAAAGTGTTGAAAATTGATGACGTCGCTTTGAATGGTGCGTACGGAACGCAAAAAAGTCTAGAGTTGTAATGAGTTTAATAAAATGAAGTGCCCATGTAACAGATGAGTTCTCGTCCGAAACCCTGATACTCCGAAAGAGATTGTCCAGTTTGTACACGAAGTGCGTCCAGTTTTTGCCGTGACCCTCTCTACTCTTTTGCACATGCTATGTGGGTGAAATAATGATACCATGCCAAGTTTCGACATTTTCATAGTTCATTTTGTAGTGATTTTCAATTTCACGGTCATTTAGCTCTATAAAGAAACCGGTAAATGACTAAAAAATAGCAAATGATGTCAGAAAGTGTTGAAAATTGATGTTGTCGCTTTGAATGGTGTGTACGGAACGCAAAAAGTCTGGAGTTGTAATAAGTTTAAAAAATGAAGTGCCCATGTAACAGATGAGTTCTCGTCCGAAACCCTGATACTCCGAAAGAGATTGTCCAGTTTGTACACGAAGTGCATCCAGTTTTTGCCGTAACCCTCTCTACTCTTTCGCACATGCTATGTGGGTGAAATGATGATACCATGCCAAGTTTCGACATTTTAAGAGTTCATTTTGTAGTGATTTTCAATTTCACGGTCATTTAGCTCTCTAAACAAATCGGTAAATGACTAAAAAAGAGCAAATGATGTCAGAAAGTTTTGAAAATTGATGACGTCGCTTTGAATGGTGTGTAGGGAATGCAAAAATGTCTCGAGTTGTAATAAGTTTAAAAAATGAAGTGCCCATGTAACAGATGAGTTCTCGTCAGAAACCCTGATACTTCGAAAGAGATTGTCCAGTTTGTACACGAAGTGCGTCCAGTTTTTGCCGTAACCCTCTCTACTCGTTCTTACATGCTATGTGGGTGAAATGATGATACCATGCCAAGTTTCGACATTTTCAGAGTTCATTTTGTAGTGATTTTCAATTTCACGGTCATTTAGCTCTCTAAACAAATCGGTAAATGACTAAAAAAGAGCAAAAGATGTCAGAAAGGTTTGAAAATTGATGACGTCGCTTTGAATGGTGTGTAGGGAATGCAAAAATGTCTGGAGTTGTAATAAGTTTAAAAAAAGAAGTGCACATGTAACAGATGAGTTCTCGTCAGAAACCCTGATACTTCGAAAGAGATTGTCCAGTTTGTACACGAAGTGCGTCCAGTTTTTGCGGTAACCCTCTCTACTCTTTTGCACATGCTATGTGGGTGAAATGATGATACCATGCCAAGTTTCGACATTTCCAGATATCATTTTGTAGTGATTTTCAATTTCACGGTCATTTAGCTCTCTAAACAAATCGGTAAATGACTGAAAAATAGCAAATGATGTCACAAAGTGTTGAAAATTGATGACGTCGCTTTGAATGGTGCGTACGGAACGCAAAAAAGTCTAGAGTTGTAATGAGTTTAATAAAATGAAGTGCCCATGTAACAGATGAGTTCTCGTCCGAAACCCTGATACTCCGAAAGAGATTGTCCAGTTTGTACACGAAGTGCGTCCAGTTTTTGCCGTAACCCTCTCTACTCTTTTGCACATGCTATGTGGGTGAAATGATGATACCATGCCAAGTGTCGACATTTTCATAGTTCATTTTGTAGTGATTTTCAATTTCACGGTCATTTAGCTCTATAAACAAACCGGTAAATGACTAAAAAATAGCAAATGATGTCAGAAAGTGTTGAAAATTGATGTTGTCGCTTTGAATGGTGTGTACGGAACGCAAAAAGTCTGGAGTTGTAATAAGTTTAAAAAATGAAGTGCCCATGTAACAAATGAGTTCTCGTCCGAAACCCGGATACTCCGAAAGAGATTTTCCAGTTTGTACACGAAGTGCGTCCAGTTTTTGCCGTAACCCTCTCTACTCTTTCGCACATGCTATGTGGGTGAAATGATGATACCATGCCAAGTTTCGACATTTTCAGAGTTCATTTTGTAGTGATTTTCAATTTCACGGTCATTTAGCTCTCTAAACAAATCGGTAAATCACTAAAAAAGAGCAAATGATGTCAGAAAGTTTTGAAAATTGATGACGTCGCTTTGAATGGTGTGTAGGGAATGCAAAAAAAATCTAGAGTTCTAATAAGTTTAAAAAAATGAAGTGCCAGTGTAACAGATGAGTTCTCGTCCGAAACCCTGATACTCCGAAAGATATTGTCCAGTTTGTACACGAAGTGCGTCCAGTTTTTGCCGTAACCCTCTCTACTCTTTTGCACATGCTATGTGGGTGAAACGATGATACCATGCCAAGTTTCGACATTTTCAGAGTTCATTTTGTAGTGATTTTCAACTTCACGGTCATTTAGCTCTCTAAACAAATCGGTAAATGACTAAAAAAGAGCAAATGATGTCAGAAAGTTTTGAAAATTGATGACGTCGCTTTGAATGGTGTGTAGGGAATGCAAAAATGTCTCGAGTTGTAATAAGTTTAAAAAATGAAGTGCCCATGTAACAGATGAGTTCTCGTCAGAAACCCTGATACTTCGAAAGAGATTGTCCAGTTTGTACACGAAGTGCGTCCAGTTTTTGCCGTAACCCTCTCTACTCTTTCGCACATGCTATGTGGGTGAAATGATGATACCATGCCAAGTTTCGACATTTTCAGAGTTCATTTTGTAGTGATTTTCAATTTCACGGTCATTTAGCTCTCTAAACAAATCGGTAAATGACTAAAAAAGAGCAAAAGATGTCAGAAAGGTTTGAAAATTGATGACGTCGCTTTGAATGGTGTGTAGGGAATGCAAAAATGTCTGGAGTTGTAATAAGTTTAAAAAAAGAAGTGCCCATGTAACAGATGAGTTCTCGTCAGAAACCCTGATACTTCGAAAGAGATTGTCCAGTTTGTACACGAAGTGCGTCCAGTTTTTGCCGTAACCCTCTCTACTCTTTTGCACATGCTATGTGGGTGAAATGATGATACGATGCCAAGTTTCGACATTTCAGAGTTCATTTTGTAGTGATTTTCAATTTCACGGTCATTTAGCTCTCTAAACAAATCGGTAAATGACTGAAAAATAGCAAATGATGTCAGAAAGTGTTGAAAATTGATGTTGTCGCTTTGAATGGTGCATACGGAACGCAAAAAAAGTCTGGAGTTGTAATGAGTTTAAAAAAATGAAGTGCCCATGTAACAGATGAGTTCTCGTCCGAAACCCTGATACTCCGAAAGAGATTGTCCAGTTTCTACACGAAGTGCGTCCAGTTTTTGCCGTAACCCTCTCTACTCTTTTGCACAGGCTGTGTGGGTGAAATGATGATACCATGCCAAGTTTCGACATTTTCGGAGTTCATTTTGTAGTGATTTTCAATTTCACGGTCATTTAGCTCTATAAAGAAACCGGTAAATGACTAAAAAATAGCAAATGATGTCAGAAAGTGTTGAAAATTGATGTTGTCACTTTGAATGGTGTGTACGGAACGCAAAAAGTCTGGAGTTGTAATAAGTTTAAAAATGAAGTGCCCATGTAACAGATGAGTTCTCGTCCGAAACCCTGATACTCCGAAAGAGATTGTCCAGTTTGTACACGAAGTGCGTCCAGTTTTTGCCGTAACCCTCTCTACTCTTTCGCACATGCTATGTGGGTGAAATGATGATACCATGCCAAGTTTCGACATTTTCAGAGTTCATTTTGTAGTGATTTTCAATTTCACGGTCATTTTGCTCTCTAAACAAATCGGTAAATGACTAAAAAAGAGCAAATGATGTCAGAAAGTTTTGAAAATTGATGACGTCGCTTTGAATGGTGTGTAGGGAATGCAAAAATGTCTGGAGTTGTAATAAGTTTAAAAAAATGAAGTGCCCATGTAACAGATGAGTTCTCGTCAGAAACCCTGATACTTCGAAAGAGATTGTCCAGTTTGTACACGAAGTGCGTCCAGTTTTTGCCGTAACCCTCTCTACTTTTTCGCACATGCTATGTGGGTGAAATGATGATACCATGCCAAGTTTCGACATTTTCAGAGTTCATTTTGTAGTGATTTTCAATTTCACGGTCATTTAGCTCTCTAAACAAATCGGTAAATGACTAAAAAAGAGCAAACGATGTCAGAAAGGTTTGAAAATTGATGACGTCGCTTTGAATGGTGTGTAGGGAATGCAAAAATGTCTGGAGTTGTAATAAGTTTAAAAAAAGAAGTGCCCATGTAACAGATGAGTTCTCGTCAGAAACCCTGATACTTCGAAAGAGATTGTCCAGTTTGTACACGAAGTGCGTCCAGTTTTTGCCGTAACCCTCTCTACTCTTTTGCACATGCTATGTGGGTGAAATGATGATACGATGCCAAGTTTCGACATTTCAGAGTTCATTTTGTAGTGATTTTCAATTTCACGGTCATTTAGCTCTCTAAACAAATCGGTAAATGACTGAAAAATAGCAAATGATGTCAGAAAGTGTTGAAAATTGATGTTGTCGCTTTGAATGGTGCATACGGAACGCAAAAAAAGTCTGGAGTTGTAATGAGTTTAAAAAAATGAAGTGCCTATGTAACAGATGAGTTCTCGTCCGAAACCCTGATACTCCGAAAGAGATTGTCCAGTTTCTACACGAAGTGCGTCCAGTTTTTGCCGTAACCCTCTCTACTCTTTTGCACAGGCTGTGTGGGTGAAATGATGATACCATGCCAAGTTTCGACATTTTAGGAGTTCATTTTGTAGTGATTTTCAATTTCACGGTCATTTAGCTCTCGAAATAAATCGGTAAATGACTAAAAAATAGCAAATGATGTCAGAAAGTTTTGAAAATTGATGACGTCGCTTTGAATGGTGTGTAGGGAACGCAAAAATGTCTGGAGTTGTAATAAGTTTAAAAAAATGAAGTGCCCATGTAACAGATGAGTTCTCGTCAGAAACCCTGATACTTCGAAAGAGATTGTCCAGTTTGTACACGAAGTGCGTCCAGTTTTTGCCGTAACCCTCTCTACTCTTTTGCACATGCTATGTGGGTGAAATGATGATACCATGCCAAGTTTCGACATTTCCAGATTTCATTTTGTTGTGATTTTCAATTTCACGGTCATTTAGCTCTCTAAACAAATCGGTAAATGACTGAAAAATAGCAAATGATGTCACAAAGTGTTGAAAGTTGATGACGTCGCTTTGAATGGTGCGTACGGAACGCAAAAAAGTCTGCAGTTGTAATGAGTTTAAAAAACTGAAGTGCCCATGTAACAGATGAGTTCTCGTCCGAAACCCTGATACTTCGAAAGAGATTGTCCAGTTTGTACACGAAGTGCGTCCAGTTTTTGCCGTAACCCTCTCTACTCTTTTGCACATGCTATGTGGGTGAAATGATGATACCATGCCAAGTTTCGACATTTCCAGATTTCATTTTGTAGTGATTTTTAATTTCAAGGTCATTTAGCTCTCTAAACAAATCGGTAAATGACTGAATAATAGCAAATGATGTCACAAAGTGCTGAAAATTGATGACGTCCCTTTGAATGGTGCGTACGGAACGCAAAAAAGTCTATAGTTGTAATGAGTTTAAAAAAATGAAGTGCCCATGTAACAGATGAGTTCTCGTCCGAAACCCTGATACTCCAAAAGAGATTGTCCAGTTTATACACGAAGTGCGTCCAGTTTTTGCTGTAACCCTCTCTATTCTTTTGCACATGCTATGTGGGTGAAATGATCATACCATGCCAAGTTTCGACATTTTCAGAGTTCATTTTGTAGTGATTTTCAATTTCACAGTCATTTAGCTCTCGAAATAAATCGATAAATGACTAAAAAATAGCAAATGATGTTAGAAAGTTTTGAAAATTGATGACGTCGGTTTGAATGGTGTGTAGGGAACGCAAAAATGTCTGGAGTTGTAATAAGTTTAAAAAAATGAAGTGCCCATGTAACAGATGAGTTCTCGTCAGAAACCCTGATACTTCGAAAGAGATTGTCTAGTTTGTACACGAAGTGCGTCCAGTTTTTGCCGTAACCCTCTCTACTCTTTTGCACATGCTATGTGGGTGAAATGATGATACGATGCCAAGTTTCGACATTTTCAGAGTTCATTTTGTAGTGATTTTCAATTTCACGGTCATTTAGCTCTCTAAGAAAATCGGTAAATGACTGAAAAATAGCAAATGATGTCAGAAAGTGTTGAAAATTGATGTTGTCGCTTTGAATGGTGCGTACGGAACGCAAAAAAAGTCTGGAGTTGTAATGAGTTTTAAAAAATGAAGTGCCCATGTAACAGATGAGTTCTCGTCCGAAACCCTGATACTCCGAAAGAGATTGTCCAGTTTCTACACGAAGTGCGTCCAGTTTTTGCCGTAACCCTCTCTACTCTTTTGCACAGGCTATGTGGGTGAAATGATGATACCATGCCAAGTTTCAACATTTTCAGAGTTCATTTTGTAGTGATTTTCAATTTCACGGTCATTTAGCTCTCGAAATAAATCGGTAAATGACTAAAAAATAGCAAATGACGTCAGAAAGTTTTGAAAATTGATGATGTCGCTTTGAATGGTGTGTAGGGAACGCAAAAATGTCTGGAGTTGTAATAAGTTTAAAAAAATGAAGTGCCCATGTAACAGATGAGTTCTCGTCAGAAACCCTGATACTTCGAAAGAGATGGTCCAGTTTGTACACGAAGTGCGTCCAGTTTTTGCCGTAACCCTCTCTACTCTTTTGCACATGCTATGTGGGTGAAATGATGATACCATGCCAAGTTTCGACATTTCCAGATATCATTTTGTAGAGATTTTCAATTTCACGGTCATTTAGCTCTCTAAACAAATCGGTAAATGACTGAAAAATAGCAAATGATGTCACAAAGTGTTGAAAATTGATGACGTCGCTTTGAATGGTGCGTACGGAACGCAAAAAAGTCTAGAGTTGTAATGAGTTTAATAAAATGAAGTGCCCATGTAACAGATGAGTTCTCGTCCGAAACCCTGATACTCCGAAAGAGATTGTCCAGTTTGTACACGAAGTGCGTCCAGTTTTTGCCGTGACCCTCTCTACTCTTTTGCACATGCTATGTGGGTGAAATAATGATACCATGCCAAGTTTCGACATTTTCATAGTTCATTTTGTAGTGATTTTCAATTTCACGGTCATTTAGCTCTATAAAGAAACCAGTAAATGACTAAAAAATAGCAAATGATGTCAGAAAGTGTTGAAAATTGATGTTGTCGCTTTGAATGGTGTGTACGGAACGCAAAAAGTCTGGAGTTGTAATAAGTTTAAAAAATGAAGTGCCCATGTAACAGATGAGTTCTCGTCCGAAACCCTGATACTCCGAAAGAGATTGTCCAGTTTGTACACGAAGTGCATCCAGTTTTTGCCGTAACCCTCTCTACTCTTTCGCACATGCTATGTGGGTGAAATGATGATACCATGCCAAGTTTCGACATTTTCAGAGTTCATTTTGTAGTGATTTTCAATTTCACGGTCATTTAGCTCTCTAAACAAATCGGTAAATGACTAAAAAAGAGCAAATGATGTCAGAAAGTTTTGAAAATTGATGACGTCGCTTTGAATGGTGTGTAGGGAATGCAAAAATGTCTGGAGTTGTAATAAGTTTAAAAAATGAAGTGCCCATGTAACAGATGAGTTCTCGTCAGAAACCCTGATACTTCGAAAGAGATTGTCCAGTTTGTACACGAAGTGCGTCCAGTTTTTGCCGTAACCCTCTCTACTCTTTCTTACATGCTATGTGGGTGAAATGATGATACCATGCCAAGTTTCGACATTTTCAGAGTTCATTTTGTAGTGATTTTCAATTTCACGGTCATTTAGCTCTCTAAACAAATCGGTAAATGACTAAAAAAGAGCAAAAGATGTCAGAAAGGTTTGAAAATTGATGACGTCGCTTTGAATGGTGTGTAGGGAATGCAAAAATGTCTGGAGTTGTAATAAGTTTAAAAAAAAGAAGTGCCCATGTAACAGATGAGTTCTCGTCAGAAACCCTGATACTTCGAAAGAGATTGTCCAGTTTGTACACGAAGTGCGTCCAGTTTTTGCGGTAACCCTCTCTACTCTTTTGCACATGCTATGTGGGTGAAATGATGATACCATGCCAAGTTTCGACATTTCCAGATATCATTTTGTAGTGATTTTCAATTTCACGGTCATTTAGCTCTCTAAACAAATCGGTAAATGACTGAAAAATAGCAAATGATGTCACAAAGTGTTGAAAATTGATGACGTCGCTTTGAATGGTGCGTACGGAACGCAAAACAGTCTAGAGTTGTAATGAGTTTAATAAAATGAAGTGCCCATGTAACAGATGAGTTCTCGTCCGAAACCCTGATACTCCGAAAGAGATTGTCCAGTTTGTACACGAAGTGCGTCCAGTTTTTGCCGTAACCCTCTCTACTCTTTTGCTCATGCTATGTGGGTGAAATGATGATACCATGCCAAGTGTCGACATTTTCAGAGTTCATTTTGTAGTGATTTTCAATTTCACGGTCATTTAGCTCTATAAACAAACCGGTAAATGACTAAAAAATAGCAAATGATGTCAGAAAGTGTTGAAAATTGATGTTGTCGCTTTGAATGGTGTGTACGGAACGCAAAAAGTCTGGAGTTGTAATAAGTTTAAAAAATGAAGTGCCCATGTAACAAATGAGTTCTCGTCCGAAACCCGGATACTCCGAAAGAGATTTTCTAGTTTGTACACGAAGTGCGTCCAGTTTTTGCCGTAACCCTCTCTACTCTTTCGCACATGCTATGTGGGTGAAATGATGATACCATGCCAAGTTTCGACATTTTCAGAGTTCATTTTGTAGTGATTTTCAATTTCACGGTCATTTAGCTCTCTAAACAAATCGGTAAATCACTAAAAAAGAGCAAATGATGTCAGAAAGTTTTGAAAATTGATGACGTCGCTTTGAATGGTGTGTAGGGAATGCAAAAAAAATCTAGAGTTCTAATAAGTTTAAAAAAATGAAGTGCCAGTGTAACAGATGAGTTCTCGTCCGAAACCCTGATACTCCGAAAGATATTGTCCAGTTTGTACACGAAGTGCGTCCAGTTTTTGCCGTAACCCTCTCTACTCTTTTGCACATGCTATGTGGGTGAAATGATGATACCATGCCAAGTTTCGACATTTTCAGAGTTCATTTTGTAGTGATTTTCAACTTCACGGTCATTTAGCTCTCTAAACAAATCGGTAAATGACTAAAAAATAGCAAATGATGTTAGAAAGTTTTGAAAATTGATGACATCGCTTTAAATGGTGTGTACGGAACTCAAAAAAGTCTGGAGTTGTAATAAGTTTAAAAAATGAAGTGCCCATGTAACAGATGAGTTCTCGTCAGAAACCCTGATACTTCGAAAGAGATTGTCCAGTCTGTACACGAAGTGCGTCCAGTTTTTGCCGTAACCCTCTCTACTTTTTTGCACATGCTATGTGGGTGAAATGATGATACCATACCAAGTTTCGACATTTTCAGAGTTCATTTTGTAGTGATTTGCAATTTCACGGTCATTTAGCTCTCTAAACAAATCGGTAAATGACTGAAAAATAGCAAATGATGTCACAAAGTGTTGAAAATTGATGACGTCGCTTTGAATGCTGCGTACGGAACGCAAAAAAGTCTAGAGTTGTAATGAGTTTAAAAAAAAGAAGTGCCATGTAACAGATGAGTTCTCGTCCGAAACCCTGATACTCCAAAAGAGATTGTCCAGTTTATACACGAAGTGCGTCCAGTTTTTGCCGTAACCCTCTCTATTCTTTTGCACATGCTATGTGGGTGAAATGATGATACCATGCCAAGTTTCGACATTTTCAGAGTTCATTTTGTAGTGATCTTCAATTTCACGGTCATTTAGCTCTCGAAATAAATCGATAAATGACTAAAAAATAGCAAATGATGTCAGAAAGTTTTGAAAATTGATGACGTCGCTTTGAATGGTGTGTAGGGAACGCAAAAATGTCTGGAGTTGTAATAAGTTTAAAAAAATGAAGTGCCCATGTAACAGATGAGTTCTCGTCAGAAACCCCTGATACTTCGAAAGAGATTGTCTAGTTTGTACACGAAGTGCGTCCAGTTTTTGCCGTAACCCTCTCTACTCTTTTGCACATGCTATGTGGGTGAAATGATGATACGATGCCAAGTTTCGACATTTTCAGAGTTCATTTTGTAGTGATTTTCAATTTCACGGTCATTTAGCTCTCTAAACAAATCGGTAAATGACTGAAAAATAGCAAATGATGTCAGAAAGTGTTGAAAATTGATGTTGTCGCTTTGAATGGTGCGTACGGAACGCAAAAAAAGTCTGGAGTTGTAATGAGTTTTAAAAAATGAAGTGCCCATGTAACAGATGAGTTCTCGACCGAAACCCTGATACTCCGAAAGAGATTGTCCAGTTTCTACACGAAGTGCGTCCAGTTTTTGCCGTAACCCTCTCTACTCTTTTGCACAGGCTATGTGGGTGAAATGATGATACCATGCCAAGTTTCAACATTTTCAGAGTTCAATTTGTAGTGATTTTCAATTTCACGGTCATTTAGCTCTCGAAATAAATCGGTAAATGACTAAAAAATAGCAAATGATGTCAGAAAGTTTTGAAAATTGATGATGTCGCTTTGAATGGTGTGTAGGGAACGCAAAAATGTCTGGAGTTGTAATAAGTTTAAAAAAATGAAGTGCCCATGTAACAGATGAGTTCTCGTCAGAAACCCTGATACTTCGAAAGAGATGGTCCAGTTTGTACACGAAGTGCGTCCAGTTTTTGCCTTAACCCTCTCTACTCTTTTGCACATGCTATGTGGGTGAAATGATGATACCATGCCAAGTTTCGACATTTCCAGATATCATTTTGTAGTGATTTTCAATTTCACGGTCATTTAGCTCTCTAAACAAATCGTTAAATGACTGAAAAATAGCAAATGATGTCACAAAGTGTTGAAAATTGATGACGTCGCTTTGAATGGTGCGTACGGAACGCAAAAAAGTCTAGAGTTGTAATGAGTTTAATAAAATGAAGTGCCCATGTAACAGATGAGTTCTCGTCCGAAACCCTGATACTCCGAAAGAGATTGTCCAGTTTGTACACGAAGTGCGTCCAGTTTTTGCCGTGACCCTCTCTACTCTTTTGCACATGCTATGTGGGTGAAATAATGATACCATGCCAAGTTTCGACATTTTCAGAGTTCATTTTGTAGTGATTTTCAATTTCACGGTCATTTAGCTCTATAAAGAAACCGGTAAATGACTAAAAAATAGCAAATGATGTCAGAAAGTGTTGAAAATTGATGTTGTCGCTTTGAATGGTGTGTACGGAACGCAAAAAGTCTGGAGTTGTAATAAGTTTAAAAAATGAAGTGCCCATGTAACAGATGAGTTCTCGTCCGAAACCCTGATACTCCGAAAGAGATTGTCCAGTTTGTACACGAAGTGCGTCCAGTTTTTGCCGTAACCCTCTCTACTCTTTCGCACATGCTATGTGGGTGAAATGATGATACCATGCCAAGTTTCGACATTTTCAGAGTTCATTTTGTAGTGATTTTCAATTTCACGGTCATTTAGCTCTCTAAACAAATCGGTAAATGACTAAAAAAGAGCAAATGATGTCAGAAAGTTTTGAAAATTGATGACGTCGCTTTGAATGGTGTGTAGGGAATGCAAAAATGTCTCGAGTTGTAATAAGTTTAAAAAAATGAAGTGCCCATGTAACAGATGAGTTCTCGTCAGAAACCCTGATACTTCGAAAGAGATTGTCCAGTTTGTACACGAAGTGCGTCCAGTTTTTGCCGTAACCCTCTCTACTCTTTCTTACATGCTATGTGGGTGAAATGATGATACCATGCCAAGTTTCGACATTTTCAGAGTTCATTTTGTAGTGATTTTCAATTTCACAGTCATTTAGCTCTCTAAACAAATCGGTAAATGACTAAAAAAGAGCAAAAGATGTCAGAAAGGTTTGAAAATTGATGACGTCGCTTTGAATGGTGTGTAGGGAATGCAAAAATGTCTGGAGTTGTAATAAGTTTAAAAAAAAGAAGTGCCCATGTAACAGATGAGTTCTCGTCAGAAACCCTGATACTTCGAAAGAGATTGTCCAGTTTGTACACGAAGTGCGTCCAGTTTTTGCGGTAACCCTCTCTACTCTTTTGCACATGCTATGTGGGTGAAATGATGATACCATGCCAAGTTTCGACATTTCCAGATATCATTTTGTAGTGATTTTCAATTTCACGGTCATTTAGCTCTCTAAACAAATCGGTAAATGACTGAAAAATAGCAAATGATGTCACAAAGTGTTGAAAATTGATGATGTCGCTTTGAATGGTGCGTACGGAACGCAAAAAAGTCTAGAGTTGTAATGAGTTTAATAAAATGAAGTGCCCATAAAACAGATGAGTTCTCGTCCGAAACCCTGATACTCCGAAAGAGATTGTCCAGTTTCTACACGAAGTGCGTCCAGTTTTTGCCGTAACCCTCTCTACTCTTTTGCACATGCTATGTGGGTGAAATGATGATACCATGCCAAGTGTCGACATTTTCAGAGTTCATTTTGTAGTGATTTTCAATTTCACGGTCATTTAGCTCTATAAACAAACCGGTAAATGACTAAAAAATAGCAAATGATGTCAGAAAGTGTTGAAAATTGATGTTGTCGCTTTGAATGGTGTGTACGGAACGCAAAAAGTCTGGAGTTGTAATAAGTTTAAAAAATGAAGTGCCCATGTAACAAATGAGTTCTCGTCCGAAACCCGGATACTCCGAAAGAGATTTTCCAGTTTGTACACGAAGTGCGTCCAGTTTTTGCCGTAACCCTCTCTACTCTTTCGCACATGCTATGTGGGTGAAATGATGATACCATGCCAAGTTTTGACATTTTCAGAGTTCATTTTGTAGTGATTTTCAATTTCACGGTCATTTAGCTCTCTAAACAAATCGGTAAATGACTAAAAAAGAGCAAATGATGTCAGAAAGTTTTGAAAATTGATGACGTCGCTTTGAATGGTGTGTAGGGAATGCAAAAAAAATCTAGAGTTCTAATAAGTTTAAAAAAATGAAGTGCCAGTGTAACAGATGAGTTCTCGTCCGAAACCCTGATACTCCGAAAGAGATTGTCCAGTTTGTACATGAAGTGCGTCCAGTTTTTGCCGTAACCCTCTCTACTCTTTTGCACATGCTATGTGGGTGAAATGATGATACCATGCCAAGTTTCGACATTTTCAGAGTTCATTTTGTAGTGATTTTCAACTTCACGGTCATTTAGCTCTCTAAACAAATCGGTAAATGACTAAAAAATAGCAAATGATGTTAGAAAGTTTTGAAAATTGATGACATCGCTTTAAATGGTGTGTACGGAACGCAAAAAAGTCTGGAGTTGTAATAAGTTTAAAAAATGAAGTGCCCATGTAACAGATGAGTTCTCGTCAGAAACCCTGATACTTCGAAAGAGATTGTCCAGTCTGTACACGAAGTGCGTCCAGTTTTTGCCGTAACCCTCTCTACTTTTTTGCACATGCTATGTGGGTGAAATGATGATACCATACCAAGTTTCGACATTTTCAGAGTTCATTTTGTAGTGATTTGCAATTTCACGGTCATTTAGCTCTCTAAACAAATCGGTAAATGACAGAAAAATAGCAAATGATGTCACAAAGTGTTGAAAATTGATGACGTCGCTTTGAATGCTGCGTACGGAACGCAAAAAAGTCTAGAGTTGTAATGAGTTTAAAATAATGAAGTGCCATGTAACAGATGAGTTCTCGTCCGAAACCCTGATACTCCGAAAGAGATTGTCCAGTTTGTACACGAAGTGCGTCCAGTTTTTGCCGTAACCCTCTCTACTCTTTTGCACATGCTATGTGGGTGAAATGATGATACCATGCCAAGTTTCGACATTTTCAGAATTCATTTTGTAGTGATTTTCAATTTCACGGTCATTTAGCTCTCTAAACAAATCGGTAAATGACTGAAAAATAGCAAATGATGTCAGAAAGTGTTGAAAATTGATGTTGTCGCTTTGAATGGTGCGTACGGAACGCGAAAAAAGTCTGGAGTTGTAATGAGTTTAAAAAAATAAAGTGCCCATGTAACAGATGAGTTCTCGTCCGAAACCCTGATACTCCGAAAGAGATTGTCCAGTTTGTACACGAAGTGCGTCCAGTTTTTGCCGTAACCCTCTCTACTCTTTCGCACATGCTATGTGGGTGAAATGATGATACCATGCCAAGTTTCGACATTTTCAGAGTTCATTTTGTAGTGATTTTCAATTTCACGGTCATTTAGCTCTCTAAACAAATCGGTAAATGACTAAAAAAGAGCAAATGATGTCAGAAAGTTTTGAAAATTGATGACGTTGCTTTGAATGGTGTGTAGGGAATGCAAAAATGTCTCGAGTTGTAATAAGTTTAAAAAAATGAAGTGCCCATGTAACAGATGAGTTCTCGTCAGAAACCCTGATACTTCGAAAGAGATTGTCCAGTTTGTACACGAAGTGCGTCCAGTTTTTGCCGTAACCCTCTCTACTCTTTCTTACATGCTATGTGGGTGAAATGATGATACCATGCCAAGTTTCGACATTTTCAGAGTTCATTTTGTAGTGATTTTCAATTTCACGGTCATTTAGCTCTCTAAACAAATCGGTAAATGACTAAAAAAGAGCAAAAGATGTCAGAAAGGTTTGAAAATTGATGACGTCGCTTTGAATGGTGTGTAGGGAATGCAAAAATGTCTGGAGTTGTAATAAGTTTAAAAAAAGAAGTGCCCATGTAACAGATGAGTTCTCGTCAGAAACCCTGATACTTCGAAAGAGATTGTCCAGTTTGTACACGAAGTGCGTCCAGTTTTTGCGGTAACCCTCTCTACTCTTTTGCACATGCTATGTGGGTGAAATGATGATACCATGCCAAGTTTCGACATTTCCAGATATCATTTTGTAGTGATTTTCAATTTCACGGTCATTTAGCTCTCTAAACAAATCGGTAAATGACTGAAAAATAGCAAATGATGTCACAAAGTGTTGAAAATTGATGACGTCGCTTTGAATGGTGCGTACGGAATGCAAAAAAGTCTAGAGTTGTAATGAGTTTAATAAAATGAAGTGCCCATAAAACAGATGAGTTCTCGTCCGAAACCCTGATACTCCGAAAGAGATTGTCCAGTTTGTACACGAAGTGCGTCCAGTTTTTGCCGTAACCCTCTCTACTCTTTTGCACATGCTATGTGGGTGAAATGATGATACCATGCCAAGTTTCGACATTTTCAGAATTCATTTTGTAGTGATTTTCAATTTCACGGTCATTTAGCTCTCTAAACAAATCGGTAAATGACTGAAAAATAGCAAATGATGTCAGAAAGTGTTGAAAATTGATGTTGTCGCTTTGAATGGTGCGTACGGAACGCGAAAAAAGTCTGGAGTTGTAATGAGTTTAAAAAAATAAAGTGCCCATGTAACAGATGAGTTCTCGTCCGAAACCCTGATACTCCGAAAGAGATTGTCCAGTTTGTACACGAAGTGCGTCCAGTTTTTGCCGTAACCCTCTCTACTCTTTCGCACATGCTATGTGGGTGAAATGATGATACCATGCCAAGTTTCGACATTTTCAGAGTTCATTTTGTAGTGATTTTCAATTTCACGGTCATTTAGCTCTCTAAACAAATCGGTAAATGACTAAAAAAGAGCAAATGATGTCAGAAAGTTTTGAAAATTGATGACGTTGCTTTGAATGGTGTGTAGGGAATGCAAAAATGTCTCGAGTTGTAATAAGTTTAAAAAAATGAAGTGCCCATGTAACAGATGAGTTCTCGTCAGAAACCCTGATACTTCGAAAGAGATTGTCCAGTTTGTACACGAAGTGCGTCCAGTTTTTGCCGTAACCCTCTCTACTCTTTCTTACATGCTATGTGGGTGAAATGATGATACCATGCCAAGTTTCGACATTTTCAGAGTTCATTTTGTAGTGATTTTCAATTTCACGGTCATTTAGCTCTCTAAACAAATCGGTAAATGACTAAAAAAGAGCAAAAGATGTCAGAAAGGTTTGAAAATTGATGACGTCGCTTTGAATGGTGTGTAGGGAATGCAAAAATGTCTGGAGTTGTAATAAGTTTAAAAAAAGAAGTGCCCATGTAACAGATGAGTTCTCGTCAGAAACCCTGATACTTCGAAAGAGATTGTCCAGTTTGTACACGAAGTGCGTCCAGTTTTTGCGGTAACCCTCTCTACTCTTTTGCACATGCTATGTGGGTGAAATGATGATACCATGCCAAGTTTCGACATTTCCAGATATCATTTTGTAGTGATTTTCAATTTCACGGTCATTTAGCTCTCTAAACAAATCGGTAAATGACTGAAAAATAGCAAATGATGTCACAAAGTGTTGAAAATTGATGACGTCGCTTTGAATGGTGCGTACGGAATGCAAAAAAGTCTAGAGTTGTAATGAGTTTAATAAAATGAAGTGCCCATAAAACAGATGAGTTCTCGTCCGAAACCCTGATACTCCGAAAGAGATTGTCCAGTTTGTACACGAAGTGCGTCCAGTTTTTGCCGTAACCCTCTCTACTCTTTTGCACATGCTATGTGGGTGAAATGATGATACCATGCCAAGTGTCGACATTTTCAGAGTTCATTTTGTAGTGATTTTCAATTTCACGGTCATTTAGCTCTATAAACAAACCGGTAAATGACTAAAAAATAGCAAATGATGTCAGAAAGTGTTGAAAATTGATGTTGTCGCTTTGAATGGTGTGTACGGAACGCAAAAAGTCTGGAGTTGTAATAAGTTTAAAAAATGAAGTGCCCATGTAACAAATGAGTTCTCGTCCGAAACCCGGATACTCCGAAAGAGATTTTCAAGTTTGTACACGAAGTGCGTCCAGTTTTTGCCGTAACCCTCTCTACTCTTTCGCACATGCTATGTGGGTGAAATGATGATACCATGCCAAGTTTCGACATTTTCAGAGTTCATTTTGTAGTGATTTTCAATTTCACGGTCATTTAGCTCTCTAAACAAATCGGTAAATGACTAAAAAAGAGCAAATGATGTCAGAAAGTTTTGAAAATTGATGACGTCGCTTTGAATGGTGTGTAGGGAATGCAAAAAAAATCTAGAGTTCTAATAAGTTTAAAAAAATGAAGTGCCAGTGTAACAGATGAGTTCTCGTCCGAAACCCTGATACTCCGAAAGAGATTGTCCAGTTTGTACACGAAGTGCGTCCAGTTTTTGCCGTAACCCTCTCTACTCTTTTGCACATGCTATGTGGGTGAAATGATGATACCATGCCAAGTTTCGACATTTTCAGAGTTCATTTTGTAGTGATTTTCAACTTCACGGTCATTTAGCTCTCTAAACAAATCGGTAAATGACTAAAAAATAGCAAATGATGTTAGAAAGTTTTGAAAATTGATGACATCGCTTTAAATGGTGTGTACGGAACGCAAAAAAGTCTGGAGTTGTAATAAGTTTAAAAAATGAAGTGCCCATGTAACAGATGAGTTCTCGTCAGAAACCCTGATACTTCGAAAGAGATTGTCCAGTCTGTACACGAAGTGCGTCCAGTTTTTGCCGTAACCCTCTCTACTTTTTTGCACATGCTATGTGGGTGAAATGATGATACCATACCAAGTTTCGACATTTTCAGAGTTCATTTTGTAGTGATTTGCAATATCACGGTCATTTAGCTCTCTAAACAAATCGGTAAATGACTGAAAAATAGCAAATGATGTCACAAAGTGTTGAAAATTGATGACGTCGCTTTGAATGCTGCGTACGGAACGCAAAAAAGTCTAGAGTTGTAATGAGTTTAAAAAAATGAAGTGCCATGTAACAGATGAGTTCTCGTCCGAAACCCTGATACTCCGAAAGAGATTGTCCAGTTTGTACACGAAGTGCGTCCAGTTTTTGCCGTAACCCTCTCTACTCTTTCGCACATGCTATGTGGGTGAAATGATGATACCATGCCAAGTTTCGACATTTTCAGAGTTCATTTTGTAGTGATTTTCAATTTCACGGTCATTTAGCTCTCTAAACAAATCGGTAAATGACTAAAAAAGAGCAAAAGATGTCAGAAAGGTTTGAAAATTGATGACGTCGCTTTGAATGGTGTGTAGGGAATGCAAAAATGTCTGGAGTTGTAATAAGTTTAAAAAAAGAAGTGCCCATGTAACAGATGAGTTCTCGTCAGAAACCTTGATACTTCGAAAGAGATTGTCCAGTTTGTACACGAAGTGCGTCCAGTTTTTGCCGTAACCCTCTCTACTCTTTTGCACATGCTATGTGGGTGAAATGATGATACCATGCCAAGTTTCGACATTTTCAGAGTTCATTTTGTAGTGATTTTCAACTTCACGGTCATTTAGCTCTCTAAACAAATCGGTAAATGACTAAAAAATAGCAAATGATGTTAGAAAGTTTTGAAAATTGATGACATCGCTTTAAATGGTGTGTACGGAACGCAAAAAAGTCTGGAGTTGTAATAAGTTTAAAAAATGAAGTGCCCATGTAACAGATGAGTTCTCGTCAGAAACCCTGATACTTCGAAAGAGATTGTCCAGTCTGTACACGAAGTGCGTCCAGTTTTTGCCGTAACCCTCTCTACTTTTTTGCACATGCTATGTGGGTGAAATGATGATACCATACCAAGTTTCGACATTTTCAGAGTTCATTTTGTAGTGATTTGCAATTTCACGGTCATTTAGCTCTCTAAACAAATCGGTAAATGACTGAAAAATAGCAAATGATGTCACAAAGTGTTGAAAATTGATGACGTCGCTTTGAATGCTGCGTACGGAACGCAAAAAAGTCTAGAGTTGTAATGAGTTTAAAAAAATGAAGTGCCATGTAACAGATGAGTTCTCGTCCGAAACCCTGATACTCCGAAAGAGATTGTCCAGTTTGTACACGAAGTGCGTCCAGTTTTTGCCGTAACCCTCTCTACTCTTTTGCACATGCTATGTGGGTGAAATGATGATACCATGCCAAGTTTCGACATTTTCAGAATTCATTTTGTAGTGATTTTCAATTTCACGGTCATTTAGCTCTCTAAACAAATCGGTAAATGACTGAAAAATAGCAAATGATGTCAGAAAGTGTTGAAAATTGATGTTGTCGCTTTGAATGGTGCGTACGGAACGCGAAAAAAGTCTGGAGTTGTAATGAGTTTAAAAAAATGAAGTGCCCATGTAACAGATGAGTTCTCGTCCGAAACCCGGATACTCCGAAAGAGATTGTCCAGTTTGTACACGAAGTGCGTCCAGTTTTTGCCGTAACCCTCTCTACTCTTTCGCACATGCTATGTGGGTGAAATGATGATACCATGCCAAGTTTCGACATTTTCAGAGTTCATTTTGTAGTGATTTTCAATTTCACGGTCATTTAGCTCTCTAAACAAATCGGTAAATGACTAAAAAAGAGCAAATGATGTCAGAAAATTTTGAAAATTGATGACGTCGCTTTGAATGGTGTGTAGGGAATGCAAAAATGTCTCGAGTTGTAATAAGTTTAAAAAAATGAAGTGCCCATGTAACAGATGAGTTCTCGTCAGAAACCCTGATACTTCGAAAGAGATTGTCCAGTTTGTACACGAAGTGCGTCCAGTTTTTGCCGTAACCCTCTCTACTCTTTCTTACATGCTATGTGGGTGAAATGATGATACCATGCCAAGTTTCGACATTTTCAGAGTTCATTTTGTAGTGATTTTCAATTTCACGGTCATTTAGCTCTCTAAACAAATCGGTAAATGACTAAAAAAGAGCAAAAGATGTCAGAAAGGTTTGAAAATTGATGACGTCGCTTTGAATGGTGTGTAGGGAATGCAAAAATGTCTGGAGTTGTAATAAGTTTAAAAAAAAGAAGTGCCCATGTAACAGATGAGTTCTCGTCAGAAACCTTGATACTTCGAAAGAGATTGTCCAGTTTGTACACGAAGTGCGTCCAGTTTTTGCGGTAACCCTCTCTACTCTTTTGCACATGCTATGTGGGTGAAATGATGATACCATGCCAAGTTTCGACATTTCCAGATATCATTTTGTAGTGATTTTCAATTTCACGGTCATTTAGCTCTCTAAACAAATCGGTAAATGACTGAAAAATAGCAAATGATGTCACAAAGTGTTGAAAATTGATGACGTCGCTTTGAATGGTGCGTACGGAACGCAAAAAAGTCTAGAGTTGTAATGAGTTTAATAAAATGAAGTGCCCATAAAACAGATGAGTTCTCGTCCGAAACCCTGATACTCTGAAAGAGATTGTCCAGTTTGTACACGAAGTGCGTCCAGTTTTTGCCGTGACCCTCTCTACTCTTTTGCACATGCTATGTGGGTGAAATGATGATACGATGCCAAGTTTCGACATTTTCAGAGTTCATTTTGTAGTGATTTTCAATTTCACGGTCATTTAGCTCTCTAAACAAATCGGTAAATGACTGAAAATAGCAAATGATGTCAGAAAGTGTAAAATTGATGTTGTCGCTTTGAATGGTGCGTACGGAACGCAAAAAAAGTCTGGAGTTGTAATGAGTTTAAAAAAATGAAGTGCCCATGTAACAGATGAGTTCTCATCCGAAACCCTGATACTCCGAAAGAGATTGTCCAGTTTGTACACGAAGTGCGTCCAGTTTTTGCCGTAACCCTCTCTACTCTTTCGCACATGCTATGTGGGTGAAATGATGATACCATGCCAAGTTTCGACATTTTCAGAGTTCATTTTGTAGTGATTTTCAATTTCACGGTCATTTAGCTCTCTAAACAAATCGGTAAATGACTAAAAAAGAGCAAATGATGTCAGAAAGTTTTGAAAATTGATGACGTCGCTTTGAATGGTGTGTAGGGAATGCAAAAATGTCTCGAGTTGTAATAAGTTTAAAAAAATGAAGTGCCCATGTAACAGATGAGTTCTCGTCAGAAACCCTGATACTTCGAAAGAGATTGTCCAGTTTGTACACGAAGTGCGTCCAGTTTTTGCCGTAACCCTCTCTACTCTTTCTTACATGCTATGTGGGTGAAATGATGATACCATGCCAAGTTTCGACATTTTCAGAGTTCATTTTGTAGTGATTTTCAATTTCACGGTCATTTAGCTCTCTAAACAAATCGGTAAATGACTAAAAAAGAGCAAAAGATGTCAGAAAGGTTTGAAAATTGATGACGTCGCTTTGAATGGTGTGTAGGGAATGCAAAAATGTCTGGAGTTGTAATAAGTTTAAAAAAAGAAGTGCCCATGTAACAGATGAGTTCTCGTCAGAAACCCTGATACTTCGAAAGAGATTGTCCAGTTTGTACACGAAGTGCGTCCAGTTTTTGCGGTAACCCTCTCTACTCTTTTGCACATGCTATGTGGGTGAAATGATGATACCATGCCAAGTTTCGACATTTCCAGATATCATTTTGTAGTGATTTTCAATTTCACGGTCATTTAGCTCTCTAAACAAATCGGTAAATGACTGAAAAATAGCAAATGATGTCACAAAGTGTTGAAAATTGATGACGTCGCTTAGAATGGTGCGTACGGAACGCAAAAAAGTCTAGAGTTGTAATGAGTTTAATAAAATGAAGTGCCCATAAAACAGATGAGTTCTCGTCCGAAACCCTGATACTCCGAAAGAGATTGTCCTGTTTGTACACGAAGTGCGTCCAGTTTTTGCCGTAACCCTCTCTACTCTTTTGCACATGCTATGTGGGTGAAATGATGATACCATGCCAAGTGTCGACATTTTCAGAGTTCATTTTGTAGTGATTTTCAATTTCACGGTCATTTAGCTCTATAAACAAACCGGTAAATGACTAAAAAATAGCAAATGATGTCAGAAAGTGTTGAAAATTGATGTTGTCGCTTTGAATGGTGTGTACGGAACGCAAAAAGTCTGGAGTTGTAATAAGTTTAAAAAATGAAGTGCCCATGTAACAAATGAGTTCTCGTCCGAAACCCGGATACTCCGAAAGAGATTTTCCAGTTTGTACACGAAGTGCGTCCAGTTTTTGCCGTAACCCTCTCTACTCTTTCGCACATGCTATGTGGGTGAAATGATGATACCATGCCAAGTTTCGACATTTTCAGAGTTCATTTTGTAGTGATTTTCAATTTCACGGTCATTTAGCTCTCTAAACAAATCGGTAAATGACTAAAAAAGAGCAAATGATGTCAGAAAGTTTTGAAAATTGATGACGTCGCTTTGAATGGTGTGTAGGGAATGCAAAAAAAATCTAGAGTTCTAATAAGTTTAAAAAAATGAAGTGCCAGTGTAACAGATGAGTTCTCGTCCGAAACCCTGATACTCCGAAAGAGATTGTCCAGTTTGTACACGAAGTGCGTCCAGTTTTTGCCGTAACCCTCTCTACTCTTTTGCACATGCTATGTGGGTGAAATGATGATCCCATGCCAAGTTTCGACATTTTCAGAGTTCATTTTGTAGTGATTTTCAACTTCACGGTCATTTAGCTCTCTAAACAAATCGGTAAATGACTAAAAAATAGCAAATGATGTTAGAAAGTTTTGAAAATTGATGACATCGCTTTAAATGGTGTGTACGGAACGCAAAAAAGTCTGGAGTTGTAATAAGTTTAAAAAATGAAGTGCCCATGTAACAGATGAGTTCTCGTCAGAAACCCTGATACTTCGAAATAGATTGTCCAGTCTGTACACGAAGTGCGTCCAGTTTTTGCCGTAACCCTCTCTACTTTTTTGCACATGCTATGTGGGTGAAATGATGATACCATACCAAGTTTCGACATTTTCAGAGTTCATTTTGTAGTGATTTGCAATTTCACGGTCATTTAGCTCTCTAAACAAATCGGTAAATGACTGAAAAATAGCAAATGATGTCACAAAGTGTTGAAAATTGATGACGTCGCTTTGAATGCTGCGTACGGAACGCAAAAAAGTCTAGAGTTGTAATGAGTTTAAAAAAATGAAGTGCCATGTAACAGATGAGTTCTCGTCCGAAACCCTGATACTCCGAAAGAGATTGTCCAGTTTGTACACGAAGTGCGTCCAGTTTTTGCCGTAACCCTCTCTACTCTTTTGCACATGCTATGTGGGTGAAATGATGATACCATGCCAAGTTTCGACATTTTCAGAATTCATTTTGTAGTGATTTTCAATTTCACGGTCATTTAGCTCTCTAAACAAATCGGTAAATGACTGAAAAATAGCAAATGATGTCAGAAAGTGTTGAAAATTGATGTTGTCGCTTTGAATGGTGCGTACGGAACGCGAAAAAAGTCTGGAGTTGTAATGAGTTTAAAAAAATGAAGTGCCCATGTAACAGATGAGTTCTCGTCCGAAACCCTGATACTCCGAAAGAGATTGTCCAGTTTGTACACGAAGTGCGTCCAGTTTTTGCCGTAACCCTCTCTACTCTTTCGCACATGCTATGTGGGTGAAATGATGATACCATGCCAAGTTTCGACATTTTCAGAGTTCATTTTGTAGTGATTTTCAATTTCACGGTCATTTAGCTCTCTAAACAAATCGGTAAATGACTAAAAAAGAGCAAATGATGTCAGAAAGTTTTGAAAATTGATGACGTCGCTTTGAATGGTGTGTAGGGAATGCAAAAATGTCTCGAGTTGTAATAAGTTTAAAAAAATGAAGTGCCCATGTAACAGATGAGTTCTCGTCAGAAACCCTGATACTTCGAAAGAGATTGTCCAGTTTGTACACGAAGTGCGTCCAGTTTTTGCCGTAACCCTCTCTACTCTTTCTTACATGCTATGTGGGTGAAATGATGATACCATGCCAAGTTTCGACATTTTCAGAGTTCATTTTGTAGTGATTTTCAATTTCACGGTCATTTAGCTCTCTAAACAAATCGGTAAATGACTAAAAAAGAGCAAAAGATGTCAGAAAGGTTTGAAAATTGATGACGTCGCTTTGAATGGTGTGTAGGGAATGCAAAAATGTCTGGAGTTGTAATAAGTTTAAAAAAAGAAGTGCCCATGTAACAGATGAGTTCTCGTCAGAAACCCTGATACTTCGAAAGAGATTGTCCAGTTTGTACACGAAGTGCGTCCAGTTTTTGCGGTAACCCTCTCTACTCTTTTGCACATGCTATGTGGGTGAAATGATGATACCATGCCAAGTTTCGACATTTCCAGATATCATTTTGTAGTGATTTTCAATTTCACGGTCATTTAGCTCTCTAAACAAATCGGTAAATGACTGAAAAATAGCAAATGATGTCACAAAGTGTTGAAAATTGATGACGTCGCTTTGAATGGTGCGTACGGAACGCAAAAAAGTCTAGAGTTGTAATGAGTTTAATAAAATGAAGTGCCCATAAAACAGATGAGTTCTCGTCCGAAACCCTGATACTCCGAAAGAGATTGTCCAGTTTGTACACGAAGTGCGTCCAGTTTTTGCCGTAACCCTCTCTACTCTTTTGCACATGCTATGTGGGTGAAATGATGATACCATGCCAAGTGTCGACATTTTCAGAGTTCATTTTGTAGTGATTTTCAATTTCACGGTCATTTAGCTCTATAAACAAACCGGTAAATGACTAAAAAATAGCAAATGATGTCAGAAAGTGTTGAAAATTGATGTTGTCGCTTTGAATGGTGTGTACGGAACACAAAAAGTCTGGAGTTGTAATAAGTTTAAAAAATGAAGTGCCCATGTAACAAATGAGTTCTCGTCCGAAACCCGGATACTCCGAAAGAGATTTTCCAGTTTGTACACGAAGTGCGTCCAGTTTTTGCCGTAACCCTCTCTACTCTTTCGCACATGCTATGTGGGTGAAATGATGATACCATGCCAAGTTTCGACATTTTCAGAGTTCATTTTGTAGTGATTTTCAATTTCACGGTCATTTAGCTCTCTAAACAAATCGGTAAATGACTAAAAAAGAGCAAATGATGTCAGAAAGTTTTGAAAATTGATGACGTCGCTTTGAATGGTGTGTAGGGAATGCAAACAAAATCTAGAGTTCTAATAAGTTTAAAAAAATGAAGTGCCAGTGTAACAGATGAGTTCTCGTCCGAAACCCTGATACTCCGAAAGAGATTGTCCAGTTTGTACACGAAGTGCGTCCAGTTTTTGCCTTAACCCTCTCTACTCTTTTGCACATGCTATGTGGGTGAAATGATGATACCATGCCAAGTTTCGACATTTTCAGAGTTCATTTTGTAGTGATTTTCAACTTCACGGTCATTTAGCTCTCTAAACAAATCGGTAAATGACTAAAAAATAGCAAATGATGTTAGAAAGTTTTGAAAATTGATGACATCGCTTTAAATGGTGTGTACGGAACGCAAAAAACTCTGGAGTTGTAATAAGTTTAAAAAATGAAGTGCCCATGTAACAGATGAGTTCTCGTCAGAAACCCTGATACTTCGAAATAGATTGTCCAGTCTGTACACGAAGTGCGTCCAGTTTTTGCCGTAACCCTCTCTACTTTTTTGCACATGCTATGTGGGTGAAATGATGATACCATACCAAGTTTCGACATTTTCAGAGTTCATTTTGTAGTGATTTGCAATTTCACGGTCATTTAGCTCTCTAAACAAATCGGTAAATGACTGAAAAATAGCAAATGATGTCACAAAGTGTTGAAAATTGATGACGTCGCTTTGAATGCTGCGTACGGAACGCAAAAAAGTCTAGAGTTGTAATGAGTTTAAAAAAATGAAGTGCCATGTAACAGATGAGTTCTCGTCCGAAACCCTGATACTCCGAAAGAGATTGTCCAGTTTGTACACGAAGTGCGTCCAGTTTTTGCCGTAACCCTCTCTACTCTTTTGCACATGCTATGTGGGTGAAATGATGATACCATGCCAAGTTTCGACATTTTCAGAATTCATTTTGTAGTGATTTTCAATTTCACGGTCATTTAGCTCTCTAAACAAATCGGTAAATGACTGAAAAATAGCAAATGATGTCAGAAAGTGTTGAAAATTGATGTTGTCGCTTTGAATGGTGCGTACGGAACGCGAAAAAAGTCTGGAGTTGTAATGAGTTTAAAAAAATGAAGTGCCCATGTAACAGATGAGTTCTCGTCCGAAACCCTGATACTCCGAAAGAGATTGTCCAGTTTGTACACGAAGTGCGTCCAGTTTTTGCCGTAACCCTCTCTACTCTTTCGCACATGCTATGTGGGTGAAATGATGATACCATGCCAAGTTTCGACATTTTCAGAGTTCATTTTGTAGTGATTTTCAATTTCACGGTCATTTAGCTCTCTAAACAAATCGGTAAATGACTAAAAAAGAGCAAATGATGTCAGAAAGTTTTGAAAATTGATGACGTCGCTTTGAATGGTGTGTAGGGAATGCAAAAATGTCTGGAGTTGTAATAAGTTTAAAAAAAGAAGTGCCCATTTAACAGATGAGTTCTCGTCAGAAACCCTGATACTTCGAAAGAGATTGTCCAGTTTGTACACGAAGTGCGTCCAGTTTTTGCGGTAACCCTCTCTACTCTTTTGCACATGCTATGTGGGTGAAATGATGATACCATGCCAAGTTTCGACATTTCCAGATATCATTTTGTAGTGATTTTCAATTTCACGGTCATTTAGCTCTCTAAACAAATCGGTAAATGACTGAAAAATAGCAAATGATGTCACAAAGTGTTGAAAATTGATGACGTCGCTTTGAATGGTGCGTACGGAACGCAAAAAAGTCTAGAGTTGTAATGAGTTTAATAAAATGAAGTGCCCATAAAACAGATGAGTTCTCGTCCGAAACCCTGATACTCCGAAAGAGATTGTCCAGTTTGTACACGAAGTGCGTCCAGTTTTTGCCGTAACCCTCTCTACTCTTTTGCACATGCTATGTGGGTGAAATGATGATACCATGCCAAGTGTCGACATTTTCAGAGTTCATTTTGTAGTGATTTTCAATTTCACGGTCATTTAGCTCTATAAACAAACCGGTAAATGACTAAAAAATAGCAAATGATGTCAGAAAGTGTTGAAAATTGATGTTGTCGCTTTGAATGGTGTGTACGGAACGCAAAAAGTCTGGAGTTGTAATAAGTTTAAAAAATGAAGTGCCCATGTAACAAATGAGTTCTCGTCCGAAACCCGGATACTCCGAAAGAGATTTTCCAGTTTGTACACGAAGTGCGTCCAGTTTTTGCCGTAACCCTCTCTACTCTTTCGCACATGCTATGTGGGTGAAATGATGATACCATGCCAAGTTTCGACATTATCAGAGTTCATTTTGTAGTGATTTTCAATTTCACGGTCATTTAGCTCTCTAAACAAATCGGTAAATGACTAAAAAAGAGCAAATGATGTCAGAAAGTTTTGAAAATTGATGACGTCGCTTTGAATGGTGTGTAGGGAATGCAAAAAAAATCTAGAGTTCTAATAAGTTTAAAAAAATGAAGTGCCAGTGTAACAGATGAGTTCTCGTCCGAAACCCTGATACTCCGAAAGAGATTGTCCAGTTTGTACACGAAGTGCGTCCAGTTTTTGCCGTAACCCTCTCTACTCTTTTGCACATGCTATGTGGGTGAAATGATGATACCATGCCAAGTTTCGACATTTTCAGAGTTCATTTTGTAGTGATTTTCAACTTCACGGTCATTTAGCTCTCTAAACAAATCGGTAAATGACTAAAAAATAGCAAATGATGTTAGAAAGTTTTGAAAATTGATGACATCGCTTTAAATGGTGTGTACGGAACGCAAAAAAGTCTGGAGTTGTAATAAGTTTAAAAAATGAAGTGCCCATGTAACAGATGGGTTCTCGTCAGAAACCCTGATACTTCGAAAGAGATTGTCCAGTCTGTACACGAAGTGCGTCCAGTTTTTGCCGTAACCCTCTCTACTTTTTTGCACATGCTATGTGGGTGAAATGATGATACCATACCAAGTTTCGACATTTTCAGAGTTCATTTTGTAGTGATTTGCAATTTCACGGTCATTTAGCTCTCTAAACAAATCGGTAAATGACTGAAAAATAGCAAATGATGTCACAAAGTGTTGAAAATTGATGACGTCGCTTTGAATGCTGCGTACGGAACGCAAAAAAGTCTAGAGTTGTAATGAGTTTAAAAAAATGAAGTGCCATGTAACAGATGAGTTCTCGTCCGAAACCCTGATACTCCGAAAGAGATTGTCCAGTTTGTACACGAAGTGCGTCCAGTTTTTGCCGTAACCCTCTCTACTCTTTTGCACATGCTATGTGGGTGAAATGATGATACCATGCCAAGTTTCGACATTTTCAGAATTCATTTTGTAGTGATTTTCAATTTCACGGTCATTTAGCTCTCTAAACAAATCGGTAAATGACTGAAAAATAGCAAATGATGTCAGAAAGTGTTGAAAATTGATGTTGTCGCTTTGAATGGTGCGTACGGAACGCGAAAAAAGTCTGGAGTTGTAATGAGTTTAAAAAAATGAAGTGCCCATGTAACAGATGAGTTCTCGTCCGAAACCCTGATACTCCGAAAGAGATTGTCCAGTTTGTACACGAAGTGCGTCCAGTTTTTGCCGTAACCCTCTCTACTCTTTCGCACATGCTATGTGGGTGAAATGATGATACCATGCCAAGTTTCGACATTTTCAGAGTTCATTTTGTAGTGATTTTCAATTTCACGGTCATTTAGCTCTCTAAACAAATCGGTAAATGACTAAAAAAGAGCAAATGATGTCAGAAAGTTTTGAAAATTGATGACGTCGCTTTGAATGGTGTGTAGGGAATGCAAAAATGTCTCGAGTTGTAATAAGTTTAAAAAAATGAAGTGCCCATGTAACAGATGAGTTCTCGTCAGAAACCCTGATACTTCGAAAGAGATTGTCCAGTTTGTACACGAAGTGCGTCCAGTTTTTGCCGTAACCCTCTCTACTCTTTCTTACATGCTATGTGGGTGAAATGATGATACCATGCCAAGTTTCGACATTTTCAGAGTTCATTTTGTAGTGATTTTCAATTTCACGGTCATTTAGCTCTCTAAACAAATCGGTAAATGACTAAAAAAGAGCAAATGATGTCAGAAAGTTTTGAAAATTGATGACGTCGCTTTGAATGGTGTGTAGGGAATGCAAAAAAAATCTAGAGTTCTAATAAGTTTAAAAAAATGAAGTGCCAGTGTAACAGATGAGTTCTCGTCCGAAACCCTGATACTCCGAAAGAGATTGTCCAGTTTGTACACGAAGTGCGTCCAGTTTTTGCCGTAACCCTCTCTACTCTTTTGCACATGCTATGTGGGTGAAATGATGATACCATGCCAAGTTTCGACATTTTCAGAGTTCATTTTGTAGTGATTTTCAACTTCACGGTCATTTAGCTCTCTAAACAAATCGGTAAATGACTAAAAAATAGCAAATGATGTTAGAAAGTTTTGAAAATTGATGACATCGCTTTAAATGGTGTGTACGGAACGCAAAAAAGTCTGGAGTTGTAATAAGTTTAAAAAATGAAGTGCCCATGTAACAGATGGGTTCTCGTCAGAAACCCTGATACTTCGAAAGAGATTGTCCAGTCTGTACACGAAGTGCGTCCAGTTTTTGCCGTAACCCTCTCTACTTTTTTGCACATGCTATGTGGGTGAAATGATGATACCATACCAAGTTTCGACATTTTCAGAGTTCATTTTGTAGTGATTTGCAATTTCACGGTCATTTAGCTCTCTAAACAAATCGGTAAATGACTGAAAAATAGCAAATGATGTCACAAAGTGTTGAAAATTGATGACGTCGCTTTGAATGCTGCGTACGGAACGCAAAAAAGTCTAGAGTTGTAATGAGTTTAAAAAAATGAAGTGCCATGTAACAGATGAGTTCTCGTCCGAAACCCTGATACTCCGAAAGAGATTGTCCAGTTTGTACACGAAGTGCGTCCAGTTTTTGCCGTAACCCTCTCTACTCTTTTGCACATGCTATGTGGGTGAAATGATGATACCATGCCAAGTTTCGACATTTTCAGAATTCATTTTGTAGTGATTTTCAATTTCACGGTCATTTAGCTCTCTAAACAAATCGGTAAATGACTGAAAAATAGCAAATGATGTCAGAAAGTGTTGAAAATTGATGTTGTCGCTTTGAATGGTGCGTACGGAACGCGAAAAAAGTCTGGAGTTGTAATGAGTTTAAAAAAATGAAGTGCCCATGTAACAGATGAGTTCTCGTCCGAAACCCTGATACTCCGAAAGAGATTGTCCAGTTTGTACACGAAGTGCGTCCAGTTTTTGCCGTAACCCTCTCTACTCTTTCGCACATGCTATGTGGGTGAAATGATGATACCATGCCAAGTTTCGACATTTTCAGAGTTCATTTTGTAGTGATTTTCAATTTCACGGTCATTTAGCTCTCTAAACAAATCGGTAAATGACTAAAAAAGAGCAAATGATGTCAGAAAGTTTTGAAAATTGATGACGTCGCTTTGAATGGTGTGTAGGGAATGCAAAAATGTCTCGAGTTGTAATAAGTTTAAAAAAATGAAGTGCCCATGTAACAGATGAGTTCTCGTCAGAAACCCTGATACTTCGAAAGAGATTGTCCAGTTTGTACACGAAGTGCGTCCAGTTTTTGCCGTAACCCTCTCTACTCTTTCTTACATGCTATGTGGGTGAAATGATGATACCATGCCAAGTTTCGACATTTTCAGAGTTCATTTTGTAGTGATTTTCAATTTCACGGTCATTTAGCTCTCTAAACAAATCGGTAAATGACTAAAAAAGAGCAAAAGATGTCAGAAAGGTTTGAAAATTGATGACGTCGCTTTGAATGGTGTGTAGGGAATGCAAAAATGTCTGGAGTTGTAATAAGTTTAAAAAAAAGAAGTGCCCATGTAACAGATGAGTTCTCGTCAGAAACCTTGATACTTCGAAAGAGATTGTCCAGTTTGTACACGAAGTGCGTCCAGTTTTTGCGGTAACCCTCTCTACTCTTTTGCACATGCTATGTGGGTGAAATGATGATACCATGCCAAGTTTCGACATTTCCAGATATCATTTTGTAGTGATTTTCAATTTCACGGTCATTTAGCTCTCTAAACAAATCGGTAAATGACTGAAAAATAGCAAATGATGTCACAAAGTGTTGAAAATTGATGACGTCGCTTTGAATGGTGCGTACGGAACGCAAAAAAGTCTAGAGTTGTAATGAGTTTAATAAAATGAAGTGCCCATAAAACAGATGAGTTCTCGTCCGAAACCCTGATACTCCGAAAGAGATTGTCCAGTTTGTACACGAAGTGCGTCCAGTTTTTGCCGTAACCCTCTCTACTCTTTTGCACATGCTATGTGGGTGAAATGATGATACCATGCCAAGTGTCGACATTTTCAGAGTTCATTTTGTAGTGATTTTCAATTTCACGGTCATTTAGCTCTATAAACAAACCGGTAAATGACTAAAAAATAGCAAATGATGTCAGAAAGTGTTGAAAATTGATGTTGTCGCTTTGAATGGTGTGTACGGAACGCAAAAAGTCTGGAGTTGTAATAAGTTTAAAAAATGAAGTGCCCATGTAACAAATGAGTTCTCGTCCGAAACCCGGATACTCCGAAAGGGATTTTCCAGTTTGTACACGAAGTGCGTCCAGTTTTTGCCGTAACCCTCTCTACTCTTTCGCACATGCTATGTGGGTGAAATGATGATACCATGCCAAGTTTCGACATTTTCAGAGTTCATTTTGTAGTGATTTTCAATTTCACGGTCATTTAGCTCTCTAAACAAATCGGTAAATGACTAAAAAAGAGCAAATGATGTCAGAAAGTTTTGAAAATTGATGACGTCGCTTTGAATGGTGTGTAGGGAATGCAAAAAAAATCTAGAGTTCTAATAAGTTTAAAAAAATGAAGTGCCAGTGTAACAGATGAGTTCTCGTCCGAAACCCTGATACTCCGAAAGAGATTGTCTAGTTTGTACACGAAGTGCGTCCAGTTTTTGCCGTAACCCTCTCTACTCTTTTGCACATGCTATGTGGGTGAAATGATGATACCATGCCAAGTTTCGACATTTTCAGAGTTCATTTTGTAGTGATTTTCAACTTCACGGTCATTTAGCTCTCTAAACAAATCGGTAAATGACAAAAAAATAGCAAATGATGTTAGAAAGTTTTGAAAATTGATGACATCGCTTTAAATGGTGTGTACGGAACGCAAAAAAGTCTGGAGTTGTAATAAGTTTAAAAAATGAAGTGCCCATGTAACAGATGAGTTCTCGTCAGAAACCCTGATACTTCGAAAGAGATTGTCCAGTCTGTACACGAAGTGCGTCCAGTTTTTGCCGTAACCCTCTCTACTTTTTTGCACATGCTATGTGGGTGAAATGATGATACCATACCAAGTTTCGACATTTTCAGAGTTCATTTTGTAGTGATTTGCAATTTCACGGTCATTTAGCTCTCTAAACAAATCGGTAAATGACTGAAAAATAGCAAATGATGTCACAAAGTGTTGAAAATTGATGACGTCGCTTTGAATGCTGCGTACGGAACGCAAAAAAGTCTAGAGTTGTAATGAGTTTAAAAAAATGAAGTGCCATGTAACAGATGAGTTCTCGTCCGAAACCCTGATACTCCGAAAGAGATTGTCCAGTTTGTACACGAAGTGCGTCCAGTTTTTGCCGTAACCCTCTCTACTCTTTTGCACATGCTATGTGGGTGAAATGATGATACCATGCCAAGTTTCGACATTTTCAGAGTTCATTTTGTAGTGATTTTGAATTTCACGGTCATTTAGCTCTATAAACAAACCGGTATATGACTAAAAAATAGCAAATGATGTCAGAAAGTGTTGAAAATTGATGACGTCGCTTTGAATGGTGTGTACGGAACGCAAAAAGTCTGGAGTTGTAATAAGTTTAAAAAATGAAGTGCCCATGTAACAGATGAGTTCTCGTCAGAAACCTTGATACTTCGAAAGAGATTGTCCAGTTTGTACACGAAGTGCGTCCAGTTTTTGCCTAACCCTCTCTACTCTTTTGCACATGCTATGTGGGTGAAATTATGATACGATGCCAAGTTTCGACATTTTCAGAGTTCATTTTGTAGTGATTTTCAATTTCACGGTCATTTAGCTCTCTAAACAAATCGGTAAATGACTGAAAAATAGCAAATGATGTCAGAAAGTGTTGAAAATTGATGTTGTCGCTTTGAATGGTGCGTACGGAACGCGAAAAAAGTCTGGAGTTGTAATGAGTTTAAAAAAATGAAGTGCCCATGTAACAGATGAGTTCTCGTCCGAAACCCTGATACTCCGAAAGAGATTGTCCAGTTTGTACACGAAGTGCGTCCAGTTTTTGCCGTAACCCTCTCTACTCTTTCGCACATGCTATGTGGGTGAAATGATGATACCATGCCAAGTTTCGACATTTTCAGAGTTCATTTTGTAGTGATTTTCAATTTCACGGTCATTTAGCTCTCTAAACAAATCGGTAAATGACTAAAAAAGAGCAAATGATGTCAGAAAGTTTTGAAAATTGATGACGTCGCTTTGAATGGTGTGTAGGGAACGCAAAAAAAATCTGGAGTTGTAATAAGTTTAAAAAAATGAAGTGCCAGTGTAACAGATTAGTTCTCGTCCGAAACCCTGATACTCCGAAAGAGATTGTCCAGTTTGTACACGAAGTGCGTCCAGTTTTTGCCGTAACCCTCTCTACTCTTTTGCACATGCTATGTGGGTGAAATGATGATACCGTGCCAAGTTTCGACATTTTCAGAGTTCATTTTGTAAAGATTTTCAATTTCACGGTCATTTAGCTCTCTAAACAAATCGGTAAATGACTAAAAAATAGCAAATGATGTTAGAAAGTTTTGAAAATTGATGACATCGCTTTAAATGGTGTGTACGGAACGCAAAAAAGTCTGGAGTTGTAATAAGTTTAAAAAATGAAGTGCCCATGTAACAGATGAGTTCTCGTCAGAAACCCTGATACTTCGAAAGTGATTGTCCAGTCTGTACACGAAGTGCGTCCAGTTTTTGCCGTAACCCTCTCTACTTTTTTGCACATGCTATGTGGGTGAAATGATGATACCATGCCAAGTTTCGACATTTTCAGAGTTCATTTTGTAGTGATTTGCAATTTCACGGTCATTTAGCTCTCTAAACAAATCGGTAAATGACTGAAAAGTAGCAAATGATGTCAGAAAGTGTTGAAAATTGATGACGTCGCTTAAAGGTGCGTACGGAACGCAAAAAAATCTGCAGTTGTAATAAGTTTAAAAAAATGAAGTGCCAGTGTAATAGATGAGTTCTCATCCGAAACCCTGATACTCCGAAAGAGATTGTCCAGTTTGTACACGAAGTGCGTCCAGTTTTTGCCGTAACCCTCTCTACTCTTTTGCACATGCTATGTGGGTGAAATGATGATACCATGCCAAGTTCCGACATTTTCAGAATTCATTTTGTAGTGATTTTCAATTTCACGGTCATTTAGCTCTCTAAACAAATCGGTAAATGACTGAAAAATAGCAAATGATGTCAGAAAGTGTTGAAAATTGATGTTGTCGCTTTGAATGGTGCGTACGGAACGCGAAAAAAGTCTGGAGTTGTAATGAGTTTAAAAAAATGAAGTGCCCATGTAACAGATGAGTTCTCGTCCGAAACCCTGATACTCCGAAAGAGATTGTCCAGTTTGTACACGAAGTGCGTCCAGTTTTTGCCGTAACCCTCTCTACTCTTTCGCACATGCTATGTGGGTGAAATGATGATACCATGCCAAGTTTCGACATTTTCAGAGTTCATTTTGTAGTGATTTTGAATTTCACGGTCATTTAGCTCTATAAACAAACCGGTATATGACTAAAAAATAGCAAATGATGTCAGAAAGTGTTGAAAATTGATGACGTCGCTTTGAATGGTGTGTACGGAACGCAAAAAGTCTGGAGTTGTAATAAGTTTAAAAAATGAAGTGCCCATGTAACAGATGAGTTCTCGTCAGAAACCCTGATACTTCGAAAGAGATTGTCCAGTTTGTACACGAAGTGCGTCCAGTTTTTGCGGTAACCCTCTCTACTCTTTTGCACATGCTATGTGGGTGAAATGATGATACCATGCCAAGTTTCGACATTTCCAGATATCATTTTGTAGTGATTTTCAATTTCACGGTCATTTAGCTCTCTAAACAAATCGGTAAATGACTGAAAAATAGCAAATGATGTCACAAAGTGTTGAAAATTGATGACGTCGCTTTGAATGGTGCGTACGGAACGCAAAAAAGTCTAGAGTTGTAATGAGTTTAATAAAATGAAGTGCCCATAAAACAGATGAGTTCTCGTCCGAAACCTTGATACTCCGAAAGAGATTGTCCAGTTTGTACACGAAGTGCGTCCAGTTTTTGCCGTAACCCTCTCTACCCTTTTGCACATGCTATGTGGGTGAAATGATGATACCATGCCAAGTGTCGACATTTTCAGAGTTCATTTTGTAGTGATTTTCAATTTCACGGTCATTTAGCTCTATAAACAAACCGGTAAATGACTAAAAAATAGCAAATGATGTCAGAAAGTGTTGAAAATTGATGTTGTCGCTTTGAATGGTGTGTACGGAACGCAAAAAGTCTGGAGTTGTAATAAGTTTAAAAAATGAAGTGCCCATGTAACAAATGAGTTCTCGTCCGAAACCCGGATACTCCGAAAGAGATTTTCCAGTTTGTACACGAAGTGCGTCCAGTTTTTGCCGTAACCCTCTCTACTCTTTCGCACATGCTATGTGGGTGAAATGATGATACCATGCCAAGTTTCGACATTTTCAGAGTTCATTTTGTAGTGATTTTCAATTTCACGGTCATTTAGCTCTCTAAACAAATCGGTAAATGACTAAAAAAGAGCAAATGATGTCAGAAAGTTTTGAAAATTGATGACGTCGCTTTGAATGGTGTGTAGGGAATGCAAAAAAAATCTAGAGTTCTAATAAGTTTAAAAAAATGAAGTGCCAGTGTAACAGATGAGTTCTCGTCCGAAACCCTGATACTCCGAAAGAGATTGTCCAGTTTGTACACGAAGTGCGTCCAGTTTTTGCCGTAACCCTCTCTACTCTTTTGCACATGCTATGTGGGTGAAATGATGATACCATGCCAAGTTTCGACATTTTCAGAGTTCATTTTGTAGTGATTTTCAACTTCACGGTCATTTAGCTCTCTAAACAAATCGGTAAATGACTAAAAAATAGCAAATGATGTTAGAAAGTTTTGAAAATTGTTGACATCGCTTTAAATGGTGTGTACGGAACGCAAAAAAGTCTGGAGTTGTAATAAGTTTAAAAAATGAAGTGCCCATGTAACAGATGAGTTCTCGTCAGAAACCCTGATACTTCGAAAGAGATTGTCCAGTCTGTACACGAAGTGCGTCCAGTTTTTGCCGTAACCCTCTCTACTTTTTTGCACATGCTATGTGGGTGAAATGATGATACCATACCAAGTTTCGACATTTTCAGAGTTCATTTTGTAGTGATTTGCAATTTCACGGTCATTTAGCTCTCTAAACAAATCGGTAAATGACTGAAAAATAGCAAATGATGTCACAAAGTGTTGAAAATTGATGACGTCGCTTTGAATGCTGCGTACGGAACGCAAAAAAGTCTAGAGTTGTAATGAGTTTAAAAAAATGAAGTGCCATGTAACAGATGAGTTCTCGTCCGAAACCCTGATACTCCAAAAGAGATTGTCCAGTTTGTACACGAAGTGCGTCCAGTTTTTGCCGTAACCCTCTCTACTCTTTTGCACATGCTATGTGGGTGAAATGATGATACCATGCCAAGTTTCGACATTTTCAGAGTTCATTTTGTAGTGATTTTGAATTTCACGGTCATTTAGCTCTATAAACAAACCGGTATATGACTAAAAAATAGCAAATGATGTCAGAAAGTGTTGAAAATTGATGACGTCGCTTTGAATGGTGTGTACGGAAAGCAAAAAGTCTGGAGTTGTAATAAGTTTAAAAAATGAAGTGCCCATGTAACAGATGAGTTCTCGTCAGAAACCTTGATACTTCGAAAGAGATTGTCCAGTTTGTACACGAAGTGCGTCCAGTTTTTGCCTAACCCTCTCTACTCTTTTGCACATGCTATGTGGGTGAAATTATGATACGATGCCAAGTTTCGACATTTTCAGAGTTCATTTTGTAGTGATTTTCAATTTCACGGTCATTTAGCTCTCTAAACAAATCGGTAAATGACTGAAAAATAGCAAATGATGTCAGAAAGTGTTGAAAATTGATGTTGTTGCTTTGAATGGTGCGTACGGAACGCGAAAAAAGTCTGGAGTTGTATTGAGTTTAAAAAAATGAAGTGCCCATGTAACAGATGAGTTCTCGTCCGAAACCCTGATACTCCGAAAGAGATTGTCCAGTTTGTACACGAAGTGCGTCCAGTTTTTGCCGTAACCCTCTCTACTCTTTCGCACATGCTATGTGGGTGAAATGATGATACCATGCCAAGTTTCGACATTTTCAGAGTTCATTTTGTAGTGATTTTCAATTTCACGGTCATTTAGCTCTCTAAACAAATCGTTAAATGACTAAAAAAGAGCAAATGATGTCAGAAAGTTTTGAAAATTGATGACGTCGCTTTGAATGGTGTGTAGGGAACGCAAAAAAAATCTGGAGTTGTAATAAGTTTAAAAAAATGAAGTGCCAGTGTAACAGATTAGTTCTCGTCCGAAACCCTGATACTCCGAAAGAGATTGTCCAGTTTGTACACGAAGTGCGTCCAGGTTTTGCCGTAACCCTCTCTACTCTTTTGCACATGCTATGTGGGTGAAATGATGATACCATGCCAAGTTTCGACATTTTCAGAGTTCATTTTGTAAAGATTTTCAATTTCACGGTCATTTAGCTCTCTAAACAAATCGGTAAATGACTAAAAAATAGCAAATGATGTTAGAAAGTTTTGAAAATTGATGACATCGCTTTAAATGGTGTGTACGGAACGCAAAAAAGTCTGGAGTTGTAATAAGTTTAAAAAATGAAGTGCCCATGTAACAGATGAGTTCTCGTCAGAAACCCTGATACTTCGAAAGAGATTGTCCAGTCTGTACACGAAGTGCGTCCAGTTTTTGCCGTAACCCTCTCTACTTTTTTGCACATGCTATGTGGGTGAAATGATGATACCATGCCAAGTTTCGACATTTTCAGAGTTCATTTTGTAGTGATTTGCAATTTCACGGTCATTTAGCTCTCTAAACAAATCGGTAAATGACTGAAAAGTAGCAAATGATGTCAGAAAGTGTTGAAAATTGATGACGTCGCTTAAAGGTGCGTACGGAACGCAAAAAAATCTGCAGTTGTAATAAGTTTAAAAAAATGAAGTGCCAGTGTAATAGATGAGTTCTCATCCGAAACCCTGATACTCCGAAAGAGATTGTCCAGTTTGTACACGAAGTGCGTCCAGTTTTTGCCGTAACCCTCTCTACTCTTTTGCACATGCTATGTGGGTGAAATGATGATACCATGCCAAGTTTCGACATTTTCAGAGTTCATTTTGTAGTGATTTTCAATTTCACGGTCATTTAGCTCTCTAAACAAATCGGTAAATGACTGAAAAATAGCAAATGATGTCAGAAAGTGTTGAAAATTGATGTTGTCGCTTTGAATGGTGCGTACGGAACGCGAAAAAAGTCTGGAGTTGTAATGAGTTTAAAAAAATGAAGTGCCCATGTAACAGATGAGTTCTCGTCCGAAACCCTGATACTCCGAAAGATATTGTCCAGTTTGTACACGAAGTGCGTCCAGTTTTTGCCGTAACCCTCTCTACTCTTTCGCACATGCTATGTGGGTGAAATGATGATACCATGCCAAGTTTCGACATTTTCAGAGTTCATTTTGTAGTGATTTTCAATTTCACGGTCGTTTAGCTCTCTAAACAAATCGGTAAATGACTAAAAAAGAGCAAATGATGTCAGAAAGTTTTGAAAATTGATGACGTCGCTTTGAATGGTGTGTACGGAATGCAAAAAAGTCTGGAGTTGTAATAAGTTTAAAAAAATGAAGTGCCCATGTAACAGATGAGTTCTCGTCAGAAACCCTGATACTTCGAAAGAGATTGTCCAGTTTGTACACGAAGTGCGTCCAGTTTTTGCGGTAACCCTCTCTACTCTTTTGCACATGCTATGTGGGTGAAATGATGATACCATGCCAAGTTTCGACATTTCCTGATATCATTTTGTAGTGATTTTCAATTTCACGGTCATTTAGCTCTCTAAACAAATCGGTAAATGACTGAAAAATAGCAAATGATGTCAGAAAGTGTTGAAAATTGATGACGTCGCTTTGAATGGTGCGTACGGAACGCAAAAAAGTCTAGAGTTATAATTAGTTTAATAAAATGAAGTGCCCATAAAACAGATGAGTTCTCGTCCGAAACCCTGATACTCCGAAAGAGATTGTCCAGTTTGTACACGAAGTGCGTCCAGTTTTTGCCGTAACCCTCTCTACTCTTTTGCACATGCTATGTGGGTGAAATGATGATACCATGCCAAGTGTCGACATTTTCAGAGTTCATTTTGTAGTGATTTTCAATTTCACGGTCATTTAGCTCTATAAACAAACCGGTAAATGACTAGAAAATAGCAAATGATGTCAGAAAGTGTTGAAAATTGATGTTGTCGCTTTGAATGGTGTGTACGGAACGCAAAAAGTCTAGAGTTGTAATAAGTTTAAAAAATGAAGTGCCCATGTAACAAATGAGTTCTCGTCCGAAACCCGGATACTCCGAAAGAGATTTTCCAGTTTGTACACGAAGTGCGTCCAGTTTTTGCCGTAACCCTCTCTACTCTTTCGCACATGCTATGTGGGTGAAATGATGATACCATGCCAAGTTTCGACATTTTCAGAGTTCATTTTGTAGTGATTTTCAATTTCACGGTCATTTAGCTCTCTAAACAAATCGGTAAATGACTAAAAAAGAGCAAATGATGTCAGAAAGTTTTGAAAATTGATGACGTCGCTTTGAATGGTGTGTAGGGAATGCAAAAAAAATCTAGAGTTCTAATAAGTTTAAAAAAATGAAGTGCCAGTGTAACAGATGAGTTCTCGTCCGAAACCCTAATACTCCGAAAGAGATTGTCCAGTTTGTACACGAAGTGCGTCCAGTTTTTGCCGTAACCCTCTCTACTCTTTTGCACATGCTATGTGGGTGAAATGATGATACCATGCCAAGTTTCGACATTTTCAGAGTTCATTTTGTAGTGATTTTCAACTTCACGGTCATTTAGCTCTCTAAAAAAATCGGTAAATGACTAAAAAATAGCAAATGATGTTAGAAAGTTTTGAAAATTGATGACATCGCTTTAAATGGTGTGTACGGAACGCAAAAAAGTCTGGAGTTGTAATAAGTTTAAAAAATGAAGTGCCCATGTAACAGATGAGTTCTCGTCAGAAACCCTGATACTTCGAAAGAGATTGTCCAGTCTGTACACGAAGTACGTCCAGTTTTTGCCGTAACCCTCTCTACTTTTTTGCACATGCTATGTGGGTGAAATGATGATACCATACCAAGTTTCGACATTTTCAGAGTTCATTTTGTAGTGATTTGCAATTTCACGGTCATTTAGCTCTCTAAACAAATCGGTAAATGACTGAAAAATAGCAAATGATGTCACAAAGTGGTGAAAATTGATGACGTCGCTTTGAATGCTGCGTACGGAACGCAAAAAAGTCTAGAGTTGTAATGAGTTTAAAAAAATGAAGTGCCATGTAACAGATGAGTTCTCGTCCGAAACCCTGATACTCTGAAAGAGATTGTCCAGTTTGTACACGAAGTGCGTCCAGTTTTTGCCGTAACCCTCTCTACTCTTTTGCACATGCTATGTGGGTGAAATGATGATACCATGCCAAGTTTCGACATTTTCAGAGTTCATTTTGTAGTGATTTTGAATTTCACGGTCATTTAGCTCTATAAACAAACCGGTATATGACTAAAAAATAGCAAATGATGTCAGAAAGTGTTGAAAATTGATGACGTCGCTTTGAATGGTGTGTACGGAACGCAAAAAGTCTGGAGTTGTAATAAGTTTAAAAAATGAAGTGCCCATGTAACATATGAGTTCTCGTCAGAAACCTTGATACTTCGAAAGAGATTGTCCAGTTTGTACACGAAGTGCGTCCAGTTTTTGCCTAACCCTCTCTACTCTTTTGCACATGCTATGTGGGTGAAATTATGATACGATGCCAAGTTTCGACATTTTCAGAGTTCATTTTGTAGTGATTTTCAATTTCACGGTCATTTAGCTCTCTAAACAAATCGGTAAATGACTGAAAAATAGCAAATGATGTCAGAAAGTGTTGAAAATTGATGTTGTTGCTTTGAATGGTGCGTACGGAACGCGAAAAAAGTCTGGAGTTGTATTGAGTTTAAAAAAATGAAGTGCCCATGTAACAGATGAGTTCTCGTCCGAAACCCTGATACTCCGATAGAGATTGTCCAGTTTGTACACGAAGTGCGTCCAGTTTTTGCCGTAACCCTCTCTACTCTTTCGCACATGCTATGTGGGTGAAATGATGATACCATGCCAAGTTTCGACATTTTCAGAGTTCATTTTGTAGTGATTTTCAATTTCACGGTCATTTAGCTCTCTAAACAAATCGGTAAATGACTAAAAAAGAGCAAATGATGTCAGAAAGTTTTGAAAATTGATGACGTCGCTTTGAATGGTGTGTAGGGAACGCAAAAAAAATCTGGAGTTGTAATAAGTTTAAAAAAATGAAGTGCCAGTGTAACAGATTAGTTCTCGTCCGAAACCCTGATACTCCGAAAGAGATTGTCCAGTTTGTACACGAAGTGCGTCCAGTTTTTGCCGTAACCCTCTCTACTCTTTTGCACATGCTATGTGGGTGAAATGATGATACCATGCCAAGTTTCGACATTTTCAGAGTTCATTTTGTAAAGATTTTCAATTTCACGGTCATTTAGCTCTCTAAACAAATCGGTAAATGACTAAAAAATAGCAAATGATGTTAGAAAGTTTTGAAAGTTGATGACATCGCTTTAAATGGTGTGTACGGAACGCAAAAAAGTCTGGAGTTGTAATAAGTTTAAAAAATGAAGTGCCCATGTAATAGATGAGTTCTCGTCAGAAACCCTGATACTTCGAAAGAGATTGTCCAGTCTGTACACGAAGTGCGTCCAGTTTTTGCCGTAACCCTCTCTACTTTTTTGCACATGCTATGTGGGTGAAATGATGATACCATGCCAAGTTTCGACATTTTCAGAGTTCATTTTGTAGTGATTTTCAATTTCACGGTCATTTAGCTCTCTAAACAAATCGGTAAATGACTAAAAAAATAGCAAATGATGTAAGAATGTGTTGAAAATTGATGACGTCGCTTTGAATGGTGCGCACGGAACGCAAAAAAGTCTGGCGTACTAATAAGTTTAAAAAAATGAAGTGCCAGTGTAACAGATGAGTTCTCGTCCGAAACCCTGATACTCCGAATGAGATTGTCCAGTTTGTACACGAAGTCCGTCCTGTTTTTGCCGTAACCCTCTCTACTCTTTTGCACATGCTATGTGGGTGAAATGATGATACCATGCTAAGTTTCGACATTTTCAGAGTTCATTTTGTAGTGATTTTCAATTTCACGGTCATTTAGCTCTCTAAACAAATCGGTAAATGACTAAAAAATAGCAAATGATGTTAGAAAGTTTTGAAAATTGATGACATCGCTTTAAATGGTGTGTACGGAACGCAAAAAAGTCTGGAGTTGTAATAATTTTAAAAAATGAAGTGCCCATGTAACAGATGAGTTCTCGTCAGAAACCCTGATACTTCGAAAGAGATTGTCCAGTCTGTACACGAAGTGCGTCCAGTTTTTGCCGTAACCCTCTCTACTTTTTTGCACATGCTATGTGGGTGAAATTATGATACCATGCCCAGTTTCGACATTTTCAGAGTTCATTTTGTAGTGATTTGCAATTTCACGGTCATTTAGCTCTCTAAACAAATCGGTAAATGACTGAAAAGTAGCAAATGATGTCAGAAAGTGTTGAAAATTGATGACGTCGCTTAAAGGTGCGTACGGAACGCAAAAAATCTGCAGTTGTAATAAGTTTAAAAAAATGAAGTGCCAGTGTAATAGATGAGTTCTCATCCGAAACCCTGATACTCCGAAAGAGATTGTCCAGTTTGTACACGAAGTGCGTCCAGTTTTTGCCGTAACCCTCTCTACTCTTTTGCACATGCTATGTGGGTGAAATGATGATACCATGCCAAGTTTCGACATTTTCAGAGTTCATTTTGTAGTGATTTTCAATTTCACGGTCATTTAGCTCTCTAAACAAATCGGTAAATGACTAAAAAAATAGCAAATGATGTAAGAATGTGTTGAAAATTGATGACGTCGCTTTGAATGGTGCGCACGGAACGCAAAAAAGTCTGGCGTACTAATAAGTTTAAAAAAATGAAGTGCCAGTGTAACAGATGAGTTCTCGTCCGAAACCATGATACTCCGAATGAGATTGTCCAGTTTGTACACGAAGTCCGTCCTGTTTTTGCCGTAACCCTCTCTACTCTTTTGCACATGCTATGTGGGTGAAATGATGATACCATGCTAAGTTTCGACATTTTCAGAGTTCATTTTGTAGTGATTTTCAATTTCACGGTCATTTAGCTCTCTAAACAAATCGGTAAATGACTAAAAAATACCAAATGATGTCAGAAAGTTTTGAAAATTGATGACGTCGCTTTGAATCGTGTGTACGGAACGCAAAAAAGTCTGGAGTTGTAATAAGTTTAAAAAAATGAAGTGCCCATGTAACAGATGAGTTCTCGTCAGAAACCCTGATACTTCGAAAGAGATTGTCCAGTTTGTACACGAAGTGCGTCCAGTTTTTGCTGTAACCCTCTCTACTCTTTTGCACATGCTATGTGGGTGAAATGATGATACCATGCCAAGTTTCGACATTGTCAGAGTTCATTTTGTAGAGATTTTCAATTTCACGGTCATTTAGCTCTCTAAACAAATCGGTAAATGACTGAAAAATAGCAAATGATGTCAGAAAGTGTTGAAAATTGATGACGTCGCTTTGAATGGTGCGTACGGAACGCAAAAAAAATCTGGGATTGTAATAAGTATGAAAAAATGAAGTGCCAGTGTAACAGATGAGTTCTCGTCCAAAACCTTGATACACCGAAAGAGATTGTCCAGTTTCTACACGAAGTGCGTCCATTTTTTGCCGTAACCCTCTCTACTCTTTTGCACATGCTATGTGGGTGAAATGATGATACCATGCCAAGTTTCGACATTTTCATAGTTCATTTTGTAGTGATTTTCAATTTCACGGTCATTTAGCTCTCTAAACAAATCGGTAAATGACTAAAAAATAGCAAATGATGTCAGGAAGTTTTGAAAATTGATGACGTCGCTTTGAATGGTGTGTAGGGACCGCAAAAATGTCTGGAGTTGTAATAAGTTAAAAAAAATGAAGTGCCCATGTAACAGATGAGTTCTCGTCAGAAACCCTGATACTTCGAAAGAGATTGTCCAGTTTGTACACGAAGTGCGTCCAGTTTTTGCCTAACCCTCTCTACTCTTTTGCACATGCTATGTGGGTGAAATGATGATACGATGCCAAGTTTCGACATTTTCAGAGTTCATTTTGTAGTGATTTTCAATTTCACGGTCATTTAGCTCTCTAAACAAATCGGTAAATGACTGAAAAATAGCAAATGATGTCAGAAAGTGTTGAAAATTGATGTTGTCGCTTTGAATGGTGCGTACGGAACGCGAAAAAAGTCTGGAGTTGTAATGAGTTTAAAAAAATGAAGTGCCCATGTAACGGATGAGTTCTCGTCCGAAACCCTGATACTCCGAAAGAGATTGTCCAGTTTGTACACGAAGTGCGTCCAGTTTTTGCCGTAACCCTCTCTACTCTTTCGCACATGCTATGTGGGTGAAATGATGATACCATGCCAAGTTTCGACATTTTCAGAGTTCATTTTGTAGTGATTTTCAATTTCACGGTCATTTAGCTCTCTAAACAAATCGATAAATGACTAAAAAAGAGCAAATGATGTCAGAAAGTTTTGAAAATTGATGACGTCGCTTTGAATGGTGTGTAGGGAACGCAAAAAAAATCTGGAGTTGTAATAAGTTTAAAAAAATGAAGTGCCAGTGTAACAGATTAGTTCTCGTCCGAAACCCTGATACTCCGAAAGAGATTGTCCAGTTTGTACACGAAGTGCGTCCAGTTTTTGCCGTAACCCTCTCTACTCTTTTGCACATGCTATGTGGGTGAAATGATGATACCATGCCAAGTTTCGACATTTTCAGAGTTCATTTTGTAAAGATTTTCAATTTCACGGTCATTTAGCTCTCTAAACAAATCGGTAAATGACTAAAAAATAGCAAATGATGTTAGAAAGTTTTGAAAATTGATGACATCGCTTTAAATGGTGTGTACGGAACGCAAAAAAGTCTGGAGTTGTAATAAGTTTAAAAAATGAAGTGCCCATGTAACAGATGAGTTCTCGTCAGAAACCCTGATACTTCGAAAGAGATTGTCCAGTCTGTACACGAAGTGCGTCCAGTTTTTGCCGTAACCCTCTCTACTTTTTTGCACATGCTATGTGGGTGAAATGATGATACCATGCCAAGTTTCGACATTTTCAGAGTTCATTTTGTAGTGATTTGCAATTTCACGGTCATTTAGCTCTCTAAACAAATCGGTAAATGACTGAAAAGTAGCAAATGATGTCAGAAAGTGTTGAAAATTGATGATGTCGCTTAAAGGTGCGTACGGAACGCAAAAAATCTGCAGTTGTAATAAGTTAAAAAAAATGAAGTGCCAGTGTAATAGATGAGTTCTCATCCGAAACCCTGATACTCCGAAAGAGATTGTCCAGTTTGTACACGAAGTGCGTCCAGTTTTTGCCGTAACCCTCTCTACTCTTTTGCACATGCTATGTGGGTGAAATGATGATACCATGCCAAGTTTCGACATTTTCAGAGTTCATTTTGTAGTGATTTTCAATTTCACGGTCATTTAGCTCTCTAAACAAATCGGTAAATGACTAAAAAAATAGCAAATGATGTAAGAATGTGTTGAAAATTGATGACGTCGCTTTGAATGGTGCGCACGGAACGCAAAAAAGTCTGGCGTACTAATAAGTTTAAAAAAATGAAGTGCCAGTGTAACAGATGAGTTCTCGTCCGAAACCCTGATACTCCGAATGAGATTGTCCAGTTTGTACACGAAGTCCGTCCTGTTTTTGCCGTAACCCTCTCTACTCTTTTGCACATGCTATGTGGGTGAAATGATGATACCATGCTAAGTTTCGACATTTTCAGAGTTCATTTTGTAGTGATTTTCAATTTCACGGTCATTTAGCTCTCTAAACAAATCGGTAAATGACTAAAAAATACCAAATGATGTCAGAAAGTTTTGAAAATTGATGACGTCGCTTTGAATCGTGTGTACGGAACGCAAAAAAGTCTGGAGTTGTAATAAGTTTAAAAAAATGAAGTGCCCATGTAACAGATGAGTTCTCGTCAGAAACCCTGATACTTCGAAAGAGATTGTCCAGTTTGTACACGAAGTGCGTCCAGTTTTTGCTGTAACCCTCTCTACTCTTTTGCACATGCTATGTGGGTGAAATGATGATACCATGCCAAGTTTCGACATTGTCAGAGTTCATTTTGTAGAGATTTTCAATTTCACGGTCATTTAGCTCTCTAAACAAATCGGTAAATGACTGAAAAATAGCAAATGATGTCAGAAAGTGTTGAAAATTGATGACGTCGCTTTGAATGGTGCGTACGGAACGCAAAAAAAATCTGGGATTGTAATAAGTATGAAAAAATGAAGTGCCAGTGTAACAGATGAGTTCTCGTCCAAAACCTTGATACACCGAAAGAGATTGTCCAGTTTCTACACGAAGTGCGTCCATTTTTTGCCGTAACCCTCTCTACTCTTTTGCACATGCTATGTGGGTGAAATGATGATACCATGCCAAGTTTCGACATTTTCAGAGTTCATTTTGTAGTGATTTTCAATTTCACGGTCATTTAGCTCTCTAAACAAATCGGTAAATGACTAAAAAATAGCAAATGATGTCAGGAAGTTTTGAAAATTGATGACGTCGCTTTGAATGGTGTGTAGGGACCGCAAAAATGTCTGGAGTTGTAATAAGTTAAAAAAAATGAAGTGCCCATGTAACAGATGAGTTCTCGTCAGAAACCCTGATACTTCGAAAGAGATTGTCCAGTTTGTACACGAAGTGCGTCCAGTTTTTGCCTAACCCTCTCTACTCTTTTGCACATGCTATGTGGGTGAAATGATGATACGATGCCAAGTTTCGACATTTTCAGAGTTCATTTTGTAGTGATTTTCAATTTCACGGTCATTTAGCTCTCTAAACAAATCGGTAAATGACTGAAAAATAGCAAATGATGTCAGAAAGTGTTGAAAATTGATGTTGTCGCTTTGAATGGTGCGTACGGAACGCGAAAAAAGTCTGGAGTTGTAATGAGTTTAAAAAAATGAAGTGCCCATGTAACAGATGAGTTCTCGTCCGAAACCCTGATACTCCGAAAGAGATTGTCCAGTTTGTACACGAAGTGCGTCCAGTTTTTGCCGTAACCCTCTCTACTCTTTCGCACATGCTATGTGGGTGAAATGATGATACCATGCCAAGTTTCGACATTTTCAGAGTTCATTTTGTAGTGATTTTCAATTTCACGGTCATTTAGCTCTCTAAACAAATCGGTAAATGACTAAAAAAGAGCAAATGATGTCAGAAAGTTTTGAAAATTGATGACGTCGCTTTGAATGGTGTGTAGGGAACGCAAAAAAAATCTGGAGTTGTAATAAGTTTAAAAAAATGAAGTGCCAGTGTAACAGATTAGTTCTCGTCCGAAACCCTGATACTCCGAAAGAGATTGTCCAGTTTGTACACGAAGTGCGTCCAGTTTTTGCCGTAACCCTCTCTACTCTTTTGCACATGCTATGTGGGTGAAATGATGATACCATGCCAAGTTTCGACATTTTCAGAGTTCATTTTGTAAAGATTTTCAATTTCACGGTCATTTAGCTCTCTAAACAAATCGGTAAATGACTAAAAAATAGCAAATGATGTTAGAAAGTTTTGAAAATTGATGACATCGCTTTAAATGGTGTGTACGGAACGCAAAAAAGTCTGGAGTTGTAATAAGTTTAAAAAATGAAGTGCCCATGTAACAGATGAGTTCTCGTCAGAAACCCTGATACTTCGAAAGAGATTGTCCAGTCTGTACACGAAGTGCGTCCAGTTTTTGCCGTAACCCTCTCTACTTTTTTGCACATGCTATGTGGGTGAAATGATGATACCATGCCAAGTTTCGACATTTTCAGAGTTCATTTTGTAGTGATTTGCAATTTCACGGTCATTTAGCTCTCTAAACAAATCGGTAAATGACTGAAAAGTAGCAAATGATGTCAGAAAGTGTTGAAAATTGATGACGTCGCTTAAAGGTGCGTACGGAACGCAAAAAAATCTGCAGTTGTAATAAGTTTAAAAAAATGAAGTGCCAGTGTAATAGATGAGTTCTCGTCCGAAACCCTGATACTCCGAAAGAGATTGTCCAGTTTGTACACGAAGTGCGTCCAGTTTTTGCCGTAACCCTCTCTACTCTTTTGCACATGCTATGTGGGTGAAATGATGATACCATGCCAAGTTTCGACATTTTCAGAGTTAATTTTATAGTGATTTTCAATTTCACGGTCATTTAGCTCTCTAAACAAATCGGTAAATGACTAAAAAATAGCAAATGATGTAAGAATGTGTTGAAAATTGATGACGTCGCTTTGAATGGTGCGCACGGAACGCAAAAAAGTCTGGCGTACTAATAAGTTTAAAAAAATGAAGTGCCAGTGTAACAGATGAGTTCTCGTCCGAAACCCTGATACTCCGAATGAGATTGTCCAGTTTGTACACGAAGTCCGTCCTGTTTTTGCCGTAACCCTCTCTACTCTTTTGCACATGCTATGTGGGTGAAATGATGATACCATGCTAAGTTTCGACATTTTCAGAGTTCATTTTGTAGTGATTTTCAATTTCACGGTCATTTAGCTCTCTAAACAAATCGGTAAATGACTAAAAAATACCAAATGATGTCAGAAAGTTTTGAAAATTGATGACGTCGCTTCGAATCGTGTGTACGGAACGCAAAAAAGTCTGGAGTTGTAATAAGTTTAAAAAAATGAAGTGCCCATGTAACAGATGAGTTCTCGTCAGAAACCCTGATACTTCGAAAGAGATTGTCCAGTTTGTACACGAAGTGCGTCCAGTTTTTGCTGTAACCCTCTCTACTCTTTTGCACATGCTATGTGGGTGAAATGATGATGCCATGCCAAGTTTCGACATTGTCAGAGTTCGTTTTTTAGAGATTTTCAATTTCACGGTCATTTAGCTCTCTAAACAAATCGGTAAATGACTGAAAAATGGCAAATGATGTCAGAAAGTGTTGAAAATTGATGACGTCGCTTTGAATGGTGCGTACGGAACGCAAAAAAAATCTGGGATTGTAATAAGTATGAAAAAATGAAGTGCCAGTGTAACAGATGAGTTCTCGTCCAAAACCTTGATACTCCGAAAGAGATTGTCCAGTTTCTACACGAAGTGCGTCCAGTTTTTGCCGTAACCCTCTCTACTCTTTTGCACATGCTATGTGGGTGAAATGATGATACCATGCCAAGTTTCGACATTTTCAGAGTTCATTTTGTAGTGATTTTCAATTTCACGGTCATTTAGCTCTCTAAACAAATCGGTAAATGACTAAAAAATAGCAAATGATGTCAGGAAGTTTTGAAAATTGATGACGTCGCTTTGAATGGTGTGTAGGGACCGCAAAAATGTCTGGAGTTATAATAAGTTAAAAAAAATGAAGTGCCCATGTAACAGATGAGTTCTTGTCAGAAACCCTGATACTTCGAAAGAGATTGTCCAGTTTGTACACGAAGTGCGTCCAGTTTTTGCCGTAACCCTCTCTACTCTTTTGCACATGCTATGTGGGTGAAATGATGATACGATGCCAAGTTTCGACATTTTCAGAGTTCATTTTGTAGTGATTTTCAATTTCACGGTCATTTAGCTCTCTAAACAAATCGGTAAATGACTGAAAATAGCAAATGATGTCAGAAAGTGTTGAAAATTGATGTTGTCGCTTTGAATGGTGCGTACGGAACGCGAAAAAAGTCTGGAGTTGTAATGAGTTTAAAAAAATGAAGTGCCCATATAACAGATGAGTTCTCGTCCGAAATCCTGATACTCCGAAAGAGATTGTCCAGTTTGTACACGAAGTGCGTCCAGTTTTTGCCGTAACCCTCTCTACTCTTTTGCACATGCTATGTGGGTGAAATGATGATACCATGCCAAGTTTCGACATTTTCAGAGTTCATTTTGTAAAGATTTTCAATTTCACGGTCATTTAGCTCTCTAAACAAATCGGTAAATGACTAAAAAATAGCAAATGATGTTAGAAAGTTTTGAAAATTGATGACATCGCTTTAAATGGTGTGTACGGAACGCAAAAAAGTCTGGAGTTGTAATAAGTTTAAAAAATGAAGTGCCCATGTAACAGATGAGTTCTCGTCAGAAACCCTGATACTTCGAAAGAGATTGTCCAGTCTGTACACGAAGTGCGTCCAGTTTTTGCCGTAACCCTCTCTACTTTTTTGCACATGCTATGTGGGTGAAATGATGATACCATGCCAAGTTTCGACATTTTCAGAGTTCATTTTGTAGTGATTTGCAATTTCACGGTCATTTAGCTCTCTAAACAAATCGGTAAATGACTGAAAAGTAGCAAATGATGTCAGAAAGTGTTGAAAATTGATGACGTCGCTTAAAGGTGCGTACGGAACGCAAAAAAATCTGCAGTTGTAATAAGTTTGAAAAAATGAAGTGCCAGTGTAATAGATGAGTTCTCGTCCGAAACCCTGATACTCCGAAAGAGATTGTCCAGTTTGTAGACGAAGTGCGTCCAGTTTTTGCCGTAACCCTCTCTACTCTTTTGCACATGCTATGTGGGTGAAATGATGATACCATGCCAAGTTTCGACATTTTCAGAGTTCATTTTGTAGTGATTTTCAATTTCACGGTCATTTAGCTCTCTAAACAAATCGGTAAATGACTAAAAAATAGCAAATGATGTAAGAATGTGTTGAAAATTGATGACGTCGCTTTGAATGGTGCGCACGGAACGCAAAAAAGTCTGGCGTACTAATAAGTTTAAAAAAATGAAGTGCCAGTGTAACAGATGAGTTCTCGTCCGAAACCCTGATACTCCGAATGAGATTGTCCAGTTTGTACACGAAGTCCGTCCTGTTTTTGCCGTAACCCTCTCTACTCTTTTGCACATGCTATGTGGGTGAAATGATGATACCATGCTAAGTTTCGACATTTTCAGAGTTCATTTTGTAGTGATTTTCAATTTCACGGTCATTTAGCTCTCTAAACAAATCGGTAAATGACTAAAAAATACCAAATGATGTCAGAAAGTTTTGAAAATTGATGACGTCGCTTCGAATCGTGTGTACGGAACGCAAAAAAGTCTGGAGTTGTAATAAGTTTAAAAAAATGAAGTGCCCATGTAACAGATGAGTTCTCGTCAGAAACCCTGATACTTCGAAAGAGATTGTCCAGTTTGTACACGAAGTGCGTCCAGTTTTTGCTGTAACCCTCTCTACTCTTTTGCACATGCTATGTGGGTGAAATGATGATACCATGCCAAGTTTCGACATTGTCAGAGTTCATTTTTTAGAGATTTTCAATTTCACGGTCATTTAGCTCTCTAAACAAATCGGTAAATGACTGAAAAATGGCAAATGATGTCAGAAAGTGTTGAAAATTGATGACGTCGCTTTGAATGGTGCGTACGGAACGCAAAAAAAATCTGGGATTGTAATAAGTATGAAAAAATGAAGTGCCAGTGTAACAGATGAGTTCTCGTCCAAAACCTTGATACTCCGAAAGAGATTGTCCAGTTTCTACACGAAGTGCGTCCAGTTTTTGCCGTAACCCTCTCTACTCTTTTGCACATGCTATGTGGGTGAAATGATGATACCATGCCAAGTTTCGACATTTTCAGAGTTCATTTTGTAGTGATTTTCAATTTCACGGTCATTTAGCTCTCTAAACAAATCGGTAAATGACTAAAAAATAGCAAATGATGTCAGGAAGTTTTGAAAATTGATGACGTCGCTTTGAATGGTGTGTAGGGACCGCAAAAATGTCTGGAGTTGTAATAAGTTAAAAAAAATGAAGTGCCCATGTAACAGATGAGTTCTTGTCAGAAACCCTGATACTTCGAAAGAGATTGTCCAGTTTGTACACGAAGTGCGTCCAGTTTTTGCCGTAACCCTCTCTACTCTTTTGCACATGCTATGTGGGTGAAATGATGATACGATGCCAAGTTTCGACATTTTCAGAGTTCATTTTGTAGTGATTTTCAATTTCACGGTCATTTAGCTCTCTAAACAAATCGGTAAATGACTGAAAATAGCAAATGATGTCAGAAAGTGTTGAAAATTGATGTTGTCGCTTTGAATGGTGCGTACGGAACGCGAAAAAAGTCTGGAGTTGTAATGAGTTTAAAAAAATGAAGTGCCCATATAACAGATGAGTTCTCGTCCGAAACCCTGATACTCCGAAAGAGATTGTCCAGTTTGTACACGAAGTGCGTCCAGTTTTTGCCGTAACCCTCTCTACTCTTTCGCACATGCTATGTGGGTGAAATGATGATACCATGCCAAGTTTCGACATTTTCAGAGTTCATTTTGTAGTGATTTTCAATTTCACGGTCATTTAGCTCTCTAAACAAATCGGTAAATGACTAAAAAAGAGCAAATGATGTCAGAAAGTTTTGAAAATTGATGACGTCGCTTTGAATGGTGTGTAGGGAACGCAAAAAAATCTGGAGTTGTAATAAGTTTAAAAAAATGAAGTGCCAGTGTAACAGATGAGTTCTCGTCCGAAACCCTGATACTCCGAAAGAGATTGTCCAGTTTGTACACGAAGTGCGTCCAGTTTTTGCCGTAACCCTCTCTACTCTTTTGCACATGCTATGTGGGTGAAATGATGATACCATGCCAAGTTTCGACATTTTCAGAGTTCATTTTGTAAAGATTTTCAATTTCACGGTCATTTAGCTCTCTAAACAAATCGGTAAATGACTAAAAAATAGCAAATGATGTTAGAAAGTTTTGAAAATTGATGACATCGCTTTAAATGGTGTGTACGGAACGCAAAAAAGTCTGGAGTTGTAATAAGTTTAAAAAATGAAGTGCCCATGTAACAGATGAGTTCTCGTCAGAAACCCTGATACTTCGAAAGAGATTGTCCAGTCTGTACACGAAGTGCGTCCAGTTTTTGCCGTAACCCTCTCTACTTTTTTGCACATGCTATGTGGGTGAAATGATGATACCATGCCAAGTTTCGACATTTTCAGAGTTCATTTTGTAGTGATTTGCAATTTCACGGTCATTTAGCTCTCTAAACAAATCGGTAAATGATTGAAAAGTAGCAAATGATGTCAGAAAGTGTTGAAAATTGATGACGTCGCTTAAAGGTGCGTACGGAACGCAAAAAAATCTGCAGTTGTAATAAGTTCAAAAAAATGAAGTGCCAGTGTAATAGATGAGTTCTCGTCCGAAACCCTGATACTCCGAAAGAGATTGTCCAGTTTGTAGACGAAGTGCGTCCAGTTTTTGCCGTAACCCTCTCTACTCTTTTGCACATGCTATGTGGGTGAAATGATGATACCATGCCAAGTTTCGACATTTTCAGAGTTCATTTTGTAGTGATTTTCAATTTCACGGTCATTTAGCTCTCTAAACAAATCGGTAAATGACTAAAAAAATAGCAAATGATGTAAGAATGTGTTGAAAATTGATGACGTCGCTTTGAATGGTGCGCACGGAATGCAAAAAAGTCTGGCGTACTAATAAGTTTAAAAAAATGAAGTGCCAGTGTAACAGATGAGTTCTCGTACGAAACCCTGATACTCCGAATGAGATTGTCCAGTTTGTACGCGAAGTCCGTCCTGTTTTTGCCGTAACCCTCTCTACTGTTTTGCACATGCTATGTGGGTGAAATGATGATACCATGCTAAGTTTCGACATTTTCAGAGTTCATTTTGTAGTGATTTTCAATTTCACGGTCATTTAGCTCTCTAAACAAATCGGTAAATGACTAAAAAATACCAAATGATGTCAGAAAGTTTTGAAAATTGATGACGTCGCTTTGAATGGTGTGTACGGAACGCAAAAAAGTCTGGAGTTGTAAATAGTTTAAAAAAATGAAGTGCCCATGTAACAGATGAGTTCTCGTCAGAAACCCTGATACTTCGAAAGAGATTGTCCAGTTTGTACACGAAGTGCGTCCAGTTTTTGTTGTAACCCTCTCTACTCTTTTGCACATGCTATGTGGGTGAAATGATGATACCATGCCAAGTTTCGACATTGTCAGAGTTCATTTTATAGAGATTTTCAATTTCACGGTCATTTAGCTCTCTAAACAAATCGGTAAATGACTGAAAAATAGCAACTGATGTCAGAAAGTGTTGAAAATTGATGACCTCGCTTTGAATGATGCGTACGGAACGCAAAAAAATCTGGAGTTGTAATAAGTATAAAAAAATGAAGTGCCAGTGTAACAGATGAGTTCTCGTCCCAAACCTTGATACTCCGAAAGAGATTGTCCAGTTTCTACACGAAGTGCGTCCAGTTTTTGCCGTAACCCTCTCTACTCTTTTGCACATGCTATGTGGGTGAAATGATGATACCATGCCAAGTTTCGACATTTTCAGAGTTCATTTTGTAGTGATTTTCAATTTCACGGTCATTTAGCTCTCTAAACAAATCGGTAAATGACTAAAAAATAGCAAATGATGTCAGGAAGTTTTGAAAATTGATGACGTCGCTTTGAATGGTGTGTAGGGACAGCAAAAATGTCTGGAGTTGTAATAAGTTAAAAAAAATGAAGTGCCCATGTAACAGATGAGTTCTTGTCAGAAACCCTGATACTTCGAAAGAGATTGTCCAGTTTGTACACGAAGTGCGTCCAGTTTTTGCCGTAACCCTCTCTACTCTTTTGCACATGCTATGTGGGTGAAATGATGATACGATGCCAAGTTTCGACATTTTCAGAGTTCATTTTGTAGTGATTTTCAATTTCAAGGTCATTTAGCTCTCTAAACAAATCGGTAAATGACTGAAAATAGCAAATGATGTCAGAAAGTGTAAAATTGATGTTGTCGCTTTGAATGGTGCGTACGGAACGCAAAAAAAGTCTGGAGTTGTAATGAGTTTCAAAAAATGAAGTGCCCATGTAACAGATGAGTTCTCATCCGAAACCCTGATACTCCGAAAGAGATTGTCCAGTTTGTACACGAAGTGCGTCCAGTTTTTGCCGTAACCCTCTCTACTCTTTCGCACATGCTATGTGGGTGAAATGATGATACCATGCCAAGTTTCGACATTTTCAGAGTTCATTTTGTAGTGATTTTCAATTTCACGGTCATTTAGCTCTCTAAACAAATCGGTAAATGACTAAAAAAGAGCAAATGATGTCAGAAAGTTTTGAAAATTGATGACGTCGCTCTGAATGGTGTGTAGGGAACGCAAAAAAATCTGGAGTTGTAATAAGTTTAAAAAAATGAAGTGCCAGTGTAACAGATGAGTTCTCGTCCGAAACCCTGATACTCCGAATGAGATTGTCCAGTTTGTACACGAAGTCCGTCCTGTTTTTGCCGTAACCCTCTCTACTGTTTTGCACATGCTATGTGGGTGAAATGATGATACCATGCTAAGTTTCGACATTTTTAGAGTTCATTTTGTAGTGATTTTCAATTTCACGGTCATTTAGCTCTCTAAACAAATCGGTAAATGACTAAAAAATACCAAATGATGTCAGAAAGTTTTGAAAATTGATGACGTCGCTTTGAATGGTGTGTACGGAACGCAAAAAAGTCTGGAGTTGTAATAAGTTTAAAAAAATGAAGTGCCCATGTAACAGATGAGTTCTCGTCAGAAACCCTGATACTTCGAAAGAGATTGTCCAGTTTGTACACGAAGTGCGTGCAGTTTTTGTTGTAACCCTCTCTACTCTTTTGCACATGCTATGTGGGTGAAATGATGATACCATGCCAAGTTTCGACATTGTCAGAGTTCATTTTGTAGAGATTTTCAATTTCACGGTCATTTAGCTCTCTAAACAAATCGGTAAATGACTGAAAAATAGCAACTGATGTCAAAAAGTGTTGAAAATTGATGACCTCGCTTTGAATGGTGCGTACGGAACGCAAAAAAAATCTGGAGTTGTAATAAGTATAAAAAAATGAAGTGCCAGTGTAACAGATGAGTTCTCGTCCCAAACCTAGATACTCCGAAAGAGATTGTCCAGTTTCTACACGAAGTGCGTCCAGTTTTTGCCGTAACCCTCTCTACTCTTTTGCACATGCTATGTGGGTGAAATGATGATACCATGCCAAGTTTCGACATTTTCAGAGTTCATTTTGTAGTGATTTTCAATTTCACGGTCATTTAGCTCTCTAAACAAATCGGTAAATGACTGAAAAATAGCAACTGATGTCAAAAAGTGTTGAAAATTGATGACCTCGCTTTGAATGGTGCGTACGGAACGCAAAAAAAATCTGGAGTTGTAATAAGTATAAAAAAATGAAGTGCCAGTGTAACAGATGAGTTCTCGTCCCAAACCTAGATACTCCGAAAGAGATTGTCCAGTTTCTACACGAAGTGCGTCCAGTTTTTGCCGTAACCCTCTCTACTCTTTTGCACATGCTATGTGGGTGAAATGATGATACCATGCCAAGTTTCGACATTTTCAGAGTTCATTTTGTAGTGATTTTCAATTTCACGGTCATTTAGCTCTCTAAACAAATCGGTAAATGACTAAAAAATAGCAAATGATGTCAGGAAGTTTTGAAAATTGATGACGTCGCTTTAAATGGTGTGTAGGGACCGCAAAAATGTCTGGAGTTGTAATAAGTTAAACAAAATGAAGTGCCCATGTAACAGATGAGTTCTTGTCAGAAACCCTGATACTTCGAAAGAGATTGTCCAGTTTGTACACGAAGTGCGTCCAGTTTTTGTTGTAACCCTCTCTACTCTTTTGCACATGCTATGTGGGTGAAATGATGATACCATGCCAAGTTTCGACATTGTCAGAGTTCATTTTGTAGAGATTTTCAATTTCACGGTCATTTAGCTCTCTAAACAAATCGGTAAATGACTGAAAAATAGCAACTGATGTCAAAAAGTGTTGAAAATTGATGACCTCGCTTTGAATGGTGCGTACGGAACGCAAAAAAATCTGGAGTTGTAATAAGTATAAAAAAATGAAGTGCCAGTGTAACAGATGAGTTCTCGTCCCAAACCTTGATACTCCGATAGAGATTGTCCAGTTTCTACACGAAGTGCGTCCAGTTTTTGCCGTAACCCTATCTACTCTTTTGCACATGCTATGTGGGTGAAATGATGATACCATGCCAAGTTTCGACATTTTCAGAGTTCATTTTGTAGTGATTTTCAATTTCACGGTCATTTAGCTCTCTAAACAAATTGGTAAATGACTAAAAAATAGCAAATGATGTCAGGAAGTTTTGAAAATTGATGACGTCGCTTTGAATGGTGTGTAGGGACCGCAAAAATGTCTGGAGTTGTAATAAGTTAAAAAAAATGAAGTGCCCATGTAACAGATGAGTTCTTGTCAGAAACCCTGATACTTCGAAAGAGATTGTCCAGTTTGTACACGAAGTGCGTCCAGTTTTTACCGTAACCCTCTCTACTCTTTTGCACATGCTATGTGGGTGAAATGATGATACGAAGCCAAGTTTCGACATTTTCAGAGTTCATTTTGTAGTGATTTTCAATTTCACGGTCATTTAGCTCTCTAAACAAATCGGTAAATGACTGAAAATAGCAAATGATGTCAGAAAGTGTAAAATTGATGTTGTCGCTTTGAATGGTGCGTACGGAACGCAAAAAAAGTCTGGAGTTGTAATGAGTTTAAAAAAATGAAGTGCCCATGTAACAGATGAGTTCTCATCCGAAACCCTGATACTCCGAAAGAGATTGTCCAGTTTGTACACGAAGTGCGTCCAGTTTTTGCCGTAACCCTCTCTACTCTTTCGCACATGCTATGTGGGTGAAATGATGATACCATGCCAAGTTTCGACATTTTCAGAGTTCATTTTGTAGTGATTTTCAATTTCACGGTCATTTAGCTCTCTAAACAAATCGGTAAATGACTAAAAAAGAGCAAATGATGTCAGAAAGTTTTGAAAATTGATGACGTCGCTTTGAATGGTGTGTAGGGAACGCAAAAAAATCTGGAGTTGTAATAAGTTTAAAAAAATGAAGTGCCAGTGTAACAGATGAGTTCTCGTCCGAAACCCTGATACTCCGAATGAGATTGTCCAGTTTGTACACGAAGTCCGTCCTGTTTTTGCCGTAACCCTCTCTACTGTTTTGCACATGCTATGTGGGTGAAATGATGATACCATGCTAAGTTTCGTCATTTTCAGAGTTCATTTTGTAGTGATTTTCAATTTCACGGTCATTTAGCTCTCTAAACAAATTGGTAAATGACTAAAAAATACCAAATGATGTCAGAAAGTTTTGAAAATTGATGACGTCGCCTTAAATGGTGTGTACGGAACGCAAAAAAGTCTCGAGTTGTAATAAGTTTAAAAAATGAAGTGCCCATGTAACAGATGAGTTCTCGTCAGAAACCCTGATACTTCGAAAGAGATTGTCCAGTCTCTACACGAAGTGCGTCCAGTTTTTGCCGTAACCCTCTCTACTTTTTTGCACATGCTATGTGGGTGAAATGATGATACCATGCCAAGTTTCGACATTGTCAGAGTTCATTTTGTAGAGATTTTCAATTTCACGGTCATTTAGCTCTCTAAACAAATCGGTAAATGACTGAAAAATAGCAACTGATGTCAGAAAGTGTTGAAAATTGATGACCTCGCTTTGAATGGTGCGTACGGAACGCAAAAAAAATCTGGAGTTGTAATAAGTATAAAAAAATGAAGTGCCAGTGTAACAGATGAGTTCTCGTCCCAAACCTAGATACTCCGAAAGAGATTGTCCAGTTTCTACACGAAGTGCGTCCAGTTTTTGCCGTAACCCTCTCTACTCTTTTGCACATGCTATGTGGGTGAAATGATGATACCATGCCAAGTTTCGACATTTTCAGAGTTCATTTTGTAGTGATTTTCAATTTCACGCTCATTTAGCTCTCTAAACAAATCGGTAAATGACTAAAAAATAGCAAATGATGTCAGGAAGTTTTGAAAATTGATGACGTCGCTTTGAATGGTGTGTAGGGACCGCAAAAATGTCTGGAGTTGTAATAAGTTAAACAAAATGAAGTGCCCATGTAACAGATGAGTTCTTGTCAGAAACCCTGATACTTCGAAAGAGATTGTCCAGTTTGTACACGAAGTGCGTCCAGTTTTTGTTGTAACCCTCTCTACTCTTTTGCACATGCTATGTGGGTGAAATGATGATACCATGCCAAGTTTCGACATTGTCAGAGTTCATTTTGTAGAGATTTTCAATTTCACGGTCATTTAGCTCTCTAAACAAATCGGTAAATGACTGAAAAATAGCAACTGATGTCAGAAAGTGTTGAAAATTGATGACCTCGCTTTGAATGGTGCGTACGGAACACAAAAAAAATCTGGAGTTGTAATAAGTATAAAAAAATGAAGTGCCAGTGTAACAGATGAGTTCTCGTCCCAAACCTTGATACTCCGAAAGAGATTGTCCAGTTTCTACACGAAGTGCGTCCAGTTTTTGCCGTAACCCTCTCTACTCTTTTGCACATGCTATGTGGGTGAAATGATGATACCATGCCAAGTTTCGACATTTTCAGAGTTCATTTTGTAGTGATTTTCAATTTCACGGTCATTTAGCTCTCTAAACAAATCGGTAAATGACTAAAAAATAGCAAATGATGTCAGGAAGTTTTGAAAATTGATGACGTCGCTTTGAATGGTGTGTAGGGACCGCAAAAATGTCTGGAGTTGTAATAAGTTAAAAAAAATGAAGTGCCCATGTAACAGATGAGTTCTTGTCAGAAACCCTGATACTTCGAAAGAGATTGTCCAGTTTGTACACGAAGTGCGTCCAGTTTTTGCCGTAACCCTCTCTACTCTTTTGCACATGCTATGTGGGTGAAATGATGATACGATGCCAAGTTTCGACATTTTCAGAGTTCATTTTGTAGTGATTTTCAATTTCACGGTCATTTAGCTCTCTAAACAAATCGGTAAATGACTGAAAATAGCAAATGATGTCAGAAAGTGTAAAATTGATGTTGTCGCTTTGAATGGTGCGTACGGAACGCAAAAAAAGTCTGGAGTTGTAATGAGTTTCAAAAAATGAAGTGCCCATGTAACAGATGAATTCTCATCCGAAACCCTGATACTCCGAAAGAGATTGTCCAGTTTGTACACGAAGTGCGTCCAGTTTTTGCCGTAACCCTCTCTACTCTTTCGCACATGCTATGTGGGTGAAATGATGATACCATGCCAAGTTTCGACATTTTCAGAGTTCATTTTGTAGTGATTTTCAATTTCACGGTCATTTAGCTCTCTAAACAAATCGGTAAATGACTAAAAAAGAGCAAATGATGTCAGAAAGTTTTGAAAATTGATGACGTCGCTTTGAATGGTGTGTAGGGAACGCAAAAAAATCTGGAGTTGTAATAAGTTTAAAAAAATGAAGTGCCAGTGTAACAGATAAGTTCTCGTCCGAAACCCTGATACTCCGAATGAGATTGACCAGTTTGTACACGAAGTCCGTCCTGTTTTTGCCGTAACCCTCTCTACTGTTTTGCACATGCTATGTGGGTGAAATGATGATACCATGCTAAGTTTCGACATTTTCAGAGTTCATTTTGTAGTGATTTTCAATTTCACGGTCATTTAGCTCTCTAAACAAATCGGTAAATGACTAAAAAATACCAAATGATGTCAGAAAGTTTTGAAAATTGATGACGTCGCTTTGAATGGTGTGTACGGAACGCAAAAAAGTCTGGAGTTGTAATAAGTTTAAAAAAATGAAGTGCCCATGTAACAGATGAGTTCTCGTCAGAAACCCTGATACTTCGAAAGAGATTGTCCAGTTTGTACACGAAGTGCGTCCAGTTTTTGTTGTAACCCTCTCTACTCTTTTGCACATGCTATGTGGGTGAAATGATGATACCATGCCAAGTTTCGACATTGTCAGAGTTCATTTTGTAGAGATTTTCAATTTCACGGTCATTTAGCTCTCTAAACAAATCGGTAAATGACTGAAAAATAGCAACTGATGTCAGAAAGTGTTGAAAATTGATGACCTCGCTTTGAATGGTGCGTACGGAACGCAAAAAAAATCTGGAGTTGTAATAAGTATAAAAAAATGAAGTGCCAGTGTAACAGATGAGTTCTCGTCCCAAACCTTGATACTCCGATAGAGATTGTCCAGTTTCTACACGAAATGCGTCCAGTTTTTGCCGTAACCCTCTCTACTCTTTTGCACATGCTATGTGGGTGAAATGATGATACCATGCCAAGTTTCGACATTTTCAGAGTTCATTTTGTAGTGATTTTCAATTTCACGGTCATTTAGCTCTCTAAACAAATCGGTAAATGACTAAAAAATAGCAAATGATGTCAGGAAGTTTTGAAAATTGATGACGTTGCTTTGAATGGTGTGTAGGGACCGCAAAAATGTCTGGGGTTGTAATAAGTTAAAAAAAATGAAGTGCCCATGTAACAGATGAGTTCTTGTCAGAAACCCTGATACTTCGAAAGAGATTGTCCAGTTTGTACACGAAGTGCGTCCAGTTTTTGCCGTAACCCTCTCTACTCTTTTGCACATGCTATGTGGGTGAAATGATGATACCATGCCAAGTTTCGACATTTTCAGAGTTCATTTTGTAGTGATTTTCAATTTCACGGTCATTTAGCTCTCTAAACAAATCGGTAAATGACTGAAAATAGCAAATGATGTCAGAAAGTGTAAAATTGATGTTGTCGCTTTGAATGGTGCGTACGGAACGCAAAAAAAGTCTGGAGTTGTAATGAGTTTAAAAAAATGAAGTGCCCATGTAACAGATGAGTTCTCATCCGAAACCCTGATACTCCGAAAGAGATTGTCCAGTTTGTACACGAAGTGCGTCCAGTTTTTGCCGTAACCCTCTCTACTCTTTCGCACATGCTATGTGGGTGAAATGATGATACCATGCCAAGTTTCGACATTTTCAGAGTTCATTTTGTAGTGATTTTCAATTTCACGGTCATTTAGCTCTCTAAACAAATCGGTAAATGACTAAAAAAGAGCAAATGATGTCAGAAAGTTTTGAAAATTGATGACGTCGCTTTGAATGGTGTGTAGGGAACGCAAAAAAATCTGGAGTTGTAATAAGTTTAAAAAAATGAAGTGCCAGTGTAACAGATGAGTTCTCGTCCGAAACCCTGATACTCCGAATGAGATTGTCCAGTTTGTACACGAAGTCCGTCCTGTTTTTGCCGTAACCCTCTCTACTGTTTTGCACATGCTATGTGGGTGAAATGATGATACCATGCTAAGTTTCGACATTTTCAGAGTTCATTTTGTAGTGATTTTCAATTTCACGGTCATTTAGCTCTCTAAACAAATCGGTAAATGACTAAAAAATACCAAATGATGTCAGAAAGTTTTGAAAATTGATGACGTCGCCTTAAATGGTGTGTACGGAACGCAAAAAAGTCTCGAGTTGTAATAAGTTTAAAAAATGAAGTGCCCATGTAACAGATGAGTTCTCGTCAGAAACCCTGATACTTCGAAAGAGATTGTCCAGTCTCTACACGAAGTGCGTCCAGTTTTTGCCGTAACCCTCTCTACTTTTTTGCACATGCTATGTGGGTGAAATGATGATACCATGCCAAGTTTCGACATTGTCAGAGTTCATTTTGTAGAGATTTTCAATTTCACGGTCATTTAGCTCTCTAAACAAATCGGTAAATGACTGAAAAATAGCAACTGATGTCAGAAAGTGTTGAAAATTGATGACCTCGCTTTGAATGGTGCGTACGGAACGCAAAAAAAATCTGGAGTTGTAATAAGTATAAAAAAATGAAGTGCCAGTGTAACAGATGAGTTCTCGTCCCAAACCTTGATACTCCGAAAGAGATTGTCCAGTTTCTACACGAAGTGCGTCCAGTTTTTGCCGTAACCCTCTCTACTCTTTTGCACATGCTATGTGGGTGAAATGATGATACCATGCCAAGTTTCGACATTTTCAGAGTTCATTTTGTAGTGATTTTCAATTTCACGGTCATTTAGCTCTCTAAACAAATCGGTAAATGACTAAAAAATACCAAATGATGTCAGAAAGTTTTGAAAATTGATGACGTCGCCTTAAATGGTGTGTACGGAACGCAAAAAAGTCTCGAGTTGTAATAAGTTTAAAAAATGAAGTGCCCATGTAACAGATGAGTTCTCGTCAGAAACCCTGATACTTCGAAAGAGATTGTCCAGTCTCTACACGAAGTGCGTCCAGTTTTTGCCGTAACCCTCTCTACTTTTTTGCACATGCTATGTGGGTGGAATGATGATACCATGCCAAGTTTCGACATTGTCAGAGTTCATTTTGTAGAGATTTTCAATTTCACGGTCATTTAGCTCTCTAAACAAATCGGTAAATGACTGAAAAATAGCAACTGATGTCAGAAAGTGTTGAAAATTGATGACCTCGCTTTGAATGGTGCGTACGGAACGCAAAAAAAATCTGGAGTTGTAATAAGTATAAAAAAATGAAGTGCCAGTGTAACAGATGAGTTCTCGTCCCAAACCTTGATACTCCGAAAGAGATTGTCCAGTTTCTACACGAAGTGCGTCCAGTTTTTGCCGTAACCCTCTCTACTCTTTTGCACATGCTATGTGGGTGAAATGATGATACCATGCCAAGTTTCGACATTTTCAGAGTTCATTTTGTAGTGATTTTCAATTTCACGGTCATTTAGCTCTCTAAACAAATCGGTAAATGACTAAAAAATAGCAAATGATGTCAGGAAGTTTTGAAAATTGATGACGTCGCTTTGAATGGTGTGTAGGGACCGCAAAAATGTCTGGAGTTGTAATAAGTTAAAAAAAATGAAGTGCCCATGTAACAGATGAGTTCTTGTCAGAAACCCTGATACTTCGAAAGAGATTGTCCAGTTTGTACACGAAGTGCGTCCAGTTTTTGCCGTAACCCTCTCTACTCTTTTGCACATGCTATGTGGGTGAAATGATGATACGATGCCAAGTTTCGACATTTTCAGAGTTCATTTTGTAGTGATTTTCAATTTCACGGTCATTTAGCTCTCTAAACAAATCGGTAAATGACTGAAAATAGCAAATGATGTCAGAAAGTGTAAAATTGATGTTGTCGCTTTGAATGGTGCGTACGGAACGCAAAAAAAGTCTGGAGTTGTAATGAGTTTAAAAAAATGAAGTGCCCATGTAACAGATGAGTTCTCATCCGAAACCCTGATACTCCGAAAGAGATTGTCCAGTTTGTACACGAAGTGCGTCCAGTTTTTGCCGTAACCCTCTCTATTCTTTCGCACATGCTATGTGGGTGAAATGATGATACCATGCCAAGTTTCGACATTTTCAGAGTTCATTTTGTAGTGATTTTCAATTTCACGGTCATTTAGCTCTCTAAACAAATCGGTAAATGACTAAAAAAGAGCAAATGATGTCAGAAAGTTTTGAAAATTGATGACGTCGCTTTGAATGGTGTGTAGGGAACGCAAAAAAATGAAGTGCCAGTGTAACAGATGAGTTCTCGTCCGAAACCCTGATACTCCGAAAGAGATTGTCCAGTTTGTACACGAAGTGCGTCCAGTTTTTGCCGTAACCCTCTCTACTCTTTTGCACATGCTATGTGGGTGAAATGATGATACCATGCCAAGTTTCGACATTTTCAGAGTTCATTTTGTAGTGATTTTCAATTTCACGGTCATTTAGCTCTCTAAACAAATCGGTAAATTACTAAAAAATAGCAAATGATGTTAGAAAGTTTTGAAAATTGATGACGTCGCCTTAAATGGTGTGTACGGAACACAAAAAAGTCTCGAGTTGTAATAAGTTTAAAAAATGAAGTGCCCATGTAACAGATGAGTTCTCGTCAGAAACCCTGATACTTCGAAAGAGATTGTCCAGTCTCTACACGAAGTGCGTCCAGTTTTTGCCGTAACCCTCTCTACTTTTTTGCACATGCTATGTGGGTGAAATGATGATACCATGCCAAGTTTCGACATTGTCAGAGTTCATTTTGTAGAGATTTTCAATTTCACGGTCATTTAGCTCTCTAAACAAATCGGTAAATGACTGAAAAATAGCAACTGATGTCAGAAAGTGTTGAAAATTGATGACCTCGCTTTGAATGGTGCGTACGGAACGCAAAAAAAATCTGGAGTTGTAATAAGTATAAAAAAATGAAGTGCCAGTGTAACAGACGAGTTCTCGTCCCAAACCTTGATACTCCGAAAGAGATTGTCCAGTTTCTACACGAAGTGCGTCCAGTTTTTGCCGTAACCCTCTCTACTCTTTTGCACATGCTATGTGGGTGAAATGATGATACCATGCCAAGTTTCGACATTTTCAGAGTTCATTTTGTAGTGATTTTCAATTTCACGGTCATTTAGCTCTCTAAACAAATCGGTAAATGACTAAAAAATAGCAAATGATGTCAGGAAGTTTTGAAAATTGATGACGTCGCTTTGAATGGTGTGTAGGGACCGCAAAAATGTCTGGAGTTGTAATAAGTTAAAAAAAATGAAGTGCCCATGTAACAGATGAGTTCTTGTCAGAAACCCTGATACTTCGAAAGAGATTGTCCAGTTTGTACACGAAGTGCGTCCAGTTTTTGCCGTAACCCTCTCTACTCTTTTGCACATGCTATGTGGGTGAAATGATGATACGATGCCAAGTTTCGACATTTTCAGAGTTCATTTTGTAGTGATTTTCAATTTCACGGTCATTTAGCTCTCTAAACAAATCGGTAAATGACTGAAAATAGCAAATGATGTCAGAAAGTGTAAAATTGATGTTGTCGCTTTGAATGGTGCGTACGGAACGCAAAAAAAGTCTGGAGTTGTAATGAGTTTAAAAAAATGAAGTGCCCATGTAACAGATGAGTTCTCATCCGAAACCCTGATACTCCGAAAGAGATTGTCCAGTTTGTACACGAAGTGCGTCCAGTTTTTGCCGTAACCCTCTCTACTCTTTCGCACATGCTATGTGGGTGAAATGATGATACCATGCCAAGTTTCGACATTTTCATAGTTCATTTTGTAGTGATTTTCAATTTCACGGTCATTTAGCTCTCTAAACAAATCGGTAAATGACTAAAAAAGAGCAAATGATGTCAGAAAGTTTTGAAAATTGATGACGTCGCCTTGAATGGTGTGTAGGGAACGCAAAAAAATGAAGTGCCAGTGTAACAGATGAGTTCTCGTCCGAAACCCTGATACTCCGAAAGAGATTGTCCAGTTTGTACACGAAGTGCGTCCAGTTTTTGCCGTAACCCTCTCTACTCTTTTGCACATGCTATGTGGGTGAAATGATGATACCATGCCAAGTTTCGACATTTTCAGAGTTCATTTTGTAGTGATTTTCAATTTCACGGTCATTTAGCTCTCTAAACAAATCGGTAAATGACTAAAAAATAGCAAATGATGTTAGAAAGTTTTGAAAATTGATGACGTCGCCTTAAATGGTGTGTACGGAACACAAAAAAGTCTCGAGTTGTAATAAGTTTAAAAAATGAAGTGCCCATGTAACAGATGAGTTCTCGTCAGAAACCCTGATATTTCGAAAGAGATTGTCCAGTCTCTACACGAAGTGCGTCCAGTTTTTGCCGTAACCCTCTCTACTTTTTTGCACATGCTATGTGGGTGAAATGATGATACCATGCCAAGTTTCGACATTTTCAGAGTTCATTTTGTAGTGATTTTCAATTTCACGGTCATTTAGCTCTCTAAACAAATCGGTAAATGACTGAAAAATAGCAAATGATGTCAGAAAGTGTTGAAAATTGATGACGTTGCTTAAAGGTGCGTACGGAACGCAAAAAAAATCTGCAGTTGTAATAAGTTTAGAAAAATGAAGTGCTAGTGTAACAGATGACTTCTCGTCCGAAACCCTGATACTCCGAAAGAGATTGTCCAGTTTGTACACGAAGTGCGTCCAGTTTTTGCCGTAACCCTCTCTACTCTTTTGCACATGCTATGTGGGTGAAATGATGATACCACGCCAAGTTTCGACATTTTCAGAGTTCATTTTGTAGTGATTTTCAATTTCACGGTCATTTAGCTCTCTAAACAAATCGGTAAATGACTAAAAAAATAGCAAATGATGTCAGAATGTATTGAAAATTGATGACGTCGCTTTGAATGGTGCGCACGGAACGCAAAAAAGTGTGGAGTACTAATAAGTTTAAAAAAATGAAGTCCCAGTGTAACAGATGAGTTCTTGTCCGAAACCCTGATACTCCGAATGAGATTGTCCAGTTTGTACACGAAGTCCGTCCAGTTTTTCCGTAACCCTCTCTACTCTTTTGCACATGCTATGTGGGTGAAATGATGATACCATGCTAAGTTTCGACATTTTCAGAGTTCATTTTGTAGTGATTTTCAATTTCACGGTCATTTAGCTCTCTAAACAAATCGGTAAATGACTAAAAAATAGCAAATGATGTCAGAAAGTTTTGAAAATTGATGACGTCGCTTTGAATGGTGTGTACGGAACGCAAAAAAGTCTGGAGTTGTAATAAGTTTAAAAAAATGAAGTGCCCATGTAACAGATGAGTTCTCGTCAGAAACCCTGATACTTCGAAAGAGATTGTCTAGTTTGTACACGAAGTGCGTCCAGTTTTTGCTGTAACCCTCTCTACTCTTTTGCACATGCTATGTGGGTGAAATGATGATACCATGCCAAGTTTCGACATTTTCAAAGTTCATTTTGTAGAGATTTTCAATTTCACGGTCATTTAGCTCTCTAAACAAATCGGTAAATGACTGCAAAATAGCAAATGATGCCAGAAAGTGTTGAAAATTGATGACGTTGCTTAAAGGTGCGTACGGAACGCAAAAAAATTCGGGAGCTGTAATAAGTTTAAAAAAATGAAGTGCCAGTGTAACAGATGAGTTCTCGTCCGAAACCCTGATACTCCGAAAGAGCTTGTCCAGTTTGTACACGAAGTGCGTCCAGTTTTTGCCGTAACCCTCTCTACTCTTTTGCACATCCTATGTGGGTGAAATGATGATACCATGCCAAGTTTCGACATTTTCAGAGTTCATTTTGTAGTGATTTTCAATTTCACGATCATTTAGCTCTCTAAACAAATCGGTAAATGACTAAAAAATAGCAAATGATGTCAGAAAGTGTTGAAAATTGATGACGTCCCTTTGAATGGTGCGCACGGAACGCAAAAAAGTCTGGAGTTCTAATAAGTTTAAAAATATGAAGTGCTAGTGTAACAGATGAGTTCTCGTCCGAAACCCTGATACTCCGAATGAGATTGTCCAGTTTGTACACGAAGTCCGTCCAGTTTTTGCCGTAACCCTGTCTACTCTTTTGCATATGCTATGTGGGTGAAATGATGATACCATGCTAAGTTTCGACATTTTCAGAGTTCATTTTGTAGTGATTTTCAATTTCACGGTCATTTAGCTCTCTAAACAAATCGGTAAATGACTAAAAAATAGCAAATGATGTCAGAAAGTTTTGAAAGTTGATGACGTCACTTTGAATAGTGTGTACGGAACGCAAAAAAGTCTGGAGTTGTAACAAGTTTTAAAAAATGAAGTGCCCATGTAACAGATGAGTTCTCGTCAGAAACCCTGATACTTCGAAAGAGATTGTCCAGTTTGTACAAGAAGTGCGTCCAGTTTTTGCTGTAACCCTCTCTACTCTTTTGCACATGCTATGTGGGTGAAATGATGATACCATGCCAAGTTTCGACATTTTCAGAGTTCATTTTGTAGAGATTTTCAATTTCACGGTCATTTAGCTCTCTAAACAAATCGGTAAATGACTAAAAAATAGCAAATGATGTCAGAAAGTGTTGAAAATTGATGATGTCGCTTTGAATGGTGCGTACGGAATGCAAAAAAAAATCTGGAGTTGTAATAAGTTTAAAAAAATGAAGTGCCAGTGTAACAGATGAGTTCTCGTCCGAAACCTTGATACTCCGAAAGAGATTGTCCAGTTTCTACACCAAGTGCGTCCAGTTTTTGCCATAACCCTCTCTACTCTTTTGCACATGCTATGTGGGTGAAATGATGATACCATGCCAAGTTTCGACATTTTCAGAGTTCATTTTGTAGTGATTTTCAATTTCACGGTCATTTAGCTCTCTAAACAAATCGGTAAATGACTAAAAAATAGCAAATGATGTTAGAAAGTTTTGAAAATTGATGACGTCGCTTTGAATGGTGTGTACGGAACGCAAAAAAATCTGGAGTTGTAATAAGTTTAAAAAAATGAAGTGCCAGTGTAACAGATGAGTTCTCGTCCGAAACCTTGATACTCCGAAAGAGATTGTCCAGTTTCTACACGAAGTGCGTCCAGTTTTTGCCATAACCCTCTCTACTCTTTTGCACATGCTATGTGGGTGAAATGATGATACCATGCCAAGTTTCGACATTTTCAGAGTTTATTTTGTAGTGATTTTCAATTACACGGTCATTTAGCCTTCTAAACAAACCGGTAAATGACTGAAAAATAGAAAATGATGTCAGAAAGTGTTGAAAATTGATGATATCACTTTGAATGGGGCGTACGGAACAAAAAAAATGTCAGGAGTTGTAATAAGTTTAAAAAAATGAAGTGCCCATGTAACAGATGAGTTCTCGTCAGAAACCCTGATACTTCGAAAGAGATTGTCCAGTTTGTACATGAAGTGCGTCCAGTTTTTGCCGTAACCCTCTCTACTCTTTTGCGCATGCTATGTGGGTGAAATGATGATACCATGCCAAGTTTCGACATTTCCAGATTTCATTTTGTAGTGATTTTCAATTTCACGGTCATTTAGCTCTCTAAACAAATCGGTAAATGACTGAAAAATAGCAAATGATGTCACAAAGTGTTGAAAATTGATGACGTCGCTTTGAATGGTGCGTACGAAATGCAAAAAAGTCTGGAGTTGTAATGAGTTTAAAAAAATGAAGTGCCCATGTAACAGATGAGTTCTCGTCCGAAACCCTGATACTCCGAAAGAGATTGTCCTGTTCTTACACGAAGTGCGTCCAGTTTTTGCCGTAACCCTCTCTACTCTTTTGCACATGCTATGTGGGTGAAATGATGATACCATGCCAAGTTTCGACATTTTAAGAGTTCATTTTGTAGTGATTTTCAATTTCACGGTCATTTAGCTCTCGAAATAAATCGGTGAATGACTAAAAAATAGCAAATGATGTCAGGAAGTTTTGAAAATTGATGACGTCGCTTTGAATGGTGTGTAGGGAACACAAAAATGTCTGGAGTTGTAATAAGTTTAAAAAAATGAAGTGCCCATGTAACAAATGAGTTCTTGTCAGAAACCCTGATACTTCGAAAGAGATTGTCCAGTTTGTACACGAAGTGCGTCCAGTTTTTGCCGTAACCCTCTCTACTCTTTTGCACATGCTATTTGGGTGAAATGATGATACGATGCCAAGTTTCGACATTTTCAGAGTTCATTTTGTAGTGATTTTCAATTTCACGGTCATTTAGCTCTCTAAACAAATCTGTACATGACTGAAAAATAGCAAATGATGTCAGGAAGTGTTGAAAATTGATGTCGTCGCTTTCAATGGTGCGTACGGAACGCAAAAAAAGTCTGGAGTTGTAATGAGTTAAAAAAAATGAAGTGCCAATGTAACAGATGAGTTCTCGTCCAAAACTCTGATACTCCGAAAGAGATTGTCCAGTTTCTACACGACGTGCGTCCAGTTTTTCCGTAACCCTCTCTACTCTTTTGCACATGCTATGTGGGTGAAATGATGATACCATGCCAAGTTTCGACATTTTCAGAGTTCATTTTGTAGTGATTTTCAATTTCATGGTCATTTAGCTCTCTAAACAAATCGGTAAATGACTGAAAAATAGCAAATGATGTCAGAAAGTGTTGAAAATTGATGACCTCGCTTTGAATGGTGCGTACGGAACGCAAAAAAAAATCTGGAGTTGTAATAAGTTAAAAAAAATGAAGTGCCAGTGTAACTGATGAGTTCTCGTCCGAAACCCTGATACTCCAAAAGAGATTGTCCAGTTTGTACACGAAGTGCGTCCAGTTTTTGCCGTAACCCTCTCTACTCTTTTCCACATGCTATGTGGGTGAAATGATGATACCATGCCAAGTTTCGACATTTTCAGAGTTCATTTTGTAGTGATTTTCAATTTCACGGTCATTTAGCTCTCTAAACAAATCGGTAAATGACTAAAAAATAGCAAATGATGTTAGAAAGTTTTGAAAATTGATGACATCGCTTTGAATGGTGTGTACGGAACGCAAAAAAGTCTGGAGTAGTAATAAGTTTAAAAAAATGAAGTGCCAGTGTAACAGATGAGTTCTCGTCCGAAACTCTGATACCCCGAAAGAGATTGTCCAGTTTGTACACGAAGTGCGTCCAGTTTTTGCCGTAACCCTCTCTACTCTTTTGCACATGCTATGTGGGTGAAATGATGATACCATGCCAAGTTTCGACATTTTCAGAGTTCATTTTGTAGTGATTTTCAATTTCACGGTCATTTAGCTCTCTAAACAAATCGGTAAATGACTGAAAAATAGCAAATGATGTCAGAAAGTGTTGAAAATTGATGACGTCGCTTTGAATGGTGTGTACGGAACGCAAAAAAATCTGGAGTTGTAATAAGTTTAAAAAAATGAAGTGCCAGTGTAACAGATGAGTTCTCGTCCGAAACCCTGATACTTCGAAAGAGATTGTCCAGTCTGTACACGAAGTGCGTCCAGTTTTTGCCGTAACCCTCTCTACTCTTTTGCACATGCTATGTGAGTGAAATGATGATACCATGCCAAGTTTCGACATTTTCAAAGTTCATTTTGTAGTGATTTTAAGTTTCACGGTCATTTAGCTCTCTAAACAAATCGGTAAATGACTGAAAAATAGCAAATGATGTTAGAAAGTGTTGAAAATTGATGACGTCGCTTTGATTGGTGTGTACGGAACGCAAAAAAAAGTCTGGAGTTGCAATGAGTTTAAAAAAATGAAGTGCCAGTATAACTAATGAGTTCTCGTCCGAAACCCTGATACTCCGAAAGAGATTGTCCAGTTTGTACACGAAGTGCGTCCAGTTTTTGCCGTAACCCTCTCTACTCTTTTGCACATGCTATGTGAGTGAAATGATGATACCATGCCAAGTTTCGACATTTTCAGAGTTCATTTTATAGTGATTTTCAATTTCACGGTCATTTAGCTCTCTAAACAAATCGGTAAATGACTAAAAAATAGCAAATGATGTTAGAAAGTTTTGAAAATTGATGACGTCGCTTTGAATGGTGTGTACGGAACGCTAAAAAGTCTGGAGTTGTCATGAGTTTAAAAAAATGAAGTGCCAATGTAACAGATGAGTTCTCGTCCGAAACTCTGATACTCCGAAAGAGATTGTCCAGTTTCTATACGAAGTGCGTCCAGTTTTTGCCGTAACCCTCTCTACTCTTTTGCACATGCTATGTGGGTGAAATGATGATACCATGCCAAGTTTCGACATTTTCAGAGTTCATTTTGTAGTGATTTTCAATTTCACGGTCATTTAGCTCTCGAAATAAATCGTTAAATGACTACAAGATAGCAAATGATGTTATAAAGTTTTGAAAATTGATGACGTCACTTTGAATGGTGTGTACGGAACGCAAAAAAGTCTGGAGTTGTAATAAGTTTAAAAAAATGAAGTGCCCATGTAACAGATGAGTTCTCGTCAGAAACCCTGATACTTCGAAAGAGATTGTCCAGTCTGTACACGAAGTGCGTCCAGTTTTTGCCGTAACCCTCTCTACTCTTTTGCACATTCTATGTGGGTGAAATTATGATACCATGCCAAGTTTCGACATTTTCAGAGTTCATTTTGTAGTGATTTTCAATTTCACGGTCATTTAGCTCTCTAAACAAATCGGTAAATGACTAAAAAATAGCAAATGATGTTAGAAAGTTTTGAAAATTGATGACGTCGCTTTGAATGGTGTGTACGGAACGCTAAAAAGTCTGGAGTTGTCATGAGTTTAAAAAAATGAAGTGCCCATGTAACAGATGAGTTCTCGTCAGAAACCCTGATACTTCGAAAGAGATTGTCCAGTTTGTACAAGAAGTGCGTCCTGTTTTTGCTGTAACCCTCTCTACTCTTTTGCACATGCTATGTGGGTGAAATGATGATACCATGCCAAGTTTCGACATTTTCAGAGTTCATTTTGTAGACATTTTCAATTTCACGGTCATTTAGCTCTCTAAACAAATCGGTAAATGACTAAAAAATAGCAAATGATGTCAGAAAGTGTTGAAAATTGATGATGTCGCTTTGAATGGTGCGTACGGAATGCAAAAAAAAATCTGGAGTTGTAATAAGTTTAAAAAAATGAAGTGCCAGTGTAACAGATGAGTTCTCGTCCGAAACCTTGATACTCCGAAAGAGATTGTCCAGTTTCTACACCAAGTGCGTCCAGTTTTTGCCATAACCCTCTCTACTCTTTTGCACATGCTATGTGGGTGAAATGATGATACCATGCCAAGTTTCGACATTTTCAGAGTTCATTTTGTAGTGATTTTCAATTTCACGGTCATTTAGCTCTCTAAACAAATCGGTAAATGACTAAAAAATAGCAAATGATGTTAGAAAGTTTTGAAAATTGATGACGTCGCTTTGAATGGTGTGTACGGAACGCAAAAAAATCTGGAGTTGTAATAAGTTTAAAAAAATGAAGTGCCAGTGTAACAGATGAGTTCTCGTCCGAAACCTTGATACTCCGAAAGAGATTGTCCAGTTTCTACACGAAGTGCGTCCAGTTTTTGCCATAACCCTCTCTACTCTTTTGCACATGCTATGTGGGTGAAATGATGATACCATGCCAAGTTTCGACATTTTCAGAGTTCATTTTGTAGTGATTTTCAATTACACGGTCATTTAGCCTTCTAAACAAACCGGTAAATGACTGAAAAATAGAAAATGATGTCAGAAAGTGTTGAAAATTGATGATATCACTTTGAATGGGGCGTACGGAACAAAAAAAATGTCAGGAGTTGTAATAAGTTTAAAAAAATGAAGTGCCCATGTAACAGATGAGTTCTCGTCAGAAACCCTGATACTTCGAAAGAGATTGTCCAGTTTGTACATGAAGTGCGTCCAGTTTTTGCCGTAACCCTCTCTACTCTTTTGCGCATGCTATGTGGGTGAAATGATGATACCATGCCAAGTTTCGACATTTCCAGATTTCATTTTGTAGTGATTTTCAATTTCACGGTCATTTAGCTCTCTAAACAAATCGGTAAATGACTGAAAAATAGCAAATGATGTCACAAAGTGTTGAAAATTGATGACGTCGCTTTGAATGGTGCGTACGAAATGCAAAAAAGTCTGGAGTTGTAATGAGTTTAAAAAAATGAAGTGCCCATGTAACAGATGAGTTCTCGTCCGAAACCCTGATACTCCGAAAGAGATTGTCCTGTTCTTACACGAAGTGCATCCAGTTTTTGCCGTAACCCTCTCTACTCTTTTGCACATGCTATGTGGGTGAAATGATGATACCATGCCAAGTTTCGACATTTTAAGAGTTCATTTTGTAGTGATTTTCAATTTCACGGTCATTTAGCTCTCGAAATAAATCGGTGAATGACTAAAAAATAGCAAATGATGTCAGGAAGTTTTGAAAATTGATGACGTCGCTTTGAATGGTGTGTAGGGAACACAAAAATGTCTGGAGTTGTAATAAGTTTAAAAAAATGAAGTGCCCATGTAACAAATGAGTTCTTGTCAGAAACCCTGATACTTCGAAAGAGATTGTCCAGTTTGTACACGAAGTGCGTCCAGTTTTTGCCGTAACCCTCTCTACTCTTTTGCACATGCTATTTGGGTGAAATGATGATACGATGCCAAGTTTCGACATTTTCAGAGTTCATTTTGTAGTGATTTTCAATTTCACGGTCATTTAGCTCTCTAAACAAATCTGTACATGACTGAAAAATAGCAAATGATGTCAGGAAGTGTTGAAAATTGATGTCGTCGCTTTCAATGGTGCGTACGGAACGCAAAAAAAGTCTGGAGTTGTAATGAGTTAAAAAAAATGAAGTGCCAATGTAACAGATGAGTTCTCGTCCAAAACTCTGATACTCCGAAAGAGATTGTCCAGTTTCTACACGACGTGCGTCCAGTTTTTCCGTAACCCTCTCTACTCTTTTGCACATGCTATGTGGGTGAAATGATGATACCATGCCAAGTTTCGACATTTTCAGAGTTCATTTTGTAGTGATTTTCAATTTCATGGTCATTTAGCTCTCTAAACAAATCGGTAAATGACTGAAAAATAGCAAATGATGTCAGAAAGTGTTGAAAATTGATGACCTCGCTTTGAATGGTGCGTACGGAACGCAAAAAAAAATCTGGAGTTGTAATAAGTTAAAAAAAATGAAGTGCCAGTGTAACTGATGAGTTCTCGTCCGAAACCCTGATACTCCAAAAGAGATTGTCCAGTTTGTACACGAAGTGCGTCCAGTTTTTGCCGTAACCCTCTCTACTCTTTTCCACATGCTATGTGGGTGAAATGATGATACCATGCCAAGTTTCGACATTTTCAGAGTTCATTTTGTAGTGATTTTCAATTTCACGGTCATTTAGCTCTCTAAACAAATCGGTAAATGACTAAAAAATAGCAAATGATGTTAGAAAGTTTTGAAAATTGATGACATCGCTTTGAATGGTGTGTACGGAACGCAAAAAAGTCTGGAGTAGTAATAAGTTTAAAAAAATGAAGTGCCAGTGTAACAGATGAGTTCTCGTCCGAAACTCTGATACCCCGAAAGAGATTGTCCAGTTTGTACACGAAGTGCGTCCAGTTTTTGCCGTAACCCTCTCTACTCTTTTGCACATGCTATGTGGGTGAAATGATGATACCATGCCAAGTTTCGACATTTTCAGAGTTCATTTTGTAGTGATTTTCAATTTCACGGTCATTTAGCTCTCTAAACAAATCGGTAAATGACTGAAAAATAGCAAATGATGTCAGAAAGTGTTGAAAATTGATGACGTCGCTTTGAATGGTGTGTACGGAACGCAAAAAAATCTGGAGTTGTAATAAGTTTAAAAAAATGAAGTGCCAGTGTAACAGATGAGTTCTCGTCCGAAACCCTGATACTTCGAAAGAGATTGTCCAGTCTGTACACGAAGTGCGTCCAGTTTTTGCCGTAACCCTCTCTACTCTTTTGCACATGCTATGTGGGTGAAATGATGATACCATGCCAAGTTTCGACATTTTCAAAGTTCATTTTGTAGTGATTTTAAGTTTCACGGTCATTTAGCTCTCTAAACAAATCGGTAAATGACTGAAAAATAGCAAATGATGTTAGAAAGTGTTGAAAATTGATGACGTCGCTTTGATAGGTGTGTACGGAACGCAAAAAAAAGTCTGGAGTTGCAATGAGTTTAAAAAAATGAAGTGCCAGTATAACTAATGAGTTCTCGTCCGAAACCCTGATACTCCGAAAGAGATTGTCCAGTTTGTACACGAAGTGCGTCCAGTTTTTGCCGTAACCCTCTCTACTCTTTTGCACATGCTATGTGAGTGAAATGATGATACCATGCCAAGTTTCGACATTTTCAGAGTTCATTTTATAGTGATTTTCAATTTCACGGTCATTTAGCTCTCTAAACAAATCGGTAAATGACTAAAAAATAGCAAATGATGTTAGAAAGTTTTGAAAATTGATGACGTCGCTTTGAATGGTGTGTACGGAACGCTAAAAAGTCTGGAGTTGTCATGAGTTTAAAAAAATGAAGTGCCAATGTAACAGATGAGTTCTCGTCCGAAACTCTGATACTCCGAAAGAGATTGTCCAGTTTCTATACGAAGTGCGTCCAGTTTTTGCCGTAACCCTCTCTACTCTTTTGCACATGCTATGTGGGTGAAATGATGATACCATGCCAAGTTTCGACATTTTCAGAGTTCATTTTGTAGTGATTTTCAATTTCACGGTCATTTAGCTCTCGAAATAAATCGTTAAATGACTACAAGATAGCAAATGATGTTATAAAGTTTTGAAAATTGATGACGTCACTTTGAATGGTGTGTACGGAACGCAAAAAAGTCTGGAGTTGTAATAAGTTTAAAAAAATGAAGTGCCCATGTAACAGATGAGTTCTCGTCAGAAACCCTGATACTTCGAAAGAGATTGTCCAGTCTGTACACGAAGTGCGTCCAGTTTTTGCCGTAACCCTCTCTACTCTTTTGCACATTCTATGTGGGTGAAATTATGATACCATGCCAAGTTTCGACATTTTCAGAGTTCATTTTGTAGTGATTTTCAATTTCACGGTCATTTAGCTCTCTAAACAAATCGGTAAATGACTAAAAAATAGCAAATGATGTTAGAAAGTTTTGAAAATTGATGACGTCGCTTTGAATGGTGTGTACGGAACGCTAAAAAGTCTGGAGTTGTCATGAGTTTAAAAAAATGAAGTGCCAATGTAACAGATGAGTTCTCGTCCGAAACTCTGATACTCCGAAAGAGATTATCCAGTTTCTATACAAAGTGCGTCCAGTTTTTGCCGTAACCCTCTCTACTCTTTTGCACATGCTATGTGGGTGAAATGATGATACCATGCCAAGTTTCGACATTTTCAGAGTTCATTTTGTAGTGATTTTCAATTTCACGGTCATTTAGCTCTCGAAATAAATCGTTAAATGACTACAAGATAGCAAATGATGTTATAAAGTTTTGAAAATTGATGACGTCACTTTGAATGGTGTGTACGGAACGCAAAAAAGTCTGGAGTTGTAATAAGTTTAAAAAAATGAAGTGCCCATGTAACAGATGAGTTCTCGTCAGAAACCCTGATACTTCGAAAGAGATTGTCCAGTCTGTACACGAAGTGCGTCCAGTTTTTGCCATAACCCTCTCTACTCTTTTGCACATGCTATGTGGGTGAAATGATGATACCATGCCAAGTTTCGACATTTTCAGAGTTCATTTTGTAGTGATTTTCAATTTCACGGTCATTTAGCTCTCTAAACAAATCGGTAAATGACTAAAAAATAGCAAATGATGTTAGAAAGTTTTGAAAATTGATGACGTCGCTTTGAATGGTGTGTACGGAACGCAAAAAAATCTGGAGTTGTAATAAGTTTAAAAAAATGAAGTGCCCATGTAACAAATGAGTTCTTGTCAGAAACCCTGATACTTCGAAAGAGATTGTCCAGTTTGTACACGAAGTGCGTCCAGTTTTTGCCGTAACCCTCTCTACTCTTTTGCACATGCTATTTGGGTGAAATGATGATACCATGCCAAGTTTCGACATTTTCAGAGTTCATTTTGTAGTGATTTTCAATTTCACGGTCATTTAGCTCTCTAAACAAATCTGTACATGACTGAAAAATAGCAAATGATGTCAGGAAGTGTTGAAAATTGATGTCGTCGCTTTCAATGGTGCGTACGGAACGCAAAAAAAGTCTGGAGTTGTAATGAGTTTAAAAAAATGAATTGCCAATGTAACAGATGAGTTCTCGTCCAAAACTCTGATACTCCGAAAGAGATTGTCCAGTTTCTACACGACGTGCGTCCAGTTTTTGCCGTAACCCTCTCTACTCTTTTGCACATGCTATGTGGGTGAAATGATGATACCATGCCAAGTTTCGACATTTTCAGAGTTCATTTTGTAGTGATTTTCAATTTCACGGTCATTTAGCCTTCTAAACAAACCGGTAAATGACTGAAAAATAGAAAATGATGTCAGAAAGTGTTGAAAATTGATGATATCACTTTGAATGGGGCGTACGGAACAAGAAAAAGTCAGGAGTTGTAATAAGTTTAAAAAAATGAAGTGCCCATGTAACAGATGAGTTCTCGTCAGAAACCCTGATACTTCGAAAGAGATTGTCCAGTTTGTACATGAAGTGCGTCCAGTTTTTGCCGTAACCCTCTCTACTCTTTTGCGCATGCTATGTGGGTGAAATGATGATACCATGCCAAGTTTCGACATTTCCAGATTTTATTTTGTAGTGATTTTCAATTTCACGGTCATTTAGCTCTCTAAACAAATCGGTAAATGACTGAAAAATAGCAAATGATGTCACAAAGTGTTGAAAATTGATGACGTCGCTTTGAATGGTGCGTACGAAATGCAAAAAAGTCTGGAGTTGTAATGAGTTTAAAAAAATGAAGTGCCCATGTAACAGATGAGTTCTCGTCCGAAACCCTGATACTCCGAAAGAGATTGTCCTGTTCTTACACGAAGTGCGTCCAGTTTTTGCCGTAACCCTCTCTACTCTTTTGCACATGCTATGTGGGTGAAATGATGATACCATGCCAAGTTTCGACATTTTAAGAGTTCATTTTGTAGTGATTTTCAATTTCACGGTCATTTAGCTCTCTAAACAAATCGGTAAATGACTAAAAAAGAGCAAATGATGTCAGAAAGTTTTGAAAATTGATGACGTCGCTTTGAATGGTGTGTAGGGAACACAAAAATGTCTGGAGTTGTAATAAGTTTAAAAAAATGAAGTGCCCATGTAACAAATGAGTTCTTGTTAGAAACCCTGATACTTCGAAAGAGATTGTCCAGTTTGTACACGAAGTGCGTCCAGTTTTTGCCGTAACCCTCTCTACTCTTTTGCACATGCTATTTGGGTGAAATGATGATACGATGCCAAGTTTCGACATTTTCAGAGTTCATTTTGTAGTGATTTTCAATTTCACGGTCATTTAGCTCTCTAAACAAATCTGTACATGACTGAAAAATAGCAAATGATGTCAGGAAGTATTGAAAATTGATGTCGTCGCTTTCAATGGTGCGTACGGAACACAAAAAAAGTCTGGAGTTGTAATGAGTTTAAAAAAATGAAGTGCCAATGTAACAGATGAGTTCTCGTCCAAAACTCTGATACTCCGAAAGAGATTGTCCAGTTTCTACACGACGTGCGTCCAGTTTTTGCCGTAACCCTCTCTACTCTTTTGCACATGCTATGTGGGTGAAATGATGATACCATGCCAAGTTTCGACATTTTCAGAGTTCATTTTGTAGTGATTTTCAATTTCATGGTCATTTAGCTCTCTAAACAAATCGGTAAATGACTGAAAAATAGCAAATGATGTCAGAAAGTGTTGAAAATTGATGACCTCGCTTTGAATGGTGCGTACGGAACGCAAAAAAAAATCTGGAGTTGTAATAAGTTAAAAAAAATGAAGTGCCAGTGTAATTGATGAGTTCTCGTCCGAAACCTTGATACTCCAAAAGAGATTGTCCAGTTTGTACACGAAGTGCGTCCAGTTTTTGCCGTAACCCTCTCTACTCTTTCCACATGCTATGTGGGTGAAATGATGATACCATGCCAAGTTTCGACATTTTCAGAGTTCATTTTGTAGTGATTTTCAATTTCACGGTCATTTAGCTCTCTAAACAAATCGGTAAATGACTAAAAAATAGCAAATGATGTTAGAAAGTTTTGAAAATTGATGACATCGCTTTGAATGGTGTGTACGGAACGCAAAAAAGTCTGGAGTAGTAATAAGTTTAAAAAAATGAAGTGCCAGTGTAACAGATGAGTTCTCGTCCGAAACTCTGATACCCCGAAAGAGATTGTCCAGTTTGTACACGAAGTGCGTCCAGTTTTTGCCGTAACCCTCTCTACTCTTTTGCACATGCTATGTGGGTGAAATGATGGTACCATGCCAAGTTTCGACATTTTCAGAGTTCATTTTGTAGTGATTTTCAATTTCACGGTCATTTAGCTCTCTAAACAAATCGGTAAATGACTGAAAAATAGCAAATGATGTCAGAAAGTGTTGAAAATTGATGACGTCGCTTTGAATGGTGTGTACGGAACGCAAAAAAATCTGGAGTTGTAATAAGTTTAAAAAAATGAAGTGCCAGTGTAACAGATGAGTTCTCGTCCGAAACCCTGATACTTCGAAAGAGATTGTCCAGTCTGTACACGAAGTGCGTCTAGTTTTTGCCGTAACCCTCTCTACTCTTTTGCACATGCTATGTGGGTGAAATGATGATACCATGCCAAGTTTCGACATTTTCAAAGTTCATTTTGTAGTGATTTTCAGTTTCACGGTCATTTAGCTCTCTAAACAAATCGGTAAATGACTGAAAAATAGCAAATGATGTTAGAAAGTGTTGAAAATTGATGACGTCGCTTTGATTGGTGTGTACGGAACGCAAAAAAAAGTCTGGAGTTGCAATGAGATTAAAAAAATGAAGTGCCAGTATGACTGATGAGTTCTCGTCCGAAACCCTGATACTCCGAAAGAGATTGTCCAGTTTGTACACGAAGTGCGTCCAGTTTTTGCCGTAACCCTCTCTACTCTTTTGCACATGCTATGTGAGTGAAATGATGATACCATGCCAAGTTTCGACATTTTCAGAGTTCATTCTATAGTGATTTTCAATTTCACGGTCATTTAGCTCTCTAAACAAATCGGTAAATTACTAAAAAATAGCAAATGATGTTAGAAAGTTTTGAAAATTGATGACGTCGCTTTGAATGGTGTGTACGGAACGCTAAAAAGTCTGGAGTTGTCATGAGTTTAAAAAAATGAAGTGCCAATGTAACAGATGAGTTCTCGTCCGAAACTCTGATACTCCGAAAGAGATTGTCCAGTTTCTATACGAAGTGCGTCCAGTTTTTGCCGTAACCCTCTCTACTCTTTTGCACATGCTATGTGGGTGAAATGATGATACCATGCCAAGTTTCGACATTTTCATAGTTCATTTTGTAGTGATTTTCAATTTCACGGTCATTTAGCTCTCGAAGTAAATCGTTAAATGACTACAAGATAGCAAATGATGTTATAAAGTTTTGAAAATTGATGACGTCACTTTGAATGGTGTGTACGGAACGCAAAAAAGTCTGGAGTTGTAATAAGTTTAAAAAAATGAAGTGCCCATGTAACAGATGAGTTCTCGTCAGAAACCCTGATACTTCGAAAGAGATTGTCCAGTCTGTACACGAACTGCGTCCAGTTTTTGCCGTAACCCTCTCTACTCTTTTGCACATTCTATGTGGGTGAAATTATGATACCATGCCAAGTTTCGACATTTTCAGAGTTCATTTTGTAGTGATTTTCAATTTCACGGTCATTTAGCTCTCTAAACAAATCGGTAAATGACTAAAAAATAGCAAATGATGTTAGAAAGTTTTGAAAATTGATGACGTCGCTTTGAATGGTGTGTACGGAACGCTAAAAAGTCTGGAGTTGTCATGAGTTTAAAAAAATGAAGTGCCAATGTAACAGATGAGTTCTCGTCCGAAACTCTGATACTCCGAAAGAGATTGTCCAGTTTCTATACAAAGTGCGTCCAGTTTTTGCCGTAACCCTCTCTACTCTTTTGCACATGCTATGTGGGTGAAATGATGATACCATGCCAAGTTTCGACATTTTCAGAGTTCATTTTGTAGTGATTTTCAATTTCACGGTCATTTAGCTCTCGAAATAAATCGTTAAATGACTACAAGATAGCAAATGATGTTATAAAGTTTTGAAAATTGATGACGTCACTTTGAATGGTGTGTACGGAACGCAAAAAAGTCTGGAGTTGTAATAAGTTTAAAAAAATGAAGTGCCCATGTAACAGATGAGTTCTCGTCAGAAACCCTGATACTTCGAAAGAGATTGTCCAGTCTGTACACGAAGTGCGTCCAGTTTTTGCCATAACCCTCTCTACTCTTTTGCACATGCTATGTGGGTGAAATGATGATACCATGCCAAGTTTCGACATTTTCAGAGTTCATTTTGTAGTGATTTTCAATTTCACGGTCATTTAGCTCTCTAAACAAATCGGTAAATGACTAAAAAATAGCAAATGATGTTAGAAAGTTTTGAAAATTGATGACGTCGCTTTGAATGGTGTGTACGGAACGCAAAAAAATCTGGAGTTGTAATAAGTTTAAAAAAATGAAGTGCCCATGTAACAAATGAGTTCTTGTCAGAAACCCTGATACTTCGAAAGATATTGTCCAGTTTGTACACGAAGTGCGTCCAGTTTTTGCCGTAACCCTCTCTACTCTTTTGCACATGCTATTTGGGTGAAATGATGATACCATGCCAAGTTTCGACATTTTCAGAGTTCATTTTGTAGTGATTTTCAATTTCACGGTCATTTAGCTCTCTAAACAAATCTGTACATGACTGAAAAATAGCAAATGATGTCAGGAAGTGTTGAAAATTGATGTCGTCGCTTTCAATGGTGCGTACGGAACGCAAAAAAAGTCTGGAGTTGTAATGAGTTTAAAAAAATGAAGTGCCAATGTAACAAATGAGTTCTTGTCAGAAACCCTGATACTCCGAAAGAGATTGTCCAGTTTGTACACGAAGTGCGTCCAGTTTTTGCCGTAACCCTCTCTACTCTTTTGCACATGCTATGTGAGTGAAATGATGATACCATGCCAAGTTTCGACATTTTCAGAGTTCATTCTATAGTGATTTTCAATTTCACGGTCATTTAGCTCTCTAAACAAATCGGTAAATTACTAAAAAATAGCAAATGATGTTAGAAAGTTTTGAAAATTGATGACGTCGCTTTGAATGGTGTGTACGGAACGCTAAAAAGTCTGGAGTTGTCATGAGTTTAAAAAAATGAAGTGCCAATGTAGCAGATGAGTTCTCGTCCGAAACTCTGATACTCCGAAAGAGATTGTCCAGTTTCTATACGAAGTGCGTCCAGTTTTTGCCGTAACCCTCTCTACTCTTTTGCACATGCTATGTGGGTGAAATGATGATACCATGCCAAGTTTCGACATTTTCATAGTTCATTTTGTAGTGATTTTCAATTTCACGGTCATTTAGCTCTCGAAGTAAATCGTTAAATGACTACAAGATAGCAAATGATGTTATAAAGTTTTGAAAATTGATGACGTCACTTTGAATGGTGTGTACGGAACGCAAAAAAGTCTGGAGTTGTAATAAGTTTAAAAAAATGAAGTGCCCATGTAACAGATGAGTTCTCGTCAGAAACCCTGATACTTCGAAAGAGATTGTCCAGTCTGTACACGAAGTGCGTCCAGTTTTTGCCGTAACCCTCTCTACTCTTTTGCACATTCTATGTGGGTGAAATTATGATACCATGCCAAGTTTCGACATTTTCAGAGTTCGTTTTGTAGTGATTTTCAATTTCATGGTCATTTAGCTCTCTAAACAAATCGGTAAACGACTGAAAAAGAGCAAATGATGTCAGAAAGTGTTGAAAATTGATGACGTCGCTTTGAATGGTGCGCACGGAACGTAAAAAAATTATGGAGTTGTAATAAGTTTAAAAAAATGAAGTGCCAGTGTAACAGATGAGTTCTCGTCCGAAACCCTGATACTCCGAATGAGATTGTCCAGTTTGTACACGAAGTCCGTCCAGTTTTTGTCGTAACCCTCTCTACTCTTTTGCACATGCTATGTGGGTGAAATGATTATACCATGCCAAGTTTCGACATTTTCAGAGTTCATTTTGTAGTGATTTTCAATTTCACGGTCATTTAGCTGTCTAAACAAATCGGTAAATGACTGAAAAATAGCAAATGATGTCAGAAAGTGTTGAAAATTGATGACGTCGCTTTTGAATGGTGCGCAAGGAACGCAAAAAAAATTCTGGAGTTGTAATAAGTATAAAAAAATGAAGTGCCAGTGTAACAGATGAGTTCTCGTCCGAAACCCTGATACTCCGAATGAGATTGTCCAGTTTGTACACGAAGTCCGTCCAGTTTTTGCCGTAACCCTCTCTACTCTTTTGCACATTCTATGTGGGTGAAATTATGATACCATGCCAAGTTTCGACATTTTCAGAGTTCATTTTGTAGTGATTTTCAATTTCACGGTCATTTAGCTCTCTAAACAAATCGGTAAATGACTGAAAAATAGCAAATGATGTCAGAAAGTATTGAAAATTGATGACCTCGCTTTGAATGGTGCGTACGGCACGCAAAAAAATTCTGGAGTTGTAATAAGTTTAAAAAAATGAAGTGCCAGTGTAACTGATGAGTTCTCGTCCGAAACCCTGATACTCCGAAAGAGATTGTCCAGTTTGTACACGAAGTGCGTCCAGTTTTTTCCGTAACCCTCTCTACTCTTTTGCACATGCTATGTGGGTGAAATGATGATACGATGCCAAGTTTCGACATTTTCAGAGTTCATTTTGTAGTGATTTTCAATTTCACGGTCATTTAGCTCTCTAAACAAATCGGTAATTGACTGAAAAATAGCAAATGATGTCAGAAAGTGTTGAAAATTGATGTTGTCGCTTTGAATGGTGCGTACTTAACGCAAAAAAAGTCTGGAGTTGTAATGAGTTTAAAAAAATTAAGTGCCCATGTAACAGATGAGTTCTCGTCCGAAACACTGATACTCCGAAAGAGATTGTCCAGTTTGTACACGAAGTGCGTCCAGTTTTTGCCGTAACCCTGTCTACTCTTTTGCACATGCTATGTGGGTGAAATGATGATACCATGCCAAGTTTCGACATTTTCAGAGTTCATTTTGTAGTGATTTTCAATTTCACGGTCATTTAGCTCTCTAAACAAATCGGTAAATCACTAAAAAAGAGCAAATGATGTCAGAAAGTTTTGAAAATTGATGACGTCGCTTTGAATGGTGTGTAGGGAACGCAAAAAAAATCTGGAGTTGTAATAAGTTTAAAAAATGAAGTGCCCATGTAACAGATGAGTTCTCGTCAGAAACCCTGATACTTCGAAAGAGATTGTCCAGTCTGTACACGAAGTGCGTCCAGTTTTTGCCATAACCCTCTCTACTTTTTTGCACATGCTATGTGGGTGAAATGATGATACCATGCCAAGTTTCGACATTTTCAGAGTTCATTTTGTAGTGATTGTCAATTTCACGGTCATTTAGCTCTCTAAACAAATCGGTAAATGACTGAAAAATAGCAAATGATGTCAGAAAGTGTTGAAAATTGATGACGTCGCTTAAAGGTGCGTACGGAATGCAAAAAAAATCTGGAGCTGTAATAAGTTTAAAAAAATGAAGTGCCAGTGTAACAGATGAGTTCTCGTCCGAAACCCTGATACTCCGAAAGAGATTGTCCAGTTTGTACACGAAGTGCGTCCAGTTTTTGCCGTAACCCTCTCTACTCTTTTGCACATCCTATGTGGGTGAAATGATGATACCATGCCAAGTTTCGACATTTTCAGAGTTCATTTTGTAGTGATTTTCAATTTCACGGTCATTTAGCTCTCTAAACAAATCGGTAAATGAATAAAAAAATAGCAAATGATGTCAGAAAGTGTTGAAAATTGATGACGTCGCTTTGAATGGTGTGCACGGAACGCAAAAAAGTCTGGAGTTCTAATAAGTTTAAAAAAATGAAGTGCCAGTGTAACAGATGAGTTCTCGTCCGAAACCCTGATACTCCAAATGAGATTGTCCAGTTTGTACACGAAGTCCGTCCAGTTTTTGCCGTAACCCTCTCTACTCTTTTGCATATGCTATGTGGGTGAAATGATGATACCATGCTAAGTTTCGACATTTTCAGAGTTCATTTTGTAGTGATTTTCAATTTCACGGTCATTTAGCTCTCTAAACAAATCGGTAAATGACTAAAAAATAGCAAATGATGTCAGAAAGTTTTGAAAATTGATGACGTCGCTTTGAATGGTGTGTACGGAATGCAAAAAAGTCTGGAGTTGTAATAAGTTTAAAAAAATGAAGTGCCCATGTAACAGATGAGTTCTCGTCAGAAACCCTGATACCTCGAAAGAGATTGTCCAGTTTGTACACGAAGTGCGTCCAGTTTTTGCTGTAACCCTCTCTACTCTTTTGCACATGCTATGTGGGTGAAATGATGATACCATGCCAAGTTTCGACATTTTCAGAGTTCATTTTGTAGAGATTTTCAATTTCACGATCATTTAGCTCTCTAAACAAATCGGTAAATGACTGAAAAATAGCAAATGATGTCAGAAAGTGTTGAAAATTGATGATGTCGCTTTGAATGGTGCGTACGGAACGCAAAAAAAATCTGGAGTTTTAATAAGTTTAAAAAAATGAAGTGCCAGTGTAACAGATGAGTTCTCGTCCCAAACCTTGATACTCCGAAAGAGATTGTCTAGTTTCTACACGAAGTGCGTCCAGTTTTTGCCATAACCCTCTCTACTCTTTTGCACATGCTATGTGGGTGAAATGATGATACCATGCCAAGTTTCGACATTTTGAGAGTTCATTTTGTAGTGATTTTCAATTTCACGGTCATTTAGCTCTCTAAACAAATCGGTAAATGATTAAAAAATAGCAAATGATGTTAGAAAGTTTTGAAAATTGATGACGTCGCTTTGAATGGTGTGTACGGAACGCAAAAAAGTCTGGAGTTGTAATAAGTTTAAAAAAATGAAGTGCCCATGTAACAGATGAGTTCTCGTCAGAAACCCTGATACTTCGAAAGAGATTGTCCAGTCTGTACACGAAGTGCGTCCAGTTTTTGCCATAACCCTCTCTACTCTTTTGCACTTCTATGTGGGCGAAATGGTGATACCATGCCAAGTTTCGACCTTTTCGGAGTTCATTTTGTAGTGATTTTCAATTTCACGGTCATTTAGCCCTCTAAACAAACCGGTAAATGACTGAAAAATAGAAAAATGATGTCAGAAAGTGTTGAAAATTGGTGATGTCACTTTGAATGGGGCGTATGGAACGAAAAAAAGTCTGGAGTTGTAATAAGTTTAAAAAAATGAAGTGCCCATGTAACAGATGAGTTCTCGTCAGAAACCCTGATACTTCGAAAGAGATTGTCCAGTTTGTACACGAAGTGCGTCCAGTTTTTGCCGTAACCCTCTCTACTCTTTTGCACATGCTATGTGGGTGAAATGATGATACCATGCCAAGTTTCGACATTTCCAGATTTCATTTTGTAGTGATTTTCAATTTCACGCTCATTTAGCTCTCTAAACAAATCGGTAAATGACTGAAAAATAGCAAATGATGTCACAAAGTGTTGAAAATTGATGACGTCGCTTTGAATGGTGCGTACGAAATGCAAAAAAGTCTGGAGTTGTAATGAGTTTAAAAAAATGAAGTGCCCATGTAACAGATGAGTTCTCGTCCGAAACCTTGATACTCCGAAAGAGATTGTCCTGTTCTTACACGAAGTGCGTCCAGTTTTTGCCGTAACCCTCTCTACTCTTTTGCACATGCTATGTGGGTGAAATGATGATACCATGCCAAGTTTCGACATTTTCAGAGTTCATTTTGTAGTGATTTTCAATTTCACGGTCATTTAGCTCTCGAAATAAATCGGTAAATGACTAAAAATAGCAAATGATGTCAGGAAGTTTTGAAAATTGATGACATCGCTTTGAATGGTGTGTAGGGAACACAAAAATGTCTGGAGTTGTAATAAGTTTAAAAAAATGAAGTGCCCATGTAACAGATGAGTTGTTGTCAGAAACCCTGATACTTCAAAAGAGATTGTCCAGTTTGTACACGAAGTGCGTCCAGTTTTTGCCGTAACCCTCTCTACTCTTTTGCACATGCTATTTGGGTGAAATGATGATACGATGCCAAGTTTCGACATTTTCAGAGTTCATTTTGTAGTGATTTTCAATTTCACGGTCATTTAGCTCTCTAAACAAATCTGTACATGACTGAAAAATAGCAAATGATGTCAGGAAGTGTTGAAAATTGATGTCGTCGCTTTCAATGGTGCGTACGGAACGCAAAAAAAGTCTGGAGTTGTAATGAGTTTAAAAAAATGAAGTGCCAATGTAACAGATGAGTTCTCGTCCGAAACTCTGATACTCCGAAAGAGATTGTCCAGTTTCTACACGACGTGCGTCCAGTTTTTGCCGTAACCCTCTCTACTCTGTTGCACATGCTATGTGGGTGAAATGATGATACCATGCCAAGTTTCGACATTTTCAGAGTTCATTTTGTAGTGATTTTCAATTTCACGGTCATTTAGCTCTCTAAACAAATCGGTAAATGACTGAAAATTAGCAAATGATGTCAGAAAGTGTTGAAAATTGATGACCTCGCTTTGAATGGTGCGTACGGAACGCAAAAAAAAATCTGGAGTTGTAATAAGTTTAAAAAAATTAAGTGCCAGTGTAACTGATGAGTTCTCGTCCGAAACCCTGATACTCCAAAAGAGATTGTCCAGTTTGTACACGAAGTGCGTCCAGTTTTTGCCGTAACCCTCTCTACTCTTTTGCACATGCTATGTGGGTGAAATGATGATACCATGCCAAGTTTCGACATTTTCAGAGTTCATTTTGTAGTGATTTTCAATTTCACGGTCATTTAGCTCTCTAAACAAATCGGTAAATGACTGAAAAATAGCAAATGATGTCAGAAAGTGTTGAAAATTGATGACGTCGCTTTGAATGGTGTGTACGGAACGCAAAAAAATCTGGAGTTGTAATAAGTTTAAAAAAATGAAGTGCTAGTGTAACAGATGAGTTCTCGTCCGAAACCCTGATACTTCGAAAGAGATTGTCCAGTCTGTACACGAAGTGCGTCCAATTTTTGCCGTAACCCTCTCTACTCTTTTGCACATGCTATGTGGGTGAAATGATGATACCATGCCAAGTTTCGACATTTTCAGAGGTCATTTTGTAGTGATTTTCAATTTCAGGGTCATTTAGCTCTCTAAACAAATCGGTAAATGACTGAAAAATAGCAAATGATGTCAGAAAGTGTTGAAAATTGATGACGTCGCTTTGATTGGTGTGTACGGAACGCAAAAAAAGTCTGGAGTTGCAATGAGTTTAAAAAAATGAAGTGCCAGTATAACTGATGAGTTCTCGTCCGAAACCCTGATACTCCGAAAGAGATTGTCCAGTTTGTACACGAAGTGCGTCCAGTTTTTGCCGTAACCCTCTCTACTCTTTTGCACATGCTATGTGAGTGAAATGATGATACCATGCCAAGTTTCGACATTTTCAGAGTTCATTTTATAGTGATTTTCAATTTCACGGTCATTTAGCTCTCTAAACAAATCGGTAAATGACTAAAAAATAGCAAATGATGTTAGAAAGTTTTGAAAATTGATGACGTCGCTTTGAATGGTGTGTACGGAACGCAAAAAAGTCTGGAGTTGTCATGAGTTTAAAAAAATGAAGTGCCAATGTAACAGATGAGTTCTCGTCCGAAACTCTGATACTCCGAAAGAGATTATCCAGTTTCTACACGAAGTGCGTGCAGTTTTTGCCGTAACCCTCTCTACTCTTTTGCACATGCTATGTGGGTGAAATGATGATACCATGCCAAGTTTCGACATTTTTAGAGTTCATTTTGTAGTGATTTTCAATTTCACGGTCATTTAGCTCTCGAAATAAATCGTTAAATGACTACAAGATAGCAAATGATATTATAAAGTTTTTAAAATTGATGACGTCACTTTGAATGCTGTGTACGGAATGCAAAAAAGTCTGGAGTTGTAATAAGTTTAAAAAAATGAAGTGCCAGTGTAACAGATGAGTTCTCGTCCGAAACCCTGATACTCCGAATGAGATTGTCCAGTTTGTACACGAAGTCCGTCCAGTTTTTGCCGTAACCCTCTCTACTCTTTTGCACATGCTATGTAGGTGAAATGATGATACCATGCCAAGTTTCGACATTTTCAGAGTTCATTTTGTAGTGATTTTCAATTTCACGGTCATTTAAAATCTGGAGTTGTAATAAGTTTAAAAAAATGAAGTGCCAGTGTAACTGATGAGTTCTCGTCCAAAACCCTGATACTCCGAAAGAGATTGTCCAATTTGTAGACAAAGTGCGTCCAATTTTTGTCGTAACCCTCTCTACTCTTTTGCACATGCTATGTGGGTGAAATGATGATACCATGCCAAGTTTCGACATTTTTAGAGTTTATTTTGTAGTGATTTTCAATTTCACGGTTATTTAGCTCTCTAAACAAATCGGTAAATGACTAGAAAATAGCAAATGATGTTAGAAAGTTTTGAAAATTGATGACGTCGCTTTGAATGGTGCGCACGGAACGTAAAAAAAGTCTGGAGTTGTAATGAGTTTAAAAAAATGAAGTGCCAATGTAACGGATGAGTTCTCGTCCGAAACTCTGATACTCCGAAAGAGATTGTCCAGTTTGTACACAAAGTGCGTCCAGTTTTTGCCGTAACCCTCTCTACTCTTTTGCACATGCTATGTGGGTGAAATGATGATACCATGCCAAGTTTCGACATTTTCAGAGTTCATTTTGTTGTGATTTTCAATTTCACGGTCATTTAGCTCTCTAAACAAATCGGTAAATGACTAAAAAATAGCAAATGATGTTAGAAAGTTTTGAAAATTGATGACGTCGCTTTGAATAGTGTGTACGGAACGCAAAAAAGTCTGGAGTTGTCATGAGTTTAAAAAAATGAAGTGCCAATGTAACAGATGAGTTCTCGTCCGAAACTCTGATACTCCGAAAGATATTGTCCAGTTTCTACACAAAGTGCGTCCAGTTTTTGCCGTAACCCTCTCTACTCTTTTGCACATGCTATGTGGGTGAAATGATGATACCATGCCAAGTTTCGACATTTTCAGAGTTCATTTTGTAGTGATTTTCAATTTCACGGTCATTTAGCTCTCGAAATAAATCGTTAAATGACTACAAGATAGCAAATGATGTTATAAAGTTTTGAAAATTGATGACGTCACTTTGAATGGTGTGTACGGAACGCAAAAAAGTCTGGAGTTGTAATAAGTTTAAAAAAATGAAGTGCCCATGTAACAGATGAGTTCTCGTCAGAAACCCTGATACTTCGAAAGAGATTGTCCAGTCTGTACACGAAGTGCGTCCAGTTTTTGCCGTAACCCTCTCTACTCTTTTGCACATTCTATGTGGGTGAAATGATGATACCATGCCAAGTTTCGACATTTTCAGAGTTCATTTTGTAGTGATTTTCAATTTCACGGTCATTTAGCTCTCTAAACAAATCGGTAAATGACTGAAAAATAACAAATGATGTCAGAAAGTGTTGAAAATTGATGACGTCGCTTTGAATGGTGCGCACGGAACGCAAAAAAATTCTGGAGTTGTAATAAGTTTAAAAAAATGAAGTGCCAGTGTAACAGATGAGTTCTCGTCCGAAACCCTGATACTCCGAATGAGATTGTCCAGTTTGTACACGAAGTCCGTCCAGTTTTTGTCGTAACCCTCTCTACTCTTTTGCACATGCTATGTGGGTGAAATGATTATACCATGCCAAGTTTCGACATTTTCAGAGTTCATTTTGTAGTGATTTTCAATTTCACGGTCATTTAGCTCTCTAAACAAATCTGTACATGACTGAAAAATAGGAAATGATGTCAGGAAGTGTTGAAAATTGATGTCGTCGCTTTCAATGGTGCGTACGGAACGCAAAAAAAGTCTGGAGTTGTAATGAGTTTAAAAAAATGAAGTGCCAATGTAACAGATGAGTTCTCGTCCGAAACTCTGATACTCCGAAAGAGATTATCCAGTTTCTACACGACGTGCGTCCAGTTTTTGCCGTAACCCTCTCTACTCTGTTGCACATGCTATGTGGGTGAAATGATGATACCATGCCAAGTTTCGACATTTTCAGAGTTCATTTTGTAGTGATTTTCAATTTCACGGTCATTTAGCTCTCTAAACAAATCGGTAAATGACTGAAAAATAGCAAATGATGTCAGAAAGTGTTGAAAATTGATGACCTCGCTTTGAATGGTGCGTACGGAACGCAAAAAAAAATCTGGAGTTGTAATAAGTTTAAAAAAATTAAGTGCCAGTGTAACTGATGAGTTCTCGTCCGAAACCCTGATACTCCAAAAGAGATTGTCCAGTTTGTACACGAAGTGCGTCCAGTTTTCGCCGTAACCCTCTCTACTCTTTTGCACATGCTATGTGGGTGAAATGATGATACCATGCCAAGTTTCGACATTTTCAGAGTTCATTTTGTAGTGATTTTCAATTTCACGGTCATTTAGCTCTCTAAACAAATCGGTAAATGACTAAAAAATAGCAAATGATGTTAGAAAGTTTTGAAAATTGATGACATTGCTTTGAATGGTGTGTACGGAACGCAAAAAAGTCTGGAGTTGTAATAAGTTTAAAAAATGAAGTGCCAGTGTAACAGATGAGTTCTCGTCCGAAACTCTGATACCCCGAAAGAGATTGTCTAGTTTGTACACGAAGTGCGTCCAGTTTTTGCCGTAACCCTCTCAACTCTTTTGCACATGCTATGTGGGTGAAATGATGATACCATGCCAAGTTTCGACATTTTCAGAGTTCATTTTGTAGTGATTTTCAATTTCACGGTCATTTAGCTCTCTAAACAAATCGGTAAATGACTGAAAAATAGCAAATGATGTCAGAAAGTGTTGAAAATTGATGACGTTGCTTTGAATGGTGTGTACGGAACGCAAAAAAATCTGGAGTTGTAATAAGTTTAAAAAAATGAAGTGCTAGTGTAACAGATGAGTTCTCGTCCGAAACCCTGATACTTCGAAAGAGATTGTCCAGTCTGTACACGAAGTGCGTCCAATTTTTGCCGTAACCCTCTCTACTCTTTTGCACATGCTATGTGGGTGAAATGATGATACCATGCCAAGTTTCGACATTTTCAGAGGTCATTTTGTAGTGATTTTCAATTTCAGGGTCATTTAGCTCTCTAAACAAATCGATAAATGACTGAAAAATAGCAAATGATGTCAGAAAGTGTTGAAAATTGATGACGTCGCTTTGATTGGTGTGTACGGAACGCAAAAAAAGTCTGGAGTTGCAATGAGTTTAAAAAAATGAAGTGCCAGTATAACTGATGAGTTCTCGTCCGAAACCCTGATACTCCGAAAGAGATTGTCCAGTTTGTACACGAAGTGCGTCCAGTTTTTGCCGTAACCCTCTCTACTCTTTTGCACATGCTATGTGAGTGAAATGATGATACCATGCCAAGTTTCGACATTTTCAGAGTTCATTTTATAGTGATTTTCAATTTCACGGTCATTTAGCTCTCTAAACAAATCGGTAAATGACTAAAAAATAGCAAATGATGTTAGAAAGTTTTGAAAATTGATGACGTCGCTTTGAATGGTGTGTACGGAACGCAAAAAAGTCTGGAGTTGTCATGAGTTTAAAAAAATGAAGTGCCAATGTAACAGATGAGTTCTCGTCCGAAACTCTGATACTCCGAAAGAGATTATCCAGTTTCTACACGAAGTGCGTCCAGTTTTTGCCGTAACCCTCTCTACTCTTTTGCACATGCTATGTGGGTGAAATGATGATACCATGCCAAGTTTCGACATTTTTAGAGTTCATTTTGTAGTGATTTTCAATTTCACGGTCATTTAGCTCTCGAAATAAATCGTTAAATGACTACAAGATAGCAAATGATATTATAAAGTTTTGAAAATTGATGACGTCACTTTGAATGCTGTGTACGGAATGCAAAAAAGTTTGGAGTTGTAATAAGTTTAAAAAAATGAAGTGCCAGTGTAACAGATGAGTTCTCGTCCGTAACCCTGATACTCCGAATGAGATTGTCCAGTTTGTACACGAAGTCCGTCCAGTTTTTGCCGTAACCCTCTCTACTCTTTTGCACATGCTATGTAGGTGAAATGATGATACCATGCCAAGTTTCGACATTTTCAGAGTTCATTTTGTAGTGATTTTCAATTTCACGGTCATTTAAAATCTGGAGTTGTAATAAGTTTAAAAAAATGAAGTGCCAGTGTAACTGATGAGTTCTCGTCCAAAACCCTGATACTCCGAAAGAGATTGTCCAATTTGTACACAAAGTGTGTCCAATTTTTGTCTCAACCCTCTCTACTCTTTTGCACATGCTATGTGGGTGAAATGATGATACCATGCCAAGTTTCGACATTTTTAGAGTTCATTTTGTAGTGATTTTCAATTTCACGGTTATTTAGCTCTCTAAACAAATCGGTAAATGACTAGAAAATAGCAAATGATGTTAGAAAGTTTTGAAAATTGATGACGTCGCTTTGAATGGTGCGCACGGAACGTAAAAAAAGTCTGGAGTTGTAATGAGTTTAAAAAAATGAAGTGCCAATGTAACGGATGAGTTCTCGTCCGAAACTATGATACTCCGAAAGAGATTGTCCAGTTTGTACACAAAGTGCGTCCAGTTTTTGCCGTAACCCTCTCTACTCTTTTGCACATGCTATGTGGGTGAAATGATGATACCATGCCAAGTTTCGACATTTTCAGAGTTCATTTTGTTGTGATTTTCAATTTCACGGTCATTTAGCTCTCTAAACAAATCGGTAAATGACTAAAAAATAGCAAATGATGTTAGAAAGTTTTGAAAATTGATGACGTCGCTTTGAATAGTGTGTACGGAACGCAAAAAAGTCTGGAGTTGTCATGAGTTTAAAAAAATGAAGTGCCAATGTAACAGATGAGTTCTCGTCCGAAACTCTGATACTCCGAAAGATATTGTCCAACTTCTACACAAAGTGCGTCCAGTTTTTGCCGTAACCCTCTCTACTCTTTTGCACATGCTATGTGGGTGAAATGATGATACCATGCCAGGTTTCGACATTTTCAGAGTTCATTTTGTAGTGATTTTCAATTTCACGGTCATTTAGCTCTCGAAATAAATCGTTAAATGACTACAAGATAGCAAATGATGTTATAAAGTTTTGAAAATTGATGACGTCACTTTGAATGGTGTGTACGGAACGCAAAAAAGTCTGGAGTTGTAATAAGTTTAAAAAAATCAAGTGCCCATGTAACAGATGAGTTCTCGTCAGAAACCCTGATACTTCGAAAGAGATTGTCCAGTCTGTACACGAAGTGCGTCCAGTTTTTGCCGTAACCCTCTCTACTCTTTTGCACATTCTATGTGGGTGAAATGATGATACCATGCCAAGTTTCGACATTTTCAGAGTTCATTTTGTAGTGATTTTCAATTTCACGGTCATTTAGCTCTCTAAACAAATCGGTAAATGACTGAAAAATAACAAATGATGTCAGAAAGTGTTGAAAATTGATGACGTCGCTTTGAATGGTGCGCACGGAACGCAAAAAAATTCTGGAGTTGTAATAAGTTTAAAAAAATGAAGTGCCAGTGTAACAGATGAGTTCTCGTCCGAAACCCTGATACTCCGAATGAGATTGTCCAGTTTGTACACGAAGTCCGTCCAGTTTTTGTCGTAACCCTCTCTACTCTTTTGCACATGCTATGTGGGTGAAATGATTATACCATGCCAAGTTTCGACATTTTCAGAGTTCATTTTGTAGTGATTTTCAATTTCACGGTCATTTAGCTGTCTAAACAAATCGGTAAATGACTGAAAAATAGCAAATGATGTCAGAAAGTGTTGAAAATTGATGACGTCGCTTTGAATGGTGCGCAAGGAACGCAAAAAAAATTCTGGAGTTGTACTAAGTATAAAAAAATGAAGTGCCAGTGTAACAGATGAGTTCTTGTCCGAAACCCTGATACTCCGAATGAGATTGTCCAGTTTGTACACGAAGTCCGTCCAGTTTTTGCCGTAACCCTCTCTACTCTTTTGCACATGCTATGTAGGTGAAATGATGATACCATGCCAAGTTTCGACATTTTCAGAGTTCATTTTGTAGTGATTTTCAATTTCACGGTCATTTAAAATCTGGAGTTGTAATAAGTTTAAAAAAATGAAGTGCCAGTGTAACTGATGAGTTCTCGTCCAAAACCCTGATACTCCGAAAGAGATTGTCCAGTTTGTACACAAAGTGCGTCCAGTTTTTGCCGCAACCCTCTCTACTCTTTTGCACATGCTATATGGGTGAAATGATGATACCATGCCAAGTTTCGACATTTTTAGAGTTCATTTTGTAGTGATTTTCAATTTTACGGTTATTTAGCTCTCTAAACAAATGGGTAAATGACTAAAAAATAGCAAATGATGTTAGAAAGTTTTGAAAATTGATGACACCGCTTTGAATGGTGCGCACGGCGTAAAAAAAGTCTGGAGTTGTAATGAGTTTAAAAATATGAAGTGCCAATGTAACGGATGAGTTCTCGTCCGAAACTCTGATACTCCGAAAGATATTGTCCATTTTCTACACGACGTGCGTCCAGTTTTTGCCGTAACCCTCTCTACTCTTTTGCACATGCTATGTGGGTGAAATTATGATACCACGCCAAGTTTCGACATTTTCAGAGTTCATTTTGTAGTGATTTTCAATTTCACGGTCATTTAGCTCTCTAAACAAATCGGTAAATGACTGAAAAATAGCAAATGATGTCAGGAAGTGTTGAAAATTGATGACCTCTCTTTGAATGGTGCGTACGGAACGCAAAAAAAATCTGGAGTTGTAATAAGTTTAAAAAAATGAAGTGCCAGTGTAACTGATGAGTTCTCGTCCGAAACCCTGATACTCTGAAAGAGATTGTCCAGTTTGTACACGAAGTGCGTTCAGTTTTTGCAATAACCCCCTCTACTCTTTTGCACATGCTATGTGGGTGAAATGATGATACCATGCCAAGTTTCGACATTTTCAGAGTTCATTTTGTAGTGATTTTCAATTTTACGGTCATTTAGCTCTCTAAACAAATCGGTAAATGACTAAAAAATAGCAAATGATGTCAGAAAGTTTTGAAAATTGATGACATCGCTTTGAATGGTGTGTACGGAACGCAAAAATGTCTGGAGTTGTAATAAGTTTAAAAAAATGAACTGCCCATGTAACAGATGAGTTCTTGTCAGAAACCCTGATACTTCGAAAGAGATTGTCCAGTTTGTACACGAAGTGCTTCCAGTTTTTGCCGTAACCCTCTCTACTCTTTTACACATGCTATGTGGGTGAAATGATGAGACCATGCCAAGTTTCGACATTGCCAGTGTTCATTTTGTAGTGATTTTCAATATCACGGTCATTTAGCTCTCTAAATAAATCGGTAAATGACTAAAAAATAGCAAATGATGTCACAAAGTGTTGAAAATTGATGACGTCGCTTTGAATGGTGCGTACGGAACACAAAAAAAGTCTGGAGTTGTAATTAGTTTAAAAAAATGAAGTGCCAGTGTAACAGATGAGTTCTCGTCCGAAACCCTTATACTCCGAAAGAGATTGTCGAGTTTGTACACGAAATGCGTCTAGTTTTTGCCGTAACCCTCTCTACTCTTTTGCACATGCTATGTGGGTGAAATGATGATACCATGCCAAGTTTCGACATTTTCAGAGTTCATTTTGTAGTGATTTTCAGTTTCACGGTCATATAGCTCTGTAAACAAATCGGTAAATGATTGAAAAATAGCAAATGATGTCAGAAAGTGTTGAAAATTGATGACGTCGCTTTGAATGGTGTGTACGGAACGCAAAAAAAATCTGGAGTTGTAATAAGTTTAAAAAAATTAAGTGCCAGTGTAACAGATGAGTTCTCGTCCGAAACCCTGATACTTCGAAAGAGATTGTCCAGTCTGTACACGAAGTGCGTCCAGTTTTTGCCGTAACCCTCTCTACTCTTTTGCACATGCTATATGGGTGAAATGATGATACCATGCCAAGTTTCGACATTTTCAGAGTTCATTTTGTAGTGATTTTCAATTTCACGGTCATTTAGCTGTCTAAACAAATCGGTAATTGACTGAAAAATAGCAAATGATGTCAGAAAGTGTTGAAAATTGATGACGTCGCTTTGAATGGTGCGCAAGGAACGCAAAAAAATTCTGGAGTTGTAATAAGTTTAAAAAAAATGAAGTGCCAGTGTAACAGATGAGTTCTCGTCCGAAACCCTGATACTTCGAAAGAGATTGTCCAGTCTGTACACGAAGTGCGTCCAGTTTTTGCCGTAACCCTCTCTACTCTTTTGCACATGCTATGTGGGTGAAATGATGATACCATGCCAAGTTTCGACATTTTCAGAGTTCATTTTGAAGTGATTTTCAATTTCACGGTCATTTAGCTCTCGAAATAAATCGTTAAATGACTAAAAAATAGCAAATGATGTTATAAAGTTTTGAAAATTGATGACATCACTTTGAATGGTGTGTACGGAACGCAAAAAAGTCTGGAGTTGTAATAAGTTTAAAAAAATGAAGTGCCCATGTAACAGATGAGTTCTCGTCAGAAACCCTGATACTTCGAAAGAGATTGTCCAGTCTGTACACGAAGTGCGTCCAGTTTTTGCCGTAACCCTCTCTACTCTTTTGCACATTCTATGTGGGTGAAATGATGATACCATGCCAAGTTTCGACATTTTCAGAGTTCATTTTGTAGTGATTTTCAATTTCACGGTCATTTAGCTCTCTAAACAAATCGGTAAATGACTGAAAAATAGCAAATGATGTCAGAAAGTGTTGAAAATTGATGACGTCGCTTTGAATGGTGCGCCCGGAACGCAAAAAAATTCTGGAGTTGTAATAAGTTTAAAAAATGAAGTGCCAGTATAACAGATGAGTTCTCGTCCGAAACCCTGATACTCCGAATGAGATTGTCAATTTTGTACACGAAGTCTGTCCAGTTTTTGCCGTAACCCTCTCTACTCTTTTGCACATGCTATATGGGTGAAATGATGATACCATGCCAAGTTTCGACATTTTCAGAGTTCATTTTGTAGTGATTTTCAATTTCACGGTCATTTAGCTGTCTAAACAAATCGGTAATTGACTGAAAAATAGCAAATGATGTCAGAAAGTGTTGAAAATTGATGACGTCGCTTTGAATGGTGCGCAAGGAACGCAAAAAAATTCTGGAGTTGTAATAAGTTTAAAAAAAATGAAGTGCTAGTGTAACAGATGAGTTCTCGTCCGAAACCCTGATACTTCGAAAGAGATTGTCCAGTCTGTACACGAAGTGCGTCCAGTTTTTGCCGTAACCCTCTCTACTCTTTTGCACATGCTATGTGGGTGAAATGATGATACCATGCCAAGTTTCGACATTTTCAGAGTTCATTTTGTAGTGATTTTCAATTTCACGGTCATTTAGCTCTCTAAACAAATCGGTAAATGACTGAAAAATAGGAAATGATGTCAGAAAGTGTTGAGAATTGATGACGTCGCTTTGATTGGTGTGTACGGAACGCAAAAAAAGTCTGGAGTTGTAATGAGTTTAAAAAAATGAAGTGCCAGTGTAACAGATGAGTTCTCGTCCGAAACTCTGATACTCCGAAAGAGATTGTCCAGTTTGTACACGAAGTGCGTCCATTTTTTGCCGTAACCCTCTCTACTCTTTTGCACATGCTATGTGGGTGAAATGATGATACCATGCCAAGTTTCGACATTTTCAGAGTTCATTTTGTAGTGATTTTCAATTTCACGGTCATTTAACTCTCTAAACAAATCGGTAAATGACTAAAAAATAGCAAATAATGTTAGAAAGTTTTGAAAATTGATGACGTCGCTTTGAATGGTGTGTACGGAATGCAAAAAATTCTGAATTTGTAATAAGTTTAAAAAAATGAAGTGCCAATGTAACAGATGAGTTCTCGTCCAAAACCCTGATACTTCGAAAGAGATTGTCCAGTCTGTACACGAAGTGCGTCATGTTTTTGCCGTAACCCTCTCTACTCTTTTGCACATTCTATGTGGGTGAAATGATGATACCATGCCAAGTTTTGACATTTTCAGAGTTCATTTTGTAGTGATTTTCAATTTCACGGTCATTTAGCTCTCTAAACAAATCGGTAAATGACTGAAAAATAGCAAATGATGTCAGAAAGTGTTAAAAATTGATGACGTCACTTTGAATGGTGCGCACGGAACGCAAAAAAATTCTGGAGTTGTAATAAGTTTAAAAAAATGAAGTGCCAGTGTAACAGATGAGTTCTCGTCCGAAACCCTGATACTCCGAATGAGATTGTCTAGTTTGTACACGAAGTCCGTCCAGTTTTTGCCGTCACCCTCTCTACTCTTTTGCACATGCTATGTAGGTGAAATGATGATACCATGCCCAGTTTCGACATTTTCAGAGTTCATTTTGTATTGATTTTCAATTTCACGGTCATTTAAAATCTGGAGTTGTAATAAGTTTAAAAAAATGAAGTGCCAGTGTAACTGATGAGTTCTCGTCCGAAACCCTGATACTCCGAAAGAGATTGTCTAGTTTGTACACGAAGTGCGTCCAGTTTTTGCCGTAACCCTCTCTATTCTTTTGCACATGCTATGTGGGTGAAATGATGATACCATGCCAAGTTTCGACATTTTCAGAGTTCATTTTGTAGTGATTTTCAATTTCACGGTTATTTAGCTCTCTAAACAAATCGGTAAATGACTACAAAATAGCAAATGATGTTAGAAAGTTTTGAAAATTGATGACGTCGCTTTGAATGGTGCGTACGGAACGCAAAAAAAGTCTGGAGTTGTAATGAGTTTAAAAAAATGAAGTGCCAATGTAACAGATGAGTTCTCGTCCGAAACTCTGATACTCCGAAAGATATTGTCCACTTTCTACACGACGTGCGTCCATTTTTTGCCGTAACCCTCTCTACTCTTTTGCACATGCTATGTGGGTGAAATGATGATGCCATGCCAAGTTTCGACATTTTCAGAGTTCATTTTGTAGTGATTTTCAATTTCACGGTCATTTAGCTCTCTAAACAAATCGGTAAATGACTGAAAAATAGCAAATGATGTCAGAAAGTGTTGAAAATTGATGACCTCGCTTTGAATGGTGCATACGGAACGCAAAAGAAATCTGGAGTTGTAATAAGTTTAAAAAAATGAAGTGCCAGTGTAACTGATGAGTTCTCGTCCGAAACCCTGATACTCCGAAAGAGATTGTCCAGTTTGTACACGAAGTGCGTCCAGTTTTTGCCGTAATCCTCTCTACTCTTTTGCACATGCTATGTGGGTGAAATGATGATACCATGCCAAGTTTTGACATTTTCAGAGTTCATTTTGTAGTGATTTTCAATTTCACGGTCATTTAGCTCTCTAAACAAATCGGTAAATGACTAAAAAATAGCAAATGATGTGAGAAAGTTTTGAAAATTGATGACATCGCTTTGAATGGTGTGTACGGAACGCAAAAAAGTCTGGAGTTGTAATAAGTTTAAAAAAATGAAGTGCCCATGTAACAGATGAGTTCTTGTCAGAAACCCTGATACTTCGAAAGAGATTGTCCAGTTTGTACACGAAGTGCGTCCAGTTTTTGCCGTAACCCTCTCTACTCTTTTACACATGCTATGTGGGTGAAATGATGATACCATGCCAAGTTTCGACATTGCCAGAGTTCATTTTGTAGTGATTTTCAATATCACGGTCATTTAGCTCTCTAAATAAATCGGTAAATGACTGAAAAATAGCAAATGATGTCACAAAGTGTTGAAAATTGATGACTTCGCTTTGAATGGTGCGTACGGAACACAAAAAAAGTCTGGAGTTGTAATTACTTTAAAAAAATGAAGTGCCAGTGTAACAGATGAGTTCTCGTCCGAAACCCTGATACTCCGAAAGAGATTGTCCAGTTTGTACACGAAATGCGTCCAGTTTTTGCCGTAACCCTCTCTACTCTTTTGCACACGCTATGTGGGTGAAATGATGATAACATGCCAAGTTTCGACATTTTCAGCGTTCATTTTGAAGTTATTTTCATTTTCGCGGTCATTTAACTCTCTAAACAAATCGGTAAATGATTGAAAAATAGCAAATGATGTTAGAAAGTTTTGAAAATTGATGACGTCGCTTTGAATGGTGTGTACGGAACGCAAAAAAGTCTGGAGTTGTAATAAGTTTAAAAAAATGAAGTGCCCATGTAACAGATGAGTTCTCGTCAGAAACCCTGATACTTCGAAAGAGGTTGTCCAGTCTGTACACGAAGTGCGTCCAGTTTTTGCCGTAACCCTCTCTACTCTTTTGCACATGCTATGTGGGTGAAATGATGATACCATGCCAAGTTTCGACATTTTCAGAGTTCATTTTGTAGTGATTTTCAATTTCACGGTCATTTAGCTCTCTAAACAAATCGGTAAATGACTGAAAAATAGCAAATGATGTCAGAAAGTGTTGAAAATTGATGACGTCGCTTTGAATGGTGCGTACGGAACACAAAAAAAGTCTGGAGTTGTAATATGTTTAAAAAAATGAAGTGCCAGTGTAACAGATGAGTTCTTGTCCGGAACCCTGATACTCCGAAAGAGATTGTCCAGTTTGTACACGAAGTTCGTCCAGTTTTTGCCGTAACCCTCTCTACTATTTTGCACATGCTATGTGGGTGAAATGATGATACCATGCCAAGTTTCGACATTTTCAGAGTTCATTTTGTAGTGAATTTCAGTTTCGCGATCATTTAGCTCTCTAAACAAATCGGTAAATGACTGAAAAATAGCAAATGATGTCAGAATGTGTTGAAAATTGATGACGTCGCTTCGAATGGTGCGTACGGAACGCAAAAAAATCTGGAGTTGTAATAACTTTAAAAAAATGAAGTGCCAGTGTAACAGATGAGTTCTTGTCCGAAACCCTGATACTCCGAAAGAGATTGTCCAGTTTGGACACGAAGTGCGCCAGTTTTTCCCGTAACCCTCTCTACTCTTTTGCACGTGCTATGTGGGTGAAATGATGATACGATGCCAAGTTTCGACATTTTCAGAGTTCATTTTGTAGTGATTTTCAATTTCACGGTCATTTAGCTCTCTAAACAAATCGGTAAATGACTGAAAAATAGCAAATGATGTCAGAAAGTGTTGAAAATTGATGACGTCGCTTTGAATGGTGAGTACGGAACACAAAAAAAGTCTGGAGTTGTAATATGTTTAAAAAAAATGAAGTGCCAGTGTAACAGATGAGTTCTTGTCCGGAACCCTGATACTCCGAAAGAGATTGTCCAGTTTGTACACGAAGTTCGTCCAGTTTTTGCCGTAACCCTCTCTACTATTTTGCACATGCTATGTGGGTGAAATGATGATACCATGCCAAGTTTCGACATTTTCAGAGTTCATTTTGTAGTGAATTTCAGTTTCGCGATCATTTAGCTCTCTAAACAAATCTGTAAATGACTGAAAAATAGCAAATGATGTCAGAAAGTGTTGAAAATTGATGACGTCGCTTCGAATGGTGCGTACGGAACGCAAAAAAATCTGGAATTGTAATAACTTTAAAAAAATGAAGTGCCAGTGTAACAGATGAGTTCTTGTCCGAAACCCTGATACTCCGAAAGAGATTGTCCAGTTTGGACACGAAGTGCGCCAGTTTTTCCCGTAACCCTCTCTACTCTTTTGCACGTGCTATGTGGGTGAAATGATGATACGATGCCAAGTTTCGACATTTTCAGAGTTCATTTTGTAGTGATTTTCAATTTCACGGTCATTTAGCTCTCTAAACAAATCGGTAAATGACTGAAAAATAGCAAATGATGTCAGAAAGTGTTGAAAATTGATGACCTCGCTTTGAATGGTGCATACGGAACGCAAAAGAAATCTGGAGTTGTAATAAGTTTAAAAAAATGAAGTGCCAGTGTAACTGATGAGTTCTCGTCCGAAACCCTGATACTCCGAAAGAGATTGTCCAGTTTGTACACGAAGTGCGTCCAGTTTTTGCCGTAATCCTCTCTACTCTTTTGCACATGCTATGTGGGTGAAATGATGATACCATGCCAAGTTTTGACATTTTCAGAGTTCATTTTGTAGTGATTTTCAATTTCACGGTCATTTAGCTCTCTAAACAAATCGGTAAATGACTAAAAAATAGCAAATGATGTGAGAAAGTTTTGAAAATTGATGACATCGCTTTGAATGGTGTGTACGGAACGCAAAAAAGTCTGGAGTTGTAATAAGTTTAAAAAAATGAAGTGCCCATGTAACAGATGAGTTCTTGTCAGAAACCCTGATACTTCGAAAGAGATTGTCCAGTTTGTACACGAAGTGCGTCCAGTTTTTGCCGTAACCCTCTCTACTCTTTTACACATGCTATGTGGGTGAAATGATGATACCATGCCAAGTTTCGACATTGCCAGAGTTCATTTTGTAGTGATTTTCAATATCACGGTCATTTAGCTCTCTAAATAAATCGGTAAATGACTGAAAAATAGCAAATGATGTCACAAAGTGTTGAAAATTGATGACTTCGCTTTGAATGGTGCGTACGGAACACAAAAAAAGTCTGGAGTTGTAATTACTTTAAAAAAATGAAGTGCCAGTGTAACAGATGAGTTCTCGTCCGAAACCCTGATACTCCGAAAGAGATTGTCCAGTTTGTACACGAAATGCGTCCAGTTTTTGCCGTAACCCTCTCTACTCTTTTGCACACGCTATGTGGGTGAAATGATGATAACATGCCAAGTTTCGACATTTTCAGCGTTCATTTTGAAGTTATTTTCATTTTCGCGGTCATTTAACTCTCTAAACAAATCGGTAAATGATTGAAAAATAGCAAATGATGTTAGAAAGTTTTGAAAATTGATGACGTCGCTTTGAATGGTGTGTACGGAACGCAAAAAAGTCTGGAGTTGTAATAAGTTTAAAAAAATGAAGTGCCCATGTAACAGATGAGTTCTCGTCAGAAACCCTGATACTTCGAAAGAGGTTGTCCAGTCTGTACACGAAGTGCGTCCAGTTTTTGCCGTAACCCTCTCTACTCTTTTGCACATGCTATGTGGGTGAAATGATGATACCATGCCAAGTTTCGACATTTTCAGAGTTCATTTTGTAGTGATTTTCAATTTCACGGTCATTTAGCTCTCTAAACAAATCGGTAAATGACTGAAAAATAGCAAATGATGTCAGAAAGTGTTGAAAATTGATGACGTCGCTTTGAATGGTGCGTACGGAACACAAAAAAAGTCTGGAGTTGTAATATGTTTAAAAAAATGAAGTGCCAGTGTAACAGATGAGTTCTTGTCCGGAACCCTGATACTCCGAAAGAGATTGTCCAGTTTGTACACGAAGTTCGTCCAGTTTTTGCCGTAACCCTCTCTACTATTTTGCACATGCTATGTGGGTGAAATGATGATACCATGCCAAGTTTCGACATTTTCAGAGTTCATTTTGTAGTGAATTTCAGTTTCGCGATCATTTAGCTCTCTAAACAAATCGGTAAATGACTGAAAAATAGCAAATGATGTCAGAATGTGTTGAAAATTGATGACGTCGCTTCGAATGGTGCGTACGGAACGCAAAAAAATCTGGAGTTGTAATAACTTTAAAAAAATGAAGTGCCAGTGTAACAGATGAGTTCTTGTCCGAAACCCTGATACTCCGAAAGAGATTGTCCAGTTTGGACACGAAGTGCGCCAGTTTTTCCCGTAACCCTCTCTACTCTTTTGCACGTGCTATGTGGGTGAAATGATGATACGATGCCAAGTTTCGACATTTTCAGAGTTCATTTTGTAGTGATTTTCAATTTCACGGTCATTTAGCTCTCTAAACAAATCGGTAAATGACTGAAAAATAGCAAATGATGTCAGAAAGTGTTGAAAATTGATGACGTCGCTTTGAATGGTGAGTACGGAACACAAAAAAAGTCTGGAGTTGTAATATGTTTAAAAAAAATGAAGTGCCAGTGTAACAGATGAGTTCTTGTCCGGAACCCTGATACTCCGAAAGAGATTGTCCAGTTTGTACACGAAGTTCGTCCAGTTTTTGCCGTAACCCTCTCTACTATTTTGCACATGCTATGTGGGTGAAATGATGATACCATGCCAAGTTTCGACATTTTCAGAGTTCATTTTGTAGTGAATTTCAGTTTCGCGATCATTTAGCTCTCTAAACAAATCTGTAAATGACTGAAAAATAGCAAATGATGTCAGAAAGTGTTGAAAATTGATGACGTCGCTTCGAATGGTGCGTACGGAACGCAAAAAAATCTGGAATTGTAATAACTTTAAAAAAATGAAGTGCCAGTGTAACAGATGAGTTCTTGTCCGAAACCCTGATACTCCGAAAGAGATTGTCCAGTTTGGACACGAAGTGCGCCAGTTTTTCCCGTAACCCTCTCTACTCTTTTGCACGTGCTATGTGGGTGAAATGATGATACGATGCCAAGTTTCGACATTTTCAGAGTTCATTTTGTAGTGATTTTCAATTTCACGGTCATTTAGCTCTCTAAACAAATCGGTAAATGACTGAAAAATAGCAAATGATGTCAGAAAGTGTTGAAAATTGATGACCTCGCTTTGAATGGTGCATACGGAACGCAAAAGAAATCTGGAGTTGTAATAAGTTTAAAAAAATGAAGTGCCAGTGTAACTGATGAGTTCTCGTCCGAAACCCTGATACTCCGAAAGAGATTGTCCAGTTTGTACACGAAGTGCGTCCAGTTTTTGCCGTAATCCTCTCTACTCTTTTGCACATGCTATGTGGGTGAAATGATGATACCATGCCAAGTTTTGACATTTTCAGAGTTCATTTTGTAGTGATTTTCAATTTCACGGTCATTTAGCTCTCTAAACAAATCGGTAAATGACTAAAAAATAGCAAATGATGTGAGAAAGTTTTGAAAATTGATGACATCGCTTTGAATGGTGTGTACGGAACGCAAAAAAGTCTGGAGTTGTAATAAGTTTAAAAAAATGAAGTGCCCATGTAACAGATGAGTTCTTGTCAGAAACCCTGATACTTCGAAAGAGATTGTCCAGTTTGTACACGAAGTGCGTCCAGTTTTTGCCGTAACCCTCTCTACTCTTTTACACATGCTATGTGGGTGAAATGATGATACCATGCCAAGTTTCGACATTTTCAGAGTTCATTTTGTAGTGATTTTCAATATCACGGTCATTTAGCTCTCTAAATAAATCGGTAAATGACTGAAAAATAGCAAATGATGTCACAAAGTGTTGAAAATTGATGACTTCGCTTTGAATGGTGCGTACGGAACGCAAAAAAAGTCTGGAGTTGTAATTACTTTAAAAAAATGAAGTGCCAGTGTAACAGATGAGTTCTTGTCCGAAACCCTGATACTCCGAAAGAGATTGTCCAGTTTGGACACGAAGTGCGCCAGTTTTTCCCGTAACCCTCTCTACTCTTTTGCACGTGCTATGTGGGTGAAATGATGATACGATGCCAAGTTTCGACATTTTCAGAGTTCATTTTGTAGTGATTTTCAATTTCACGGTCATTTAGCTCTCTAAACAAATCGGTAAATGACTGAAAAATAGCAAATGATGTCAGAAAGTGTTGAAAATTGATGACCTCGCTTTGAATGGTGCATACGGAACGCAAAAGAAATCTGGAGTTGTAATAAGTTTAAAAAAATGAAGTGCCAGTGTAACTGATGAGTTCTCGTCCGAAACCCTGATACTCCGAAAGAGATTGTCCAGTTTGTACACGAAGTGCGTCCAGTTTTTGCCGTAATCCTCTCTACTCTTTTGCACATGCTATGTGGGTGAAATGATGATACCATGCCAAGTTTTGACATTTTCAGAGTTCATTTTGTAGTGATTTTCAATTTCACGGTCATTTAGCTCTCTAAACAAATCGGTAAATGACTAAAAAATAGCAAATGATGTGAGAAAGTTTTGAAAATTGATGACATCGCTTTGAATGGTGTGTACGGAACGCAAAAAAGTCTGGAGTTGTAATAAGTTTAAAAAAATGAAGTGCCCATGTAACAGATGAGTTCTTGTCAGAAACCCTGATACTTCGAAAGAGATTGTCCAGTTTGTACACGAAGTGCGTCCAGTTTTTGCCGTAACCCTCTCTACTCTTTTACACATGCTATGTGGGTGAAATGATGATACCATGCCAAGTTTCGACATTGCCAGAGTTCATTTTGTAGTGATTTTCAATATCACGGTCATTTAGCTCTCTAAATAAATCGGTAAATGACTGAAAAATAGCAAATGATGTCACAAAGTGTTGAAAATTGATGACTTCGCTTTGAATGGTGCGTACGGAACACAAAAAAAGTCTGGAGTTGTAATTACTTTAAAAAAATGAAGTGCCAGTGTAACAGATGAGTTCTCGTCCGAAACCCTGATACTCCGAAAGAGATTGTCCAGTTTGTACACGAAATGCGTCCAGTTTTTGCCGTAACCCTCTCTACTCTTTTGCACACGCTATGTGGGTGAAATGATGATAACATGCCAAGTTTCGACATTTTCAGCGTTCATTTTGAAGTTATTTTCATTTTCGCGGTCATTTAACTCTCTAAACAAATCGGTAAATGATTGAAAAATAGCAAATGATGTTAGAAAGTTTTGAAAATTGATGACGTCGCTTTGAATGGTGTGTACGGAACGCAAAAAAGTCTGGAGTTGTAATAAGTTTAAAAAAATGAAGTGCCCATGTAACAGATGAGTTCTCGTCAGAAACCCTGATACTTCGAAAGAGGTTGTCCAGTCTGTACACGAAGTGCGTCCAGTTTTTGCCGTAACCCTCTCTACTCTTTTGCACATGCTATGTGGGTGAAATGATGATACCATGCCAAGTTTCGACATTTTCAGAGTTCATTTTGTAGTGATTTTCAATTTCACGGTCATTTAGCTCTCTAAACAAATCGGTAAATGACTGAAAAATAGCAAATGATGTCAGAAAGTGTTGAAAATTGATGACGTCGCTTTGAATGGTGCGTACGGAACACAAAAAAAGTCTGGAGTTGTAATATGTTTAAAAAAATGAAGTGCCAGTGTAACAGATGAGTTCTTGTCCGGAACCCTGATACTCCGAAAGAGATTGTCCAGTTTGTACACGAAGTTCGTCCAGTTTTTGCCGTAACCCTCTCTACTATTTTGCACATGCTATGTGGGTGAAATGATGATACCATGCCAAGTTTCGACATTTTCAGAGTTCATTTTGTAGTGAATTTCAGTTTCGCGATCATTTAGCTCTCTAAACAAATCGGTAAATGACTGAAAAATAGCAAATGATGTCAGAATGTGTTGAAAATTGATGACGTCGCTTCGAATGGTGCGTACGGAACGCAAAAAAATCTGGAGTTGTAATAACTTTAAAAAAATGAAGTGCCAGTGTAACAGATGAGTTCTTGTCCGAAACCCTGATACTCCGAAAGAGATTGTCCAGTTTGGACACGAAGTGCGCCAGTTTTTCCCGTAACCCTCTCTACTCTTTTGCACGTGCTATGTGGGTGAAATGATGATACGATGCCAAGTTTCGACATTTTCAGAGTTCATTTTGTAGTGATTTTAATTTCACGGTCATTTAGCTCTCTAAACAAATCGGTAAATGACTGAAAAATAGCAAATGATGTCAGAAAGTGTTGAAAATTGATGACGTCGCTTTGAATGGTGAGTACGGAACACAAAAAAAGTCTGGAGTTGTAATATGTTTAAAAAAAATGAAGTGCCAGTGTAACAGATGAGTTCTTGTCCAGAACCCTGATACTCCGAAAGAGATTGTCCAGTTTGTACACGAAGTTCGTCCAGTTTTTGCCGTAACCCTCTCTACTATTTTGCACATGCTATGTGGGTGAAATGATGATACCATGCCAAGTTTCGACATTTTCAGAGTTCATTTTGTAGTGAATTTCAGTTTCGCGATCATTTAGCTCTCTAAACAAATCGGTAAATGACTGAAAAATAGCAAATGATGTCAGAAAGTGTTGAAAATTGATGACGTCGCTTCGAATGGTGCGTACGGAACGCAAAAAAATCTGGAATTGTAATAACTTTAAAAAAATGAAGTGCCAGTGTAACAGATGAGTTCTTGTCCGAAACCCTGATACTCCGAAAGAGATTGTCCAGTTTGGACACGAAGTGCGCCAGTTTTTCCCGTAACCCTCTCTACTCTTTTGCACGTGCTATGTGGGTGAAATGATGATACGATGCCAAGTTTCGACATTTTCAGAGTTCATTTTGTAGTGATTTTCAATTTCACGGTCATTTAGCTCTCTAAACAAATCGGTAAATGACTGAAAAATAGCAAATGATGTCAGAAAGTGTTGAAAATTGATGACGTCGCTTTGATTGGTGTGTACGGAACGCAAAAAAAGTCTGGAGTTGTAATGAGTTCAAAAAAATGAAGTGCCAGTGTAACAGATGAGTTCTCGTCCGAAACCCTGATACTCCGAAAGAGATTGTCCAGTTTGTACACGAAGTGCGTCCAGTTTTTGCCGTAACCCTCTCTACTCTTTTGCACATGCTATGTGGGTGAAATGATGATAACATGCCAAGTTTCGACATTTTCAGAGTTCATTTTGTAGTGATTTTGAATTTCACGGTCATTTAGTTGTCTAAAAATATCGGTAGATGATTAAAAAATAGCAAATGATGTCAGAAACTTTTGAAAATTGATGACGTCACTTTGAATGGTGTGTACGGAATTCAAAAAAGTCTGGAGTTGTAATAATTTAAAAAAATGTAGTGCCCATGTAACAGATGAGTTCTCGTCAGAAACACTGATACTTCGAAAGAGATTGTCCAGTTTGTACACGAAGTGCGTCCAGTTTTTGCCGTAACCCTCTCTACTCGTTTGCACATGCTATGTGGGTGAAATGATGATACCATGCCAAGTTTCGACATTTTCAGAGTTCATTTTGTAGTGATTTTCAATTTCACGGTCATTTAGCTGTCCAAACAAATCGGTAAATGACTGAAAAATAGCAAATGATGTCAGAAAGTGTTGAAAATTGATGACGTCGCTTTGAATGGTGCGCAAGGAACGCAAAAAAAATCTGGAGTTGTAATAAGTTTAAAAAAATGAAGTGTTAGAGTAACAGATGAGTTCTCGTCCGAAACCCTGATACTCCGAATGAGATTGTCCAGTTTGTACACGAAGTCCGTCCAGTTTTGGCCGTCACCCTCTCTACTCTTTTGCACATGCTATGTAGGTGAAATGATGATACCATGCCAAGTTTCGACATTTTCAGAGTTCATTTTGTAGTGATTTTCAATTTCACGGTCATTTAAAATCTGGAGTTGTAATAAGTTTAAAAAAATGAAGTGCCAGTGTAACTGATGAGTTCTCGTCCGAAACCCTGATACTCCGAAAGAGATTGTCCAGTTTGTACACGAAGTGCGTCCAGTTTTTGCCGTAACCCTCTCTACTCTTTTGCACATGCTATGTGGGTGAAATGATGATACCATGCCAAGTTTCGACATTTTCAAAGTTCATTTTGTACTGATTTTCAATTTCACGGTTATTTAGCTCTCTAACAAATCGGTAAATGACTACAAAATAGCAAATGATGTTAGAAAGTTTTGAAAATTGATGACGTCGCTTTGAATGGTGCGTACGGAACGCAAAAAAAGTCTGGAGTTGTAATGAGTTTTAAAAAATGAAGTGCCAATGTAACAGATGAGTTCTCGTCCGAAACTCTGATACTCCGAAAGATATTGTCCAGTTTCTACACGACGTGCGTCCAGTTTTTTCCGTAACCCTCTCTACTCTTTTGCACATGCTATGTGGGTGAAATGATGATACCATGCCAAGTTTCGACATTTTCAGAGTTCATTTTGTAGTGATTTTCAATTTCACGGTCATTTAGCTCTCTAAACAAATCGGTAAATGACTGAAAAATAGCAAATGATGTCAGAAAGTGTTGAAAATTGATGACCTCGCTTTGAATGGTGCGTACGGAACGCAAAAGAAATCTGGAGTTGTAATAAGTTTAAAAAAATGAAGTGCCAGTGTAACTGATGAGTTCTCGTCCGAAACCCTGATACTCCGAAAGAGATTGTCCAGTTTGTACACGAAGTGCGTCCAGTTTTTGCCGTAACCCTCTCTACTCTTTTGCACATGCTATGTGGGTGAAATGATGATACCATGCCAAGTTTCGACATTTTCAGAGTTCATTTTGTAGTGATTTTCAATTTCACGGTCATTTAGCTCTCTAAACAAATCGGTAAATGACTAAAAAATAGCAAATGATGTCAGAAAGTTTTGAAAATTGATGACATCGCTTTGAATGGTGTGTACGGAACGCAAAAAAGTCTGGAGTTGTAATAAGTTTAAAAAAATGAAGTGCCAGTGTAACTGATGAGTTCTCGTCCGAAACCCTGATACTCCGAAAGAGATTATCCAGTTTGTACACGAAGTGCGTCCAGTTTTTGCCGTAACCCTCTCTACTCTTTTACACATGCTATGTGGGTGAAATGATGATACCATGCCAAGTTTCGACATTGCCAGAGTTCATTTTGTAGTGATTTTCAATATCACGGTCATTTAGCTCTCTAAATAAATCGGTAAATGACTGAAAAATAGCAAATGATGTCACAAAGTGTTGAAAATTGATGACTTCGCTTTGAATGGTGCGTACGGAACACAAAAAAAGTCTGGAGTTGTAATTAGTTTAAAAAAATGAAGTGCCAGTGTAACAGATGAGTTCTCGTCCGAAACCCTGATACTCCGAAAGAGATTGTCCAGTTTGTACACGAAATGCGTCCAGTTTTTGCCGTAACCCTCTCTACTCTTTTGCACACGCTATGTGGGTGAAATGATGATAACATGCCAAGTTTCGACATTTTGAGAGTTCATTTTGAAGTTATTTTCAATTTCACGGTCATTTAACTCTCTAAACAAATCGGTAAATGACTAAAAAATAGCAAATGATGTTAGAAGGTTTTGAAAATTGATGACGTCGCTTTGAATGGTGTGTACGGAACGCAAAAAAGTCTGGAGTTGTAATAAGTTTAAAAAAATGAAGTGCCCATGTAACAGATGAGTTCTCGTCAGAAACTCTGATACTTCGAAAGAGGTTGTCCAGTCTGTACACGAAGTGCGTCCAGTTTTTGCCGTAACCCTCTCTACTCTTTTGCACATGCTATGTGGGTGAAATGATGATACCATGCCAAGTTTCGACATTTTCAGAGTTCATTTTGTAGTGATTTTCAATTTCACGGTCATTTAGCTCGCTAAACAAATCGGTAAATGACTGAAAAATAGCAAATGATGTCAGAAAGTGTTGAAAATTGATGACGTCGCTTTGAATGGTGCGTACGGAACACAAAAAAAGTCTGGAGTTGTAATATGTTTAAAAAAATGAAGTGCCAGTGTAACAGATGAGTTCTCGTCCGAAACCCTGATACTCCGAAAGAGATTGTCCAGTTTGTACACGAAGAGCGTCCAGTTTTTGCCGTAACCCTCTCTACTATTTTGCACATGCTATGTGGGTGAAATGATGATACCATGCCAAGTTTCGACATTTTCAGAGTTCATTTTGTAGTGATTTTCAGTTTCACGGTCATTTAGCTCTCTATACAAATCGGTAAATGACTGAAAAATAGCAAATGATGTCAGAAAGTGTTGAAAATTGATGACGTCGCTTTGAATGGTGCGTACGGAACGCAAAAAAATCTGGAGTTGTAATAAGTTTAAAAAAATGAAGTGCCAGTGTAACAGATGAGTTCTTGTCCGAAACCCTGATACTCCGAAAGAGATTCTCCAGTTTGGACACGAAGTGCGCTAGTTTTTCCCGTAACCCTCTCTACTCTTTTGCACGTGCTATGTGGGTGAAATGATGATACGATGCCAAGTTTCGACATTTTCATAGTTCATTTTGTAGTGATTTTCAATTTCACGGTCATTTAGCTCTCTAAACAAACCGGTAAATGACTGAAAAATAGCAAATGATGTCAGAAAGTGTTGAAAATTGATGACGTCGCTTTGATTGGTGTGTACGGAACGCAAAAAAAGTCTGGAGTTGTAATGAGTTCGAAAAAATGAAGTGCCAGTGTAACAGATGAGTTCTCGTCCGAAACCCTGATACTCCGAAAGAAATTGTCCAGTTTGTACACGAAGTGCGTCCAGTTTTTGCCGTAACCCTCTCTACTCTTTTGCACATGCTATGTGGGTGAAATGATGATACCATGCCAAGTTTCGACATTTTCAGAGTTCATTTTGTAGTGATTTTGAATTTCACGGTCATTTAGTTGTCTAAAAATATCGGTAGATGATTAAAAAATAGCAAATGATGTCAGAAACTTTTGAAAATTGATGACGTCACTTTGAATGGTGTGTACGGAATTCAAGTCTGGAGTTGTAATAATTTAAAAAAATGTAGTGCCCATGTAACAGATGAGTTCTCGTCAGAAACACTGATACTTCGAAAGAGATTGTCCAGTTTGTACACGAAGTGCGTCCAGTTTTTGCCGTAACCCTCTCTACTCGTTTGCACATGCTATGTGGGTGAAATGATGATACCATGCCAAGTTTCGACATTTTCAGAGTTCATTTTGTAGTGATTTTCAATTTCACGGTCATTTAGCTGTCCAAACAAATCGGTAAACGACTGAAAAATAGCAAATGATGTCAGAAAGTGTTGAAAATTGATGACGTCGCTTTGAATGGTGCGTACGGAACGCAAAAAAAATCTGGAGTTGTAATAAGTTTAAAAAAATGAAGTGCCAGTGTAACAGATGAGTTCTTGTCCGAAACCCTGATACTCCGAAAGAGATTCTCCAGTTTGTACACGAAGTGCGTCCAGTTTTTGCCGTAACCCTCTCTACTCTTTTGCACATGCTATGTGGGTGAAATGATGATACCATGCCAAGTTTCGACATTTTCAGAGTTCATTTTGTAGTGATTTTCAATTTCACGGTCATTTAGCTCTCTAAACAAATCGGTAAATGACTGAAAAATAGCAAATGATGTCAGAAAGTGTTGAAAATTGATGACGTCGCTTTGAATGGTGCGTACGGAACGCAAAAAAAGTCTGGAGTTGTAATATGTTTAAAAAAATGAAGTGCCAGTGTAACAGATGAGTTCTCGTCCGAAACCTTGATACTCCGAAAGAGATTGTCCAGTTTGTACACGAAGTGCGTCCGGTTTTTGCCGTAACCCTCTCTACTCTTTTACACATGCTATGTGGGTGAAATGATGACACCATGCCAAGTTTCGACATTTTAAGAGTTCATTTTGTAGTGATTTTCAGTTTCACGGTCATTTAGCTCTCTAAACAAATCGGTAAATGACTAAAAAATAGCAAATGATGTCAGAAAGTGTTGAAAATTGATGACGTCGCTTTGAATGGTGCGTACGGAACGTAAATAAAGTCTGGAGTTTTAATAAGTTTAAAAAAATGAAGTGCCAGTGTAACAGATGAGTTCTCGTCCGAAACCCTGATACTCCGAAAGAGATTGTCCAGTTTGTACACGAAGTGCGTCCAGTTTTTGCCGTAACCCTCTCTACTCTTTTGCACATTCTATGCGCGTGAAATGATGATACCATGTCAAGTTTCGACATTTTCAGAGTTCATTTTGTAGTGATTTTCAATTTCACGGTCATTTAGCTCTCTAAACAAATCTGTAATGACTAAAAAATAGCAAATGATGTCAGAAAGTTTTGAAAATTGATGACGTCGCTTTCAATGGTGATTACGGAACGCAAAAAAGTCTGGAGTTGTAATAAGTTTAAAAAAATGAAGTGCCCATGTAACAGATGAGTTCTCGTCAGAAACCTTGATATTTCGAAAGAGATTCTCCAGTTTGTACACGAAGTGCGTCCAGTTTTTGCCGTAACCCTCTGTACTCTTTTGCACATGCTATGTGGGTGAAATGATGATACCATGCCAAGTTTCGACATTTTCAGAGTTCATATTGTAGTGATTTTCAATTTCACGGTCATTTAGCTCTCCAAACAAATCGGTAAATGACTGAAAAATAGCAAATGATGTCAGAAAGTGTTGAAAATTGATGACGTCGCTTTGAATGGTGCATACGGAACGCAAAAAAAGTCTGGAGTTGTAATAAGTTTAAAAAATGAAGTGCCAGTGTAACAGATGAGTTCTCGTCCAAAACCCTGATACTCCGAATGAGATTGTCCAGTCTGTACACGAAGTTCGTCCAGTTTTTGTCGTAACCCTCTCTACTCTTTTGCACATGCTATTTGGGTGAAATGGTGATACCATGCCATGTTTCGACATTTTCAGAGTTCATTTTGCAGTGATTTTCAATTTCACGGTCATTTAGCTCTCTGAACAAACCGGTAAATGACTGAAAAATAGCAAATGATGTTAGAAAGTTTTGAAAATTGATGACGTCGCTTTGAATGGTGTGTACGGAACGCAAAAAAGTCTGGAGTTGTAATAAGTTTAAAAAAATGAAGTGCCCATGTAAAAGATGAGTTCTCGTCAGAAACCCTGATACTTCGAAAGAGATTGTCCAGTTTGTACACGAAGTGCGTCCGGTTTTTCCGTAACCCTCTCTACTCTTTTACACACGCTATGTGGGTGAAATGATGATACCATGCCAAGTTTCGACATTTTCAGAGTTCATTTTGTAGTGATTTTCAATTTCACGGTCATTTAGCTCTCTAAACAAATCGGTAAATGACTAAAAAATAGCAAATGATGTCAGAAAGTGTTGAAAATTGATGACGTCGCTTTGAATGGTGCGTACGGAACGTAAATAAAGTCTGGAGTTTTAATAAGTTTAAAAAAATGAAGTGCCAGTGTAACAGATGAGTTCTCGTCCGAAACCCTGATACTCCGAAAGAGATTGTCCAGTTTGTACACGAAGTGCGTCCAGTTTTTGCCGTAACCCTCTCTACTCTTTTGCACATTCTATGCGCGTGAAATGATGATACCATGTCAAGTTTCGACATTTTCAGAGTTCATTTTGTAGTGATTTTCAATTTCACGGTCATTTAGCTCTCTAAACAAATCTGTAATGACTAAAAAATAGCAAATGATGTCAGAAAGTTTTGAAAATTGATGACGTCGCTTTCAATGGTGATTACGGAACGCAAAAAAGTCTGGAGTTGTAATAAGTTGAAAAAAATGAAGTGCCCATGTAACAGATGAGTTCTCGTCAGAAACCTTGATATTTCGAAAGAGATTCTCCAGTTTGTACACGAAGTGCGTCCAGTTTTTGCCGTAACCCTCTGTACTCTTTTGCACATGCTATGTGGGTGAAATGATGATACCATGCCAAGTTTCGACATTTTCAGAGTTCATATTGTAGTGATTTTCAATTTCACGGTCATTTAGCTCTCCAAACAAATCGGTAAATGACTGAAAAATAGCAAATGATATCAGAAAGTGTTGAAAATTGATGACGTCGCTTTGAATGGTGCGTACGGAACGCAAAAAAAGTCTGGAGTTGTAATAAGTTTAAAAAATGAAGTGCCAGTGTAACAGATGAGTTCTCGTCCAAAATCCTGATACTCCGAATGAGATTGTCCAGTCTGTACACGAAGTTCGTCCATTTTTTGCCGTAACCCTCTCTACTCTTTTGCACATGCTATTTGGGTGAAATGGTGATACCATGCCAAGTTTCGACATTTTCAGAGTTCATTTTGTAGTGATTTTCAATTTCACGGTCATTTAGCTCTCTGAACAAACCGGTAAATGACTAAAAAATAGCAAATGATGTTAGAAAGTTTTGAAAATTGATGACGTCGCTTTGAATGGTGTGTACGGAACGCAAAAAAGTCTGGAGTTGTAATAAGTTTAAAAAAATGAAGTGCCCATGTAAAAGATGAGTTCTCGTCAGAAACCCTGATACTTCGAAAGAGATTGTCCAGTCTGTACACGAAGTACGTCCAGTTTTTGCCGTAACCCTCTCTACTCTTTTGCACATGCTATGTGGGTGAAATGATGATACCATGCCAAGTTTCGACATTTTCAGAGTTCATTTTGTAGTGATTTTCAATTTCACGGTCATTTAGCTCTCTAAACCAATCGGTAAATGACTGAAAAATAGCAAACGATGTCAGAAAGTGTTGAAAATTGATGACGCGTCGCTTTGAATGGTGACGGAACACAAAAAAATTCTCGAGTTGTAATAAGTTATAAAAATGAAGTGCAAGTGTAACAGATGAGTTCTCGTCCGAAACCCTGATACTCCGAATGAGATTGTCCAGTTTGTACACGAAGTGCGTCCAGTTTTTGCCGTAACCCTCTCTACTCTTTTGCACATGCTATGTGGGTGAAATGATGATACCATGCCAAGTTTCGACATTTTCAGAGTTCATTTTGTAGTGATTTTCAATTTCACGGTCATTTAGCTCTCTAAACAAATCGGTAAATGACTGAAAAATAGCAAATGATGTCATAAAGTGTTGAAAATTGATGACGTCGCTTGGAATGGTGCGCAAGGAACGCAAAAAAAAATCTGGAGTTGTAATAAGTTTAAAAAAATGAAGTGCCAGTGTAACAGATGAGTTCTCGTCCGAAACCCTGATACTCCGAATGAGATTGTCCAGTTTGTACACGAAGTGCGTCCAGTTTTTGCCGTAACCCTCTCTACTCTTTTGCACATGCTATGTGGGTGAAATTATAATACAATGCCAAGTTTCGACATTTTCAGAGTTCATTTTGTAGTGATTTTCAATTTCACGGTCATTTAGCTCTCTAAACAAATCGGTAAATGACTGAAAAATAGCAAATGATGTCAGAAAGTGTTGAAAATTGATGACATCGCTTTGAATGGTGCGTACGGAAAGCAAAAAAGTCAGGAGTTGTAACAAGTATAAAAAAATGAAGTGCCCATGTAACAGATGAGTTCTCGTCAGAAACCCTGATACTTCAAAAGAGATTGTCCAGTTTGTACACGAAGTGCGTCCAGTTTTTGCCGTAACCCTCTCTACTATTTTGCACATGCTATTTGGGTGAAATGGTGATACCATGCCATGTTTCGACATTTTCAGAGTTCATTTTGTAGTGATTATCAATTTCACGGTCATTTAGCTCTCTGAACAAACCAGTAAATGACTGAAAAATAGCAAATGATGCTAGAAAGTTTTGAAAATTGATGACGTCGCTTTGAATGGTGCGTACGGAACGCAAAAAAAGTCTGGAGTTGTAATAAGTTTAAAAAAAATGAAGTGCCAGTGTAACAGATGAGTTCTCGTCAGAAACCCTGATACTTCGAAAGAGATTGTCCAATTTGTACACGAAATGCGTCCAGTTTTTGCCGTAACCATCTCTACTCTTTTGCACATGCTATGTGGGTGAAATGATGATACCATGCCAAGTTTCGACATTTCCAGAGTTCATTTTGTAATGATTTTCAATTTCACGGTCATTTAACTCTCTAAACAAATCGGTAAATGACTAAAAAATAGCAAATGATGTTGAAAGTTTTGAAAATTGATGATGTCGCTTTGAATGGTGCGTACGGAACGCAAAAAAGTCTGGAGTTGTAATAAGTTTAAAAAAATGAAGTGCCCATGTAACAGATGAGTTCTCGTCAGAAACCCTGATACTTCGAAAGAGGTTGTCCAGTCTGTACACGAAGTGCGTCCAGTTTTTGCCGTAACCCTCTCTACTCTTTTGCACATGCTATGTGGGTGAAATGATGATACGATGCCAAGTTTCGACACTTTAAAAGTTCATTTTGTAGTGATTGTCAATTTCACGGTCATTTAGCTCTCTAAACAAATCGGTAAATGACTAAAAAATAGCAAATGATGTTAGAAAGTTTTGAAAATTGATGACGTCGCTTTGAATGGTGTGTACGGAACGCAAAAATGTTGGAGTTGTAATAAGTTTAAAAAAATGAAGTGCCCATGTAACAGATGAGTTCTCGTCAGAAACCCTGATACTTCGAAAGAGATTGTCCAGTCTGTACACGAAGTGCATCCAGTTTTTACCGTAACCCTCTCTACTCTTTTGCACATGCTATGTGGGTGAAATGGTGATACCATGCCAAGTTTCGACATTTTCGGAGTTCATTTTGTAGTGATTTTCAATTTCACGGTCATTTAGCTCTCTGAACAAACCGGTAAATGACTGAAAAATAGCAAATGATGTTAGAAAGTTTTGAAAATTGATGATGTCACTTTGAATGGTGCGTACGGAACGCAAAAAAAGTCTGGAGTTGTAATAAGTTTAAAAAATGAAGTGCCAGTGTAACAGATGAGTTCTCGTCCGAAATCCTCATACTCCGAATGAGATTGTCCAGTCTGTACACGAAGTTCGTCCAGTTTTTGCCGTAACCCTCTCTACTCTTTTGCACATGCTATTTGGGTGAAATGGTGATACCATGCCAAGTTTCGACATTTTCAGAGTTCATTTTGTAGTGATTTTCAATTTCACGGTCATTTAGCTCTCTGAACAAACCGGTAAATGACTAAAAAATAGCAAATGATGTTAGAAAGTTTTCAATATTGATGATGTCGCTTTGAATGGTGTGTACGGAACGCAAAAAAGACTGGAGTTGTAATAAGTTTAGAAAAATGAAGTGCCCATGTAAAAGATGAGTTCTCGTCAGAAACCTTGATACTTCGAAAGAGATTGTCCAGTTTGTACACGAAGTGCGTACAGTTTTTGCCGTAACCCTCTCTACTCTTTTACACATGCTATGTGGGTGAAATGATGATACCATGCCAAGTTTCGACATTTTCAGAGTTCATTTTGTAGTGATTTTCAATTTCACGGTCATTTACCTCTCTAAACAAATCGGTAAATGACTGAAAACTAGCAAATGATGTCAGAAAGTTTTGAAAATTGATGACGTTGCTTTGAATGGTGCGTACGGAACGCGAAAAAAGTCTGGAGTTGTAATAAGTTTAAAAAAATGAAGTGCCAGTGTAACAGATGAGTTCTCGTCCGAAACCCTGATACTCCGGAAGAGATTGTCCAGTTTGTACACGAAATGCGTCCAGTTTTTGCCGTAACCATCTCTACTCTTTTGCACATGCTATGTGGGTGAAATGATGATACCATGCCAAGTTTCGACATTTCCAGAGTTCATTTTGTAGTGATTTTCAATTTCACGGTCATTTAACTCTCTAAACAAATCGGTAAATGACTAAAAAATAGCAAATGATGTTGAAAGTTTTGAAAATTGATGATGTCGCTTTGAATGGTGCGTACGGAACGCAAAAAAGTCTGGAGTTGTAATAAGTTTAAAAAAATGAAGTGCCCATGTAACAGATGAGTTCTCGTCAGAAACCCTGATACTTCGAAAGAGGTTGTCCAGTCTGTACACGAAGTGCGTCCAGTTTTTGCCGTAACCCTCTCTACTCTTTTGCACATGCTATGTGGGTGAAATGGTGATACCATGCCAAGTTTCGACATTTTCAGAGTTCATTTTGTAGTGATTTTCAATTTCACGGTCATTTAGCTCTCTGAACAAACCGGTAAATGACTGAAAATAGCAAATGATGTTAGAAAGTTTTGAAAATTGATGATGTCACTTTGAATGGTGCGTACGGAACGCAAAAAAAGTCTGGAGTTGTAATAAGTTTAAAAAATGAAGTGCCAGTGTAACAGATGAGTTCTCGTCAGAAACCCTGATACTTCGGAAGAGATTGTCCAGTTTGTACACGAAATGCGTCCAGTTTTTGCCGTAACCCTCTCTACTCTTTTGCACATGCTATGTGGGTGAAATGATGATACCATGCCAAGTTTCGACATTTCCAGAGTTCATTTTGTAGTGATTTTCAATTTCACGGTCATTTAACTCTCTAAACAATTCGGTAAATGACTAAAAATAGCAAATGATGTTGAAAGTTTTGAAAATTGATGACGTCGCTTTGAATGGTGCGTACGGAACGCAAAAAAGTCTGGAGTTGTAATAAGTTTAAAAAAATGAAGTGCCCATGTAACAGATGAGTTCTCGTCAGAAATCCTGATACTCCGAATGAGATTGTCCAGTCTGTACACGAAGTGCGTCCAGTTTTTGCCGTAACCCTCTCTACTCTTTTGCACATGCTATTTGGGTGAAATGGTGATACCATGCCAAGTTTCGACATTTTCAGAGTTCATTTTGTAGTGATTTTCAATTTCACGGTCATTTAGCTCTCTAAACAAATCGGTAAATGACTAAAAAATAGCAAATGATGTTAGAAAGTTTTGAAAATTGATGACGTCGCTTTGAATGGTGTGTACGGAACGCAAAAAAGTCTGGAGTTGTAATAAGTTTAAAAAAATGAAGTGCCCATGTAAAAGATGAGTTCTCGTCAGAAACCCTGATACTTCGAAAGAGATTGTCCAGTTTGTACACGAAGTGCGTACAGTTTTTGCCGTAACCCTCTCTACTCTTTTACACATGCTATGTGGGTGAACTGATGATACCATGCCAAGTTTCGACATTTTCAGAGTTCATTTTGTAGTGATTTTCAATTTCACGGTCATTTAGCTCTCTAAACAAATCGGTAAATGACTGAAAACTAGCAAATGATGTCAGAAAGTTTTGAAAATTGATGACATCGCTTTGAATGGTGCGTACGGAACGCAAAAAAGTCTGGAGTTGTAATAAGTTTAAAAAAATGAAGTTCCAGTGTAACAGATGAGTTCTCGTCCGAAACCCTGATACTCCGGAAGAGATTGTCCAGTTTGTACACGAAATGCGTCCAGTTTTTGCCGTAACCCTCTCTACTCTTTTGCACATGCTATGTGGGTGAAATGATGATACCATGCCAAGTTTCGACATTTCCAGAGTTCATTTTGTAGTGATTTTCAATTTCACGGTCATTTAACTCTCTAAACAATTCGGTAAATGACTAAAAATAGCAAATGATGTTGAAAGTTTTGAAAATTGATGACGTCGCTTTGAATGGTGCGTACGGAACGCAAAAAAGTCTGGAGTTGTAATAAGTTTAAAAAAATGAAGTGCCCATGTAACAGATGAGTTCTCGTCAGAAACCCTGATACTTCAAAAGAGGTTGTCCAGTCTGTACACGAAGTGCGTCCAGTTTTTGCCGTAACCCTCTCTACTCTTTTGCACATGCTATGTGGGTGAAATGATGATACGATGCCAAGTTTCGACACTTTCAGAGTTCATTTTGTAGTGATTTTCAATTTCACGGTCGTTTAGCTCTCTAAACAAATCGGTAAATGACTAAAAAATAGCAAATGATGTTAGAAAGTTTTGAAAATTGATGACGTCGCTTTGAATGGTGTGTACGGAACGCAAAAAAGTTGGAGTTGTAATAAGTTTAAAAAAATGAAGTGCCCATGTAACAGATGAGTTCTCGTCAGAAACCCTGATACTTCGAAAGAGATTGTCCAGTCTGTACACGAAGTGCATCCAGTTTTTACCGTAACCCTCTCTACTCTTTTGCACATGCTATGTGGGTGAAATGGTGATACCATGCCAAGTTTCGACATTTTCGGAGTTCATTTTGTAGTGATTTTCAATTTCACGGTCATTTAGCTCTCTGAACAAACCGGTAAATGACTGAAAAATAGCAAATGATGTTAGAAAGTTTTGAAAATTGATGATGTCACTTTGAATGGTGCGTACGGAACGCAAAAAAAGTCTGGAGTTGTAATTAGTTTAAAAAATGAAGTGCCAGTGTAACAGATGAGTTCTCGTCCGAAATCCTCATACTCCGAATGAGATTGTCCAGTCTGTACACGAAGTTCGTCCAGTTTTTGCCGTAACCCTCTCTACTCTTTTGCACATGCTATTTGGGTGAAATGGTGATACCATGCCAAGTTTCGACATTTTCAGAGTTCATTTTGTAGTGATTTTCAATTTCACGGTCATTTAGCTCTCTGAACAAACCGGTAAATGACTAAAAAATAGCAAATGATGTTAGAAAGTTTTGAATATTGATGATGTCGCTTTGAATGGTGTGTACGGAACGCAAAAAAGACTGGAGTTTTAATAAGTTTAGAAAAATGAAGTGCCCATGTAAAAGATGAGTTCTCGTCAGAAACCTTGATACTTCGAAAGAGATTGTCCAGTTTGTACACGAAGTGCGTACAGTTTTTGCCGTAACCCTCTCTACTCTTTTACACATGCTATGTGGGTGAAATGATGATACCATGCCAAGTTTCGACATTTTTAGAGTTCATTTTGTAGTGATTTTCAATTTCACGGTCATTTAGCTCTGTAAACAAATCGGTTAATGACTGAAAACTAGCAAATGATGTCAGAAAGTTTTGAAAATTGATGACGTCGCTTTGAATGGTGCGTACGGAACGCAAAAAAAGTCTGGAGTTGTTATAAGTTTAAAAAAATGAAGTGCCAGTGTAAGAGATGAGTTCTCGTCCGAAACCCTGATACTCCGGAAGAGATTGTCCAGTTTGTACACGAAATGCGTCCAAATTTTTCCGTAACCCTCTCTACTCTTTTGCACATGCTATGTGGGTGAAATGATGATACCATGCCAAGTTTCGACATTTCCAGAGTTCATTTTGTAGTGATTTTCAATTTCACGGTCATTTAACTCTCTAAACAAATCGGTAAATGACTAAAAAATAGCAAATGATGTTACAAAGTTTTGAAAATTGATGACGTCGCTTTGAATGGTGCGTACGGAACGCAAAAAAGTCTGGAGTTGTAATAAGTTTAAAAAAATGAAGTGCCCATGTAACAGATGAGTTCTCGTCAGAAACCATGATACTTCGAAAGAGGTTGTCCAGTCTGTACACGAAGTGCGTCCAGTTTTTGCCGTAACCCTCTCTACTCTTTTGCACATGCTATGTGGGTGAAATGATGATACGATGCCAAGTTTCGACACTTTCAGAGTTCATTTTGTAGTGATTTTCAATTTCACGGTCATTTAGCTCTCTAAACAAATCGGTAAATGACTAAAAAATAGCAAATGATGTTAGAAAGTTTTGAAAATTGATGACATCGCTTTGAATGGTGTGTACGGAACGCAAAAAAGTCTGGAGTTGTAATAAGTTTAAAAAAATGAAGTGCCCTTGTAACAGATGAGTTCTCGTCAGAAACCCTGATACTTCGAAAGAGATTGTCCAGTCCGTACACGAAGTGCATCCAGTTTTTGCCGTAACCCTCTCTACTCTTTTGCACATGCTATGTGGGTGAAATGGTGATACCATGCCAAGTTTCGACATTTTCAGAGTTCATTTCGTAGTGATTTTCAATTTCACGGTCATTTAGCTCTCTGAACAAACCGGTAAATGACTGAAAAATAGCAAATGATGTTAGAAAGTTTTGAAAATTGATGATGTCACTTTGAATGGTGCGTACGGAACGCAAAAAAAACACTGGAGTTGTAATAAGTTTAAAAAATGAAGTGCCAGTGTAACAGATGAGTTCTCGTCCGAAACCCTGATACTCCGAATGAGATTGTCCAGTCTATACACGAAGTTCATCCAGTTTTTTCCGTAACCCTCTCTACTCTTTTGCACATGCTATTTGGGTGAAATGGTGATACCATGCCAAGTTTCGACATTTTCAGAGTTCATTTTATAGTGATTTTCAATTTCACGGTCATTTAGCTCTCTGAATAAACAGGTAAATGACTGAAAAATAGCAAATGATGTCAGAATGTTTTGAAAATTGATGACGTAACTTTGAATGGTGTGTACGAAACGCAAAAAAGTCTGGAGTTGTATAAGTTTAAAAAAATGAAGTGCCCATGTAACAGATGAGTTCTCGTCCGAAACCGTGATACTTCGAATGAGATTGTCCAGTTTGTACATGAAGTGCGTCCAGTTTTTGCCGTAACCCTCTCTACACTTTTGCACATGCTATGTGGTTGAAATGATGATACGATGCCAAGTTTCGACATTTCCAGAGTTCATTTTGTAGTGATTTTCAATTTCACGGTCATTTAGCTCTCTAAACAAATCGGTAAATGACTGAAAAATAGCAAATGATGTCACAAAATGTTGAAAATTGATGACGTCGCTTTGAATGGTGCGTACGGAACGCAAAAAAAGTCTGGAGTTGTAATAAGTTTAAAAAAAATGAAGTGCCAGTGTAACAGATGAGTTCTCGTCAGAAACCCTGATATTTCGAAAGAGGTTGTCCAGTCTGTACACGAAGTGCGTCCAGTTTTTGCCGTAACCATCTCTACTCTTTTGCACTTGCTATGTGGGTGAAATGATGATACCATGCCAAGTTTTGACATTTTCAGAGTTCATTTTGTAGTGATTTTCAATTTCACGGTCATTTAGCTCTCTAAGAAATCGGTAAATGACTGAAAAATAGCAAATGATGTCAGAAAGTGTTGAAAATTGATGACGTCGCTTTGAATGGTGCGTACGGAACGCAAAAACAGTTTGGAGTTGTAATAAGTTTAAGAAAATGAAGTGCCAGTGTAACAGATGAGTTCTCGTCAGAAACCCTGATACACCGAAAGAGATTGTCCAGTCTGTACACGAAGTGCGTCCAGTTTTTCCCGTAACCCTCTCTACTCTTTTGCACATGCTATGTGGGTGAAATGATGATACCATGCCAAGTTTCGACATTTTCAGAGTTCATTTTGTAGTGATTTTCAATTTCACTATCATTTAGCTCTCTAAACAAGTCGGTAAATGACTGAAAAATAGCAAATGATGTAAGAAAGTGTTGAAAATTGATGACGTCGCTTTGAATGGTGCGTACGGAACGCAAAAAAAATTAAAAGTAAGTTTAAAATAATGAAGTGCCAGTGTAACAGATGAGTTCTCGTTCGAAACCCTGATACTCCGAAAGAGATTGTCCAGTTTGTACATGAAGTGCGCCAGTTATTCCCGTAAACCTCTCTACTCTTTTGCACGTGCTATGTGGGTGAAATGATGATACCATGTCGAGTTTCGACATTTTCAGAGTTCATTTTGTAGTGATTTTCAGTTTCATGGTCATTTAGCTCTCTAAACAAATCGGTAAATGACTGAAAAATAGCAAATGATGTCAGAAAGTGTTGAAAATTGATGACGTCGCTTTGATTGGTGTGTACGGAACGCAAAAAAAGTCTGGAGTTGTAATGAGTTCAAAAAAATGAAGTGCCAGTGTAACAGATGAGTTCTCGTCCGAAACCCTGATACTCCGAAAAAGATTGTCCAGTTTGTACACGAAGTGCGTCCAGTTTTTGCCGTAACCCTCTCTACTTTTTTGCACATGCTATGTGGGTGAAATGATGATACCATGCCAAGTTTCGACATTTTCAGAGTTCATTTTGTAGTGATTTTCAATTTCACGGTCATTTAGCTCTCTAAACAAATCTGTAGATGACTAAAAAATAGCAAATGATGTCAGAAAGTTTCGAAAATTTATGACGTCTCTTTGAATGGTGTGTACGGAACGCAAAAAAGTCTGGAGTTGTAATAATTTTAAAAAATGAAGTGCCAGTGTAACAGATGAGTTCTCGTCCGAAACCTTGATACACCGAAAGAGATTGTCCAGTACGTCCAGGTTTTGCCGTAACCCTCTCTACTCGTTTGCACATGCTATGTGGGTGAAATGATGATACCATGCCAAGTTTCAACATTTTCAGAGTTCATTTTGTAGTGATTTTCAATTTCACGGTCATTTAGCTCTCCAAACAAATCGGTAAATGACTGAAAAATAGCAAATGATGTCAGAAAGTGTTAAAATTTGATGACGTCGCTTTGAATGGTGCGTACGGAACGCAAAAAAATCTGGAGTTGTAATAAATTTTAAAAAATGAAGTGCCAGTGTAATAGATGAGTTCTCGTCCGAAACCCTGATACTCCGAATGAGATTGTCCAGTTTGTACACGAAGTGCGTCCAGTTTTTGCCGTAACCCTCTCTACTCTTTTGCACATGCTATGTGGGTGAAATGATGATACCATGCCAAGTTTCGACATTTTCAGAGTTCATTTTGTAGTGATTTTCAATTTCACGGTCATTTAGCTCTTTAAAAAATCGGTAATGACTGAAAAATAGCAAATGATGTCAGAAAGTGTTGAAAATTGATGACGTCGTTTGAATGGTGCGTACGGAACGCAAAAAAAGTCTGGAGTTGTAATAAGTTTAAAAAAATGAAGTGCTAGTGTAACAGATGAGTTCTCGTCCGAAACCCAGATACTCCGAATGAGATTGTCCAGTTTGTACACGAAGTGCGTCCAGTTTTTGCCGTAACCCTCTCTACTCTTTTGCACATGCTATGTGGGTGAAATGATGATACCATGCCAAGTTTCGACATTTTCAGAGTTTATTTTGTAGTGATTTTCAATTTCACGGTCATTTAGCTCTCAAAACAAATCGGTAAATGACTAAAAAATAGCAAATGATGTCAGAAAGTTTTGAAAATTGATGACGTCGCTTTGAATGGTGATTACGGAACGCAAAAAAGTCTGGAGTTGTAATAAGTTTAAAAAAATGAAGTGCCCATGTAACAGATGAGTTCTCGTCAGAAACCCTGATATTTCGAAAGAGATTGTCCAGTTTGTACACGAAGTACGTCCAGTTTTTGCCGTAACCCTCTGTACTCTTATGCACATGCTATGTGGGTGAAATGATGATACCATGCCAAGTTTCGACATTTTCAGAGTTCATTTTGTAGTGATTTTCAATTTCACGGTCATTTAGCACTCTAAACAAATCGGTAAATGACTAAAAAATAGCAAATGATGTCAGAAAGTGTTGAAAATTGATGACGTCGCTTTGAATGATGTACGGAACGCAAAAAAAATCTGGAGTTGTAATAAGTTTAAAAAAATGAAGTGCCCATGTAACAGATGACTTCTCGTCAGAAACCCTGATATTTCCAAAGAGATTGCCCAGTTTGTACACGAAGTGCGTCCAGTTTTTGCCGTAACCCTCTCTACTCTTTTGCACATGCTATGTGGGTGAAATGGTGATACCATGCCAAGTTTCGACATTTTTAGAGTTCATTTTGTAGTGATTTTCAATTTCACGATCATTAGGTCTCTAAACAAATCGGTAAATGACTGAAAAATAGCAAATGATGTCTGAAAGTGTTGAAAATTGATGACGTCGCTTTGAATGGTGGGTACGGAACGCAAAAAAAGTCTGGAGTTGTAATAAGTTTAAAAAAATGAAGTGCCAGTGTAACAGATGAGTTCTCGTCCGAAACCCTGATACTCCGAAAGAGTTTGTCCAGTTTGTACACGAAGTACGTCCAGTTTTTCCCGTAACCCTCTCTACTCTTTTGCACATGCTATGTGGGTGAAATGATGATACCATGCCAAGTTTCGACATTTTCAGAGTTCATTTTGTAGTAATTTTCAATTTCACGGTCATTTAGCTCTCTAAACATATTGGTAAATGACTAAAAAATAGCAAATGATGTCAGAAAGTTTGGAAAATTGATGACATTGCTTTGAATGGTGTGTACGGAACGCAAAAATGTCTGGAGTTGTAATAAGTTTAAAAAAATGAAGTGCCCATGTAACAGATGAGTTCTCGTCAGAAACCCTGATACTTCGAAATAGATTGTCCAGTTTGTACACAAAGTCTGTCCAGTTTTTGCCGTAACCCTCTCTACTCTTTTGCACATGCTATGCGGGCGAAATGATGATACCATGCCAAGTTTCGACATTTTCAGAGTTCATTTTGTAGTGATTTTCAATTTCACGGTCATTTAGCTCTCTAAACAAATTGGTAAATGACTGAAAAATAGGAAATGATGTCAGAAAGTGTTAAAAATTGATGACGTCGCTTTGAATGGTGCGTACGGAACGCAAAAAAAGTCTGGAGTTGTAAAAAATTTAAAAAAATGAAGTGCCAGTGTAACAGATAAGTTCTGGTCCGAAACCCTGATACTCCGAATGAGATTGTCCGGTTTGTACACGAAGTGTTTCCAGTTTTTGCCGTGACCCTCTCTACTATTTTGCATATGCTATGTGGTTGAAATAATGATACCATGCCAAGTTTCGACATTTTCAGAGTTCATTTTGTAGTGATTTTCAATTTCACGGTCATTTAGCTCTCTAAACAAATCGGTAAATGACTAAAAAATAGCAAATGATGTTAGAAAGTTTTGAAAATTGATGACGTCGCTTTGAATGGTGCGTACGGAACGCAAAAAAAGTCTGAAGTTGTAATAAGTATAAAAAAATGAAGTGCCCGTGTAACAGATGAGTTCTCGTCCGAAACCCTGATACTCCAAAGAGATTGTCCTGTTTGTACACGAAGTGCGTCCAGTTTTTGCCGTAACCCTCTCTACTCTTTTGCACGTGCTATGTGGGTGAAATGATGATACGATGCCAAGTTTCGACACTTTCAGAGTTCATTTTGTTGTGATTTTCAATTTCACGGTCATTTAGCTCTCTAAACAAATCGGTAAATGACTGAAAAATTGCAAATGATGTCAGAAAGTGTTGAAAATTGATGACGTCGCTTTGAATGGTGCATACGGAACGCAAAAAAAGTCTGGAGTTGTAATATGTTTAAAAAATGAAGTGCCAGTGTAACAGATGAGTTCTCGTCCGAAATCCTGATACTCCGAAAGAGATTGTTCAGTTTGTACACGAAGTGCGTCCAGTTTTTGCCGGAACCCTCTCTACTATTTTACACATGCAATGTGGGTGAAATGATGATACCATGCCAAGTTTCGACATTTTCAGAGTTCATTTTGTAGTGATTTTCAATTTCACGGTCATTTAGCTCTCTAAACAAATTGGTAAATGACTAAAAAATAGCAAATGATGTCAGAAAGTTTTAAAAGTGATGACGTCGCCTTGAATGGTGTGTATAGAACGCAAAAAATTCTGGAGTTGTAATAAGTTTATAAAAATGAAGTGCCCATGTAACAGATGAGTTCTCGTCAGAAACCCTGATACTTCGAAAGAGATTGTCCAGTTTGTACACGAAGTGCGTCCAGTTTTTGTCGTAACCCTCTCTACTCTTTTGCACATGCTATGTGGGTGAAATGATTATACCATGCCAAGTTTCGACATTTTCAGAGTTCATTTTGTAGTGATTTTTAATTTCACGGTCATTTAGCTCTCTAAACAAATCGGTAAATGACTGAAAAATAGCAAATGATGTCAGAAAGTGTTGAAAATTGATGACGTCGCATTGAATGGTGCGTACGGAACGCAAAAAAGGCTGGAGTTGTAATGAGTTTAAAGAAATGAAGTGCCAGTGTAAAAGAAGAGTTCTGGTCCGAAACCCTGATACTCCGAAAGAGATTGTCCAGTTTGTACACGAAGTGCGTCCAGTTTTTGCCGTAACCCTCTCTACTCTTTTGCTAATGCTATGTGGGTGAAATGATGATACCATGCCAAGTTTTGACATTTTCAGAGTTATTTTGTTCTATTTCCAATTTCACGATCATTTAGCTCTCTAAACAAATCGGTAAATGACTAAAAATTAGCAAATGGTGTCAAAAAGTTTTGAAAATTGATGACGTCGCTTTGAATGGTATGTACGGAACGCAAAAAGTCTGGAGTTGTAATAAGTTTAAAAAAATTAAGTGCCCATGTAACAGATGAGTTGTCGTCAGAAACCTTGATACTTCGAAAGAGATTGTCCAGTTTGTACATGAAGTGCGTCCAGTTTTTGCCGTAACCCTCTCTACACTTTTGCACATGCTATGTGGTTGAAATGATGATACCATGCCAAGTTTCGACATTTTCAGAGTTCATTTTGTAGTGATTTTCAATTTCACAGTCATTTAGCTCTCTAAACAAATCGGTAAATGAGTGAAAATAGCAAATGATGTCAGAAAGTGTTGAAAATTGATGACGTCGCTTTGAATGGTGCGTACGAAACGCAAAAAAAGTCTGGAGATGTAATAAGTTTAAAAAAATAAAGTGCCAGTGTAACAGATGAGTTCTCATCAGAAACCCTAATACTCCGAAAGAGATTGTCCAGTTTGTACACGAAGTGCGTCCAGTTTTTGCCGTAACCTTCTCTACTCTTTTGCACATGCTATGTGGGTGAAATGATGATACCATGCCAAGTTTCGACATTTTCAGTGTTCATTTTGTTGTGATTTTCAATTTCAGGGTCATTTAGCTCTCTAAACAAATCGGTAAATGACTGAAAAATAGCAAATGATGTTAGAAAGTTTTGAAAATTGATGACGTCGCTTTGAACGGTGTGTACGGAATGCAATAAAGTCTGGAGTTGTAATAAGTTAAAAAAAATGAAGTGCCCATGTAACAGATGAGTTCTCGTCAGAAACCCTGATACTTCGAAAGAGATTGTCCAGTTTGTACACGAAGTGCGTCCAGTTTTTGCCGTAACCCTCTCTACTCGTTTGCACATGCTATGTGGGTGAAATGATGATACCATGCCAAGTTTCGACATTTTCAGAGTTCATTTTGTAGTTGTTTCCAATTTCACGGTCATTTAGGTCTCTAAACAAATCGGAAATGACTGAAAAATGGCAAATGATGTCAGAAAGTGTTGAAAATTGATGACGTCGCTTTGAATGGTGCGTACGGAACGCAAAAAAAGTCTGGAGTTGTAATAAGTTTAAAAAAATGAAGTGCCAGTGTAACAGATGAGTTCTCGTCCGAAACCCTGATACTCCGAAAGAGATTATCCAGTTTGTACACGAAGTGCGTCCAGTTTTTGCCGTAACCCTCTCTACTCGTTTGCACATGCTATGTGGGTGAAATGATGATACCATGCCAAGTTTCGACATTTTCAGAGTTCATTTTGTAGTGATTTTCAATTTCACGGTCATTTAGCTCTCTAAACAAATCGGTAAATGACTAAAAAATAGCAAATGATGTCAGAAAGTTTTGAAAATTGATGACGTCGCTTTGAATGGTGTGTACGGAACGCAAAAAAGTCTGGAGTTGTAATAAGTTAAAAAAAATTAAGTGCCCATGTAACAGATGTGTTCTCGTCAGAAACCCGGATACTTCGAAAGAGATTGTCCAGTTTGTACATGAAGTGCGTCCAGTTTTTGCCGTAACCCTCTCTACACTATTGCACATGCTATGTGGGTGAAATGATGATACCATGCCAAGTTTCGACATTTTCAGAGTTCATTTTGTAGTGATTTTCAATTTGACGGTCATTTAGCTCTCTAAACAAATCGGTAAATGACTGAAAAATAGCAAATGATGTCAGAAAGTGTTCAAAATTGATGACGTCGCTTTGAATGGTTCGTACGGAACGCAAAAAAAGTCTGGAGTTGTAATAAATTTAAAAAAATGAAGTGCCAGTGTAACAGATGAGTTCTTGTCCGAAACCCTGATACCCCGAAAGAGATTGTCCAGTTTGTACACGAAGTGCGTCCAGTTTTTGCCGTAACCCTCTCTACTATTTTGCACATGCTATGTGGGTGAAATGATGATACCATGCCAAGTTTCGACATTTGCAGAGTTGATTTTGTAGTGATTTTCAATTTCACGGTCATTTAGCTCTCTAAACAAATCGGTAAATGACTAAAAAATAGCAAATGATGTCAGAAAGTTTTGAAAATTGATGACGTCGCTTTGAATGGTGTGTACGGAACGCAAAAAAGTCTGGAGTTGTAATAAGTTTAAAAAAATGAAGTGCCCATGTAACAGATGAGTTCTCGTCAGAAATCCTCATACTTCGAAAGAGATTGTCTAGTTTGTACACGAAGTGCGTCCAGTTTTTGCCGTAACACAAGAAGTCCGGAGTTGTAATAAGTTATTGAAGATAAAAAAGAGGCACAAAGCTCGTTAATTAGCTTCAAGCCTTTCGGAATAGTGCAAACTTCACTGCACATAGCTCCGTGCAGTCTACCCTATTCCTCAAGGCTTAAAGCTAAGCAACGTGCAGATGAGCATTGCGCCTATCGTTCATCGTCTCTGCACTCAGGGCTTATAAATCGCTACAAGTGCCTCTCTCTTCGCGAGGTGGGACTAAAAAACAGCTTAATAAAAAACTATAGTACCGGTTCATGGCACGAACCGGTACTAAAGGTGCCTGTGGGGCCACAGCCTGACCACAGCCTGACGCAGCCTCATTAGTACCGGTTCGTGACACGAACCGGTACTAAAGGTTGCTCACGAACCGGTACTAATGATCTCCGCCCGCCTAGCCGTTGGAACCGGCACTAATGGACACATTAGTGCCGGGCTCAAAATCAAACCGGCACTAATGTGCTTCACATTTGACTCTTTTTCTACTAGTGCGCGACGTGGATGGCAGGTGGGCCCGAGGGGACATGTGGAGGACAGAGGCGGACGAAGTGGATACAGAAATCGTTTGTTTTGTGTCCGTGTCCGACGTAAATCTATTCCAAATTTAAGATTGAACTGGGTCCAAACAGGCATTAAACAGGTGGAAAATGAAAATAGGTCCGTGTGTTGGGCAAATTTTGCAGACAAAGACCGACACAAACGAATAAAATGGGTCAGTTTTCTCCCGCAAATTGAGACGATGCAAAGGCACCAGACCTGCCTCTCGCCAAGTGCTTTGCCTATAAAATTCACTGTATAGTTATACAATGCGGCCGGGCTGCTTTTTTCACCTTTCGAACCAATAATCATGTCGTGCAGCTGTTTAGCATTTAAAGAAGAGACGATGCCGATGTTTTTTTTAAAGGATGCCGTGATGTTGTTGTTTGAGCAAGCATGGTCACGTTTCTATATGTATAGCTACGTACGTGCATCCACTTGTCCTACACCGATTGAATGTGATGAAGAATTGATTGCAACAACTCGTGTCATGTGGAGCCAGCAGAATTGATTGGGCATGCAATACAATGCAATGCATATGTAATCACGTCGACCCGCTAGCTAGCTGCAGTGCAGCGGCGCGACCTGCCTGCGTCCTCCTTCCTGCGCGACCTTCCTGCAATGCATATGTAATCACATATGAAGGAGATGGACGAACAAAGAAGACGACGAAGAAAGAAAAGAGATAGCCATGTGAACTGAGAAGAGACGGAGAAAGAAAAAAAAAATATTTGATTATTTTGATGGTTGAGACAATAACTGGTCAATGTCATTAAAAACGTTACTTTCTCCTATCCAAAATAAGTGTCGCGGTTTTGAACTATTTTTTCAATAACAGTTCAAAACTGTGACACTTATTAGGTAGTACATTTGTATTATTTAAAATTTGGCTACACAAACACAGTTAAAATCATGACAACTCAAATCTACATGATATAATCAGTTCGCCATGCATAAATTCTTATAGCAACTTGTGAGGATAAAACAAGAAATTGTTGCCCCAATTAATTCCGTTGAATTAAACAAATTGATACAACCAAATAGAGATCATTAATAACACAATATAAATCAACAAAGGAGAAACTGATTCTTTGGCCATCACGGTCTGCGGGTGTGGCCGAATTCACTGTTTTGACTTTTTTGAAACTTCAGCATGATTTTACACCCCTTTCAAAAATAATAATAATCGTGATCTGTCCATTTTCCAACCACAATTGGCCTCGGCGGTAGCAGAACATAGCCTACTGCCATCGCCTTCGGCAATAGGGTAACAGCAGAGGGCTAACGGTCCGTCAGTGATGCTGACGTGGATGAGTCGCCTACCGCCGGAGGCGATGGTGGTAGGCTGTCCTCTGCTAACACGGGGGCCAATTGCGGCAGGATCCTGAATCACCTAAGTTAGTGGGGTGTGGCCCCCAGCCCCCACCCAACCATTCACACCCACCCACTCTTCTTCCCTTCCCCGAGCTCAGCCCCTCTTCCCTCTCTCTCCCCCACCCAAGCACCCACTAGATCTCTCTCAATTGCTTGAGATTTGTACGGTGGATTTGGAGCATTTTCAGCACTCAGGGTACCTCTCTCACCCCCTCCTTTTGGTTGGTTGGAATCATCTATGTTGGTTGCATTGCTCATGTATTTGCAAATCCTAGTTCTTGCTCTTTTGTGGTGAAATCTGTGCCTTAATAGATGACTCAAAGAGGATAACCGGTGCCATCCTACAATTCGAGAAGTAATCGATCCGTCACGTCATTCATTAAGCTAAACCCAACCCTACTAGAATCCCTAACCCTAACACTAGATCCTGTTACCAACAACAATGTTAGGCATACCACACATATTCAAGCAAAAGCATAACCCTAGAATGCATCATACCTGTCATGGTATTTGCACGGCAGATGCCATGGGATGGCTTATCTCTTGTGGCTAGGGACCAATGAGCGACGACGGTGTCCGGATGCGGTTCGGACGTACTTTCTCCCATAAACCGGAGACAAACTAGGGGACCTTTGCGGGCGTCCAGACCGCTGCCATGCCTGCGTCTGACTTCCCTAGCCCACCCAACACACCTCGCCCGCGCTTTCTTCCAGCCCGAAATGGTCAGCGCCGCTCCAAAGTGCCAATGCCGCATTCATGCTTGGCTATAGCGGACGCGACCTCTCACTAGAGCCGGACAAGAGAACATCGCTCAGCGCGCTTACCAATGCACGTGACAGCTCCACGTTCAAGTAACATCGTGGCGGTCCATCGCCTGCATTAATGAAGTACGGTTGCAGAGGAACCTACTCCAATGACAGTCGCGTGTCAGTCTGCCACCCTCCATTAACCACATCTCCGTGGCCCATTGCCATCTGCCCCACTATATAAATTCCAGCCCCGACCATAGCCGTAGTCATCCTCCGGTCCATTTCTCGTCTCCGTACCAAGCCTGCCATGACCTCCTCGCGCTCCAAAGTCCTCTGGGACAACCTCTCGTCCGAGTAGGAGAAGGAGATGGTCGCCAATGCTGCCGGCAGGTAGACGGAGCCGGCGGCATGCCCGTCGGCTCTGCATGCTGGAATCACCATGGACGAGGCCTGTGCGCACTATACAAACATGCTGCGGGAGGACCAACAGGCTCAGTTCAGATAGGCATAGGCCGACCAGGCCTACAACCTCAAGGATCACCGGCGCGTGGAAGAGCAACTCACCGCCCACACGTACATCGTTTCGGGAGTCGGCATGGCGGAGCAGGAGGCGCTGGTCAACTCCTACAGCTCCGCCCGCAACATCCACCGTGACCGCTGGCGTCACCGCCAGTATCAGGCGGAATAGGTGGCTTCCAAAGAGGAGTTCGATGAGGCGGCGGGTGAGGTGAGGGGCAAGAGCGACGATGAGGAGGACATCGCCAGCTCTGCCACGGCCAGGCCCCGTCGTCATGACCACGAAGCCGGCATGTCTGGTTTATATGAAAAGTGTAATGAATTTCAGGTTTATATGAATATCCGCCGTGTTTGCATGAATCTCCCGTGGTTTATATGAAAATCACCGTGTTCGCATGAAATTTCGTCGAGTTAGTTCAAATAGTGGATCAAATGTATGCGGGCAGCGTTGGTTGACTGGCACCCGCATCAATGTCAGCGGACTGGTTCCCACTGTCCACGGATGGATGCCGGAGCATATTTGAGGGTTGGCATTGGAGATGCCCTATCATCTTTTGTTTGCCAGGTGCAACTGAACAACTTAAGTTCCAAAACTCCTAAGGGCGCCTCCGATTTACCGAAATATGGTGTCTTAGTTTACAATATAATGCTTAATGGCATCTCAGATAATGACCCGCAGACAGGTATCCGTTGACGAACACTGATGCGGGAGCCGACTATTCATAGCTATTCGTTATATGTCCACCAGCAAAAGGAAATTTGAAATTCAAATACGTCTGATCCATAGCGCGTGCCAGATCACACCTCCACCGGATCACATCATCTCCCGATGACAACCAAAAAGATGCAGGCATGCTTAGTTCTTAAATTTCTGATCACAAAAGAATATCAGTCCGGTAGTCCGTGTAAAAAAATGAACTTTCTGCCTTGCCGGACCGGCAATCCGAGCCTTCACGCTCATGCTAACATCGCCATCGTCTCGGGTGCCACCGCTGCCTCCTTGTCCGCCTTGGGCTCCCTCTCCAACTCATCCTTCTGCCGCTGCAACTTCTTCAAACAAACAACTTGCACGATCATCCTTGCGTCCTCATCTAAATCCTCCATCTTCAAGCTTAGCATCTTCACGCTCTCCGAGGCGCTCTGATCTCCACCTTCTTCTCCTCGAGCATGATCTTCTTCACTTCGAGCATGGTCTTCCTCTCTCTGAGATTGAGCTTCTTGTCAGTTGTCGTCAACAAAATGTTAAACCTCTCGGCATTGCATGCCTCCTTGGCGTCCGAGCGGTACGTATGCCTCCTCGATCTTCGTCAAGATGTCTTCAAATCTCTCTATCATCTTGGCTGGCGTACCTTCTCACTTCACCCTCTCATCCTCCCACTTCTTTCCCTGGAACCCTCTTCTAACCTTCTTGGGTGGTTCTTTTGTTTGGTCGGTTGGATCACCGGTTTATTCCTTGGTGTCTTGGGCAACGGTCTTGACAATGTATAGATTTCACTTGGGTTGTGAATTCAACTTCAACCAACAATGCATGATGGTGAAGGTTTTCTTCTTAACTTCAAGAACACACTACACGCACCAGAAGGGTACAAAATAAAACATTGTCAACAATGCATATCCGACTACAAATGATCAATAAAACAATGCAAATCCGGCTATAAATGATCAACAAAACAATGTATATCCGGCTACAAATTATGTACAAACAATGCATATTGGGCTACGATACAATGTATATCTGGCTGCAAATCATCAACAAAATGATGCATATCTGGGAAGTGATCTACCAAATTATGAATATCCGCCTACAAATTATGTACAAAATAATTCATAGATATCCTGCTAGAAATGATGTATACAACAATGCATATCCGGCTACAAATGATCAACAAAATATTCATATTTGGCTACAAATTATGTACAAAACAATTGGGCTACATTTTTTTTTACAAAATAATGCATATCCGGCTGCAAAACAACGCATATCCGGCTGAGAATCATCAACAAAACAATGCATATCCGACAAGTGATCTACAGAAATATGCATATATGCCAAAACAATCTACAATCCGGCTGCAAATCATCAACATAATGATGCACATCCGGCAAGTGGTCTAAAAAACTATGCATATCCGCCAAAATGATCTACCTACTATGCAGCTATGATCTATGAAACAATGCATATTCGGCCAAATGATATACACATATTAGCAACTTACTGGCTCGGTGATTTGTGCACTACTAGACCACCGTGCGATTAGTTGTCTCAAGCGGCCGCAATACTTCGACACAACCCCTTGGATGATGTACCATCATGCGTCGGAGTAGGGCTCAAAATGCTTGTTTTCGTGAACCAAGTGTGAATGATGGCCCAAAAAGTTGTGCCTTTTTACTCTGTGCCATGGATCGAATCGAGTCTAGTAGCCAACCATGCATCGCACAACAGCTCGTCCTCCCACATGCTGAAGCTTTCTTCTCTACCCCCCTTCTTTACAGCAGCACCATAATCATCTGGATCATCATCCTCGCCGTCCTCCTCATCACCTTGTTGTCCGGCCGCTCGATCCTGCTGCTGTGTGTTTGTGCCGACTGGGTGTAGCTCAACTGGGTGCCTGTCTGAGTGAATGTTGCCGGACTAGGTGTACTGCGATCCCACTGGGTGTACGAGCCGGCCTGGGTGCTCTTCGAGTCATCCACCCGCCAATCCTCATCGCAAGCTCCTCCTCCTCCGCCTTCCTCATGGATTATGTAGAAAATCTCCCTGTTCGTGTCGTAGTACGCCGACTCTCCCATTTTAGGCATACCAGCGAACAGCGAGCAGACACCCATCAGCTTCATGTCCAACGTCCGTGTGCAGACCAGCTGCGGCGATGAACATTCTGAGAAAAGTAGCTGCACCGTGTTGACGTGAACGGTGAAAGGCACATGCCTTGCGTCGGTTGTGATGGACTGCCTACCGAGTTGCTTGGCGGTGTAGAACTACAGATCCTTGTAATGCTCTGGCCATGGCAGTGTCTGCACCGTCGGCAAATATGGGGCCCCGACCTCCACCACGTCCGTGACCAGGAAGCCCACCACCATGTATGCCACCAGCACACCCTCTGCCAGCCTTCTACTTCTTGAGTATTTCCGCCTTTGTGGCCTCACTTTGACGCAACGATTTTGAGCGAGGGAAGAAGAGAGTAGGGTATTGGATGGAGACCGGAGGGATGGAAGAAGAAAGTAGGGTCTTTTGCCGCAAAAATAGTGCGACTGGCTACAAAAGTGCGGGCTTCGCGTTAGTTTTGGTGGGCATGGGGTGTCGGAGACCTACGTGGCTTATGTCCATACTCCGGAAAATCCCCTTGGTTTGGTTGGGCTTTGCTGAAAAATTGTGGTCCGGACGGCTCCGCGGACAGATTGGAGCCGGTGTTGGGGGAGGTAGAGAGTGCCTCTAGTAGGTACTCCCTCCGATCCATAATAAGCATTTTAGTTTGAACTAAGATTGAATTAATCATAGTTTAAAACTGCCACACTTGGCCGTTGGATCAGGATCTGTCGATGGAGAGCAAAGTGGCTGAAACAAAAGAAAAAGATCAGTCGCCTAGTCGCTCCCATAAATACATACCGCGGGAGTGCTTCTCTCCATCATTCACGCAGACGCAATGGTAGCTAGTGCCACGAACGTAGTACATCGCTAGTTATAACGATCGTTGGCTCAAGTTACTAGCAAGTACACCAAACATACATCGAGATCAGATGGCCGAGCAGGGGAGCAAGACGACGAGCTGGTGGAGGAGGTTCCGGTGGCTATACGCGGTGCGGTGCACGTTGGCGTGCGTGGTCACCCTGGTGGCCGTGGCGGTGATCGTCCGGGCGGTGGTGGTGATGCTCCGCCCCGAGAAGCTCCAGCTGAAGCTCGCCGCCGGCCGCGTAGCTGCCAACTACATACCGTCGCTGCCACCCCCGGGCAACAAGGTGTCGCTCAAGTTCGTCCTCAGGGCCTACAACCCAAGCGGGCGCGCCACCCTCGAGTACGCCAACGTCACCGTCCGGCTCACGGACGCGTCGTCGTCATCTTCTTCGGCGGAGGCGCCTACAGCGAGGATCGCCGAGTTTGACCTTCCGAAGCCCATCGACGTGACGCAGCAGACATTGAGCGAGGTGCTCGTGCCGTTGTGGCTGGTGCCGGAGGAGGACCTACCGATGCGTTACGTGCGCGCGCTCTACGAGGGGCGCGGCGTGGCCGGCGCGGAGATGGAGCTGAGAGGGATCTTGTCCACCCACGTGGCGATGTCCACCACAAGTGTCCTCACCACGTACTACTGCTGGCCGGTGACCATCGCCGTCGGGCCGGGCGACTACGCCGCCGCCGACGTGCCCTGCTTCGACAAGTTGGACGCCCCGGCTCATGTGTGATCAATCAAGCGGCCGGGCTAGGCTACCTGTCGACCAAGCTAGCTAGCTAGCTACCTATAGCTAGGTGTGGTACACGCCTCTAGACTGTAGTAGGCTCGATGACCCGTGCACGTTTGATGCGCTGCTATGCTGAGTATTTGCGCTGAATTAACTCATATGAATATACCTTTTCTGATTCTCTACCGTGTCGATGGAGTTGTGAGGTTATTTTTTTAGTTGACATACCCCACAAGTATATTGCCAAATAATTTTGGATACTTTTGGATTTTCTAAATATGAAATTTTTTAGTTGATTTTTCAACCTCGCCCCTTCCCCACATAATCCAGAGGGGGGGGGGGGGGGGGGGGGGGGGGGGCAGAGAACAACTATCCTCCAATTGCAACAAGGTTTAATCCAACGTTTACCACAATAGACATGATTCCTTTAGAGTGGTTGCCATGGAAAGTAATAACCATCCTAAAATTCATATTTTGTCCGCAAAATATTTATTTTCAGTAATGAATAATTAGGGCGCTATGAGTTTTTGTTTTGCAACAATACCAAATGACACTGTATTGAGTAAAAATGATGTTTTATTAAACAATTGTTAGCTACACGCTAAAATGCATACACATTTTATTAATTAAATAATTATTTTCCCTTAATTTTGGAAGATATTTAGTGTTTACTTAATTCTGCCACCCGTCAGAAAAACACTAGTATTATTGAGAAGATTGCTCAATACAATGAGACATAACAAGCTATTTAATAGTACACACTGACTAATATTTGTATCGACCAACAAATCTCATTGTGTGTTTTTGTATTATCTTGAACTTTTGGATGAATTCACATTATGTGTTTTGTATATGTGTAATATTGTAAAGCCTCGGTTACAAAGTCTGAACCTACATGACAGAACCTAAAGCGAAACGAGAAACCCTAAACTTAAATGGCAAACAATAGCCCTGATTGACTAGTCCTAACCCTCAATGGCAAACCCTAACCGTAGATGACCATCCATAAACCTAAGTGATAAACTCTGACCCTAGGTGACCTGCCTACCATTCAGTGGCCTCCATCGTTTGGTCTGCATCTCCAAACCTTGCCTTCTCTGGCGACGCGTAGCCGACCGTGGCATCTCTCAGAGCTCGGGATCCATCAAATCCGAGCGACGGTCAAAACCACAAGGCCCCATACCCGCACCAATCAACATGTTGCCACAATTCCACCGGTGATGTCACAAGCAGCCGCAACATCCCCTCTCCATCTTGGTCCTGGCGAAGCTCGTCGACAACACTGCTCCAGCCACGTCGCCGCCATCTCCAGCTCGGTGTCACTTCGCTCTCATGTGGGAATCGACTGAAATGACCCACTATATTGGCATACGTGACAAGATAAACAATATTGCCGAGATCCCGATAAGATTGATGAATAAGATGAAACCAATGAGCTACTTAGTAGTTGTGTCAAATAAAACCTCATATGTTTATTTATATTATCGTGTGTCTCTGTGTGTGGGGTAGTAGTAGCGGCAGCAATAGCAGTGTAAACCCTAAACCTAAACCTACGGGACATAATCTAAATCTAAATGACAAACCGTAACCCTAATGAAGTTCCAGATGGAATTGTGTGACGTTTGCACCCGACACGTGTGTTGTGGAGCCTCTCTAATTATTTGTCTGTAAGGAAATGATGCAATCGATGTGAACGCTAGGCACTGTACGGTAGTACCACATTCGATAGGATGCGCGGTTTGTCATTAGTACTACATAAAGAGAGCATCACATCTGTAGCGGTAGATATACAATACACGATTTCACTTGACCAGCGCTTGCTGCAGACTATGGTGCACTGCAGCAGCGGCGCAACCTGCCTGTGCACCGAGTCTTTCCTGGCGTGCCATTTACTACGCTTCAAGTTTGTGACTAGTTAAAAAAGAAAGTTTATGGCTAGTTAAAAAAAGAGTTAAGAGGTGAGAGCCAAAATGGGAACGAGACTTGAATGTTTGGCTTGTGATTATGTTTGTCACATTATTTTTGCCAGACTTGGCTTACTTGAGTTGATCAAATTATTAACCATACTTTGGCTTCCACTTTCTTGCCCTCGGAGGCACAAGCACCTTCCCGGAAGACATGACATTGCCAAGTAGTCTAGCAAACATAAATGTTCACCTTTAGGCCCCTCTTGGAATCGGTGTATCTTCATACACTTGTATTTATTTTACACCTGTGTATTACCGGCCACAGTTTGATTTCTACCTGCAGAAAAAACGGCACATGGAGACCTGTACATTTTACAGGGGCATAGCTCTCCAAAACGACAATCCAAACCGGGCATGAAGACACTAGCGTAGGGAAGGGCATTTTATTACAATAGCTTATACAAGAGCATTAGTGTCAGAGACGCTGGGCATTGGGCGTAGCTAGTGACTTTAATCCCACCTCGGATATGGGAGGAGGCTAGGACCACCTTATAAGGAGGAGTACCACACTCCTTTCAGGCTAGTCTTTTGGGATGTAGTGGGCTCTTTGCTTGTAGTGGTGTGTCCGATGCGCACCGGAAACGTCCGAACTAATGCCTGAGGTTGGGAGCTGGGCCTGGGACGCTAACAATTGGTATCAAAGCTGGGCCCCAGTCCGCCCTGTTTAGGGGGATGGGGTGTCAGAGACGCTGGCCATTGGGCGTTGCTAGTGACTTCAGTCCCACCTCGGATATGGGAGGAGGCTAGGACCACCTTATAAGGAGGACCTTATAAGGAGGAGTGCCACACTCCTTTCAGGCTAGTCTTTTGGGATGTAGTGGGCTCTTTGCTTGTAGTGGTGTGTCCGATGCGCACCGGAAACGTCCGAACATATGCCGGAGGTTGGGAGCTGGGCCTGGGACGCTAACAATTGGTATCAGAGCTGGGCCCCAGTCCGCCCTGTTTAGGGGGATGGGGTGTCAGAGACGCTGGCCATTGGGCGTTGCTAGTGTCTTTAGTCCCACCTCGGATATGGGAGGAGGCTAGGACCACCTTATAAGAGGAGTGCCACACTCCTTCAGGCTAGTCTTTTAGGATGTAGTGGGCTCTTTGCTTGTAGTGGTGTGTCCGATGCGCACCGGAAACGTCCGAACATATGCCGGAGGTTGGGAGCTGGGTCTGGGACGCTAACAATTGGTATCAGAGCTGGGCCCCAGTCCGCCCTGTTTAGGGGGATGGGGTGTTAGAGACGCTGGCCATTGGGCGTTGCTAGTGACTTTAGTCCCACCTCGGATATGGGAGGAGGCTAGGACCACCTTATAAGGAGGAGTGCCACACTCCTTTTAGGCTAGTCTTATGGGATATAGTGGGCTCTTTGCTTGTAGTGGTGTGTCCGATGCGCATCGGAAACGTCCGAACATATGCCGGAGGTTGGGAGCTGGGCCTGGGACGCTAACAATTAGTCCCAGGTAAATGCACAAAATATATGATTTGGCCCTAATGCATGTTGCATATATGTGTAGTAATATTTATCTGGTAGTAATATTTGAACCTACATACACCTTGTAAATTTTGTTGGTGATAACTCATCTATCAGTAACTATTCATAGTTTACCCAAATATCGGTTTTCGCCCGGTTTTCCGTAAATTAATTGCCAACACTCTTCTTCTTGATTAATTGATAAGGCAAATGTTTTGCCTTCTTTTCATAAAAAGAAAGAAGTTTACCCAAACATATTTGAAAAGATTTGTGATTTAAAAAGTAAAGACGTTAGTTAACTTATTCTCCATTGTGGGAACGAAAAGTAAAAAAATGTTACTGTCTCGTATGTAATTTTAATATATTTTTGCTCAACTTTAAATATGCTACAATGAGCACACGCCAGTGCCATGACGTCAGACAGTGGGACGTCGGGCTGTGACGTGGATGTGGATGGTACTCCATGCACTGCAGGCACCATGCTGCAGTGCAGGCGCAGCGCGACCTGCCATCCAAGTCTTTCCCGGCCGGTGCCTTCTCCATTTACCACGCCGGCCCAAGCACCTAGAGTGTGGTCAGGTGCACGTACTAGGTCGCTAGTAAAATTCAATACACTCCGCCAAGTGGCCTGGAAGGCAACCACATCCACCGCACCCAATTCTAACGTCTCAAGAAAGAGCGTGAGTGAGCCGAAGCACTAGTCATTTATCTTTTGACAAAGTGCTAATATCATGGGTTCAAAAGATTATTAGAGATGATTAAAGACCATCTCCGTGCATTATTTGTGACCGACACCGTGGGAGCATGTTCTCTCTTCTCATGTGTTGAACCATGAGAAACCGTTGGATCCTATGAGAAACCGTTTAAGTAAGATTAGAGATGATTAATAGACCGTTGTTGAATTGATTGGAGGCCGGCCGGCTACATGGATGACGATCAATGTATGCCTGCCTCCCTGCCTGCATGGGTTAATTGTAGGGAGTATGTACCGTACTTTCTTTGAATCAATTGTGTATGTAGTGCAGCAACGCGAGCTGCACGCCGAGTTTTGCGCGATCACACGCTAATCTTGCTTGAGTAGCTCGGCTGCTACAGACAGACTAGGGCTCATGGTAGAAGCGGCCGGGACTTGACCTTTCAGAAAATTAAGAGCTCGGCCCAGCTCGGTAGCTATGGAGTAATGAAAGCTCACATGCCCGCCAATGGAGACAGCCCACTTGCCTGCCATTGGAAGCACAGGCACCAGACCTGCCTCTCGCCATGTGGCCTCATCAACTACAGTACTGTACCACTTTGCTTATAAATTCAATGTATACAATGCCCCCAGGCTGCTTTTTTCACCTTCGAACCAATAATCATGTCGCGTAGCTACTTACGCGGATCCACTTGTCCTACGCCGATTGAATGCGATGCAGAATTGACTGAGCATGCAATGCAATGCAATGCATGTGTAATCACGTCGATCCGCGACGAGCGCTGGCTAGCTGCAGTGCAGCGGCGAGACCTGCCTGTAGTGTAGCGTCTTTATTTACATGGATATATATTGACCTGCCCATCGAGTCTTTTGCGGCGTCATTTACTCCCTCAGTTCCAAAATATAAGAACGTTTTTAACACTATACGTTTTTAACACTACACTAGTGTCAAAAACGTTCTTATATTATGGGACGAAAAGAGTAGCTACTAGAGTAGCTCAGTAGTACTAGCTCTGTTGGTATGTCGAGGAACAAGGACGCAAGAAGTTAATTAGCAGGGCAGGAAGGAAAGGATGGCCAAGGTACATTGGCGCGCTTGTCCTGCAATGCAGGCCGGGCACGTAGGGTATGAAAACGACCAAGGAAGCCCTCTCCACTAGCACGCTGCACGTCCTCTGGTTGAAGTACTCTGGTGGTGCGGGACTGGTTAATACTGTATGGTTGCCTTCGTTTTACTGCGACATCAAGTCGGTAGGTAGGTAGATAGTACTATTAGGGTTTTACGGTTCTAGGCTTAGGGTTTACGGTTTAGGCTTAGTGTTTAAGTTTTTTTTGTTAAAACTTGCTAAATTTATCATCATTCTTATCAAGTTTTAGTAGTTGAAACTTGTCCCGCCGCCCGATTTGCCTCGTGATTCATAAAGTCATTAGATTTGGCATGAGGGAACACCAAGTTTTAGGGTGCATTCGAAGTGCAGGAAAAGTTATAGGAATCGGATCCTACAGGATTTTCTGTACTTGGTGCGTTCAGGTTGAAGGAAAGTTCTACAGCAAAATGGAGGAAAGGTTTTGATTCATGCAGTTTCGTACAGGTTTCACGGGAAACGGAAAATCTACTATGAGCTCTTGTTTTCGTCGAAGCTCGAGGCAAGGTGTTGGCTGGGCGAATAAAAAAGTCAATGCATGACTATCAAGGGCAATAAAATATTCAAAGCGTACTACTTTACATAGGCCTGACTATTCCATTTCCGTTGTTTCTCCAAAACGCTGCCTGTAGATGTTTCCTCTGTTTTCCAATCCTATGTTTTGCACTTATGCCTCATCCCCGTTTCCACACTTTTTCCTGTTTCTTTGTTTTAGAAACCCGCAGTCCAAATGGGCCCTTAGGGCTTCTTTGATTCAAAGGATTCCCAAAAGAATTTTGAAGTATTCTAATCCTCAGGAACTTTTTCTATGTGGGTTGTTTGATTCGTAGGATTGTAAACCATAGAAATATTTTCATAGGATTCATTTGCCCTACATTTCATAGGAAATTTCCGTCCACTCAAACCTTTTTGAAAGAATCCTACATTTTTCCTATGCATAATCAAACACTCTTACAATCTTATATGATTCAAGATGACATGCCACTTAAATCTCACGTTTTTCCTATTCCCGCATTTGGGAAATCCTACGAATCAAAGAGGCCCTTATGTCGTTCGCTCATACCAAGTTTCAACAGATGAAACTTAAGGAGTTTCAAAAACTCGTCAAAACATATTCAAAATGGATCTTATTTGAAAGCCCTCGTCACAACAAACACAACAAACACGAATATGCAAACGAAATATAAATTGGACTGTCCTTCCAAAGATATAATAGATTTAAATTTCTTAGTCAAAAGAAAAGGCATGGGATGTGGGATGCGTGGAGCTGGAAAAGCTGCACGTATGGACGCCACCCAAGGTAATTAAGGCCTAAAGCACATATGCAAAAACCAGATCAGTTTTCGAATAGAAAGCAATTAAAGACTGCAATGTCATCCCATAGTTGGAGAAAACCTTCCCGGTCGTAAACTCCAGCCGGATAAACACCATCAAAAAGTGGCCTCTGTCGTACGATCTCTGCAGAATAGATCAAGTACGGACAGCGGTGCACTGCAGCAGCGGCGCGACCTGCCGGCCGAGTCTTCCGCGACCATTTATTACACACACGTTGCTCTCTAGGTAGTAGTACATGTCACAACAGTCTAAAGAAGTTAAGAGAGGAGAGAAGGTGAGAGCCAAGATGGCAGAGCGCATTGAGCAGTGTACAGTCTTTGGATTGAAGAAGCACCCCACTTTTCTGCGTTTGGAGACACAAAAGCACCTGCCCGATACAAAGATAAGTTGTCTGACAAGCATAAATACCGGCACGAGGGGAAACTGGATGGATCAGGCTATCAAGTTCACTCATGTTAAAATTATAGTAGTACACCTCATAATTAGGAAAACCGTTTATTTGTAAATCAGGCCGGACCGATCTTTACATTTGACCATGAAACACAAAGTAAACTCACGTACTCAACTCCAATGAACACACGAGGAGTGCAAAACATTGTAGTACTGTATGAACAGCACAAAACAGTGTAATGTTGAATTTATATGAGGAGCACAAGTACAAGTACAAAGCATTGTAGTAATGCTTGAATTTACAACTTGTACAATTGGTTGGATTTTTTTAGGGGCTGTAAAATTGGTTGGTGATAACTGCTCGATCAGTTGCGGTGTATATTTACTCGAGTATATTGTATATTTTTATTTCTATTTTATGAATATATTTGTGATTAAAAATAAAAAAGGTTAGTTAATTAATTTTTCATGTAGAAATACTACAACTGCTAGTATTACTTGCATTGTCATAGTAAAAAGGAAAAAGGTATCCCACATGTAAGTTACATTTTTGTGCTCAATTTTCATGTACTAAATGTACCCTAAACCCTAAGGAGTATGTATATTACGACTGGGTGCGGAGGGAGTGAAAGAACATGTTTGTGGTTACGTTGGATTATCACAATCCAACATACTATTCAATTTGCTTTTGACTATTTTGCCGTGGTAAGAGCAACTACAACCATGATTAGCTAATTTGGTGCCCGTCCCTTGGCGTTGCCCGGGTCGTAGTCAATTTGCTCCCTCCACAACCACAAACTTCAAATTTGGGTACCCTATTATATATAAACCCATGCATTCTGTGTACACCATAGAGATAGCATAAAAAGTAAGTAATTCAAACATCGGACATATAATTAGTTCTTCCAAAAGGGCCAAGATTGTTCAAATTCAATCTAAAATGAAAATAAAAGAACTAAAATATGAACATTTAGCCAAGGAGCGCGGCCGGAGTTCACCACTTTTTGGTCGGGCCCTTGTCCTTGCGGTTAGCGGCGCAGAGGTCCATCTCCTTCATGTACGCGTCCGTGGCGGGAGGATCGTCGTCGTCGTCGTCCGTGCTGGTGGTGCCACTCTCTGGCGTGGGGGCCGGAGATGTAGTACGATAGGCGGCGGATGACGCGGGCCTGCTCCCGCGCGTAGCATGCCACCTTCGCCTTGGCGCTCTCCGACTCCCTCAGGAGGCGCTTGGAAGCCTCGAGCCCGATGCAGCGCACCTTCACGTTTTTACACCGGAGGCACCTCATGACCTCGTGAAGGAGCACTTCCTCCGAGTCGATGGGGACGGAGCATGTGCACTAGCGGGAATAGCCGGGATCCTCTGCGGCCACCGCCCGCTGCCGCTCACACCGGGCCGCCTTCGCCTCTAAGTCCACCATGCGCATGCGCGGTGGAGCCACGAGCACAAGCAACCAGCACTGCCCGGGTGATGCTGGTGCCAAAGGGGAAAGGGGAGCAGGAGCCGGCGGCGGACGCGACGGAGGTCAAGCTACCTCCAGTATCCAGCTACGAGTGCTGGATGGCGATGCCAAGCGCAAGATCCTCGTCATCCGGCGTCGCCCTCCTTTACAAGGTTGTCCCAGTCCATGGGATCGGTCTCGTTGCCGGAGTCGTCGCCGGACTTGGCCATGGTGGAGGAGGCAGAGAGATTTAGGAGATAAGTGGAGAAGACGGGAGGTGAGTGGAGGGAGTGAGCGGACAGAGAGTGATTAGGGTTCATCCGAGCGGGTGGGGTATTTGTGGGGACCGTGGTGGGGGTCAGGATGGGCCAGAGCAGGCCGGTCCAACATGGCGGTAGTGCCCGGGCGTGTCCGGGCCTCCAGATATTCCCCAGACATGGGGCGGGGACTGCCGGTAAGCCTGGGCGTTTGAGCTGGATTTAAGTGGTGTGGTTGGGTACGGTTTTGCGTCCGCATGGCCGGCGGCCCGTCCGGTGATTTGGGGCGGACATATGAGCCCGGCTGTATATGCTCTGTCAATTCATTTTATGTTTGCAACAAGTGAGCTGTGAGCCTGCGCGAGTGACAAGACGTCAGATAGTGTGACGTCGGTCGATGAGGAGACTTTTCACATCGCCGTATGGATATGCTACGGTATACATCCATAACACATTGCAGTGCAGCAGTGCGACTTGTCTTCAGATTCCTTCCCGGTGCCTTCTCCCTTTACTCCCAGGACCTGGCTCCTCCACCTCGGCTGCCATGGATAAGCTCGGTCTTCCGGTCCCGTTTGTACTGGGCTGGCCAAGCAGAAATACCATATGGTTAGCTGGCCTGACATTTGCAAGCGTCGGGACCAAGGAGGACTAGGTATCATGTGCTCGAAGCGCATGAATATTGCTCTCATATCCCGATGGCTTTGGCGCATTTCACAAGGGCAAGGCGGCCTCTAGTTAGATATAATCCGGGTCAAGTACCTGCGTGGACAACCCCTTGCTTTCTGTCAGCGTTCAGGCGGCTCCCAGTTTTGGTAGTCGATTATCCAGCTTCTCCCGGTCCTCCGCATTGGGACATCCATCTCGGTTGGTTCGGGTTCTCCGACCTTGTTCTGGTTCGACCGTTGGGCTACTGACTCTCCCTTCGCGGCGCGGTTCCCCGACCTCTTCTCCATCGCTGTTGACCCAACCATCTCCGTCGAGAGGGCCCTTATTGACTTAGGGCGCCTCGCCTTCCGGAGACCGTTCGGTCCTCCGGAATCCGCCGCTTGGCGCGAGTTGCTTGATTGCATCGCCCTGCACGAACCGGCCGTCGACTCTGGCCCGGACCAGGTTAGGTGGCGTCTTGAGCCTTCCGGCCAATTCTCCACCAAGTCTCTCTACCAGGCCATTGCTCCCTCCATCGCCCCTCCCCCCCTCCCGGCGGTTTGGTCCATCCGTCTGCCTCTGAAGATCCGGATCTTCATGTGGCAATGGATTCACGGACGGATCCCGTATGGGGTGGAGGTCCGCAAGCGCAACGGCCCTGGGACGGGCATCTGCCCGCTTTGCGATGTTCCCGAAGACTCGAATCACATCTTCTTCACGTGCATATCTGCTTAGTTTCTATGGAGCTGCTTTAGGGAGGTGGTCGGTGGCAATTGGTGTCACACCAACTTCCCCGACCTATTCGCCGAACTCCAGATATCCCCCCTACCTTCTCGCCACATTAGGTGGCTTGAGATTGGGGCGCTAGCGTGGACCCTCTGGACGATCCGCAATAAACTTGTGATCCAGCGCATTCCTCTTCGGCGGGCCACTGACGCTCTATTCAAACTGTCTGGTTACTTGCAGCTCTGGTGCGGCCGCTTAGCCGCCCTTCGGACCGGGACGCCATCACCGCCTTCATCGCCGACCTCCGCTCGATGGCTGTTCGTCTGTCGCCGCCTGCTCCCCCGCCGCCACCGGAGCCTGATTAGGGCCGCCATTAGTCGCCGTGCCGGCGCCCCTTGTGTTTCCTTTTATTTTTAGGGCTTGTTGAGCTGTGCCCTCAGCAGAACCTATGTACTTTGTGTCGTGAGATTTGTGTGTGTGTTCTGAACTATGCTTGTATGTGTACTCTTGGTGGTTTGCTTTATTTATAAAGCAGGGCGCAAGCATTTTTCGGTAGGGCTGATAACACAAGACAAGAAGCGGCCAGCACTTGTCGTTAGGAAATTAATTACTGGATGCCCACTTGCCTCTCGGAAAGTGGCCTGGTCGACTGCACTTTGGTAGTACTGTCATCAGCTGCACGCAAATGCATATACACTCTGCCAAGTGGCCCGATCAGCTCCTCTACCCCACCCAATTCCCACTTTTCAAGAGAGAGATTTTTTGAATAAGTGCTAATTAACACCGGTTCACAAGATTAGAGATGATTAAAGACGTCATCGATGCATTATATATTTGCTCTCTTCTCATGTATGACTGCGGGCTATCGATCCATTGCTGCAGCCTGCCTCCCGGCTAGTATGAGTCTATTGCAGAGAGTACATACCCTACTTTCATTGAATCAACTGTGTATGAGCGCAGCGCAGCAGTGCGACCTGCTGGCCATCACACGCTAAGCTAGCGAGAGGATGGACAGGCTTAGGGCTAATGGTACAAGTGGCAGCTCAGCTTGGTAGCTATGGAGTAACGGAAGCTCACATGCCAGTCAGTGGAGACAGCCCGCTTTCCTGCCATTCACCTGACCTGCCCCTCACCAAGTGGCCTAATCAACCACTCGCATATGAGTAATTCAGTGTATATTGTATACACAGACTGTGACCCGGCCGTTTTTACGGATGTGCTTGGCTTAATTAGGACAGGTTGAGTACCAATAGGAGGGTATTATTTCACCAATAATCATCATCTTCTCCTGCTTTTGCCGGTTGTGGCAACTTCTATTTTTAATTTACTTTGGATCTTCTTGTGAGTTTGTACCGAATATCAGACCTTTTTAGACCTTTTGCTTAGTAAAATATGACTGCATGACACACATTCCCTCATTTATTTGATGTATATTGTTCTATATACGCAAACTATACGTTGATATCCAAAATGTTTTGCCAAAATAATGGGTCTACACTTGTACGCTCATGAGTGGCCAGTAGTGGCACTCTGCTGGCGGACCAGCAGGATTAATTGAGCATGCAATGCAATGCAAGTGTAGTCACGTCGACCCACGAGGCCACGAAGAGCGCTAGCTGCAGCGGCACGACCTGCCTGCGTGTTTCTTATACAGTATAGATAGACCTGCCGAGTCTTTTCCGGTGCAGCAACGAAACAAGTGGAGTAATTAGGTAGGCAGCAGGGAAGGAGGGCCAAGGTACATTGGCAGCCAGCACAACCGGCCAGCAGGGCGCATGCGTCGTAATGCGAGCATGGGACGTGGGGTAGCAGAGAGCCGCCAGCCATGAGTAGTGAAGACGATGGAGGAAGGCCTCTACACTTGCACGCGTGTACCTCCTCTGGATGAAAGTACTCTGATGCGGAATGGGTACCACTGTTCATTGCCTTCAATTTACTGCGACATCAAGTCATTGATTTTGTTACTTTTTGTTGGTAGCTTACCAAGAGTCCTGCGACATCATTTCGGTAGTAAGTAGGTCATGGTACCACTGGATTAATGCAACATCGGGCCGATAGTATAGTGCCAAAAAATGTCCTATATTAAGTTACGGAGGGCGTACTTTTGACGGACGTAAAATATTTTACCTCATTCATTAATGGAGTAGAAGAAAATTATCTGATTAATTAGCGAAAGAACAAAAATCTTTACAAACTTGTTCTAGGAACACGAATAAGTAACAACCCGACATGTGGACAACCCTCAAACCATGAAGACACACGACCTCAAAGGCAGACCGACAGATGCTCCAAACACTGGGCCGATAGTAACCTTTTAGGACGTGTTGATGATGTGACTCTCAAATTGAATAAAATTAATAGACCTTGTGCTAGACTGCTCGGATGATCTATTCTGCAAAATTTACCTTTTCTCCATGTAGGTTCAATATGTCAATGCTGATCAACCAGTGCACTTAAGAAATCTATGGAGAAAGTTTAAATCATTGGACAATTTTATGGATGGAAAAATCTTAAGACTTCTGAAGCTAAGCTTAGGCTTAAGAAGGTGATAAATGTGTTATCAAATAAGGAAAAATGATTTTTTACGCAGCTTCTGTTGGAGTGACTTAGTTAGTGTACTAATGTGTTTAATATATGGAACAATGTTTTGTAAGAAGTCGGTGCACTTAAGACCGCTGAAGCTAAGCTTAGACTTAAGACGATGAGAAATGTGGTACTAACAAGGAAAAAAGTGATTGTTCCATGCCGTCTCTATTGGAATGACATTAGTTAATGTGCTAGTGGGTTTTATATGTGGAACCATGTATGTTTAGTAAGAATGTAATTTAAAGATTCATCCGGTGGCTTTCATACATACTCATTGCCTATGCATATGGAGGTACATGACCACTAAAGCTACGGAATTAATGTTTTCCATGTAAATGTTTCATACTGTATACATCCTTCTATTTGTTACTATTCTCTCTCAGTTAAATTATCACGCTCCTCTGTTTGAGTTACCAAGATTAAATATAACATTAATGAAAGCTCACATACCATGGGTACGTACCGAGAAAACGACAAAGTTATGTCAATTCTATAATGAATTAAATCCTATCTGCCAACAGAACTGACGCACCTCGGGATGTTGGAATCATGTTTGCCTTCACGAAAATGCACAAACCATCACCTTTGGGGGTTGTTTTTGCACGTATTACTTATTCATAGTGTTTGTTATAGAGAAGACCAACTATTTGGTGCAACCAGTTGGAAACAGGTCTAATTCTGAGTTTAGTGTAGTTGAAATAATTTTTGACATGTGTGTTCCATAATTAACCAAACTCAAATATCCTTACATTTTATAGAAGAATATTTTTTCATAAAAAATTTAGGAATTTTTTGTGTGTATGCAATTTAGGCTACTAATAAGGTACGCATGCATTCCACGTAGGATCCTTAAAGACAAATGAAACTTATGAACATCTTTTCATAGTCTTTAATACAAAATCATAAAGTAAAAGTGAATGAAAACTCTTCTAGAAGACAAAAAAATTACGGCACTAAAGTATGTAAGATTCTAGAAGAAATGAGAAGGCCTACAATGTGATCTTTGTGAATTGTAAATCATGAACTAAAAAGGTAATGGCAATTCATTTGGAAGAAAAAAGTTTGGATTTAATGTATGGAGAATTCGAGGGCAAAGATGAAGTGCTTGTGTTTTCATGTTTGTGCATATTGTGCATTGCAAACCATAAAGTACAAAATAATACTAATTTATTTAGATTTTTTTCACAAATTAAATGTTTTTAGATTCTAGAACAAAGAAAAACTTGTTTTTATAGGTTTGTTCATTCTACTAGCTCAACCATAAAACCTTCTAGTTAGTAAATGTGGCAGAATCTGATGGGCTGAAGATGATATAATACGACCAATAGTGATTGGATTCCTGACCTTTGTACCATTGGATTGGCTTCATCCATTGACCAATGTTCCAAGTTATTCATGATATATTAGATAACAAACTTATTGTTAATAAACCATCCATCTTTACTTGAAACCTGTGATTGGTTTATTTTTACAAAAATAAAAACTCATGTTGCACTAAAATAAATATTGGAAATATATATTCATCAAAAGAATATGAATTATTACGATCGCTTTTATCATGGTTCAATAGCCTATTATACATGAAATACCAATGGCTACATAATTGTGCTACATTATCCGATGTCAAATCCATCTATAAATTTCATTACAAAACATCAAATATTGTTTTTGGCACATGTTTAAGTACTATTTGTATTTTGTCAGAAGTATGTTAGTTAAACCTTAGCAAGCATCCAGAAAAAAGTGTGATGTTTGGACATGCAATTAGTTTTGTTTAATTTTTGTGTTTATTCAGCCTTTGTCTGTCGGCCACACAATTCTTTTAGTAAACATTAATCATCCATAAAAACAAAATTGATGTAGTGCTGCTTAGAAATGTATCCTCGGGAAAATTCCTAATTTTGGGTGAACAATTATTTTGCCAATATTTAAGTGTGTTTTAACATTGGTGGGACCCATGATTCATTTTTTTCTCAAGTACGCATAGCATGCGTATCTTTCATTAATGAGGAAGAAAAGGGTACAAGAAGCCCTCTGTAGAGGGTGTTACACACCCAGTCCACCGTTTACATATGTCTACGTTTCGCTAGACTCCCACCTACGTATCCGTCAAAAGAAACTTTCTAAGTCCGACTTTAGGAGGCCCGCCGTCCTCCAAGCCTTGCCCTCATTGGAGACCCGTGCTAGTAGCCTACCTAGGGATGGTGTTTCACCATCAAACACGATCCCGTTGCGATGTTTCCACAATTCCCACAGGGCAAGTATGATGATGGCCCTCACATCCTTCTCCTTTGTGCCATGTATCCGCTTGTTTAGGATCCACTCCGGTAGGGTGTCATGTGTCGTCAGCGTCCATTGCGGCATCTCCAAAGCGTGGCGGATCTCCATCCAGAAAGTCTTTGCGGAAACACATTGTAGCATAATATGGTTCATTGTGTCGTCATCCTGGCTGCAAAGTGGGCATGATTGTTGGTGTGGCAGCCCCCTCCTTGCTAAGCGGTCCGAGGTCCAGCACCCACTAGTAGAAAATATGCCTTTAGTCCCGGTTCGCAAAGGCCATTAATCCCGGCTGTGCAACCGGGACTAAATATGCGCGACTAAAGGCTCCCCCCTTTAGTCGCGCCTCTTACGAACCGCGACTAAAGGCCCGTCCACGTGGGCGCCAGGAGTCCGTCGGGGCGGAGGACCTTTAGTCCCGGTTCTCGTGGCTAACCGGGACTAAAGGCCTCCTCCGCAGGTTTAGGGTTTTAGCCCCCCTAAACCTGGTTTCTTTTTAATTTGTAGTGTTTTATTTCTTTTATATTTTATTTTGTGTTTTATTTTAATTTTGAGTTTCAGTACACATATTCTACGCTACTATATACATGCATATGAAATTTCAAACAAGAAGAATTCAAGAGGAATATATAATATATATTCAATCTCGGGTGACCATATACAACTTCGAACAAGTTTCCATACACAATTAGGATGGATGACCATATACAACTTCGAACAAGTTTCAATCTCGGGTATGCATATAAATTTCTTCGTCCTCGGTATAGTGTTCTCCTTTAGGATTGATGACTTCCCTCATGAAAAATCCTGCTAATTCATCTTGAATTGGTCGGAAGCGAGCTTCTGGACTAAGCCTCCTCCGCAAGTTATCCGTCGCCTTCCGCACGCTATCCGATGCCTTCCGCTTAGAGGTGTGTCTCCGGATGTTCTCACAAACATAGTATCCACATAGATTGGTCCCCGGTGGCTGCTTATCCACATTAACTAACCTTCTAAAATCTAGCTCATGTTTGAATTCACCGACAATTTCTTCTGAGAACCGTCTCCAAACCCTACAGGGCAAAGAAAATTAAATGAACAAGGGAGTTATTAGTTACTTGATATTAGGAAATGAACGAAAGAGACCGATCGATATAGAGCTCAAATGATTGAAAATAATTACTTTTGCAGCATTTTTCTCATGTCAGCCCAACGCTTTGGATCCGAATCCATAGAGTCCATGATTAGAACTCTGGAGGTGTGAAGTTCAATATTTAGCAGAATCGAGTGGAACCTGCGGACACATTACATGCACAGTCATGCATAACTCATCGATTAGACATACCATGCATGGAGTAAACAAAAGAGAATGGGCACAAGAGAGAAACACTCACCCAAAATGGTAAGGAAATAGAATATGACTTTTGAGTTGATGCTTTCTAATAAACTTGTACAAGTCTTTCTCCATGTCTTCGGGGTGATTTTGTAACACATGTCCATTAACGATATGTGGGTCAATGAACCCAACATCACGGATGTTTCTTATTTTGCATTCCCAAATCTTCAATCTGCATAATAGCGTACGCAACAATATAGTTAGGACAATATATATATATATATATATATATATATATATATATATATATATATATATAGTGCAGGCAATGAAGAACGAGATGAGGTAGAAATAAATCACATACAGAACGTAGCAACTCAGGATAGATTTTTCGAGCTCGCGCAGATTGAACAGCTGGAACAATTCACTCATATGAACTTGTACATAGTACCGTTTTGTGTGATGCTCCTCTGTAGCATCCGCATAAACATATTCTTTGTCGGCCCATGTTATGAATTGCTTATACCAACGTAGCAGATTTCACATTTGTGGTGGTAGACTCATTTCCCGCGCAGGCTCGACGAGAGGCCCATTTCGCACATATTGTAATGCTATCTCACATACTGGTGCATCCTCAAGGCCTAAGAAGGCACGAAGAGTCAAACCCATCTTGGACGCTTGTTTCATGGCACTCGCTACAGTCAATCCAAATGCTGCCGCAGCTGCTATGATCTCGGGGTCCTCTTCCGGACCGGCTTTCACTATGAGCGGGGGGATCGATTGTTTATTCTGCATCCCGAGCTGGTCAACTTGTTTCCCGCTTTTTTTACTTTCTTCTTTCTCCTCCTTCAATATTTTTGCTTGCCTACGAAGTTCATGTCCATAGTCGTCAGGCATATTTAGCTCGGCTTGGGACGGTGTCGTCAAAAAATCCTTAGCCCACTTCTTTTCCTTCCCAGTGAATACTTGCTTGGGCTCAGGCTCTTTTATCGCCTTCGTATCCGCCTTCCATTTCTCATAATGAGCAGACGCGGCCAATTTGGTTTCAGCTTCACTAAGTTCCCAAGGCCTTGGGAGGAGAGGCTTGAGTGATGGCTCCGGTACCCTTGTGGTCTTAGGTACATAAGGGCCCGGGTTAATAGTCCAGGAGCGGGTTTCCTTGCTGTCCGCCTGCTTCTGCTTCTTCGCCGGAGGTGGATTGGGGGGCGTCGTACCCGCCTGAGGAGGATTGGGGGGCGGCGGCTGCTTACCCGCCGGAGGTTGTGGATCGGGGGACAGCGTCGAATGGCGTGAAGGAGGTGTAGGTGAACCACCACGACCACTACCACCACCGCCACCACCACCACCACCATCGGAGGGGGGTGGACTTGTTAGCCTTGGCGCCTCGCCTAGAAACACTATGTACTTCTTTTTCCATAGAATGATCTGGCGCTTGACATCTCCAAGTCTTCTCACCCCTTCGGGTGTAGCTTTGTCAATCTCCAGGTCCTCAAACTCTTGGACTATGTCTTCCACCGTGACACGAGCATAGCCATATGCAATGGGGTTGTTGTGGTGGAGTGCTCTAGGTGTACAGGGTAAAGCACTGCCAGTAGCTACCTTCGTGGAAACGTTCCCCACGGGATAATGCAGATCACATTCTTTCATCTCCTTTACATCATCCACGGGGTAGTGAGGCTCCGGTGCACGAATCTCGATCATCGGTGCATTAGCACCAGGCGGGGCATCCGTGGAAGCCACGCTGCTGGCTTCCGCGATCCGCTTCATGATCTTCATGCGGCCCTGCAGCCGATTTTTCTTTTACTAGTTCATGCACGGTCTGCTTCAACTCATGGAGTTCATATGCAAACTTCGCCAAAAGATCTGCATCCCGGTCCGTCTTTCTCTTACGGCTTCTGTAACAGTACGGGTCATTGTCCTGGGAAAACCCTACTTTCCACGGAATTCTGCCTTTGCCTCGTACACGTCCTCCGTGTTCATCATTCCCGAGGGCTATTGTCAGTGCGTCTTTCTCTCTGTTGAACTTGATCAAGCCCTCTTGAGCTTGGATCATTGCGTCAATAAGGGCTTGGGTGGGAGCAAACTTTTTCTTCCGGTGAACACATACCCCTGTCTCCGGGTCTAGCGATCCCCCATGCCCGTACCACCAGCTTTTCGCCCTTGGGTCCCATCCCTCTGTACCTAGAAGGATTCCTCGCACCCTCAGGTCCTCCTCCATCTTCTGCCACTTAGGCTCCGAAAGGCGGTATCCTCCTGGCCCCATAATATGATGGAACTTTTTCTTACTCGCATTATCCTTATTTTTTTCGATATTTCCTTGAAATGCTCCGATTTCTTTTGCCTCACAAATTCTGGCCAATCATCTTTCAGTTTCTCATGTTGTCCATTGAAATCCGGAGTCTTGCCCTTGTTGACATAGTCACGGGTTAAATTTTTCTTGAAGTTCCGGAATGCTTCGGCCATCTTCTGAAGAGCGAACTCTTTAACTAGCCTCCTCCTCTCACGTCCACCCGGAACCTCGTTACCGAATTCATCGACTTTGTTGTATTCCGGAGGTAGAATGAAATGTTCCATAAGCTTTCTCCAGCAATCCTTTTTCGTTCTCTTGTCGACAAAACTGAAACCAAGACGTGCCTTCTTTGGCTCCTTCCATTCCTGGACGGTGATCGGGACGTTTTCTCTAACAACGACTCTGCATTGGTTGATAAACTTTGAGGTGTGCTGTAGGGGCTTGCCGGTTTCACTGACAAAATCAATGGCATATGTTTCTCCTGTTCTCATCGCCTAGGATTTGCCACGCTTTGTCGTACTCGATCCGGCCGAGCGCTAAAAAAAGAAAGAGAGTCGCGCGCGTTAATACATATGTATTCACATTTCAGTAAGTTTGTATCACGAGAGGCTCAATGTATATATATACCTCGCCGGAGGTGGTTGCTACTTGCAATTCGAGATCGTCGTTTGTTGACGGTTGACCTCCGTCGACAATGTCCGTTCCTTCACCTTCTTGATCATCGACAATGTGTGTTCCACCGTCAAGGTTCAGAAAAGAAGAGACTACATCCTCTTCTTGCTCATATTCTGAGCCCGGCACATAAGGAATCTCGTTGTTTATGATGCCCATTAAATAACGTTCAGCCTCCGGATCCCTAAGCGGCTCGGCTCTATCGTCCGCCATATGTCACTCCTGCATGTAGTAAAAATTAATTAAGTATAAAGGAATTAAAAAATAAGATTAAGGGGACATAGAGGAGGAGCAGCGACGGTTTTTGCTTTCATCGTCCGCCATTTTTGCTTTCATTTCAGCCATTTTTGGAAAACAACAAAAACAGAAATACTTTAGATGTCAAACTGCATGTATAAGGTTGAAAACATGTGCCAAATGTTTCACTGAACATTTTGAGGTATTAAACATAATTTTTGGATAATTATTTAATTAGTTATGCCATTTTCTTTTAACTTTTCTTTTATGACCAGAATAGAAAATTGATGTTTTTCCTTTTCTTTTAATTAGTTATGCCATTTTCTTTTTCCTTTTCTTTTAATTAGGGGCGGTGGCGGCGGCAACTCGCAGGGCAGTTGCGGCGGCGGTGGCAGCGCAGGGAAGGGGCGGCAGCACGCGGCGGCGCGGGGGAAGGGGAGCGGAGCTCACTGGGGGGCGGCGGCGGCAGTGCAGGGCAAGGGCGGCGGTAGTGCAGGGCAGGGCAGGGGCGGCGGCGGCAGTGCAGGGCAAGGGCGGCGGTGGCAGCGCGGGGAAGGGGCGGCAGCACGCGGCGGCGCAGGGGAAAGGGGAGCGGAGCTCACTGGGGGGCGGCGGCGGCAGCGCGCAGGGGCAGGGCAGCGGTGGCGGCGGCGCGCAGGGCAGGGCAGGGGCGGCGGCGGCAGTGCAGGGCAAGGGCGGCGGCGTAGGGCAGGGGAAGTGGTGGCAGAGCTCACTGGGGGCGGCAGAGCTCACTGGGGCAGCGTGCAGGCTCGGGGAAGGGCGGCGCAGCAGTAGCCTGGCGGCGTCGGCGTCGATCGGCGTCGGGGCAGGGCGTCGGCGTCGAGAGGAGAATGGGAGGTGGGGGAAAATGTACTAAGTGCTGTATATATAGACAGAGCGTTGGTCCCGGTTCGTGGCACCAACCGGGACCAATGCCCCCCTTTAGTCCCGGTTGGGGACACCAACCGCGACTAAAGGTAACTTTAGTCGCGGTTGGTGTCCCCAACCGGGACTAAAGGTTCTTTCGCGCCGCTTTCGTTCCCGCGCGGAAAGAGCCTTTAGTCGCGGTTCGTGTCACGAACCGCGACTAAAGGTCCTTTTTCATATACTTTTCATTTTAAAATCTTTAAAATACAAATAATATATCAAAAAATTCAGAAAAATAAAACTAATTCATTTTAAAATCTTAAAAATACAAATAATATATCAAAAAATTCAGAAAAATAAAACTAATTCATTTTAAAATCTTAAAAATACAAATAATATATCAAAAAATTCAGAAAAATAAAACTAATTCATTTTAAAATCTTAAAAATACAAATAATATATCAAAAAATTCAGAAAAATAAAACTAATTCATTTTAAAATCTGAAAAATACAAATAATATATCAAAAAATTCAGAAAAATAAAACTAATTCATTTTAAAATCTTAAAAGTACAAATAATATATCAAAAAATTCAGAAAAATAAAACTAATTCATTTTAAAATCTTAAAAATACAAATAATATATCAAAAAATTCAGAAAAATAAAACTAATTCATTTTAAAATCTTAAAAATACAAATAATATATCAAAAAATTCAGAAAAATAAAACTAATTCATTTTAAAATCTTAAAAATACAAATAATATATCAAAAAATTCAGAAAAATAAAACTAATTCATTTTAAAATCTTAAAAATACAAATAATATATCAAATACAAATCATGCGGATTCGCCATCGTACGTTTTAATTCACATGATCCATTCAACAAAGTTTGGTACAATAAATTATTACACATCAGTTCTTCCCTTGTGTCACTACTAGGAAAAGGGCTATAGATGGAATGGCCACTAATGGCGCACTGTACATGTGGTGCGCCATTACTAAATACTAATGGCGCACCATGTGTCGGTGCGCCATTAGTGTGAAAATACTAATGGCGCACCACATCCACGGTGCGCCATTAGTAAATTTTTTTTAATTTTTTCAAAACTACTAATGGCGCACCGTGGGATGGTGCGCCATTAGTAGTTCAACTAGTAATGGCGCACCACCCCACGGTGCGCCATTAGTAATTATGTTTCAATTTTTTTTTTCAATTTTTTTTTATTTTTATTTTTTAAACTACTAATGGCGCACCTGTGAGTGGTGCGCCATTAGTAATTACACTACTAATGGCGCACCACTCCCACGGTGCGCCATTACTAGTTGAACTACTAATGGCGCACCACTCACAGGTGCGCCATTAGTAATTTTGTTACAAATTTTGTTTGTTTCAATTTTTTTTTGAAAAACTACTAATGGCGCACGGTTGGGGAGGTGCGCCATTACTAGGTGAACTACTAATGGCGCACCACCCCCACGGTGCGCCATTAGTAACTTGGCCCATTCCACCGAACGCACCCCCCCCCTTGGACCGCCTTTTCAGTTTTTAAAAAAATAAAAGAAAATGATGGAAATGTCAAAAAAATAGAATAAAATAAGTTTCCCATGTGATATGTGGTCTAGTTGTTGGGAAAATTAACAAATATGAATTTCGACTTTATTTGCAAAATCTCTCTGGAATTTCTTAAAATGGGCATAACTTTTGCATACGAACTCGGATGAAAAAGTTTTTTATATGAAAAATCATCTACTCGAAAAGTTACATCCGAATTTAACCGGGGGAACCCCGTTAAACATTTTCAAAATCCTCAAAAACCTAACAGAAAAAAAGATACGGGGCTTTTAAGATCTGGAGAGGCAAAAAAATTCAAAAAAAATCAAACTTACTAATGGCGCACTTGCCCATGGTGCGCCATTACTATCTTCCCGCCTTCAAAATTCAAAATAAATTAAAAAAATAAAAAAAGTTACTAATGGCGCACCTGCCCATGGTGCGCCATTAGTATCTTCCCGCCTTCAAAATTCAAAATAAATCAAAAAAGTAAAAAAAAAGTTACTAATGGCGCACCTGCCCATGGTGCGCCATTAGTATCTTCCCTCCTTCAAAATTCAAAATAAATCAAAAAAGTAAAAAAAATAGTAATGGCGCACCTGCCCACGGTGCGCCATTACTATGCCGTATATATGGTTGGGCGTGTCCTCTCCTCCTTACCTCTTCATTCTTCTCCTCCACTCCACCTCTCCTCCACTTCATCTCCTTCTCCCTCCTCTCCGGTGAGCTCCTCCTCCCTCCTCTCCGGTGAGCTCCTCCTCCCTCCTCTCCGGTGAGCTCCTACTCCCTCCTCTCCGGTGAGCTCCTCCTCCCTCCTCTCCGGTGAGCTCCTCCTCCCTCCTCTCCGGTGAGCTCCTACTCCCTCCTCTCCGGTGAGCTCCTCCTCCCTCCTCTTCGGTGAGCTCCTCCTCCCTCCTCTTCGGTGAGCTCCCCTCATGGTTTCTCCTTCCTCCTCTCCGATGCTCCGGTGAACTCCTCTCCTCTCCGGCGACCTCCTCCTCCTCTCCGGCGATGTAGGCGAGCACCTCTCCGGCGACCTCCTCCTCCACCTCTCCGGCGACCTCCTCCTCCTCCTCTCTGGCGAACTCCTCTCCGGCAAAAGAACATGGCAAAAGAACGTACAAGATCCAAAAACAGGAACAAAATTTGAAATAATATCGTGCAAAAAAATGAGCCAAAAAAACGAGCAAAAAATGGGCAAAAAAATCGCGATCCAGATCCAAATTAAAAAATAGCAAATGATACTAATGGCGCATCACTAAACAGTGCGCCATTAGTATGCCGAAGTTACTAATGGCGCATCCTGTTGTTGTGCGCCATTAGTATGCCAAAGCACCTGGGTATAGATGGCCCCCTAGGAGGCATACTAATGGCGCACTGTTGTATATACTAATGGCGCATCTGGGGTGCGCCATTAGTATACCAGATACTAATGGCGCACCAGTGGTGCGCCATTAGTAAAATATACTAATGGCGTGGCACTAATGGCGCACCACTAATGCGCCATTAATGGCCAAATTAGGTGCGCCATTAGTAGGCCTTTTCCTAGTAGTGTGTCCCTGCTTGCTTACGATTGTGCCGTATCCATGGAGCATCCTCATCATTTAACTTAATGGTTGGGTCAGTGTTCACTTTGAAGGGCGGAATTTCACCAAACATATTATAATCTTCTGACATGTCTGTCTTGTCCTTCACTCCCACGATGTTTCTTTTCCCTGAAAGAACAATGTGGCGCTTTGGATCATCGCATGATGTACTGATCGTTTTCTTATCTTTCCGTTTCCTCGGTTTGCTACTCATGTCCTTCAAATAAAAAACCTGAGCGACATCTTTGGCAAGGACGAATGGTTCGTCAAGGTAACCAAGATTGTTGAAATCCACCATTGTCATTCCGTATTGCTCGTCCACCTTTACCCCACCTCCTGTTAGCTTGAACCATTTGCACCGGAACAAAGGGACCTTAAAGGAGGGTCCATAGTCAAGTTCCCATATCTCCTCTATGTAACCATAATATGTGACCTTTTGCCCATTCTCGGTTGCTGCATCAAAGCGGACACCACTGTTTTGGTTGGTGCTCTTTTTATCTTGGGCGATGGTGTAAAATGTATTCCCATTTATCTCGTACCCTTGGAAAGTCGTTATAGTCGAAGATGGTGTCTTGGCCAACATGTACAGCTGATCTCCAACATCATTTTCATTCATTAAATGTTTTCGCAACAAACTGCCGAAAGTCTCCATGTGGGCCTTTCTAATCCAGGATTCAGGCTTCCCCGGGTTGTCTGAGCGTAAAATATTCTTGTGTTGCTCGAAGTACGGAGCCACCAAGCTGGAATTTTGCAGAACTGTGTGGTGTGCTTCAGTCATAGAATGACCGTCCATACATATCGTTGATTTCCTTCCGATCGTGCCTTTTCCACTTAGTCTCCCCTCGTGCCGCGATTGAGGAATACCAATCGGCTTAAGGTCAGGAACATAGTCAATACAGAACTCAATTACCTCCTCATTTCCATAGCCCTTGATGATGCTTCCTTCTGGCCTAGCACGGTTACGAACATATTTCTTTAATACTCCCATGAACCTCTCAAAGGGGAACATATTGTGTAGAAATACAGGATCGAGAATGGAAATCTCTTCGACTAGGTGGAGCAGGAGGTGCGTCATAATATCGAAGAAGGATGGTGGGAACACCAACTCGAAACTGACAAGGCATTGGACCACATCGTTCTGTAACCGTGGTAGATCTTCTGGATTGATTACCTTCTGAGAGATTGCATTGAGGAATGCACATAGCTTCACAATGGCTACTCGAACATTTTCTGGTAGGAGCCCCCTCAAAGCAATCGGAAGCAATTGTGTCATAATCACGTGGCAGTCGTGAGACTTCAGGTTTAGGTACTCTTTGTCCGCCATGTTTATTATTCCCTTTATATTCGACGAGAAGCCCGACGGGACCTTCATACTGCTCAGGCATTCAAAAAAATGACCTTCTCTTCTTTGGTAAGAGCATAGCTGGCACGACCTTGAAACCATTCCGGATGCCGGTCATCTGGGTCTTTCAAAAGTTGCTGGTCCTGCCGTGCTTCCTTTGTATCATTTGTCTTCCCATACACGCCCAAGAAGCTTAGCAGGTTCACGCAAATATTCTTCGTAACATGCATCACGTCGATTGCAGAGCGGACATCTAGGACTTTCCAATATTCTAGCTCCCAAAATATAGATTTCTTCTTCCACATGGGTGCGTGCCCGTCAACTCCCCGCGGAACTGATTGTCCGCCAGGACCCTTTCCAAAGATGACTTTCAAATCCTTGACCATATCAAATATCTCAGCACCAGTACGTTCCGCAGGCTTAGGCCCGTGATCTGCCTTGCCGTTGAAATGCTTGCCTTTCTTTCTTACGTTATGATTTCGGGGAAGAAATCGACGATGACCCAGGTACACGTTCTTTTTACAATTACCCAAACGTACACTTTCAGTCTCATGTAAGCAGTGCGTGCATGCATTGTATCCCTTATTTGTCTGTCCCGAAAGGTTACTGAGAGCAGGCCAATCGTTGATGGTTACAAAAAGCAACGCTCGTAGGTCAAATTCCTCTTCTTTGTGCTCATCCCAGACACGTACACCAGGTCTGCCCCACATCTGTAAAAGTTCATCAACTAATGGCCTTAGGTACACATCGATGTCGTTCCCGGGTTGCTTTGGACCTTGGATGAGCACTGGCATCATAATGAACTTCCGCTTCATGCACAACTAAGGAGGAAGGTTGTAGATGCATAGAGTCACAGGCCAGGTGCTATGGCTGGAGCTCTGCTCACCAAAAGGATTCATGCCATCAGTACTTAGACCAAATCTTATGTTCCTTGCGTCAGCTGCAAAATCTTTGAACACTCTGTCGATCTTTCTCCATTGCGTTCCATCAGCGGGGTGTCTCAACTCCCCGTCGGACTTACGGTCCTCTTTGTGCCATCGCAACGACTTGGCATGCTTTTTGTTCCTGAACAGACGTTTCAACCGTGGTATTATAGGAGCATACCACATCACCTTGGCGGGAACCCTCTTCCTGGGTTTCTCGCCCTCAACATCGTCACCAGGGTTATCGCCTCTGATCTTATAACGCAATGCAGTGCATACAGGGCATTCATTCAAATTCTCGTATTCACCGCGGTAGAGGATGCAGTCGTTAATGCATGCATGTATCTTCAGAACCTCTAAACCTAGAGGGCAGACAACCTTCTTTGCTTCGTACGTACTGGCGGGCAACTCGTTATTCTTCGGAAACATATTCTTCAACATTTTCAGCAAATTTTCAAATGATGAGTCAGCTACACCTTCCCGTGCCTTCCATTTTAGCAAATCCAGTGTGCAGCCCAGCTTTTTCAGACTATTATCGCATCCTGGGTACAACGACTTTTTGTGATCCTCTAACATGCGATCCAAATTCTCCCTCTCCTTGTCAGTTTCGCAGCGTCTCCATGCATCAGCAATGGTCCGACCAAGATCATCAGCGGGCTCATCATGTGCCTCTTCTTCACCTTCACCTAACCCTTCCCCACCTTCAGTATCATCCTCCATGAAAGTATCACCGAAATGATCATGATAGTTGTCATCGATATCATCCCCTTCTTCATCTTCTTCCATTCTAACCCCTCTTTCTCCATGCTTGGTCCAACAATTATAGCTTCGCATGAAACCGTGCCAAAGCAGGTGCATGTGAACGTCTCTTGAGGAGGAGTAACCCTTCTGATTCTTACAGACAGCACATGGACAGATAATAAAACCTCGCTGCTTGTTCGCATTTGCCACTACGAGGAAATCTTTCAAACCCGTAGTGAACTCGCCGGAGAGTCAGGGACCGTACATCCATTGCCGATTCATCTGCATTATTATTATATAAAGTATATAATTAACCATCATGCATTTGTTAAACTAACTAGCTAGAAATAATACAAATTAAACAATGAACTACACACATGCATATTTTATCAATGACACATGAAAGGTTCAAGTTGCTAACCGCGATCGCGAAGGAAAAATAAATGAGAAAGCTCAAGTGTGGCTCGGACACTTCATATCATGTTTGTTTCATGCTCTCGGGCATTTCATCGAACACCTTGTGTGCATAGGAGGAACCAAAAGCAAACCCACCACCCCCCTTCTGAATTGTGGCTAAGTGAAGTGAGCTGAGTCCTATATATAGGGATGGGCCTTTAGTCCCGGTTGGCCTGGCCAACCGCAACTAAAGGCCTTCGGGCCAGCCTGAGGACCTTTAGTCCCGGTTGGCCAGGCCAACCGGGACTAAAGCCCCTCCCGTCCGCCAGCTGTCGACCGAGCGCGCTGGGCCCAGATAGTTGGTCGCGGGTCTCCTCCCGAACCGCGACTAAAGACCCCTTTGGTCGCGGTTCGATTATTTTAGGGACTAATGGGGGCGTATGGAAGCCTCTTTCTCTACTAGTGACCTGTTACGTACCACGAGCCATGTGAAGAAGCGGCATTGTAGGGGGGCCCGACACTTCCATGTTGCCTCCGCGGTTGGGGCTATCTCTCTTCCCATGAACTTGGCGGCGTACGCCGATCGGGCGGAGTAGTGGCCATCATGCTCCCAAGCCCATCTAATGGTGTCCGGTATCCCTTCTTGGAGCTGCACGCCCTTGACCCGAGTCCACAGGCTTATGAATTCCATGAGTGTTGGTGCGTCGATGTCCGGGCCAATGGTAGCTGCCCACGTCCCGTCAGTCATGCTACACATTAGATTAGACCCTATTGCAACTTATTACACCAATAGATGGTGTTCGCTGCAACGAAGAGTAGTACATGTCACATCGAGAGCCTCGACAGGCAGGTAAATATATATATTCATACTCACGCTGCTGCACTGCAGCTAGAGTTAATTCAACACAAATAAATTGTCATGGCAGGCATCAACCATGCATGGATCATCGAGCCTACTACAATACTACAGTTACAGATAGGTAGGTACCAAGCTAGCCAGGTCGACCTGTAGCCTTGCCCGCCCGCTTGATTGATCACACATGGGCCGGCGCGTCCAGCTTTTCGAAGCAGGGCACGTCGGCGGAGGAGTCGCCCGGGCTGACGGCGATGGTCACCGGCCAGCAGTAGTACGTGGGGAGGACGCTGGTGGTGGCCATCACCGTGCGGGTGGACAAGACCCCGCTCAGCTCCATCTCCGCGCCGGACACGCCGCGACCCTCGTAGAACGCGCGCACGTACCGTATCGGCAGGTCCTCCGGCGGCTCTAGCTGGGCCACCGCGGTCGCCTCGTGCGCCATACGCTGCGGAACGTCGATGGGCTGCGGCAGGTCAAACTCGGTGATCCTCGCAGTAGGTGACGCCGCCGCCGCCGACGCGTCCATGAGCCGGACGGTGAAGTTGGTGTAAACAAGGGTGGCGCGCCCGCCGGGGTTGTGTCAGGACCCTAGTGCTAACCCTGAAGATGATGGGGCGAAATAACACTTTCAGTTAAGCTCAAATGAACAAGGGAGCGCGTGACGCTCTGATGGCCACTCATCTTCCATCCAACGACGGATAACCAGCCGTACCGCTTCGTGAAGTTATGACTGCAGCGATGCTGTTGATCTTCAATCGGGCGGCTCCTGAGAACGGCCGAGTCACTGTTCAACCTTCTGGCAACAATTACAGTGATCCACTGCGTGCCGTTTTTCTTTACTTTCTTACCAACTTGTAAGGCTATAAAGCCCTCTCGAGAGAGACTTTGTGGGCATCGAATCATCTCTAGGGTTTCCCCGTTCCGCCGCCAGTGTTCCTGGTAGGCTAGTTCATCTTGTAACTCGCTTGTAAGCTTGAATCCTTCCTCTGAAAGTGCTAAGAAAAGCTAGTTTGAGCCCACTTCTCTGAATTTGGTCTGTCAAAACACCTTGGGTCTGACAATTGGTATCAGAGCCAAGTTTCTTCTCCTTGGAGGCGCGTGATCTGGTGCCGAAGTGGAGTTGGAGGAGCCGTAAAATCCTCCACTTCCCACCGGATAGGCTGGTGGCGGTGAGGCCTACGGCGGCGTTGGCAGCGGTGTTTAGCTCGGTACAGGTCTGGTGCGGGACGTGGTTGCTGAAACACACTGTTTCATTTGTAAAATCCTACCCTCCCTCCCAGATCCGATGTACTCTGGCGGCGCGGCGATGGCGGCGGTGTAGGCGGCGACAGGATCTACGGCGAAGGTCGGGTTGCAGCTGTTGTTGTGGTAAAATTTCCTCCTTTTGCCCGACGATCTTCAGCACTGAGGTCACTTGGCTTCCTGCCAGTTATAAAAAACCTCTCTGCTCGATCTCGTCTTCGGGATGGTTGGACCAACTGACTCGGCTTCCACAGACAACCTGGAAATACAGTCCTTCCAGCTCGATGTCCAAACCTTGCAGAAGAACAGAGAGCAAGACAGGGAAGATTTTGAGGACTTCAGAGACCATGTGCAAAATAACTTCCAGTCCTTACAGAAGACCCTAGGGAATTGCAGAGTTCTCTTAACAACTTCATCTCCGGGTTTCCCAAAGCAAGAACAGGAGCAAGGGGAGGAATAGGGCCAACATGACAGAAGGGTGGACAATGGGCAGAGAGATCAACAGCATGACAACCGAAGACTTATGACTCTGGTGAAACCTGCTAAGTACAACATACCTGAATTTGATGGCAGCACTACAAAAAAAAAGACACATCCGTGACATTTTGGGCCGAACAATTTTTTTTTCTGTCATACATATGACACTTCTATGACGATAATTGTGACAAAACCCGGTATCATCATAGATGTGGTGGGCTCCTACTTCTATGAAAAAAATCATGACAGAAAATGGGCTTTTCGTCCTGGGCGGGTCGGAGACGCAGCTGCATGACATTCTTTGGGCCGTCCATGACGGAAAAAACCGTGGTAGAAGCGAGGGCGAGGAAAGTTCGGGGAGTTCCCGGTTACGGTGGGAGGCCGGGGGCCGAGCGATGCCCGTTTCTCTCGTACACGTACGCGCGCGTGTGCGAGGCGTTGGCTCTAACCGAACCCGAGCGAGACGTTGGGCTCTAACTGAACCCGAGCGATTGCACTACAGGCTACGCGTTACTGAACCCGAGCGATTGATCGATGGCTGTTAACTGAACCCGATCGAGCGATTCCTTCGCTACTGCTGCTAACTGAACAGTGAGCATTGCTGGGGGGGGGGGGGGTTGGATGAACAGTTCCCGGTGGGGGTGGATGAACAGGACCCCGTGGTGTTGCCTCTAGATGAACAGGACCCCGATCGATCGAGCCGGTTGGGGCTGGATGAACAGGACCCCGTGGAGGGCAGGGTGAACAGGACCACCCCGTGGAGGGCAGGATAAACAGGACCACCCCGTGGAGGGCTGGATGAACAGTAGCCCGTGGAGGGTGGTTGAACAGGAGCCCGTGGAGAGGGCTCGTTGAACAGTAGCCGGTGGAGTAGCGCGTGGTGGAGGGTGGATGAACATGAGCCCGTGGATGAACAGCCGCAGGTGGAGGCTGGAGGAGGTCGACGGTGGATGAACAGTAGCCCGTGGAGGCGGGAGGGGGTCGACGGTGGAGATGGACAGTGTCCCGTGGAGTCCCGTTTTGCGGTACGCCACACCCCTCCCGATGAACAGGACCCCCGTTTCGACCGTCACGCTCCAACACAAGTCCATTTCCTCCGTTTTGCGGTACGCCACACCCCTCCCGATCAACAGGACCCCCGTTTCGACCGTAGGAGGTCCGTTTCCTCCATTTTGCGGTACGCCAGACCCCTCCCGATGAACAGGATCCCGTTTCAAACATGGCCGGTCGAACACAAGGCCGTTTCCTCCGTTCTACGGTACGCCAGGCCTCGTTTCCATCGGTTGTTCCGTCCAAGCCCTCCCGATGAACACGACGACGCATTCCGTTCCGACCCAGCCGGTTGGCTCCCCATGAACACGATGACGACGCTGTTTCTCCGTTCCGACCCAGCCATGTACGAGCCCTGGCCATACGTATGCGCGAGTAGGCGTTCGAGACCCAGCCCGTATGTACGTACGTGGCCGTATTTTCTTTGTTGCACACTGGCCGCTGTACCTACGTGTACATGCTACGTGCGCGCCTCTAGTACGACACGTGCGCGCCTCTACATCGACCAGTATGTACGTACACGTTCGCGACCAGAATGACAATGCTACGTACGCTTCGACCAGGTGGGTCCCGACTGTCAGGCACTTCCTTGCCAGCGAAGATGTAGCTGGTGGGTCCCAACAGTCAGGGGGCGAATCGTTTTTTTCTCCCGGACGCACTTCCTTGCGTGCGAAGATGTAGCTGGTGGGTCCCAGCAGTCAAGGGGAAACATTTTTTTTCGCGAAATACAGTGGCCCGTCCGATGGGTCCCAGCTGTCAGGTGGAGGAATCATTATTTTCCGCGTAATAAGGAGGCACTTCCTTGCCGCGGCCGTGGACCCAGCTGTCAGCCTCTCCACGTACAGTCCACGTCCGATGGAAGTCGTTCCTTGACCACGTTGACCATGCCGCGCCGAGAGCACCAGGGCGGTGGACGACGGCGAGGCCTAGGAAGGGGACGACGGGGGTTCACTGGTTCGGCTGCGGTGTGAGGCTGCCGTCGCCGCAGGGCCTGGCCAGCGGTGGGAATAGTAGGGGGCGGTGAGGCCTCCGCGGCAGCACAGCCGGCCACGGGAGGCAGGAGCATGCGGCACGACCGGCACTGCTTTGGGCGTGGGAAGCACTACGGCCGTTGGATGGACATCGTACGGTCACTGGAGCTAGAATCATTCATATTGACTAAAGTTGACAAAGGCCCCCTCCCAGTCAACTTAGTAGGCCCACAAGTCAGCCTCCCACCATGGTGGGTCCCAGCTAGCAGGGGGAGTATTCATTTTGTGTGTGCGTAATATGGAGGCAATTCCTTGCGTGCGAAGATATAGCTGGTGGGTCCGAGCTGTCAGCGGCGGTAACATTTTTTTCGCGAAACACAGAGGCCCTTTCGGTGGGTCCCTGATGTCAGGTGGAGGAATCATTATTTTGCGCGTAATAAGGAGGCATTTCCTTGCGTGCGGTCGTGGACCCAACTGTCGGCCTCTCCACGTACAGTCCACTTGAGATGCATGTCGGTCGTTGACCATGTTGACCAAGCCGCGCCGAGAGCACCAGGGCGGTGGACGACGACGAGGCCTAGGAAGGGAACGACACGGAGGCAGGGAAGCCTTGACAGTTGTTTCCCACGCAGAGGGGAGTACGACTGTACGAGGGTTTACTGGTTCGTCTGCCGTCGCCGGAGAATAACAGCAGGTGTGGGTGAGTAGAGGGATGGCTAGGCCAGCGATGGGAGTACGGTGGGGCGGTGAGGCCTGCACGGCAGCACAGCCGGCCGCGGGGAGGAGGGAGCAGGCAGTCCCGCCGGCGCTTGTTTGAGCGGCTGGAGCAAGAAGAGCAGAGATTGAAGAAGCACGACGGCCGTTGGATGGACATCCAACAGTCAGTGCTTGTGCGTCAACCTTTTTTTTAGGAAAGCCTCAAATCTGTGGAAAATAGCATACAACCCATCTGCCATTATTTCTAATAATTTACATCCCATTTGCTAATTCTTAAGGTTTTTTTGGAGCCAAAATTCTTTTTCTTAGCATTACAGCCCATATTGTGGCCATGGTTAAAAAATTATACGAAATTTTGCATATTTCGGTGCGGTCCGAACTGTTTTTAATCCCGAAATTTCTACTCACATTCAAACTGATTTTAAAAATAAATGTATATCAATATAAAATCCAACAAATTCTCCACGCATAAAAATTAATGTAATTTAAAATCTTGAAATGAAAAAAAAGATATTTGAAACTAATTGCCGGTTTGATGTGTTTTAAAAATGTACAGCCCATTTCTCATTACTGATGGGCCATTTTCTCGGCCAGCCGAATGAAATCTCTCCTCGTCTTGAAAGATTTGCAGCCCAACAAGCCTGACAAAGCGACTTACTTGGCAAATCACAAAAAAACTGGGCTGTGGCCGTGGACCCAGCTGTCAGCCTCTCCACGTACAATACTCTTCCGATGGAAGTCGTTCCTTGACCATGTTGACCATGCCGCGCGGAGAGCACCACGGCGGTGGATGACGGTGAGGCCTAGGAAGGGGACGATGCGGAGCCGGGGAAGACGCGGCAGTGGAAGCCCGCGCGGAGAGGAGTACGAGGATTCACTGGTTCGGCTGCGGTGTGAGGCTGCCATCACCGCAGGGCCTGGCCAGCGGTGGGAATAGTAGGGGGCGGTGAGGCCTCTGCGGCAGCACAGCCGGCCACGGGAGGCAGGAGCATGCGGCACGACCGGCGCTGCTTTGGGCGGCTGGAGCAAGAAGACCAGAGGTTGAAGAAGCAATACGGTCGTTGGATGGACATCGTACGGTCACTGGAGCTAGAATCGTTCATATTGACTAAGTTGACAAAGCCCTTCGTCCCCGTCAACTTAGTAGGCCCACAAGTCAGCCTCCCACCAAGGTGGGTCCCAGCTAGCCCGGGGAGTATTCATTTTTTTGTGCGTAATAAGGAGGCACTTCCGGTGGGTCCGAGCTGACAACGGGGGGAATTTTTTTTCATGAAATACGGTGGCCCGTCCGGTGGGTCCTAGCAGTCAGGGGGAAACGATTTTTTCGCAAAATACTGGTGGCCCGTACGGTGGGTCCCCGCTGTCAGGTGGAGGAATAATTATTTTCCGCGTAATAAGGAGGCACTTCCTTGCGGCTACCGTGGACCCAGCTGTCAGCCTCTCCACGTACAGTCCACGTCCGATGGAAGTCGTTCCTTGACCACGTTGACCACGCCACGCCGAGAGCACCAGGGCGGTGGACGACGGCGAGGCCTAGGAAGGGGACGACGCGGAGCCGGGGAAGACGCGACAGTGGATGCACACGCGGAGAGGAGTACGAGGGTTCACTGGTTCGGCTGTGCTGCCGTCGCCGTAGAATAACAGGGGGTGTGGGTGAGTGGAGGGATGGCCTGGCCAGCGGTGGGAGTAGTAGGGGGCGGTGAGGCCTCCGTGGCAGCACAGCCGGCCACGGGAGGCAGGAGCAGGCGGCACGATCGGCGCTGCTTTGGGCGGCTGGAGCAAGAAGACCAGAGGTTGAAGAAGCACGACGGCCGTTGGATGGACATCGTACGGTCACTGCAGCTAGAATCGTTTATATTGACTAAGTTGACAAAGCCCTTGGTACGTCAACTTAGTAGGCCCACAGGTCAGCTTCCGAAACGATGCGCCCCAGATGTCAAGGGGAGGAATCATTTTTTGGGTGGGTGAAGCTAGAATATCCGAGATTGAAGAAGAAGCACGGCATCTGCGTGTTGACTATAAGTTGACAAAGCCTTGCATACGCGTCAACTCTGTTTTTTTAGGGGACGCGTCAACTTAGTAAGGCCGTAAGTGTGTGGCAAAGAACTTATAGCCCATTTGAGATTTGTAAGAATGTGTAGCCCATTTTTGAATTCTAATGGAATTTACTACAACCCATTTACAGTTTGTTAAAAGTACAACCCATTTCAACCAACCGTTCAAAACAGAATTCAATAAAATTTCCCACATTTTGATGGGATCCGAAATATTTTTATCCCGAAATTTCTAGTCAGATTAAATACAATTTCAATATAAATTTATATTACGTAAAAATCCAACGAAACATTGCGCTCGCAACAATTAATGAAATTAAAATTTTCAATATCCAAAAATAATATTTTATAAAGTAATCACGTGTTTGGTGCATTTTTTTATAGTTACTGCCCAGTTTTTATAATTACATCCCATTTATTATTTCTTAAAACCCATTTTCTTGTTAAGCCTAATGCATCCCTCCTAGGAAAGATTTGCAGCCCAGCGGGGTGAAGAATAACAACTTGACCTTGCCTGGGTATTCCTAAAAAAAAGTATAGCAGGGCTGGCCATTTTTAGCTTGAAAAAAATTAATATCTGGGCTGGATATCTGGCCTGGGCTAGACGGGCCACAGCACGCCCAGTTAATACCTGCAGCAATGTTTTAGTTGTTGTTCAGAGGAGAAAAATTAATATCTGGGCTAAACATCGAAAAACTCTGCAGTGCTCACACCTTAAAAACACAAATACTGCTCGAGCTGCTTGGTCCCAGCTGTCGGCCGCTTCTTGTGCAATTCTCTCGTTTATTGACTACTACATAGGTTGACAATGGTGTGGGACCGTGATGTCAGGAAACCAGGAGGAAGCAAAATAAATTATAGTTATATATATATATATATATATATATAATAAGGAGGCACTTGCGTACGTGAGGCTATGGACCTGGTGGGTCCCCATTGTCATCCTCTCCAAGTAAAGTCATCTTCTCGCCCGCGCGTGCTTTCCGCGCGAAACTGTCAGCGCCGCCCGCCCTGCTTCCCGGTGCAGGCGATTGCTCCGCCTTCAAACGACAGAAGTGCCGTCCATCCGTCCATCTACCGCCCACATAAATGATACGCGGTTGCCGAGGCGGCTACTCCGGCGCCACACGTCCGTCCCTCCGCCCGCCCACCATTGCTATATAAACTGCTGCACCGGCCATAGCCGCATTCATCCGCTTCCGTTCCCTTTCTCCTGTCCACACCACTACTGCCGACCATGGCTTCCTCGCGCTCCAGCGCTCTTCGGGACGGGCGGACGATGGACCACAAGGAGATGGCAGCCATTGCTGCCGACCGGCTGGCCGGCAGGCAGCGGAGGACGACGACGTCCCAATGGAGAACATGGTAGTCGACGATCCGGCGCCAACCCCCTCCTCCGCGCCATCCTCGCCGGTGCATTGCACCATGACCATCGGCGAGGCCCGTGCCCAATATATGGACAGGGTGAGGCAGATGCGTGAGGAGCAGTTCCGGGAGGCGCAGGCTGCCGCCGCCTACAACCACCATCTCCTCCAGGAGCACCTACAGGCGGAGGAGCAGATCGCCGCGGAGTAGGCGGAGCAGGAGGCGCTGCTCGACTCGTACCGCTCCGCCCGCAAGGGCCGCCTCGAGCGCTGGCGGTACCGCATGCGGGTGACGGAGGCTGCGGCCGCCTACAAAGAGGCTAGCAAAGAGGGTGATGAAGCGGGCGAGGCGCTGTTTGGCGAGACCGAGGACGAGGCAGAGGACAATGCCGGCTCCGACGAGTCCCCTCTCCGCTGGCGTCGACGAGGCCCTGCTCCGCCGAGGCCTCGCGGCGCCAACAACGAGGCAGAGGACACCGCCGGCTTCGCCGAGGCCCCGCCCCGCCAACAACTAGGCAGAGGACATCGCCGGCTCAGCCGAGGCCCCACCCTGCCGGCAACGTGGGGGAGGATTTCCACCGCTCCGCTGAGGCGCCGCCCGCTGGCAACGAGACAGAGGACATCGCCGGCTCCGCCGAGGCCCCACCCCGCTGCCAACGAGGCCGCGCCACACAGAAAACGAGGAAGAGTAGAACACGGTAGGTCGCCGCCGCTCGGGTCAAAGTAAGGCCACCGCTGCTACCCTCCGGTTGAAGCCAAGCTAGGCGGGTTGACCATTGACGGCCGGTTAGCTTCTTGGCGGCGACGTGGAGTCGGAGAGCTGCGCTGGAGAAGAACGCTGCTTCTACTTAACTGCTGGTGCAGTTGGCTGACTGACATGTGGGCCCAATAGGCCACATGTCAGTTACGCAACTGCACCTGCAGTTAAGTCACTGAAGCTTCTGTTCGGCTCAGTGGGACACAGGTGGGTAGCTTCGGTTAATTAATTATACCTCCAGCGCACCCCTTTTTAGTTGAAGAATGTATGAAATGTAATGAAATCCGGCATGTTTATATGAAATCCGACCATGTATGAATGAATTTATTTCGATTTGTTCGAATTCCTGTATCACTGGCATTGGATGAACATGCAAAACAGTACATACTAGCATTATTCCCAGGGTGATCACCTCATTTGCAGCAGTTTCACATGTACTCCCTCCGGTCCTTTCTAGTCTGCATACAAGTTTTGTCTGCAGCCAAAGTATCTCTATGTTGACCAATCTTATACAAAAAAGTATGTACTTTCACAATGTGCAAAGTAAAAAGGAACAGAAGGAGTACAAAGAGTTTGAGCAGCTTTTTAGCGTTTCTGTACATTGCAATCAAACACACAGGCCTGGCAATTCATAGAGAACATTCAAAACAATCGATGATTATGCATCTCAGTGACTCACATGTCAGAGGCAATATTTACTTCACAACTAAAGAATAAAGAAAAAATTGATCGATGCTGCTGACAGCAAAGGGCGTCCCATTTGAAAATATCAAACGCATGTCTTGCTAAAATCAATGAGCAAAATTTGACAAGGTTGTCCCATTCCAAAATATCAAATGCCTATGATTGTGGAATGGGCAGGGTTTGCCATGAGTTCGGAAATTGACATGGCACCTCGTGCTAAATAAACCAGCTGTTCTTTTTGTGCAGTTCCACCAAAATCAACCAAATTCGCGCGTAACTTGTATGATTTCGCCCTCATATGTTGCAACGCCTTGAACTTATCGGCACCTCCTTTCTTGTGGTGGAAATGAATGATTCGATGTATTCATGAACATTTTGTGCAGTTCCCATTGAAATCAAGCTGAGCACCCCTGTTTGCACAAATACAAAAAAGTGATTAGTATAAAGCAAACTGTACTATGAATTGACAGTTTCAACAGGCACATACATGGTCCATGTAGAGCACACTTTTAGAAAAATGGAACTCACCAGAAAGAATCCTAGAACAACATTGTACTTGCGCATCACAGCAAAAAAATGGAGATTTGTCAGTCCTTCTGAGCTGAGGTTAGTTTGGTCTTGTGGGGAGTAATGTAACCATCCTTCAACTGCTCCTTCTGATGAGAAGATAGACAGGGCTTCTTCATCCTGGCATAATCGGAACTAGTCACTTCACGTACTCCATATTCTTCTTCAGAGGAAGATGATCCTGTTGTGCAAAGACAAGAGGACTACTAAATGCTAGCATCCCTGTTTGCTCGAAAAAAGGAAAGGAAATATTTAAAATAGCACAGATGAAGCACTTCTCAAGGACAATACCACTTTTTCATGACAGTATCTAAACAGTAGCACAACACCAATAGAGATGACAAAGCTAAATCATATGGATGAAATCAGTGGGCGAGTACCAACCTTTGTCATGAGGCTTATTGTGTAGCGCATACAGATGAAGCACTTCTCTGGAACCATCTGTTGCTATCTACGGTGGTGGCCATGCTTACTAAATACTCCTCGATTAGTTTAATGTTTCCAACATCTTCTTGTGCAGTTGCACTAAAATATATGGTATCTTCAAAGAAGATCCCTGTTTGCACAAGTAGAGATAATTACATATTACATTAAGAGTGGCATCAAATCAGTGGCAAAACAATTGCTCGTTCCAGCCATAGCAATAAATTAAGATGCAAAACTATATCATTACTTGTGTCATCACAGTTCCAGTGCTTCATTACAGCATCGGGAGTTGATTTTTGTCTTTCTTCCGCTTGTTCTTCCCCTTCATCACTTGGTTCAATAACAGACAAGCTTCGCCTTCAATGTAAGATTTGGCATGTCAATTAGGGAGCACAAGTATAGTACTAAACTTAATTTTCTGATGAAAGTGGCAAAATACAGGCCAACAGTTGTGAAATATCCTTATCTTACCTCAATGGGATATTACGGTGCACATACAGATTGGAAGTCTTGTCTCCATTTCTGCAGTTCACTAAAATCAAGCAACATTATCGTACAAGTAGCACAACATATGAAAGCACACTACAGAATCATATGAAAGAAGGCTAGTACTGACCTCTCATGATGCGGAATTCAAACAACTCACAAGAAGAAGATCTGAACCAAATTAGCCTTAACGGATACGAAGTAAGATCTCCTTTTGTGCAGTTCCACTAAGATCAAGCAATCAAGCAACGTTGTCGGCGTGACATTTTGGTTGAACTGCACAAAACACTCTTAAAACAAAAGTGTTTTGTGTAGTGCAACAAAAGGTCACAATGGCAACGAGGTGAAGTAGATAACCCTGTTTACACAGAGGTGCAAAGGAAACAATTAGTGGTCAATAACGGTGGATGACACAGAAGCCAACAAAAAGAAGCATCTACCTTATCTAAATGGGAAAGAAAGCAAGACATTAGTATTTCTCAAACGGTGGCATTGATTAATATTAACATAGAGATTATATTAACAATAAAATTCGTTAAACATGTAATTTGCTTTTAACTGTGGCATTGCATCAATTTTCCAGCGGAATTATTAGAGGGTGTTTGTTTATAGGGACATTTTGGTGTAGGGACTAAAAAAACTCCATGCCAGTCCCATCTAAACCAAACAGGAGGGACTTTTAGGGACTAAAAGTGGGCATTTGGGACTAAAGAAAGAAGACCCCGAGGGAGTCTTTTTGGGACTTTTTCCAACAGTTGCCCCTGCCACGCATCGCACCTTGTCTCTATTAGTTCATTACTAGGGGTAACATGGTCTTTTAGCATGTCATTTAATAACCTCTAGTCCATGTTTAGTCCCTGGAACCAAGCAGGTAGGGACTAGGGAGTTTTTAACCAAACAGGGCCTTAGATTAACAACAGCTAATGAGTTGCACGGGACAGTGGACGCACCAGCACCATGTGCATCTACCGATGTACTGTGGTCATGCACAGTCTGTTGCAACAAAGAACAAACAACCAAGGAGCATATTTGTGTTGGTCCCAGTTTTGTTATCTTTAGATACCTTTCCCTATGTGAGCGCAGCAAATCTAGTCCTGCTCAAACTCTACAGCCTTGTCCCTTCCTTTCCTTTTGAACTAGTACTTTCGCCCCTTCCTTTCCTCTTTGAACCACGTCCTAGATTTATGCGATACAACTTTCCCCACTACTTTCCCTCATTCCTTTCCTCTTTGAACCACGTCCTAGATTCATGCTATACTACTTTCCCCCTTCATTTCCTCTTTGAACCATGTCCTAGATTCATGCTATATACAACTTTTCCCACTACTTTCCCCCACTCCTTTCCTCTTTGAACCACATCCTAGATTCATGGTATACATGCAGCTAGAGCAATGCATGTGGAGTAAGTAAATTATACCTTAAGGTTCTTGGGGCGTGGTTCGGTGGACGACGGGACGGCGGCGAAGAAGAAGGGGTCAGAGGCCCTCCCGCACCGCCGCTGGGTGGAAAGTGAACAGCTGTGCCGGTAGTCCCTCGCCGACGGCGACAGTGTTAAGACTCCTTCCCTTCCCGGCGGACGGATCCTGCCGGCTCTTTGAGCAGCAGTGAGGGGAGAGAGAGGCCAAAGAAGTCTTGTTTAGATCTGGAGAGGGCGAGAGAGTGTGAAGAGAGCAACTACAAGCGCTGAGGCTCCAGCGTGTATATATATACTGGAGAGAGAGTGTGAAGCATGCAAACCCTAGAAAACATTTTGACCAGTCAAAGAATCCACCCGAGGCCTCAAGTTTGCTGAGCGAACAGGCTAACCAGCTACACAACCCTCCCGTTATGTTCAACGAGAGGGAAATAACCTTTTATACATTCCTGCATTCGTGTGACAAGCATGCCGTGTTTTTTGTGTGTGTGTGTGAGTCATTGGGATTCCAATCATAATCATGTCATGTGGCTTTGGTGGTAAGACTATCCACAGTGGTGCAAAAATAATGCAGCCTTAGTCACCTTACCTCTCTCCACGTAGTACGTTGGGTCCCACCAGTCAGAGGGTGAAACAAAAAAATTAATAAGAAAAATTAAAAGCGCCAGCGATGTATCTTACCTCACACATCTCGCTACAGCTCGGGAACACTATCCAATTGATCCCTCTGTTCGCTCACGTACTATTTTAAGTGAATCCTTATTATAACAAGCACACAAATTTTGGGCACTTGTATTCGACTTAAGTCAGTGTGCCACCGTATCTCGTATACTTACTACTCCCTCCGTCTAGGTGTAATAAGTCACGTTAGAAGGTGCAACGGGACCAAGGTGCGTGCGTGTACGTGTGTGTGTGTGTGTGTGTGTGTGTGTGTTTAACAGCATGTGTGTGTTAGAGAGAGCGACAGATCGACCTACTCCTACAGAGAGCTGTTGTGTAGTGTAGTACGATTTTAGCCGCGAGAGTCGGTGCATCCTCTCATTTCCGGGCGTGTCCGGTAGGGACATGTGGACAGCTGCCACGCCCGCTCCTGACCAGCCTAGCCCACCCAAAGCCCATCCATCGCCCGCGCGCGCTTCCCGCCCGAAACGGTCAGCGCCGCTCCAAAGAATCGGTGCCGCATTCATGCCCGGGCAGAGCGGACGCGACCTCTCGCTGGCGCAAGAGTGATGGTTGCTTCGTCCGTCCAATTTACTACTGGGTCTATGTGATTTGACGGCTCATTGGTCTTTATTACTGAGGTGGTAGGACTGCTGGATGTGCCACGCTTTCGGCAAAAGGAGGTACTACTACTAGATTACAATTTTCTCCATTCTTACAGCGGAGGCGTGCAAGAGCAGTGAAAACACACAGGCTCAGTGATTACATGGCCCACCTCACACTATCACCGTGCGACACCTAACTCTTTACATAGTACTCCCTCCGTTCCTAAATATTACTAGATGAGTCCCCGCGCGTTGCCGCGGAACAGCGGTATATCTCTCTGCGCAAAATTATCGATTTCATATAACTAAAAAAAACTTTATAACCGCATGACAAATGTGGTAGCCAAACTAAATAAACTCCCATCATCATTCAGATCATCCCACGTAAGGAAAAAAGATCAGCCAACTCCTACTGCATAATGGGATTATATTTTTCTTTTTGACATGTCAATGGGACTTAAAAGCTCACTTACATGCATGCTACCGGTGCATGCTTGCATGCAGACATGTTGATGTGATTTAGAACCCACTCACATGCATGTGCCACGGTATTTCTGCATGCTTGCATGTGGCTTAGTGCCGAGCCTCTCAACGTCTAGATCAGACAGCTATTATGGACTGATTTACTTCATCTAACGGCTACATCAATTTTGATGATGTGGCTCAAGGAGAGGATAGAGAATTCCTAGTAGTGGGGGCTAGCTATTACTAGTAGATAAGTCTTTGTAGAGATTCCACTACATACGGAACAAAATGAATGAATCTACACTTAAAATGCATCTATATACATCCGCATGTGGTTCATGGTGAAATCTCTACAAAGACTTATATTTAGGAACGGAGGAAGTACTAGTATAGTACGTACTGTAATTTATCAGCGAGATAAATTTGTAATGCTATGAAGCTTCCAGCTTCTGTTACATGTATCTTGCGTCCAAGGTTGCCCGTTGCAACATTTCATCAAATACAAAGGAGACTAACATGCATGCTATTGCATCTCAATGATTGACAGATCATAGCAAATATGTACTCCCTCCGTTCCAAAATAAGTGTCTCAACTTTGTGCAAACTTTAGTACAAAGTTGTACTACTACTAAAGTTGACACTTATTTTGGAACAGAGGTAGCTAAAGAAAAAAACGATCCATGCAGTCCCAAGCCCTTGAACCGTGAACCCTGACCAGGCTTCAATTTGCTGGCAACGTTCGAGCTTCCTAATAAATGAAGTTTGCAACCTTTGGACCATCGGATCATTTTGTGCAGTTTCACCAAAATCGAGATGAGCAACCCTGTGGCAAATAAATTGAAGAAGCGTGATTAGAATAAGATTACTGGGACTAGTTGATGAGACATAAACTCATCACAAATACAGTACGTAGAAGCCAGTAGAGGTATGTGCGGGACAAAGAAGTAGAGAAATATCCACAAGGAGTGATGTGGGCAGCTGGAGCAGTGGTGCAAGCCGGCTGTAAAGGGAGTTGTACCTGAGGGACGTAGCTCAACCTTGAGGAGCGCGGCGGGAGGCGGCAACTGCCCACGTCGCGGCAGTGAGCAAGGGACGAAGGCAACCTCACCGGCTTTGTGAGAGAGAACGGCAGGGACCCCTGATCAGGACCTGCCGACAGTGGGTCTTCGCCGTCGGCGACGGCCACCGCATCTACACTAAGCATCCACCCCTTCCCCAAGCGGATGTGATCCGCCGGGATGTTAGAGATGTGGCCACAGTCGTTTTGTGCGAGAGAGTGTGAAGAGAGCAACCCTAGCAAGCAACCATGTAGGCTGGCCCGTCCTGACTATGTATATAGTGGAGCGGTTTCCTTTTCTCTCCATATGAACCTATCATATTGCGTACGTGCCACTGAAGAAAAAAACCTTTATTTATAAATGACACGGCACCAACTACTCGTTCTCCTATAACCTTGCGCTTGGCATCTCCAAAATATTAACCTTGCAATTGGCTCTTCGCCTCTTCGGGAAGTCGAGCAATAATGGTAGTGCAGTATATATCGTTTTGGCTATATGAGACCGAATGAATTGCTGCACGTCCACCACGTGGGCGAGGGTCGAGGGGCGAGGGAGAGTGCAACATACGGAGCAAAATGAGTGAATCTACACTCTAAAATATGTCTATATACATCAGTGTTTGGAGTATGTACTAGTAGTTCATATTGAAATCTACTAAAGGACATATATATTCCAAACAATATGATATAATCTCTATAACCAAGGTAGTAGGGACGAGGAGTAAATGGAGGGAGTAGTAAATTTTTCTCCTCGTCCTGCGAGCCACCGCGCGCATGGGCGAGGGAGCGGGCTTAAGGCGGAGCAAGCTTCACCTCATCCTGCGAGCCACCGCGCCCGTGGACGGGGAAGACGGCGTACTAAGCAAGCTTCTCCTCGTTCTACGAGTTGAGGGGACACATCAAAAGTACTTCAGTGTATAGAGCTTTGCCTCTAAGGTAGGCCCCACATGGTTTGCCTCTTTTTTTAACATAATACGTCAAGTCGCAATTTGTTTGTTCACCCGTGGTAGACGATCCTCCCTCGACCAAGTGGACAACTAGTACACGTGCCAAATTACCACGTGGGCTGCCTTTTTCGTACAGAAATGAGCTCCACCGTGTACCCGCGCGGGTGTGGTTGGGAAAGAGACGGGAGTACGTGCGCCGTGCATGCACCTCTTCTCTTCGTGCACGTCCCCCACCTACGTGGGTGTGTGTGAGAGATACAAACCGCGTTTGTGAGTGTTTTTTGTTTTGGGGTGGGGGTTGATTTCGTGAATTATTTGTGGGAATATGTGTCGATGACATCTCAAACAAATTTTTGCATGCAATGTGTGTGAAATGGAGGCCTATCCATATCATACATAGAGGGTCGGGGAATCCACGAGAAGAGAGGGAGGGGTCATAGCTATCGATAAAGTCGAAGAGAGGATCAAGTGGGTGGGTGCGAGATCGATGAAGAGAGCCATCGAAATTGTGTGTGTGTGCAAGTCAAAGATATAGGGCGACTGGCCTACCGGAACGTTAGCGGGCACATGTCAAGTTTGTGTGTGGCAGGGAGACATGACTAGAGCGCTCGATGTATCGGTGTGTGGGGGTGGGGGGAGGGGGTGGGGGAGGGGTAGGCAGAGGCCTAACTATAGAGGTAGAACGACTCGTATATGTGTTGAGAAGGAGAGACCCAGCTATGTCTTGAGGGAGATCGGTCGACATCCATACATAACTGAAGGACGGGAAATATGATGGGACAGAGAGAGAGGGAGGGAGAGGGGTAGAGTGCTGGATGGGTGATGGAGTTGCTTCTCGAAGATGGTGGGAGAGGCCTACTACACAAACTGAGGGTGGAACTTCAATGTTATCAATAAGAGTGGGGATGTGTTTCTGTGTGTGCCGGTGGGTGATAGAACTGTCGGGACGCATCCATGGATGATGAAGGGGAACCATGTGTTTGGTAAGCAAACCTAACTAGATCGGTAGATCAATTGTTGTTTGTCGGAGGAAGGGAGAGACACAACTAATGAGGTAGATCGATTGACTGGTGGGTAAAAACGAGTTAGAAGGACCTAGCTAGCTATATGTATAGCGAGAGATCGGTCGGTGTACGTCCATTTGTTAGAGGCAAATAAGGCCCAGCGAGACGGATAGACAGAGAGAATGGAGCTAGGTGGTGGTGCGAGAGGCCCAACTACTAGCTAGATAGGGGGAGGAGTGTGCGGTTGTGAGATCGATGAAAAGAGGGGCGAGAGTTTACACGTGTGTCTGACCGTATGAGAGACACGAGGCAATGACACATAAAGGAGGAGATTGAAGGTGTGTGTGTATGTTGTAGGCAGGCATCGCTGGAGAGGTTTATCGATCGGTGTGTGTCGGAAAGGAGTTGTGGAGACTCTGGGAGAACGACCTAAAGAAAAAAATGAATGTGCCCGGTGGATAGAATGCCGAGGGAGGGGGAGGGCGAGGAGGGCGTGTGCAAGCACGAGAGAAAGTTAGTGGTAGCTACAAAGGTTAGATGATTATGTGGGTGTAAGAGACTAACAAAGATCATAATTTGATATGAAAGCGGATTCATATATTTGAATAGGAGATCATAGTGTTTTAAACATTGCATGCATGAATATAGCGGTGATACACGTGCTGTGCACATGTTATACCATAATGTGATAATGCATGGCGTTTGCAACTCACAGCTAAATGCCGAACAATCTAAACCATACTATACATCAAACAATCTCACATTTTATTTGAATTTGTGATAATGTGTGGTGTTTGCAGCTTACAACTAAATATCGAACAATCTAAACAATACTATATATCGAACATTCTCACATTTTATTTGAATTTGTCGTAATGTGTGGTGTTTGCAACTCACATCTAAATACTTGTAGGCGTAGGGGGCGGGGCACCATACATAATGTGATAAACACATTATACATATGAGACATGGTTTAGATTATGAAGATCTAGCTAGAGCTAGAAATGTAATGTGATTTGAAATCAAAATAAAGTGGATTCAAAAAATCTAGTTCGAGTTCATATAGTACACATAGTTCATATGTAACTCGAGACTAATCATGTGGTGTGCTGTGAAGATAATACACAAACGATGGTTTAACTTGACAATAATGATGACTATAGATCTTATTAAAACAGATAAACGAATTCAAATGCTTTGAATTCACAACAATCATTACTGTAGATCTTATGCAAATAGAGAAATGAATTCAAATTTAGTTCATATTGAAGCGGTAGTATATACGTTTCGAATGCACTAAAACGTTCATTTGAGTAGTAGGCTGCATGCATTATACACGTAGCGAAATATTTTAATTGAACATAACATGAATTAAAAGTTTTGAATGACATTTTAGTGCGCATTGATTTGGTACATTACACGTTAGGCTTGTCCGGAAATTTCAACCCGTGCCTTGTTAGCCCAAAATATTTAAGATATATCTTTGTCTCGTTGTGCTCCGACAACTCCCTCCATCTCAACCCGCGCCTTGCTATTCCGAAATTACAACGCGCGCGAAAACTCCCACCTCCTGTGAAATCCCGACACGCGAAATGCCCGTGGTACCCCTGAACCAAAAGAACCGCCTCAAATCGGTGGGGGTACTTTCGTAACTTACCCCACATTTCGGACAAGCGCGTCTCTAAACCATGGTTCCCCACTGCCATCACATCCGCCCACCCATTCGTACACCGAGGCCGCGAAAACCCGCGACGAAACCCCACACCCTGCTCCGTCCGCCACCCAGCCAGAGCCACTTCCCCGACGATGTCGTCCACAGCAACACCTCGACGTCCCTCATCCATCGTACCGGATGAGGATCCGTCGTCGATCTCATCGTCCCGCCAGTTCAGCCACCCCGTCCTCCACCTCCAAGGAGCTGCCCCGACGTTCCCCTCATATTTCGCGCCACCTCCATTCCCACACTGCCGTCTTCACCTGCACCACCGGAAGAGCATCCTCATCACCGTTTCCTCGGATGAAACTGCGGCCTAATCGGCGCCACCAAAGAGGTTGTACACTAATCGCCGCATTTTCTTCTTGATTCGATCTCACGATGCTGCCGGCGCTCGGTCCCGAGCCGACACGACGCGGCTCCATCCACGGCGGCGTAGCGGACCACTTCCTCCACGGCGTCGCTCCCTCGGCGGCGACGTCCACATCAGTAGGAGCTGCTGCTGCTTTAGCACTCGCTCGCGCTGCTGCTCTGCTCTTGCTCTCGGTCCCCTGCCTGGTCTGCTCTTGCCATTGCTCTTTCTCGCGCTGCTGCTCTCGCTCTTGCTCTTGCTCTTGCTTGCGATGCTGCTCCGATTTAGCTACACTTAAGTCGAAGGGGTGAAGGAAGAACCAGCCGCAGCGGGGAGGGGGGCTCGCCGGAGAGGTACCCCACTATCTATCTTAGGGTTCAGGATGGGGACGGTGGTCGCCGGTGGTGGCGGGGCGTTGGCGTGGCGGTGGCGTGGGGATCGCCGGAGAAAAAGGTCGGCACGGGGGGGCCTATTGGGATGGCCGAGGCGGCGGCAGACCGGCGGTGGGGAGTGTTTTCGGGGCGGGCGGGGCGGCGCACCGCCGGCCGCGGGCGGCGGGGGGCTGCTGTTTGGCCGGTGGTGGCTGGCGGCTCAGGGGGGTGGAGGTTGAAGATGAACCGCAGGCCCTTGATTTCGTATCCAAAGGCTGCAAAATCGACTGACCAGAGACGAAAAAATCAGTCGACCGACGTGTAGCCTCACCTTGCTAGTGCATTCAGTTTCGACAGCAAAATTCAGTTTCGACAGCAAAATTCAGTTTTGACAGTTAAGTTCAGTTTCGACAGTTAAGTTCAGTTTCGACAGTTAAGTTCCGAGATGAGCGGCTGATGTATTTTACATCTAGCACTTTGTGGTTATGTATTTTCTATTAGAATTCCACTCAGGTTAACGTTGTTCGTTGTCTCTCTTGTCCTGCTTCAGCCTCGGCGTCGTACAACTCACCGGAGCTGCTCCAACGACGAAACCCTCCATCACAGTGGAGCAGTACCTCGGGCTCCATCTCCAGACGCCTAAGATCTTCTTCCCCTCCTCCGACAGCAAAGTCAGCCGGAGCATCCTCACCGGCCAACCCAATCACGCTGAGATCGACATGGCTTCGCCAAAGAGGTTGTACACTTGTTGCATCTCTTTTTTACTCTACATGTTATATATATTGTCCACTGAGCACACGGATTTGTTCCTTTAGTGTCTCCTTGAAAGAAAAAACGTAGGAATTTTAATTTTCACTTGTCCTCCTTTTCAAATTCCTATTCATGAAGCACAAGACTAAGAGATAGTAGCATAATAGCATTATAACCGTACATTTTCTTGTGGTTTGACTTAATCTCACCATGCTTCTCTGCATCCTGTGATCTTCCAATTCTTGTGAATCAAACACCCAGATTGGCAGAAATCCTGTGTTTTTAAATTCTCTGTTTTGCACGTGCATTCCTATCCTATTCCTGTCTATTTCCTGTCCCTGCATTGTTGGAATCCTCCAATTCAAACGAGCCCTTACAGAATTGCTTCTCTTACAGATAGTTGTCAAAGAAAACCTTACGTGGTTTGTCCCGCTCCTGCTGCGCCGTCGTCCACCCCAGCTCAGCTGCTCCAACGACAGAAGGGTCCAGCACAGCAGGGATCTGGCTTCCAGACTGTCTTTCGCCGCCTCAGATCTTCTTCCCCGCCGCTGGCAGCCATGAAAACTGCATTACCATCATCTACCGAGCAGATGACCTCGAGGACTACACGGGTCCGCAAGAGAGGTCGCACTCTTTCGTGTCTGCTTACGTTATGCATCGCTTAATATTACATGCTACTTTATCATCCTGTTCACCGATTAGACTCTGAGTCAGCTCCAAACTAATGGTCAAACTTGAGTTTTTAAATGGTTGTGGGGTACATATCGGGGCCGCTATCAATATTATCTATCTACTATCTGGTTAATCTCCGGTGTCTACTATGAGTTTCATGTTGGGTGGGAAACAAACAGTAAAGAAGCCATTATCTGTATTTTTTTAACTGAAGCCATTATCTGCCTGCTATTATTGGTTTTGGGTCTATCCACAGGTTGCTACCATCACTCTGGATTTCTGCATGCACTCCTTACATAATCTCACTATGTTTTATTCCTATGCATGACAGTTATTGTAAACAATGGAACTGAACATGTAGAGCAAAAGAGACGAGCCTTGCGTGGCAATAAAATTTCATGCAGACGTCGCTCCATGGTAGGCGCAAAGGCAACCCCCCCTCCACGCATTTCGGATTGTAATCGAGAGGAAGATATCTGTTCTGAGGGGGATTCAGAAGGAGAAGACAACTCCTATTTACCCCCTGAGGTCTTCGCTCTAACTTGGCATGCTGATGTTGGTTATATCATGCATATGGTGTCTTGCATTGCTTACTTTATACAAAAAATATGTCATCTGCTTAGTTTAGACATCCTTTGTGCGAATGCCATCTTTTTAGTTTATTCATCGTTTATGTGAATTATGCAACGCTATCTTGTTTAGCCAGGCATCATATATGTGAATTTTGCAATGCCATCCTGCTTAGCCAGTCATCTTATATGTAAATTATATCAGGCCATCCTTTTTTTTCGTTACATATTACATTTGTCAACAATGTTAGTACATTCAACTGCTCTTCGTGTGCATCAGCCATTTGAAACGGTGATGGAAAATTCTAGAGTGAAAACAAGGTCTTCAGAGCAGACTATGCTATCTGACGAATCGCATATCTCGCTAGTTACGGATAGGTCCTTAGAGGAGGATTCAGAGACAGATGACCAGTCCTATTCCCCCCCCCCCCCGAGGTGTATGCTCTAACTTGGCAGGGTTATGTTGCTCATATCGTGCGTATGGTGTCTCGCATTGCTATGTCATTTGATTAGTTTAGACATGCTTTGTGTGAATGCCACCTGTTCAGTGTCTAATTACCATATATGTGAATTATGCATTGCCATCTTGTTGCAAGACATTATATATGTGAATTATACAATGCTATCTTGTTGCAAAGGCATTATATATGTGAATTATGCAATGCCATGCTGTTTAGCCAATCATCATATATGTGAATTATATCATGCTATCATTTTTTGTATTACGTGTTCCATTTGTCGACAATGTTTGTATATTCAACTACTCTTCCTGTGCATCAGCCATTTGAAGCGGTGATGGAAGTATCTGGAGTGAAAACAAGGTATTCAGAGCAGACAATGCTACCTGCTGAAGCAGACATCTTGCTGGTTACAGAGAGCTCCTCAGAGGAGGATTCAGAGACTGATGACCAGTCCTATTTCCCCCCTGAGGTCTATGCTCAAACTTGGCAGGGTTATATTACCCATGTCATGCATGTTGTCTTGCATTGCTTAGTTTTTACATCATATATGGATTGCCATCTGCTTACTTGCTTACTATATAAATCATATATTTGAATTATATCATGCCATCATGTTTATATAGTACATACACATCATCTATCTGAATTATGGCATCGCAACCCATTTAATAAAGACATCATATAGTTATATAATCTCATCGTGTTTAGTGTTTACAGTCATCATATTTTGAATTATGGCATTCTATCCGTGAATGTATGTGAATTATGGCATGCCAACCTATTTAATAAACACATTATATAGTTATGTCATGTCATCCTGTTTACATAGTCTCATATTTTGAACTATGTCTTTCCATCTTTTTTAGTTAGCCATCATAATGTGAAATTGTGTCATGCTATCCTGTTTAGTTAGCTATCATATATGTGAAATTGTGTCATGCTATCCTGTTTGGTTAGACAACATAAATATGAATTATTTCATGTCCTCTTTTATTCCCCACTATCCATTGCACGTGTCTACCATACAATGTCTATACTTTCAATTACTTTTCTTGTTTATCAGCCATTTAAATTGGAGAGCGTGATGGCAGTATCTAAGGGAGTAACAACACAATCTTTAGAAAAGATAGTGTTACCAGTTGATGCAGATAGAACCACGGTTGTACTTGCCCAAGGACCAGATCCACCACACATAACCCAGACTCTCGCAGATTGTACCCCTACCCAGTTGGACAGAGAACCAGCTACACCCCTTCTAACCCCAACCCCGGCAGATAGTAACCCAGTTCCAGTTAACACAGCACCGTCTCCACCACAGAGCACCCAAACACGAGCAGTTAGTAAGGGAGCTGCAGTGCCCAAAGCACGAGGACAACCACTCCGAATCCCAACTCAACGCTTAAAGGAGAAGAAGATTTTGTTCTCAGGTCAGGTTCTGTAGCTATGGCTCATACTCCTTTGCTCTTGCATTACTATATTTACTCATACCAACTATTTTCAAATTTGAAGGATGGAATTGAAACTCCAATGGCGCAACAGGTATGTTTTAAACCTGTTTCTTTAACTGGTTTGCCATTGTAACCTGCTCTATGTTGATTTCAGTTTCAGTTGAATAAACAGTTATGTTCTCATGTCATGCAAATTACAAGTGTTGTTATTGCTCTATAGTTACCCACACTTATATTCTGTCTATTCTGCTTTGTCTTGAACAAATATTATTTGAACTGTGTCTCTATCTTGATTTGGCAACAAAAACTAGAATGATATAGACCATAAAGTGACCATGGTACATAGATATATGTTTGTTTCATGCTGTTATCCTGTCCACTTTACTACTGAACTCATTTACCAAAATGAGTTTCATATACAACATGGTAAACATGTGATGTGTCTGCTTGTTTCTCTTCTAGAATGCTAACAAAATATTGGAGAACAGTACCGCGTTATCCAATGGTAAAGGAAGTAATGCAGATAAGGTTCAAGATAGTGGGACATCCATGTTGGTCTCCAAGAAAGCTGATAAAAACTATCTTGATGACAGTGAGGGAACCCAAAAGTCCTGTCTTGATGTAGTGTTCGAGTTACTGGCCACTACTGCTGGCAGAAGCTCTTCGAACTCGCTGCCTGAATCAGTTTGTCTTCTTGAGTATCAACTTCAAGTTGAAAGACATCGATCAGATGTGCTGCGACAGGAAGCTGAAGGACTGAGGAAGTCCCTGCAGAATTCAGATGCATATTTTCTGGTGCAACAGCAAGCGCTGGAGGATTTAAGCGTCAAACAAGAGAAAGTTAATAAGCTTGCTAAGCATCTTGCCAGCATTATGGGTACCCAGGATATTGTTTCTTGAGATCTTCTGAAGTGGTTTCAGTTCTGGATTTGTTTTGCTGCGGCGTTTATTTGCGCTGGTCGCCAACTTTGACAACCGGTGTATATGATATGCTGCTTTGTTCCCTATATTTGCACTGGTGGCGAACTTTGATGCCCAGTGGATGTAATATGTGTAATAGCCGTGATAGCCTAGCGTTAGTTGCTTGCTTATTTATTTCCTTGTTGTCTTGTTTATTTGTTTGCTTGTAGTAATTGCAGTTCTTTTTCCGTGGTTAGCTAGTGGCTGTAATAACCTATTTTTTAAAACTAGGCCACAATAACCATGGGCTAATATTTACTGTAGTGACACTGGGCCTCCTACTGGCCGTAGAAACAGTGGGCCTTCTACGGGCCATAGAAACAATGGGCCTTCTACGGGCCATAGAAACAATGGGCCTTCTACGGGCCGTATCATCAATGGGCCTTATACGGGTCGTACGATCGATTGGCCAAACATGGGCCAAACAGACCGCATTATGGCCGTAAACGTGCTATAGTTGGAATCGTCCGTTCATGGGCCGACCATAATGGGCCATCGTTAATAGGCCGTATTTGATGACGCTATGAAAACGGCCCAACATATTAACGGACCACAAACGGGCCGACTGTAACCACGGGCTGAATTTGGCCCACAAGTAGAAAATGACAGTACCGGGCCGTAAGTAAACGAATGCTGGAAATGAGCCCAAGAATAAATGGGCTCTAACAAGGCCGAAAGATAACATGGGATGGAAACGGCCCAACGGAATAACGGGCTGTTAATGGGTATAAAGTGATACAATGTTCATTACGGGCCAGTTTCACCACGGGCCGTTAATGGGTGTAAAGTGATACACTGTTCATTATGGGCCAGTTTCACCACGGGCCGTTAATGGGTGTAAAGTGATACACTGTTCATTATGGGCCAGTTTCACCACGGCCGTTAATAGGCCAAGAGTTACATAGGGCCTCATATGGGCCGAAAGACGTCATGGGCTATACATGGGCCAGAAGTGAAAACGGGCTGGAATCATATTGGATGGCCCAGATGACGCTACTGGGCCTAATTCGGAAAGGCGTAACGGGCCTTGGATTAGCGGGCTGTAAACGGGCTATATGCGAACAGGCCGTTAACAGGCTTTCCATGGGCCAGCCCGCCACCTTTTGACCAAGTCAAATGGGCCGACCTTTTCACAGGAATGGGCCTCTGTTGGGCCGTGCCACGTGTCGACGTATCGTAGGCGCCTTTTGTCCAATGAGTGGATGACATCTGTTCCAACGATGAGCCGACACGTGTTTCCTCCAGCCAATGATGATTTTACACGTGGAAAATCCCCATTGGTCGGGGCTGTTAACGGGTTATCGGATCCAAAACCCGACCCGATAGCTTAACGGTGTTCCGTTACTGTGGATGCCACGTGTCGGTCACCCTTGACGAAAGCACTTCTATGACGTGCGATTTATCGTCATGGAAGTGGACACTTCTGTGATGATAATTTTGGTAATGTCATGGAACACTTCTACGACATCACAGGTATGACTATCTTGATTCTGTCATAAATTTGTCATGGATGTACATGCATGACAAAAAACGCGACCTACTGTGACAAACACGTATCATCACGGAAGTGTATTTTTTTGTAGTGCAGTGGCACTGACTCTTGGATACAAACCATTGAAATGTACTTTGAGGCTGCTAGAACACCACTTGAACAAAAAACTGAAATTGCTGTCACTTACTTAATAGGTGCTGCAATAGAATGGTGGAGAGGCACTGGCATGACTGCAAATACAGTTCCTTGGAACAGGTTCTACAGATATGTAGGGGGTAGGTTTTCTGAGTCCTCGGTATGTGACAATGTGAGAGCCTTCCACAAATTGTCTCAAACGAGCACTGTCAATGATTATGTTCTCAAGTTTGAACAAGCTATGAACCTGATGAGGAGAGACAACCCAGTGCTGCCCAATGACTATTATAAGACCAGTTTCATCTCTGGTCTTAATGACAGTATCCAATACTATGTACAATTCCATGAACCACAAGATCTGCAGAAAGCCATCTGGTTAGCCAGAAGAATGGAGCAAGCTCAACCTCCTAAAAGACAATTCACACAAGTTGTGCAACCACCAGCTAGGAGAATTGTTCAGTTTGACCCAGGGAAACTTGTTGGTCATAATAATATTGCTAACATCATTCAACAGGCAAGATTAAAAGGGATTTGCTATAAGTGCAAGGAACCCTGGTTCCCTGGACACAAGAAGGTCTGCAAATTGGCCAACCAAGCACAAGTCCAAGCTCTACAAGAAGATTGCCCTAATGATGCTGAGTTAGTTTATTACACTGCTAGCTCAGTGGAACCTGAAGACACTGATACTGAGGAGCAGGACAAAGCAGGAGATCCAGCATTGAGGATCTCTATGCATGCACTGATGGGCATGAAAACTGAAATGTACTCTTTTACTGTCACTATGATATTTGGCAATTTTCTAGCCACAACATTGATAGACAGTGGCAGCACTGCAACATTTGTTGCACCTCACATTGCAAACCAGCTTCAATGCAAATTGTGCCCCACCAAAAAGAGAAAAGTAGTAGTAGCTAATGGGGGCACTTTATGGACTGAATTTATGGCCAAGCAATGCTCCTATAACATCTAGAGAACTCCATTTACTTCTGATTTCAGAGTTTTGGAATTACAGACTTATGATGTGATATTAGGGGCTGATTGGATGAAACCACATTACCCCGTCGAGCTTGATTTTGATGAAATGCATGTGCAAATCACTAGACCTGGGGGGACAGAAAATCATTTTCAAAGATGAGAGCTTACCTGGTGTGGTAATTCCATAAATGGACCCAGCAGAACCAAAGGAAGAGGAGCCTGTCTGTGGGGCAGTTCTGCAACTCAATTTTGTGACAGTAGCACCTCCTTCCACTGCTCCTGTCCACCCACAAGTGCAGCTACTGCTGAACAAATATAAGGGAATTTTCTCCAAGCCCACTGCTCTCCCTCCTGCCAGAGCCATTGACCATGCTATTCCCCTCCTCCCTGGTGCTAAGATTGTAAATCAAAGGCCTTACATATTGCCACACCACCAGAAAGATGCAATGGAACAAATTATACAAGGCATGGTTAAGGATAAGGTGATCAGAGACAGTGTTAGCCCTTATTCCTCTCCTGCTCTTTTAGTAAAGAAAAAAGATATGACATGGAGGCTCTGTAATGATTTCAGAAAGCTTAATGAGCAAACCATCAAGAACAAATAACCCATTCCAGTATCGAGGACTTGTTAGATGAATTACATGGGGCCACTGTTTTCACAAAATTGGACCTTAAAAGCGGGTATCACCAGATCAGAATGCAGGAGGCAGATATTGAAAAGACTGCATTTAGTACCCACTGCGGACATTATGAATATTTGGTAATGCCCTTTGGCCTCACTAATGCTCCTGCTACATTTCAAAAACTCATGAACACCATCTTAAAGAAGTACTTGAGAAGATTTGTGCTGGTTTTCTTTGGCGATATCCTGGTGTTTAGCAGAACTTTAAAGGAACATCTAGAGCACTTGCAGGAAATCTTTGAAACCCTTCAGGCAAATCAGCTTTATGTAAATGTCAGCAAGTGCATATTTGCCCAGCCTCAAGTGGAATACCTGGGCCATGTCATTAGGGCTGATGGTGTTGCTACTGATCCCATACAAATTGAAGCGGTAATTAAGTGGCCAACACCCGATAATGTCACTAAACTCAGGAGTTTCCTAGGCCTCACTGGATATTACGGAAGATTCATCCAAAATTATGGCCTGATCTGTAAACCACTTTTTCAATCCCTCAAGAAGGACAACTTCTATTGGGGCACAGAACAACATGAAGCTTTCAATATACTCAAGCACAGAATGACTGAAGCTCCTGTTCTAGCATTGCCTGATTTTTCCAAACCATTCATTTTGGAAACGGATGCATGCAATTATAGAATTGGTGTTGTACTTATGCAAGAGGGCAGACCTATATCCTTTTTCAGTAAATGCATTGGACCAAGAGCTGCTGCTAGTTCCACATATGACAAAGAAGCTCTGGCTATTATTGAAGCTTTAAAGCATTGGAAGCACTACTTTGCTGCATCTTCCTTGATCATTAGGACTGACCAACAAAGCTTGAAATACATTCAAGAGCAAAAGCTTACAGAGGGCATTCAGCATAAGCTTTTGATCAAACTCTTGGGCTATGATTTCAAGGTGGAATACAAGCAAGGAAAAAAGAACAGGGTGGCAGATGCCCTCTCAAGGGTGCAATACAATCTCAACTCCATGATAGCTAGCTCTGCTGTACCGGCTTGGATAACTGAAGTAGTGGACAGTTATGCTACTGACCTTAAGTGCAAGGACCTTCTCTCTCAACTAGCTACTACCCCTGATGCACTGCCACATTATACCCTACAACAAGGAGTGCTCAGGTATAAGCAAAGGATAGTGGTGGGCTCTGCCACACCCCTCAGAACAAAGCTGGTCACTGCACTACACAACTCTGAACTTGGGGGCCACTCAGGTCACAGGGCCACTTACCATAGAGTAAAAATGTTGTTCCATTGGCCTGGTATGAAACAGTTCATTGTGGACTTCATAAAGCAATGCCCCACCTGTCAGATCAACAAGCCTGAGCATAACAAGTACCCGGGTCTCCTACAGCCTCTACCAGTACCTGATTTTGCCAGGTGCCACATTTCTATGGATTTCATTGAAGGATTGCCTATGTCTCATAACAAAGACATGATATTGGTAGTGGTTGATAGATTCACTAAATATGCATTCATGGAAAACATCTTTAAACTGCATGGTCTCCCTTCAGTAATTGTCACTGACCGAGATAGAATTTTAACAAGTCAGTTATGGCAGGGCTTGTTCAAAAAGATGGGAGTTAAACTGCACCTCAGTACCTCTTACCACCCACAGTCGGATGGCCAGACCGAACGGGTGAATCAATGCCTTCAAAACTATCTGAGATGTATGGCCTTCTTGCAGCCTAAGAAATGGATGAACTGGTTGCCACTAGCTGAATGGTGGTACAACACTTCTTATCACACATCACTGAAAATAACTCCCTTCCATGCCCTTTACAACAGAGATCCAAATATGCTGGCTGAGGCTGCTCTTTACCCAGAGGCTGCTACTGAAAACTTCCCTGCTGTGTTAACGGTTGAACAGACAGCAGCTCATATCAAAGAAAACCTCATACGAGCTCAGGCCAGAATGAAGCTATTTGTAGATAGAAAAAGATCGGAAAGGACTCTGGAAGTGGGAGACATGGTGTATCTTAAACTACAACCATACAGGCATACAACTCTTAGCATCCACAGGTGCTTAAAATTGCATTCCAAGTACTATGGGCCCTTTCGGGTCTTACAAAAAATTGGAGCAGTCTCTTACAAGTTGGTACTCCCAGAAGACTGCATGTTACATGACACCTTTCATGTCAGTCAATTGAAGAAGCACCTGGGACCCTTGGCTATTCCTTATCCTAAGCTACCACTGCTCAATCCTGATGGAACTATTTTACTGGAACCGGAGCAGCTGCTGGACAGGAAGCTCGTCCTTCGAAGACAAGGAGATATTGACATCCCGGAGCAGCTGCTGGACAGGAAGCTCGTCCCTCGAAGACAAGGAGATATTGACATCCCGGTTGTGCGCTGGCTCATCAAATGGAGCAATCTACCTCCAAAAGAAGCAACGTGGGAAGATGCCCCCTTCATACAGGAGGTCTTCCCCAGTTTCAAACCCTGAGGTCAGATTTGTTCTTGTTGGGGGGGAGTTGTCACGACCCTAGTGCTAACTCTGAAGATGATGGGGCGAAATAACACTTTCAAAGCTTAAATGAACAAGGGAGCACGCGACGCTCTGGTGGCCACCCATCTTCGATCCAAGGACGGATAATTAGCCGTACCGCTTCGTGAAGTTATGACTGCAGCGATGCCGTTGATCTTCAATCGGGCGGCTCCTGAGAACGGCCAAGTCGCTGTTCAACTTTCTGGCAACAATTACAGTGATCCACTGCGTGTCGTTTTTCTCTACTTTCTTACCAACTTGCAAGGCTATAAATCCCTCTCGAGAGAGTCTTTGTGGGCATCGAATCATCACTAGGGTTTCCCCCTTCTGCCGCCAGTGTTCCTGGTAGGCTAGTTCATCTTGTAACTCGCTTGTAAGCTCGAATCCTTCCTCTGAAAGTGCTAAGAAAAGCTAGTTTGAGCCCAGTTCTCTGAATTTAGTCTGGCAGAACACCTTGGGTCTGACAGGTTGTTGGCCCTGAGGACGACCCTGAAGACCACGACGTTGCCTGGAGGCGGCAGCGACGGGATGTAGTCGACAGACACGTGGCCGCCGGCGAGCTTCAGCTGGAGCTTCTCGTGGTGGAGCATCACCACCACCGCCCGAACGATCACTGCCACGGCCACCAGGGTGACCACGCACGCCACCGTGCACCGCGCCGCGTATAGCCACCGGAACCTCCTCCACCAGCTCGGCGTCTTGCTCCCCTGCTCGGCCATCGGATCTGGATGGTTTCTTTTTTTATCTGGGAAACGTACTGGCTAATGAGCTAGAGATGTACCACAGCGTGTTCATGGATGATAGAGAGATCCATATCTGGTATCTATTTATACTAGAAACTTAGAAGTAGAATACACTACCAGCAAGTTCCTCGCGGCACCTCCAACACCATCCCCTAAATCGGACTCACTATGTGACCGTGCACGCTTCGGCGGACACAAATACGGGAGCCGGCAATCCAATGTAGTACCCTAAACTTGTGCATGCATTTTAAACCAAAATTGAATCAAACGGACAAATTTCATGGAGAATAAATAAAATTCCTGCAAACAGGATAAAATTTTGATATATTTACATAAACTGGAAGATATTTCGTCCTTTGAACTAAAATTCAAAAACCTAATAAAAACTACGCGAGTTACTGGACGGTAACATCGTATGCATGGCCGCCCTCGCCGGCTGGACTGCCAACGTCGTCCGCTCCGTCGTCTAGTCCTTGCAATGGCGGAAGGGTGCGTAGGGGCGCGGTAGCCCTGATTGTTTGTGGCATGGCGCTCGCGGTGCAGTTGCTCGACCTCCTCGGCTGTCGCTAGCGGGGCCTCGTCCCATTGCCTTTGCCGACAACGAAGGCGGCGGCGTGCTGCGACTTGGCCATGCCGATCTTCACCAGTTGGTCGCTGACGTGGCACAGGCACCGCCCGGCGGTCCTAGACCGGTCGAGGGCCCAGGCCTCTTTCAGATCGGTGTCACTGCGGACCTAGTCCGGCGCGACATCGGACTTGGTGAACATGTAACTATCATGCCTGTTGCGCCGCTCTTCCTCCCACGCCGTCTTCACGGGTGTCGTCAGGGTGATGCGCAGCGACGTGTTTCAAGAAAAATTCTTCTTCTTATGTTTTACTTCATCTATATATCTTTTTTGGATCGTTCTGCTTCTCTCTCTTCGGTTTGCATACACTACACTCTAAATATGTCTATATATATCCGTATGTAGTCTTTATTGAAATATCTAAAAATACTTATATTTAAGAATGGAGGGAGTAAAATTCAATGTGTACAATGCGCCCGGGCTGCTCTTTTCACCTTGGAACAAATAATCATGTCGTGTACGTAGCTGTTTTCTTTTTAAAGAAGAGAAGATGCCGTGATGTTGTTGTTCCCCGCAAGCATGGTCACGACTCTATATATCTACAGTAGCTACGTAGGTGGATCCACTTGTCCTACACCGATTGAATGCGATGCAGAATCGATTGCATGTAGTGTCATGTGGAACCAGCACCAGCAGAACTGATTGAGCATGCAATGCAAGTGCGGTCACGTCGACCCGCAACGAGTGTTGGCTAGGTGCAGTGCAGCAGCGCGACCTGCCCATGCCCATCGAGTCTTTTGCGGTGTCATTTAGCTACTAGCTCTGTTGAAGGAAGGAAAGGATGGCCAAGGTACAGTGGCTTGCCATGCAATGCAGGCCGGGTATGAAGGCCATCAAGGAAGCCATCTCCCCTTGCACGCCTGCACGTCCTCTGGTTAAAGTACTCTGCCTCTGTGAATCTGTATGGTTGCCTTCGTTTTACTGCGAAATCAATTTGCTACTCTGCCACCAACCAAAGGGAGCTCCCTCCTGAACAGGGACATTTGGTCTATGGGTGTATACTAGATCGGCAACGCGCCTTGGCGCGAGGGTGCCGGTCCAACCGACATGGGCAAACAGCGGAAGATCAAATCGCATGATGCATTAGTAGGAAGGCAAGTTTAGCACATGTAATAGAACAACCGATTTTGTGGTTCATGGAAAAAAACAAACATTTCAGGAGCGTAACATCATCGAGTTCAACAAAGTCATGAGATTATAAAAACTAACCGGCCGCAGAAGTAAGGCAACATCAAGTTCAATGCAGCCATGATATTACAAAAGCTAATTAGTTGAAATTAAGTTCAGTAGTACAAGTAGGAATATTAGAGAGCAAAATCCAACACAGTGGCAGTGGATGCGCTAAAACTACGAAGCCATAGTTAGGCGTACTGATAGATAGCTCTGGTTCAACTACCGCCATGAGTGCCATTCCATATGAATCTGGTGTGAATAGTTCGTAATATAGATGACCACATGATTGTTTTGTATAGAAAATACACTTGTGATTTCCTTCTAAAGCGTATGGACAGGACAGTGAGCAATAATTTCCCCTTACAATCTTGAAGGCGAAGATCCTTATGAGTATATGTTATTCTTTTATTCCTGCCGCCTTGACAAAGTCTGCCCAATTGGTACTGTGGCCCTCTTCTCTGTAGGAAAATATTCCAGAGCAGACATGGAAATGAGCTCAGGATGGAAAATAATTAGTGTATTTTATGGGTGACATTGGCAAACATAACTTCATCTCTTAATCACGAAATACAAAAACTTTGTTGATCTGGTTATAAAACACGATTTATCAAGAAAAGTATGCCTAGCTTTCAATTTGAGACCTCTTGAGAAAATATATTGGCGGCATTAGTATGAGAATTCCACATCTTTAGGAATTGCAATGACGGTGATGCCTACAGCACATGAACTAAATCATAGTGCTAGAATAGGATCAGTGTATTTCTGTTAATAAGGAGACTAATTTCTGTTAAATGTGATAAATACTTGTTAATAAATAACAGTCCTCATACTCGAAAAGAATTCTAATGTCTTCCACTAAAATTATCACTAAGAAGGCTAGGTTGAGATACAAATTTTGAAGAAGTACACGATATAAAAGAAATACAAAACATGATATGAAGCATTAATTTCTGATATCGGTGGAAGACACTAATTTAGAAGATACGAGCTAAAACACATTCACTTCTCGTTGATATAATATGCTAAGGCATAACATCTAAAACTATTATGAGGGAAAAAATATTTAACGGCTCCAAAAATGAATAACAAAGAGAGCATTACTTTCCACATACCACAAAAGAAGAGCATTACTTTGCCAGACCACATAAACACACATCCTGTGATATGGTTTGGTTACCTAATCATCACCGGATGCCTGGAAAAAGATTCCTGACCGTGACACCTTTTGGAGCCTTTTCATATTATGACAACTCTTGTAGGGGACTAACAACCAACCGGAAGATAAAACCAACATAACCACCTGCAGACAACACGTACATAAACATGGATAACTGGGACCATATTGGTGATTGAGAGGAAGTGTACATAAATAGAAGACATATTTTATCACTAAGTTGCATTAAACTGTTTAGCAAAACAAAAATACATTTTGGGGCATATCCATATCGAACTCGACAGGGACAGAAGTAGTATTCCAAGTGTAGAAATATGGGGCACAGGATATCTTTTTGGTGCTCGGCTGAAAAGTGCATTGAGACCAGCCAGAAAAGGGGAAAGCAAAGCAAGGGGTGGAATAAGCAGTACAGCAATGAAAGCTCCATCAGATATCCAGTAGTACTGTACAAACATAAGCAAGGTACTGGTAAAATCACCCAAAAGTATAGAATACAAATAAGCAACTACAATGTTTCTGAAATGCCGAAGCAAGGTCACAGTTAAGATAAATAGGTAACAATCATTGTCATGTACATCATCAACACTTATGTGCTTGTAGAAAGGGTCCAATGGTTGCTTACCACATAACCAATAGGCCTGCAATTTTGCAAGAGCAACGACATTAGGAATAAATAATCTGTTTTGCTGTCCAGTGACTTCATTGTTTCTTCGTTCATGACCCCAGCAGTCACTCCACCTGTCAATCACTCCATAGCTTGCGCAATGCTGATCATGAATTGCCTGCTTGGAATCCAACAGTGGAACTACAAAATTCTTCCTGTAGAATTAGAAACACAATGGTCATTTAGAAGCATAGAAATGTTGTTGTAAGACATGCTATTCTAGTCGGCATTTATTTTCATACCTTGAGCACTCACCCAATTCTGGGGCATGGACATGATGGTGATGAGTCGTGTAGAAGTTTCCGATCACTGTCACAATACTACCTAGCTTGTAATAACCAGAAGCAGAGGCCTGTATTTCGAAAAAATAGTGGTTAATGGATGGACATATTACGGTGCTAGCAGACACCATATATATTTTTTCAGTTTGACATAAAAGCACATTTCCAGTTCACCATGAAGCAAATTAAGGTATGCCCTGCTGCCACGCAACGATATTTCTTGTGCTTTCTCACGAAGCCATTGCCTTATTATAAGTGTTTTTTCTTTTCTTTTTTCTCAAATCCCTACAAAAGAACAGATAACCGAGGATATCCTATAAAACTTAAAATGGGACCATATATATTCCGTAATCAAGACTTCTGGAAAGATGCTAGGTATGTATTAGTTTGGTTTGGTTTCATCTCAAAGATTCAGCGCAACAGACCCTGTTGTTACCTCATGAATAAGCTGAATATTTCTGCTGCTAGCGAGTAACAGCCTAACATGTCATGTATTTTGTCTATCTAATTTACCGCAGAGCGGCGACTGCTTTGATGTGCACTACATCCTCGATGTCCACCGTGTGTTGTGCCTCTGGTGCGCCCACCAACGTGGTAGCTGTGTCCACTGCCGCTAGCTCTGCTTACTCCGTATCCTACGTCAACCGCCTTGCTATCTTCCGCTCGGGCACTGCTAAACATCGTATTTTGGTGGCTGAGAACATGCCTCTTTCGCCTTGTCAGCCTCCATGCCCTTAAGTGCTGCGCTGGCAGCACCATATGTTCATCTCCCTCCAAGGGCAGAAATGAACATGGCAGCATCATAATTAATTAATATTAATAAGATGGATTAATGTTAAGAATATGAATGGGGAAGTAGCTCCAATGATAACTGAAACTCCAGCTCATTCATATATCCCTCTAAACCTTCGTAACTGAAACAAAATCTGTCTAAAATCGGTAACTACATGAATGGTTCACGGAGCTTGTATCCCTATAATAAGGATATAAAACATCTTAGCGCAATACTCTCTCAAAAATAGAATAACTTAGTTCAATAAAGCAAACATCTTATTTCTGAAACCTGCGAAGTTATAAAGAGAGTTGAAAAGATTACTAATTTGAATATGAGCTCTACAATTTAGAGGGAGAAGAAAATGGAAAAGAAAGAATGAGACATGAATGCTCCTATGAACACAGGTTATATATATATATATATATATATATATATATATATATATATATATATATATATATATATATGTGTGAAAATCAATAATCTCTATTTTAGAAACACCACTCCTAACTGGAGCATAAAACATGACAGTAGAAGCATGAGCCTCCAATGCTTCTGAATTTTCTTTTAAACTCTACTACTAAGCTTTTTAGTCTACTGTGATCATCACTTTGATCGATATACACACATCGACTTCTTAAATAATAGAACTGGACAACTGCCATGCCATCCAACATCACCATGACAATTAAGGTGCAGCTCTACATTTTTTGTTGACAGAAATACAAAAGGAATGAAACATAAAAGGCCGTATGGCCACAATAAAGCATACCAGAGGAATAACTTTGCATACCTAGTCCATATGGTAATGATAGATCCACACATTGATTCTTCATCGCCGCTTGGTCGCTGTACAATCTGTGGACACCGCTCGCCAGCTTCTACTCAAATCCTCTAACGCCCTGCAACCAAATATGTTAACTCTCCAACTGTCAGAGTCGCTGCCTCCTCCACTAAAATGAGTAGTGTTGTTGTGAAAAAAAAGTATTAATTTCAAAAGGGAGAATATAGTGAAATCAAAGCTTCTCTGAATTGTGATGTCAATAATCTGTTGTGGGAGACAGTCTATAAATATCACACCAAAGATAGTCTGTGATGAAGTTTCTCTTAAATGTTATTTTTCATGGAAGTGAACATATAATTCCTAGGATAGAGAGATATGATGAGATTCTCGAAGACCACAGTGATAGAAGCACCAAACCCGCCACTAAATATGCCAGTTCAGCATGCAAAACAAACCGAATGATAACCTCGGAAGGACAAAAAAACAGGGCAATAAACTTGGGATAGAAAAAACAGGTCAACAAACTTGGAAGGAGACCTATCATGATGCAGGCATAAATATCTCTCAGTAGTGAAGTCTTGTTGCTATTTTATACGATAACAACACATAACCTATCAGATTTCCTTATCGGTAAATGTCTGTTTTTATAGTCAATTTTGAACTCAGCTTGATCAGAACAGATATTGCATTTGTTACTCCTTTTGTAACAGCTTATTTGGTGGCAGAAATTAAAAGTAATCCTGGCAGAGCCTCTACACCATCTTAGTCACCCAAGAAACTGCATATATCTAAAAGTACATAAAAGTAACCATATGTAGAATACATGTTTACCTTCTCCAAAGTCTGACCTTAACTTTTACTGATTGTCACTTTCCTGTAGTGTGAAGGGCCATTTAGAAACAGAAGAATTGAGCATTATCCATGGTAATTGGCACACATACACACGTTGTTCTTCGTTATTTCTTGTCGCAATCTCTGCATTGTAAACCGGTTCACCTAAACATTAGAAATACATCCCCTGGAAAGTCAATATCAAGCGTTAAGATTCTAAAATGCAAACACAAACAGTATCAGTAGATGCATATTGTCATAAATACCATCCTGACCCAAAAGTTATAAAGCACAAAATTGTCAGCTCTATTTGTCATAATCCATAGCATAGATTAATATGAAGAAAAAATGGAAGAAAATATGCAACAATCTGAATAGCTGAGTGAGCATTTGACAATTGAAGAATATAAGATATGGCAGGGATCTCCATCTTGTCAACTCCATGGAGAAGAGCAGGCGTCATCAGCACACACAAAAGAAGAAGGAGCCTCTGAAAACTGAAACGAGCATGGGGATGGGGGTGCTGCCTTGCTTACCCGCGCTAGGAGCCGTCGAGGCGGAGGTACACGACCTCGTCGTTGGCCAAGCTCGGCTGCACCACGCCGGAGCAGACGAACGCGGCCATGGCGAGCGCTCTTCCGTCGAGCTCGACCATGTGAGGGGCGCCGTCGTCGCTGTGGTGCTCGTCCTCGTCCATGGAGGGTGGCTGCTGCTCTGGATCGAACAAACAAGTGAGGGGTCAGGACAGAATGAAGAAGAAAAGAGCAGAGGAGAGGATCTGAATCGAGGTAAGGGGAGGGGATGTTAGCGCAGCTGTGGCTGGTGGGTGACGCGATGGGGATGCTGGTCGTGCTCCTCCTGCTCGTCAGGGGCTCCGTAGGCGCGTCAAAGCCGCCGCCGCCGCCATGCAGCCGGTCGTGCGCAACGCTCAACTACGACTTGGAGCCTCCTTCCTCGTCCTATTCCCCCTGATTCGGTCAATTTCTTTGTGATCTGAGCATGCTCTGACCATGGATGGGATGGGATGGGTGGCAGCGGTGGGGATCCGGTACGGCAAGTTCTGCGGCGTGGGGTGGAGCGGGTGCGAGGGGGAGGACCCCTGCGACGACCTCGACGCCTGCTGACGCCGGCTGGTCGGGGATGGCCGGTAGCGCGAGGGGAGGCGGGGAAGAGAGGAGTTTGGAAGGAGAGGGGGCGGTGGCGCTCTCCCTCGCGTGATCAGGAAGAGGGGAGGAAGCCGATTGGGGAGAAACCCTATGGGTGTTGCAGTTTTATACAACACGGTGAAATTATAAAAATGCCCTCGGCGGGGCACGGGAATTATGCGCGGTGGCACGAGAAATTTACCCTGAGACGGTAACTATTCATTGTAGCAGTAGCTTCATGTCGATCCAACGGCCCAGCTCCTCCCACCGCTCGATCCGACGCCCGGAAACGCATCAAGCGACTCGATCCGACGGCCGACAGTGGCTAAGCTCTGAGAGACCTCATGTTCTCCCAACTTACCTATTTCTAGATACATCCAATATGAAAAAAATAGCAATGAAATAAAAAAATAAAAAAATCTGAAATATGTTTGAAACAAAGTTGTCCTGTCATTATATTTGTAAAAATATTCCAGAAAAAAAACCCGGTGACTTTTTTAAAAATACAATTTTTTTGGCCAAAGTATAATAGCAAATAAATTATTTTTGGCCAAAATAGTATGATTAGTGACCGATAATAGCAAATATATTTTTTGTCTTAAGTACTGAGAAGACAACTTGCCTCTCGCAAAGTGACCTGATCGACTGCATTGCACTGTGGTAGTATCACCAGCTGCACGTCAATAATATACACTTTGCCAAGTGGCCTTGAGCGGCTGCTTCACAGCACCTAGTTCCAACTTAGAGAGAGAGAGAGGGAGAGAGAGAGAGCGCGCCGAAACACAACTCATCTACTACAGGGGGAATCTCTAACACCAACCCACAAACCGTCCGTAATTGTCTGGACCATAAAATCCGGACAAGTTTTGCCATCCAACACGGGCATGTATAGGTCCGGTCGACGGTCTGGATGTGCTTTTTCCTACAAACTGGATAAAAACTAGAGGGAGGGGAGGGGCTTTTGCGGTATCCGGGCCGCTGCCATGTCCAGTCCTCACTACCCTTGGCCCACTGCCCTCCCATCTGGTTACATCACGCTCTGCCGCCGATCTTCAGGTGCCATCGAGTTCGACCTGCCGCAGCCCATCGAGGTGGCGCAGCGTATGGCGCACGAGGCGACCGCGGTGGCCCAGCTGGAGCCGCCGGAGGACCTGCCGATGCGGTACGTGCGCGCGCTCTACGAGGGTCGCGGCGTGTCCGGCGCGGAGATGGAGCTGAGCGGGGTCTTGTCCACCCACAAGGCGATGGCCACCACCAGCGTCCTCACCACGTACTACTGCTGGCCGGTGACCATCGCCGTCAGCCCGGGCGACTCCCCATCCGACGTGCCCTGCTTCGACATGCTGGACGCGCCGGCCCATGTGTGATCAATCAAGCGGGCGGGCAAGGCTATAGATCGACCTAGCTAGCTTGGTACCTACCTATCTGTAAACTGTAGTATTGTAGTAGGCTCGATGATCCATGCATGGTTGATGCCTGCCATGACGAGTTAAAGTGTAGTATTGTAGTAGCCTGGAAGAGAAGCTTATGTTGCAACAGTATTACGGGAGGTCTAATCCTCTGAATATCCAACAGAAGGACGCTAGCGGGAAATCGTTGGGAAGCTTGGCTCCACTTAGTGCGAAATTTGATGGACGTCGAGCTCACTCAACAACCCGACCGGTTGAACTGGAAACTAACAAAGAATGGAGAGTTTTCGATTAAATTCATGTATTTGGATGTTATCAACTCTAGTGTTATTCCTCGCTCAAAACATGTGTGGAAAGTCAAAGTGCCTCTAAAAATCAAAGTGTTTATGTGGTTTGTACATAAACAAGTTATTCTAACTAAGGATAATCTGGTAAAACGCAATTGGACAGGATATACAAGATGTAGTTTCTGTGATAAGGATGAAACCATCAAACACCTCTTTCTCGAATGTCCCTTGGCAAAAAATTTGTGACGGACGGTGCACTTAGTGTTTAATATTACTCCTCCGAATACCATCAACACGTTATCTGGGACGTGGTTAGATGGTTAGACCACGAAACTACGAGACATATCCGTGTTGTAGTATGTGCTTTATTATGGGCTATATGGAACTGCAGAAACGATTTGGTTTTTAACAGAACAACAAATATTCATTTCTTGCAGGTCATCTTCCGGGCAGTACACTCATCCGTATGTAGTCGCTACTCACTTCGACGAAGGCCAGGGAGCGTTTGGTTACTGGATCTGTCCGATGGGAGATGGTAGCTCGGGATATCTTCAACCGGTTTGGATGGTGGTCATGTAATATGAAAGGTTTTTACATTCCTATCTTATATTTTTGCCTGCCGGTTGTGGCTTTTCCTGTCATGATGCTTGTGCTCTTTGTGAGCTTTTCTGCTTTTCAGACCTGAAGACTTTTGTGGAACTTTTTGCTTATTATTAATAATATGGTTGTATGCATCGATCTGATGCAGAGGCCGGGGCCTGCCCCTTTTCGAAAAAAAACTGCAGTGCAGCAGCGTGAGTACGAATATATATTTACCTGCCTGCCGAGGCTCTCGATGTGACATTTACTACTCTTCGTTGCAGCGAACACCAACTATTGGTGTAATAAGTTGCAATCGGGTCTAATCTAATCTTTAGCATTGTTGGTGTCTAACCTAACCACCGGAGCACGGCGATCACCGGAGACAACAAAGAAACGAGAGGGAGGCAACACGCAAGATTTTCAGGTGCACGAACACCTCTGCCGCACGAATGGCTCCTGTGTATTTCTGGCGAGCTCGAACTCTGCCACTGCCATTACAAAGACCGACACATGGGTTTTGTACCAAGGCACACGATGGACACGCTCTCCACGCCCCTGCCTGCTCGCGCCCACGACCTAGCTCGCTCTGGCCGCGTCCTCCGCGCGCGCCCGCAACGCACGCGACGCACCAAGCCCTCTCGATCACCACGCTGCCCTGGACCTGGTCTCTAACAGACACACACACACACACACGCACCCCGTGCACCACACGGGCACCTCTAATTCTCATTATGTGCATCTGTCGTGCTCATTGTTGCGCCCTGACCGGTCTACTTAATTTCAGCGCCACTTTCCCTGGTTTCTTTGTCGAAGCTAGCTTGATCCTGTAATTTTTTGAAATCCTGTCGGCCGGATCAGAAGAACCAAAAGAATTGCCACAGAAAATCGTCATATAATCGATTTGGGGATACAGCAATACAACATACATATATACTACTACTAATCTAGATCGACATATCGCTAGCTAGAGGTAGGCGAGCGGCGGCGGCGAAGTCAGGCAACGCATACAACCCTTGCAGCGGCGGCGGTGGCGGCGAAGAAGTCGACGGGCTGGCAGGAGACCTGGACGTCGTACTGGCGGGAGTAGGCCAGCCCGACCTTGAACCGGACCTGGGCGAGCACCAGCACGGTCATCGGAGGCGCGCGCCCGCAGCACCCCAGGTCCTTGCAGTCGAAGAGGACCGACGCGCGGAGGCTGCGCGAGGTCGCCGGCGGCTGCTGGAGCGGCATGGCCTGGTGGACGTCCGTCTTCAGCCACCCGGCCGCCGCGTGGCTCGCGCTGTAGAGCTGCAGCCTGGCCGTGACGGAGCTGTACTCCACCCCGGCGCGGCGGCTCGGGTTGGCGGCCTCGAGGGTGAAGTTCAGGGCCACCAACGACGCTCCCTCCACCCCCTGGCTGCTGGAGGCGCCGGTGACGGAGAAGGCGATGCGCGCGGGGCTGAGGATCACGGTGGTCGCCACGGCCACGGCGCTCACGGCGAGGGTCACGGTGGTGGCCGCCAGGATGTACTTCCTCGGCCCCCACACGGGGCCTGCACTCTTGAACTGCCCACTGCCGCTCGTCGCCATGGCCGGCGATAATGCTCTCCTGCCTCTTTTTGAGAGAGGGCTTGCTACCGCACTCTGCCTCGTCGCCATGGTCCAGTTGCCTGCCGCCGTATATATCTGCGTGACATCATTTTGTTTCTGCGGTCCGACTTTTCCACACTCGACTGAAAATTCAAAGCGCACGGCCCAGTGGTACAACACAAATACACACGTTGCAAGCTTTGAAACTGTGAAGAGAGAGAAACAGAGTGATCCAAAAAAGATACTCCCTCCGTCCCATAATATTATGAGACGGAGGTTGTATATAGAATTATAGATGAAGAAACAACACACAAGAAGAAGATTTCTTTCTTGAAAACACAAAAGGTTAATCAATTAAATCACCTGCACACTTTGGAAATGTCAAATGAGCGTGGTGGTGTATATCAGGGTACTGGATACAAACATAAATAGATTCTACCTTTAGGCACCAATATACATAGAAATTAATAAAAAAATATGTGAACTTTCAATAATATAGCCACACAAAAATATCGAAAGATCTATGCTCCACAAATAATAAATGTATAGAGAATAACGAACATATAGGAGAAACAGGGGATCAAAGTGCACAAATGGGAACTAGCCGGAAATCGAGTATCAGCTAACGAGCACATATGCTTCCTAATAAACAGTAATCCAAGAAAATAGTAAAAAAATCTGAATTTTTTAGTGGTATACTTTGACAAATGTATTGTGTGCTTGCAAAATTTTTGTATGAAATAACATTGGTGTAATTCGTGGCAAAAGGAAATCTATGCTCCAAAAATGCTATTTTTTAAAAGCATTTTGGAGTGTTGATTATTTTTTTCCACGACTTCCAGGAATGTCATTTCATGATAAAATTGGACAAACATACAAAACAGTTGTCACAGTTTGCCACACAAAAATTTAGCAATTTCTCGATTTTTTTTTCATTTTTTCGATTTTACTGTTCACCGCGAGCTCAGCAGAAGAGGACTTTCGAAACTAGCCTCTCTTCCGATTTACTTATTGTGGTTCATGGTAAGAACCGTGTAAGGTATTTTCAGTATCGTCCCCTAAATTGCCTGCAAACGTCCGGACTGAGGTGTCTAAAAGTTTTTGCTATCCAACACAGTGCCGCAAATGTTTATGGACGTGTCCGCACGTCCAAATTCCCCCAAATCGAGCCCTAACTTGGGTAGGTTTGTGGGCATCCGGACTTCCATCAGGTACATGTCTGTCCGTCTGCTCGGCCCCACCCAAAGTCTTTGCAGTGCATTCATGCCGGTCAGTCGGCCGAAGTGGACATGACTGGACAATGCCTGTCAAAGTGACCTGAACGACCTAAGGGCGGCGCTACTTCAATGAGGACACGCAGACCAAGAAGCCTACTCCAGCCGCTGCGTGTATCGATGCGGCATTCTGCATGCCCCGGCTATTTAAGCAGGGGGTCGACGTCGACAACAGCACGTCTCATCTCCTCTCTACACCCACCCGCCTCGCTCCTCTCCTCTCCGCTCACCACCATCATTGCTCCTCTCCTCTCCTCTTCGCTCACCACCATCATTGCTCCTCTCCTCTCATCCACGAGCGGTTAGTTTTCAGCGATGGGGGTGGATTCAGATCTTCCGAGGGATCATGTCACTGCCGGCCATATTCTCCGGGCCCTTCCTCCTCCAACACCACGATGGACAAGCAAGAGATCATGCTCTCCTCTAGGGATGTGGAGGAGCAGCCGCAACCACTGCTCCTCGTAGAGGCCGCCGTGATGGATGAGGAATACCAGGCGGACACGAAGCTGTTGCTAGAGCAATCGGTCTTCGACCATGGTCTAGCCCCTCCGTTGTCGCCTCGCCATCGCGTGAAGCAGGACCCCCCCCCCCACCACCCCGGTGCAACCGTGGCATCCAAATCGATGCCACGTCAAGGAGGAGGCCGCATTCCCTGCCACACAGCACTTTCGGCTGGTTAGACCAGCCCGCTTAACCGCCATGCCGTAATATGTGTGGTGAGGCCATGACAGAGGAGGAGATCCCTAGCCCTCACATGTGTGCGCGCCTCCTTCATTTCTTGGGAGCGAAGGAAACACGTCACCACACATCACCTTGACGACGCCCATGAGGGTGGCGCGGGAGGAAGAGCGGTGGGAGCGGCGCAACGGGCAGATTAGTGTCATGTTCACCAAATCCGATGTCGTGCCGGACTAGGTCCGCAGTGACACCGATCTGAAGGAGGCTTGGGCCCTCGACCGGTCTAGCACCACGGTCGGTGTCGGTGCCACGTCAGCGACCAACTGGTGAAGATCGGCATGGCCAAATCGCAACACGCCGCCGCCTTGGTCATCGACAAAGGCAATGGGACGAGGCCGTGCGTGCGATGGCCGAGGAGGCCGAGCGACTGCACCGCGAGCGCCAGGTCACAAACAATCAGAGCTACCGCGCCCCCTACGCACCCTTCCGCCACTGCAAGGACTAGACTACAGAGCAGACGACGTCGGCAGTCTAGCCGGCCAGGGCGGCCATGCATATGATGTTGTCGTTCGGTGCCTCGCATAGTTTTTGTTAGGTTTTTGAATTTTAGTTCAACGGATGAAATATCGCCCGCTTTATGTAAATAGATCGAACATTTATCCTGTTTGCAAGAATCTTTTTATTCTCCATGAAATTTGTCCATTTGATTCAATTTTGGTTAAAAGTGTATGCGGGCATCTAGGATACTGCGTTGAATGGTCGGCTTCAGTATCCGTGTCTGCGGAAGCGTTCACGGACGGGTAGTAAGTCCGATTTAGGGGACAGTGTTGGAGATGCCCGAAGGAACTTGTTGGTAGCGTATTCTATTTCTAAGTTTCTATAAATAGATACCGGAAGTGGATCTCTCTCTATCATCCATGAACACGCTGTAGGTACATATCTAGCTCATTTGCCAGTACGTTTCCCCAACCCCCAAAAGAAAAGAAAAAACATCCAGCTCGGATGGCCGAGCAGGGGAGCAAGATGCCGAGCTGGTGGAGGAGGTTCCGGTGGCTATACGCGGCGCGGTGCATGGTGGCGTGCGTGGTCACCCTGGTGGCCGTGGCAGTGATCGTTCGGGCGGTGGTGGTGATGCTCCGCCCCGAGAAGCTCCAGCTGAAGCTCGCCGGCGGCCGCGTGGCTGTCGACTACATCCCGTCGCTGCCGCCACCGCGCAACGTCGTGGTCTTTACGGTCGTCCTCAGGGCCAACAACCCCGGTGGGCGCGCCACCATTGTTTACGCCAACGTCACCGTCCGGCTCACGGACGCGGCGGCGGCACCTGCTGCAAGGATCACCGAGTTCGATCTGCCGCAGCCCATCGACGTGGCGCAGCGTATGGCGCACGAGGCGAGCGCGGTGGCCCGGCTGGAGCCGCCGGAGGACCTGCCGATGCGGTACGTTCGCGCGCTCTACGAGGGGCGCGGCGTGTCCGGCGCGGAGATGGAGCTGAGCGGGGTCCTGTCCACCCACACGGCGATGGCCACCACCAGCGTCATCACCACGTACTACTGCTGGCCGGTGACCATCGCCGTCGGCCCGAGCGACGACGCCGCCGACGTGCCCTGCTTCGACAAGCTGGACGCGCCGGCCCATGTGTGATCAATCAAGCGGGCGGGCAAGGCTACAGATCGACCTAGCTAGCTTGGTACCCAATGCCATGTAGACTGTAGTAGGCTCGATGATCCGTTCATGGTTGATGCCTGCCACGCCGAGTTATTTGCGTTGAATTAACTCTAGCTGCAGTGCAGCAGTGTGAGTATGAATATATACATTTACCTGCCTGCCGAGTCTCTCGTTGTGACATTTACTACTCTTTGTTGCAGTGAACACCAACTATTGGTATAATAAGTTGCAATCGGGTCTAATCTAATGTTTAGCATGACTGATGGGATTCATGACTCATGGGTCCCACGAATGATAAAACACATTTAAATATTGGCAAAATAATTGTTCACCAAAAATTAGGAATTTTCCCGTGGATACATTTTTAAGCAGCACTACACCAATTTTGTTTTGATGAATGATTGATGTTTACTAAAAAAGATTGTGTGGCTGGCAGACAAAGGCTGAATAAACACAAAAATTAAACAAAACTAATGGCATGTCCAAAATCACACTTTTTTTCTGGATGCTTGGTAAGGTTTATCTAACATACTTTTGACAAAATACAAATATTACTTAAACATGTGCCAATTTTTTTTGACGTGTTGTAATAAATTTATAGATGGATTTGACCTCAGATAATGTAGAACAATTATGTAGGCATTGGCATTTCATGTATAATAGGCTATTAAACCATGATAACAGTGATCGTAATAATTCATATTCTTTTCACAAATATATATTTCCAATATTTATTTTAGTGCAACATGAGTTTTTTTTTAATAAATCAATCGCCGGTTTCAAGTAAAGATGGATGGTTTATTAACAATAAGTTTGTTATCTAATATATCAGTATATAGTTGTATGAATAATTTGAAATATTGGTCAATGGATGAAGGCAATCCAGTGGTACAAAGGTCAGGAATCCAAGCACTATTGGTCGTATCATATCATCTTCAGCCTATCAGATTCAGGAATCCAAGCACTAGAATGTTCTATGGTTGACCCAGCAGAATGAACAAACCTAAAAAAACAAGTTTTTCTTTGTTCTAGAAACTAAAAAACTTTAATTTGTGAAAGAAAACAAATAAATTAGTATTATTTTGTACTTTATGGTTTGCAATGCACAATATGCACAAACTTGAAAACACAAGCACTTCTTCTTTGCCCTCGAATTTTCCATACATTAAATCCAAACTTTTTTCTTCCAAATGAATTGCCATTACTTTTTTAGTTCATGATTTACAATTCACAAAGATCACATTGTAGGCCTTCTCATTTCTTCTAGAATCTTACATACTTTAGTGCCGCAATTTTTTTTGTCTTCTAGAAGAATTTTCATTCATTTTTACTTTATCATTTTGTATTAAAGACTATGAAAAGATGTTCATAAGTTTCATTTGTCTTTAAAGATGCAATACTAGCTACTGAGATACTTAAGACAAATTTTTTGGATATATTAACATAAGTTGCATGTAGTATTATACCATACAACTTTGAATATTTTTTATATACAATTTGTTTTTCAATGGGGTGAACTACGATAATTAAATCTACATCTGCGTTATGCATATATAACTCAAACTGGTATGTTTACCTATTATGATGTGGTATGTCAATATTTATTAATACTTTGGTTATCTAAGATCCTACGTGGAATGCATGCGTACCTTACTAGTAGCCTAAACTGCATCCACACAAAAAATGCCTAATTTTTTTATGAACAATTATTCTTCTATAAGATTGAAGGATATTTGAGTTTGGTCAATTATGGAACACACATGTCAGAAATTATTTCAACTACGCTAAGCGCTGAATTAGAACTGTTTGCAATTGATTGCACCAAATAGTCGGTGTTCTCTATAACAAACGCTATGAATAAGTAATATGTGCAAAAACAACCCCCAAAGGTGATGGTTTGAGCATTCTCGTGAAAGCAAACATGATTCCAACCTCCCGAGGTGGGTCAATTATGTTGGCAGATAGGATTTAATTCATTAGAGAATTGACATAACTTTGTCGTTTTCTCAGTACGTATCCATGGTATGTGAGCTTTCATTAATGTCATACTTAATCTTGGTAACTCAAACAGAGGAGCATGATAATTTAGCTGAGAGAGAATAGTAACACACAAAAGTATCTATACAGTATGAAACATGTACATGGAAAACATTAATTCCGTAGCTTTAGTGGTCATGTACCTCCACATGCATAGGCAATGAGTATGTATGAAGCCACCGGATGATATTTTAAATTACATTCTTACTAAACATGGTTCCACATATTAAACCCACTAGCACATTAACTAATCTAATTCCAATAGAGACGGCATGGAACAATCACTTTTTTCCTCGTTAGTACCGCATTTCTCATCGTCTTAAGTCTAAGCTTAGCTTCAGCGGCCTTAAGTGCACCGACTTCTTACAAAATATTGTTCCATATATTAAACCCACTAGCACATTAACTAAGTCACTCCAACAGAAACTGCATAAAAATTATTTTTCCTTGTTTGATAACACATTTATCACCTTCTTAAGCCTAAGCTTAGCTTCAGAAGTCTTGAGCTTTTTCCATCCATAAAATTGTCCCATGATTTAAACTTTCTCCATAGATTTCTTAAGTGCACTAGTTGATCAGCCTTCACATATCTAGCCTACATGGAGAAAAGGTAAATTTTGCAGAATAGATCATCCGAGTAGTCTAGCACAAGCTCTACATAATTTTAATCAATTTGAGAGTCACATCATCAACACGTCCTAAAAGGTTACTATGGGCCCAGTGTTTGGAGCATCTGTCGGTCTACGTTTGTGGTCATGTGCCTTCATGGTTTGAGGGTTGTCCACATGTCGGGTTGTTACTTATTCGTGTTCCTAGAACAAGTTCGTAAAGATTTTTGTTCTTTTGGTAATTAATCAGATAATTTTCTTCTACTCAATTAATGAATGAGATAAAATATTGTACGCCCGTTAAAAGTCCTTCCGAAAAAAGTCTTATATAGTATTAAGTAAGTTACATAGGAAGTACTATCGGCCGTTGTCTTTGCATTAATCCGGCGGTACCATTGACCTACCTACCGACTTCATGTCGCGGTACCAAGTGGCCAGCATAGTAAGGTACCAACAATAAATTGCAATCGATGACTTGATGTCGTCGCAGTAAAATGAAGGCAATGAACAGTGGTACCCATCCCGCATCAGAGTACTTGCAACCGGAGGACGTACACGCGTGCAAGTGTAGATAGAGGCCTTCCTCCATCGTCTTCACTACTCACCGCTCTCTGCTCTCGTACGTACATACCCTACGTCCCCAGCTTGCATTAGGCATGCGCCCTGCTCGCCAGTTGTGCTGGCTGCCAATGTACCTTGGCCCTCCTTCCCTGCCATCCTAATTACTCCACGTGTTTCGTCGTTGTTCGTCGAGATGGCAACAGAGCTAGTAGTAACTGGGGCCAGAGAAGACTCGGCAGGTCTATCAAAATAAGAAAGACACGGGAGGGTCGACGTGACTACACTTGCATTGCATTGCATTGCATGCTCAATTAATCCTGCTGGTTTGCCCGCGGAGTGGCACTACCGGCCACTCATGAGTGAGTGTATAAGTGTACACGCATTATTTTAGCAAACACTTTGGATATCATATATACAACAATATACACACGGAAATTCAATTCGGCTCCCGAGTGCATTTGCACCCGGGCCCACTTTCGATTTTTTCAAATGTCGAAAAAATTGAGACATTTTTTTGTCATCTTTGTCACATACAAATGCGACCTGCAAATTTTGAGACAAAAATGTCAATCATTTTGGCTTGCGCAAAAAAACAAATCAAAGACCAAATGTCACCCCAAAATGTCACCCAAATTTGTTTCTTCGCCGACGAAACACCGCTGCTCCGTTCCGCGTGAATCATCTATAATTTTTTTCAGAATTTTTTGAAAACATTTAATTTGTTTTTTCAGGGTACTGTTCATCCGGGTGCAGATGCACCCGGGAGCCAAAACGCCTCCCACACACCAAACAAATGAGGAAATGTGAGTGAAGCTAAGATTTTCAGGGCACTCTGTACACGCATATATTATCTGAACATTGGTTCCGCTACTGTTGCAACTTGCAGGTCAAGTGGATCCGCTTAGCTAGATAGAGCCGTGGTGCTTGCAGTAAGCACTTAGTCTCCATTTCAAAACAATGTCAGTGCAACAACGCAACATGATTATGGGTGAAACCGGATAAGTGATTAATATATTCTCTCCTAGTGGTATTCAACCAGTCCTAATTAAGCCAGGCACATACCTAAAAAACGGTCGGGTCACAGACTCTCACAGTCTGTGTACGCTCAACTATACTCATATGCGAGTGGTTTATTAGGCCACTTGGCGAGGGGCTGGTCAGGTGCCTGTGCCTCCAATGGCAGACAAGTGGGCTGTCTCCTGACAGGCATGTGAGCTTCCATTACTCCATAGCTACCAAGCTGAGCGGCCACTTGTACACTACAGCATCTACGGCCGTGCTTCGCCAAGCCGACTTTCAAACCCCGTGGACACTCACCGGTCAAGTCTTAAAGGTCCAATCTCAAAACTAGACACCTCAATTAGAATAATCCACACAAACACATGCAAGTACGTAAACGATGCTACATCGTCCGGATACTACAACATGCCATCGGACTAACAAAATTTAGCATGTTTTTGCCATGGTGGAGAAGATCATTCACGGCTGCCCTTGCTCTTCCCGGCACCCTTGTCGTCCTTCTTGCGGAAGTATCGGATCTGCTCGTCGCCAGAGTTGTCATCACCGTTGATGTCCTCCTCCTCCGTTGGTGGCAGTCCGGCCATGGCACAGACGGCCTGATTCTGCTCTCAGGAGAGGGCGTGTGTGTTCCTCCGCTGCCGCTTCTTCACAATGCGGGCGCGGATGGCTTCCTCCTCTGCGGCTGCCGTGCCGCCGGCGTAGCCGCCATGTTGGCAGTGAGACGGGCATCACCTGCCCTTATCCTCTACTTCACATCTCAAATCCGTCTCATAAGCCCGGTCCATGGGGAAGGAGAGATTTTCCAGCTGCCGGGACCACGATATTCCAGCCCAGAGGATCTGAGAGCATGTTGAGCTGACGCTATGGAATCGCGCCGGGCAGTTCCTGCCGTCGGTCGGGCGCTGTCCTCCCGGGAGCGGCGGAGTGCAATGCGGACGACCATTGCCTCCTCCAACCCGCACGGGATGACAGCCCAGTCGACGGATCCGGACTAGTCTGAGTCAGATCCGCTACTCGTCATGCCAGAGACGGACAGAGATCGCCAGACAGGAGCTTGGGTTGCGGAGGGGAGTGGAGTGAAGTGGCTAGGGTTTGATCCGGCGAGCGCGTAGGGAGGAATATATGTGGGGTCGGCTGGCCAGCGTGGGCGGGTCTGACGTGGCGGACACACCCGAGCACCCCATATTTGTCCCATATTTAGGCTGAATATGAGGGGTTTCGGTCAGCCCGGGCGGCTGAGGTCCGTTCGAGGCGCCCGTCTGGGTCGACATTTCGTGACTGGCCAATGACCGGGCTTATGAGACGGATTTGAGACGTCTGGCTCTAGATGCTCTTAGCCCTAGCCCTAGCCTGTCCATCCTCTGGCTATCTTCACGTGTGATGGCGAACAGGTGGCATTGCTGCACTACACTCATACACAATTGATTCAATGAAAGTAGGGTATGTATGTACTCTCTGCAATTAACTCATACTGGCCGGTAGGCAGGCAGGCTGCAGCAATGCATGGATGTAGCCGGCAGTCATACATGAGAAGACAGCAAATATATAATGCACCGAGGACGTCTTTAATCTATCTATCTATCTATATCTATTTATATCTTTATCTATCTATCTATCTATATCTATCTATCTACCTATCTATATATATATATATATCTATATCTATACTATATCTATATCTATCTATACTTATACTTATACTTATACTTATACTTATACTTACTTATACTAATCACAGACTCCCAAGAAATTCCCACATTAATCAGATTTTACGAGCCGTTAATTTTGTGGGACCGAATTATTACGGTGTAGATCGACTCATGAAATCGTCCATTAAAAAAATTGAGGGAATAAAAAAATCACAATTTTAAATAGCTTCTATCTCAATCAATCTAAACAATATAATTATCGCCTGATTTTTTTCTGAATTAAGATTACCTTGCTTTGACGGATGTAGAAATAGATGGAAAACGAGAGACCCAGATATCTACGTATTGCACGTCTCTTCCACTCCCAACAAAAAACAAGCTGAAGCAATATTACGCCATGGAACCCACAAATCGGCTGTAGAAAAATTAAGATTACCTTTGCTTTGACGGTTGTAGAAATAGATGGAAAACGAGAGACCCAGATATCTACGTACTGCACGTCTCTTCCACTCCCAGTAAAAAACAAGCTGGAGCAATCGTACGCCATGGAACCTCTCTCCTCAGGTCCATGGACACACACCGATGGATCTCTCCCCTTTGCGTATACATGCAGTCGTCGATTGTCTTAAAAATTTATTTGTTCTGGAATCGATCCAATAGAAAGGTACAGTCAGATCAAGTGTGCCTGGCTCTCCCAATTGTGTTTCTCTTTTTTTTTTGAACACCCCAATTGTTTTCTCCCCAACCTCTTAATCTCACATGCCAAGTACGTACAGCAATCCACTATGTATATGTACGCGATTTTATCCGACGATGGTGATTTATCAGGTACGATCCAACAATCTACCATGTATATTCCAGTACGTGGTCTTATCTCATGATTGTTAGTTTAGCAGGTTTGATCCACTCAAGCATGCATGTTCTGCACTCCTGATTGTGTTCCTCTTTGACGAGTAAATTGCCGGAAACCACCACTTTGAAGGCTAGGTTTGCAGATAACACCACGTTACATATTTTTAACAGAAAACACCATGTCTAGCGTAATCATTTGGCAAATAACACTAATCGGCGTATTAGTATCGTTTGACCGCGCTTATGACAGGTAGGGCTCACTCGTTAGGAGCTGACTTGATAAAAAAATGCCACGTAGGAGTGTTGACTCTTCCTCCTCTCTCTCTCCCCTCTCTTGAGCATTACGTCGAACAAGTTGTGTGCGCTCACAGCGGCGGCAGCATTCGCCGGAGTCCGGCGAGGCTGCTGAGCCACGAGCTCCGAAGTGCTGCAGATCCGCACCCCGTTCTCCTCCGTCGCCGCACAGCAGCAGGTTTGCTGCGCGCCCCCTCCGCTGCATCTATCCGGGGACGACGCAGAGCCACCGCAGCACCAGGTCCACATGCGCCGCCGCGTCCCGCAAAGAACCAATGAGGAAAATGTTGCGCCACCTGCTGCAGCAGTCCGTGGACCGCCTGGCCGCGCCGGCGGTGGCCAGCGGTGGTACTAGCGTGCTCACGGACACGCTGCTCATCCTGGCGGCGGTGCTCTGCTTCATGCTCCGCGTGGTCGGGCTAACCATGGTGGCCCGGTGCTCCCGCCTGTGCAACCCCGCCGCCTTCTTCATCGATGCTCCGGGCAGTCGCGGCATTGTTCAAGGGGATCAAGAAGAAGGCGCTGTAGTCGCTGCCCACGGACGAGCGCATCCGGCGGAGTTCGCGAGCGGCGAGGAGGTGTGTGTGCTCCCGTCCTGGGACAGATGACCCTCCCCTGACGTCGCCGCTATCACGCCCCCTCCTCACTGCGACGTCGGTTCGCGCCCCTATCGTTTCCGCCCCGTCCGCGATCTCAGGCAGATTGGAGGTACGAGCTTGTTCGATTGCTATCATCCAGCGATTAGCTAAGCACCCATTGACCTCCACGGTTTCTGGTCGCTCATGGTACCCCATCTAGGTCCAAGGTAGCAAGGCGTCCAAGATGAGATAAGAATATTCATGTTCCTGTTCCTGCGGAGTTTCTTGTGTTCATGTCACTGAGATGCATTTGGACAGCCGGCATCGAGCCGCAGCCGACGAACACCAAGTATGCATTCCCGACGAATCTGGTGCAGGGCGGGGACGATGGAGATGGATGTCTCCGGATCCAGCTGGGGGGTATGACGGTGTCACCGGGGGCAGGGCCGGGAGGCACGACGCGAGGGGCGCGCTGGGGAAGAAGGGATGGCCGGAACATTTGATTTTTTAGAGGGAGAGGAAAGAGTTGACCAGTCAACGCGCCTATGTGGCATTTTTTTTGCCGAGTCAGCTCTTGACGAGTAAGCCCCACCTGTCATAAACGCACTCAAACGACCCTAATACGTCGATAAGTGTTATTTGGCAAAAAATTATGCTAGACATGGTGTTTTCGGCCAAAAATATGTAACATAGTGTTTCCTGCAAACCTAGCCTTCAAAGTGGTAGTTTAATGCAATTTACTCCTCTTTGACCAAGCATTGATCGTGTTCAATCTCAGTCTCCAAGCTCCGAGATCTCACAACACATATACTTCACAATTGACTAAGCAGAAGGAGATATATGTTCCGTCTGAAACACATCGGATACTCAGATCTAGTGGCCACCACGTCCGCGTGTCCACCTTCTCCCAAAAAGATGATGCCGAGTTTCACCTGTCAGCCGGCCTTTTAAGCCTGTGTACGTATGGGCAAAAATAATAATTAGATCACCTCAATTTGTTCCCTTAAAGCCGTCAGATCCATAATTATCTCTTTCCCTGTTAAAACGAGCTGGCCAGTATCTTGAGGCCCCAGAAAACGAGCTGGCCAGAGCCAATAGCTCAATAATTTAGAAGTAGTGTTCTCTCTTTCCCTGTTAGATGAAATAACCTTGACAGTTTCTTTATTCGATTTTAGTGAATTTATTAATCTGGCACGAAGTTTCGCTAGGCTATGCAAAACTGGGGTTGTGATCAATAATAAAAGTACATGCCTATTAATTCACTATATCTTTGATGTCAAATATTTACAATTTTCTTATCCAATCCGATTAGATAGCAAAACACTAGAGTCAATCGATCTGACGTGCATGCATGCATATATGGGCTGTAGCTTATTGTTATATGTCTCAAAGCATGTAGGTCAGTTCACATTTTGTGTCGTTCATGACATTTTATTCCAAATGTGGAGAACATGTGTGCATACGCACCAGTAAGTAACATCGAGTTCTATATTCATGTGAATTTAATTTCCTGTTGACATTCCACATGCCGTTATCTTTAACTTCTAATGATATCTTATTTGTATATAATGTGTAACATCCACAGTTCTCATATCCAATCTGATGTGATAGGAAAACACCAAAACTAAAGCCAATCGATCTCACATGAACGCATGCATATATCGGCTAAAGGTTATTATTACGGCTCAAAGCATGAAGCTCAGTTCACACTTTGAGTCGTTCATGATATTTTATTCGGAATGCAGAGAACCTGTGTGGACACAAGAACCGCCCAGTTGCCTTCATGTGAATTTTAATTTCCTGTTGACATTTCCACAAGCCATTAAATTTTACATTTAGTGATATAATTTATATTTTCATTCGGCCTCCCATGAATCCATTAGCTATTTAGAGGTGAAAATATATAATAGCAAGTACGTTGGTTCCAGAAATCATACTTCTTGGTTGTGGCATGCGATCAGCAATGGCATATGCCATCAACCACTGTGCATTTGGATTGTCTACAGGTCTAGATCTCAGATGCTTTAGCCATGTTTCTTCTAATTATAGGTTTATTGAAAAGTGTTCCTGCATTTTCTATTTTTCGTCTAATATTTATATTCTATTTAATCACAAGAAATACAAGGATTTATGATTATCACCTAAGCGACATGACATCCAAACAGCAATGACATTTACTTAATGGTGTGAGATATTTTGCATAAATATTATTCGAGGTCAACTGATAATGAGCATCTTCTCTATTTTGATTTTGCACTCAAAATTGTTTATAATTTATGTAGCTAATATGGATCCCAGACATCGGACAAAACACTGAAGTTTTTTTTAATTTGCAGGGTGTTCATACTATAATTATGAAGCAAAGAAGTTGATTCATTTATGCATGTAAAAAGAAACCATAACGAAATGATGTGTCCATATACTCAGATATATACTTCACAAATTTTCTTCTACTATAAATTTCTGGACTACATGCATAAATAGGTACGTAGTGTAGTGGTTTGTTTGCATTATTTTACTTAGAGGGCTCATGTCAATGTTGTTCAAGGAATTTTGTTCTCTGAAGTTGGAATAAGCTCAATGGAATGGTATATATAAAAAAATGTTGTCTAAAGTTGGAATAAGATCAATAGAGGTGCATATGTTGAGTCATATATCAAAATTTTCTTATCATCACGTTTTTCCCATCAATGTTTGCAATAAAATTGCTTATACGTTTATACTCCCTCCGTTCCTAAATACTTGTCTTTCTAGGCATTTCAAATGAATATCACATACGGATGTATGTAGACATATTTTAGAGTGTAGATTCACTCATTTTACTCCGTGTGTAGTCACTTGTTGAAATGCCTAGAAAGACAAGTATTTAGGAACGGAGGGAGTAGATCAGACATTAGTCTGCAGTTCCAAATTTATGGTTTTAATTAATTTCCCTAAATGGTTGTGTTGTACCTGTCTTTGTGGTGACCTACGGTTGCAAACCGTGCAAGAAATCATTGTGAACAATATAAATGAAGTGTTCAATTCTATTTTCGTCGCAACCTCTAATTCATTCTTAACACCACGAAATGGAAAATTTAAGAAAAAGCTACTTATTATTTCTTCACATGTTTACTTATGATTACATCCAGGTGTTTTTTGTGACTAATTTGCATACTATATGTTCCCTTCATAAAGATCATTTTTCTTCTTTTTATTCGAATCATTTTTCTTCATTGTTTCTACTATTCATTTATGTAGATGTATGTTCCCTCAATTGGTGATTGTTTTAACGGGAGAAGGAAAGTAACAACATCCAGAGAGATATGTATATGAAGACATTCGCTTTTTTATGATAACTCGACGGAGACTTATTTTTGTTGTGTGTTTTGTAAAATTCAAATGAAAATACAAGAAATATTATTATTGTATATGTTTAGGTATTCTCAAATAACTAGCCCGTGCAAATACACGGGTTGACGACTAGTCATCTCTAATCTTTCGAACAGGTGTTAATTAGCCCATATTCAAAAATAGTACACGCACTTTCTCCCTCTCTCTCTTGAAAAGTTGGAATCGGTTGCGGTAGAGGAGCCGATCAGGCCACTTGGCAGAGTGTATATGTATTGACGTGCAGCTGATGATAGTACTACCAAAGTGCAGTCGATCAGTCAACTTTCCGAGAGGTAAGTGGGCTTCCAGTAATTAATTTCCCAACGACAAGTGCTGGGCGCTTCTTCTGTTATCAGCCCTAGACCGAGCTTATCCATGGCAGCCGAGGTGGAGTAGCCATGGTACTGGGAGTAAATGGAGAAGGCACCGGGAAGGACACCGAAGGCAAGTCGCGCTGCTGCACTGCAGCATGGCGCGTGCACTGCAGTGTATTATGGATGTACACCGTAGCGTTCCCGTACTGCGATCTGAAGAGTCTCCGCATCGACATCAAAGGCCGACGTCGCACTGTCTCTTGTCATGGCACTCGCGAATGCTCACGGCTCACTGTTGCATAATCTGATGGAGTGTGATATATATGATCAATTTTCTTCATAATAAGCTGTTGAGAAATTTAGCAACGAGATCAGGAAAAAAAACAATTGTTACCCCGGAAAAATAGTCAAAAACAAATTGAATAGTACTCCCTCAATTCCACAATGTAGTGCATATAATTTTTTTCCAAAGTCAAACTTAGCAAACTCCGACCATGTTTCTAGACAAAACTATGTATACCTATAATACCAATCATGTACATTATGAAAAATATAATTCATGATGTATCCAACGATATGTATTTGGTATTCTAGCTGTACCTATTTTTCTCAATAGATATGGTCAACTTGTGTAAAGTTTGACTTTTGGTAAAATCTATGTCCACTACATTATGGAACGGAGCGAGTTGGATCAGGTTACCTTTTTGCTTTTTATTATGACAAATGCAAGTAACACTAGCAGTTGTAGTATTTCTACATCAAAAATAAATTAACTAAATTACCTAGCAGCTGTATTTCTACATGAAAAAACTAACCTTTTTTATTTACTTTTTATAATCACAAATACTACATACAATATACTTATGCATGGCAACTGCTCGAGCAGTTATCACCAACTAATTGTACAAGCCTGGTTGTAAGTTCAACATTACTACAATATACTTAGGCATGGCAACTGATCGAGCAGTTATCACCAACTAGGTGCTTTGTGCTTTGTACTTGTGCTCCTCATATAAATTCAACATTTCGCTGTATTGTGCTCCTCATACAGTAACAGTACTACAATGTTTTGCACTCCTTGTGTGTTCATTTGAGTTGAGTACACGAGTTTGCTTTGTAGTTCGACCTGATTTACTAATACACGGTTTTGCTAATTATGAGTTGTACTACTATGTAATTTCAACATGTCTATAAAATTGATAGCCTGATCCGTCCAATTTCCCCTCGTGCCGCTATTTATGTTTGTCAGACAACAATCTACCAGGCAGGTGCATATGTCTCCAAGCGCAGGAAAGTGGGGACTTCTTCAATCCACAGACTGCACACTGCTCAAGGCGCTCTGCCAGCTTGGCTCTCACCTTCTCTCCTCTCTTAACTTCTTTACACTGTTGTCACATGTACTACTGCCTAGAGAGCAACGTGCGTGTAGTAAATGGTCGCAGAAGACTCGGCCGGCAGGTCGCCCCGCTGCTGCAGTGCACCGTAGTCTGCAGAACGTGGTACATGCAGTACCGTGCGTTTCACATTGATTGTAGCGTGTCCATACGACGACGTAAGTAAAGTGGGACGCACCACATCCTCCTGCCGAGCGCGACCTGCGAGGTCACAAGTTCCATCTAGAACGTAGGGTTAGGCTTTGTCATTTAGATTTGTGCTCTGTCGTTCAGGGTTTGAGTTTTTGTTTATGGATTGTAGAGGTCAAGAGGTTGTTGTTTAGGGTTTGAATTTGAGTTTGTCGTTTAGGTTTACAGTAGAGGTAATTTGCTAAAGAGAGAGAGAGCATGGCTAGGTAGTGATAAGTGCCGTTTTTGTGGTCATAATAAAAAAAATAGATCACTTGTTCATCCGGTGCTCTCCAGCAAGACACGCCTGGGGAGTAGACAAGTGTGTTCTTGTAATCAATATGAAACCTTAGTTATGTATATGAAATGTGTGCTTGGATAATGAATATCCCTGACATGCTGAGAGGGATTGTAGTTGTAGGGGTTACTGCAATCATCTAGACCATTTGGGGGAACCCAAATATATACGGCCAATTTCGAGCCCCGACCCCCGCGTCGTCCCCAGGGCGGCTCGGGGGAACCCTAGGTACGCCGCCGCCGCTCCCCTCTACAGCACGTCCCCCCTCCCGTCGCCGCCGGATGAGTCCGCCGGGCGAAGCCCGCGCCGGAGGACGGTGGCGGTGGGGATCTCCGCGCGCTCGGCGGCCTAGGTTGCCGGCGTGAGCCTGTGGTGGTGGGAGACTCGTCCTCGGCGTCTCCGGCCGGCGTGCGGCTGCCCAGCGCGGCGTCCTCGTCCTCTCGCAGGTTATGGGCTGCCGGCTGCTCGTGGCTGCCTCGACGCGACGGCGTCCCGAGGTTTCAGATCTGGCCGTGGCGGGTTCGGCCGATCTGGCCAGTTAGCTTCGGTCGGCGGTGAGGTTGGTGGTCGTGCGTGGTGATGGCGCCGCCGCCGCGCAAGAGGTGCTTGGGCCAGTGGGTTCGCATGCTGGCGGCGCTGGGGTTCCCCCATCCTCGTCCGGCAGCGTGAGGGTGCGGAGGTACGGTTGCTCCGGGCGAAAGCCGACTGCGTGGTGTCTGCGGATGTCGCTCTCCTCCTGGGGGAGGGGGGGTTCTGGAGTTCTCCGACCTCCTCCGTTCTCGGGTCACTTTCTTCGGGTGAAAGCCCAGGACCTGCGGTGCAGGACTAGACGATGGCGTGATACGTCGCTTCCCCTCCTGAGGGCGTCATCTTGAAGATCGTGATTCCCTGCATGCTTTCCCAGAGCTGGACTTGCACGACATCGCGGCAGGTGGCCGGCGATGAGCCCAGAGGTGGAGCGGTGTTTCCTCCTCCGCATCGAAGACGGCGGATCTCGGCAGCGTGGCACAGCGGAGAATCAGCGCCTGATGCGTATAGATGGACTCGCGCAGGAGGAGGTGGCTGTTTGGCGTCATGGTGGCGTCGATGGCTGAGTGGCCTGACAAGGTAGAAGCCTCAATATCTGCTCTGAAGACGGACCTGTGGAAGATGGCGGCGACGACACATGTGAGTGCGTCAGACCGGTTTGTGCCCCAGACCCGGTATGTGGCTCAGCTGGGGCTTCTGGCTTTTGTTGATAGGTTTAGGTGAGTGGTCTGGGTATTTGGCCCAGCTAGCATCCCTGCATCATATGGATAGGAGTAGTGGCATATGTTGCCAAGATGGCGGGTTCAGGCATATTGTTGTAATACTTTGTAAGGTACTCGAGAATAATCAATAAAGTGGCCGCATGCATCTCTCAGATGCAGAGACCAGGGGTCATCCTCCTTTTCTAAAAAAAATCTAGACCATTTGGAAATTTAGTAATAATGCACGTGGAATATTTATCCTTATGATCTGAGTCGTGTGATAACTCAAGCGGCTCATTGGCTCGTGTTTTGATCGTGTTTACAGAGACGAGGACTTTGCGCACTACATGTCAAAGGACCAAAGTTGTTGTGGCAGGTTGCGGCTGAGCTTACGAGTAGGAGGAGTGGTTGGCGACCCTAGTGCTGAGGATGGCTTGTTGAGCCCTCGGGCATGCTGAGGGTGTGGCGTCTTTGATTAACTGTTTTGGAACATTTTGTAGATGATGATGTAAAAGGTTGAGCAGCCTATCGTCCAGGGGGTTGTATAGTCTAAAAGCATGTTGCTAGGACTTTGGTGCTGAGAGCCTGGTGCTTCTTGTTTTGCTTTCCTTTGTTTCATTGTTATATGTTGAACTTGATCAGACCTTTGGGACGATTCCCCCTCCAGATGTATTATCAGTTTCATGATGGATGAAATTGAGAGATGTGCACCTCAATTAGAAAAGAAAAAACATATTATTTGAATTCTACCCAATGAGATTTGTTCTGTGACACAAATACTATACAACTCATTATGTTTCTTCGTATTCAATAATCATTTCAACAATAGTATTTATGTTGCCGTGTTTGCTAATACACAGTTGCCTGACTTTTTTGGGCGTTTTAGCACATTTCGGCATAAGAGCAAGGTGACACGAACACGGAGACGGGGGCAGCACGGTCGATAGTGCTGTCCCCGATGAGGCTCGTCAGGAACACATTGGATACGGGAATGCCGCACCATCCAGTGACATCGCCTACAAAGGGGTGACAACATGTTTACCAGTGCGGGTGCAGGGTCCTGTAGTTTTGACCACCACTCGCATTCAACAGAGCTCGGACTCGAAACGGGGATGCCCCGATCAACCGTGGCTATTGGAAAAGTCATGTACAAGTTGGGTACTCAATTGACAAATCAACATTGGTTGTAAAATTAACATCTACACGTAGAAATCTTGCACACACACACACACACACACACACACACACACACACACACACACACACACACACACACACACACACACAAACAAACACTATCATATATTTTACCACACAACTTCAAATTGATTTCACAAGATTGATGTTTGGCGCCGACACGCCTCATCGCGGTAGCCACCAAAGGAGAGGCATGGTTTGAAGGAGATAGAAGAGATGAGGTCTGTTAGATATGGAGATCGAACGGTGGAGTGAAATTCAACTAAACTCAAAGAAAAATAGTAATCAGGTGATTGTGTATAAATCGGCTCTTTATCTTGTGGTATACCTCAACTAGCGGGGCATCCCGCGCATTTGCGCGGCTAGATTCATTATATTAATCTAAGTACACTTCTACATGTCTTTAATGCACACATCACCATTTTTATATGATTATGCTTATTAGAAATTATGAATAACAATATTTTGAATGAAGTCATTAAGAATAAAGTGATATTATTCTTTAAATACCCAAAGTTGGAAAAATTCGACTGGAGGTATTTTATGATATCTCGCATGTAGAACATATTTTATCCAAATAAGTATATATTTAGCAAACATTTCTGAACTTTAGTATATTGCACTATAGTTAGGTGCATTACTTTTGTATGTGAGAATTTTTTGTGTGTGATAACCAATCAAAGTTGGAGGTGTTTATCTACGCTCACCACCACTGACTATCATCTTAATCGCTAAGTTTGTTCCTCATCTGCCTCATCATCGACCATCTTCGATTCCGTGTGCTCTAGATGCTTCGGCAAAGCGAATTCCCTATCACTAACTCTCCTAATAGTTTGTATTCTTTTCTATTGTTGTTGTTTGAACTTACTTGAAATTTAGCAAAGAAGTGACTATTACATAATACACATGTTTTTTTCTAGCTTTTATTGTCCCACCCAGAAGACATGAACATATCATATTGTATCAATCACTGTTTCATTTTGCCTTATATTTTCTCTTACTTATGAATTTACTTTTAGCTATTCTCAATTTATCACGTGTCCATTGTTTCAAGTTTGTGTGTCAGTGATAACCAATATATTTGTTGATTCTGTTGTCTTAATTATGCTCATGTCAAATTTCTTTACACCACAAAACCTATTCAGTAGTGTATAGGATCCTTAAACATGCACATGCATTTGCCCTTTTGTTCTTCTTAATATATGTTTTAGCATATTATCACACACTTGACTTGATTTGTGTTTCCAACTCTTACATTGCCGATATGAGACTATGTTACATCATATTCATGATTCTCTAGCTCATAGAGACGGCACAATAGCAATGGTCTTCTACTCCTCTTCATTATCGCTATTTTTCACTCATGTCCAAAATGTTGTTTAAGCTAGCTCAAATGTGCATCATGAGAGCATGATCAAACTGCGGTGGAATTTTTTTATGATTTATTATTCTTGTAAAAAACACAGGGGAGGACATGTGACTAATAGCACCGAGGATCCGGGTTCGTACTTCCATGTGAAGCCAGACAATTTTAATCTTTGAGTTTTCCTCCATTACTCCTCTTGTCCATTGTTGAGAATATTACCACATATTGCTTACTGATTCGAATTTGACAACTCTAGGGTTACGTCATCATCGTTGACGCCTCTGCCGCCGCCACTTCTTTTTCGCCTGCATCCATGTGTACCATGGGCTGGCTGCTTCGGGGCTCTCTGCCATACTCGTACACGTGATGCTGGTTCGGGGCTCTGTCATACTCGTACATGTGATGCATGGCATTCCTTGTCCCACGGCAAGGCAATTGTTTCTTCCCAAATACTGAATCGTGCAGCTGCGCCCCATGGACCTCGCGAGCGCACGCTATATACGGCAAAAAACTCACATGGCACGCAGTGCGTCCGAGCAGGCCTACGATAAAAGGTAATTAGCATCCCTTGTCATCATTACACTATAAAAAAGGAAAGTATCTTGTCTCCATCCCTTCGAATGCTCCTTACTTTACATAAATCAGTCAAGAATGAAAAAGTACGTGTATTTATTTGGGTTTTACAAAATTTAAAAAGCCATAACTTTTGGTTCGAGCGTCGAAACAAAGATCCGTTTTCACCGTTAGGTTTCTCGCGACGAGATCTTCAAAACTACATCCCATATGAGCACGTTTTGATAATTTTTAAAAAATAAGCAACTTTGATCCTAAACGAGGCAACTTTAGTTTTAAACATAAGCAACTTTTATTAAATTATATGTACTAATGAATTTATCAATCAAGTATGTCATTTACCACTTAGAAATCACGACAAATAATATTTTTGACCGTATATGGGCAACTAAGTATCTTCGGTAGCCAACTTTGGTGATGACAACATATTTTGATAGGATAGTTGCATGGATTTGCCAGGACAGTTGCTTGGTTTTGTTATTGAAATTGTTTGTTTTTTGTTAAGATGGTTGCTTGGTTTGTTAGGTCAGTTGCTTGGTTTGCTTAGACATTATGCATTGTGTGTTTTGATAATGTAGCTGCATGGATTTGCCAGGACAGTTGCTTGGTTTTGTTATTGAAATTGTTTGTTTTTTGTTAAGATGGTTGCTTGGTTTGTTAGGTTAGTTGCTTGGTTTGCTTAGACATTATGCATTGTGTGTTTTGATAATGTAGTTGCATGGATTTGCCAGCACAGTTGCTTGGTTTTGTTAGGATAGTTGCTTAGTTTTGTTAGGACAGTTGCTTGATTTATTAGGACAATCGATTGGTTTTGTTATGACAGTTGCTTGGTTTACTAGGACAGTTGCTTGGTTTACTAGGACAGATGCTTGGTTTGTTAGGTCAGTTGATTGGTTTTTACACAAACCAAGATGATAGGAAGTCATATTAGACAAACAAGAAGAGTTGCTTACTGATAACACTAAAATTGCCTATATACCACACAGAGTTGCTCAAAAAAAAGTTCATCGAAACCTATCCATATGGGATCTAGTTTTGAAGAACTCGTCGCAAGAAACCCAATGGTGAAAACGGATCTGAATTTCGATACTCGAATCAAAAGTTATGGCTTTTTAAAAATTTTGAAACTCAAATTAATGCATGCGAACTGACGTGGCAGAGCATCTTCCTAATTTGTTTTCGCGCGCGGGTGGCTGATTTCCGTTTCTGGCTGTCTGGTCGCGCGCGCGGGTGGCTCCTTCCTTTTCTGGGAGAGCGCTCGGGGCTGCGATCGGGCACCCGTGCGCCCGCGAGCCACGTCCTTGTTTCTTTGCTGGTTACTGGTGGCGAGACTTCGTCCCTGGTCAGGTCATTCCTAGGAATCGAAGAGGTAGGTCTGTATCCTAATCGGGAGATGACTGGTTCCTGTGGTAACAGCCAATAGTTCTTGTTTTTTTTGTGCGGTGCGTTCGAGTCCTTGAGAACGTGTAGTTGACACTTACGTGTAATCTGACCAAAGAGATTATTAGGCCATGTATAATGCAAGGTGCTTGGGGTAGGTGCTTAGAGAAATAAATCATTTTTTCTCTAAGCACCGGTGCTTATTTGTAGAGGGTACACGCTTAATTAAGCGTTTGTCCTGTAGAAATAAGCATCGATGCTTAAAAAGAATTCGATTTATTTTACTAAGCATCTCCATAAGCACCTTTCATTGTATAAGGCTTTAGAGGTTAAAGAAGTGTTTCCTTATGTGATCTGACTTGTTTCTGTACGTGTGCCTTGTTTTAATCTGTACGTGTGCCTCTCTTTTTTAATGTGTATACATGCATCTCCCCTTTTCCTAACATGTACGTGTGCCTTTTTTAGGAACGTGCTTCTTTCTTTTCTTTTTGTTTTCTTCCTCTTTTTCATCTGAATACATGCATCTTTTCCTAACCTGTACGTGTGCCTTTTTTCAGGAAGGTTTTCTATGTACCCATGATATGTTCTTGGACGCGACTCGGTGGCACCCGTTGGCCAGGTAGTCAATCAGGGCTCACACCCGTAAAAGGAAACACCTTGCCAGCTGTCATGTATAAAAGGAAAGAGCTGCCCCCACCCCTCCCGTAACAGAAAGATGCCAAAAGATTCGGTCCCCACCAAATCAAGGACCGAATCAAAACGCGCCCACGCACCCTGGACGCTGCTGCCCAAAGCAGCGTCCACCCTATGCTAACGACGCAAATATCTGGACCCTTCTCCCCTTCTTCTCATTCTTCCTCTCCCTCGTTTCCCCCCAAGAACGCCATTGACACTGGATCCAGAACTCCATGGCTGCAGCTGAAGTTTGACCCAGCCCCAAAAATCCAACAACACCTACCAGGAAACTCTTGCCCCACACCTCCTCCCCTGTTAGCCCTGCCTTCTCCTACATCTGCTGGTATGTCTATGTTCATCCTTCCCCCCATGGCCAACCTCTTTGCTGCAGCAAAAAAAAAAAGATTTGCAAGTCAAAAAAAAGCATAAGACATAGGAGGGGCAAAAAAACAGTCAAAAAAGCATAGGAATTGTAGAGAATTATCATCCACATGGTTAGCAAGACTCAGATCTGGAAAAGCAGGTGCTGTTCCAAAAAAACACATGCTTGTAGGCAAGTTGAGTCGACAAGGTTGGCAAGTTGAGTTATATCTGCAAACAAGTTCTGTGTCCCCCCTAGTTCTTGTTGGGATGTATGCATTTACACTAGTTTCAAGACCAGTAAATTTGATGTTTTGCGATCTAGGCAAAAACAGTGTTAGTTTTGAGCAGATAATGTGTTTTGGTAACAAGACTTTGACATTATCAAGTCTATCGCAAGTTTCATATCATATGGATGGCAAGTAAGAATAGATTTGTAAGCAGGTTTTGTTTGCAGGAAAAAATAACATACCCAGCCACCCCCCTATTTTTCCCATGAATTATCAACCATGTTAATTTTCCCATGAATTATCAACCATAGATTTGTTAAGAAAGTGTTTTATCGAAAAACTTAACTTTATAGGAACTAGGATCTAGCTAGGTTATTTTTGCTATGTACAATGCAAAAGCTGTTTCTGGAAAAATGTAGGCAAATCATGTTATGTTTCCAGGCAACTGCTGTAATGGAAAAAAAATTGGGCAAGTGATGTAATGTAATGCAGGCAAGTCTTGTTCCTAGCGCAGGCAAGTGCTGTAATGTAATGCAGGCAAGTCTTGTTCTAGAACAGATAGTAGTACCTAATAATGTGCCTTCTTTTGGACATTGTGAAATTTTTTGAAGATCAGCTGTGAAATTTCATGTATAGTGGGGCTAGCCAACTTGATGAGATAAAAAATGTGGGCAAGTACTGTAATACAAATGTAGGCAAGTCCTGTTTCTACTGTAGGCAAGTGCTGTAAAAATAGAAGTTTTTTATTCAGTAATGCAAAAAAGATATGTAGCATGAGAGATAGGTAGAAAGAAGTTGCCTACTTTTCGACTTCTTTGCCAACTTCACAACCTTACTACCAATAAAAAATGGTGCTTCAGTAATTGTGAATCCTGTATACAAAACCTGTGGCAACCCCAGATAGAACTTTGGCAGAAGTGAACCAGAAAGCTACGAGACATTAGGCAAGTGAACAACATAGTAGTATAAGGATGTTCTGCAAACGAGTTATACAAAGCTATGTCATGTCCAAGCACGCATGTTCGAAACACATATCATATATGGTCCATGGCATCACAAAAAGCTAACGAAAAAAAGAAAAGAAAAACTACATAGTATTCTTCTGCCTTCTTCATATATCTGGCATTGTAACTTCATCAGACACCAAGAAAATGGAGAATCATAAGCCATGTCTTTCGCTTTTTCGCATTTCCTGATAAAGAACAAAGGATAAACAGAAAAATATTAAAAAGAGCCGCTGTTGCAGAATGAAGGGCATTGAAAGATATGAATGCAAGACAGAAAATGAACATTCATTATTGCATCAAATCTGTATTGAACATTTGCTTCTAGAGTTGCCTTATTTAGTTGCCTGTAAAATCATTATTTCCTTTTTTTGTCAAAACAGGTTGGAGATGATTGACTTAAATGAATTTCCTGATGATGATGGTCATTCTGAAGTGCGTTTTACGGGTGGGATTGGAGTTGAAGACCCCATGTACTGCACGCAACCTAATGCCCCACTACCTGGTGGTGTCTACAATGAAGTTGTAGGGGAATCGCCTAATCCCATCAGCACCCAACATGCTCCTGCTGTGCCTGATGAAGCTATGCAGACAGAAGGCGACACTTACGATGACACAACAACGTTTTCTGAAACAGGTGGAACTATTGGACAAGGGGTTGAGGGAAATGATAATGACGATGAAGCTTGGCCCCAACCAAGAGAGCCTTTCATAGGCATGAGGTTTGATACTCTTGAGTGTGCTCAAGAACACTACAATGCCTACGCTCTCCGACTTGGGTTTTCAATCAAGATGAACACTTCTAGGAAAAACACAAAAACTGGAAAGCTGGAGAAGCAACAATTTGTTTGCAACAAGTTTCGAAAACCAAAAGTTGACGATGGAGGTGCGGAAACTGTCCTTGCCCTAGATGTGATTGAGGACACTAATGGAGATGCAGAAGATGGTGCGGACGATGAGATCGTCTTCCTTGATGATGAGTGCAGGAAAAAAAGAAGTCTAAGAAAAGAAAGCGGGATACAATAGTGCAGACAGGGTCCAGAGCAAGGATGGCTGTGAAGCTAAAGGATAGTCGGTGGGAGGTGGTTTTCTTTATTGCTGAACACAATCATGTATTGGTTGATAAGCCATCACTAACTAGGTACCTTCGATCACACCAAGGGATCCCCCCAGAAGAGAAATTTTTCCTGAAAAATCTTCATAATTGTAATTTGACCACAGGTGTGTGCACTTTTCAAGAACACATTTTGCATTACTACATTAGCATTCCAAAAAACTGTGTTTACATTTCATGCAAAAACACACTCTTACTACACTTGTTTTAGTGCTCCAATATCACCTTGACCACTTGAGCAACTTGGGAAGCACAGCTGCAGCAACTAGTTGCAAACCAAATAAATAGAGGCAACCTGGCAGCTATAAGTTAAGCAAATTGGGTATGCAGCCTGAGCAACTTGTGGCTTCTACTAGGTAGGCAACCTGACAGTTATAGGTTAAGCAAGTTGGGTATGCAGGCTGAGCAACTTGTGGTTCTCTACTAGGTAGGCAACCTGACAGTTATAGGTCAGGCAAGTTGTGTATGCAAACTGAGCAACTTGTGGTTCTCTAGTAGGTAGGCAACTTGCCAGTTATAGGTCAGGCAAGTTATGTATGCAAATTGAGCAACTTGTGGTTCTCTAGTAGGTAGCCAGCTTGCCAGTTATACGTCAGGCAAGTTGTGTATGCAAATTGAGCAACTTGTGGTTCTGCTACATAGGCAACCTGATAGTTATATGTCAAGCAAGTTGTGTATGCAACTTGAGCAACTTGTGCATTGAAGCCTGATTTTTTTGGCTACCTTTTGTTGCAGGTCGTATGATGAACATCATGTCCGAATTTTATGGTTCAGAGCTAATTGTGCCTTACACAACTAAAGCGATATCAAATCTAAAATCAGGCTTGAATAAGTTTGACACAAAGGAGGGAGATATGATCGAGACAGTTGCCTACTTCAAGGATCAACAACAAAATGACCCTGATTTTTTCTACAAGGTCAAATATGATGACAAGGATAGGGTTGTCAATATGTTCTGGGTTGATGGAGTAGCACGTAGGGCGTATACTGAGGCTTATCATGATTGTGTCTCTTTTGACACAACATACATGACAAGCATGTATAACATGCCATTTGCGCCTTTCATTGGTATCAACCGCCATGGACAGTCGATCATGTTGGGGTGTGGGTTTGTTAGGCAAGAGTTGGAAACAAGCTTTGATTGATTGTTTGGGGCGTTTCTTGAAGCAATGAGTGGTCGAGCACCTGACAACATCATAACTGACCAAGATATTGCAATGGCTGAATCGATTAAGAACATTTTCCCAGGAAGTGTGCATCGGCGATGTCGTTGGCACATCATGAAAAAAGCTCAAGAGAAGCTCGGGTCAATGTTGGGCAGGAACCCTGGATTGTCAAAGGATTTCAACACATGTGTAGACTTCAGCTTCACACCGGAATAATTTGAGGCAAAATGGGCTGCTCTAATGATGAAATATCAGGCTGCTATTGGCACACACTTTGACAAACTCTACGAGTACCGTGCAACATGGGTGCCGTGCTACTTCAAGCACCGGTTCTACCCATTCCTACAATCGACACAAAGAAGCGAGGGGTTCAATGCTGTGCTGAAGCGGTATGTGAACCCACATGACTCTATCCTAAACTTTGTGAAGCAGTATGAAAAGATTCAAACACATGTGCTTGTGCGGGAGGGTGCGCAAGATTATAGGACAGAGCACTTGCAAACTGATCTGTGGTCACCTTTCCCCATTGAGAAGCAGGCGTACGAAACATACGCTAGAGACTTGTATAAAAAGTTTCGTAATGAGTTTGAAATGATTGGGAGGTACAATGTACGTCCCCGGGGTGCACATTTATATGAGCTTGAACCTAATCAGGAATGGGTTGCTAAGTATGGGGACAGGCAGTACTTTGTGTCAGTTGAAAGTGATGCAGGCAACTACACTTGTGAGTGCTGCAAGATGGACAGAGATGGTATCCTCTGCTGCCATATCTTGAAGGTATTTACCCACCTTGGAGTGGATGAAATACCACCGCAATACATTCTTAAGAGGTGGACTCCCCTAGCAGTTCCTGATGCGCCCCCCGCTGTCCAAGAACAAGCAGATGAAATGCCCCCTTTGTCAAAGAGGCAAATGCGACATACGAACCTGCAGATGGATTTTGCAAGCTTGGCCAAAGTTGCCTGTGCATCCGATGCTGCTGCAGAAGTTCTGAAGAAGCATATGCGTGCAGCTCGGACAGAGCTTACACGCCTAAAATTGACCAAGAAAAAGAAACCTCCAGCGGCTACGCGTGCGAGACGCACTCAGCCTGAAACAACTACTGATGCTCCCCCTCAGCCACCATCATTTTCGGCGCAAACACCTGCTCCAGCTCGTAGTGGGAATAGGCAAACAACTACTGGTGCTCCGCCGCCGCCGCCCTCAGAGGGTGCTGGAGGCTCAGGTGCTCCTGTTCCACTGCAGCCTGACACCCCTCGAGGTTCTGCACCTACTCCAACTATTCCAATGGACCCACCGAAGTCCAACACGAAAGGGAGAGAGAAGTCTAAACGAATTGAATTAGCACTGGAACTACACACCAAAAGGAAGAACAAATGTAGTTTCTGTGGTTCTGTTGACCACAATGCAGCGAGCTGCGAGGCAAGGTTGGTGTGAAGGCCAAAGAAGGAAGCGAAAAAATGCCCCCAAGTTTTTTTGTCATTGTTCAATGAGAAAGCTCATGAAGCTGTATTTACATTTTGGGCAACTTAGAACCAATTTGTGGTGTGCTTGATACTTGGTCTTGATTTTTCATTTGTCCTTGCTGCGACCATATATACGTTTCTTTTCCTTGCTTAAGCAAAGTAGTAGTTGGTAAAACATTTGTGCAAAACGGAGGCACTATTTGCTAGCATTCCTATAACTACTTGCCTGCTCTTCTTAAAAGAGTTTGTCTAGTTTCAAAATATTTTTTGCGTTCCAACTTTGGCCAAGTACATGAACTATGATCCCATAGGTACTTGCTGTTCAAAAATAGCAAAATTCACTGAATGAGAGCAAGAAAAGGAAGGTGTGATAAACATACCTACGGTAGTTCCAGGATTTCCTTCCAAGGAGCTTTGTTGTGAATATCTGAGACCCAGATGCTTGTCATCTGCTTCCTGATGTTTGGAATATCACTTGGTTCGTATTTTGGAACAGCCCTAGCAACCCATTTGTTGGTGTTCATCAGCCCGTAAATGCCACAGTCAGTGTTGTTTGTAACAAACAGGAGACAAGAAAAACTTGTTTGAGAAACTGCACATAAGTAAAAACTGGTTTCTGAATAATTGATATTGGGAAAAGTTGCTTACTCATTGTTCTGCCTCGGGACATCGATGTTGACTAGCGGATACTTATCCAGCACAACACGTGAGTGGCCATAATGATGCTCCCATAAACTACGAACAGTTGCTGCTATCCACCTAGCGTTCTTGTCCAAGACAGGATTGTCTAGTGTCCTCCAGGAATCAAGGACTTCGAGCCTCTTGTCTCTTATGTTCAAGTTAAACACACAGTAATGATTCCTCGATACTGGTTTTTCTGGATCAATGTTCTCTAGGATAGGAAACATAATCTGGATAGAAAAGCATTTTCCAGAAAAACAAATATGAGATGCTTGTAAAGAATATGAGGCAATTTGAATGCTTGTAAAAAATATGAGGCAATTTGAGAAGAAAGTACTCAGAAAAGAGAAGAGGGCAAAACACTTTTTGATGAGGCAACTTACAGGTACAACTGAGGCAACTACATGTTTCATAACAGGCAAGTTTATGTGGTTTCCTTAAGTTTCATGTTACACAAGTTCTCCCCAGAAGCAAGGTGCAACGAAATATAAAAAGGTTGAGACTGAGGCTATCTAAAAAATTGAGCTAGACTTGTCATTCTACGGAAAGGAACATAAACAACTTGCCAACTATATTTGAGACAAGAACTTGCAAGATGATGAGGCAAGTACTTGTAATTGATGAGGCAACTACTGGTTCAGGTAATTCAAGCAAAAAAATAAAAAGCAAGCAACTTACAGCTACAATTGAGGCAACTACATGTTTCATAGCAGGCAGGTTTGTGGTTTTCTTAACTTTCATGTTACACAATTCATTCCCTCGAAGCAAAGGTGCCACGAATATAAAAAAGGTTCTAGACTTTTCATTCTACACTTGCCAACTATATTTTTCAGGAAACAACTTGTAAGATGACGAGGCACGTACATGTAATTGACGAGGCAACTACTCGATCAGGTAATTCTTGCCTGAAAAAAACCAAGCAACTTACAGCTACAATTGAGGCAACTACATTTTTCATAGCAGGCAAGTTTGTGATTTTCTTGAGTTTCATGTTACACAAGTTCTTTCCTGAAGCACAAGTGTATTGAATAAAAAAGGTTAAGTCTGTGTCTCTCTAAAAATTTGGGCTAGACTTGTCATTCTAAGAGAACAACATAAACAACTTGCCAACTAGATTTGAGGCAAGAATTTTTGGAAGATGATGATACAAGCACTTGCAAAAAATGATGAGGCAACTAGTGGTTTAGGTAATTACAGGGCAAAAAAGAAAAACTCGTAGCTTGTTAACTTCTATTTTTTGAAGCAAGTAGTTGCAGCTTGTTACAACTTGCCAGCAGACTAAAAAAGAAAAAATAGTGTACTCACCATGTCTTTTCGGTCCAAGTGATTTGACTTATTAAACCTGGCAGTAATCTCTTTTGTATTCCATACCATCTGTTGTAACCTGACCTGTAGAAAACAAATAGACAGAAATGGAGCGAATGATGGAATTTCCATCAAGAAGGGGAGCAAAAGGCAAAAAGGACACTGTAAGGTGCAACTCTTACCGAGAATTTAACTGGCATGATAACCTTCTTTGAGTCTGCTAGCAGGTTGTAAATTATAGACTGTAACCCAACTTGGAAAACATGCGAAACGATGAAACCACCACACTTCATGGACTCCGCGAGCTCCCTCATAGATACAAACTATCCATCAAAGTCGATGATTCTTGGGCTGTACAATAAATTTGCACAGGACAAATATAAAAGCATGAAAAAGTAAACTTGCCTATACATGAGTATTGTAGCTGCCTGAAAAAACCAACAATGAAGACGGTGATGTTACATACCTGTTATCTGTATCGGGCGATTCTTCTGCACTGCGCCTTGCATGCAAAATAACAGATGCATATAAGTGGTTGACTTCGGGTTTGCAATAGAATTCCTTTTGGTTGTCAATGCCCGTGAAAGGTGATCTCAAAGATGATGATGGCTTCATGAGCCTCCTCTCAAATTTGTTCGTAATTACCTCCCCTGAACTGCTACTGCTAGAAAACTTACCACCTGACCCCACATTTATTTCATTGTTCATTTTCTGTGGTGTACTGAACATAGCAGAATTAACTGAATCTTTCCCCCTTCGCTCTGCTTCAGCACATGCTGCCTCTAGTTCCTCTGCATCCCACACAACATCATCAAGGTCTATTACTTCTCTTATGCTCGTTGTTGCGATATCCTCTGTTTGCATGTTAAGAACTTCATCCCATTTTTTGATGTCCTTATCTCCATCTTCAAGGCCAGGTTCCAACTCATCGGAAATCACTCCAAAACTGGGAGCTGGGCAGTAGTCATTGCACATCCCGGACAACCTTCTACTCTTGAGTTCGTTGGCTGGCTCTTCAACTATTGTCTGTGGTGGGATGTGGATGGGAGCATTTGTTGGAGCAACACACTTGTCTATAATTTCATTTATTTTGTCTATATCAACAGTTTGATGCTTGTGTGGTACCGGTGGCCAGTTCTCCTTGTTTGTCTCACCTTGGAGATGTGTTGGAGGCAAACTCAGGTTAGTCTTTAGTAACTTTGCTGCTGGTCCTACATGTCTTACATCAGTCCCTGCAGGCATCATCTGTTCAGTGCCCCTCAGCTTGTTCTCTGGCGCTGCTTTATTTCCACCGGTCATATCTGAGATGGCAGGTTGGTGGTTCCTTGCAGGCAAGTCAGCAATAGTATTGGGCAAGTTCTGGTTGGGCAGTCGCACTGTTTGTTTCCTAGCCATTCTAGTTGAATTGGCAAGCTGAGGGGGCCTTGCAGCCAAAACAACAACAGGGCTAGGCAACTTCTCCTCTGGCACTGGTCTTATTCCACCAGTCGTGTGTGAGGTGGCAGGTTGATGGCTCCTTGCAGGAAAATCAATAACATTGTTGGGCAACTTCTCAAAAGGCACTGGTTGTTTTGCATCATTCTTTTGCACAGGATCAACCTGAGGACTCTTGGCAGACAACTTAACAACAGACCTAGGCAACACATCCAGTTGGCCTTGTTGTTTTGTACCAGAGTCTGGAAAGTTGTTAATGTGTCAGTTCTCATCAAGCAACTTCTCTCCTGTGGTTGGCAACTTCCCCATTGAACTTGCTTGTTTGATAGTGCCAGGTTTGCGACCTTGCTCAACCGGCTTCTGAACACTGTAAGTTGCCTGACATTTTGCTTGACTTGCCTTGTTAGCCAGCGTAGTTGCCTGTTGAACTTTTCCAGTTTGGCCTCTATGTTTGAGTGATGGTGTCACTGCCTTTGGTTGCATCCTTTCTGCAACTGCAACAGGGTTTGGATTCAGGTTGAACGACACTCTCTTTTGCTTCCTTGGTGCAATTGATAGTAAATCTTTCTTATAAAATGCTTGCGGCAGATTTATTCCATAAACTGCTTGCATGAGTTCAGTCTGCATTTTGGGGGGGCATGACTCCTCATGATTGAATTTGATGCTTGTTTCTCTTTCCTCCTCGTGAAACACCATCTGATCGAATAATGTCCTCACATATAAGTGGGGTTTCCGCCCATCAAACACTTGTGGCAATTCAAGTTCATTTTGAAAAGGGTCCCACTGCTTCTTGAACTCCATCTTGACAATATCTATAAGTGAAAATGTTTCTGCAGCATCTTCTGCTTGCTGTTTGCTGTCATTCTGCTTGATAAAGAAATTTGATCTAGAATCGTCATCCCTACTGCTGTTGAACTTCTTCCTCCTTCATCTCCACCAGAATTGTTTGTCCTGCTGGAACCTCCTGTATTGGCTCCTCCGCCATGGTCCTCATCGTCTCCATTTCCATCATCATTTCTCTTGCCTCTACCCTTCTCAACATGATCCTCACTGTCCTCATCTTCAACAACTTTCTCTGTCTCATCATCTTGAGCTACCTCACTTTCCGGCACATCGGCCTTGTTTACCTCTTCCTCATCAACTTGTGGGGCAGTGTCGTTTCCTCCTTGCACATTGCCGCTGTCCTTGCCACTATTGTCCTTGTTTTCTGTTGTTTCATGTGGCTCCTCACTATCCTTCTCCCCCTCATCCTCGGCAGAATTGTCTCTGACATTGCCTCCATGACTGGTGTTGTCATCATCATCATCATCATATGAACCATTGTCTCCACTGTCATCCCCTTAGTTACCGCTGTCTGGTTCTGATTCATTGTCTTCGTCGTCGTCCTCATCCTCGCTCTCTTCGTCCGACTTGAATGATTCCTCATCCTCACTTGAGTTGTGTTCAATCACTCTAGGTGTTGCTCGCTTCCTCCGAGAACTGGTATGTTCACTTGGCTATGGGTTATTGTCTATGTTCTTGCTTGAGCCAGGTTGCCCCTCGTCAAGCTTCCCTAAGCCCACTACGAGCTTCCCAATAGCATGTGACATTTCAGTGCACATTTCGTGAACCAACCCTGTTATCCTATTTTGCTTCTGCACACCAAAAAAAAGTGTGTCAGATAGTAAACTGATTGGGATCAGAAAAATCCAAAATGCAGTGAGAAAACATATAAAGGACTTTCTTGCTATTGGAACTTACATAGCTGTCGTAACTTTCAGGCAACCTAGCTGCAACAAATTTTGAAACGTGGTCCCAGCTTCCGAACAAACTATCGTTCGCACACCGTGAAAATTCAGTCTTGAGCTGTTTTCATCAAAATCAAAAACAAGGCGAAAATAAAATAAATGAACACCGTATGATCAACGCCGTATAGGTCAGAGTATAACTTGCCTATGTTTATAGTATAAATTGCCCTGGATTTCACTTTGGATTTGCCATGTTTCAATCAAAGAAAGGGAAGTGGTACATTATGAAGGTTGCCCTGTTTTGTACTGGAAAAACTGTCAGAATGAACTACACATTTCCCATGTTTCAAGTTATGTTCTGTTTCCAGGCAAGTACTGTAATATAATGTAATTGCAGGCAAGTCCTGTTCTACTGCAGGCAAGTCATGTAATGCAAATTTTTGAGCAAGTATTGTAATGTAATCAACATCCAATGTGTTGTACTACTTGGAAGAGGGAAACTATTACCCCCAATCATATGTTTCTTCCACAGACAAGTTATGTTAGTGCTAATACTATGACTTGCCTTGACTTGTAACAATATGTTTGGCATAATTTGTATAAAAATTGTTTCTGTTTTTAACCTATAAATTGTTTTTTTGCAAATTAACATGTGTTTTGATATTAAATAATTCTAGCACGAACAGAACTTACTCGCAGCTTGCCATACACTCCTGGACCCTTCCTGTCTTTCTTCATAACTTTTGTTATTAGATCACCATTCCAAATGCGTGCCCTTGGAAGTGTATCAGGTATTGGTTCATTAACATCCAATGAATCCAGGTACAAAATCTGCAAAAGTTCTAAAATGCAAAAACTATTAGGAAACACATGGCTCTTTCATGCTTGTATTGAAAAGGAAAAACTATAGAAAAGAAAACACATTAGAAATGATTTTCCTCATACTTACAACTAGACGAAAAAACAATAACAAACAGCCTTCTTCTTGTCACCAAAACCCATGAATGCCAATCTTAGTTGATCAATAACAAAGCCGCATATCTTCGTATCTTTTACAGCACTTGTGTTGAGAATAGCAGTGTAACACCTTGGTGAGATGCTCAAGCTTGTTGTTGGGCCAAGGAAGCAGGAGAATGCAACAGCCAACCAAGCACGGAGGAAATTGTCATCGCACGCCCCATTCATCTTTTGAATCATTTTACACCATGAAGTCAATGTAGGGGCGTTTTTCCCTAGATGCTGAAAATACTGTTGAATTCCCTTATAACATCTGGATTCATTTCAAAACATACTTTCCTGCCACTGTAGGGCAAACCCCATATCCTCCTAACACTTTCTGCATCTACTGGTATTTTGCCTCTATCTGGTATAACAATTTGAGACTTTTTTGGGTCGTAGTGTTTCATAATCCACAGGCTGAGATCACCGGGCATGCTTGTAGCTGTAATATCCAACAAGCCCCCAAAGTCTATGTATTTGATAACGTTTTTTTGGTCTTCGTCGAGATCTTTGTTCAACTTAAAAAGCCTTGCAGGTGATGACCTGTTCCTAGGACCCTGAAAAATTGACAATCTAAAGTTATTTCTACTGCAAGAGCAAAAAACATTGGGGGCACACTTTCTAAAAGCATATATAGGAGTTGCTTACTGGAGACACTGATTTGCTTAAGCATGCCTAATAAGTTATAAAAAACATCAACGGGTTTCTCTCAATATACATCAGCCAAAAAAGTTGGAGAATGAAAAATCGAAACAGTTATCATGTACTGACACGCCATGCTTATTGAAAACATTTGATTTGCTTAAAAACCACTATAGTTGCACACACTTTCCCACTGCATATCAAGTTCTAGCGCGAACAGACACATAAAAGTTGCTCACTGCCAACACTGTTTTTGCTTAAACATACGGTAGAACTTGGCTGCTCTTTTATCGTTTCTCAAGAAATTGCTAGTGCATAAACTTCTGGCGCTTTTTTGTTTGCTTAAACATACACTGATTTTATCTGTACCATGTGGAACATGGGAAAAAGGCATTCCAATTCCCATTTTCTTAATTGACAAGAAGGGCGCAAATTATGTATGCATGAATCACATAAGTTGCCTACCACCTACACCTCCTAAATATGAGATTTTGGGATGGTACTGTTTGCCAGGTGTGCATGCAGCATGAGTTGCCAGGACATGACCACAAAAAAAGTTGTCTCCCACCTAGCTTATAAAAATAAAAACAATTTGAGATGCATGTACTGCATGAGTTCCTGCTACATCAGAAAAATGTAGGCAACTTATGTGTGAAAAGTAGAACATGAAAATGCAACTCCACATTTTGTTACCATGGTACTGTTTGCTAGTTGCTAGTAGCTAAAAAAACACAAAATAACATGCTGGTCAGAAAACATAACAATTTGTAGTCATATGATCGCGGGAGGAGGGGGGGTAGGGGGGAGGGATACCTCATTTTCAGTCACTTTCCGTTTTTTTCTTTGGTTGTTCATCTTGTGTAACATCAGCTTCATAATCACCTCCTGGTGGTTCTGTTTCGTTGCTTTCAATATCCGCAGGCCGCTTCCCCCGGTTTATGACCCGCTTCTGGAGCTTGCATTTGTAAACATGAGTTGTTGAACCACCATGCTCTTCTGCTATAGGTTCCTGTAATAAAGTCACAAATTTCTTTAACAAAAAAAGTAACAACCTAAAGCGAAGTGCTATTTACGTAGCAAAAATCAGAAGGAATACCTCATGTTCAGCTTCGGGAGAGGGAGGTGGAACCGAGCCAAGCGGTGACTCTGTCGACTGCTGTTGATCACGCTTTTTACTTTGTTTAGCCATCTTTACCTGTAAAAAAACAATTTAAAAAAGCAGTTACATACCAAAAAAGATTGTCACCATGGAAAAAGTATGATTATAAGCATGCAAATTGCATGATTATTAGGATGAAAATGCCTCATTATCTAGCATCTGATTATCAACACGAAAAAAAGTCTGATTATCAGCACTCCTGTCAACACAAAAAACCCATTGCCATAAGTTGCCTGACTATTGACATGAACTTGCCCTGGACCAGTAAAGCACGAAGGAAAAAAACAGTGTGCACATAAGTTGCCTGACAAGTGCATGAACTTGCCTGGTCTAGAAGAAGAGTGAGAGGAAAGTGGATATAAAATAGGTGGCATGGTGAGTATGGTACAACTCAGGTCCCGGCCAGGACGGCAGGGCCCGAGCACCATACTGTACAAACCACGCATCCTATCGAATTCTGATTACAAGTGAGAGGTGAGGTTGATTCGATCTCACTCGTGCCACCGCACAGATCCTGGCCCCTTGGTCGGTCACCTACCTAAGTGAATGAATTGCATAGCAGGAGTAGCTCCCTTTTCCCGTTCATTGAACGTGAAAATTTTGGCAATCCAACTCGGCCAAGCATCAACACAAAAAACCCATTGCCATAAGTTGCCTAACTGTTGACATGAACTTGCCCTGGACCAGTAAAGCACGAAGGAAAAAAACAGTGTGAACATAAGTTGCCTGACAAATGGCATGAACTTGCCTGATCCCAGGAAACACTAACAAAAACACCCGTGTGCAATAAAAATTGCCTGACGGTTCGCATGAACTTGCCCGCTCACGAGAAACCCTGCTAACACCCCGTGTCATGACTTGCCTGTTGGTGGTGATAAACTTGCCTGCTACAGAAAAATCACCAGCAAAAAACGTTGAAACAGCATCTGCACGGGGTGAAGTGAGGGCTGAGGGAGGACACGAACCCTCGAACTAGTTCGACCACGAAATCACACGAGGGGATTTCATACCCAGTACCTACCCTAACCAACGCCGCTGCTCAAAACATCGTGATCTACGGGGAAAACCTACCTCGCACTAGCAAATAGATAGAAGCACAAAGTTGCTCCTAGACACAACAACACGAACGGGAGAAAATCCCATCGCCAGAAATGGAGAGATGAGAGCAGGGGTGGGGGTTAAAATCGCGTCAACGTACCTTCTCCTTCATTCGCCACCGCACAAAACGAGGCCAGCCTCACTTTGCAACCGTTCGCCACCGCACAAATCCGGCGAGTCGAGCACTGCGCGGTCGCCGAGCTCAAGAGCGAGAGCCACTCCCCCCGGGCAGCATGCAGCGGGGTAGAGCAACTCCGGTCGACGGCCACCTGCCTCCCGAGAGAACCGATGTGTGGCGGATCTGGGCAGCAGCGAGGGTTCGATTTGGTTGATTTGGGCGAGGAAGAGGGGGAGAAGGAACCGCCCACACCGCCTAATGAGGGAGAGAGCCGTTTGCGAGAGAGGAGATAATGGCGGGCCCCACCCAAGCAATTTGCTCGGGCTCGACCGCTTTCCACCTGACCCCACCACCACGCGCCTCGCCCCGACCAGGTTACACATGGGCCCGACCGCGCGCGGGATCGCGACGGATCGGACGGCTATCGACGCGTGTGCTCGGGGCGCCCGTTTAGTGCACGCGCACTTTTAAGAAATTAGGTATGTTCTTTTGTACGTGTCTATGGATATGCACCATGCAGCCAGCATGTACGGTCAGGAAAAGATGAAGCCCAAAATTACTTAGAGTTGGGAACTAATACGTTACCATTGACTACTACGTGTAGTGCATCATAGAATTATTTGGCCGAGTCCTGCAAACGCACGATGCCTCTTGAAAACGAATCCATGGTGTTTTCCTACAAACGACCGATTCCAATAGTGTGAGCCTAGAGATTGTTTTTTTTAACTACTTATTTGCAAATCCCAGCCGTTCTTTACAACTCTTTATCTTTTACAGAAACACTAACGCCCACACGTGTGGGCGTTTGCATCTCGCCCACACGTGTGGATCCGCGTCCGTTTGTGGGTGCACGAATCTTGGCATGTTTGTGGTGTTGGAAATATGAGAAATTTACCGAATGATTTTATTGACAGAAATACTAGATAAAGCATGACTAATATAGCAGAGATAGAACAAGTCATGCAATTCGACAAAGAGAAGGTAAATAGCATCTGTATATATGAACTAGAACCGAACACATTTAGAACAGCACTAGAGCAAGAAGTTGTAACAGAACCTCTAACAGAAAGAGTATGAGAATGTACGGAACGGGAGCAGATGCACCGGTCTTGGGGTCGGTGTCCTCGCTAGCCATGTCGTCGAGGATGTTGTCGACGTCGGGGAAGAAGTCGTCGTCGGGGAAGTAGTCGTGGGAGTCCGGGGCGTCCGTGATGAAGAAGTCAGTAGTCGCGCTGAGCGCTCCCCAAAAACCTTATCACCCTTCTTCCGTACAGGACTCAAAAGGTGCGGTTTCGGAGGCCTACTGTCCCGACCTGCGGTGCACGCCGCAAGTCGGGATGGGAAGATCGTAGCAGCAGCGCAGTGCTCTGGAACTTTGTGGCGAGAGGAAGAGGATCTTCTGGTGTGTCCCTCTGGAGAGGAGAGACCTCTCTTATATAGGCACAGGAGAAGGAGGCGAACAGGCTGCGACGGGAGGTGAAGCAATAGAGGGAGACGAAGCGAACAGACTTCAGCCGAAGAGGTGAGCCGTTCGGATTCAGTGTCCACTACAGAAAAACGTTTCAGCTCCCGTGCGACCTTTCATATACCCGTCATGCGTGGCAAAAATTTAGACATCGGCCCGGCTCATTCCCGCATCCCGTGGCGCGTCGTGATGAGGAGTGGCGTGGCGTCGCGAGGCGAGCGGCAGAGGAGGAGCGCGCGTGGATGTCCCTCTTGTTCTTATGCTCATATAAGTGGGGAAAGAACCTCCCTTATAAGGAGGTCCAACTCCCACTAAACTAGCAGTGTGAGACTAAACTTTAGTAGTATCCCTTGCCTTGCACAAATGGGCTAAGTGGGCCTCTAGGATTTATTTAGAAATTTCTGAAATAGTTATTGGGTTGGCCCATAAATACATAAAATTTCAGCAATCCACCACCAGATCCTAGAGGCACATAGAATTTGCCTTTAGTTCCAAAACACTGTTTTATATACCGGTACTGCAGTGGAGACTGTTAAGTTGAACTTCCACCTAGAACTCTGTGCTACACTAGTAAGCAACTTGAACAGTGGACTAGGCCTTGAACTACAAGTTTTCTGCGAATCTAGCTTCACATAAGGCCTTAACCGATACATGGCTACCGTGGGTCTTCCCCGCGGGTGGAGCTTATGCGTCATACTCCGAGACCTTTCATGAGTTTACTAGAGAGAACCCTACTCTCATAGATTGCGACGTTTGACAATCAGACTCATATAGGTGTGTTCTTCAAAAGATGTTCTGCAGGACGACATCTCTGCTTCAATGAGCCACTTAGAACACATTAAGATATACATCAACCTGCCATGCAGATTAGGAGAGTATTGCATCTTCATGGAGTGGCATTGTTGATAGTAAGGATACTATCCTCTCAGTTGACCAACAGCTTGTCTTCCACATCTAATTCACGGGATCTCCGATCACAAAGAATAGGTTACCACTGTGAACAACTAATATTGTGGGTCTCATACCCATCTCCCTCGATGCATTATCTATCACATTACGTGATAGACCCTTAGTAAAAGGATCTGCCAGATTCTTAGACGTTTGGATATAATCTAGTGCAATAACTCCAGAGTTTTTCATTTTTCTGACAGACTTTAACCTTCTCTGAACGTGTCTTGATGACTTCATGTTATCCTTTGAGCTGCTCACTTTCGTGATCACAGTTTGATTGTCACAGTTCATAAGGATACCCGGTACAGGTTTCTCAACAACCGACAAGTCATTCAAGAGCTGACGAAGCCAATATGCTTCGACCGTAGCTGTATCTAGTGCTGTGAGTTCTACTTCCATTGTTGACCTCGTTAAGATGGTCTGCTTGCAAGACTTCCAAGAAACAACGCCACCTCCATGAGTGAATACATATCCGCTCGTGGCCTTTATCTCATCAGCATCTGAGATCCAGTTTGAGTCAATATACCCTTCAAGCACCTTTGGGTGCCCAGTGTAGTGAATTCCATAATTCGAAGTGCCTTTCAAATAACACAAAACTCTCTCTAGAGCTTTCCAATGCACATCTCCTAGTTTTGAGACAAACCGACTCAGTTTGCTAACAGCAAAAGAGATGTCAGGTCTTGTAGCACTGGCTAAGTACATAAGCGAGCCAATAATTTGAGAATACTTCAATTGATCTCTAGCAATTCTTTGATTCTTTCGGAACAGCACGCTAGCATCATATGGTGTTGGAGAGGGCTTGCAGTCACTATAGCCAAAGCGACTCAAGATCTTTTCCACATAGTGAGATTGAAGCAATGTAATCCCACCATCATCGTCTCTCAACAACTTGATGTTCAGAATGACATCAGCCACTCCTAAATCCATCATCTCAAAATAGCGAGATAGGAAATCCTTGACCTCCTTAATAACATTCAGATTTGTTCCGAAAATCAGTATGTCATCAACATACAAGCAAAGGATAACTCCCTCGCCCCCACCATGGCGATAGTACACACATTTGTCAGCTTCGTTTACAACAAAGCTGGCAGCTGTTAAAATTCTTTCAAACTTCTCATGCCACTGTTTGGGTGCTTGCTCGAGTCCATACAAAGACTTCAGCAACTTGCACACTTTTCCTTCCTGACCATCTAGTACAAACCCATCTGGTTGTTCCATATAAATTTCCTCGTCCAACTCTCAATTTAGGAAAGCAGTCTTAACATCCATTTGATGAACGAGAAGACCATGTGAGGCAGCTAGTGAAAGTAGAACTCGAATAGTGGTCAGTCGAGCCACAGGTGAGTAAGTATCAAAGAAGTCTTCACCTTCCTTTGGGTATAACCCTTAGCCACGAGCCGAGCCTTGTACTTTTCAATAGTACCATCAGGCCTAAGACTCTTCTTGAATACCCATCAGGCCTATAGGTTTGCACCCATAAGGATGATCAGTTATCTCCCAAGTTTCATTCACCAAGATGGAATCCATCTCGCTACGAACCGCTTCCTTCCAGTAGTCAGCATCTTCAGATGCATAGGCCTCTGGAATAGAACTGGAAGTATCATCTATGAGATACACAAGAAAATCATCACCAAAGGACTTTGCAGTCCTCTGTCTCTTGCTCCTAGTAGGAACTTCATTGTTCTCCTCCACAGGACTTTCAAAGTGTTCCATCGAAATGGCAGGTTCGGTAATTGTAACTGGTTCCTGATTCGATGAACTAGGCATCTCCTGATTAGATGAGGTAGCCATATCCTTCATGGGAAAGATATCTTCAAAGAAAGTCGCATCATTCGACTCCATGATCGTACCGACATGCATGTCAGGTACCTCAGATTTTACAACCAAGAATCTATAACCAATACTATGAAAAGCATATCGCAGGAAAACACAATCCACGGTCTTTGGTCCAAGCTTGCGCTTCTTTGGAATTGGCACATTGACTTTCGCCAAACAACCCCAGGTTCGTATATAAGAGAGTTTTAATCTTTTCTTCTCCCATTCCTCGAATGGAGTTATCTCTTTCTTCTTTGTGGGAACTCGGTTTAGGACATGACATGCAGTCAATATCGCCTCCCCCCACCATGGGTTGCAAAGACCCGATGTGTCTAACATGGCGTTAACTAAATCTGTTAGAGTACGGTTCTTTCTTTCGGCAACCCCATTTGACCGAGGAGAATAGGGAGGCGTCCTCTCATGGATTATACCATGTTTCGCACAAAAAGCATCAAATTCATTGGAAAAATACTCTCCACCATGGTCGGACCTAAGCCTCTTGATTTTTCGATCAAGTTGGTTTTCCACTTCAGCTTTATAGATCTTGAAAAAGTTCAAAGCCTCATCCTTAGATTTCAGAAGATACACACGGCAGTATCTAGTGGAGTAGTCAATTAACGTCATTAAATATTTATTTCCACCTTTTGTCAAAACATCACTCATTTCACATAGATCTGAATGTATGAGTTCTAGTGGTGCAAGATTTCTCGTTTCCGCAGTCACATGAGACTTACGAGGTTGCTTAGCTTGCACACACACTTGACACTTGGATCCCTTGACAGTGGTGAAACTAGGGATTAAGTTCAACTTCGCTAGTCATGACATGCAACCAAAGTTAACATGACAAAGACGCGAATGCCACACATTTGATTCACTATTGTTGCAAATATGATTAACAACTTTATTGCAAACGTCTGATAAGGATAAACGAAACAGGCCTCCTGACTCATATCCTTTGCCAACAAAGGTTCCATACTTGGATATTACAAATTTATTCGACTCAAAGACAAGCTTGTAGCCATCTCTACACAGAAGAGATCCGCTAACAAGATTTTTATTGACGGAGGGGACATAATGCACGTTCTTTCAGCCGCACGATCTTCCCCGAAGTGAACTTCAGATTAACCGTGCCAACACCACGAACAGAAGCACTTGAACCGTTGCCCATCAGCACGGTTGAAGTCCCTGCGGTCTGATAAGACGAAAACATGGAAATATCACCACATATATGCACATTAGCACCGGTGTCAATCAACCAATCAGGAGAATGACATACTGAAAGAATAGTGGGAAATATACCATACCCAGCATCCTTCATGTCAGTGTCTCCAATGACAACATTAGTGGTCTTGCCGCCTTTCCCAGGATGACGCTTGTCATAGAGATAAGGGAAACTAGGAGCCCAATGATCAGGATCCCCACACACATGATGTAGGGGAACGCGACAGAAAACGAAAATTTTCGGTATAGCGAGCACGCCCAGGACCACTATGGAGACTGCATACAAGGTTTGATCTGATCCGTACCGACTCGAAGCGCAGCGGAAGAAGAGTCGGTGTAGATCGTCGGTGCAGATCCCCGCAGCTAGGATTTACAACCTCCCAACCGCGAGGATGTACTCCTTCTCCGGACAGCCCTTCGGGAAGTGGTCGGACAGTCCCCCGGACAATGTCGCGGACAGCCCTTCGGGAGGACCCTCGAAACTCGAACGGAGACTCGGACAGCCCTTCAGGAGGACACTCGAACAGCCACTCGGGCAAAAGATTGAAACTACAATCTCTCTACAGGGTTGCACACATACGGTGTCAGCTATCCGGCAGGGCTTCGCCGTCCAGAACTAGTTCCTGCCGGAACCCAGACAGCCTTACGGCTCTACGAAACTCTTTTCGTGGGAGGGAGAGAAGAAGCCAGATAATGCATGGCATGTGTATGAGAACAAGGGATGAGCTTTGGGCTGCCCACTCCTCCTCTATTTATAGGAAAGCCAAGGGGTAGGGATGGCTCACAAAAACCCAAAATGCCCATGCAAATGTCACACATGAAGGGCATAATGGGGAGTGAAGTGGAGCTCCATGGAGCCCCACACATGTGGCCGGCCAACCCCCTTGGGGGACCCCCATGAGGAGCATGCTTGTCCCCAAGCCCTTCTAGAAGCCTTTTGGAGATATCCCAAAAGGTGACTCACCATAAAATATCCCAAAAAGCACTTTCACTATTCACGACGACATTTTTCAGCGTCTGTTCGAACTGAAAATATTTATGTGTGCTTAGAACATTTCCAGTACCCACCAAAATTATTTTCAACGCGCTCCGAAACAATTCCGGTTTAGTGATTTTCATCTGCGAAAAGCATCTGAAGTGGCTCCGGCAGCTCCGGAACATTTCCGGTTTTTATCTCAGAAAATTCCAAAAAGCTTCCAGAATGATTCTGGCATCCTCCAAGAATTATCAGGCATGTGCCGAAACCAATTTGACTTAATGTTGTATCCCGAAATAACTTTTCGGTATCATCGAAACTTATCCGATGACCTCTCTCTGCGGTACGATTCCACTGTCCGAAACTTTTTCGATGATTTTCTCTCAGACTCCCTGTCTAGTATTCAGCAGATAGATGACCCTTAAGCATGTGACCCTATAGGTTCGGTGAAGTATAGACATGACCTGGAACCCCTTCCGATCAATGATCAACATCGGAGCCGTGGACACCCATATTGACCCCTATACCCACACGAATGAATATTCGAGTGAACCTCCAGTTGCAGTGAACTATTCCTGTTGCTTCGCGATATGTCACAAACACCCGAGGTGAGATTTATTGCATGCCCATGGACGAACAATTTGTCCACCATGCAAGTTACCTCGTTACCGGTTTTGTTCTCTTTTCTCGTTTCCGTGTTCCGGCATCCCAGTGATCAAATCACAATGTGTCTGGCCAGACGATGATGGATACCGTTACACCGAGAGGGCCCGAGTATATCTCTCCATCGTCGGAGGAGCAAATCCCAATCTTGAGCTATCTTGTTACTTCCTATACTTTTCCGTGAACCCGAAAGCTGCCGTAATAGCCACCCAGTTACGGATGACGTTTAACAAACCCCAAAGTTCACGAAGCAAGCACGAAGGAACTTGATACTCTCATGGTCTAAGGAATTATGCAAACATTAACTATCTCAATGATATTAACCATAAACTTGTGACGAAGGTATCTCATAGCATAACATCAATCCGGGTTGATTCAACACAAGCGTTCTACCAAACTTGTGCCTTCAAAATTGCCGGCATAGTCATGCCCATGATCAGGAAACAGGATCATCATGCAATACTTGAGCTAGTCTTAGAGGCAAGACTAGGAATATATTTTACCGTTTATTATACCACACGTGCATATGAGTTCCCTCCGAGCCTCGTGGATATTGTAGACTCGAGAATCATTGCAGTTATAGCATGGATCATAAACATTCATTACAAACTTGGAGATACAAAATAAATGTTATTACTGCCTCTAGGGCATATCTCCTACAGACTCCCACTTGCACTAGAGTCATAATCCAGTTACATGGCTTCCCTAACACCAATGGCTATCCGGTGCTGCTCATGTTTTGCTCGTGGTAGAGGCTTTGTCATCGGGTCTGACACGTTCAGATCCATGTGAACTTTGCGTACTTTCACTAAACCCTCTTCGACATGATGTCGAATGAGTTTATATTTGCGTTGAATATGTCTTGTCTTATGGTGCGAACTTGGCTCCCTTGCCTGAGCCACGGCACCACTATTATCACAATAGATCTCCACCGGGTCCTGGGCACTAGGAACCACACCAAGGTCTTCAAGAAATTGTTTGATCCATACCGCCTCCTTGGAGGCTTCTGAAGCAGCAACATATTCCGCCTCCATTGTAGAATCCGCCACAGTCTTTTGTTTGGAACTTTTCCAATCAACTGCGCCGCCGTTCAATATGAAAACGTAGCCTGATTGAGATTTGAAGTCATCTGGGTCAGTCATGAAGCCTGCATCAGTGTAACCACTTACAATGAGCTCTTCATCACCTCCGTACACAAGGAGTAAATCCTTGGTCCTTCTGAGGTACTTAAGAATACCCTTGACTCCGGCCCAGTGTTCCAACCCTGGATCACTTTGGTACCGGCTGCTAACACTTAGCGCATAGGAAACATCTGGTCTTGTACATAGCATGGCATACATAATAGAACCAACTGCCGAGGCATATGGAACATCATTCATTTGTACTCGCTCATCCAGAGTCCGAGGACTCTGATTCTTGCAAAGCACTGTGCCAGGTGACATGGGGAGTAGGCCTTTCTTGGAGTTCTCCATGTTGAACCTCTTCAACACCTTGTCAATGTACGTGCTTTGGCTAAGCGCTATCAGGCGTTTTGATCTATCTCTATAGATCCTGATGCCTAATACATATGCCGCTTCGCCTAAGTCTTTCATTGAAAAACTTTTCTTCAATGAGTCTTTTATTTCGCTAAGAAAATTCACGTCATTTCCAATCAACAATATGTCATCCACATACAAGATTAGAAATGCTTTTGCGCTCCCACTAAACTTCTTGTAAACACAAGATTCTTTGTCATTCCTGATGAAGCCAAACTCTTTGACCACTTCATCAAAACGAATGTTCCAGCTCCTTGATGCTTGCTTCAGACCATAAATGGCTTTCTGAAGTTTGCATACCTTTCCAGCATCCTCATGAATGACAAAACCTTCTGGCTGTATCATGTATACATCCTCTTTGAGGTTTCCATTTAGGAAAGCCGTTTTGACATCCATCTGCCAGATTTCATTGTCGAAATAAGCAGCAATTGCTAGCAATATCCGAACGGACCTAAGCATAGCTACTGGCGAGAAAGTCTCGTCGTAATCCACTCCTGGAACTTGTGTGAACCCTTTCGCGACAAGTCTAGCTTTGTGGATAGTAATGTTACCATCCGCGTCCGTCTTTCTTTTGAAAATCCATTTACAACCAATGGGCTTTACGCCTTCTGGAAGTTCTTCCAAGTTCCAAACTTGGTTTTCGTACATGGATTCCATTTCGGATCTCATGGCTTTGTGCCATTCTTTTGAGCTGGGCCCCGCCATCGCTTCCTTGTAGTGCGCAGGTTCATCGTCTTCAAGAATGAAGATTTCGTTATGAAACCACTCAGGTGGCTGGATAGCCCTACCTGATCTGCGCGGTTCAGTTACAACATTGTCTGAAGTCTCCGCATCACATGCGACAACTTCCGGCTCGGTTGTAGGGATAATTAGCGGAATTTCTTCCGGTTCCTTAGCCATATCAACGGTTGCTGAAGATTCACTAATCTCATTGAGTTGTACTGTCCTCCCACTCACTTCTTTAGTGAGAAACTCTTTCTCAAGAAAGACTCCATGTTTTGCAACAAACACTTTGTTCTCAGAGGCGTGGTAGAAAGAATACCCAACTGTCTCCTTGGGATAACCTACAAAGTAACATTTGTCTGATCTGGGATCAAGTTTGCTTGGCTGTAAACGCTTTACATAAGCTTCACAACCCCAAATTTTGAAAAACGACAGGACGGGTTTCTTCCCGTGCCACATCTCATGTGGCGTCGTCTCAACAGATTTAGACGGTGCTTTGTTTAGTGTGTGAGCAGCAGTAAGTAGTGCGTGACCCCAAAAAGATATTGGAAGATTTGTAAGAGACATCATTGACCTTACCATCTCCAACAAGGTTCGGTTACGTCGTTCCGATACTCCATTTCTCTGTGGAGTTCCGGGAGGCGTAAGCTGTGAAACGATTCCACGATCACTCAGATGTTGGCCAAACTCATGACTAAGATATTCGCCTCCGCGATCAGACCGCAGAAACTTAATCTTTTTGTTACGATGATTTTCTACCTCATTCTGAAATTCTTTGAACTTTTCAAAGGTTTCCGATTTATGCTTCATTAAGTAGATATAGCCATACCTACTCAAATCATCAGTAAAAGTCACGAAGTAAAAATATCCACCCCGTGCGCCTGTGTTCATTGGACCACATACATCACTATGTATTATTTCCAATAATTCACCCGCCCGTTCAGGATGACCCGTGAACGGCGTCTTGGTCATTTTCCCCATCAGGCAAGCTTCACATGTGTCAAATGATTCAAAATCAAGGGACGGTAAAACTCCATCTTTATGGAGTCTTTGCATGCGTTTCTTACCGATGTGGCCAAGGCGACAGTGCCACATGAAAGTGGTGGTGGCATCAGCCTTCTTAAGGCGTTTAGCATTCACGTTAAAGACATCATTTCCACATTCAAGATTTAGTATGAAAAGGCCCCCAACAATGGGTGCAAATCCATAAAACATATCCTTACAATAAAGTGAACAACCATTGTTCTCAGACTTGTACGAATACCCATCGTGTACCAAACATGATCCGGAGATACTGTTTCTACACAACAGTGGAACAAAATAACAGTTACTTAGTTCTAAGATAAATCCTGAAGGGAGACGTAGAGGCATAATGCCGACGGCTTGAGCGGCGATCCCAGCGCCGTTCCCGACGCGCATCACGACTTCATTCTTTGCTAGCTTGCGCACCTTCTGAAGTCCCTGTATCGAGTTGCAAATGTGAGCAACCGATCCGGTATCAAATACACAAGACTTAGAGTTTTCGCTAGCAAGCAAAACGTCAATGACATTAACTTGTATAACAATTATACCTTTTCCGGTTTTCCCGGTCTTCTTATCTTCCAGATACTTCTTGCAGTTTCTCTTCCAGTGTCCTGTGCCCTTGCAGTAGAAGCACTCAGTTTCATTCTTGGCTCCGCCCTTAGAGTTGCTTTGGGAGCCGGTCTTACCGGTGCCCTTGCCCTTCTTTGGCTTGCCTTTCTTCTTTTTGAAACTGGCGGTTTTATTCACAAGCAACACTTGCTTGCGATGTTTCCGCAGTCCTCCTTCTGTAGTTTTCAGCATGGCGAGCACTTCTTCCGGCGTCTTCTCCATCCCTGTCATGTTGTAGTTCATGACAAAACCGTCGTAAGACGGGGGGAGTGAAGAAAGCAACATGTCCATCATATGGCCAGGTGGAAGTGGAAATTCTAGGGCTTTAAGCCTTTCAGAATAGCCAATCATTTTGACCACGTGTTCGCCAACTGAACTACCCTCAGCCATCTTGCAATCCATCAAAGCCTTCATGATATCATATCGTTCAGACTTTGCGGTTTCCTTGTACAGAGCATCCAATTCCCGGATCATATCACGGGCTTTATGGAATTCAAAAAGTTTTTGAAGCCCTGGACTCATGCAAGCTAGCATGAGGCACTGCACTAAGTTGTGATCATCATCCTTAGTGGCCCAGACATTTTGTTCATCTACCGGTGCATCTGCCGCCGGTTTAACTGGAAGAGCAGTTTCAAGCACGTACAATTTCTTAGCGCTCCTGAGGACAATCCTCAGGTTACGGACCCAGTCCGCATAGTTGTTTCCAGTCGTAGCTAACTTCTCTTTCTCTAACATCGGGCCTAAGTTGAATGCGGTGTTGCGAGCCATTTGATCTACAACGAAGACACAAGTTTCACTTAGACTTTGTTTATAATGAAATTTGCACTAGTGAATAAACATTTTATTCTAAAATGCACTCCCACTTAAATCAATATCTCTCAAAATTGATTATGAGTGATTCAAGATCCGTGTCTTGATTGTTCGCCATTGGTGTAACACCACTGATGACGAAAATCTTAACCGGTAGGCCAACTTGCCAATCACATCACTATGTGACTCTTGTTCATCTTTCGATGCGTGTGTTCCGAGCTCATGACGGTCATGCCTGAACGTCAAGACAACCAAGTGATCTCGCTGCGAGGTCTCAACTCACCCGCCTCACACTTCTCTAATCGTTCGTACCCATGTGACACGGCGCACCCCGAAAAGATAGGTGTCGTGACGGTGCTACACTTGGGAGAACACTATCTACTTGATATCTTTAAGTGAGAGATCACCCTAATAAAAGCGACTACCGCGCAATCAAGAAGGGTGCATCATAGGGGATAAACATCTCAGGCAATTCATAATTAGCATGATATGGTATAGCCCTTTCTGACGGAGAAGTCTTTCAATTCTTCGTCTTCGGCATTTGCTTCGGTGTTCACCTTCGCGAAGATTGCCACCACCTTGTCGATGCACCAGATAATATTGCTATCTCTATAGCTAATAAAATAAGTGCATTACTTAAGGTTGACACGCAGGTCATCAAAGTGCAATCATATGGCTCCAGCCATCATGCAGAATCATGACATGCAGGTCATGTTAGTTACATCATATAGTCATCTCATACATAACCAAATTGAATATGAGCATTGCTATACCACATCACATGCACATCCTGCAAAACCAAGTTAGACGCCTCTAATCGGTTTATGCAAAATTTTATTTTACTTGGCTTCTAAGGTTTTGACTTAAACCGCAGCTACCAACGTTTTATCATCAAGTATGATTATTCAAGTTGCTAGATTAACATCTCAGGGTGTATGAAACACGAGATAATTAAATCTCGAGCCCCATACTAAACTTCGTCATACGCATGACCCCCGTGCAGATCATATCTGCAATGCCCTTTCATCTGCGAATTTCATCTTTCTTTTGACTATGGCAGAACCCAAAGAACTGATAGCACTTCCATGATCAATCAGGATCACGGATTGCCAGAACTTTGTCAAATTCCACCATGCTGTCTCGATATTGAGCAAACGCAAATTCTAGGGAAGCAACAAGAACATCGGGTAACAGATTTCATCTGTCACCCGCATAAATAATTTTCAGCAATAGATCTCATCTACTCCAAAATTATATTATGCAATACCCATACATCTCCGTGTATTCTAGATCGTAACCTGCATCTACGCATAGCACGGCTCTTGATGCCATTGTAGGGGAACGCGACAGAAAACGAAAATTTTCGGTATAGTGAGCACGCCCAGGACCACTATGGAGACTGCATACATGGTTTGATCTGATCCGTACCGACTCGAAGCGCAGCGGAAGAAGAGTCGGTGTAGATCATCGGTGCAGATCCCCGCAGCTAGGATTTACAACCTCCCAACCGCGACGATGTACTCCTTCTCCGGACAGCCCTTCGGGAGGTGGTCGGACAGTCCCCCGGACAATGTCGCAGACAGCCCTTCGGGAGGACCCTCGAAACTCGGACGGAGACTCGGACATCCCTTCGGGAGGACACTCGAACAGCCCCTCGGGCAAAAGATCGAAACTACAATCTCTCTACAGGGTTGCACACATACGGTGTCAGCTATCCGGCAGGGCTTTGCCGTCCAGAACTAGTTCCTGCCGGAACCCAGACAGCCTTACGGCTCTACGAAACTCTTTTCGTGGGAGGGAGAGAAGAAGCCAGATAATGCATGGCATGTGTATGAGAGCAAGGGATGAGCTTTGGGCTGCCCACTCCTCCTCTATTTATAGGAAAGCCAAGGGGTAGGGATGGCTCACAAAAACCCAAAATGCCCATGCAAATGTCACACATGAAGGGCATAATGAGGAGTGAAGTGGAGCTCCATGGAGCCCCACACATGTGGCCGGCCAACCCCCTTGGGGGACCCCCATGAGGAGCATGCTTGGCCCCCAAGCCCTTCTAGAAGCCTTTTGGAGATATCCCAAAAGGTGACTCACCATAAAATATCCCAAAAAGCACTTTCACTATTCACGACGACATTTTTCAGCGTCTGTTCGAACTGAAAATATTTATGTGGGCTTAGAACATTTCCAGTACCCACCAAAATTATTTTCAACGCGTTCCGAAACAATTCCGGTTTAGTGATTTTCATCTACGAAAAGCATCTGAAGTGGCTCCGGCAGCTCCGGAACATTTCCGGTTTTTATCTTAGAAAATTCCAAAAAGCTTCCAGAATGATTCTGGCATCCTCCAAGAATTATCAGGCATGTGCCGAAACCAATTTGACTTAATGGTGTATCCCGAAACAACTTTTCCGTATCATCGAAACTTATCCGATGACCTCTCTCTGCGGTACGATTCCGCTGTCCGAAACTTTTTCGGTGATTTTCTCTCAGACTCCCTGTCTAGTATTCAGCAGATAGATGACCCAAAAGCGTGTGACCCTATAGGTTCGGTGAAGTATAGACATGACCTGGAACCCCTTCCAATCAATGATCAACATCGAAGCCGTGGACACCCATATTGACCACCTATACCCACACGAAAGAATATTCGAGTGAACCTCCAGTTGCAGTGAGCTATTCCTGTTGCTTCGCGATATGTCACAAACACCCGAAGTGAGATTTATTGCATGCCCATGGACGAACAATTTGTCCACCATGCAAGTTACCTCGTTACCGGTTTTGTTCTCTTTTCTCGTTTCCGTGTTCCGGCATCCCAGTGATCAAATCACAATGTGTCTGGCCAGACAATGATGGATACCGTTACACCGAGAGGGCCTGAGTATATCTCTCCATCGTCGGAGGAGCAAATCCCAATCTTGAGCTATCTTGTTACTTCCTATACTTTTCCGTGAACCCGAAAGCTGCCGTAATAGCCACCCAGTTACGGATGATGTTTAACAAACCCCAAAGTTCACGAAGCAAGCACAAAGGAACTTGATACTCTCATGGTCTAAGGAATTATGCAAACATTAACTATCTCAATGATATTAACCATAAACTTGTGACGAAGGTATCTCATAGCATAACATCAATCCGGGTTGATTCAACACAAGCGTTCTACCAAACTTGTGCCCTCAAAATTGCCGGCATAGTCATGCCCATGATCAGGAAACAGGATCATCATGCAATACTTGAGCTAGTCTTAGAGGCAAGACTAGGAATATATTTTACCGTTTATTATACCACACGTGCATATGAGTTCCCTCCGAGCCTCGTGGATATTGTAGACTCGAGAATCATTGCAGTTATAGCATGGATCATAAACATTCATTACAAACTTGGAGATACAAAATAACTGTTATTGCTGCCTCTAGGGCATATCGCCTACACATGACAAACACATTTCTTCTTGTCATTCTTCTTCTTGAAGTTCGTGTGTTGCACAGCCTTGTTCTTCCCATCAAACTTTACTTTACCATCAAACTTGCCCTTGTTCTTGAACTTGTGGGGCTGGAAGTTCTTCTTTTGTACCAGACTGGCACTGGATGCTCCCTCAATACCTGGAGCACGTGTGTCCTTTGCTCTCCCCTTTTCTTCCACATCAAGAGTGCCAATGAGATCCGGGACGGAAAACTCCTATCTCTTATGCTTCACTAAGGTAGCAAAGTTCCTCCACGAAGGAGGAAGCTTAGTGATGATACCTCCGGCAACAAACTTGTCCGGTAGCATACAACTGAAGTGCTCAAGTTCTCTAGCAAATGACTGTATCTCATGAGCTTGCTCAACCACGGAGCGCTCTTCAGTCATCTTGTAATCATAGAATTGCTCCATGATGTATAGCTCAGTGTCAGCATCCGAGACCCCTAACTTGGCCTCGAGTGCATCCCACATATATTTTCCATTATCAATTGACGCATAAGCATCAACTATGTTCTCACCAAGAACACTCAAGAGAGCAGCCTTAAACAGAGTATCCATTTTCTCAAAAGCTTGTGCCTATTGAGCATCAAGCTCTCCTTCAGGTTTGCCAAGAGTGTCGTCATAGCAACTCATGGTTTGAAACCATAAGACTGCTCTCACGCGCCACCTCTTATAGTGGATACCCTCAAACATAGGAGGTCTCATGGAAGCAGCAAAACCACTCGGGGTAAATTGCCGGTGATAAGGTTTTTGGATTGTTGGAAATATGAGCAATTTATCGAATGATTTTATTGACAGAAATACTAGATAAACAATGACTAATATAGTAGAGATAAAACAAGTCATGCAATTCGACAGAGAGAAGGTAAATAGCATCTGTATATATGAACTAGAACCGAACACATCTAGAACAGACACTAGAGCAAGAAGTTGTGACGGGACCTCTAATAGAAAGAGTATGAGAATGTACGGAACGGAAGCAGATGCACCGGTCTTGGGGTCGGTGTCCTCGGCAGCCATGTCGTCGAGGATGTTGTCGACGTTGGGGAAGAAGTCGTCGCCGGGGAAGTAGTCGCCGGGGTCCGGGGCGTCCGTGACGAAGAAGTCAGTAGTCGCGCTGAGCGCTCCCCAAAAACCTTATCACCCTTCTCCCGTACATGACTCAAAAGGTGCGGTTTCAGAGGCCTACTGTCCCGACCTGCGGTGCACGCCACAAGTCGGGATGGGGAAGATCGTAGCAGCAGCGCAGTGCTCTGGAACTTTGTGGCGAGAGGAAAAGGATCTTCTGGTGTGTCTCTCTGCGACGGGAGGTGAAGCAACAGAGGGAGACGAACAGGCTGCGACGGGAGGTGAAGCAACAGAGGGAGACGAAGCGAACAGACTTCAGCCGAAGAGGCGAGCCGTTCGGATTCAGTGTCCACTATAGAAAAAACGTTTCAGCTCCCGCGTGACCTTTCGTATACCCGTCGTGCGTGGCAAAAATTTAGACATCGGCTCGGCTAATTCCCGCAACCCGCGGCGCGGCGCGGCGTGACGAGGCGAGGCTTGGCGTGGCGAGGCGGACGGCGAAGAAGGAGCGCGCGTGGATGTCCCTCTTGTTCTTATGCTCATATAAGTGGGGAAAGAACCTCCCTTATAAGGAGGTCCAACTCCCACTAAACTAGCAGTGTGGGACTAAACTTTAGTAGTATCCCTTGCCTTGCACAAATGGGTTTAGTGGGCCTCTAGGATTTATTTGGGAATTTCTGAAATAGTTATTGGGTTGGCCCATAAATAGATAAAATTCAAGCATGTGGTGCCACGTAGGACTAGGCTGGTGTGTGGGCATTCACCCGGTCGCCCACACGTCCGTTTCACCACACAGAGGGGCCGGTGTATGGGCGTTTAGCAGTTCACCCACACGCCAGTTTTCACTCACGCACAAGGGCTGGTGTGTGGGCATTTTCCATCTCGCCCACATGCCCGTCTCCTCTCCCACACTCAAGCTGCCAGTTGCCATGCGTTTGCAGTGTACATGGCAACTGCCCTAGTGTGCTTGTAAGCAGATGGAAACTTTCTCTTTTTTTTATCCGAACATGTCAGTTGCCATGTGTTTTCCAGGGCACACGGCAACTGCCCCAGTGTGCTTGTAAGCAAATGGCAACTCTCTCTTTCATCCGAACATGTTGTTTTGCCATGTCTCTTTGTAGCGCTACACGGCAACTGCCTAGTATTAGTAGGTGGCAACTCCTAAGGTTCTCAAATCATGGCAACTGTAGTAAACCAGACCATATATGGCAACTGCTTAGTGTTAGTAGGTGACAACCTCTAAAGTTTTCAAATCATGGCAACTATAGTAAACCAGACCATACATGGCAACAGCTGCAGTTGTCCAAAATGGCATCTGGCACTTGACCTGAGATAGCAACTGCAGTTGAGCAACCATGGCAACTGTAGTTTTCCGACATGGCAACTGTAGTTCAGCGACATGGCAACTGCAGTTAAACAGCCATTGAAGAGGGTCCGGACCATGGCAACTACGGGGACGCGTGGTGGCTGTCATGCGGGGCGTGCGGGACCGTGAGGTAGGTGGCTGAGAAAGGTCGTGTGGGCGTTATGCATTTTGCCCACATGTAGACGTGTGGGAGCGACCGCAAGAAAAAAAAGGGCGTGTGTGCTAGTTGTTTTGCCCACACGTAGGCGTGTGGGCTGATTCTCTTAGACACCACACAAAATGTGTGGCCAGATCCCTTAAAGCCCACACGTGTCGCGTCCATCTTTTATTACATCTGAGCGGTTCGTCTTCTATCGTTTTAATAATATAATAATAGATAGATCCTTGGACATGACACCATTAACATCTTCTTCCTCCGCGTCCTGGTCGTCCACACGATGCATGGCTAGCAACAACCACTTCTCTTACATGTTGAGATCGAGGACGAACCTCTTCTATATATAGAGCCAAATCGGAACAACATTCAGTATCTACGTAGTGTTGTAGCTAGCAACCAGAGTCAGCCATGGTGTGCTCCCTCGTCGTCATCCTCCTCTTGTCCATTAGTTCCTCCGTTGCCCATGGCGCCGGAGCAGGTCGCCAGCGCTACCATGTGGTGGAGACCGGCCACTTGGAACCCAAATCCTTCTGCTCTGGCCTCAAGGGTACGTAGCGTACATGCAACCATTGATGCAAATCGATCAACGTCCATGCATGGGCTAACCCATGCGAGCTTGTTTGATTTTTCTTTGCATGCAGTGGCTCCATCGGTGGAGGGCACGTGGGTGCCGCTGCACCGTCCGTTCGGCCCCTGCTCGCGGTCTGCCGGCAGGGCGCCGGCGCCGTCCCTGCTGGAGATGCTCCGCTGGACCCAGCCAAGCCGCACGTGCTGATGACCCAGTTGGACTTCGGTCCCAGTTCCACCTTGGGCGTCGGCTCCGGCTCCGGTAGCTCGGCGTGGATCAACGCCGACGGCGACCCCACGGTCGTGTCCCAGCAGACCATGGCCATCGACACCACCGTGGACGTGCCGTGGATCCAGTGCGTCCCCTGCCCCATCCCCCAGTGCTACCCGCAACGGATCCCCTTGTTCGACCCAAGCACGTCGAGCACCACCGCGGCTCCCCCGCCTGCCGCTCCCTCGGCTCCTACGGCAACGGCTGCTCCAACACGTCCGCCAACGCCGAGTGTCGGTACCTCATCGAGTACAGCGACGACCGCGCGACCGCCGGGACGTACATGACCGACACGCTGACCATCAGCGGCAGCACCACCGTCCGCAACTTCCGGTTCGGGTGCAGCCACGCCGTGCGCGGCAAGTTCAGCGACCAGACCGCCGGGACCATGTCCCTCGGCGGCGGCGCCCAGTCGCTCCTCGCCCAGACGGCCCGCTCCCTGGGCAATGCCTTCTCCAGACGGTCCTACTGCGTACCGCCGGCCAGCGCGTCCGGCTTCCTCTCCATCGGCGGGCCGGTGACGACCAACTCCACCACCGTGTTCGCCACCACGCCGCTCGTCCGGAGCGCCATCAACCCGAGCCTATACCTGGTGCGGCTCCAGGGCATCGTCGTGGCGGGGCGCCGACTCAGGATCCCGCCGGTGGTCTTCTCCGCCGGGGCGGTGATGGACTCGAGCGCCGTCATCACGCAGCTGCCCCCCACCGCGTACCGCGCCCTGCGCCGGGCCTTCAGGAACGCCATGAGGGCGTACCCGAGGAGCGGGGCCACGGGGACCCTGGACACCTGCTACGACTTCCTAGGGGTCGCCAACGTGAGGGTGCCCGCCGTCTCCCTCGTGTTCGGTGGCGGCGCCGTGGTGGTGCTGGACCCGCCGGCCGTGGTGCTCGGGGGATGCCTCGCCTTCACGGCCACCTCCTCTGACCTGGCCCTCGGCTTCATCGGCAACGTGCAGCAGCAGACGCACGAGGTGCTCTACGACGTCGCCGCCGGGGGCGTCGGCTTCCGCCGTGGCGCATGTTAGTGTTCGTCGGCGACATATTCCCATTGCCGTTTGCTTTAGCTGTCTTGCTAGTGAATTAAAGAGCCATGCATCGTGTGCTTGGCCGTTGTATCTCGTTCTCGTAGCGTAGTAGAAGTAGGCTAGCTGCCAGGATGAGTTCCAGTAATAATCATGCGGCATTGTTGTTGTAGGGGTTGATCTGGAGCGAGTAGCTTTGGATGTCAGTGTGGCTTTATGTGCTGTAACCGAAACGGCTCGCTAGGAGATGGAGAAAATCAGAGAAAATGCTGCAAGCTTTGCACAGCGCCAAACTATGTGTCTTGTGCACTCTGGTGCAGCTTGTGGTGTATGAATATGTAACATGTGAATCTCTGGCTTGATATATTGTATTTGTGAACATTTGTCTCGATTACCTGGTTTGTGGTATGTGGGGATTTCTTTTCCTTAGATGGCAAATATTTCCGCTGGATTCTAGATCAAATGATTACAAAATACCTAGTGAATTTAGTTGTTGTGCTAATTTATTAACTTGTTTTGCTACAGTAGCTATGGCAACAATTTTATAGATGGGAATTAAGGATTGAGCTTTTGTGTAACACTTTTAGGGCAACAATCACGGAAAAACATTTACATATTTTTTATGCTACTCCCTCCGTTGCTCTTGTATTTTGGGACGGTAGTAAGGTACGCATAGGAGCCCCACCTCCCATCCCATAGGCCAAGATACGTAGACACAAAGTGAAGGAGCGACTTTGCACGACCAACAGGAAGGCCCACTATCCAGCCTCAGCGAAGCACTAGACCCCCCCTGAGCGTTGGCATATCTAGCCACGCATAAACTTGCAGGGGATGTTTGGAGTCATATATGCATGAGATAGATGTTGCCCATGGCTCTTATTTTTTTAGATGTAGATTTAATTGTTGTAGTCTTTCTGATTGTAAAAAAAAAACAAATTTACTTCATTTACAAAAAATGTTTTTTTTTGCATAAGTAAAAAATACGAAAGATTCAAGAACAAAGGAGAAGTGCTAGTGTTTTAAGATTAGAGCATGTTATGCATTGCAAATCATACAATAATCAAAGAAAGATGATTTAAGAAGAAAAACGGTTTGGATAATTATATTATGAATATTCTAGAACAAAGTAGATGTGCTTTTGTTTTGAGTTTTTTGTTTTTTGCATTTGGCAGAATGCACTTGAGTGAAAGATGATATCCAATGACCAGGCCCATCAGTACGAGAGCACCCGCATCTGCCACACCCAGCATATGCATCGTAAATCTTTTTTCTAGTTTTTCTTCAAACTTATATTTTCCTTTTATGTACGAAATCTTAGAACCAATATAACTGGAATATTAAATGTTCCTATACTATCAAAGTTGTTTCTAATTTTTTAAAATTTTTTAAAGTTCTCATTGTGCATTTCATTTTTTTCTAGCAGTGTAAGAACAATCTGTGCAAACTAAAAAACTTTGTACCATTCAGAAAATGTTGCAGACATTTAAAAAATGTTCACATGTTAAAAAATATTCATCATATAATAAAAATATTCAATTAAAATGTATAAAGATGCTAGAATAATCCGTACAGAATGTTCATGAAATGTCAAAATTTTGTTCGATCCTTAAAACAATGTATATAAAATATAAAAAACGTTCAGGGAATTTATAAAAATTGTTCTAACACTTGCAAATATTTCGAAGTTATGTACAAATATTCATGATATTTTTCAATAATGATGAATGTGTTTAAAAAAATTTCATATGTGTTTACAAATGTCAACATAGATTTGTATAAATGTTCATCATTTATTTTATAAAAATTAATCAGTAAACAAATAATGTTTAACGTGTATTAAAAAAAGTCGACATCTATTTGGTCATGTTGCTTCTCCTGTTTTACCATTTTAGCTCTTAGGTCGGTTGCATGAACGGCTATGCATGGGCCGTATGACACTTATGGCTCAATACACGCCTTCATGCATGGATTCAGAGGTTCCAAGCGTACGTATATATGGTACGAATAAGTATGCATGGTAGGAATCGGATATGTATTCGTCTGTCCGTATATCATATCCTAGGTTAGGTACGAACTCGCCTCGAACTCGTATGCTAGCTTAGGTTCGATACACATATCGTACGTATATGGTATAATAAATAAGTAAAAGTACGTTTAGGCGTTTAGCGCTGACGTATTTATATCGAGAAGCAAGAAAAAAGTAAAATTGTAGCACGCCTAACTGTAACCGAGTTTTAATCGATGGTCTCTGAATCCGACTCGCACTGGTAGAAAAAAGCCCTTTAGTCCCGGTTCGCAACAGCCTTTAGTCCCGGCTGTGCAACCGGGACTAAATATGCGCGACTAAAGACCCCCCTTTAGTCGCGCCTCTTACGGACCGCGACTAAAGGCTTTAGTCCCGATTCGCGTGGCTGACCGGGACTAAAGGCCCGTCCACGTGGGCGCCAGTGGTCCATCGGGACGAAGGACCTTTAGTCCCGGTTCTTGTGGCTAACCGGGACTAAAGGCCTCCTCCGCAGGTTTAGGGTTTTAGCCCCCCTAAACCTGGTTTCTTTTTAATTTGTAGTGTTTTATTTCTTTTATATTTTATTTTGTGTTTTATTTTAATTTTGATGAAGTTTCAGTACACATATTCTACGCTACTATATACATGCATATGAAATTTCAAACAAGAAGAATTCAAGAGGAATATATAATATATATTCAATCTCGGGTGACCATATACAACTTCGAACAAGTTTCCATACACAATTAGGATGGATGACCATATACAACTTCGAACAAGTTTCAATCTCGGGTATGCATATAAATTTCTTCGTCCTCGGTATAGTGTTCTCCTTTAGGATTGATGACTTCCCTCATGAAAAATCCTGCTAATTCTTCTTGAATTGGTCGGAAGCGAGCTTCTGGACTAAGCCTCCTCCGCAAGTTATCCGTCGCGTTCCGCACGCTATCCGATGCCTTCCGCTCAGAGGTGTGTCTCCGGATGTTCTCACAAACATAGTATCCACATAGATTGGTCCCCGGTGGCTGCTTATCCACATTAACTAACCTTCTGAAATCTAGCTCATGTTTGAATTCACCGACAATTTCTTCTGAGAACCGTCTCCAAACCCTACAGGGCAAAGAAAATTAAATGAACAAGGGAGTTATTAGTTACTTGATATTAGGAAATGAACGAAAGAGACCAATCGATATAGAGCTCAAATGATTGAAAATAATTACTTTTGCAGCATTTTTCTCATGTCGGCCCAACGCTTTGGATCCGAATCCATAGAGTCCATGATTAGAACTCTGGAGGTGTGAAGTTCAATATTTAGCAGAATCCAGTGGAACCTGCGGACACGTTACATGCACAGTCATGCATAACTCATCGATTAGACATACCATGCATGGAGTAAACAAAAGAGAATGGGCACAAGAGAGAAACACTCACCCAAAATGGTAAGGAAATAGAATATGACTTTTGAGTTGATGCTTTCTAAGAAACTTGTACAAGTCTTTCTCCACGTCTTCGGGGTGATGTTGTAACACATGTCCATTAACGATATGTGGGTCAATGAACCCAACATCATGGATGTTTCTTTGCATTCCCAAATCTTCAATCTGCATAATAGCGTACGCAACAATATAGTTAGGACCATATATATATATAGTGCAGGCAATGAAGAACGAGATGAGGTAGAAATAAATCACTTACAGAACGTAGCACCTCAGCATAGATTTGTCGAGGTCGCGCAGATTGAACAGCTGGAACAATTCACTCATATGAACTTGTACTGAGTACCGTTTGGTGTGATGCTCATCTGTAACATCCGCATAAACATATTCTTTGTCGGCCCATGTTATGAATTGCTTGTACCAACGTAGCAGATTTCGCATTTGTGGCGGTAGACTCTTCTCCCGCGCAGGCTCGACGAGAGGCCCATTCCGCACATATTGTAATGCTATCTCACATACTGGTGCATCCTCAAGGCCTAAGAAGGCACGAAGAGTCAAACCCATCTCGGACGCTTGTTTCATGGCACTCGCTACAGTCAATCCAAGTGCTGCCGCAGCTGCTATGATCTCGGGGTCCTCTTCCGGACCGGCTTTCACTATGAGCGGGGGGATCGATTGTTTCTTCTGCATCCCGAACTGGTCAACTTGTTTCCCGCTTTTTTTACTTTCTTCTTTCTCCTCCTTCAATATTTTTGCTTACCTACGAAGTTCATGTCCATAGTCATCAGGCATATTCAGCTCGGCTTGGGACGGTGTCGTCAAAAAATCCTTAGCCCACTTCTTTTGCTTCTCAGTGAATACTTGCTTGGGCTCAGGCTCTTTTATCACCTTCATATCCGCCTTCCATTTCTCATAATCAGCAGACGCGGCCAATTTGGTTTCAGCTTCACTAAGTTCCCCAGGCCTTGGGAGGAGAGGCTTCAGTGATGGCTCCGGTACCCTTGTGGTCTTAGGTACATAAGGGTCCGGGTTAATAGTCCAGGAGCGGGTTTCCTTGCTGTCCGCCTGCTTCTGCTTCTTCGCCGGAGGTGGATTGGGGGGCGTCGTACCCGCCGGAGGAGGATTGGGGGGCGTCGTACCCGCCGAAGGTTGTGGATCGGGGGACGGCGTCGAATGGCGTGAAGGAGGTGTAGGTGAACCACCACGACCACCACCACCGCCACCACCACCACCACCATCGGAGGGGGGTGGACTTGCTAGCCTTGGCGCCTCGCCTGGAAACACTATGTACTTCTTTTTCCATAGAATGAACTGGCGCTTGACATCTCCAAGTCTTCTCTCCCCTTCGGGTGTAGGTTTGTCAATCTCCAGGTCCTCAAACCCTTGGACTATGTCTTCCACCGTGACACGAGCATAGCCATATGCAATGGGGTTGTTGTGGTGGAGTGCTCCAGGTGTACAGGGTAAAGCACTGCCGCTAGCTACCTTCGTGGAAACGTTCCCCACGGGATAATGCAGATCACATTCTTTCATCTCCTTTACATCATCCACGGGGTAGTGAGGCTCCGGTGCACGAATCTCGATCATCGGTGCACTAGCACCAGGCGGGGCATCCGTGGAAGCCACGCTGCTTCTCCGCTGCTGGCTTCCGCGATCCGCTTCATGATCTTCATGCGGCCCTGCAGCCGATTTTTCTTTTACTAGTTCATGCACGGTCTGCTTCAACTCATGGAGTTCCGATGCAAACTTCGTCATAAGATCTGCATCCCGGTCCGTCTTTCTCTTACGGCTTCTGTAACAGTACGGGTCATTGTCCTGGGAAAACCCTACTTTCCACGGAACTTTGCCTTTGCCTCGTACACGTCCTCCGTGTTCATCATTCCCGAGGGCTATTGTCAGTGCGTCTTTCTCTCTGTTGAACTTGATCAAGCCCTCTTGAGCTTGGGTCATTGCGTCAATAAGGGCTTGGGTGGGAGCAAACTGTCTCTGCCGGTGAACACACACCCCTGTCTCCGGGTCTAGCGATCCCCCATGCCCGTACCACCAGCTTTTGGCCCTTGGGTCCCATCCCTCTGTACCTAGAGGGATTCCTCGCACTCTCAGGTCCTCCTCCATCTTCTGCCACCTAGGCTCCGAAAGGCGGTATCCTCCTGGCCCCATAATATGATGGAACTTTTTATTACTCGCATTATCCTTATTTTTTTTTATATTTCCTTGAAATGCTCCGATTGCTTTTGCCTCACAAATTCTGGCCAATCATCTTTCAGTTTCTCATGTTGTCCATTGAAATCCGGAGTCTTGCCCTTGTTGACATAGTCACGGGTTAAATTTTTCTTGAAGTTCCGGAATGCTTCGCCCATCTTCTGAAGAGCGAACTCTTTAACTAGCCTCCTCCTCTAACGTCCACCCGGAACCTCGTTACCGAATTCATCGGCTTTGTTGTATTCCGGAGGTAGAATGAAATGTTCCATAAGCTTTCTCCAGCAATCCTTTTTCGTTCTCTTGTCGACAAAACTGAAACCAATACGTGCCTTCTTTGGCTCCTTCCATTCCTGGACGGTGATCGGGACGTTGTCTCTAACAACGACTCCGCATTGGTTGATAAACTTTGAGGTGTGCTGTAGGGGCTTGCCGGTTTCACTGACAAACTCAATGGCATATGTTTCTCCTGTTTTCATCGCCTTGGATTTGCCACGCTTTGTCGTACTCGATCCGGAGGGCTAAAAAAAGAAAGAGAGTTGCGCGCGTTAATACATATGTATTCACATTTCAGTAAGTTTGTATCACGAGAGGCTCAATGTATATATATACCTCGCCGGAGGTGGTTGCTACTTGCAATTCGAGATCGTCGTTTGTTGACGGTTGACCTCCGTCGACAATGTCCGTTCCTTCACCTTCTTGATCATCGACAATCTCTGTTCCACCTTCAAGGTTCAGAAAAGAAAAGACTACATCCTCTTCTTGCTCATATTCTGAGCCCGACACATAAGGAATCTCGTTGTTGATGATGCCCATTAGATAACGTTCAGCCTCCGGATCCCTAAGCGGCTCGGCTCTATCGTCCGCCATATGTCACTCCTGCATGTAGTAAAAATTCTTTAAGTATAAAGGAATTAAAAATAAGATTAAGGGGACATACAGGAGGAGGAATTAAAAAATAAGATTATTGAGCACTGCCAAGTATTTTGTTTTGTTTTCTTTGTTTTTCTTTTTGGTTTTCATTTGGTTTCTTTCTTCTTCCTTTTTTCTTCTTTTTTTCTTCTTCTTCCTTTCTTCTTCACTTTCTTCTTTCTTTCTTCTTCTTCCTTTTTCTTTCTTCTTTCTTTCTTCTTCTTCATTTCTTCTTCCTTTCTTCTTCTTTTTTTCTTCTTCCTTTTTCTTTCTTCTTTCTTTTGGTTTTCATTTTTTTTCTTCTTCCTTTTTCTTTCTTCTTTTTTTCTTCTTCCTTTTTCTTTCTTCTTTTTTTCTTCTTCCTTTTTCTTTCTTCTTTCTTTCTTCTTTCTTTTTTTCTTCTTCCTTTTTTTCTTCTTCCTTTTTCTTCTTTCTTTCTTCTTTCTTTTTTTCTTCTTCCTTTTTTTTCTTCTTTTTCTTTCTTCTTTCTTTTTTTCTTCTTCCTTTTTTTTCTTCTTTTTCTTTCTTCTTTCTTTTTTTCTTCTTCCTTTTTTTTCTTCTTTTTCTTTCTTTCTTCTTTTTTTCTTCTTTCTTTTTTTCTTCTTCCTTTTTTTCTTCTTCCTTTTTCTTCTTTCTTTCTTCTTTCTTTTTTTTCTTCTTCCTTTTTTCTTCTTCCTTTTTCTTTCTTCTTTCTTTCTTCTTCTTCCTTTCTTCTTCTTTTTTTCTTCTTCCTTTTTCTTTCTTCTTTCTTTTGGTTTTCATTTTTTTCTTATTCCTTTTTCTTTCTTCTTTTTTTCTTCTTCCTTTTTCTTCTGTTTTCTTTTGTTTTTCTTCTGTTTTTTTCTTCCTTTTTTCCTTTTTCCTTTTTTCTTCTGTTTTTTTCTTCTGTTTGTTTTTCTTTTGTTTTCTTTTTTCTTTCTTCTTCCTTTTTCTTTTGTTTTCTTTTTTTTCTTCCTTTTTCCTTTTTTCTTCCTTTTTCTTGTTTTTCTTCTGTTTTTCTTTTGTTTTCTTCTTCCTTCTTTCTTCTTCTTCCTTTTTTCCTTTTTCTTTCTTCTTCTTCTTCCTTTTTCTTCTTCCTTCTTCTTCTTCTGCCGGCGCGCGGAGGACGGCAGGCAGGGGCAGCGGGCGGCGGGCGGCAGGGCGGCGGGCGGCGGGCAAGGGCAGGGGCTGCGGCGGGCAAGGGCCAGGGGCACGCTGCGGCGGCGGCGGAGCGCTAAGGGCAGGGCACGGGCGGCGGCGGCGCTCACTGGGGACGGGGGCGGCGGCGCGTAGGGCTTCGGCGTCGGCGTCGGGGCAGGGCGTCGGGCGGCGATCGGCGTCGGGGCAGGGCTTCGGCGTCGAGAGAGGAGAATGGGAAGTGGCGGAAACTGCTAAGTGCAGTATATATAGACGTACCTTTAGTCCCGGTTGGGGAGGCGGACCGCGACTAAAGGGTACCTTTAGTCGCGGTCCGCCTCCCCAATCGGGACTAAAGGGTTTTGGCGCCGCTTTCGTTCCCGCGCAGAAAGAGCCTTTAGTCCTCTCCATTGCAGGCTTACGGGCCTAATTGTGACTGCTATGCCTGATGGGCCTACTGGGCCTTCTGCGGGCCTGAATCCTGGCCCATCGATGGGTTTCTAGTCGTATTCAGGCCGTGGTGGCCCAGTAGGTGGCATATTTTTTATTTTTTGCCTGTTTTTTGTTTTCTTTTTTGCTTTATTTATTTTGTTTTGTTTCTACTTACAACAAAAAACTTATTTATTTTATTTTATTTTATTTTGTTTCTAATTACTTATTTATTTTACTTTATGATAATTATTTTTGCTATTGAAGTTTCTAACAAAAAAAGTTCTTTATGAAAATTCTTTTCGCTTTCAATGATTTTGAACAGAAAATACTTCGATAATTTTAGTTGAATCAATTTTATATAATTTTAGTTTCAAAAATACTAGAGGTTGCTTATAATGTTTTGAACAGAAAATACTTTGATAATTTTAGTTTCATAAATTTTATTTATGTTATTAAAATTTATTTTATTTTGTTTGTACTTATATATTTTATTAAAGTTTATATTATTTTGTTTCTAATCATTTTAAAATCTTAAAAATACAATTATATATCAAAAAAATCAGAAAAATAAAACTAATTCATTTTGTTTGGTACAATAAATTATTACACATCAATTCTTGCCTTGTGTCCCTGCTTGCTTACGATTGTGTCGTATCCATGGAGCATTCTCATCATTTAACTTAATGCTTGGGTCAGTATTCACTTTGAAGGGCGGAATTTCACCAAACATATTATAATTTTCTGACATGTCTGTCTTGTCCTCCACTCCCACGATGTTTCTTTTCCCTGAAAAAACAATGTGGCGCTTTGGATCATCGCATGATGTACTGATCGCTTTCTTATCTTTCCGTTTCCTCGGTTTGCTACTCATGTCCTTCAAATAAAAAACCTGAGCGACATCTTTGGCAAGGACGAATGGTTCGTCAAGGTAACCAAGATTGTTGAAATCCACCATTGTCATTCCGTATTGCTCGTCCACCTTTACCCCACCTCTTGTTAGCTTGAACCATTTGCACCGGAACAAAGGGACCTTAAAGGAGGGTCCATAGTCAAGTTCCCATATCTCCTCTATGTAACCATAATATGTGACCTTTCGCCCATTCTCGGTTGCTGCATCAAAGCGGACACCACTGTTTTGGTTGGTGCTCTTTTTATCTTGGGCGATGGTGTAAAATGTATTCCCATTTATCTCGTACCCTTGGAAAATCGTTATAGTCGAAGATGGTTTCTTGGCCAACATGTACAGCTGATCTCCAACATCATTGTCATTCATTAAATGTTTTCGCAACCAACTGCCGAAAGTCTCCATGTGGGCCTTTCTTGGGTTGTCCGAGCGTAATATATTCTTGTGTTGCTCGAAGTACGGAGCCACAAAGCTGGAATTTTGCAGAACTGTGTGGTGTGCTTCAGTCATAGAATGACCGTCCATACATATCGTGGATTTCCTTCCGATCTTGCCTTTTCCACTTAGTCTCCCCTCGTGCCGCGATTGAGGAATACCAATCGGCTTAAGGTCAGGAACATAGTCAATACGGAACTCAATTACCTCCTCATTTCCATAGCCCTTGACGATGCTTCCTTCTGGCCTAGCACGGTTACGAACATATTTCTTTAATACTCCCATGAACCTCTCAAAGGGGAACATATTGTGTAGAAATACAGGACCGAGAATGGAAATCTCTTCGACTAGGTGGAGCAGGAGGTGCGTCATAATATCGAAGAAGGATGGTGGGAACACCAACTCGAAACTGACAAGGCATTGGACCACATCGTTCTGTAACCGTGGTAGATCTTCCGGATTGATTACCTTCTGAGAGATTGCATTGAGGAATGCACGTAGCTTCACAATGGCTACTCGAACATTTTCCGGTAGGAGCCCCCTCAAAGCAATCGGAAGCAATTGCGTCATAATCACGTGGCAGTCGTGAGACTTCAGGTTTTGGAACTTTTTCTCCGCCATGTTTATTATTCCCTTTATATTTGACGAGAAGCCAGACGGGACCTTCATACTGCTCAGGCATTCAAAAAAATGACCTTCTCTTCTTTGGTAAGAGCGTAGCTGGCACGACCTTGAAACCATTCCGGATGCCGGTCATCTGGGTCTTTCAAAAGTTGTTGGTCCTGCCGTGCTTCCTTTGTATCATTTGTCTTCCCATACACGCCCAAGAAGCTTAGCAGGTTCACGCAAATATTCTTCGTAACATGCATCACGTCGATTGCAGAGCGGACATCTAGGACTTTCCAATATTCTAGCTCCCAAAATATAGATTTCTTCTTCCACATGGGTGCATGCCCGTCAACTCCCCGCGGAATTGATTGTCCGCCAGGACCCTTTCCAAAGATGACTTTCAAATCCTTGACCATATCAAATATCTCAGCACCAGTACGTTCCGCAGGCTTCGGCCGGTGATCTGCCTTGCCGTTGAAATGCTTGCCTTTCTTTCTTACGTTATGATTTCGGGGAAGAAATCGACGATGACCCAGGTACACGTTCTTCTTACAATTAACCAAACGTACACTTTCAGTCTCATGTAAGCAGTGCGTGCATGCATTGTATCCCTTATTTGTCTGTCCCGAAAGGTTACTGAGAGCAGGCCAATCGTTGATGGTTACAAAAAGCAACGCTCGTAGGTCAAATTCCTCTCCTTTGTGCTCATCCCAGACACGTACACCAGGTCTGGCCCACAACTGTAAAAGTTCATCAACTAATGGCCTTAGGTACACATCGATGTCGTTCCCGGGTTGCTTTGGACCTTGGATGAGCACTGGCATCATAATGAACTTCCGCTTCATGCACAACCAAGGAGGAAGGTTGTAGATGCATAGAGTCACGGGCCAGGTGCTATGGCTGGAGCTCTGCTCGCCAAAAGGATTCATGCCATCAGTACTTAGACCAAATCTTATGTTCCTTGCGTCAGCTGCAAAATCTTTGAACACTCTGTCGATCTTTCTCCATTGCGTTCCATCAGCGGGGTGTCTCAACTCCCCGTCGGACTTACGGTCCTCTTTGTGCCATCGCAACGACTTGGCATGCTTTTTGTTCATGAACAGACGTTTCAACCGTGGTATTATAGGAGCATACCACATCACCTTGGCGGGAACCCTCTTCCTGGGTTTCTCGCCCTCAACATCGTCACCAGGGTCATCGCCTCTGATCTTATAACGCAATGCAGTGCATACAGGGCATTCATTCAAATTCTCGTATTCACCGCGGTAGAGGATGCAGTCGTTAATGCATGCATGTATCTTCAGAACCTCTAAACCTAGAGGGCAGACAACCTTCTTTGCTTCGTACGTACTGGCGGGCAACTCGTTATTCTTCGGAAACATATTCTCCAACATTTTCAGCAAATTTTCAAATGATGAGTCACCTACACCTTCCTGTGCCTTCCATTTTAGCAAATCCAGTGTGCAGCCCAGCTTTTTCAGACTATTGTCGCATCCTGGATACAACGACTTTTTGTGATCCTCTAACATGCGATCCAAATTCTCCCTATCCTTGTCAGTTTCGCAGCGTCTCCGTGCATCAGCAATGGTCCGACCAAGATCATCAGCGGGCTCATCATGTGCCTCTTCTTCACCTTCACCTAACCCTTCCCCACCTTCAGCATCATCCTCCATGAAAGTATCACCGAAATGATCATGATAGTTGTCATCGATATCATCCCCTTCTTCATCTTCTTCCATTCTAACCCCTCTTTCTCCATGCTTGGTCCAACAATTATAGCTTGGCATGAAACCGTGCCGAAGCAGGTGCATGTGAACGTCTCTTGAGGAGGAGTAACCCTTCTGATTCTTACAGACAGCACATGGACAGATAATAAAACCTTGCTGCTTGTTCGCATTTGCCACTACGAGGAAATCTTTCAAACCCGTAGTGAACTCGCCGGAGAGTCGGGGACCGTACATCCATTGCCGATTCATCTGCATTATTATTATATAAAGTATATAATTAACCATCATGCATTTGTTAAACTAACTAGCTAGAAATAATACAAATTAAACAATGAACTACACACATGCATATTTTATCAATGACACATGAAAGGTTCAAGTTACTAACCGCGATCGCGGAGGAAAAATAAATGAGAAAGCTCAAGTGTGGCTCGGACACTTCATATCATGTTTGTTTCAGGCTCTCGGGCATTTCATCGAACACCTTGTGTGCATAGGAGGAACCAAAAGCAAACCCACCACCCCCTTCTGAAAATTGTGAAGTGAGCTGAGTGAAGTGAAGTGAGCTGAGTCCTATATATAGGGATGGGCCTTTAGTCCCGGTTGGCCTGGCCAACCGCGACTAAAGGCCTTCGGGGACCTTTAGTCCCGGTTGGCCAGGCCAACCGGGACTAAAGCCCCTCCCGTCCGCCAGCTGTCGACCGAGCGCGCTGGGCCCAGATAGTTGGTCGAGGGTCTCCTCCCGAACCGCGACTAAAGGCCCCTTTAGTCGCGGTTCGATTGTTTTGGGGACTAATGGGGGCGTATGGAAGCCTCTTTTTCTACTAGTGTCGATTCCATGTCCTGAAACCAGTTACAAATATCTTTTGCCGGTCCGTCTCTAGTTATCGTCTCAGGACATGTACAACGGCATCTAATTAGCAGACTATAACGTATGCCACTCAAAATTTTCATTATGGGGAGGAGAGAGAGCTAGAAGAGAGAAGTAGGGTGTCTGGAATTCGGCACACGGTCGATATTTCAATAATCTCGCTGCTTACCTATAGCCTTGTCCCCGTTGTACGCTCAAGCGTCGTTAATTTGCGGTTCACATGCAGCAGCCTGCCCACGATTTGGCCAAGAAGTGCAGGAGAATGGACGTTCGCATGCAGCGGCCCGTCCACAATCGAACGTGCTACAAATAGCAAAATAGCAGACAATTGTAGATGATGTTTTTATTGCGATCTATAGATGACGTGGATGATAATTACACACTGCAAGTGTCTAAACTGATGTACATGCCCTCATAATCGCCCGCGAGAGCATTGCCTAGATGCCGACACGGATGGCTGACGCTGTGTTAGGTTCCAACTCGCGAATCACTCTATTACAAGGAAATCAAGCTCCGTTGCCGTTTCGTGATCTAAGCCCGGATCCTTTGCTCGTTGCCTCCTCCCAGGCATTTGTAGTCTGTAGCGCTGGGTGGTTCGCAGATGGGCCGGCCCATGTAATGGCCGAAGGTTGCAAGCCCATGTACACAATAGGCTCCTGACACGCTGGCGACGAACGGAGAAACAAGCACCCGGGCCGGCGGCAGCGCAGGTCGTTCACCATACTCGCCAACGACCTCCTCGTCATCATCTATGGCTTGTTGGCCGATGCCCCTAGCAGCCGTGCGCGCTTCGCCGCGGTCTGCAGGTCGTGGCAGGCCGCCGTCACCACGGAGCCGCGGGCGCCCGTCCTGCCATGGCTGCTCCTCTCGCTATGTGAAGTCGGTGGAAACAGGACGAGGCGCGTGCACTGCCCGGAGGATGGCGCTGTAGGGTGGCCTCGTCCAGCCACCACCAATCAGGATCGTCAACCTCTTCTTAGGGCCTGCAGTGGCGCTTTCCAAGAAGCAGAGGAAGATTGTATGCCCGCACCGAGGTCATGGCCGTGGTGATACCCGTGGTCCGATAGTCGTCACAAAAGTCACGTTCTCCGAGTCGCCCAGCTCGGAAGGCTGTATCATGGCCGCCATGACCGAGAACTGCGGCGCCACACTATGCAAGGTTGGTTCGAGACATTCATCGGCATTGCCTTCTGCAACGGTGAGCTTTATGGCCTCACACACAATGGTGAGAAACTCGTCAAGTTTGCAATCAGCGACAACAAACGTGGCTCTCCAATGGTCATCGCAGACACCCGAGTAGCGTTGCAAATGGTTTGCCATTCTGGATCGAGAAACTCTTGCAAAGAGTATGCCGTTTACATAGTCGATTTGCATGACAAGCTTGCAATAGCGATGATGAACTTGTGGTGGGGCGACCGTGAGCCTTTCTTCAAGGTGTACAACCTTGTTGACCACATGAAAAGTGAGACGACAACGTGTTACATGGATAAATAGGAGGAGGTAACGAGCTTAGGCCACCATGCCTTGTTTTTGGGACATACATTTTCAGAAGCGGTGTACGTGCCTACTAACAGGCGCGGTGATGTGGAGAGAAACTGCATCTACTATGCCAACAACTGTTGTCGAAGTTTAAACACCATAGTCCACAGTGATGCTGTGGTCTTGACGGTCCCAAACCATGATGGTGACCTGAAGTGTGAAAGAAAAGACAAGACGAGCATCACCTATAATGACGAGAAAATCAAGTCGGTAGGGTACTTCATGAAGTGTGCTAGTCATGATATCATGCATAAGAAGTTTTGGCTTTCTGTGCTTTGGGGGATGAATCATTCAATGATGATAATAATAATGGTAATAACAATGATAATAATTCTAGTAATACTGATAATAATAATTATTAGGATGATGATATCATATTATGATGTTTCAAAAAACGAAAATTTTATTTTGGTTGGTTATTAAAAATGCCAAATATTTATATCATTCCAAATAATATTGCGAACGTTTGGAAGAGAAAGATCAAAAGGTGTGGTATTTAGAACGTGCATCCACCGCGGACGTAAGACCCTCGGGTGTAAGGCTACTAAACATGGCTTGAACTTTGGTTCTCACAAAAATAAAGGGCCACCCTTTATTTTTAATTTTTTTGCTAAAACATGCGAGATTGTGTGTGCGGTAATTTTCAACAAACGCATGTTCCTCGCAAGCCGCCCTAGCGCGGTCCACTCGCTTTTGAGCCAAAATCCCATGTCCGTTGTGGTGTCGTCCATCGGATTCTGCCCTTCGCCTGGGAGAATCCTGACGCCGCCGAGGCGGGTCATCATGCCTGCGAGACTGCTCATTATACTTCTCCAATGAATTTATAATTTATAATTTATGAAGTATTCATGATATATTTATATCAATTATATATATTTTTTGAGTTGTCCAGTGTGTAGACAAATAGCTGTGTCCTAGTAGGACACTTGTATCCTAATAGGACATAAAGAATAGCAGACCATAATATCCGAGCAAGCCTTGTATCCTTCATCTTGTGGTTGTGGGGCCTTTCATCTAGTAAATACAAGACGCGAGAGCTTCATGCATCAACTTACTTAGTGGTTATGCAACATTCTTGTTTTGAAAATGTTCTGTTGTAGAGAATGAATGATCTGTAGGTTTTCCAAGATGCAAGCGTGAAATCCATTTTCTCCATTCAGATATGGATCATACAAAAGTAGAAAAGACTTTCCAATCACAAACAATTGTTGAAAACAGGTGCATAATCAAACCATGAACTGGATAGCTAGTGCGACAAGGTAGTGAACTCAATAGAACAACAATTAACTCTGTACATAACCGTGCGAGGGAATAGAGAACAAGCAAAGCATGCACCCAATGTATGGTAGGTAGCACAGAATACAATAATTAGCTAGGCTTACCCGCTGGCTGATCAAATGGTTGGTTCGGATAACACCGGTGGGAAGCTGAAGTATGGCAGGGCACGCTTGCGATCAAGGAAGCGCTCTGTCTTTGTACAGACTTTGGTAATTTCATAAGTCTTGACCTCCATTGAGTAACAATCCACATTCTGAATAGGAATACCTTGTTGTGGAGCGGCTCGGAAGAACAAGAATCCCTCGGCGGCACCCACCATGGAAATGGAATAGTCACGATACTGCCCAGGCAGCTGTACGATCTTCTCCAGCTTCCACTCGTGGGAATTATTCTGCAGGGAAGTATGGTGGAGAGCAAAGGAGCCGTGTCGACGGACGAGAGAAACCATCTCGATGGCTCCTTCTCGGCCCAAAACAACAGCATTTGGGCGACGATGGCCAAGGCTCTGGTGAGCCAGATTATCCCTCAGCTCCTTATGGTGGCCGGTGAGAAGGTTGACGGTGGAGAAGCTCATGGTGCGCGTGTCCAGCACCATCAGATGGTTGCTCCAACCCCAAGGTTCAGTCCAGTAGAAGCAGCTACCCACGCAGTCGAAACAGGACATGTGATCTAGAGAAGGGGAGACGGGAGAGTTGACCATGCACCACTCCCTGGTTGCGGAGGTAAAGATAAAGAGGACGAGCTTTGTCTGGTACCTTGCTATGCATATCACCTTGAAGTGCTGGTCGTCGCTGTCGTCGTCGCCGGTATTGGGAGCGAGCAGGGGCTTGAATGCCCAAAGGAGGTCTTGTGGCTGGGCGGCGAGGTCCTCGGGTATGGTTGGAAGCAGCATGTATCTTTGAAACAAAGGGTCGCAGACGGTGAGGTTGAAGTCGGCGACGTTGCAGCAGCGCTCCTCCTGTTTGTTGAGCTCCCCGCCGGGGTGGAGGGAGAATGGGAGATCCAGTCGAGGAGGACGCGGCCGCCGCGGACGTTGCGGGGGCGCCAGCGGGGGCCTTGCTCGTCGTCGAGGCAGCGGTTTTGGACGTCGGGAGGGATATAGCAGCAGGAAGAAGAGGCGACGGCCGGGACGAAGGAGAAATCCGCGGTGCAAGGGGCGAGTGCGGCGGAATGAGGCGCTGGTGGTGGCGGCAGCCGCGGCGCGAGCGAGCGCGTCTGGCGTGGGCGGGCCGAGGAAGATCTCCTCGAGGAGCTCGTCAGGGATGGTCGCCATAGCCGCCCGGGTAGGAGGAGGGAACGGTTGTGGGTAGGATTTAAGCGTAGCCGTACGAGGTTGGAGGTGAATGGCTCCGACACTGTACAAGGCTTCCGCTAAATGGCTTCGTAGAGCCACAAGAGAGCTATCGACGGCCTCATTTGCTTTGGCATACTGTGGAGCCTCGGACAGTAGCTTGCGGGCCATGGATCACATGCAGATCGCAGCTTGTGGACCTTTTTTCAATAAAGGGTGCTCGTCGTCTAGTTGCCGACGCCCGCCTGCTGCCAAGATCGCTGCCCTCCGTCCTTGGGTGCTCTGCATGCTCGCTGCACTACTGAAGATCCTCTTTAGAGCATGTACAGCCGGTACGTCCGGGCGGGTCGCGCGGTCATGATTTTTGATTGAGATGGTTCCTTAAACGGTTCTCAAACGACCGGGCTAATCAACACCTATCATATTTAGCTCAAATACAAGATGGATATGGGGTGTCCGGACGCCCGGGCACGCCCGCCACGTTGGACCCGGCCTGCGCTGGCCAACCCGACCCCACATAAAATCCTCCCCATCCGCTCGCCGACCAAACCCTAACCACTTCACTCCCCTCCCCTCCACTCCCCTCCGTCACCCAAGCTCATTTTCGGCTCCTTCCGGTCGTCTCCGGCATGGCGGGCAACGGATCCGAGTCCTTCACCTCCAGCGTCGACCGCGAGCTCATCCCGCACGACCCCAAGGAGGAGATGGTCGTCCGGCTTGCGCTCCGCCGCACCCAGGAGGAGCCCCGTGGACCGCTGCGCTTGGACTCCATCCGTCGGGTATCCATTGCGTCCGCCCAAACGGGGCATGGATCCGGCGCTAGGCCGCGCGGTCCGTTTGGCGTCCGAATGCGCTGGCGGACGCGCAACCCCTTCCGTGGCGCGCCAATATTGGGTACAAGGCGAAGGCACGACATGCACGCCGTGCAAGGCATCGGGCGCGGGAGGCAGCGGCAGCCCTCGCAGCGGTGGACGTCAGCGAGGCGGAGTCGCATTCTCCGACGCCCCGTATGGCGCATCAGTCCGAGCGCCGCAAGCCGCATTGTGGTGGACGTCGGCAGCTTGTCCCCTGACGGATCCATCATCGATCTGACATGCACCGGCACCGTTCGGGTTCCGGTCTTCGACGAGGAACAGTAGGGCATGGGAGACGGCGAGGCCTTGAGTCCCGTGAGCCAGCTCGGGTCCCATGCCCTACCCTACCTTGTCGGCGACCAGCCCAACACTATGAGGAGCGCAGCCGGCCGCAGGACATGGCCAAGGCGGAGCCGGGCGAGCGGGCAGCTGAACTGGACGAGCTCCGGATAGATTAGGTTTCACGTTGCATGTAATAATATGGATTTGAGATTTCTAATTTAAGGTATCCGAATGTGAAATACGTTTTTTGAGGGGTGACCGCTCACTGTCCGCAGATGTGCCCGGGCACGTTAGCGGGCATTTGAGGGGTCGGATTCGCCAAGTCCAGTTGTAGATGCTGTTAGCTGTGTAAAAGAAAAACGAGGCAGAGCGCCCGTCTGCTCAAGCTCTGTTGCTCCTTCAATCATAATTAAGTCGTAAATCTGTGTTTTCACTATCCGATCCCTGGTCTGCGCGGTTAGGCTAGTCATAGTGAGGAGTAAGTTATAGACTAATAACATACATATATGTAGTAACACATACCTTTATAGTGGGAAGTGTCATAGGTGTAGTAACATATATATCTTTATTTATTGCTTTGTAGACTCATTTTGTATTGAAAACCGCTAGGCGACGGTAACATATTATGTTACTCTATTTGTCTCTCTCCTCTTTAATTACATGACACATCATCTTTTTTTTATGTGGCATCTATATTACTACTTATGTTACTTTCACTATGATTAGCCTTACCAATGGTCGCAGCCATTTTAAGCGTTGACCGTACCTGCCTGTACACCTGCCACAATCCACATTCTTTGAGATTTGTGCGATTATAGCCCACTGTTGTATTGCACGCTCCATCTTTTCTACGTTTGAGAGTCAAAAGTACTACGCGGGTCCTATTCCATTTCTAGTTTTTATTTATTTGAACTCCTCGCGCTAAGACTTATAAAACAGGATCGATCTTGGATACATTTAAACACGTTCAAATTGAAATCTGTTGATTGAAACGAGTGAAATGTGTTGTTTTAAACGAGTGAAATTATCTTTTTATAAATGATCAAAATTATTTGTCTAGATTTGAAATTTTTTGTGAAATCTATTTTTGAAACATGTGAAATATATTGCTTTTCAACGAGTGAAATTGTTCTTTCTAAAAATGATTGAAATTATTTCTTTGAATTGAGTCAAATGAGTGGAATCGATTTTTTGAAATTAGTGAAATAAAAGAGTGAAATATGTTGTTTTAAACGAGTCAAACTGTTCTTTTTGAAAATTATTGAAATTATTTGTTTTATTGAAAGGAATGAGTGAAATCTCTTTTTAGAAACTAGTGAAATAAATGACTGAAATCATTTTTTAAATGGTTGACAATATTTGTTTGCGTTGAGTAAAATGAGTGAATTCCATTTTCTCAAATGAATGAAATAATTTTTATTAAACCAGTAAAATCGTTCTTTGGAAATGAATGAAATAAGTTTTTCGAAATGAATTAAATATGTTGTTTTTGAACTGAGCAAAATCAGTGCTTTGAAATAAGTGAAATATGTTATTTTGAAACAGACAGAAATCTGTTTTCGAAAATGAGTTAAAAATGCTTGAATTACGTGAATACATGAAATATCTTTTTCGAAACAAGAGGCATACATTGTCTTAAACAAGTGGTATAGTTTTTTTTGGTAATGACTGAAATCTATTTTTGAAAAGAGTAATAAGTTTTTCTTGATCGTGTGAAATTGAAATATGTTTTTAAAAGGAGTGAAATAGTTCTTTATGAAACTGATGGAAATCAGTTTTTTGAAATGAATGAATATTTTTTACTGAATTGTGAGAAATTTGTGAAATATATTTTTTGAAACTAGTAAAACTTGCTATTTTAAACGAGTAAAATTGTTCTTAAAAAATAATTAAATTCAGTTTTTTGAAATAAGTGAACAGTTTGTCTTTGAATCTTTTAAATTAGTGAAATATGTTGTTTTAAATGAGTGAAATGGTTCTCTTAAAAGATGATTGAAATTTACTTGTTTGAATTTAGTGAAAAGAGTGGAATCTGTTTTTTGAAATGAGTGATATATGTTGTTTTAAATGAGTGAAATGTGATTTTAAATGAGTGAAATCAATGTTGTCAAATGAATGAGAACACATCTTTGAAATGATGAAAGTAGTTATTTGAAATAACTAAGATATTTTTTTGTAAATGAGTGAAATAAAAGAATTAAACAACTTTTAATAAACTGGGTGAAGCGTGTTTTTAAGAAATCAGTGAAATATGTTTCATGAATTTTAAACTCGCTTAAAATGTAATTTTTTTTGAAATTGGATTATTGGTTTAAAAGATATGAATGGTTTAAGTTAGCAAAGGTGAAATAGATGGGTGAATTTGTTTCGAAGAGAGAAGAGAGAGAATGGACGGCGCATGCATGTAAGCCTATTGTACCATCTCGCTAAAACTAACACAACAGTGAGTATTGCTATGTATCGCCATATGAAACATTTCCCTTGTATCCATAATGCAATAAATATCAACATAAAAACATGATGCAAAATGGACGTATCAACTCCCCCAAGTTTAGACCTCACTTGTCCTCATGCGAAAGCCGAGATCGGTAATCATGGCCACATGTTTATAGATAGACGATAAAATCAAATACGGACATGAGGGCATCATGATTATCTTTAGAACATCAACATATATTGTCATATAACCTCTCATGCTAAAGTGATTGTCGGTGTATAAAAGTATGGGCCTTCTGTACCAATTTACTTGTGCGCGGGCAGTTGTAGCCACGCCCGCGGCCACGCTCGGCGGGGCAGAGGAAGCGAAGACACAAGACTACCAGAGCAGCGCCAAGCCAGAGGCGCGAGGAGCAGAGGGACAAGGTGGGCTTTCCCCGGCAAGAGCCTTGCCGGGGCAGCTTATGTAGCCCTGGCAAGAGCCTTGCCGGGGCAACTTGCCCAACACCAGCGAGGCCGCCACCCTTGAGCCTAAGAGTTCCAACACCATCAACGACATTGGAACCAAGGCTCGGGAGGCGCCTGCATGGTGACATTGAGATCTTTGTGTAGACCAAGAGCATACAAGACTAGATGAGAGCCAGAAGACGGAGACCCCTAGCAAGATCCTTGCTGGAGGTGCCCACAAGACCCCCGGCAAGACCCTTGCCGGGGACACCTGCAAGACCCCGGCAGGAACCTTGCCGGGGCCCCGGCAAGACCCTTGCCGGGGACATCTGCAGGGCCACAGCCAGGCCCACACCTGCCAAAGCTCCATCGCCGCTCCAACACGGCAGTCAACCCGCCAAACAAGGCAGGCACCTGCGTGGCGACGTGTAGCTTCCAGGCCAACTCAGCAAGCACCTGCGTGGTGGCATGCAGATCTTCCTGAAGACTCTGTCACCGCACCAACTCAGCAGCCAGCCAGCCAGCGTGGCACTGCCTGCCTCGTCAGCCTGGCCTTGTCGGAGTGAGGCGAAGCAGCGGCGGTCAGGACGAGCTTCCTTGCCGTCCCCGATAAAGTGAGAGGGCACGTCGGCAGCGCATTGAATGCATTTGGTCCTACGGTGCCAGGGATAGACTTGTATACAGTATATATCTTCCACCTCCTGTGTGCCACTGTGGCGACCCCTTTTGACTATAAAAGGAGGCCCGAGCCATACTGATGGGGGATTCGGACTTTTTGGACCCTGCACGCTTCGTAGCTAGTCCAAGAACACCACATAAACACAAACCAACAGGAGTAGGGTATTACACATCGCTTGCGGCCCGAACCTGGATAAACCCCCCGCGTTGATCTTCTAAACCCGCTCTTTCCACAGCCCCGCGCCCGCCAACCGTAGCAGAAGGGATCCTCGCGGTCCCATAGGTGTCGTTTCCCCCGACATCTTTGGCGCGCCAGGTAGGGGAGCGCAAGCTGTGAAAATCCGTTTCTGAAGCCGACGCATCGACTCCCTCTTCGGGATGGCTCGAGAGAAGAGGGCGACGTCGATCAGCCACACTCTGGGGACGTCCGCAGCCGCCGCAACCGTCCGCTTGGCGACGGAAAAGCTAAGTCACGCAAAACTTTGAACAATTCCTTTTAATATAAGGTTATTCTCCTCGGAAGATCTTGCTCTTTGTATGGAAAACTTGCACGCGATGGGACCCTTTCGCTATTGGTAGTGCTCTTGTCCTCTTTCGAGTCAACAGTTCAAGCGGCCGCGCTGAGAACGGCAAGGTGACCTGCCCGCAATTAGCAACGCCCTTGTTCTGTTTCGAGTCCGCTCAACAGTTCAAGCGGCCGCGCTGAGAGCGGCAAGGTGGTTTGCCCGGCAGCAAGCGTCCCCCTGCTGGCTGCTAAGCATCTGTCCTCAAAGCGCCATAGCAGGGGTTTACGCGCCGGCAAACCTATCCCGCTGGGCGTAGGGTGTATACGTACAAAGAGATCAACACAGGAAGATAGCATGTTTCATCTTAAAGTACTGCAGAGATATATTACATCAATTGTCACTGCGATTCTAACTTAAGATACAATCATCTTGATTGTGAACTCACAGCGGCGATGAGAAACGGGCGCCTAGTCTCGGCGCTGGCCCTCCACCCTCCTGACTCTGTCGACGCGGCTAATGATGGGCTCGTTACGCTTTTCGAGCGCCGCGACGTCCACATCCTCCGGCAAGCTCTCCATTGCGTCAGCGAGGTCGACGTTGGGGTTCCAGTATGCCACCTTGGTGAGGACCTTGGTCAGGGCGCCCCGGCAAAGCTTCCGGGCCTCATTGGCCAGAGAGGTCGCTCGGTTGGAATAGAGCTGCTCCAGGGCTTCGAGGAAGCCCTCGAAGAACAAGGTCAGCCTGGCGTTGGGGCTCACGTTCACCTCCGGGGAATATACTTGAAGTTTGGCATGCCCATGGCGGCCAGCTGCGTGGTGAGCCTCTCTGCAACATCGACGAGGCAGCTGATCCAGAGGTTTACGCTCTTCGCGTAGTCCTTGTGTTCGGCGGCGTCATTGCTCCACAGCCGCTTCTCGTCTTCCAGGGCCTTGTTCAGGGTCTCCTCACGAGCCCCGGCCTCCGAAAGCTTCCCCTCCAAGCCATCCAGCTTCCGCTTCAGATCATTGATGGCGTCATTGGCTTGGGAGAGCAGCTTGGCCTTGTCGGAGACTGCGGCCTGCGCCTCCGCTAAAGCGCGGTTGGCCGCGTCCCTCTCCTCCGTCAGACCCAAGACCTCCTTATTCAGCCCATCCCGCTCCAGCTCCAGCTTCTCCACTTCGCCGGCATGGACCCGAGCCAGAGCATCGAGCAGAGCCTTCTGCTGTTGCCGAGCAGCTTCGTCCGCGGCGGCCTGATTCTTCGCCACCTCCTGGGCCTTCTCGATATCGGCCTGCTACAGGATGAGCTCTCGCTTGCGCTCATCCAGCTCACCCTGGGCGGCCCTCAGTTCATCCCGGGCCTCTCCAAACCAGACTTGTGTCTGAGCGACGCTCTCCTTAAAATATGCCTCCACCTTGTTCCCCCGCGGCCATACGGGACATCACCTTGTCTAGGCGGGCACGGTGGAGCGCCTGGAGCTTCTGGAAGTTGGCGCTCATGGCTCGGAGGAGCTGCTCCTCCTGGAGCCCGGTGGTGATGAGCGCTTCATCATCGAACACCTCCCCTTTGGTTGGCGCTCTGGTGCTTGCCGTCCCTGGGCGGTGGACGAATAGATCGTCGCCCACTAATACGTCTCCAACGTATCTATAATTGCTGATTGCTCCATGCTATATTATCTTCTGTTTTGGACATTATTGGGCTTTATTATTCACTTTTATATTATTTTTGGGACTAACCTATTAACCGGAGGCCCAGAGCAGAATTGCAGTTTTTTGCCTATTTCAGAGTTTCACAGAAAAAGAATATCAAACGGAGTCCCAACGGAATGAAACCTCCAGGAACGTGATTTTCGAAACAAACATGATCTAGGAGACTTGGACCCTACGTCAGGGAAGCTTGCAGGAAGCCACGAGGTAGGGGGGCGTGCCTACCCCCCTTGGGCGCGCCCTCCACCCTCGTGGGCCCCACGTTGCTCCACCGACGTACTCCTTCCTCCTATATATACCTACGTACCCCCAAACGATCAGATACGGAGCCAAAAACCTAATTCCACCGCCGCAACCTTCTGTACCCACGAGATCCCATCTTGGGGCCTATTCCGGAGCTCCACCGGAAGGGGCATCGATCACGGAGGGCTTCTACATCAACACCATAGCCTCTCCGATGAAGTGTGAGTAGTTTACCTCAGACCTTCGGGTCTATAGTTATTAGCTAGATGGTGAACCGTTATGTAACGAAGTCGGAGCATGAAGTATTTGTTGATTGTCTTCCTTTGTGTGGCGGTCGGGATCGCGCGATGGTTAACTCCTACCAACCCTTCCCCTAGGAGCATGCGTAGTAGTACTTTGCTTCGAGGGCTAATAAATTTTTGCAATAAGTATATGAGTTCTTTATGACTAATGTGAGTCCATGGATTATACGCACACTTACCTTTCCGCAATTTTCTAGCCTCTTCGGTACCGCGCATTGCCCTTTCTCACCTTGAGAGTTGGTGCAAACTTCGCCGGTGCATCCAAACCCCGTGATATGATACGCTCTATCACACATAAACCTCCTTATCTCTTCCTCAAAACAGCCACCATACCTACCTATCATGGCATTTCCATTGCCATTTCGAGATATATTGCCATGCAACTTTCCACCGCTTCATTTATCATGACATACTCCATCATTGTCATATTGCTTTGGATGATCATGTAGTTGACATTGTATTTGTGGCAAAGCCACCGTTCATAATTCTTTCATACATGTCGCTCTTGATTCATTGCATATCCCGGTACACCGCCGGAGGCATTCATATAGAGTCATACTTTGTTCTAAGTATTGAGTTGTAATTCATGAGTTGTAAGTAAACAAAAGTGTGATGATCATCATTATTAGAGCATTGTCCCAAGTGAGGAAAGGATGATGGAGACTATGATTCCCCCACAAGTTGGGATGAGACTCCGGACTAAAAAAAAGAAGAGGCCATAAAAAAGAGAAAAGGCCCAAATAAAAAAATGAGAGAAAAAGAGAGAAGGGACAATGTTACTATCGTTTTACCACACTTGTGCTTCAAAGTAGCACCGTGATCTTCATAATAGAGAGTCTCTCATTTGGTCACTTTCATATACTAGTGGGAAATTTCATTAGAACTTGGCTTGTATATTCCAATGATGGGCTTCCTCAAATGCCCGAGGTCTTCGTGAGCAAGCAAGTTGGATGCACACCCACTTAGATTCTTTTTGAGCTTTCATACACTTATAGCTCTAGTGCATCCGTTGCATGGCAATCCCTACTCCTCGCATTAACATCAATTGATGGGCATCTCCATAGCCCGTTGATTAGCCTCGTTGATGTGAGACTTTCTCTTTTTTTTTGTCTTCCCACATAACCCCTACCATTATACCTTATTCCACCATAGTGCTATATCCATGGCTTGCGCTCATGTATTGCGTAAGAGTTGAAAAGGCTAAAGCGCATTAAAAGTATGAACCAATTGCTTGGATAAAACCGGGGTCATACATGATATGAATATTTTGTATGGGGAAGATGGAACATAGCCAGACTATATGATTTTGTAGGGATAACTTGCTTTGGCTATGTTATTTTGATAAGACATAATTGCTTAGTTAGTATGCTTGAAATATTATTGTTTTTATGTGAACATTAAACTTTTATCTTGAATCATATCAAATCTGAACATTCATGCCACAATAAGAAGAATTACATTGAAATTATGCCAAATAGCATTCCACATCAAAAATTCTGTTTTTATCATTTACCTACTCGAGGACGAGCAGGAATTAAGCTTGGGGATGCTTGATACATCTCCAACGTATCTATTATTTTTGATTGCTCCATGCTATATTATCTTCTGTTTTGGATATTATTGGGCTTTATTATTCACTTTTATATTATTTTTGGGACTAACCTATTAACCGGAGGCCCAGCCCAGAATTGCTGTTTTTTTGCCTATTTCAGAGTTTCGCAGAAAAAGAATATCAAACGGAATGAAACCTTCGGGAACGTGATTTTCGGAACGAACATGATCCATGAGACTTGGACCCTACGTCAAGGAAGCTTCCAGGAAGCCACGAGGTAGGGGGCGCGCCTACCCCCCTGGGCGCACCCTCCACCCTCGTGGGCCCCACGTTGCTCCACCGACGTACTCCTTCCTCCTATATATACCTACGTACCCCAAACGATCAGATACGGAGCCAAAAACCTAATTCCACCGCCGCAACCTTCTGTACCCACGAGATCGCATCTTGGGGCCTGTTCCGGAGCTCCGCCGGAAGGGGCATCGATCACGGAGGGCTTCTACATCAACACCATAGCCTCTCCGATGAAGTGTGACTAGTTTACCTCAGACCTTCGGGTCTATAGTTATTAGCTAGATGGCTTCTTCTCTCTTTTTGGATCTCAATACAATGTTCTCCCCCTCTCTCGTGGAGATCTATTCGATGTAATCTTCTTTTGCGGTGTGTTTGTTGAGACCAATGAATTGTGGGTTTATGATCAAGTTTATCTATGAACAATATTTGAATCTTCTGAATTCTTTTATGTATGATTGGTTATCTTTGCAAGTCTCTTCGAATTATCAGTTTGGTTTGGCCTACTAGATTGATCTTTCTTGCAATGGGAGAAGTGCTTAGCTTTGGGTTCAATCTTGCGGTGTTCTTTCCCAATGACAGTAGGGGCAGCAAGCCACGTATTGTATTGTTGCCATCGAGGATAACAAGATGGTTTTTTTTATCATATTGCATGAATTTATCCCTCTACATCATGTCATCTTGCTTAAAGCGTTATTCTGTTCTTATGAACTTAATACCCTAGATGCATGCTGGATAGCGGTCGATGTGTGGAGTAATAGTAGCAGATGCAGGCAGGAGTCGGTCTACTTGTCTCAGACGTGATGCCTATATACATGATCATACCTAGATATTCTCATAACTATGCTCAATTTTGTCAATTTCTCAACAGTAATTTGTTCACCCACCGTAAAATACTTACGCTCTTGAGAGAAGCCACCAGTGAAACCTATGGCCCCCGGGTCTATCTTCATCATATTAATCTTCCAACACTTAGTTATTTCCGTTGCTTTTTTACTTTGCTTTTATTTTACTTTGCATCTTTATCACAATAATACCAAAAATATTATCCTATCATATCTATCAGATCTCACTCTCGTAAGTGACCGTGTAGGGATTGACAAGCCCTTATCGCATTGGTTGCGAGGATTTATTGGTTTGTGTAGGTGCGAGGGACTCGCGTGTAACCTCCTACTGGATTGATACCTTGGTTCTCAAAAACTGAGGGAAATACTTATGCTACATTGCTGCATCACCCTTTCCTCTTCAAGGGAAAACCAACGCAGTGCTCAAGAGGTAGCACCCACCTTCAAGTACTTGCCCGGGGCGGGGGCTGTAGGGGAGGAAGGCTGGTTATCGGCAGCCTTGCCGGCCTCCTCGGCGGTGGCCTTGCCGGCGTCCCCGACAGCGGCCTCACCGGTCCCCCCGACAGACTTCTTGGCAGCCTCCTCAGCGGCGGTCTTGGTGGCCTCCTCGGCAGCGATCTTATCGGCCTTGGCCTCGGGGTCCTTGGCGACCTCCTCGATGACGGTGTCTGTATCCTCCTGGTCCATCGAGGGAGGGTCTGGCAACCGGAAAAGAGGATGCAACGAGGCCAAGGTCAAGGTTCAGCAGAAAAAGAGAGAGAGAAAGAAAGAAGACAGGGATGGGAGGCAAGCCACTTACCCGTGCCAAGCTGGGAAGAAGTGTTCCCCTCCACGCCAACGCTCGTTGCCGGGATAGAGCCACCGCCACCCAAGTTCGCCTCCTCCTCCGTGCGCATGGGCTCGGTGCTTGGTGCCCTTGCCGGGGACGCCCCTCGGGGCGGCGTGGTCGATGGGGGCGGCGTGTTGGGGGTGGCCCTCAGCGGCTCCTCCTGCTGCCGTCCTCCTCCTGCCACCACGGCAAGCTCAGCACTAAGGAATCGTACCCCAACGCCCATCAATGGGGAGTGAGTAGTGAACGCACGCTGGGGACTAAGGCGGGGCTGCATCGGGGGCTGTTGTCCGGGCTGATCACCACCAACTCCGGCGTGTGCAGAGTGCTCGCCGGGGGCTTGTCGCCCGTCGACCCCTTGGCCCTCTTCACCGCCCTCTGAGCTAGTGTCTCCGCATCCCTGCAGAGATAACATCAAGTCAAAGGAAAGGTAGGCACAGGCGTGGTGGTCAGGAGCTGACGGGGGGCGAAGTAATTACTCGTCCTCCACCACCTCCTCCACTGGCTTCCTCTTCCTCTTCGGGCTAAAGGACCCGAGGTCGAACTCGGCCTCCAGGGTGCTGTCCGAAGGAGGAGGAGAAGGGGATGGGGTCGTGCGCCGCTTGGACGAAGAAGAGGTAGCCGCTGTCTTCTTCGTTGTCGTGGCCTTAGCCGTCTTCATCGCTGCCGCAACCTTCATCGCCCTCGTCTGGCGCACGGGCTGCCCCTGAGCCTGTTGCCACTGCGCGGTCCTGCCGGGCCGGACTGGCTCGCCAGAGCTAGCACGCCGCAGGACGCGTCCCCCCCGTGACCGGGGGTCATCCGCCTCGGCCTCCTCTTCGGCCTACTCCTCGACTACGTCTTCAACGAGGGGGGCCCCGGCGCCGGCGCTGCTGGCCTTCCCGGCAGACTCCACCCATCCAGCGAGCTCCTTCTCCTCCGCGGCCGTGTCGGCCTCGTCCTCCACGGTGCCAGCGCTGCCGGCCTCCTTTGCGAGCGCCGCCTCCGCCGCCCTGGGGCGATGTAGTCCAGCTCCTCCTTGGCGGTGTCGCAGATGAGCAGCCGCTCGTCGCGAACATACCTCTCCGACAGATTGTCAAAGAATTCTTGCACCCGCTCTGCTTCCGGCTCGGCCCATCTTGGGTCGAGGCCATGCCCATTGAAGTCTGGCGTCATGGCGATGATGTCGGTCTGGCGAGAATTGTTGCTCAACGGGACCACTCCCGCCGGCAATCCAAACAGAGACGCCTTGACGGCCTTGTCGGCCTTCTAGGCCCTGCCGGTCCTCTCAGCCCTGCCGTCGTCACTCACCTTGAGCTGGAAGAGCCTATGGCAGAAATGGGCATGCCCCATCACCGTGAAGTTGTGCTTCAAACCGGGGCGGAGCCTCATAACGTCGGCCGCGTTCCTGTAGTCCCAGGCCGACCTCCCCTTGTTGTGCAGCGGGGCGATTCGGCGGCGGATGAAATCAGCCCCAGTCATCTCAAGGGTGAGACCGGCCATGGTTAGGCGATTGATCCTGGTGGTGGCAACCGAGAGCTTCTTGTCGTGGGCGTCAAGGTCGCTCTAGTCCTTGCGGCGGACCGGCGGACTCCGACGAACCTGGCAGAACTCCCGTGGATCCTTCTCCTTGATCCAGCACCACCGGCTTCCGCCAGTCCTCCCACCTCTCCTTCTGGGCGCCCTCCAGGTACGTGCGCTTCTCCTGAGACCTCGGGATCCAGGTGATGCAGCCAGAGATAGCGCCCCCTGGCTGGATGCGAGGATAGAAGTAGTGGCCGAAGAGCGCCGTGCTGGGGAGCACTCCGGCAAAGCCCTCGCAGAGATGGGCGAAGAAGGCCATGCACGCCACGGCATTCGGCGTAAGACCCAGAAGGTGGAAGCCGTAGGTGTGCATGACGTCGTTGAAGAAATCAGAGAAAGGGGGCAGAGCCTGCAAGAGAAGTAGTCGACGAAGAAGGGGTACCGGTTTGGGCTGGCCTTGGCGAAATCGGCGAGGACGATGCGTGTGGTAGGGTGCCCCGTTTGTCTCCCTCCCCCACAAGGGCTTGAAGTAGTCCCTGAGGTGGACCACATCGACCGTCGAGTCGAAGTAGGCGTGCTGCGTCCGCAGCGCCGCCAACTCGACCTCCGACGCCTCCTTCTCTCTGACATCCTTGGCCGCTCCCTTGCCCTTGCCTGTCTTGGGCGCCATGGCGGCTGAGAGGGGATGAGGGATTAAGGCCAATGAGGGCACGGCGGTGGCGAGCAGAGGCAAGAGCCTGAGGAAGAAGAAGAGAGGAACGGCGGTTCTGAGATTGGAAAAGGCACAGAGGGTAAATGAGCAGCGCCCTTGCGGTTTTCCTTTTTATGGGAAGGCGCGGGCCACCTCTTTACTATTCACCACAGTGTGACGCAAGTGTGCAGGAACCGCTCCACGCACGACCCCCACGTCAAGCATTCAACACATGCCCGCGCATCGTTCTGGGCCTGACCCAACAACGCTCTGCGCTTATGTGTGGCCCAGGCCCCGGGGCTCCTGTCGGTGTACAAAAGTAGGGGCCTTCTGTACCCCTTTACTTGTGCGAGGGCACTTGTAGCCACTCTTGCGGCCATGCTTGGCGGGGCAGAGGAAGCGAAGACACAAGACTACCAGAGCAGTGCCAAGCCAGATGCGCGAGGAGTAGAGGGACAAGGTGGGATTTCCTCGGCAAGAGCCTTGCCGGGGCAGCTTACGTAGCCCCGGCAAGAGCCTTGCCGGGGCAACTTGCCCAACACCAGCGAGGCCGCCACCCTTGAGCCTAAGAGTTCCAACACCATCAATGACATTGGAACCAAGGCTCGGGAGGTGCCTGCATGGTGACATGCAGATCTTTGTGAAGACCAAGAGCATACAAGACTAGATGAGAGCCAGAAGACGGAGACCCCTGGCAAGATCCTTGCTGGAGGTGCCCATAAGACCCCCGGCAAGACCCTTGCTGGGGACACATGCGAGAACCCGGCAGGACCCTTGCCGGGGACATCTGCAGGGCCATAGCTAGGCCCACACCTGCCAATGCTCCACCGCCGCTCCAACACAGCAGTCGACCCGCCAAACAAGGCAGGCACCTGCGTGGCGATGTGCAGCTTCCAGGCCAACTCAGCAAGCACCTGCATGGTGGCATGCAGATCTTCGTGAAGACTCTGCCACCGCACCAACTCAGCAGCCAGACAGCCAACGTAGCGCTGCCCGCCTCGTCAGCCTGGACACGCGTCGGAGCAAGGCGAAGTAGCGACGGTCGGGACGAGCTTCCTAGCCGTCCCGATAAAGTGATAGGGCACGTCGGTAGCGCATTGAATGCGTTTTGTCCTACGGTGCCAGGGATAGACTTGCATACAGTATATATCTTGCACCTCCTGTGTGCCACTGTGGCGACCCCTTTTGACTATAAAAGGAGGCCCGAGGCATACTGAGGGGGGATTCAGACATTTTGGACCCTTCACGCTTTGTAGCTAGTCCAAGAACACCGGATAAACACAAACCAACAGGAGTAGGGTATTACGCATCGCTTGCGGCCCGAACCTGGATAAACCCCCCGCGTTGATCTTTTAAACCCGCTCTTTCCATAGCCCCGCGCCCGCCAACCGTAGCAGAAGGGATCCTCGCGGTCCCATAGGTGTCGTTTCCCCCGACAGTGATAATTCGTTCACAAGGTAAAGTATGAACCAAAAACTTTATTGAAAAACTAACAAACTGTGATCTTGGTCATTGAAGCAATTACAATTTATCATAACATTGGAAAGAGTCAATATAAGAGCTTTGTCTAGCAAGTCCATATACTTAACCATCCTTTAGTCTTTCATAATTGCTCATATTAGGGAACGTAGTATTTCAAAAATTTCTTACGATCACGCAAGATCTATCTAGGAGAAGCATAGCAACGAGCGGGGAGAGTGTGTCCACGTACCCTCATAGCCCGAAAGCGGAAACGTTTAGTAACGCAGTTGATGTAGTCGAACGTCTTCGCAATCCAACCGATCATGTACAGAACGCACGACACCTCCGTGATCTGCACACGTTCAGCTCGATCACGTCCCACGAACTCTTGATCCAGTTGAGGTCGAGGGAGAGTTCCGTCAGCACGACGGCGTGGCGATGGTGATGATGAAGTTACCGACGCAGGGCTTCGCCTAAGCACTACGACGATATGACCGAGGTGGAAAACTATGGAGGGGCACCGCACACGGCTAAAGATCAACTTGTGTGTCTCTGGGGTGCCCCCTCCCCGTATATAAAGGAGGGGAGGAGGGGCCGGCCGGCCTCATGGGGCGCGCCCCAAGGGGGGAAATCCTACTGCTACTAGGAGTAGGTTCCCCCCTTTCCTAGTCCAACTGTGGAGGGGGGCACCGCACACGGCTAAGACATTGTTTGTTGTGTTCTAGGGTGCCCCCCTCCGCACGTATATAAAGGAGGGAGGAGGAGGAGGCCGGCCTAGGAGGGGCGCGCCTATTGGGGGAGTCCAACTAGGATTCCCAATCCTAGTTGGAGTCCCCTTCCTTTTCCAAGAGGGGAGAGAGGGAGAGAGTAGGAGAGGGAGAAGGAAAGAGATGGGGGCGCCGCCCCCTCCCTAGTCCAATTCGGACCTGACTTGGAAGGGCGCGCGGCCAACCCTTGAGGCCCTTCTCTCCTTTCCCGTATGGCCCATTAAGGCCCACTACTTCCCGGGGTGAATTCCCGTAACTCTCCAGTACTCCGAAAAATACCCGAATCACTCGGAACCTTTCCGATGTCCGAACATATCTTCCGATGTCCTCATCATGTCCGTGATCTCATCTGGGACTCCGAAGAACCTTCGGTACATCAAATCACATAAACTCATAATACGAATCATCATCGAACGTTAAGCGTGCGGACTCTACGGGTTCGAGATTTATCTAGACATGACCGAGACACCTCTCCGGTCAATAACCAATAGCGGAACTTGGATGCTCATATTGGCTCCTACATATTCTACGAAGATCTTTATTGGTCAAACTGCATAACAACATACGTTGTTCCCTTTGTCATCGGTATGTTACTTGCCCGAGATTCGATCATCGGTATCATCATACCTAGTTCAATCTCGTTACCGGCAAGTCTCTTTACTCGTTCTGTAATGCATCATCCCATAACCAACTCATTAGTCACATTGCTTGCAAGGTTTATAGTGATGAACATTACCGAGAGGGCCAAGAGATAACTCTCCGATACACGGAGTGACAAATCCTAATCTCGATCTATGCCAACCCAACAAACACCTTCGGAGACACCTGTAGAGCATCTTTATAATCACCCAGTTACATTGTGACGTTTGATAGCACACAAGGTGTTCCTACGGTATTCGGGAGTTGCATAATCTCATAGTCAGAGAACATGTATAAATCATGAAGAAAGCAATAGCAATAAAACTATATGATCATTATGCTAAGCTAACGGATGGGTCTTGTCCATCACATCATTTTCTAATGATGTGATCCCGTTCATCAAATGACAACACATGTCTATGGTCAGGAAACATAACCATGTTTGATAAACAAGCTAGTCAAGTATATAGGCATACCAGGGACACTCTGTTTTGTCTATGTATTCACACATGTACTAAGTTTCCAGTTAATACAATTCTAGCATGAATAATAAACATTTATCATGATATATGGAAATAAAATAATAACTTTATTATTGCCTCCAGGGCATATTTCCTTCAGTCTCCCACTTGCACTAGAGTCAATAATCTAGTTCATATCGCCATGTGATTTGACACCAATAGTTCACATCACCATGTGATTAACACCCATAGTTCACATCGCTATGTGATCAACACCCAAAGGTTTTAGTAGAGTCAGTAATCTAGTTCACATCGCCATGTGATTAACGCCCAAAGAGTACTAAGGTGTGATCATGTTTTGCTTGTGAGAGAGGTTTAGTCAACGGGTCTGTCACATTCAGATCCGCATGTATTTTGCAAATTTCCATGTATACAATGCTCCCACTTTCAATATGTATCCAGATTGAGACTTAGAGTCATCTGGGTCAGTGTCAGAGCATCCGTTGACGTAACCTTTTACGACGAACCTTTTTGTCACCTCCATAACCGAGAAACATATCCTTATTCCACTAAGGATAATTTTGACCACTGTCCAGTGATCCACTCCTGGATCACTATTGTACCCTCTTGCCAAACTCATGGTGAGGTACACAATAGGTCTGGTACACAGAATAGCATACTTTATAGAACCTATGACTGCGGCATAGGGAATGACTTTTCATTCTCTTTCTATTTTCTGCCGTGGTCGGGGTTTGAGTCTTTACTCAACTTCACACCTTGCAACACAGGCAAGAACTCCTTCTTTGATTGTTCTATTTTGAACTACTTCAAAATCTTGTCAAGGTATGTACTCATTGAAAAAACTTATCAAGCGTCTAGATCTATCTTTATAGATCTTGATACTTAATATGTAAATAGCTTCACCGAGGTCTTTCTTTGAAAAATCCTTTCAAACACTCCTTTATGCTTTCCAGAAAATTCTACATCATTTCCGATCAACAACATTTCATTCACATATACTTATCAGAAAGGCTGGAGTGCTCCCACTCACTTTCTTGTAAATACAGGCTTCACCATAAGTCTGTATAAAATTATATGCTTTGATCAACTTATCAAAGCGTATATTCCAACTCCGAGATGCTTGCACCAGTCCATAGATGGATCGCTGGAGCTTTGCACACTTTGTTAGAACCTTTAGGATTGCGAAAACCTTCTGGTTGCATCATATACAACTCTTCTTTAAGAAATCCATTAAGGTATGCAGGTTTGACATCCATTTGTCAAATTTCATAAAATGCGGCAATTGCTAACATGATTCGGACAGACTTTTAAGCAACGATACAAGTGAGAAAATCTCATTGTAGTCAACATCTTGAACTTGTCGAAAACATTTTTGCGACAATTCGAGCTTTGTAGATAGTAACACTACTATCAGCGTCTGTCTTCCTCTTGAAGATCCATTTTATTCTCTATGGCTTGCCGATCATCGCCCAAGTCAACCGAAGTCCATACTTGGTTCTCATACATGGATCCTATCTCAGATTTAATGGCCTCAAGCCATTTTGCGGAATCTGGGCTCATCATTGCTTCCTCATAGTTCGTAGGTTCGTCATGGTCTAGTAACATGACTTCCAGGAAAGCATTACCGTACCACTCTAGTGCAGAACGTGCTCCGGTTGACCTACATGGTTCGGTTGTAACTTGATCTGAAGTTTTATGATCATTATCATTAGCTTCCTCTCTAGTTGGGGTAGGCATCACTGGAACTGATTTTTGTGATGAACCATTTTCCAATTTGAGAGAAGGTACAATTACCTCATCAAGTTCTACTTTCCTCCCACTCACTTCTTTCAAGAGAAACTCCTTCTCTAGAAAGGATCCATTCTTAGCAACGAACATCTTGCCGTCGGATCTGTGATAGAAGGTGTACCCAACAATTTCCTATGAAGACGCACTTCTTCGATTTGGGTTCGAGCTTATCAGTTTGAAACTTTTTCACATAAGCATCGCAACCCCAAACTTTGAGAAACGACAGCTTTGGTTTGCCAAACCATAGTTCATACGGTGTCGTCTGAACGGATTTAGATGGTGCCCTATTTAATGTGAATGTAGCTGTCTCGAACGCATAAACCCAAAACGATAGTGGTAAATCGGTAAGAGACATCATAGATCGCACCATATCTAATAAAGTGAGGTTAGAATGTTCGGACACACCATTACGCTGTGGTGTTCAAGGTGGCATGAGTTTGTGAAACTATTCCACATTGTTTTAATTGAAGGCCAAACTCGTAGCTCAAATATTCACCTCCGCGATCAGATCATAGAAACTTTATTTTTTTGTCACAATGATTTTCCACTTCACTTTGAAATTCTTTGAACTTCTCAAATGTTTCAGACTTATGTTTCATCAAGTAGATATACCCATATCTGCTCAAATCATCTTGTGAAGGTTAGAAAATAACAATACCTGCCACGAGCCTTAACACTCATCAGACAGCATACATCAGTATGTATTATTTCCAATAAGTCAGTTGCTCGCTCCGTTGTTCCGGAGGACGGAGTCTTAGTCATCTTGCCCATGAGGCATGGTTCGCAAGCATCAAGTGATTCATTATCAAGTGATTCCAAAAACCCATCATCATGGAGTTTCTTCATGCGCTTTACACCAATATGACCTAAACGGCAGTGCCACAAATAAGTTGCACTATCATTATTAACTTTGCATCTTCTGAATTCAATATTATGAATATGTGTATCACTACGATTGAGATTCAATAAACCATTTATATTGAGTGTATGACCCTAGAAGGTTTTATTCAAGTCAATAGAACTACAATTATTCTTTGACTTAAATGAATAATCGTATTGCAATAAACATGATCCAATCATATTCATGCTCAATGCAAACACCAAAGAACATTTATTTTAGGTTCAACACTAATCCCAAAGGTAGAGGGAGTGTGCGATGGTGATCTTATCAACCTTAGAATTACTTCCAACACACATCGTCACCTCGCCCTTAACTAGTCTTTGTTTATTTTGCAACCCCTGTTTCGAGTTACTACTCTTAGCAACTAAACTAGTATCAAATACCAAGGGGTTGCTATAAAAACTAGTAAAGTACACATCAATAACATGTATATCAAATACACCTTTGTTCACTTTGCCATCCTTCTTATCCGCCAAGTATCTAGGGGCAGTTCCGCTTCCAGTGACCATTTCCTTTGTAGTAGAAGCACTTAGTTTCAGGCTTGGGTCTAGATTTGGGCTTCTTCATGGGAGTGGCAACCTCCTTTCCATTCTTCTTGAAGTTCCCTTTCTTTCCCTTGCCCTTTTACTTGAAACTGGTGGTCTTGTCAACCATCAACACTTGATGCTTTTCTTGATTTCTACCTTCGCCGATTTTAGCATCGCGAAGAGATTGGGAATTGTTTTCGTTATCCCTTGCATATTATAGTTCATCACGAAGTTCTAGTAACTTGATGATAGTAACTAGAGAATTCTGTCAATCACTATCTTATCTGGGAGATTAACTCCCACTTGATTCAAGCGATTGTAATACCCAGAAATTCTGAGCATATGCTCACTAGCTGAGCTATTCTCCTCCATCTTGCAGGCAAAGTACTTTGTCAGAGGTCTCATACTTCTTAACACGGGCCTGAGTCTGAAATACCAATTTCAACTCTTGGAACATCTCATATGCTCCATGTCGTTCAAAACATTTTTGAGGTCCTAGTTCTAAGACGTAAAGCGTGGTGCACTAAACTATCAAGTAGTCATCATACCGAGCTTGTCAAATGTTCAAATGTCTGCATCTGCTCCTGCAATAGTTTTGTCACCTAGCGGTGCATCAAGCACATAATACTTCTGTGCAGCAATAAGGATAATCCTTAGATCACGGACCTAGTCTGCATCATTGCTACTAACATCTTTCAACTTAGTTTTCTCTAGGAACATATCATAAATAAAACGGGGAAGCGATACGCGAGCTATTGATCTACAACATAGATATGCAAATACTATCAGGACTAAGTTCATGATAAATTAAAGTTCAATTAATCATATTACTTAAGAACTCCCACTTTGTCGAGTCATCTAAATGACCACGTGATCCATATCAACCAAACCATGTCCGATCATCACGTGAGATGGAGTAGTTTTCGATGGTGAACATCACTATGTTGATCATATCTAGTATATGATTCACGCTCGACCTTTCGGTCTCAGTGTTCCGAGCCCTGATACGTCTCCGTCGTATCTACTTTTCCAAATACTTTTGCCCTTGTTTTGGACTCTAACTTTCATGATTTGAATGGAACTAACCCGGACTGACGCTGTTTTCAGTAGACTTTCCATGGTGTTATTTATGTGCAGAAACAAAAGTTCTCATAATGACCTGAAACTCCACGGAAAGTCTATTTGAAATAATAAAAAATCCTTGCAAAAGATGAAGACCAGGGGGCCCACACCCTGTCCACGAGGGTGGGGGCACGCCCCCTACCTCGTGGGCCCCCTGGAGCTCGTCCGACCTCAACTCCAACTCTATATATTTGCTTTCGGGGAGAAAAAAATCAGGGAGAAGAAATCATCGCGTTTTACGATACGGAGCCGTCGCCAAGCCCTAAAACCTCTTGGGAGGGCTGATCTGGAGTCCGTTCGGGGCTCCGAGAGGGGGATTCGTCGCCGTCGTCATCATCAACCATCCTCCATCACCAATTTCATGATGCTCACCGCCATGCGTGAGTAATTCCATCGTAGGCTTGCTGGACGGTGATGGGTTGGATGAGATCTATCATGTAATCGAGTTAGTTTTGTTTGGGTTTGATCCCTAGTATCCACTATGTTCTGAGATTGATGTTGCTATGACTTTACTATGCTTAATGCTTGTTACTAGGGCCCGAGTGCCATGATTTCAGATCTGAACCTATTATGTTTTCATGAATATATGTGAGTTCTTGATCCTATCTTGCAAGTCTATAGTCACCTTCTATGTGTTATGATCCGGCAACCCCGAAGTGACAATAATCGGGACCACTCCCGGTGATGACCATAGTTTGAGGAGTTCATGTATTCACTATGTGTTAATGCTTTGTTCTGGTACTCTATTAAAAGAAGGCCCTAATATCCCTTAGTTTCCATTAGGACCCCGCTGCCACGGGAGGGTAGGACAAAAGATGTCATGCAAGTTCTTTTCCATAAGCACGTATGACTATATTCGGAATACATGCCTACATTACATTGATGAATTGGAGCTAGTTTCGTGTCACCCTATGTTATGATTGTTACGTGATGAACCGCATCCGGCATAATTCTCCATCACCGCTCCAATGCCTACGAGCTTTTCACATATTGTTCTTCGCTTATTTACTTTTCCGTTGCTACTGTTATAATCACTACAAAACACCAAAAATACTACTTTTGCTACGGTTACTTTTGTTACCGTTACCACTACTATCATACTACTTTGCTACTAAATACTTTGCTGCAGATACTAAGTTATCCAGGTGTGGTTGAATTGACAACTCAACTGCTAATACTTGAGAATATTCTTTGGCTCCCCTTGTGTCGAATCAATAAATTTGGGTTGAATAATCTACCCTCGAAAACTGTTGCGATCCCCTATACTTGTGGGTCATCAAGACTATTTTCTGGCGCCGTTGCCGGTGAGTTGGGCTCTATTCTTTGAGTCACTTGGGATTTATATCTGCTGGTCACTATGAAGAACTTGAAAGACGCTAAGACAACAATTTACCCCTCAACTACGAGGGGAGGTCAGGAACTGCCATCTAGCTCTGCACTTGATTCACCTTCTGTTTTGAGTAAGCTTGCAATACCTAAACCTGCTTCTGCTATTCGTTCTGATATGTCGCATGTTATTGATGATGCCACTTCTGCTATGCATGATACTTATGATGAAACTACTTCTATGCTTGATACTACTGTGCCACTTAGTGAATTTCTTGATGAACAAATTGCTAGGGCTAGAGAGAAAGAAATTATTGAAACTGATTATATTGATGAAAGTGATGATGAAGACTTGCCTGTTATTCCTGAGGGTTATTGTCGTGGTTTTGTCACGGCAGATGTCCTAGCGAAAGGACTTAGTCGTGGAGCCATCGCTAAGGGTTACCTTAAAGGGATTAAAGCGGAGAAGGGGCACAAGAGAGTTTTATACTAGTTCGGCCCCTTACGATGAAGGTAAAAGCCTACGTCTAGTTGTGATGGAATTGATGGGGTTTCGATGACCAAGGAGCGAATACGCTTTGCCTGAGTCTCGAGTTGTTGTTTTTTGTCCTTGAACCACCGTCGGGTCGTCCCCTTATATATATGGGTTGATGCACGTCGGTTTACAGACTCCGAGGCTGGCTCATAATCGTGTCCGGCTCGGTCTCTGCTACTTCTATCTTACAACACAAGTTTACATCTCAATGCCGGTTTGTGTCTACATGCCTTAAACCGGCTTTGGGCCCTGGGCCTTCATGAAGCGTCACCGTCTGTCTTCATGGGCTTCAGATACAGATGAACTACTTATGAAGTTAACCCGGCCTCTCCTGGCCGGTTTACGCCCAGTGGTAATATCCCCAACATTAGGCCCCAGATTGATTTGAACCGGTTCATGTCAATCCTCAATACTTGAGAAAATTTCTTCTTTAAAAATCTTCACACAATCTTGTAAACCGCCTTGACATCATCTTCTAGGATCTTGGTAAACCGCTGTGACATCACCTGTCATTAACGAGCCTCCGACAATCGAGGCAACAGCATCACCTTATATCAAAAAATCCGGCTCCTCGATTTTCGCATCTGTCGTTTATCTTCTTATAAATAGGGCCAGGGGGTCTTTCCATTTTCCCCCTCGTGCCTCTTCGCTTCATCTTCATCCTCGCCACCTTCAACCTTCAACTGCTGCACCACCCTTGGCCGCTGCATCAACCTGAACGTACCAGAGCTCCTCCGCGCGCCGCCGCTGCTCAACAACACCCGTAAGTTTCCCCTTTCTTTTACCATAGATCTGCGCTTAGGGTTTCCGTCGTTCATCGGTGTTCGTCGCCGCCCTTCTTTTCCCTTGTTTATATCCATGGGTTAGATCCAAAAACCACATAGGTCTCGTGCGGTAGTAGTTTAAACCACATAGATCTCGTGCTTTGGCAGTTTCAGCACCTGTTTGATATCCAACTCATCTCATCTTAGTGAACCTTCAGTATACTGGAATTTAGGTCAGAATATCTTTTGTTTTTCCCATGCGCGGTAGATCTGAAATTACCATAGCAAGATGTGAAACTTGTTTCTTCCTTCTCTTGCACCCTTTGAATACCAGATTGGCTGGTTTAACCTCATAGAAAAAATGATGACCCGGTAGATACCATTAGTGCCCTGTTGAACCGCCAATGCATTACACTGTTCCATTGCCAGACTCCGGTTTACCAATATGCTAGTATCCTCATACCGCTGTATAGTTGTCCACTGTAAATCTGAAACCGGTAATACTCATGTTTCAGATTTTCCTTGTCATGGATAAACAAGTTTATGAGTGCAATTGGGCTCCCTCTCGAGTAACCGAGGAGCAATTAAGCAACCTTGTTAAGACAGGCGCCCTAGCCAAGAAAGATGCATTCACTGGAGGGACCCTGGCCCAGAAAATCCTCCTACACCCAAGGATGGAGAAGTAGTCGTGTTTGCTGATCATCTTGGACGAGGTTTTAGCCCTCCAAGTTCAAAAAAATTCCGAGATGTGCTAGCCAATTTTCAGCTGCGCCCTCAAGACATCGGTCCCAACTCTGTTACCAATATCTGCCACTTCCAAGTATTCTGTGAAGCTTATCTGCAAGAGGAACCTACAGTCGAACTGTTTAGGGATTTCTTTCATTTAAACCGTCGCACCGAGTTCTCAGATGGACCCAATACGGAACTGGGCAGAATGGCCGTTCAGAAGAGAAAAGAAGTCACCTTCCCCCATCCCAAACTACACAGTCACCCCAAAGATTGGAACCAAACTTGGTTTTACTGCATGGATACCTCTCCATCTGACGAAAACCCCCTGCCGAGTTACCGCCCTGAACGCCTGAGCAACACACAATCGTTTCCTCAGAGGCTGACAGCAAGAGAACGGGCCAACTATGCTCCCCAACTTTCGAAGCTTAGAGCCTTCATGGCGAACGGTTTGACAGGAGTCGATCTTGCTCATTGCTGGATAAGCTGGAGCATTCTGCCCTTAAGCCGGCGCCCCGGTTTGATGTGTGAGTACACGGGGAGTTTGAAGGATGCTCAGCGGCACATTGACATTCAGCTTACAGATGACGAAGTCACTGAGGCTGTAGAGAAAATACTGAACGAACCGGAGGCCGTCTGTGCCCAAACCGGGCTACTCCCTTTCTGCACCTTCAATAAACCACCAGCTGTAAGAATCATATAATCCTTTGTATCTGAATTTGCTTCTGTCCAAATATTCTCTAAAAGTGTGATTATTTTTCTGACAGGGTGATGATCCGTTCTGGAACAAGAAACCATCACAAGATAAACCGGCAAAACCGCAAGACAAACCGGTCAAGCCAGTTCGTCCAAAGACCAAGGTTGTCAAGAAACCTGCCAAGAGAAGGACCATTGCATCCTCCGATCTACCAGGTGATGACAATGTGCGTAATCCGGAATCAGAGGTAGAACTTGACTCTCTTGGCTCATTTTTCATACATCTCATTGACAATGATTATTATCAGGACGACGCTGAAGGCAGTCACGCCGAGGATGTAGAGGTAACTATTCTTTCCTCCGATTCAGATTCTCTGCCAACATAAAAAATCCGTCAAGCAAACCGGAAAGTAAAATTTTCTCACCCTCTTGCTTATTTGGATCCAAACTTTCTTTTGAAGACGCAGCAGCAGGAAGCTCGCCGTACAACCCGGCACAGCGGCCAGGTAGTTACCTCCGCCGGTTTAACGAACAGTCCGGTTCGGAAATGCCGATCAGAGGTCTCTTATCCCTTTGATACTTCATGCCCAAAAGCAGGTTGTTTTCGCCAGCCTCTGAACCCGTCCGATTCAAATTATTAGGGCACTTCTCATTCATCCTCTGGCGAGTCTTCGGCCACACAGCTTCCACCTCTCAAAACAGTTCCTGGGTGAGTTATGCACATGTCTTTATTCTTGATATGTTATCTTTTCATACTGTACTGATCTTTATGTCTGATCTTTTCACAGCACCAAGCCAAGACCCAGCAAGAAAGCTCGGTTGAACAAACCGGCTGATGAAAATGTAGCTGCTGAACGGGAAACAACTCCTGATCTGGAAGGAACCGATGATGACGCCATGCTTCATGATCCGCCGCTTCAAGACCATGATTTCCTTGCTGAACAAGTGCAAGTTGATATTACAAGTCATGCAGACCGGCCAACCAGCCCTGTCGGAACTGGTGACAAACTGGTCAGTCCAACGAACGACACTGATAAACCGCCAACTCCGGCTAGAGCTGTGGATGAACAAGATGATGATGTTATGATTACTGGCACTGGCCACTCCACTCCAGGCAACCCTGTAGCTTTGTCAAAGCATACTGCCAAGGATGATCTCTCTGCTATCGGCAAAGGCAAATGGAATGCCGATTTATCAAGCTTCGCCAACCTCAATGTTCAAGATATTCACTCTAGCTTCTTGAACCGTCTGTATACCAGTCGCGACTATGAAGCTAGTTTGGTAAACTTGATGAAGAAGCGATATGAGGTAACTACTATTTTTCTCCTTTGTCCAATTTCAGTTCATCGGCTCGTAGTAGCTCCCAAGTGATGGTTTATGATACCAATCTAAACCGGGACTTTTGTCATAACTTAACCTTGCCTATTTAGCCTCCAGGGACCGGATTACCTTATTAAGATGAACCGGTTCCTTATAATTTGCCATACTTCTCTTTCGCCGGTATAGTCCCCAAGGGCTGGTTTAACTTTATAAAGATGAACCGGGACTGTAGAAGAATTCCCATATCAACAGCTTTTTGAGCAAACACACATTAGCCCCCAAGTACCAAGCTTAATACTTGTATTGTGTTTGGGACTTGCAAAAATTTCCGAGTAAACGCAAATATGCATTAGCCCCCAAGTACTAATGGCATAACTTGTTATGTGCTTGGTGCTTCAAATATGTACTATCAACTCATTATGTATCTTCCTCTTTACAGGCGGAGCTGAGCAAGAAGGAACGCCAAACTGCTGATCTGCAGGAGAACATCAAAACCCAGCAATCTGAAGCCTCCAAAGCGACGGAAGAGTTGACCCGCACTCTAGGCGCTATGGAGAAACTGAAAGAGGGCTTCAACAAAGAGCGGGCGGATTGGGAGACTGAAAAAGCCGCTTTGATAAAAAGGGCTGAAAACGCAGAAGCCGCCCTTAAACCGGTGGTTGACAAGCTGACTGGTGTAAAGCGGCAAGTGCATGCTATGACCTATGCTGTGTTTGGTAAGCCTCCTTCCTTTATGCTTTCAACATATCCTCTCATGCGTTGCCGGTTAACTAATGTTTGTAATGATATAGGAACCCGCATTAGCCATCTGGGCTCAGATGTGCAGAAGAAGTTGAAGGCTGCCTACACGCTGATAGAGCAACTTTATACCGGCGCACAACGGATTATCTGTACCGCTTTGCATAGTAAGCCACCCCCGACGTTGATCAAGGATACCTTAGACAGGCTATCTATGATGCCTGCCCGGATAGAAGAGCTGAAGAGGTCTGCTGCAAGGGCTGGCACTCTGACCGCGCTAACCCAGGCAAAAGCATGGGTGCCTGATCTTGATCTGACGGACGTGGCTAAGGGCTACCCAAGCTTGAAAGAGGACGGATCAGAATTTTGCACTGAAGATCTCCGCGCCATGAACCGGGAAGTACGTCCACTGGCTTGTCCACTGGCTAAGGGCTACCCAAGCTTGAAAGAGGACGGATCTTTCACATTATCAGGCAAGTTATGATATCAACAACAAGCGGGTTGCTGCACCAGCTCTTGAAACTCAAAGCTTGATCCCTCCAATCCGTAAGCACACTTATGCCCCTGATATTGAACCGTCCACCCTTGTAAGCGACGAAGCTGTGTTCCAAGCTTTAACTGGGATCGACTGGACAACTGTTGACTTCCAGCCGCTGGGTAGGGACGAAGAAGAAGAACCGGTGCAAGATGACCCGCGGCCGTCAGGTCAAGCTGCTCAGTGATCAAAACCCGGTGGCCGGTTTATCCTTCCATAATGCAATGTTTATTGAGAAACAATTATTCCTTTGAGCACTGTAACGCCTTGTAATAGGCTAGTTAAAACAGTTGGTCTGTTATGCCTTCGTGCATATTTATCTGCAACTGATGCGTGTTAATCCGCCATGCTGTGAGATATGATGTTCATAATCCATGGCTTTTTATTCCAATTGTTCCTGTAGATAAAAAGCTTAAAATGCCCTGGCGGTTTACCACCGGGTGGGTCATGATACCCAACTATATAAATGACCAAGTTTTATAACCAAGGTTGTAAAAGATAACCAAGTATGGAAATATATGATACCTCCGACCTCTAGGCATAGTGTTGGCTGACCTACCTTGTAATGAAGGTAATAACCTTAATCCGGAGTAAAAACATCTCCTGCTATATAATTCCGGTTTACCAAAGAAAACCGTTCCGGGATGTGAAAAACACCGGCTTATTCCATACTGGTGACTATGAGTCAAAACCAGACCGGGCTGATAGTCTCCGGATTATAACTTGGTCATGTACTGACAACTTATAGTTGACAGCCCAACCGGGTTGATAAACACTGGTTTGAAAACATCACAAATCTTAGCAAAAGAAAAAGAAATTTAGCAAAAGGCAAATAAAACCGTTGTAGTCGAGGCTTTTCACGGGCTTCCAGACCCCAAATTTGATCAAGAGGTGTTGCTATGGTTCTGGTTCGACCAAGCCCCCAAATGATGCTGTGGCATTACGCCGATCAAAAGGCATTGCTATGGTTCGGGTTCGACCAAGCCCCCAAGTGATTCTGTGGCTTTACACCGATCAAGAGGCGTAGTCATGGTTCGGGTTCGACCATGCTCCCAAGTGATGCTGTGGCATTACGCCGATCAAGAGGCGTGGCTATGGTTCGGATACGACCAAGCCCCCAATTGATTCTGTGGCTTTACGCCGATCAAGAGGCGTAGTCATGGTTCGGGTTCGACCATGCTCCCAAGTGATGCTGTGGCATTACGCCGATCAAGAGGTGTAGCTATGGTTCGGATACAACCAAGGCCCCACTACAAAAAAAAGACACATCCGTGACATTTTGGGCCAAACGAATTTTTTTCTGTCATACATATGACACTTCTATGACGATAATTGTGACAAAACCCGGTATCATCAGAGATGTGGTGGGCTCCTACTTCTATGACAAAAAATCATGACAGAAAATGGGCTTTTCGTCCTGGGCGGGCCGGAGACGCAGCTGCATGACATTCTTTGGGCCGTCCATGACGGAAAAAACCATGGTAGAAGCGAGGGGGAGGAAAATTTTGGGGAGTTCCCGGTTATGGTTGGAGGTCGGGGGCCGAGCGATGCGCGTTTCTCTCGTACACGTATGCGCGTGTGTGCGAGGCGTTGGCTCTAACTGAACCCGAGCGAGGCGTTGGGCTCTAACTGAACCCGTGCGATTGCACTGCAGGCTACGCGTTACTGAACCCGAGTGATCGATTGATAGCTGTTAACTGAACCTGATCGAGCGATTCCTTCGCTACTGCTGCTAACTGAAGCCGATCGATGTTGCCTCTGGGATGAACAGTGAGCGTTGCGGGGGGGGGGGGGTTGGATGAACAGTGAGCGGTGGCGTTGCCTCTCGATGAACAGGACCCCGTGGTGTGGAGGGCTGGATGAACAGTAGACGGTGGAGGGGAGCCCGTGGAGGGGTGGTTGAACAGGACCCCGTGGTGTGGAGGGCTGGATGAACAATAGACGGTGGAGGGGTGCCCGTGGAGGGGTGGTTGAACAGTAGCCGGTGGAGTAGCGCACGGTGGAGGCTGGATGAACAGGAGCCCGTGGAGGCTGGAGGAGGTCGACGGTAGCCCGTGGAGGCAGGAGGAAGTCGACGGTGGAGATGAACAATATCCCGTGGAGTCCCGTTTTGCGGTATGCCACACCCCTCCCGATGAACAGGACCACCGTTTCGACCGTATGAGGTCCGTTTCGTCCGTTTTGCGGTACGCCACACCCCTCCCGATCAACAGGACCCCGACTTCGACCGTAGGAGGTCCGTTTCGTACATTTTGCGGTACGCCACACCCCTCCCGATCAACAGGACCCCCGTTTCGACCGTAGGAGGTCCGTTTCGTCCGTTTTGCGGTACGCCAGACCCCTCCCGATGAACAGGATCCCGTTTCGAACATGGTCGGTCGAACACAAGGCCGTTTCCTCCGTTCTGCAGTACGCCAGGCCTCATTTCCATCGCCTATTCCGTCCAAGGCCTCCCGATGAACACGACCACGCATTCCGTTCCGACCCAGCCGGTTGGCTCCCACGCGTTCCGTTGCCTCCCGATGAACACGACGCACCTCCCCATGAACACGACGCATTCCGTTGCCTCCCCATGAACACGACGACGACGATGTTTCTCCGTTCCAACCCAGCCATGTCAACGAGCCCTCGCCGTACGCATGTGCGAGTAGGCGTTCGAGACCCCGCCCGTATGTACACATACGTTGCCGTATTTTCTTTCTTGCACCCTGGCCGCTGTACGTACGTGTACATGCTACGTGCGCGCCTCTACTACGACACGTGCGCGCCTCTACATCCACCAGTATATATGTACGTACACGTTCGCGACCAGAATGACTGCGCTACGTACGCTTCGACCAGGTGGGTCCCGACTGTCAGGCACTTCCTTGCGTGCGAAGATGTAGCTGGTGGGTCCCAGCAGTCAGGGGGGCGAATCGTTTTTTTTTGCCCGAGCGCACTTCCTTGCGTGCGAAGGTGTAGCTGGTGGGTCCCAGCAGTCAGGGGGGAAACGTTTTTTTTGCGAAATACGGTGGCCCATCCGGTGGGTCCCCGCTGTCAGGTGGCGGAATAATTATTTTGTGCGTAATAAGGAGGCACTTCCTTGCTGCGGCCGTGGACCTAACTGTCAGCGTCTCCACGCACAGTACTCTTCCGATGGAAGTCGGTCGTTGACCACACTGACCACGCCGCGCCGAGAGCACCACGGCGGTGGACGACGGCGAGGCCTAGGAAGGGGACAACACGGAGGCAGGGAAGACTTGGCAGTTGTTTCCCACGCGGAGGGGAGTACGACTGTACGAGGGTTTACTGGTTCGTCTGCCGTCGCCGGAGAATAACAGCAGGTGTGGGTGAGTAGAGGGATCGCAAGGCCAGCGATGGGAGTACGGTGGGGCGGTGAGGCCTGCGCGGCAGCACAGCCGGCCATAGGGAGGAGGGAGCAGGCAGTCCCACCGGCGCTTGTTTGAGCGGCTGGAGGAGGAAGAGTAGATATTGAAGAAGCACGACGGCCGTTGGATGGACATCCAACAGTCAGTGCTTGTGCGTCAACCTATTTTTAGGAAAGCCTCAAATACGTGGAAAACAACATACAACCCATCTGCCATTATTTCTAATAATTTACAGCGCATTTGCTAATTCTTAAGGTTTTTTTTGTAGCCCATATTCTTTTTCTTAGCATTACAGCCCATATTGTGGCCACGGTTAAAAAATTATACAAAATTTTGCATATTTCGGTGCGGTCCGAACTGTTTTTAATCCCGAAATTTCGACTCACATTCAAACTGATTTTAAAAAGAAATGTATATCAATATAAAATCCAACAAATTCTCCACGCACAAAAATTAATGTAATTTAAAATCTTGAAATGAAAAAAAGATATTTGAAACTAATTGCCGGTTTGATGTGTTCTAAAAATGTACAGCCCATTTCTCATTACTGATGGGCCATTTTCTCGGCCAGCCGAATGAAAGCTCTCCTCGTCTTGAAAGATTTGCAGCCCAACAGGCCTGACAAAGCGACTTACTTGGCAAATCACAGAAAAACTGGGCTATGGCCGTGGACCCGGCTGTCAGCCTCTAAACGTACAGTACTCTTCCGATGGAAGTCGTTCCTTGACCACATTGACCACGCCGCGCGGAGAGCACCACGGGGTGGACGACGGCGAGGCCTAGGAAGGGGACGACGCGGAGCCGGGGAAGACGCGGCAGTGGAAGCCCGTGCGGAGAGGAGTACGAGGGTTCACTGGTTCGGCTGCGGTGTGAGGCTGCCGTCACCGTAGGGCCTGGCCAGCGGTGGGAATAGTAGGGGGCGGTGAGGCCTCTGCGGCAGCACAGCCGGCCATGGGAGGCAGGAGCATGTGGCACAACCGGCGGTGCTTTGGGCGGCTGGAGCAAGAAGACCAGAGGTTGAAGAAGCACTACGGCCGTTGGATGGACATCGTACGGTCACTGGAGCTAGAATCGTTCATATTGACTAATTTGACAAAGCCCTTCGTCCCCGTCAACTTAGTAGGCCCACAAGTCAGCCTCCCACCAAGGTGGGTCCCAGCTAGCCGGTGGAGTATTCATTTTTTGTGCGTAATAAGGAGGCACTTCCGGTGGGTCCGAGCTGACAGCGGGGGGAACATTTTTTTGGCGAAATACGGTGGCCCGTCCGGTGGGTCCCAGCAGTCAGGGGGAAACAAATTTTTTCGCAAAATACTGGTGGCCCGTCCGGTGGGTCCCCGCTGTCAGGTGGAGGAATAATTATTTTCCGCGTAATAAGGAGGCACTTCCTTGCGGCAGCCGTGGACCCAGCTGTCAGCCTCTCCACGTACAGTACTCTTCCGATGGAAGTCGGTCGTTGACCACGCCGCGCCGAGAGCACCACGGCGGTGGACGACGGCGTGGCCTAGTAAGGGGATGACGCGGAGCCGGGCAAGACGCGGCAGTGGATGCCCACGCAGAGAGGAGTAAGAGTGTTCACTGGTTCGGCTGCGGTGTGAGGCTGCCGTCGCCACAGAATAACAGGGGGTGTGGGTGAGTGGAGGGATGGCCAGGCCAGTGGTGGGAGTAGTATGGGGGTGGTGAGGCCTCCGCGGTAGCACAGCCGGCCACGGGAGGCAGGAGCAGGCGGCACGACCGGCGCTGCTTTGGGCGGCTGGAGCGAGAAGACCAGAGGTTGAAGAAGCACTATGGCCGTCGGATGGACATCATACGGTCACTGGAGTATTGACTAAGTTGACAAGCCCTCCGTCCCCGTCAACTTAGTAGGCCCACAAGTCAGCCCAACAATATGATGGGTCCCAGCTAGCAGGGGGTATTCATTTTTTTGGGCGTAATAAGGAGGCACTTCCTTGCGTGCGAAGATATAGCTGGTGGGTCCGACCTATCAGCGGGGGGAACGTTTTTTTCGCGAAATACAGAGGGCCTTCCTGTGTGTCCTAGCTGTCAGGTGGAGGAATCATTATTTTGCGCGTAATAAGGAGGCATTTCCTTGCGTGCGGCCGTGGACCCAGCTGTCAGCCTCTCCACGTACAGTCCACTTCCGATGGATGTCGTTCATTGACCATGTTGACCAGGCCGCGCCGAGAGCACCAGGGCGGTGGACGACGGCGAGGCCTAGGAAGGAAACGACACGGAGCCAGGGAATACTCGGCAGTTGTTTCCCACGCGGAGGAGTACGAGGGTTTACTAGTTCGTCTACCGTCGCCGGAGAATAACAGCATGTGTGGGTGAGTAGAGGGATGTCTAGGCCAGCGATGGGAGTACGATGGGGCCGTGAGGCCTGCGCGGCAGCATAGCCGGCCGCGGGAGGAGGGAGCAGGCAGTCCCGCCGGCGCTTGTTTGAGCGGCTAGAGCATGAAGAGCAGAGATTGAAGAAGCACGACAGCCGTTGGATGGACATCCAACAATCACTGCTCTCGTGTGTTGACTAAGTTGACAGGGCGTTGCGTGTGCGTCAACCTTTTTTTTATGAAAGCATACGCGTCAACCTGTAGTAGGCGCACAAGTCAGCCTCAACTTTGTGAAAAACAGCATACAGCCCATCTGCCATTATTTCTAATAATGTACCGCCCATTTGCTATTCTTAAGAATTTTTTTGGAGCCCATCTTCTTTTTGTTAGCATTACATCCCATATTGTGGCCACGGTTAAAAAGTATACGAAATTTTGCATATTACGGTGCGGTCAACTGTTATTAATCCAGAAATATCGATTCACATTCAAACTATTTTGAAAAATAATTTATATAAATATAAAATCTAAATAATTGTCCACGCATAAAAATCAATGGAATTTAAGATCTTGTCATGAAAAAAAATTGAAACTAATTCCCGGGTTGATGTGTTTTAAAAATGTACAGCCCATTTCTGGGCAAACCGAATGAAACTCTCCTCCAGGGCCGATAAAGCAAGTAGGCCTTGTTTGGGTATTTCTTTAAAAAAGTAGAACTGGGCTAGCCATTTTCAGCAAGAAAAAAACACAATTGGGCTCATGATGTGGTAACATAAATAAAACCCTGGCTAGACGGGCCACAGCCCCCGCACAGCCCCGTTGTTACCCTGATCCGTCGCTAAATCTAGTATAAATAACAACTGCTTGTTCCTGAAAAAAAACTGCGTGACTTGCTGGGTCCCTCGTGTCAGCCGCTCGTAGTGTAATTCTCTCGTTTATTGACTACGTTGACAATGGCGTGAGCCCCAGATGTCCAACCATTAGGAGGAACCATATTTTCGGGCTTGTAATATAGAGGCACTTGCTTGCATACTGCCATGACGCTGGTGGGTCCCTACTGTCATCCTCTCCACGTATAGTCATCTCCTTGTTCCTCTCGGTCGTTGACGACGTTGACAACGCAAGAGCACGGCGCACCGCGCACGGCGAGCGAACCAAGTCCGCACGGTGGAGGACGACGGCGAGGCCTCGGACGGAACGAACAGGAGCCGTTGAAGATGCGCCGGTCCAGTCGCAGGCGGAGGGGAGTACGAGGGTTGACTGGTTCGGGCGCGGGTGCGTGTTGGGGCTGACGTCGCCGGAGAATAACAGGACATGTGGGGGAATAGAGGGAGGGACTGGCTAACGTTGGAGGGTACGTACGGTAGGGCGGCGGAGGCGCAGCCAGCCATGGGAGGCGGGAGCAGGCGGAGCCGACGGGGTGGTTTGGTTTGGGCGGCTGGAGGAAGAAGAAGACAAGAGATAGAAGATACACGACAGATATTGGATGTCAATCCAAGGGCTGGTAGGCAGAATCGTTTGTTGACTGGCTAGTAAGTCGACACCACCTTGGATAGGCTATTTCCTCGCGGGTCCCAAATGTCAGAATCAAAATCTGTCACGGTCATGCAGCCTTTCCTATGAAAGTTTACAACCCAATTGATGTGCTAGTTAGAAATAAGTTTGTGGGTGCTGGTGGGGGCTAATCACTTGGCTTCTGTAATGCATAGTGAGCTCAAGCAGCCGGCGAGAGTGATGTTATTTCCCTTGGTTGGGATTTGTTACAATATTTCACTCTAAATTAAACGAATGGCAAGCCATTTTCCTTGTTTCAAAGAAAATATGACAGTCACAGCCGAGTTGAAAAGGGCAGGAACATCTAACTCCAGCTTACAAACTGTACAAAAGCACGAGGGTTAATTGTTCATCAGGTTTACAAAAAAAACCAGATTGAAAAGGGCAACAACATCTAACTCCAGCACTGTTTTCGGCAGTCACAGTCAAATGGATCGGTCAGGTCCATAGAATGAACATCTTGGGTCGTAAAATTTACTGAATTATGACCACAATATGTTGTAAATAGAAGCCCGACACGTTTAGAAGCTCTTTTGCCCACCTGAAACTCCTTTTTTTGCTCTTCGACATACCCATCCGTCAAAACCATGCTGCTGATAAACTTAAGCCTGATGGACAATAGTAACCTCGCATTCAGCAGGAAGAATGTGACAAATCTTGTGTTTGCACGGTTGGCTACATATCGTTCTAGCGTTATTGTCTTCAATCGAATCTCATGAGAAGTGAGAAAATCCCGATGCTTGCGAATCCACCGATTGGTTATAACTTTCTTACCCCATCCTGTTGCCTAAATAGACATGAAGATTGAAAACAGTTAAGGTGTAAAAGAAGAGTGTCGAAAGAGCAACAGCTGAACGGTTAATTCTAGTACACTATATGCGGGCTTCCAATGTGCGTGAAATTATCACCTTTATATACAACTTCTCCAGACATGGAAAGCATTGCAGCAAGCCAATAATCTTGTTCAGATCAAAACTATTAATTTGGATATATAAGATCTTGATAGAATCCAGCACCATTGATAGGCCATCCATGGAGAAACTCTTCATTGAGCATAGAACATAATATTAGTACAAAATGTGTACTCCAAGATGATATATAAATTATGCGCAGAAATTTAAAATGCAGCTTATGGTTACAAGTGTAGATGATAATGTAAAGTACCTGAAGAACTGTGGAGCCAAACACCATATTGAAATGAGCACATAGATCATGTATTACACCCAAGGTCTCCAGTTTAGGCGCAGAGAGGATGGTTATTTGCAACGGTGAATAACTAGAATCAAGGATCAACCTTTGAAGTGAAGGGGCATCTTGGATGATGAGTTGCCTTCCGTCAAAAGAAATTCCAATTCTTACAAGGTTAGGCGACTTTATTTGGAGAAAACCGATTCTAACTATGAAATCAAGCACCAAGCACTCCAGCGCAGGGCAACTGGAGTGGATGATGCTGTGCAATGAGGCCTCCGATATACGAACCCGCACAAGTGAAAGTTTCTTGAGAAATGGGAGTCGAAGGTTTAGTACCAGATTGTCTGGTAGGTAGCACAGCGCAAAGGTGGCTGTGTGGAGAGAGGACGAAAACTGCGAGATGGACATCGGTGCCGAGGGCACAAGTTCATCTCGTTCGGTATGTTGTATGTGATTTCCAGGGGAATAGTAGAACTCAAGCAGCTGTAGTTCTGTGAATTCAGGGGATTTCAGCCAGGCGTCCACCGTGCAGGGCATGAGGCTTTGAACGGAGCCCTGGTGGGAGGAGATGATAGCTCTGGGGATTTCAAAATCATTGAAGAGAGATAGCTGACGACAGTCGAGATTAAGGGGCACGGCGCGCCATAGAGGGCGCCACCGAATTGAGAGGACTTGGGTGCGGCAGCAATCCTTGGTGGGGAGAAGCGAGATGATCTCCCCAAGGACGGCGTCCGGGAGATCGCTGATGCGGTCCACCCGAGATTCTACGGGTTCCTGGGATCCGGTGTGGGCGGGGTCGCAGCTTCTCCCCGCGCTGCCGGGTGCCGGATCTACAACAGGCATCGCCGCTGGCGGGAGCCTCATCTTCTTGGCACTGGGGTCAGCCGACTCCATTTTCCTCGAGGGCATCGCGTCGTGCTCACGGATTTGAGCAGAGTAACGAATGACGAGCCTAGTTGTAGTGCGAGCGAAGAAGAAGGGGAGCTGGGGGTTTTCTATAGGAGTGAGGAAGAAGGGGAGCTGTGGTTTTCTGTAGGAGTGAGGTGAGGAATTTGGGGGTACGAGTGGAGTGAGCTGACGTGAGGTGGGTGGGAGAGAGGAGGAAGAAGAGCACCCAGGTTTTTTTTTTGGGGGGGGGGGCGGTGTGCTGGGTGTGGGTAGCGCCTCTCATTCAGTAAATATATGGGCTTCTGTATTGATTTTACTATTTACTAGTGTGGATGGGCTGTTTTGTCTTGGGCCCAGAGAAACAATTACTACTAGTACAGTGGAGACACTCTACAGCTACCCAGAAAAACAATTACTACTAGTACAGTGGAGACACTCTACCGCTTCTGGCTCCTCCTAGGTCATTGAAACGTCTCCCTCTACTGAATGCCGTTATACTTTTGTTCACCGACATGCGGGCCATGCAGCGCGCGGGCCCAAATGCCATCCACCAAATGAGAAGGCAGTATGCAGGCGGAGAGTCACCCCGGTCGTAGCGCGGCAGTAACGAGCCGTTGTATCACAAAACCCCACCTCCCCGCAGTCTAAGTTTGACGGACGAAGCAACCATCATTTCAGTCTTCGCTGAATCCCCTTCTCCCTCACTGTCTTCAAGAAAGGCAACACTCGCATCTGCCACTGTTCTTCTCTCCCAACGAAGGGAAGGTAAGTGGATCCGTGATGTTGGTATATTTTCGTTCAGAGAAAAAAAAGAACTTTTACAAAGCAGTAACCGATCCTCACTCTCTTTTTTGTTTCATTGTCATTGCGATTGTGTTTTCCTTCCAGTGGTCTCCTAGTATTCGCCAGTTTCATGATGGACCAAGGAGAACCAGGCAAAGATCTGCTGATATTGGAGCAGACGCGGGAGGCTGATCCCCACGAGACAGAGAGCTCCAAGAAGATGGAGGCAACCACTGAGCCGACCCCAGATACGCTCACGGCCACTACTGAGATGGTCAACGCCCCGTTTGAGGTTACAGCCCGGCACTGCAGGACCAGTTTTCCCCCTTCGAGGATGTGTCCCCCCCCCCCCCCCCGCTGAGCTGCCCAAGGTGATTTCCTTCTTTGCCGATCTCGATTGTGGTTTTTCATGTAAGTATGTGGTGATTTTTTTTAGAAAAGGAAGTATGTGGTGATTAATAATGCAAAATTTTATTAGCTTCGATGCCATGCTATACATAGTGGTTTAAATAACTTGTGTTTCTTATACTGAAAAGTAATTCAGAATTTGTTTCTGTTTCAATTAGAGCCCTGATGCAGACAAGGATTGTGTGGTTGTACATGTCACTCGCTATGAGGCGGACGACCTGAATATACGCACTGGGAAAACAGAGTTCTTAGGCTATTGGATCCAGGAAGCCATTTGCGGTTATACCAATCAAAAGTTGTATTCCAGCCTCACTGTTGTCAGGTGTGTTGTCCAGGGTGTACTGAAGCACAAGAAGTTCAAAGCTACTCCTTCGTTTGTGAGGCATACTGTTCTTTTCAAGCTTACGCAGGAAGATGACGTGGCATGCCTCCACAAACAAGTTTATCAGTGGCAAGGCCACAAGGTTGTCTTCATGAAGGTTCACAGGATTGAGCTGCTGCGGGACGTCCTCGATGATGTTCATGGCAAGGTCCGTCTTGTGTCCAGCCCAAATTAGATCGAGGCATTAAATAGTTGCCCCAGCTAGTGTTTAATAGTAGTTTGGATTGTGTCTAATTATCCGAACCTTGCCTGTTATCGACCCCTCTGGGGCTAGTACTCTGTTTGAATCCGTCTATGGGAACTGCTGCTACTTTTGTGTGCCCGTGAATCATGTGAGAACCATCGTAATTGTTGCCGAAGCAGATGCGTCCTCACTAGTTTTTTCATGAATATGGCATGGTAAGACATAAGTTGTCACGGTTTATCATACGAGCAGTGTGTTTTTTGATGAAATAGAGCACTCGTTCGAGAACCATGCGCTGACGTATACATAAGTACTTGTAAACACTGTTGGTGCTACCCCACTTGTAAGCAGTTGTGCAAAACACGGCACATTGGCTCAGCTCGCTTCAACACTAGGCTATCGACCAGCTAACAATCCACAATTTGCTGTCTGACATATAAGCAACTATGTATCTTGTTACAGTGGTTCCTGCAGTTAATTGAGGCCACAATGTAATAAATTCCAAATGTTCACACGCTAGTCCAGCGCTCATGTGGAACACCCACATTAAACTCGTCTTCATAAAAAACTTGAAAAGCATAAGTTAAGCAATTTTATACATCTCAATGATTCATAGAACATAACAAACATATACTAGTTCACAGCAAAAGACAAAGTTGTGAGAAGGTTTACAAATCAGGAAAAAACAAGCAAGGCTTCTCTGAGTAAAGGGCCTCCCGGCAAGCTTAAATTTCCTGGAGTTCACTCTGGTTTTTTCTTGTTGCCACCATCCAGGGTTAGGTTCTCTCATTCCAGAATAACCAATTATAATTGTGGTCTTAGCTGGAATGCTGAACTGAACCATGCAGTGTACTGACCAGTTGAAATGCTTGTGCATTCCACTAAATTTAAGCACCGCTATTTGCATAAATAAGCAGACCACAATGCCTCTTGTCCGCGCACCTGTCCAAAAAACCGCCGTCCAGCCGTGCCAGCTAGTCCTCGGTCCATGCATGAACTGGTAGAAAGTGCATTCCGGACTAGGATGCAGTTGTTTTTGCTCGTCCCTGCACTGCAATCAGGAAGTAAAACGTACGAATCAGCTTCTTTTAGATTGCGTTGGTCATCTACCTTAGTTACTACCAATGTAGGGATACCTTGAAGACGGGAGGTTAGACGACGGCAACAAGGGATAGCCATCTCATTTTGCGCAGTTGTACTAAAACTGAGGTGTGTGCTTTTGATTGCGCGGATAGAAACGATACAGAGACAGACATCCCGAAACGATATGGAGACAGACATCCCTGTTTGCGCAAATACGAAATACGGTTATTTAAACAGTGACAGATATTACTACTTTCCCCCGTTTCCTCTTAGAACCAAGTCCTAGATTCATACTACAGCTTTCCCACTTTCTTCCCTATTTGAACCAACGCTTTGAGTCGACTGTATGAACTAGCTTTACTTCTAGTAATAGTAGAAGCCTAGGTGGCTTTGGAACAGCGGACGAAAGTAGAAAAGGATCCACACGAAGGGAGCTGGGGCAGTAGAGCAAGGCAGGTTTCGAAGGAATATATACCTGAGGGTCGTCGGCATGTGGCAAAGACGGCATCGGGAGGCCGCATCTTGGCCACAATACCGCAGGGAGGAAGAAGGGTCGGAGGCCCTCCCGAGCCGGCGCTCTCTCGGAGAGAACGGCACGGCCGCCGATCGGGACGCGCGGGCAGCCGTTAGTCTCCTCCCACGCCGCCGACGACAGCGTGAACGATGCATCTACACCCCTGCCCCGGTCGAGGTTGTCCGGCCGGATTTGTGACCAGCCGTGAGCTGAGAGAGAGTGTGGCCACCTATGTGTTGCTTAGATCTGGGGAGCATGAGAGAGTGAACGAGAGGAACCCTAGTAAAGCAAGAGCTAAGGCTCCTGCTTTTATATATAGTGGAGTGATTTTGTTGTACCAGCTTCAAAAAAATGCGCTCCTACGTGTACCTGCGAGTGGGTGTGAGAGAACTAGTGCGTGCGTGCACCGCTTCTCTTCGTGAGAGTACAATATACTATGCCCAAAGAACGTTCGCCGCAAGATTAATAGTATAAGTGTGTGACGTGTGAGCTAAAATAAAATGTGCGCGCCGTCTTTTGTTTTTTAGATGTTCTGAGGGTAGGGTGTGAAGAGAACATATGTGCGTGACGTCTACCCGCAGATAGACAGTGGGTGCGACGTGCGAGTTTGCGAGAGGACTCGGGAGAGTCATGACTCGTGAGGGTGCGTGTGCGTGAGAGAGAGGGGGGCATGTATCAATGCAATGCATGTGTCCGTAAATCATTATCCGACAAACGTTCGCCACAAGCCTTTTCCTGACGAACGCCGTAAGAACCGTTAGATCGGAATCCGACAGTGTCAGTTTTGCCATGTCATTTAACAGAACAGCCACTCCTCCTACACACAAATCTTCCACGTGAGTGTTAGCAGCTGCCGTATGCTCCCTCCGTTCCGAAATGCTGCGCATATAGCTTTATTGAAAATTCGAACGTCGCAAACTTTTACCGAGTCTTCGTGTACCAAATTGCACATGTAGAATACCATGTATATATCATTTCATTCATCTTCACGAGGTAACTATAAAGATGGGTGAGGAGTCTACAAAGAAAGACCATCGTATCACCCGCAGAAATTTCAAGCATCCTTTAGTGTCGAGGAATATCATAGGAACTCTATATGATATGATTTTTATAGGATTTTTTTATTTAGAGCCAATTGGTTCATAGGAATAGATTCATATACTCCACATTTCAAAGGAAATAAACATGATATCATGTCTATAGCTTTAGAGCCACTTGGTTCATATGAATGGATTCCTATACTCCCTTAATTTCAAAGGAAAATAAACATTAGCGTATATTCAATAGAAAAGTTCCTATGATATGAACCAAATTACATCTCTTTTCTAATCCCTCCTCATAGGAATTGAGATACATGTCATCTCTAGATTCAATAGAAAAGTTCATATGATGTGAACCAAATGACATCTCTTTTCCAATCCCTACTCATAGGAATTGAGATGCTCCATGTCATCTCTTTCCCTACAACTTCCATGTATACATCTTCTATTCCTAAATAGATAGTACAACCCACTAGTAGCTTTTTTCCAAAACATGCAACTATGGCACAAGAACTATATAGTGTGACAATAACTTTGAAAGATGGTCGCTGGATGAAGCTAACCCAACAGTGCAGAGATAGGCAAATCCGAGCACTACTGGCCGTTGGATATCATCAACATTCCACCAGATCTGCCACATGTACAATTTAGAAGACTCCATGGTTGAACTTAAGCATAATGCACAAACCTCAAAACACAAGCACTTCTCCTTTGTTCTAGAATCTTCTGTATCATAATTGATTATTTTTTTCTAAATGAATTGCCATTATTTGTTTTTTACTTTATGATTTACAATGCACAACCCCATGAATCTTAACATTTTTATAAAACTAATTGATTTTGAATGAGATGCACTATAAGAACTAAACGAACATCTACATCATGCATATATGACTCAAAGCTTTACATGCTATAGTGTGTATTTATTCATAATTTCGTTTCGAAATCTCATGCGTTCAATACATGTGTACCTTACTAGTTTTGAGTAGAGTAGCAAATTTCACGCGGCCCCGGGTATATCAAAATGCAGGGCCCATGCATCATTGCCTTTCGGTTGAACCTACGTCCACAATTTTTTGTATGTACTATATCTCCACTGGTCCCCGAACCCAAAATGCTGCCTCGTTCCCGTAAAACCAAGCGGCCCACACATATTTAAGGCGTCGACTCGAACCCGTTTACTACGACGTGGCCCCGCACGCCGTAGTACTCCTACAAACCCTACCGCCGCACTCATCATCGGTTTTCTTCAAGAGGACGAGGGAGAAGCCGATTTGTAGTGGAGGCGCTTTAAAAAAAGGATCTGTAGTGGAGACCCCTACCCTAGGGTGCCCTAGGTAGGTGCCGCACGCATAATTGTTTTCTCTTTTCTTTATGCTCTTGCGCCCTAGAGTGAAATGATGGTTGCTTCGTCCGTCCAGCTTAATGCGGGAAAGGTGGGGCTTTGTGATTTGACCCCTCATCGCTCATTTTCTACTACTGCGGCGCTACGACCGGGGTGCCTCCAATTCCAACCGCTGCCCCGAACTGTAATTTGGTGCATCGCACATGGAACAAGATGGTGGATGAGCCACATGTCGGCGAAAGGGGTCCTGTTAAGTGTGTCGCCATTTCGTGTGTGGACTGACCCTGCTTGAGTTGCTACGCTAACACGACAGGAGCAGCCTACCACTTGGTTTTGCTCCTTGGTGAATCCCGACTATATTGATCTAAAAAGATACGTGCTGAACTACCCTCTCCGTCTGGTTTTTTTTTATTTTTAGGCGTCTCGGTTTATAGGGCTTGCACATAGTTCTAGGTCATCCATTTGACTAACTAAATATGAGTTACTATGTCACAAAAAGTATATCATTGGATTCTTAAGCGGATGTAGTTGTATTTAAAAGTCGAGGGCGGGGCTTTTCCTGTGCGGTAGGCGGGGCAGTTCTGCCTAGTCGGTTCGACAAAGACGCGAGAAGACGAGGGAGTAGGCTGTTGCAACGTAGGGCTGTGTGATTTGACAGCGAGTTACTGCTGGACATGTGGGGCCCCGTGATTTGACTTGCCATTATCAGTTTAACTGCGGCGCTACGACCGGCGTGAGTCTCCCGATTCCTGGCCACCTCCATACAGGTGCCTCTCCCAATGCTCCACCATGTAGTAGAGGCTGGCTCTTGCATGAGAGCCCACTTCTCCACTTTTTCCTTGCCTCTCTTTCCTCCACATATGCAAAAATGCCATGTAAAGCGCACTATTTTACTTACTTTTACTTGCTCCTACAGGAGCTTAAGCTTGCCACATAGGCATAAAGTCTGATGTGGCAAGTTAACCAAGAAGAGAGAGACTAGTTTGGTGACCGAAGGAAGAAACGGTGCTAAGCGTGTGTACCTAGGTGAAAAGACAATTTTGAGTCTATAGCTAATTAAATGAAGCAAAACTTAGCAACACCATTTCATTGGAAGAGGTCACTCCTTGGCAAATGCAATAAATACTAGTACTCCCTGTGTCCCATAATATAAGAACGTTTTTGGCACTACACTAGTGTCAAAAACATTCTTATATTATGGGAAGGAGGGAGTACGAAGAAAGAGATAAAGAGGAGTAAAAAAATACACTTATAGCCAACCTTATAGCCAACCTTGTTGTAGTATGAGTGACTAAGTGATGACTATGTATGACATGCCAACATCAGATAGCCTAACGCACCGTGTTAAATCTCCAAGGGCGCGACCGCGCGAGCGACGCGATGGTCGTGATAGGCGCGACCATGATACGGGCGGCTGGCAGCCCTTGGATCTGAGATCAAACGGTCGCATGCTAAGTTGCTGAAAATTTGCAGAATAACCCTCCAGGATAGGATATTCACCCATAGGTCTAGCATCACGCCATGCAACCGTTCGATCTCAGATCCAAGGGCTCTCGGAAGCCCGTATCATGGGAGAATGGAAAGCCACTACCCTCCTGTTCGCACGCTGGCAGTTCGCTCCTACTCGTCCCCGCACGCCCTTCAATACTACGGCGGTTCGCTCCTAGTCATCTCGTCCATTCACATTACGGTAGATCCACTAATCCTAACCCTCCTCCCAAATCCATGGCGTCCCAAATCTCCACGATCGGCGGTGAGTACAAGGTTAGAACCATCACCGGCGATGAGTTCGACGTCATCTACACCCGTTCTTCCGCGACGGTGAAAGGATGCCTTTCTCGCTTCAGACGCATGTTCGAAAACTCAGATGATGAGTGGGTCGCCGTATCCAAGTGAAGGAAATATGCCCTAGAGGCAATAATAAAGTATTATTTATTTCCTTATATCATGATAAATGTTTATTATTCATGCTAGAATTGTATTAACCGGAAACATAATACATGTGTGAATACATAGACAAACAGAGTGCCACTAGTATGCCTCTACTTGACTAGCTCGTTAATCAAAGATGGTTATGTTTCCTAGCCATAGACATGAGTTGTCATTTGATTAACGGGATCACCTCATTAGGAGAATGACGTGATTGACTTGACCCATTCCGTTAGCTTAGCACTCGATCGTTTAGTATGCTGCTATTGCTTTCTTCATGGCTTATACATGTTCGTATGACTATGAGATTATGCAACTCCCGTTTACCGGAGGAACACTTTGTGTGCTACCAAACGTCACAACGTAAATGGGTGATTATAAAGGTGCTCTACAGGTGTCTCCAAAGGTACTTGTTGGGTTGGCGTATTTCGAGATTAGGATTTGTCACTCCGATTGTCGGAGAGGTATCTCTGGGCCCACTCAGCAATACACATCACTATAAGCCTTGCAAGCATTATAACTAATGAGTTAGTTGCGGGATGATGTATTACGGAACGAGTAAGAGACTTGCCGGTAACGAGATTGAACTAGGTATTGAGATACCGACGATCGAATCTCGGGCAAGTAACATACCGATGACAAAGGGAACAACGTATGTTGTTATGCGGTCTGACCGATAAAGATCTTCGTAGAATATGTGGGAGACAATATGAGCATCCAGGTTCCGCTATTGGTTATTGACCGGAGAGGTGTCTCGGTCATGTCTACATAGCTCTCGAACCCGTAGGGTCTTCACGCTTAACGCTACGATGACAGTTATATTATGAGTTTATGTGTTTTGATGTACCGAAGGAGTTCGGAGTCCCGGATGAGATCGGGGACATGACGAGGAGTCTCGAAATGGCCGAGACGTAAAGATCGATATATTGAACGACTATATTCGGACTTCGGAAAGGTTCCGAGTGATTCAGGTATTTTTTGGAGTACCGGAGAGTTACGAGAATTCGTATTGGGCCTTAATGGGCCATACGGGAAAGGAGAGAAAGGCCTCAAAAGGTGGCTGCGCCCCTCCCCATGGTCTGGTCCGAATTGGACTAGGGAAGGGGGGCGCCCCCTTCTTTTCTTCTCCTTTTCCCTTCCCCTTTTCCTATCCCATGTGGGAGGAGGAATCCTACTAGGACTAGGGAGTCCTAGTAGGACTCCACCCTTCTGGCGCGCCCCAGGGGCTGGCCGGCCTCCCCTCCTCCATCCTTTATATACGGGGGCAGGGGGGCACCCCAGAGACACAACAATTGATCTATTGATCTCTTAGCTGTGTGCGGTGCCCCCCTCCACCATATTACACCTCGATAATATCGTAGCGGTGCTTAGGCGAAGCCCTGCGTCGGTAGAACATCATCATCGTCACCACGCCGTCGTGCTGACGAAACTCTCCCTCAACACTCGGCTGGATCGGAGTTCGAGGGACGTCATCGAGCTGAACGTGTGCTGAACTCGGAGGTGCCGTGCGTTCGGTACTTGATCGGTCGGATCGTGAAGACGTACGACTACATCAACCGCGTTGTGTTAACGCTTCCGCTTTCGGTCTACGAGGGTACGTGGACAACACTCTCCCCTCTCGTTGCTATGCATCACGATGATCTTGCGTGTTCGTAGGAATTTTTTTGAAATTACTACGTTTCCCAACAGTGGCATCCGAGCCTGGTTTTATGCGTTGATGCTATGCACAAGTAGAACACAAGTGAGTTGTGGGCGATATAAGTCATACTGCTTACCAGCATGTCATACTTTGGTTCAGCGGTATTGTGAGACGAAGCGGCCCGGACCGACATTACGCGTACGCTTACGCGAGACTGGTTTCACCGTTGCAAGCACTCATTGCTTAAAGGTGACCGGCGGGTGTCTGTCTCTCTCACTTTAGTTGAACCGAGTGTGGCTACGCCCGGTCCTTGCGAAGGATAAAACAGCACCAACTTGACAAACTATCGTTGTGGTTTTGATGCGTAGGTAAGAACGGTTCTTGCTAAGCCCGTAGCAGCCACGTAAAACTTGCAACAACAAAGTAGAGGACGTCTAACTTGTTTTTGCAGGGCAGGTTGTGATGTGATATGGTCAAGACATGATTTGATATAATTTGTTGTATGAGATGATCATGTTTTGTAACCGAGTTATCGGCAACTGGCAGGAGCCATATGGTTGTCGCTTTATTGTATGAAATGCAATCGCCATGTAATTGTTTTACTTTATCACTAGTTTGTAGCGATAGTCATAGAAGCAATAGTTGGCGAGACGACAACGATGCTGCGATGGAGATCAAGGTGTCGAGCCGGTGACAATGGTGATCATGACGGTGCTTCGGAGATGGGGATCACAAGCACAAGATGATGATGGCCATATCATATCACTTATATTGATTGCATGTGATGTTAATCCTTTATGCATCTTATCTTGCTTTGATTGACGGTAGCATTATAAGATGATCTCTCACTAAAATTTCAAGATAAAAGTGTTCTCCCTGAGTATGCACCGTTGCGAAAGTTCTTCGTGCTGAGACACCACGTGATGATCGGGTGTGATGGGCTCTACGTTCTAATATGACGGGTGCAAAACAGTTGTACACACGGAATACTCAGGTTAAACTTGACGAGCCTAGCATATGCAGATATGGCCTCGGAACACGGAGACCGAAAGGTCGAGCGTGAATCATATAGTAGATATGATCAACATAGTGATGTTCACCATTGAAACTACTCCATCTCACGTGATGATCGGACATGGTTTAGTTGATTTGGATCACGTAATCACTTAGATGATTAGAGTGATGTCTATCTAAGTGGGAGTTCTTAAGTAATATGAATAATTGAACTTAAATTTATCATGAACTTAGTCCTGATAGTATTTTGCAAATTATGTTGTAGATCAATAGCTCGCGTTGTTGCTTCCCTGTGTTTATTTTTGATATGTTCCTAGAGAAAAATTATGTTGAAACATGTTAGTAGCAAAGATGCGGATTGGATCCGTGATCTGAGGATTATCCTCATTGCTGCACAGAAGAATTATGTCCTTGATGCACCGCTAGGTGACAGACCTATTGCAGGAGCAGATGCAGACGTTATGAACGTTTGGCTAGCTCAATATGATGACTAGTTGATAGTTTAGTGCACCATGCTTAACGGCTTAGAATCGGGACTTCAAAGACGTTTTGAACGTCATGGACCATATGAGATGTTCCAGGAGTTGAAGTTAATATTTCAAGCAAATACCCGAGTTGAGAGATATGAGGTCTCCAACAAGTTCTATAGCTAAAAGATGGAGGAGAATCGCTCAACTAGTGAGCATGTGCTCAGATTGCCTGGGTACTACAATGGCTTGAATCAAGTGGGAGTTAATCTTCCAGATAAAATAGTGATTGACAGAATTCTCTAGTCACCATCACCAAGTTAGTAGAACTTCGTGATGAACTATAGTATGCAAGGGATGACGAAAGTAATTCCCGAGCTCTTCGTGATGCTGAAATCGACGAAGGTAGAAATCAAGAAAAACATCAAGTGTTGATGGTTGACGAGACCACTAGTTTCAAGAAAAGGGCAAAGGGAAGAAGGGGAACTTCGAGAAGAACGGCAAGCAAGTTGCTGCTCAAGTGAAGAAGCCTAAGTCTGGTCCTAAGCCTGAGACTAAGTGCTTCTACTACAAAGGGACTGGTCACTGGAAGCGGAACTACCCCAAGTATTTGGTGGATAAGAAGGATGGCAAAGTGAACAAAGGTATATTTGATATACAGATTATTGATGTGTATTTTACTAGTGTTTATAGCAACCCCTCGGTAATTGATACTGGTTCAGTTGCTAAGAGTAGTAACTCGAAACGGGAGTTGCAGAATAAACAGAGACTAGTAAAAGGCGAGGTGACGATGTGTGTTGGAAGTAGTTCCAAGATTGATATGATCATCATCGCACACTCCCTATACTTTCGGGATTAGTGTTGAAACTAAATAAGTGTTATTTGGTGTTTGCGTTGAGCATGAATATGATTTGATCATGTTTATTGCAATACGTATTTCATTTAAGTTAGAGAACAATTGTTGTTCTGTTTACATGAATAAAAACCTTCTATGGTCATACACACCAACGAAAATGGTTTGTTGGATCTCGATCGTAGTGATACACATATTCATAATATTGAAGCCAAAAGATGCAAAGTTAATAATGATAGTGCAACTTATTTGTGGCACTGCCTTTTAGGTCATATTGGTGTAAAGCGCATGAAGAAACTCCATACTGATGGGATTTTGGAATCACTTGATTATGAATCACTTGATGCTTGCGAACCGTGCCTCATGGGCAAGATGACTAAAACGCCGTTCTCCGGAACTATGGAGAGAGCAACAGATTTGTTGGAAATCATACATACAGATGTATGTGGTCCGATGAATATTGAGGCTCGTAGCAGGTATCATTATTTTCTGACCTTCACAGATGATTAGAGCAGATATGGGTATATCTACCTGATGAAACATAAGTCTGAAGCATTTGAAAAGTTCAAAGAATTTCAGAGTGAAGTGGAAAATCATCGTGACAAGAAAATAAGGTTTCTACGATCTGATCGCGGAGACAAATATTTGACTTACGAGTTTGGTCTTCAATTAAAACAATGTGGAACAGTTTCACAAATTCGTGCCACCTGGAACACCACAGCATAATGGTATGTCCGAACGTCATAACCGTACTTTATTGGATATAGTGCAATCTATGATGTTTCTTACCGATTTACCACTATAGTTTGGAGATTATGCATTAGAGACAGCTGCATTCACGTAAAAAGGGCACCATCGAAATCCGTTGAGACGACGCCTTATGAACTATGGTTTGGCAAGAAACCAAAGTTGTCGTTTTTTAAAGTTTGGGGTTGCGATGCTTATGTGAAAAGGTTTCATCCTGATAAGCTCAAACCCAAATCGGAGAAATGTGTCGTCATAGGATACCCAAAGGAGACAGTTGGGTACACCTTCTATCACAGATCTGAAGGCAAGTCATTCGTTGCTAAGAATGGATCCTTTCTAGAGAAGGAGTTTCTCTCGAAAGAAGTGAGTGGGAGGAAAGTAGAACTTGATGAGGTAACTGTACTTGCTCCCTTATTGGAAAGTAGTTCACCACAGAAATCTGTTCCTGTGACTCCTACACCAATTAGTGAGGAAGTTAATGATAATGATCATGAAACTTCAGATCAAGTTATTATTGAACCTCGTAGGTCAACTAGATCAAGATCCGCATCAGAGTGGTACGGTAATCCTATTCTGGAGGTTATGTTACTAGACCATGACGAACCTATGAACTATGAGGAAGCGATGGTGAGCCTAGATTCCGCAAAATGGCTTGAAGCCATGAAATCTGAGATGAGATCCATGTATGAGAACAAAGTATGGACTTTGATTGACTTGCCCAATGATCGGTGAGCCATTGAGATTAAATGGATCTTCAAGAGGAAGATGGACGCTGATAGTAGTGTTACTATCTACAAAGCTAGAATTGTCGCAAAAGGTTTTCGACAAGTTTAAGGTGTTGACTACGATGAGAGTTTCTCACTCGTATCTATGCTTAAGTCTGTCTGAATCATGTTAGCAATTGCCGCATTTTATGAAATATGGCAAATGGATAAACAAAACTGTATTCCTTAATGGATTTATTAAAGAAGAGTTGTATATGATGCAACCAGAAGGTTTTGTCAATCCTAAAAGTGCTAACAAAATATGCAAGCTCCAGCGATCCATCTATGGACTGGTGCAAGCATCTCAGAGTTGGAATATACGCTTTGATAAGTTGATCAAAGCATATAGTTTTATACAGACTTGCGGTGAAGCCTGTATTTACAAGAAAGTGAGTGGGAGCACTACAGCATTTTTGATAAGTATATGTGAGTGACATATTGTTGATCGGAAATAATGTAGAATTATTCTACAAAGCATAAAGGAGTGTTTGAAAGGAATTTTTCAAAGAAAGACCTCGGTGAAGCTGCTTACATCTTGAGCATCAAGATCTATAGAGATAGATCAAGACGCTTGACAAGTTTTTTCAGTGAGTACATACCTTAACAAGATTTTGAAGTAGTTCAAAATAGAACAGTCAAAGAAAGAGTTCTTGCCTGTGTTACAAGGTGTGAAATTGAGTAAGACTCAAAACCCGACCACGGCAGAAGATAGAAAGAGAATGAAAGTCATTCCCTATGCCTTGGCCATAGGTTCTATAAAGTATGCCATGCTGTGTACCAGATCTATTGTATACCCTACAGTGATTTTGGCAAGGGAGTACAATAGTGATCTAGGAGTAGATCACTAGACAGCGGTCAAAATTATCCTTAGTGGAATAAGGATATGTTTCTCGATTATGGAAGTGACAAAAGGTTCGTCGTAAAGGGTTACGTCGATGCAAGTTTTGACACTAATCTAGATGACTCTAAGTCTCGGTCTAGATACATATTGAAAGTGGGAGCAATTAGCTAGAGTAGCTCCGTGCAGAGCATTGTAGACATAGAAATTTGCAAAATACTTACGGATCTGAATGTGACAGACCCGTTGACTAAAATTATCTCACAATCAAAACATGATCACACCTTAATACTTTTTGGGTGTTAATCACATAGCGATGTGAACTAGATTACTGACTCTAGTAAACCCTTTGGGTGTTGGTCACATGACGATGTGGACTATGGGTGTTAATCAATTGGTGATGTGAACTATTGATGTTAAATCACATGGTGATGTGAACTAGATTATTGACTCTAGTGAAAGTGGGAGACTGAAGGAAATATGCCCTAGAGGCAATAATAAAGTATTATTTATTTCCTTATATCATGATAAATGTTTATTATTCATGCTAGAATTGTATTAACCGGAAACATAATACATGTGTGAATACATAGACAAACAGAGTGTCACTAGTATGCCTCTACTTGACTAGCTCGTTAATCAAAGATGGTTATGTTTCCTAGCCATAGACATGAGTTGTCATTTGATTAACGGGATCACCTCATTAGGAGAATGACGTGATTGACTTGACCCATTCCGTTAGCTTAGCACTCAATCGTTTAGTATGCTGCTATTGCTTTCTTCATGACTTATACATGTTCCTATGACTATGAGATTATGCAACTCCCGTTTACCGGAGGAACACTTTGTGTGCTACCAAACGTCACAACGTAAATGGGTGATTATAAAGGTGCTCTACAGGTGTCTCCAAAGGTACTTGTTGGGTTGGCGTATTTCTAGATTATGATTTGTCACTCCGATTGTCGGAGAGGTATCTCTGGGCCCACTCTGTAATACACATCACTATAAGCCTTGCAAGCATTGTAACTAATGAGTTAGTTGCGGGATGATGTATTACGGAACGAGTAAAGAGACTTGCCGGAAACGAGATTGAACTAGGTATTGAGATACCGACGATCGAATATCGGGCAAGTAACATACCGATGACAAAGGCAACAACGTATGTTGTTATGCGGTCTGACCGATAAAGATCTTCATAGAATATGTGGGAGCCAATATGAGCATCCAGGTTCCGCTATTGGTTATTGACCGGAGAGGTGTCTCGGTCATGTCTACATAGTTCTCGAACCCGTAGGGTCCGCACGCTTAACGTTACGATGACAGTTATATTATGAGTTTATGTGTTTTGATGTACCGAAGGAGTTCGGAGTCCCGGGTGAGATCGGGGACATGACGAGGAGTCTCGAAATGGCCGAGACGTAAAGATCGATATATTGGACGACTATATTCGGACTTCGGAAAGGTTGCGAGTGATTCGGCTATTTTTCGGAGTACGGGAGAGTTACGGGAATTCGTATTGGGCCTTAATGGGCCATACGGGAAAGGAGAGAAAGGCCTCAAAAGGTGGCTGCGCCCCTCCCCATGGTCTGGTCCGAATTGGACTAGGGAAGGGGGGCGCCCCCTTCTTTTCTTCTCCTTTTCCCTTCCCCTTTTCCTATCCCATGTGGGAGGAGGAATCCTACTAAGACTAGGGAGTCCTAGTAGGACTCCAACCTTCTGGTGCGCCCCAGGGGCTGGCCGGCCTCCCCTCCTCCATCCTCTATATACGGGGGCAGGGGGGCACCCCAGAGACACAACAATTGATCTATTGATCTCTTAGCCGTGTGCGGTGCCCCCCTCCACCATATTACACCTCGATAATATCGTAGCGGTGCTTAGGCGAAGCCCTGCGTCGGTAGAACATCATCATCGTCACCACGCCGTCGTGCTGACGAAACTCTCCCTCAACACTCGGCTGGATCGGAGTTCGAGGGACGTCATCGAGCTGAACGTGTGCTGAACTCGGAGGTGCCGTGCGTTCGGTACATGATCGGTCGGATCGTGAAGACGTACGACTACATCAACCGCGTTGTGTTAACGCTTCCGCTTTCGGTCTATGGGGGTACGTGGACAACACTCTCCCCTCTCGTTGCTATGCATCACCATGATCTTGCGTGTTCGTGGGATTTTTTTTGAAATTACTAAGTTTCCCAACACCAGATTTGCGTACATAACGTTTGCTTGGTCTACCACATATGTCATGCCGACGTTGAGTGCCATGATTTTAAGAACATCCTCAAGGACAAAACAGTGAAACTCGTTACTGTAGACTTTAAGAATGACAAAGAAGTCCTGGGTCGGATAGGCCTCGTTGTAGGCAACCCCTTCGACCTCCAGAAGAATCGGCTGATGCCCTCTCGTCAGCCTTCAATGCTGACCCTGGCAGGAGCCATGGTTCATCCTTCGTACCGTAAACTGGAGAAACCTCATTACACGTTTCATCGTCAGGCATGGCAGCGGAATGTACTAGATATAGACCACATCCACTATGCTGCAGTGGATTGCTACCTTTGTTTCAATATCTACAAGGGTTGGATGAAGAGCAACAGCCAAGTGTGAGGTTCAAGCAAAGAAGTATCGGCCAAGAGGAAGAGGGACAAGGACGAAGTCGAGGACGTGGATGAGGACTCCGAGTAAGGTGGCAGTGTCGTTGCTCATGGTGGTTCTAAACTTCTAATGCAGTGTCTACCGGATTAGTTGCATAGTTTAATTTCAGGTGTGCTTAATTTAATTTGAGGGGTGTGTTGTGCTGAGCCCCCAGCAGAACTATGTTATGTTTCTTCTCGTTTCTTTAACTCTTCAGTATGTACATACTACTAGTATTTCTTTAATAGAATTTAGCACCCCAATTAAGCACGCACTAGCTTTTTTAATAGTACTATATGCATAATTTGGCGACGAGCGCTCTCTATATGTACCACCTTTTTTTTTAATTTCAATTTTTCCTCCATGGCGCAATCCATCGATAGTACTACTGTACAAAATTATACATTTTTTAAAAGGCTAGAGTACTGTTCATCACATATATAGCCAGTTAAATTCTCAACCTAGAACGACGTGCATGCCATGTAGTAAACCGATACGGAGGAAGTATAGTAAAAATGAGGTGATTTTACCGAGCGATTGGCGGGGGAGCATGGCCTGTCATGCGGTCCCACGTGTCATGATGTACCAAGGCGATGCGCGTGTCCCTCTTGAGGCAGAAGCAATACTACGTGGTTTGAGATGATGGCGAACCGAAGTGTGAAATAATGGTTGCTTCGTCCGTCTGGGAAGGTGTGGCATTGTGATTTGACGTCTCATTGCTCATTACTACTACTGGGCCGGTACGAGTGGGGTGCGTCCCCCTGCTGTTCTGCACTGTTATTTGGTGCTTGACACGTCAACCCGGTTGCTATATGTCCCACATGTCGGCAACAGGAATTACAGAATTCATGAAAGGGAGAGTCGACGGAGGAGTATACTATAGAATTCATGAAAGGGAGCGACTTAGTTTTGGAAAAATCTGTTTTTACGGAGTATGTACCCACTAGGGTTTATAGGGCTCATCTAAAAAACATTCGTTTTTCCGTTTGATAAGTCTCAATTCTACTATACTAGTAGTAGTACCATTACATGTTGGATTTCGAGGTGCGTTAGATCACCCGACGCAAGAAGTGTCAAGAGGAAACTAACCAATGCATGTACAAGTTCATGGAAATTTAGTGGTCATTCATGCATTCGTTCTAATTAATGCCTCGGTAAACATAACTTCTTGAGAAAAACGAGCGTACTAATTACTTGTGCAAACTACGAAATTAATTCGACCACTCACCGTCTACCTTGGTTGGAGAGATTTTGAAATTGAGCCATAAACTGGAAAGGAGGGAGTAGTAACTTTTGTCTCGATTACTATTTGTGGCCTTGTATAGATGCAAAATGTATTTTTTTATAGTGGCCTTGTATAAGTAAATGGAGGGAGTACTAACCAAAGTACGTAGTAGGGACGAGGAGTATACGGAGGGAGTAGTAAAATTTTCTCCTCGTGCCCACTAGGGTGCGGGCGTAAATGCGTACAATAGTAGTAGTACTACTACTACTACACGTAAGCAAGCTTCACCTCATCCTGCGAGCCACCGCGCCGGTGGGCGGGGGAGACGGCGTACTAAGCAAGCTTCTCCTCGTTCTGCGAGTTGACGGGACACATCAAAAGTACTCCAGTGTATAGAGCCTTGCCTCTAAAGTAGGCCCCACATGGTTTGCCTCTTTTTTTAATTTAACATAATGCGTAAGTCGCAATTTGTTTGTTCACCCGTGGTAGACGATCCTCCGTCCACCAAGTGGACAACCAGTACACGTGCCAAATTACCACGTGGGCTGCCTTTTTCGTACAGAAATGAGCTCCACCATGTACCCGCGCGGGTGTGGTTGGGAAAGAGACGGGAGTACGTGTGCCGTCCGTGCACCCCTTCTCTTCGTGCACGTCCCCCACCTACGTGGGTGTGTGTGAGAGAGATACAAACCTAGACATAATGCGCCGTCCATCCCCATGCCTCTGCCCAGTCCGACCACCAGTCACCACCACGCCCCACTCCTCCTCACCTTATCTCTCATCTTTCTCCCTCCATTTTTATATACAAGGGGCCACTATCAAAATTACAATTTGCAGATATACAAGGCCACTAACACTAATCGATGCAATATTAATGGTGTTTGCCTCGTGGTACTAGCAAAGGAGGACATTAATTATCCCTTGCATGCATGCGGGAGTTTGTAAAAAAAATGCATCTTGATGTTCCGTGCAATGCACGGGCATCTTGCTAGTCCATGAAAACAACACATGGCAAAATTCCACGGCGAACGAGGGATTTGAATCTGTTGGGAGGGGCCGTTTGGATCTTGCCCGGGGTAGCCAAAAATTGGCGACCCTTTTGTCCACCGGTGCCTTTTCCACGGATGAACGAGGAATGGCTCGGGTGCTCATGTTGTCATGCATCCTCCAGCGCGCACGTTGGAGACGAGCTCGCACGAGCTGTGTTTTTTTATCCCACAACGCCGCCCGAGCCACCCGTAGACCGAACAGCGACCCGCAAATTACGCTATCCAATCGTAGCCGCACACATTATGACAGCAACTCGATCAACCGGACGAAATTCACGCAAACACGTAGACAAACTAATATTTCATATAAACAACGACGGGAATCATATAAAATATCGGATTTTCATACAAACATGATGGATTTCATTACATTCAAATGAACTACGCGGTGCTAGTTCTGGACAGCACAGGTATATAATACCTGGCCTGAATGGCCGCCCGTCGATCGATTTGTGTTCCTCATGTCCGGCAGCACGATCACCGGACTGCCGGGAGCCCCGGAGGTATATGCTTCAGCGCAAAGGATGGCTCGCTTCCCCACTGCCCAACTGATATCATTGGCTGGTGCCGAAGATGATGGTGGCCGGCACCGGTTGGAGTTCATCACCGGCCACTACTTCACCATGGCCGGCACCGGCTCGAGTTCATCCTAACATTCCCCTCTTCCGTGGAGCCCATGCGGGGTCGCCGAAGGTCCACACAACAAAAGGATCCGGCAAGACACCTGCTGTGTACGCCGTCATCACCTCCGCGGTGGCCTTCATGGGACCCAAGCGGCGGCGGCCTCCCGTGTTCTACTTCTCCTCGATGATGGCGGCGGACGCAGAGGCGCTGGCCACCGACTCGTCGCTCTCTGCACACCCGGCTTCTATCGTTGCTTGCATGGCGCGGCCGCCGGCATGGGAGTCTCGGCCACAGAAACGGGAGACGCGGTATGAGGCGATGGCGTGGACGGTAGCAACGACGCCTGTGCGCTACTCCTCGTCGAGCTGGCCTGGAGCGGCGAGTTGCTGAACCGCGCGCCGGCTTGGGGCGGCAACTGGCTCCGTCGGGCGAGGGGAGGGAGGTGGATCAGCGAGCAGCATAGCTCGTATCCGGCGGGCTACCCAGCCAGCTTGGATGCGGAATAACTACTCTACGTAAGCCATTGTAAGAGTGGACAAAATGGTGGAGGAGATAGGGGAGCGGCGGAGGTGTGCGATTCTTGGCCGGCGTTTGGCCTCGTTTAAATAGGAGATAAAATAGACGGCGGATGGGAGGAGCTCGGCCGGGGTTGTGTTTAACGCCGGCCCGGTCATGAACGGACGTGTGTCCAGAGTGGGTTTCTCGGCTTCCACACGGGCGGGTTTCGTGGAGGCGTTTGAATGCGGCACGGAGGCTTGTTCAGCCGGGCGTGCCGCGAGTGGCGCCCTCGACTCTGACCTAGGACACCGCGCCGTTCTTCCACTGACATGTGGGCTCTTTGGGTGCATGGCCTGCATGTCAGTGACCCAATGTAGGCAGCGCACAGCAGAGGAACCTTTGGTGGGCCAGGGCGGCCAGAAGCGGGCATTTCATAAACCGATGATTGTTCATTGAGTGTGACGTCATCTTTTTCATGTAGATAGGCCTACTATGTTGATAGCCCGTTTGATACGTTGTGATTCATAAAGACCGCTGCAAACATCAATGTTCTGCTTATCACAGATAAGATTGATTAATACCCGTAACAATCCATGTCCTTAACAAAGGGTGCATGCACGTATAGGTTGAGCGTGTGTCTTGCGTCGTGTGCTGTGTGCATGCAGGCATGCGAGTGTTGCGTGCGTGCAAGGGTACGTTTCAGTGTTGCATGCATGGGTGCGTACGTGCGTGTGTTCGTGAGTGCATGTGTATGTGTCAGTGTTGCACGCCAGCATGCGTGCGTGTGTACGTGTCAGTGTTGCACTCCTACATGCGTGTGTGTCTTGCGTGCGTGCATGTGTACGTGCGGGGTGAGGCTACACGTCAGTTGACTGACTTTTTCATCTCTGGTCATTAGATTTTCCAGCCGTTGGATACAAAATCAAGGGCCTCCAGTTTATCATCAAATACAACCCCTGAGCCGCCAGCCACCACCGGCCGAACCACCAGCCCCCGCCGCCCGCGGCCGGCCCACCCTCCCCGAAACCACTCCCCACCGCCGGTCCGCCGCCGCACCGGTCATCCCTCTAGCCACCCCCCCCCCCCTGCCGAGCTTTTTCTCCGGGGATCCCCACCCCACCGCCCAATAAACGCCCCCCCAACCGCCGGTGACTGCCAACAAGAGGTCTCACGACTTCGAATACCCACCGACCACTAATTTATTACCATTTCTGTCCTTCATATACGCGCTGACGGGTGGGCCCTATGGTAATGTGCGCTGCTGAATGTGGACCGTTTGACTGGTCAATTGATCGTGTTATCAACAAATTACGGAGCTGTATGGTGAGCCAGTGACCGTATGATCACCCTAAAATGTACTCATATTTTATTAACTCGGTACAGACTCAAACTACCATTTCTTTCTTTCATATACGAGCTGACAGGTGGGCCCCACGGTTACGCGCCCCGATGGTGCAACACTAGTTGCGCCGCGTGGAACGTTTGACTGGTCAATTGATTGTGTCATCAACAAAATACGGAGTTGTACGGGTGAGCCAGTGACCGTATAAGCATGATATGTATTTGTTTAACACGGTACAGACGCAAGGGCTCATATATACGCGCAAGCACTCACCGCTATAAGCGCACACACGCGAACCCTACCCCTATGAGCACCTTCGAGAGTGGGCCAACATATATGATCTTGAGATTTTACGAAGTCACCATAGGAACGTCTCCTCCCACTGAACGTACATCACCGGAAAATACTGAAATTAACACTAGATAAATGCGAGCACCGGGACTTTAACCTTGGTGGGCTCGAGAAACCACTATCCTCTATCCATCCAACCACATGTTGTGGTGACCGTGATGAGCTTATTCTGAAGTCCAGTGACCATATCGTGCTTTCGCTTCAAATACAATGACGGTAAGTGTCGTCAACAAAATACAGAGCACGCATCAAATGCAAAGTCCGTCAGTGTCATCAACAAAATATGGAGACGTATCGTGAGCTAGATACCGTTGTACTATTGTATATGCTTATTTTCTTAGTGGCCGATTGCGTGTGTGGTGTGGTGGGCACATCATTTCTAGTTGTGGTGGGCCAACATGAAGACTCATGGGTCGGTTCCATCCTGCGGCACATATAGGTTGGACCGAGACGTGTTATACGAAGACCCATGTGGAGGACTCGGCGTACAACACGAAGCTACCAGAGATGCGGAGGACTCTATCCCCACTAGTGATAAGCCGACTATATATGATTTGTAACCATATGCCCTTAGTATGTTATACAAGCTTGGGGGCTAGTTCGTCGATAGTATACACACACGCACAATGCCTGGTATTCACGTGTACTTTGTACACACCCCTATCACTAATATACAGTACCAGGAGTAGGCTCTTTCTTCAACTGCAAGGGTCCGATCCGAACTAGGGTAAAACTTTGCCTCGTATTACCATCCAGCCTAACAGCCAGGGATATCCTAACGAATGATATGATGAAATCATATCTGCCAACTACTAAGAGAGAGGTGTGTCAGCGGGGGGGGGGGGGGGGGGCAATGTGTGCGAGAGAGGCCTAAAGATAATGTGCGTGCGGGAGACACGTAGGCACATATATGTGCGTATAGGGGGCTAGTAGAGACCGTGCATGTGTATATATGCATGTGAGAGAAATAGTGTTTTCCAACTGATATTAGTGAAAACAGTGGTACATAGTAGTCAGAAAGAGAGAGAGAGAAACAGAGAGAGCATGTGCGTGAGACACCCCGACACCCTGAGAGAGATTGTGAGCATGTGTGAAAGAGAAATGCCGATGCATATAAAGTGTGTGCACTTATGCGTTAGATAGAGAGATATATAACGCGTTTGTGAGAACGGGGCGAGGCATAGTGCATCTACGTGTAAACGGCGGTTCTACACATTAAATTAAAATATAAATGGCATTATTATTTTTGGATGAGATCATGAATTTTGCAAATTGCGTATGGACGAAAATCGGTCTATCAGACACCCATACTCTATTGAATTCTAGCATGTGCATGTGTTTATTTCATATTATCAATCCATAGAATGAGAGCGGTTTGAAATACAGGCAATTGATGCTTTTGCAATTCATATATAAACATTAATTAGTGCACTTCATGTTGTTAGTGTGAAGCACTTTATACATTTGTCACTTGCATGGATACATTCCAAATTGCTAGCTACAAAATAGAATACAGGTCGAATTCAACATATAGGGGGTTTTGAAGATTCAAATTCATAGGAAGTGCATTCATCTATTTGAACCCGAGATAATGGCATTTGTAAATCAGATGTAAAAGGGGGCATCAATCTTTGTTGTGAGTTTGAACATGCTATATATATTCATATGCATATCTAACTTTTTTTTTGCAACCAAGGAGATTATATCTGAAACCATGCATGAACTGAGGTAAGTTGTATATTTTTTAATATATACTCCTGTACAATGTATATTCAAATGTACCCCCTCCATTCCAAAATAATCGTAGCTTTAGGATTTTCATGAGTAAAGATTTGTGATGTTTGACAAATCCTGAAAGTTCAATTCAAGAGAACCGAAAATGTTAATGCTTCTGCTCCCAAATATTGAACGAAGCGCCAAATAGGCCTCTGGTCACCCGAAACCGCGCGAGACTAATGTTTTGGTGGTAGGAATCTATCCCATGTGCTCGGCTGAAATCTATCCCATGCGCTCGGCCGAAATCTATCCCGCCCACATTTGGGACACCTGACATGACTGTCCTACCCCCAACACGCAATATGTCCGAAATTTTAGATGGGGGCAAATTTGTAACTTTCCCCAAATTTCAAACAGGCGCGTCTCAAACCGAAACATTGTTCCCCCTTAGTTCCCCGCCTCCTTCCATTTCCCCATTCATACTCCGTGGGCGCGAAAACGCCCTCTCCACCACCCGCGAAACCACAGCCTCCTCCGTCCTCCACCCCATAGCGGCCAACCCACAGACGCCCTCCTCCATCACGCCGGAGCTGGTACCCCGACGTCGTCGTCCAACGCAACCGCAACCGCAACGGCCTCAAGGACTTAGCAGCTGAAGCCGAGGCAGAGCTGCCTCCACGATGCCGACGCCGACGTGCGCCGTACTAGAACCACTCCGACCACGCCGTCCTGCGCCTCACTGCTGCGGCTCCACTGTCGCAACCGTCCACCGCACCGGAGCTGTTCCCGCTACGCTGTCGTTCGCCGCCTCGGATCTGCTTCCCCGCCGCCGACAGATGGCCACCGCACCACACTCAACAACTTGGCCATTGGTTCGTCCAAGGCTGCACCGTCCTCCACAACTTCTGGTTTCCGGCGAACAACAAGAAGATCGTCGGAAAAAACAGAAGGAGGACACAGCACTGCCAGCAGAAAGAGGTACTCCTCTTCCCTTATTCGTGCAAATCTTACATCTCCGCTCACACCGTATTCATCCCACGAAAGAAACTAGTTGAGCGCTTCTTGCTGCATCTTCTTCGTGATACTAAATGCACAAGGTTTCCTCCCTTTTACTATTTCACCTTTGCTAGAGGTCAGTAGCCCGCCTGGATTTCAATTCAGGGTCAGTCGAACCGCAATTAAAAGAAGCAACACCCGCTTAGGCGCGCGGAGCACCTAGTCCGCCTGTTCCCCGGGGAAGCGGCACATCGGTCTCTATCATAGGGGTGTGGGGCGCAGGAGCTGCTTGCGCCCGATCTGGAGGATGGCGGGGCTTGAATGGATGGCCGGGGGGGTGCGGTGCCAAGCACGGCGGTGCGGTGAGGTCGAGGGGAGGGCACAGGCAGGGAAGGAATACTGGGCCGGTGGTCGCTAGCGTTTCGAGGAAGATCGTCAACACTGACTGGCTGGAGGTAGATGAAGGCGATCTGCCCGTTCTTTGTACATCGGACGGTGCAGAAAAAATGGACTGGCCTATTTGCTTTCAGTCGACTGTTATTTTCATAGAATCCTATAGTAATTTAGTGTGCCATGCATGTTGTAGAGCTATCATATGTCTCCCGTCATTTATTTCTCACCGACCTGCTATCTGCTACCTTTATACTGTACTAATTGTGCACACACTTCACCCATACTCACACTATTGTTTTTTTATGCATGGGTATTTCAGACTCTGACGCAGTGTTGATGAATGCAGAAAAGAAAAGACAGAAGTTGCTCCAGTGTAATTCGAAGATAAGCACTAAGCGTTTGAGCGCTCTAATGGGTGCAATGTCAGCAGATGGAGACAGTAAACGTAGCTCTGCAGTTGATGATCTCAATTGCCACACACAACCATTCCAGGTGCTTGCTTTAACTTCGCGCTGTCAAATGTGGTTGCATGTTGCATATGGTGTCTAGCTTGTATTGCTTCCAATTTCGTTAAATTGCATCTGCTTACTTTACACATTATACCTTTGATATTGACATGCCTTCCTGTTTTTGATACATACTACATATGTCTATTAACCATGTTCGTACATCAAACAAATGCTCTTTTGTATCCCTCGTGAATCACTTATGATGAGACAGTCACCCGAGTGGGTTACTGTGAGACGCCCTACTCGTTTAAAGAGTGCAGTGTCATCCTCCCCACATGATTCTCAAGAAACAGCAAGGCTAAATGAAGATAGTCAACGTAGCTCTCTAGTTGATCACCGCAATTCCCCCACACCACCATCGCAGGTGCTTTCTCTTACTTGGCAGTGTGATATGTGGTTGCATGTTGCATATGGTGTCTACCTTGTAATGCTTCTAACTAGGGTAAATTACATTTGCTTAGTTAACACATTCTACCTGTGAATATTACACGTCTTCCTGTTTTTGGTACATACTACGTCTTTCTATTAACCATGTTCTTACTTCAAACTACTTTTCTTGTGTATCCCTCATCAATGCTCCTAATTTGTTAAATTGCATCTCGTTAGCTTACACATTATACATGTGAATATGACACGCCTTCTATTTTTGGTACATACTACATCTGTCTATCACACCATGTTCTTACATCAAACTGCTGTTCTTGTGTATCCTGCGTCTATCGCTTATGATGAGGTAGTCACGCGCGTGGGTTAATATGAGACACAATACTCTTATAAAGAATGCAATTTCATCCTCTCCACATGATTCTCAAGAAACAACAAGCCTAAATGAAGATATTGTCCGTAGCTCTGTACATGAAGACCGCACTTCCCCTACACCACCATCAGAGGTGCTTGCTCTAACTTCGCAGTGTGATATGTGGTTGCATGTTGCATATGGTGTCTAGCTTGTAATGCTTCTAATTAGGCTAAATTGCATCTGCTTAGTTTACACACTATACATGTGAATATGACTTGCCTTCCTATTTTTGGCACACACTACATCTATGTGTTAACCTTGTTCTTACATGAAACTACCTCTCTTCTGTATCCTGCATCAATCACTTACGATGAGTCACCTTCATTCGTTGCATATTGCATATTATTTCTAGCCTGTTGCCATTTATTGCTTCTAAGTTGGTCAAATACATTTGTTAGGGCACCCTTTTAATTTGGCAGAGTGATATTGGTTTCATCTTTCATATGGTTTCTAGCTTGCATCGATTCTAACAAGTTCAAGCACCTTGTGCATAGTTTACACTTTATACATCATACATGTCAATATGTCACGTCGTCCTGTTTTTCATACATATTCCATCCTCCTATCATGCGGCTGCCTTACATGAAAGTAGTGTTCGTCAGTATCATGCATCAATGAGTTCTGAAGAGCAAATTTTATTCCTTTTTCTTGTGGGTTTGACTTGACAAGGCAAAATCTAGAAAGAGGAAGGAAAAGAGTAAGGAAGGCGATGATGGTGGTCCTCTGCAGCAACATAAACGGAGCATCTGTACCGATTCTCCTTGTACTAATACTGCATTACAAGGTCCAAGTCTCCGCTCCCCTACTCCACCATCCAAGGTGCTTGCTCTAACTTGGCAGTGTGATATCTGGATGCATGTTGCATATGGTGTCTAGCTCGTATTGCTCCTAATTAGTGTAAACTGCATCTGCTTAGCTTACACATGATACATGTGAATATGACACGCTTTCCTGTTTTTGGTACATACTATATCTGTCTATCACACCATGTTCTTACATGAAACTACTCTTCTTGTGTATCCTGCATCAGTCACTTATGATGGGACACCTTTAAGTTGGCAGTGTGATATTGGTTTGCGTCTTGAATATGATTTCTAGCATGCATGGCTTCTAGTTTGATGAACGCCACCTATGACGAGACAGTTTTAACTTGGCAGAGTGATATTGATTGCACCTTCCATATGGTGTCTTGCAGTGTTTCTAATTTGTTGAAGTGCCTTCTGCTTAGTTACCACATCATAGGTGTGAATATGTCAAGCCGTCCATTTTTTCGTACATATTCCATCCTCGTATCATGACTTTGCCTTTCATCAGAGTAGTGTTCGTCAGTATCATGCATGAATGAGTTCTGAAGAGCGAATGATATTCCTTTTTCTTGTCGGTATGACCTCACAATGCAAAATCAAGAAAGCTGAAGGAAATTGGCAAGGAATTGGATGATGGTGGTCCTTCCGAGCAACTGAAACGGAGGTTCTCTACAGATTCTACTCCGCCATCCTCCCAACAAGATTCGCAAGACAACGCAAGGCTAGACAGTCAACGTAGCTGTGTAGATGATGAGCACATCTCCCCTACTCCACCATCACAGGTGCTTGCTCTAACTTGGCACTATTATATGTGGTTGCATGTTGCGTATGATGTCTAGCTTGTATTGCTTCTAACTTTGTTGAATTGCGTCTGCTTACTTTACACATAATGCCTGTGAATATGACATGTGTTCCTGTTTCTACATCAGACTACTATTCTTGCATATCCCGCATCAGTCACTTATGATAAGGCACCTTTAAGTCGCCACTGTGATATTGGTTGTGTCTTGCATATGATTTCTAGCATTCACTGCTTCTAATTTGTTGAAACGCCATACAGTTTGAACTTGGCAGAGTGATATTGGTTGCATCTTTCATATGGTGTCTAGCTTGCAGTGCTTCTAATTTGTTGAAATACCTTCTGCTTAGTTACCACATCATAGGTGTGAATATGTCACACCATCCTGTTTTTCATACATATTCTATCCTCGCATCATGTGTTTGCCTTTCATCCGAGTAGTGTTCGTCAGTATCATGCAAGAATGAGTTCTGAAGAGCGAATTTTATTCCTTTTTCTTATCGGTTTGACTTCACAATGCAAAATCATTACAGCTGGAGGAAATTAGTCCGGCAGTGGATGATGGTGGTCCTTCGGAGCAACTCAAACATCAGGTCTCTAAAGATTCTACTCCGCCATCCTCCCAACAAGATTCGTAAGACAACACAAGGCTGGACAGTCAACGTAGCTGTGTAGATGATGAGCACATCTCCCCTACTCCACCATCACAGGTGCTTGCTCTAACTTGACACTATTATATGTGGTTGCATGTTGCGTATGATGTCTAGCTTGTATTGCTTCTAACTTGAATTGCATCTACTTACTTTACAAATAATGCCTGTGAATATGACACGTGTTCCTGTATCTAGAACATACGTGTACATGATGGCACATGTCCCATACAACACCATCACAGGTGCTTGCTCTTACTTGGAACTGTTATACGTGGTTGCGTTTTCCGTATGATGTCTAGTTTGTATTGCTTCTGATTATGTTGAATTGCATCTGCGTAGCTTACAACTTATACCTGCAATGATCACTTACCCATAAGACACATTTAACTTGGGACTGTGATGTAGGTTGCATCTTGCATTGTCTTCTAGCTTGTACTGCTTCTAATTTCTTGCAATGGCACTTACGACGAGACACTTTTTACTTGATAGAGTGATATTGGTTGCATGTTCATATGGTGCCTAGCTTTGATTTCATCTAATTTTGTTGAAATGCCTTCCGCTTACTGTTTTTCATACATATTCCATCCTCCTATCGTACGTGTGAATATGAAACGCTGTCTTTTTTTGTATATATTCCATCCTCCTATCCTGCGCTTGCCTTTCATCAAAGTAGTGTTCGTCTGTATCATGCATCAACCAGTTATGCAGAGCTAATTTTATTCATCTTCTTGTGAATTTGACTTCATAAGGCAATATCAGAAAATAGGAAGGAAAAGAGTAAGTTAGGGGATGTTGGTGGTCCTCCGCACCGACGCAAACAGAGACTCTCTAGATTTGCCACTGCTACTGCTAATGAAGTTGAAGTCCCAAGTCTACATGATGAGTTCATCTCCCGTACTCCACCATCGCAGGTGCTTGCTCCAAGTTGACAGTGTGATAATTGGTTTCATGTTGCATATGTTGTCTAGCCTGTATTTCTTTTATTTTGATTAAATTGCACCTGCTGAGTTTATACGTTATACATGTGCATATGACATGGCTTTCTGTGTCTAGAATACACTGCATCTATCTATCATACCATGTTCTTACATCAAAGTACTGCTGTTGTGTATCCCGCATCAGTCACTCATGATTGGACGCTTGTAACATGGCAGTTTGATAGTGGTTGCATCTTGCATATGGTGTCTAGCTTGCATTACTTCTATTTTCTTGAAAATCCTTCTGCTTAGTTTGCACATCGTAGCTGTGAATATGTCATGCCGTCCTGTTTTTCTTACATATTCCATCCTCATACGGTTGTCTTACATCAAAGTATTGCTTGTCTGTATCATGCATCAATGAGTTCTGAAGAGTGATTTTATTCTTTTGTGTTGTGGGTACAGCTTGACATGGCAAAGTCAAAAAAGCGCAAGGAAAATAATATAGTAGGGAGTGCTGTTACTTGTCGGGTGAAACAGAAAAGGTTCTGCCGTCGAGATTCTGCTGGTACTTATAGTGCAGTAGAAGGTCCAAGTCCACCGGCTAAATCTACAAACACAGTATCACCTGCTCCACCAGCTGCAGCATCCGCTTCAACGGTACCAGCATCTGAACCAGTTACTCGTTCGTTTGCTCCGGAACTGGCCAGTTCCCAAGCTGCCTTCACACCTAACACTACTTCCGAAGCACTGCTGACACAACAGGACTTGGCAAGATCAGATGAACCTCATGAGCATCAACACCAAGACGGTACCTGACCGAGTCAAGTTGCAGTTGCATTCTCCTTTATATGTACTCTCACAGTTTGATGTACACTAACACTTTCCATATTCGTTCTTGAACTAGCACCACAGCGCAAGCGGAAACAGACATCAGGGAAAATGCTTGACAGATTAACAAAATCTAAAGGAGGAAGAATGGAGATCCATTTTGAGGCAGGTTTAAAAAGGCCACGTGATGCTACAGAGTCAGCCAAGTTAGTATCAGAGGCAGCCGTTGCCGTTAGGTGTCATGCACGTATCCTCCCAACGTGGATCCAGTACAGGAATGAGAAAGACAATACCCAGTTTAACACCTTCCTTGACCATTTATCCGTAAGTACTGTTATTCATCGCAATTAGTAATATTGTCTTCCTCTGTCCCATACTTTCTAGCTTCCTCCTAATAAGACTCACATTCTTTTTTCAACAGATGAGGTTCAAGTTGGATCCAAAAGATGATGCAACTAAACAAGCATGCCCTCATGTTTTTCAGTCTGCTCTGCGACAGTATCGGTACCACCTTAGAAAATCTCACTTTGAAGGCAAGGCTAACAATGAAATCGCCCAAACATCTCCAGTGGAATATATTATAGATGAAGACTGGACAGCCCTCATTAAACACTGGTCTGTGCCAAAGTTGTAGGAGATATGCCCTAGAGGCAATAATAAATGATATTATTTATCTCCGAGTTCATAATTATGTTTATGTTCCATGCTATAACTGCTATGGTTCTCGAGTCTGCAATAACCACGAGGCTCGGAGGAAGACTCATATGCACGTGTGGAATAATAAACGGTAAAATGTATTCCTAGTCTGGCCTCTAAGACTAGCTCAAGTGTTGCATGATGGTTATGTTTTCCTGATCATGGGCATGTCTATGTCAGCAACCTTGAGGGCATAATGTTAAGAGAACATTTGTGTTGAATCGACCCGGCATGATGTTATGCTATGAGATTCATTCGTCACAAGTTTATTGGTACATAACACAGAGATGGTTAACGTTTGCATGATTCCTTAGACCATGAGAGTATCGAGTTTCTTCATGCTTGCTTCATGAACTTTGGGGTTTGTTAAACGTCATCCGTAATTGGGTGGCTATTACGGCGGCTTACGGGTTCATGGAAAAGTGTGTCAAGTAACTTGATAGCTCAAGATTGGGATTTGCTCCTCCGACGATGGAGAGATATCTCTGGGCCCTCTCGGTGTTACGGTATCCATCATCGTCTGGCCAGACACTTTGTGATTTGATCACGGGGATGCCGGAACACGATAACGAGAAAAGAGAACAATACCGGTAACGAGGTAACTAGCATAGTGGACAAGTTGTTGATCCACGGGAATGCCAACATGTCTCACCTCGGGTATTTGTAACATATCGCGAAGCAACAGGAATAGCACACGGCAACTGGAGGTTCACTCGAATATTTATTCGTGTGGGTATAGGGGTCAATATGGGTGTCCACGGCTCCGATGTTGATCATTGATCGGAAGGGGTTCCGGGTCATGTCTATACTTCACCGAACCTATAGGGTCACACACTTAAGGGTCATCTATCTGCTGAATACTAGACAGGGAGTCTGAGAGAAAATCACCGAAAAAGTTTCGGACACCGAAAAGTTTCGGACAGCGGAATCGTACCGCAGAGAGAGGTCATCGGATAAGTTTCGATGATACCGAAAAGTTGTTTCGGGATACACCATTAAGTCAAATTGGTTTCGGCACATGCCTGATAATTCTTGGAGGATGCCAGAATCATTCTGGAAGCTTTTTGGAATTTTCTGAGATAAAAACCGGAAATGTTCTGGAGCTGCCGGAGCCACTTCAGATGCGTTTCGCAGATGAAAATCACTAAAACCGGAATTGTTTCGGAACGCGTTGAAAATCATTTTAGTGGGTACTGGAAATGTTCTTAGCCCACATAAATATTTTCAGTTCGATCAGACGCTGAAAAATGTCGTCGTGAATAGTGAAAATCAGCTTTATGGTTACTTTATGGAAAGCCACCTTTTGGGGCTTTGCTCCAAAAGATCTTGGGGATGACATGGATGGATAGGAGCCATTTTTTGGGCCCCTCATGAGGGTGTGGCCGGCCACATGGGGTATCCCCCCTTGGGGACCCTCTTGTTCCTTGGTTTCACTCCTAGGTCCTTGTGGAAGGACTTCATTCATGTGCATTTTGGGTTTTTTGTGAAACTACCCTACCCCCTTGGGATTTCCTATAAATAGAGGTGGAGGGGCAGCCCTCCACACTCATCCCTTGCTCTCATACACATGCCATGCATTATCTGGCTTCTTCTCTCCCTCCCACGAAAAGAGTTTCGTAGAGCCGTAAGGCTGTCTGGGTTCCGGCAGGAACTAGTTCTGGACGGCGAAGCCCTGCCGGATAGATGACACCGTATGTGTGCAACTCTGTAGAGAGATCGTAGTTTCGGTCTTAGTTCGTGAGTGCCTCCCGAAGGGCTGTCCGTGTGACCGTCCGAGTTTCGAAGGTCCTCCCGAAGGGCTGTCCGAGTGACCGTTCGAGTTTCGAAGGTCCTCCCGAAGGGCTGTCCGCGACACCGTCCGGGGGGCTGTTCGACCGCCTCCTGGAGGGCTGTCTGAGGAGCAGATGAGGGTATACATCCTCGCGGTTGGGAGGTTGTAAATCCTAGCTGCGGGGATCTGCACCGCCGATCGTCATCGACTCTACTTCCCGCTGCACTACGAGTCGGTAACGAAAAAGATCAAACCATGTATGCAGTCTCCATAGTGGTCCTGGGCTGGTGCGTAGGTCGGAAAATTTTTGTTTTCTGCTGCGTTCCCCTACAGTGGTATCAGAGCCGTGCTATGCGTAGATGCAGGTTTCGATCTAGAATACATGGAGATGTATGCGTATTGCATAATATAATTAGGTAGTAGATGAGATCTATTGCTGAAAATTATTTATGCGGGTGACAAATGAAATCTGTTACCCGAGGTTCTTGTTGCTTCCCTAGAATTTGCGTTTGCTCAATCTCGAGACAGCATGGTGGAATTTGACAAAGTTCTGGCAATCCGTGATCCTGATTGATCATGGAAGTGCTATCAGTTCTTTGGGTTCTGCCGTAGTCAAAAGAAAGATGAAATTCGCAGATGAAAGGGCATTGCAGATATTATCTGCATGGGGGTCATGCGTATGACGAAGTTTAGTATGGGGCTCGAGATTTAATTATCTCGTGTTTCATACACCCCGAGATGTTAATGTAGCAACTTGAATAATCATACTTGATGATAAAACGTTGGTAGCTGCGGTTTTAGTCAAAACCTTAGAAGCCACGTAAAATAAAATTTTGCATAAACCTATTAGAGGCGTCTAACTTGGTTTTGCAGGATGTGCATGTGATGTGGTATAGCAGTGCTCATACTAATTCGATTATGTATGAGATGACTATATGATGTAATTTGATTAACATGACCTGCGTGTCATGATTCGGCATGATGGCTGGAGCCATATGATTGCACTTTAATGACCTGCGTGTCAACCTTGTTGTAATGCATTATTTTGTTAGCTATAGAGATAGCAATATTATCTGGTGCATCAACAAGGTGGTGGCAATCTTCGCGAAGGTGCACACCGACGCGAATGCCGAAGACGAAGAAATGAAATACTTCTCCGTCAGAAGGGCTATACCATATCATGCTATTATGAATTGCCTGAGATGTTTATCCCTTATGATGCACCCTTCTTGATTGCGCGGTAGTCGCTTTTATTAGGGTGATCTCTCACTTAAAATATCAAGTAGTTAGTGTTCTCCCAAGTGTAGCACCGTCACGGCACCTATCTTTTCGGGGTGCGCCATGGATGCATGGGTACGAACGACTAGAGAAGTGTGAGGCGGGTGAGGTCAGACCTCGCAGCAAGATCACTTGGTTGTCTTGACGTTCATGGCAGGATCGTCCTGAGCTCGGAACACATGCATCGAAAGATGAGCAAGAGTCACATAGAGATGTGATCGGCAAGTTGGCCTACCGATTAAAATTCCCGTTATGAGATGATGATTCTATGGCAATGAATTGAAGTCTGGATCTTGTATCACTCAAAATTAATTGTGAGAGATATTGATTTGAGTGGGAGCGCACTGTTGAATTAACATGTTTAATTCTCAGTGCAATTAATTATGAACACTGTCTAAGTGTTTCTTGCAAAATAGTTGTAGAATAATGGTTCGCGTTTCCACCTTCCCTATTAAAAATTGAATAACTGTTAAATATCTGGTTAAAACTTTACGATTGGTAACGTAATATGAGGATTGTCCTCAAAAGTGCCGAGAAGGACTTTGTCCTATCGCATGCTTTCCGTATCCTCCCGCTAATGCTATGGATCATGTGACTCTCGTCCTTTGATCCAAAAGCTATAATTCCGTTTCAGTCAAGTGCAATATGTTTGCTTCCATGAAACCCAAACTTCGAAAGTTGGGATAGTTATATGATATTCATGGAACTGAAAATTATTTTCAGATACTAACAAAGTAATGTTTGTTTGCAAGTATTAGTAAAAGTGTTTACTATGCATTTGACTGTTGGGAAAGGGATCCAGAAGAACGCCTGTCATATAATGAAAGGTGAATAAAACAACAACTTAAAGATAAAGGAAGTGTCCAAAGGGTGTTAGTATGACTTACATGCCTAGGAAGTCCGGGGCTAATGCCACTCTTAAGTTGGGTGCTTCTTCTGAGAGTAGGAGAAATACTAAAAGTTAAACTGCTAGAAGTATAAAGGCAAAAGGAAAGAAGACTGGAATATCTAGCTCATGTATGAATGTCATACAAGTTTTTGATGTATAGAAGGCTGGTCAAAGATATAGTTCTTGCGAATTATGGTTAAACATGTTAATCACTAATTCTTGGGTATTGTGAGTTCATCACAAAAATGCCCGCTCGATTGCAGTCTGTTGCAACTCGATGTAAGAACTACTATGGCATGAAAGACTAGCTAGAAATGAGGTTAAGGTATACACATGGAACATAGTAAATGTTACTATACCTTCCATCGGTGTATTGCCGTCTGTATTTATTTTCATAATTCATTTAGAGTTTTACAAACTCTATCATCTTGCAAGAAGGTTGTTCATAAGAGAACTTTTTATGTTCGATGTTATGAATAACACAAGGGCCATACTTTCATTATGAATGAGATGTATGTTATGAATATTGATAATAATACAATACCTCTGGGTTTACTTTTCATAATTCATTTTAGAGTTTCATACACTCTAGCCCATTGCACAATGTTTGTTGCAAAAGAGTTGTTCATAAAAACAACAATTGTTGTTAAGTATTATGAATAACATAAGGGCCATACTTCCATCATCGATGGGACGTATGTTATGAATATTGAGGGTAATATGATACATCCATAACACTGACGCTAAATGTCGCAAGACTAAAAGAATACCACACAAGTGTGGCACTACATTTGGTCACATTGGAGAAACCCGCATGGAAAATTCCATTATGATGGATTTTGAAGTCTTTTTGATTTTGAATCATCTGACACTTGCAACTTTCCTCCGAAAAGTGAAGTGACTAAAATACCGTTCACAGGCCATAAGGAACGAACAACAAACTTATTAGTGATCATACATTTGATGTGTGTAGTCCGATAAGTGTTGTTAGTGGTGGATTTATTTATCTTCAGAAATGACTCAAGTAGATATATGGATATTTACTTGATGAGACGTAAGTCTGGATCTTTTGAAATCATTCGAAAGGTTCTCAAAAATGAAGTAGAAGTTATTGTAACAAGAAAATTATGTTTCTGCAATTTGATTGCACAAAGGAATATTTGAGTTACATGTTTAGCGAATGTCTGATGAGTTGTGAAAGGGGTTTCATAACTTGCACCTCCCAGAACACCACTGCAAGTGGAAAGTCCGTGGAGATGTAATCAAACCATTTATGACATGGTAAGGTCAAAGATGACATAAATAAATTTTCCATTATCCCTTTTAAAGTGATGCTTTAGAGACTGCGGCTTTTACACTGAAAAGAGTTACATCGGGTCTGTTGAAATGAAGCCATGGTATGGTACGCCCAACCATGTTATATCTTTTCTTAACATTTGGAATATGGGGCTTGTGTAAAAGGTTACAAACCTATTCCAAATCAGACAAGTGCTACTTTGTAGGTTATACCAAAATGTTGGGTATTCCTCCCTCACTATACCGAGGCAAATAGTTTTGCCGCGAAACGGTGTGCTTTTAAAGAGAATGGTTCTTTCAAAAAGGTGAGTGGGAGAATAGTGCAACTCGATGAGATAAACAGTATCTAAGTCATCAGATCAAAGGAAAGAGACCTTGGAAGTAATTCCAGAGTTTCCTACTGCGACTAATACGGAAGTCTCTACAATAAAATGTATGAACTTCGGTCGAACTTGCAGCTGAACCACGTAGGCAAGGCTCGTGCAAACCTCTCAGGTGCGCAAACGAGATATTGTTGTTAGACAACATTATACCTACGATACACAAGGAAGCGTTGATGGGCCCTGACTCCGGAATTGGCTAAATGCCAATACAACCCAAGTTGGTTTCCATATAAGTGATTCAAGATTAAAACCTTGATACACCTTTCGGAAGACTTAGAGTCTAACGAATATTTATGGAACTTAAAACTGATATGGATAAAAATGTTTTATCCATAAAGCTCGACTTGTTGAAATAACAAGTTCAAGAGTTGACTACGATGAGGTTGTTTTCATCGTAGCGATGCTTAAAGTCGGTTCGGGTTGAACTAGCAATTAATACATATTTCAATCATGAGATATGAAACATGGATGATAAAAGGATTTCCATCTGATGGAAATGAAAGCTAGGACTTGTATATGATACAGTCCAAAGTAACTTGTCGATCCAGAGGATGCTAGTAGGTATGCAAACTTCAGAGTTCCAGCAATGGACAGAAGAGAGCAAAATGGAGTTGGAATCTTCGTGTTTTGATGAAATGGTCAAAGGGGTTTTGACTTCATCAATGGGTAACGAAGATGCTTGTAATTCAAGAAAGTAAGTGGGAGCGTAATAATATTTCTAAAAACCTTATGTGCTTGGCACATTGGTAATTGGAAATAAATTTCTTGACACGAATTAGGACTTCATTTGAAAATAGTTTTTCGATGAAGTGCTTAGGCTAAATAGCCTCAATATTAGGCATGATGATCTATGGAGATAGATTTACCTAATGGGGCTAAGCAATGAATACATATTGACAAGATGCTAAAACCTTTTAGCATTTAAAACGCCAAGGAGTGATTCTTGCCAAAGTCACATGGAAGGAGTTTTTGCAAGACTCGGTGTCCCAAAACACTGATGAGTAAAATACATGATGCAGATTCCACACACTTTTGTGGTTGGATTAATCATGTATTCCATGGTATGTAGAACAACCAGATATGTCCGATACTCCCAAGGTGTTGCGAGTATGGATACTAAAGTGATCAAAGTACTGATCGTGGGACAACAGTGAAAGATGTCATTGAGTACTAGAGTAAGTACTGATGATATGTTTTCTTGCAAGCGGAGATCATGAAGAGTTCGTTGTAAAATGTTACATCGATAGTCTTCATCTTTTCACCGTGCGATTTTCGATTTAAGTTAAGGGTTTTGTGTAACACACAATGTGGTGGCACAGTTAGTTGGAACTTGTTCAAACTAGTTACTGTGGCGAATTCTATAACAAGGGCTAAGTATGTTGACGCTTTAGAAGCGACAAAGAAGATGTTGAATCATATAGTTCATTCATGAACTTAGTATAGTTCCAAGATGGCTTTTGACAATGGGACACTACTGCAGGTAGTTGCTCCATAACTCAGTCTGAGGAATCCAGGTTCGACCTGTGATTCACATACATACAAAGCCAAGTCCACACAAAATATGAATTTTTGTGAAAACGTGAAAACGCGAGGACATGCAAAGATACACACGGAACTGAAGTCGTCAGATCCGTTGGACATCAGGCTATACCACAAGCGAAGCATATTTACACCGGTGTGCCACAGGTGTAAAGTGCATTAGCATTAACTAGATTATTGACTCTAGTGCAAGTGGGAGTCTGTAGGAGATATGCCCTAGAGGCAATAATAAATGATATTATTTATCTCCGAGTTCATAATTATGTTTATGTTCCATGCTATAACTGCTATTGTTCTCGATTCTGCAATAACCACGAGGCTCGGAGGAAGACTCATATGCACGTGTGGAATAATAAACGGTAAAATGTATTCCTAGTCTGGCCTCTAAGACTAGCTCAAGTGTTGCATGATGGTTATGTTTTCCTGATCATGGGCATGTCTATGTCAGCAACCTTGAGGGCATAATGTTAAGAGAACATTTGTGTTGAATCGACCCGGCATGATGTTATGCTATGAGATTCATTCGTCACAAGTTTATTGGTACATAACACAGAGATGGTTAACGTTTGCATGATTCCTTAGACCATGAGAGTATCGAGTTTCTTCATGCTTGCTTCATGAACTTTGGTGTTTGTTAAACGTCATCCGTAATTGGGTGGCTATTACGGCGGCTTACGGGTTCATGGAAAAGTGTGTCAAGTAACTTGATAGCTCAAGATTGGGATTTGCTCCTCCGACGATGGAGAGATATCTCTGGGCCCTCTCGGTGTTACGGTATCCATCATCGTCTGGCCAGACACTTTGTGATTTGATCACGGGGATGCCGGAACACGATAACGAGAAAAGAGAACAATACCGGTAACGAGGTAACTAGCATAGTGGACAAGTTGTTGATCCACGGGAATGCCAACATGTCTCACCTCGGGTATTTGTAACATATCGCGAAGCAACAGGAATAGCACACGGCAACTGGAGGTTCACTCGAATATTTATTCGTGTGGGTATAGGGGTCAATATGGGTGTCCACGGCTCCGATGTTGATCATTGATCGGAAGGGGTTCCGGGTCATGTCTATACTTCACCGAACCTATAGGGTCACACACTTAAGGGTCATCTATCTGCTGAATACTAGACAGGGAGTCTGAGAGAAAATCACCGAAAAAGTTTCGGACACCGAAAAGTTTCGGACAGCGGAATCGTACCGCAGAGAGAGGTCATCGGATAAGTTTCGATGATACCGAAAAGTTGTTTCGGGATACACCATTAAGTCAAATTGGTTTCGGCACATGCCTGATAATTCTTGGAGGATGCCAGAATCATTCTGGAAGCTTTTTGGAATTTTCTGAGATAAAAACCGGAAATGTTCTGGAGCTGCCGGAGCCACTTCAGATGCGTTTCGCAGATGAAAATCACTAAAACCGGAATTGTTTCGGAACGCGTTGAAAATCATTTTAGTGGGTACTGGAAATGTTCTTAGCCCACATAAATATTTTCAGTTCGATCAGACGCTGAAAAATGTCGTCGTGAATAGTGAAAATCAGCTTTATGGTTACTTTATGGAAAGCCACCTTTTGGGGCTTTGCTCCAAAAGATCTTGGGGATGACATGGATGGATAGGAGCCATTTTTTGGGCCCCTCATGAGGGTGTGGCCGGCCACATGGGGTATCCCCCCTTGGGGACCCTCTTGTTCCTTGGTTTCACTCCTAGGTCCTTGTGGAAGGACTTCATTCATGTGCATTTTGGGTTTTTTGTGAAACTACCCTACCCCCTTGGGATTTCCTATAAATAGAGGTGGAGGGGCAGCCCTCCACACTCATCCCTTGCTCTCATACACATGCCATGCATTATCTGGCTTCTTCTCTCCCTCCCACGAAAAGAGTTTCGTAGAGCCGTAAGGCTGTCTAGGTTCCGGCAGGAACTAGTTCTGGACGGCGAAGCCCTGCCGGATAGATGACACCGTATGTGTGCAACTCTGTAGAGAGATCGTAGTTTCGGTCTTAGTTCGTGAGTGCCTCCCGAAGGGCTGTCCGTGTGACCGTCCGAGTTTCGAAGGTCCTCCCGAAGGGCTGTCCGAGTGACCGTTCGAGTTTCGAAGGTCCTCCCGAAGGGCTGTCCGCGACACCGTCCGGGGGGCTGTTCGACCGCCTCCTGGAGGGCTGTCTGAGGAGCAGATGAGGGTATACATCCTCGCGGTTGGGAGGTTGTAAATCCTAGCTGCGGGGATCTGCACCGCCGATCGTCATCGACTCTACTTCCCGCTGCACTACGAGTCGGTAACGAAAAAGATCAAACCATGTATGCAGTCTCCATAGTGGTCCTGGGCTGGTGCGTAGGTCGGAAAATTTTTGTTTTCTGCTGCGTTCCCCTACAGTGGTATCAGAGCCGTGCTATGCGTAGATGCAGGTTTCGATCTAGAATACATGGAGATGTATGCGTATTGCATAATATAATTAGGTAGTAGATGAGATCTATTGCTGAAAATTATTTATGCGGGTGACAGATGAAATCTGTTACCCGAGGTTCTTGTTGCTTCCCTAGAATTTGCGTTTGCTCAATCTCGAGACAGCATGGTGGAATTTGACAAAGTTCTGGCAATCCGTGATCCTGATTGATCATGGAAGTGCTATCAGTTCTTTGGGTTCTGCCGTAGTCAAAAGAAAGATGAAATTCGCAGATGAAAGGGCATTGCAGATATTATCTGCATGGGGGTCATGCGTATGACGAAGTTTAGTATGGGGCTCGAGATTTAATTATCTCGTGTTTCATACACCCCGAGATGTTAATGTAGCAACTTGAATAATCATACTTGATGATAAAACGTTGGTAGCTGCGGTTTTAGTCAAAACCTTAGAAGCCACGTAAAATAAAATTTTGCATAAACCTATTAGAGGCGTCTAACTTGGTTTTGCAGGATGTGCATGTGATGTGGTATAGCAGTGCTCATACTAATTCGATTATGTATGAGATGACTATATGATGTAATTTGATTAACATGACCTGCGTGTCATGATTCGGCATGATGGCTGGAGCCATATGATTGCACTTTAATGACCTGCGTGTCAACCTTGTTGTAATGCATTATTTTGTTAGCTATAGAGATAGCAATATTATCTGGTGCATCAACAAGGTGGTGGCAATCTTCGCGAAGGTGCACACCGACGCGAATGCCGAAGACGAAGAAATGAAATACTTCTCCGTCAGAAAGGGCTATACCATATCATGCTATTATGAATTGCCTGAGATGTTTATCCCTTATGATGCACCCTTCTTGATTGCGCGGTAGTCGCTTTTATTAGGGTGATCTCTCACTTAAAATATCAAGTAGTTAGTGTTCTCCCAAGTGTAGCACCGTCACGGCACCTATCTTTTCGGGGTGCGCCATGGATGCATGGGTACGAACGACTAGAGAAGTGTGAGGCGGGTGAGGTCAGACCTCGCAGCAAGATCACTTGGTTGTCTTGACGTTCATGGCAGGATCGTCCTGAGCTCGGAACACATGCATCGAAAGATGAGCAAGAGTCACATAGAGATGTGATCGGCAAGTTGGCCTACCGATTAAAATTCCCGTTATGAGATGATGATTCTATGGCAATGAATTGAAGTCTGGATCTTGTATCACTCAAAATTAATTGTGAGAGATATTGATTTGAGTGGGAGCGCACTGTTGAATTAACATGTTTAATTCTCAGTGCAATTAATTATGAACACTGTCTAAGTGTTTCTTGCAAAATAGTTGTAGAATAATGGTTCGCGTTTCCACCTTCCCTATTAAAAATTGAATAACTGTTAAATATCTGGTTAAAACTTTACGATTGGTAACGTAATATGAGGATTGTCCTCAAAAGTGCCGAGAAGGACTTTGTCCTATCGCATGCTTTCCGTATCCTCCCGCTAAAGCTATGGATCATGTGACTCTCGTCCTTTGATCCAAAAGCTATAATTCCGTTTCAGTCAAGTGCAATATGTTTGCTTCCATGAAACCCAAACTTCGAAAGTTGGGATAGTTATATGATATTCATGGAACTGAAAATTAGTTTCAGATACAAACAAAGTAATGTTTGTTTGCAAGTATTAGTAAAAGTGTTTACTATGCATTTGACTGTTGGGAAAGGGATCCAGAAGAACGCCTGTCATATAATGAAAGGTGAATAAAACAACAACTTAAAGATAAAGGAAGTGTCCAAAGGGTGTTAGTATGACTTACATGCCTAGGAAGTCCGGGGCTAATGCCACTCTTAAGTTGGGTGCTTCTTCTGAGAGTAGGAGAAATACTAAAAGTTAAACTGCTAGAAGTATAAAGGCAAAAGGAAAGAAGACTGGAATATCTAGCTCATGTATGAATGTCATACAAGTTTTTGATGTATAGAAGGCTGGTCAAAGATATAGTTCTTGCGAATTATGGTTAAACATGTTAATCACTAATTCTTGGGTATTGTGAGTTCATCACAAAAATGCCCGCTCGATTGCAGTCTGTTGCAACTCGATGTAAGAACTACTATGGCATGAAAGACTAGCTAGAAATGAGGTTAAGGTATACACATGGAACATAGTAAATGTTACTATACCTTCCATCGGTGTATTGCCGTCTGTATTTATTTTCATAATTCATTTAGAGTTTTACAAACTCTATCATCTTGCAAGAAGGTTGTTCATAAGAGAACTTTTTATGTTCGATGTTATGAATAACACAAGGGCCATACTTTCATTATGAATGAGATGTATGTTATGAATATTGATAATAATACAATACCTCTGGGTTTACTTTTCATAATTCATTTTAGAGTTTCATACACTCTAGCCCATTGCACAATGTTTGTTGCAAAAGAGTTGTTCATAAAAACAACAATTGTTGTTAAGTATTATGAATAACATAAGGGCCATACTTCCATCATCGATGGGACGTATGTTATGAATATTGAGGGTAATATGATACATCCATAACACTGACGCTAAATGTCGCAAGACTAAAAGAATACCACACAAGTGTGGCACTACATTTGGTCACATTGGAGAAACCCGCATGGAAAATTCCATTATGATGGATTTTGAAGTCTTTTTGATTTTGAATCATCTGACACTTGCAACTTTCCTCCGAAAAGTGAAGTGACTAAAATACCGTTCACAGGCCATAAGGAACGAACAACAAACTTATTAGTGATCATACATTTGATGTGTGTAGTCCGATAAGTGTTGTTAGTGGTGGATTTATTTATCTTCAGAAATGACTCAAGTAGATATATGGATATTTACTTGATGAGACGTAAGTCTGGATCTTTTGAAATCATTCGAAAGGTTCTCAAAAATGAAGTAGAAGTTATTGTAACAAGAAAATTATGTTTCTGCAATTTGATTGCACAAAGGAATATTTGAGTTACATGTTTAGCGACTGTCTGATGAGTTGTGAAAGGGGTTTCATAACTTGCACCTCCCGGAACACCACTGCAAGTGGAAAGTCCGTGGAGATGTAATCAAACCATTTATGACATGGTAAGGTCAAAGATGACATAAATAAATTTTCCATTATCCCTTTTAAAGTGATGCTTTAGAGACTGCGGCTTTTACACTGAAAAGAGTTACATCGGGTCTGTTGAAATGAAGCCATGGTATGGTACGCCCAACCATGTTATATCTTTTCTTAACATTTGGAATATGGGGCTTGTGTAAAAGGTTACAAACCTATTCCAAATCAGACAAGTGCTACTTTGTAGGTTATACCAAAATGTTGGGTATTCCTCCCTCACTATACCGAGGCAAATAGTTTTGCCGCGAAACGGTGTGCTTTTAAAGAGAATGGTTCTTTCAAAAAGGTGAGTGGGAGAATAGTGCAACTCGATGAGATAAACAGTATCTAAGTCATCAGATCAAAGGAAAGAGACCTTGGAAGTAATTCCAGAGTTTCCTACTGCGACTGATACGGAAGTTTCTACAATAAAATGTATGAACTTCGGTCGAACTTGCAGCTGAACCACGTAGGCAAGGCTCGTGCAAACCTCTCAGGTGCGCAAACGAGATATTGTTGTTAGACAACATTATACCTACGATACACAAGGAAGCGTTGATGGGCCCTGACTCCGGAATTGGCTAAATGCCAATACAACCCAAGTTGGTTTCCATATAAGTGATTCAAGATTAAAACCTTGATACACCTTTCGGAAGACTTAGAGTCTAACGAATATTTATGGAACTTAAAACTGATATGGATAAAAATGTTTTATCCATAAAGCTCGACTTGTTGAAATAACAAGTTCAAGAGTTGACTACGATGAGGTTGTTTTCATCGTAGCGATGCTTAAAGTCGGTTCGGGTTGAACTAGCAATTAATACATATTTCAATCATGAGATATGAAACATGGATGATAAAAGGATTTCCATCTGATGGAAATGAAAGCTAGGACTTGTATATGATACAGTCCAAAGTAACTTGTCGATCCAGAGGATGCTAGTAGGTATGCAAACTTCAGAGTTCCAGCAATGGACAGAAGAGAGCAAAATGGAGTTGGAATCTTCGTGTTTTGATGAAATGGTCAAAGGGGTTTTGACTTCATCAATGGGTAACGAAGATGCTTGTAATTCAAGAAAGTAAGTGGGAGCGTAATAATATTTCTAAAAACCTTATATGCTTGGCACATTGGTAATTGGAAATAAATTTCTTGACACGAATTAGGACTTCATTTGAAAATAGTTTTTCGATGAAGTGCTTAGGCTAAATAGCCTCAATATTAGGCATGATGATCTATGGAGATAGATTTACCTAATGGGGCTAAGCAATGAATACATATTGACAAGATGCTAAAACCTTTTAGCATTTAAAACGCCAAGGAGTGATTCTTGCCAAAGTCACATGGAAGGAGTTTTTGCAAGACTCGGTGTCCCAAAACACTGATGAGTAAAATACATGATGCAGATTCCACACACTTTTGTGGTTGGATTAATCATGTATTCCATGGTATGTAGAACAACCAGATATGTCCGATACTCCCAAGGTGTTGCGAGTATGGATACTAAAGTGATCAAAGTACTGATCGTGGGACAACAGTGAAAGATGTCATTGAGTACTAGAGTAAGTACTGATGATATGTTTTCTTGCAAGCGGAGATCATGAAGAGTTCGTTGTAAAATGTTACATCGATAGTCTTCATCTTTTCACCGTGCGATTTTCGATTTAAGTTAAGGGTTTTGTGTAACACACAATGTGGTGGCACAGTTAGTTGGAACTTGTTCAAACTAGTTACTGTGGCGAATTCTATAACAAGGGCTAAGTATGTTGACGCTTTAGAAGCGACAAAGAAGATGTTGAATCATATAGTTCATTCATGAACTTAGTATAGTTCCAAGATGGCTTTTGACAATGGGACACTACTGCAGGTAGTTGCTCCATAACTCAGTCTGAGGAATCCAGGTTCGACCTGTGATTCACATACATACAAAGCCAAGTCCACACAAAATATGAATTTTTGTGAAAACGTGAAAACGCGAGGACATGCAAAGATACACACGGAACTGAAGTCGTCAGATCCGTTGGACATCAGGCTATACCACAAGCGAAGCATATTTACACCGGTGTGCCACAGGTGTAAAGTGCATTAGCATTAACTAGATTATTGACTCTAGTGCAAGTGGGAGTCTGTAGGAGATATGCCCTAGAGGCAATAATAAATGATATTATTTATCTCCGAGTTCATAATTATGTTTATGTTCCATGCTATAACTGCTATGGTTCTCGAGTCTGCAATAACCACGAGGCTCGGAGGAAGACTCATATGCACGTGTGGAATAATAAACGGTAAAATGTATTCCTAGTCTGGCCTCTAAGACTAGCTCAAGTGTTGCATGATGGTTATGTTTTCCTGATCATGGGCATGTCTATGTCAGCAACCTTGAGGGCATAATGTTAAGAGAACATTTGTGTTGAATCGACCCGGCATGATGTTATGCTATGAGATTCATTCGTCACAAGTTTATTGGTACATAACACAGAGATGGTTAACGTTTGCATGATTCCTTAGACCATGAGAGTATCGAGTTTCTTCATGCTTGCTTCATGAACTTTGGGGTTTGTTAAACGTCATCCGTAATTGGGTGGCTATTACGGCGGCTTACGGGTTCATGGAAAAGTGTGTCAAGTAACTTGATAGCTCAAGATTGGGATTTGCTCCTCCGACGATGGAGAGATATCTCTGGGCCCTCTCGGTGTTACGGTATCCATCATCGTCTGGCCAGACACTTTGTGATTTGATCACGGGGATGCCGGAACACGATAACGAGAAAAGAGAACAATACCGGTAACGAGGTAACTAGCATAGTGGACAAGTTGTTGATCCACGGGAATGCCAACATGTCTCACCTTGGGTATTTGTAACATATCGCGAAGCAACAGGAATAGCACACGGCAACTGGAGGTTCACTCGAATATTTATTCGTGTGGGTATAGGGGTCAATATGGGTGTCCACGGCTCCGATGTTGATCATTGATCGGAAGGGGTTCCGGGTCATGTCTATACTTCACCGAACCTATAGGGTCACACACTTAAGGGTCATCTATCTGCTGAATACTAGACAGGGAGTCTGAGAGAAAATCACCGAAAAAGTTTCGGACACCGAAAAGTTTCGGACAGCGGAATCGTACCGCAGAGAGAGGTCATCGGATAAGTTTCGATGATACCGAAAAGTTGTTTCGGGATACACCATTAAGTCAAATTGGTTTCGGCACATGCCTGATAATTCTTGGAGGATGCCAGAATCATTCTGGAAGCTTTTTGGAATTTTCTGAGATAAAAACCGGAAATGTTCTGGAGCTGCCGGAGCCACTTCAGATGCGTTTCGCAGATGAAAATCACTAAAACCGGAATTGTTTCGGAACGCGTTGAAAATCATTTTAGTGGGTACTGGAAATGTTCTTAGCCCACATAAATATTTTCAGTTCGATCAGACGCTGAAAAATGTCGTCGTGAATAGTGAAAATCAGCTTTATGGTTACTTTATGGAAAGCCACCTTTTGGGGCTTTGCTCCAAAAGATCTTGGGGATGACATGGATGGATAGGAGCCATTTTTTGGGCCCCTCATGAGGGTGTGGCCGGCCACATGGGGTATCCCCCCTTGGGGACCCTCTTGTTCCTTGGTTTCACTCCTAGGTCCTTGTGGAAGGACTTCATTCATGTGCATTTTGGGTTTTTTGTGAAACTACCCTACCCCCTTGGGATTTCCTATAAATAGAGGTGGAGGGGCAGCCCTCCACACTCATCCCTTGCTCTCATACACATGCCATGCATTATCTGGCTTCTTCTCTCCCTCCCACGAAAAGAGTTTCGTAGAGCCGTAAGGCTGTCTGGGTTCCGGCAGGAACTAGTTCTGGACGGCGAAGCCCTGCCGGATAGATGACACCGTATGTGTGCAACTCTGTAGAGAGATCGTAGTTTCGGTCTTAGTTCGTGAGTGCCTCCCGAAGGGCTGTCCGTGTGACCGTCCGAGTTTCGAAGGTCCTCCCGAAGGGCTGTCCGAGTGACCGTTCGAGTTTCGAAGGTCCTCCCGAAGGGCTGTCCGCGACACCGTCCGGGGGGCTGTTCGACCGCCTCCTGGAGGGCTGTCTGAGGAGCAGATGAGGGTATACATCCTCGCGGTTGGGAGGTTGTAAATCCTAGCTGCGGGGATCTGCACCGCCGATCGTCATCGACTCTACTTCCCGCTGCACTACGAGTCGGTAACGAAAAAGATCAAACCATGTATGCAGTCTCCATAGTGGTCCTGGGCTGGTGCGTAGGTCGGAAAATTTTTGTTTTCTGCTGCGTTCCCCTACAAAAGTATCAGGTAGGCTATATGTATTTGATCAGACCACATATTGAACTTGTATTTATGTATGTGCCTTACAAGTGTATCTTCTTCTAGGCTAACTGTTTGAAGAACAAAACCAACCGTTCTAAAGTGAAATTCCAACAGACAATAGGATCTCGTAGCTATATTGCACACTGCGAGGCTCTTGTAAATAGCTGCTACTTCCTTCTTTTTTTTGTGCCATATTATCGTATCTATATTGACTTGTTCCAAATACACAGGAAAGCCCGTGCGGACCAAAAAGAACCTGAACCGAATGCAGTGCAAATCTTCAAGGATTGCCACACCAGCAAGATGAAGGGCATGAGCACACCAGTTCAAGCCGCTGTTGTAAGTCCTTACTCCTCCTGCCTTTAACTGATTGGTACTGTGATGTGTTCATTTAACTACTTGGTTTGCAGCCAATGTCAGTTACTCTGTTCACTTTTATTCACAGTTTTCTTACCGTATCATTTCACCTTACATGGTTTAAAAGAGATGAAGGATATTCTTTTGGTCTTGATCTGTAATCTAGTTGTTATGTTCACGTGCGCACACAATGATAAAATAGCCTGTTTGTTTTATATCTATTTGCCCATGATATGAATGATGTCATACTATGTTCATCCTACTTTAAACCATGTCTCTTTATCCTTAGATGTCAACGAATGTGAGGAAATAGACAATACAGTAGGCATGCTACATGGACATATGTTCCGAAAGTGACTTGATTATGTAGTTGGCACTACAATACATGCTAATGTATTACAGTAGTTCACCAAAATAAGTTATGTATAAATGTTTAACCTACTTTGTTTGTTTTTATCTCATTAGTAACTTATCTGGTACACCAATCTACAAGTTCAAACTTTCAGGAAGCTATGGAACAAATGATTGAACAGCCACAACCACCTGAAGGTGACGAGGCTACTACAGGCACAATGTCACCTCTTGCTGCAGTGCGTCAGTATCTCTCCACTAACAGTACAAAAAACACCTTCCTGCGTAATTCTGGGTTGGTTGTCAAGGTAACCTCGTCCAAATCGCCTACTGAACAAAATCTTCCTGCTAGACAGAGTGATATATCTGTGCTCCAGACACAAGTCCAATCCCTAAGGGACGTTGTTTCGGAAACAAGAATAGTGGTTGAGAAATGTCGTCAAGATATGAATGGTTTAGAAACCAGACTATCAGACATTCGCTTCGTTGTTCAAGAGCAATGGCAGAAAAAAGGTGGAGATCATGCTGCTCCATGAGATTCTACAGCCTGAAACACTAGCACTCAGGTCAAATGATTTGTGCTTCTATACATCTGATGGTGCTTTTATCTGGAAGGACTGTAAACTTTATGCCAACATGCCTTTTGTTGTATGGTTAGAATTTATTTTGTTGTGATACAACATTTATGATGTTGCCTCAGGCTGCAGTAATTACGACGCTATTTTTGTATAGTGTAGGTTTATCTTAGTAATGTATTCGGCCGAAAGCTTCGTAGGAGCCCAACATGCCAACATTCGTCGGGCCCATTCCAATTGGGCTAAAAACGATTACAGGCCGAAATTGGCATGCAGCCCACTAAAAATATCTGGGCCTAAATCGGCATAAGCTTTCATATTTTTCTGGTAGGCCTGTGCCCATAGTGGGTCTTTAACAGGCCTAAACATAATTTGGGCCCTTAGTAAAAATAGGCCATTTACAGGTGTAAATATCTCGAGCCCATAAAAAACATGGGCCTTTAATAGACTCAAAGTGAGATTGGGCCCTGATTGTGCCAAATAACCCACTGGACTTAGCAGGCCGAAATGGTGGCCCATTTACGATGTGGATCTTTGACAGGCCGAAATTCGGACGGGCCGTAAATGCGCTGACCTAATACACGGGCCTTTAACAGGCCGGAACTTCGGTCGGGCTATATTATCGTCATATTAATATGGGCCGTTAATCGGCCCGATATGACGTTGGGCCACATATGGCCCATGGTTTACGTCCGGCGTTAACAGGCCGAAAATGACAACAGGCCGAAAGTGGCCCAAAGCTATAGTGGGCCTCTAACAGGCCGAATGTCAGACATGGCCGAATATGACCCAAATCCTTCACTTTCGTTTATGGGCTGAAAGTTTTGATGGCCTGTAAATGGGCCCAAATGAAGCCGGACCTTTAACAGGCCGGAAATACACCGGGCCGTAATTCGGCCCAATTACTTAGCGGAGTGTTAACGGGCCAGAAGTGACCATGGGCCGCGTTGATGACAAGTTTAGGACAGGCCATTGACGGGCCGATTTGACAGAGAATGTTGGGCCTTTAGCTGGGCCGGCCCATTATGGTCTGCAGAATCTTGTGGGCCTTTAGCTGGGACGGCCCATTGTGGTCCGCAAAATCTTGTGGGCCTTTAGCTGGGTCGGCCCATTATGGTCTGCAAAATCGTGTGGGCCTTTAGCTGGGCCGGCCCATTATGGTCCGCTAAAATTTGTGGGCCTTTAGCTGGGCCGGCCCATTATGGTCCACTAAATCTTATGGGCCTTCGGTTGGGCCGGCCCATTTAAACTTTGTGGGCCACTTTTGGGCCGGTCCACGTGTCAACATATCATAGGCCCATCTCGACCGTTGGATGAGTGACATCTGTGCCAATGCGGAGCTGACGCGTGGATCCGTCAGCCAATGAGAATTTTACATGTGGAAAATCGACATTGGTCGTGGCTGTTTTTTTTTGACACCTGAAACAGTAGGAGAGCCTCCTACTGTGTAATTAAATTAATAAACGGGTGAGATTTACACATGGATCTGTACATGCCATCCCCTTTGGGGATGGTTGGGGGGGGTGTGGAAGTAACAGGTCAAAGGGTAGCTACAAAGGACGTTAGAAAGGAGGTATGTTTATCTCCAACCCTATGAGTTAGGAGAGATAGATCTTACTTTAATCTAGAAATCCAGGATGTTTTTGTGGGTGCTATTCTTCTGAAGACTTTATTATTTCGTTCCTTCCAGATGCTCCAAGCCGCTTGTAAAAATATTGCCATGAACATTGGCTTGTTCCATACAGTTTTGGCTGTGCTTATCCAATCCAATCGTGAGCCCTGAGAACTCCAGCAAATGGCAATATCAGCCCAGCAATCCTTGCTGAAAGCACAACCAAAGAAAAGATGTTCAAGAGTTTCTTCCACGTTGGACTCGCAGAGGGGACAAGTATAGTCATTGCCAATGTTGTAGTGTCTTCGCTTCAGCATGTTTCTAGTGTTAAGTCTATCAGAAAGAAGCAGCCACCCAAAAACCTTTATTTTCATTGTAACCTTGGACTTCCAAAGCCAGGCATAAGTTTGATGGGCCCGAACCTCCCTGAAGTAGAAATTGTAGTATTTGCTGGCCGAGTACTTCTGAGTTATCCAAGTGCAATTCCAGCTATCATTCCCCGAGAGACTATCGTGCAGTTGTATGTCACGTACAAGACGCTGAAGATCACTAGTCTCTTCGTGCGCCTGTAACGAAAGCGGTAGATGAAACGTTTCATGCAAAGTCGTGGTCCCCAAGAAATCTCTAACCGAAATATCCTCCTGGGTGGCGAACGAGAAAGCCCGCGGGTGTGTTTCTGCCAGAATACCATCCATCCAATGATCCTTCCAGAAAAGAATGTCTTTCCCCGTGTGCAATTGGGCTTTTGTAATCCCTCGGTAAATTGGCATTAATCTCATCACATCTCGCCACCAAAAGGACCCGCAGGGATCAGCTGCATGGGGGATCTTGTTGCTATAATACGTGTTCCAAATGAGCTCCACCCAGGCAAGTCCCATCGGTTATAGAATTTGTGGAGGTATTTTAGCAGGAGGGCATCACTTTGTATCTTGATATTGAGGACACCGAGGGCTCCCGAAGCCTTGGGTTGGCAAACCATGTCCCAAGCCGCAAGAGAGTTGCAAGAATCCCCATTCTCCGTTGTTTTGGTCCATAAACATTTGCGTCTGATTTTATCCAAAAGTTCAATAATGCTCACTGGCAGCTTGAGGGTACAAAGAGTAGATTAGGGAGGTTATGACCGAGTTGAGTAGTGATAGTTTCCCCCCATAGGATATCATGTTGAGTGTAGCAGAGAGCCTTCGTTCCACCCGACAAACAAGAGGGAACAGATCTAGCACAGATGGCCTGGTCGTCCCCATAGGCAAACCGAGGTACGTGAAGGGCATCTTACCCACCACACACCCAAAGGTGGTTGCAATGCAGTTGTACATGTCTTCATGACAGTTTATAGGGATCAAAGTAGACTTGTGGAAGTTTATTTTGAGACCGATTGAGGTAGCATAGTCCGAGAGAATGTCTTTGATGATCCTTGCTTGCGTTGTGCATGCTGGCATGGCGAGAATAGTGTCGTCCGCATATTGAATGACAGGGTAGTCCATTTGTATGGTCGTGGGGAAAGGCAGCTGGATTGCTCCTCTAGTGTAGGCGTCATTGATTGCTGCTTGCAGGAGATCGGCCGCCAATACAAATACCAGAGGCGAGAAGGGATCGCCTTGCCGGACTCCGCATTTACAATGGAACTGCCGTCCAGGTACACCGTTCAAGAGTACCGCAGATTTACCAGATCCAAAGATGCATTGTACCCAACCAAGCCACTTGTCATTAAAGCCCATATTCTTCATTATTGTAAGCATGGCTGTATGATCAATAGTGTTGAACGCCTTGGCAAAGTCAAGTTTTAGCAACACAATATCTTTCTTAGAGGCCTGGCATTGGTAAATGTATTCAAATGCCCAAGCAAGACAATCTTGGATAGTGCGGCCTTTGAGGAATCCATATTGGTTTCGATGAATGATGCGTAGGATCACTCTTTGCAGTCGGTTGGCAAGAAGCGTTGTTATGACTTTGAGACATCAGTTTAGCAAAGTGATTGGTCTATAGTCATTGATTGATGATGGGGCATTACTTTTGGGTATTAACGTGATGAAACCCTCATTAATGCATTCAAGATTAAGATTACCATCAAAAAATTGGAAGCAGAGCTTATAGAAGTCATGTTTGATAATGTGCCAACTAGACTTCAGAAACGCACCATTAAAGCCATCCGGGCCAGGTGCACGATCAGCAGGCATGAGCTTAATGACATTATCGATTTCATCCGTGGTGAATGGAGCAGTGAGCTCCTCTAACCCATCAACTTTTTTAATGATTCTGTCCAGATTGAATTTCATCTCGTGGTGTGATGCCGAGCCCAATCTTTGCTTGAAGGTATTAAAGATGAGTGCCTCTTTTCCAGCATGATCCTCCACGATGGTGCCATTGTCATTGGTCAGGGAGGCAATGCTGTTAATTCTCATTCTTTCAGAGGCCAATGCTTGAAAGAACTTGGAATTCTCATCTCCGAATTTAACCCAACGTATAGTGCAACGTTTTTTCCAATATTGCTGCTGGTAAGATAGGAGACGTAGAATATGTGACTTGAGAATCCTCCTAAAGTTTGCTTCTGGTAATGATAGTGGGCGTTTGTTTTCCAACTCATCAAGTTCAAGAAGTGCCTTATTGGAATTTTCTATGGCAATAGAAAGTCTAGAAATCCCTCTGCTCCAAATCTTAAGAGCATGTCTGAGAGCCTTTAGCTTTCTGCAAAGCACCGTAGCCATATTGTTAGACCGAATCTGTCTGCCCCAAACTTTCTGGACAAGATCAAAGAAACCCTGATGCTGTACCCAATAAGATTCAAAACGAAACACCTTTGATCTTGGAATGGAGGTCTCAATTGTGACAACACAAGGTATATGATCCGAAACAGGTCTCCCTAGAGGTTTAACCATGGTCTTGGGGAAAGAAGTAGTCCAATTGGAGCTAGTAAAGAACCAGTCTAATTGCTCTAGGAGGGGGTCTGTTTGCATATTGCTCCATGTGAACGCTCGACCTTTAATAGGTAATTCAATGAGGGCTTGTGAACGAATGAAATCATTAAAGGTTATCATGTCATTAAGATTACCACCTGGTTTATTGCGGTTGTCGGGGCTTCTGATGTAATTAAAATCGCCGACTAACAGCCAATCTTCATGGGGAGGGATGTTTAATTCGACAAGCCATTGGATGAATGCAATTCTCTGTTCCCTCTGGCAAGGTCCATATACATTCACGAGAGTCCAACGGTGAGCGGATTGCATTGATTTGAAAGTGATGACCTGAGCGAAATCATCAGAAGAAACAATATCGGCATGAAAAGTGGAACTGTTCCAGATTGTAACGAGACCACCAGAAGCTCCCCTAGAGGGGACAAAACCAAATTTATCATAGCGTCTTGGACAGCAGGATTTAATGAACGCATTATCAAAAGAGGCCATTTTAGTTTCTTGCAAGCAAACCACAGCACACCCACTAGAGCGTATAGCGTTGGACAGGGCTAGCTGCTTAGCAGCAGAGTTCAAACCCCGGACATTCCAGCAAAGAACGTTCCAATTGACTGACAGAACCATAAAAGGTAACGAGAGCAGAAGAAAAAGGAAGGCTAGGCAGAGGCCGAAGATGGCCCCGTCTCCTTATCAGAAAGGAGAGCTTCCACCAAGAGCTCTGATGCCGGGATGGCACAAAGGGCTGTGCCAATATGCTGGATCACCTGGATTGGGGTAGGCGGTGGTGGTGCAGTAGCTGTTGTGGCTTCATTGCTATCAGTCATCGTAGCAGCGGAGGCAGAAGGTACAGTCCTTGGCTTGACCTTGGACTTTCTGATTGGCGTGTCTGCAACAGAAGGCACTTTGAAACCGTCATATTTGGTCGAGCGAGTACTCCGGTGCAGAACAATGGAACAGTCTGGAGCCACAGTCTTTCCTCGACGCTCAACCAAAGCAGAGCGAGAAGGAGCAGACAATTCCTCTGTATGTGTCAGAGCAAGAACTGTCGGATCATCAGCAGGTGACACTAAAGAACCAAAACTGACAATAGAGCTGGGTGGGTTCTCAAGCACAAGTCCGAGGCCCACAGAATCAGAAGATGGAGCCGCAGGTAAAATATTTGAAGCCATGTCCAGCAGGGGCAAGTCAGTAGCAGCAGTTTCCTGAGCCGGAAGCATCCAAGCCGACAGATCAGGCAGCAGGTTCATGCAAGAGACCGAGGAGGCAAGGTGAGTGGACATGGAAGCTTGGGAAACCACAAACGAGCCACTATCTTCAGATAGAACCACTCTAATGTCAATGCTGTTGTTTCTAAAACCAAGCCCAGTGCTCCAAGGGCCATAACTAGTAATGGTTGGCATTATAGCGGCCGTGAGAAAAGTGTTAATTCTGACAAAAGGAATACCAGGATTCAGCAACATGGAGGAGATAGTATCTCCCTGGGACGTCATCTCAATATGCAAGCCTGTCGAGGATAGGGAGAGATCAAGTGTCAGAGAGTTGAGACGGGGAGGTGCAGCCACAGCAATGAGGGTATCTTCAGCAGACAAAGCAGGTTCAATCCGAGAGCCTTCGCCAGGTACCATAATATGTGCAGTAGCCGAACTAGCTCCAGAAACCATGGAGTGAAGAACATTTGCTGGCACAAGAACGAAACTGTCAGACAGAGTGGCACTGGAGTCTGAGCTAGAATAGGCTGAAATAGAATCATTCCAAGCCAGGCCAGGGCTATCCTGAAGATTATTCGCAGGCAGCACACCATCTTGCACCTGTAATCCTTCTGCAGCAAGCCATGCCTGAAAGTTGTATAAGACCGGTGGAGCTTGAGGAGGAGAAGGAGGCCATTCTCCCCAGTTAGCCTGAAAGTGCACATCATTAGCCTGAACATCTTGTTGTCCCCCTTGGTGTTGTACCTCATTAGCAGCAGCGTTCTGGGCGATCCAATTATGCAGTTGGGCTTGATAAAGCTGTTCGGCAGTGAGTCCCTCCCCATACAGGGGGTGTGGGATACCATCCTCCGGCGGTGAATCCTCTCCAGCCGGCGGGACCTCAGGCAGGTGGGCATTCCTGTCACTGCTTCTTAACATGGTCACGCAAACAGTCCAACTACGCCTCTCTCCTCCCAGCTGACGCATAACAAAGCTCTTTGGCACCAAACGCAGGCTAATCACACGGCACTTGATCAACACAATATTTCTGTCTGTTCTCGGGCTATGCCATGTAACCAACTCCCCGAACTTGTCCACAGATTTATGAATATAGTGAGAGGTCTGATAGTCATGGGGAAAACCAACATATAGAATCCAAATCTGAGGCCCATAGCTAGTCAGGCGCATGTTAATAGCAGCATCATGAGGGACAAAAGATACTACTGTGTTCATATTTTCATCATCTTCATCAAGCTCAAAGGTTGTGCCCACTACAGCGTCTCTAACCACAGAATCCACAAACCCAAAAATGCCAATGCCAAGTGGGTAATCATCTACCTCAGTTGGGAAGAAGTTGGATTCGTGGAGCAGGTCCTGTATGGTATGGCGCAGATCTGCCTTGTGGTGGAACGGAACGAACCTGTTAACCTCAGCAATGGCAAGGAAGTCATGCCGCAGCGGCGGGTTGGGGCCAATCACCATGTCATCGCGAACCTTCCGATCAGCGGGGCCGAGTTCAATCGTCATACCCTGCGGGAGGTAGGGGACGACATTGACCGGAAAGTTCGCCATTGGAGCAGAGGGAGGAGCTTGGTGCGAGACAGGGGAGGGGGCGGGCTGGGAGGTGGAATGCGTATCGGCAGCGGTCTTGGGAACCCAAACTCCCCCCTTTGTCCAGCGGTTGGCTGGGCAGGAGGTGGCAACATCTCCAGGGTTGCCACACGATGAACATCGGACGGTCCCGCTTGGTCTCACAGTGATCATGGCAAGTTTGGTCAGATAAGTAAGCGGTGATTGATTGATTGGATTGCTAGCAGGACTTGCCAATACTGACTCAGTATTAAAGAATTTGCCAACCCCAAGATGATAAGGATCAGCATGAGCCGGAGATAAATCAGAGTCCTTATTTTCCTGTCCCTGCAGATGATTTTTTGCAAATGTAGAACCAGCGCGGCAATTGCCTGAGGATTTAGGCTTCCATATGAAACAAGGGGCCGAACCACAGGCCCAAGACGAGTGGCCCAATCTACCACAAGAAGAGCACCTAAAGTAGGCCGGGCAATCATAAAAATAGTGGTGAGAAGAACCACAAGTGACACAGACCCGAACCGCAGAAAGCTTAGTGGATTCAGTATGTGTGATGGGCTCAAGGGTCGAGCCCAGAACTAAGCAGGAATGCGCCCCAGTGTCTAACTGGGAATTAGAAGCCTCATCCGACGGGCAGTTGTGGGCTAGATGGCCCGACAGATCACAATTAGAACATTTATTTATTCTCTTGTAAATGTAGTCCAGTGGCGGGATGTGCTTTAATTCCCAAATGGTAGCAATATGCTGCGGTGTGTAGCCAAAACGCAAATGATCCAGAATATAAAGGATAATGAAAGTGGGAATTGAATTCCAGTAGGCTAGCTTAAAGCCATTCCCCACAAAACGCCGAAGATCCCGGTCATTGGTGGACCAATTGAGAGAAAAACTGCCAATTCGAATATTCTCAGGTGAGCATTGATGATGGGCATTAAGACCATGAGAGCCCATTTGTCCCTCATTAAAAACGAAATTGCCAATTCTGAGAGCCGGAAATTCTTCATGGCATTGAATGTGATTACTATAGTTACCAACTTTGCCCAGAGCCTGCGATGAGCCATCACCGGTCGCCGGAGTAAGGAACTCCGGTAAGCCACCATAACAGAGAGGCGCAAAGCTCTGGCTATGATCATCCACTAAAGATAGACCCATGGAACTGATGGCCATAGAAGAACGTGGTGGAACCGCAGCAAATTGCGCATCAGCATGCCAACACTCATCATCAGTAGAGTAGTCATGGAGGTGAGGCCGGAAAAGTTGAAAATGACATACAAAGTCGGGCCAAATTCTGTCCTTGAGATGATAGATGAAGTGACCAACCTTGTTAGATGCCAGAGAGAACCGAAATCTGCGATCACCCAGGCGAGCTACCTTGAAACCAGAAGCTAGACCACCAATACAGCATTGAAGCGCAATACCCACAGATTCCTCCGACAAGGTGAAGGAGGCAGAGGAAAAGTAGACAAACAAGAAGAATTCCTTGGACCGCACAGATGGAGAGAAATGCACCGTGGTGCCAAAACGACGACGCACCTGAGCCGCGACCTTAAGGCCCGGGTTGAAATCCCAGTGTAGGAGACCCTCCATGAGACAGAGAGATCAGAGAATGCCATTAGAGCCTAGGTGGATCTCCATCTTCTGCCCTCCTGAGCTAAGGATCGATATAGTTGACTAGGGGGGGGTTATCGGATCCAAAATCCGACCCGATAGCTTAATGGCGTTCCGTTACGGTGGATGCCGCGTGTCGGTCACCCTTGACAAAAGCACTTATGTGACGCGCGATTTATCGTCATGGAAGTGGACACTTCCGTGATGATAATTTTGGCAATGTCATGGAACACTTCTACGACAGCACAGGTATGACTATCTTGATTCTGTCATAAATTTGTCATGGATGTACATGCATAACAGAAAACGTGACCTACTGTGACAAACACGTATCATCACGGAAGTGTATTTTTTTGTAGTGCCCCAAATGATCTGATATCAAGCTTTAAGAAGCTAAATCAAGGGGTAAACCGGACGCCGCTTTGTAAGCTCCATGTAACCACACGTGATGTAAGAAAACAACAGATACCCCGCCTTAGCCGAGATTCCGGTTTATTATATTGATCATAATATATACAATGTCATAATATGTACATAAGCAGAGCCTGTAGCTCAAGTATAGTAGGGCCGAAGATGAGCAATATTCAACGGCCGGTTGGTCTCCTCCTCCGATTTACGTGAGTCTTTGCGCTCTCGAACATTGATTAGGTAGTACGACCCATTGTGCAAATCCTTGCTGACCACAAAAGGCCCTTCCCAAGGGGGGGATAGCTTGTGCATATCTGTCTGATCCTGGATGAGTCGAAGCACCAAATCTCCTTCTTGAAAGGTTCTGGTTCTAACCCGGCAGCTATGATAACGACGTAGATCTTGCTGATAAATCGTCGAACGGGCTGCCGCCATGTCACGCTCCTCATCTAACAGGTCAAGAGCTTCCTGCCGTGCCTTCTCGTTATCCGCTTCAACATATGCCGCTACACGAGGCGAGTCATGACGGATGTCACTAGGAAGAACTGCTTCCGCTCCATAAACCATGAAGAACAGTGTGTAGCCTGCTGATCTGTTGGGTGTGGTATTGATGCTCCATAATACTGAAGGTAACTCCTCAACCCAACAACCCAGCGTCCGTTGCAAAGGAACCATAAGCCGGGGTTTGATGCCTCTCAAGATCTCTTGATTGGCCCTCTCCGCTTGACCATTGGACTGGGGGTGAGCTACTGATGACACGTCAAGCCGGATGTGCTCACGTTGACAGAACTCCTTCATGGCACCCTTTGACAGATTGGTACCATTGTCTGTTATAATGCTGTGTGGAAAGCCAAACCGGAAGATCCCCTTTTTGATGAATTGAACTGCCGTGGCTGCATCACACTTACTAACTGGCTCTGCCTCCACCCATTTTGTGAACTTATCAACTGCATGCCACCAAAAGGTGGGTGTTCTTGTCCTTGGACCTCTTGAAAGGCCCAACCATATCCAGCCCCCAAGTTGCAAACGGCCAGGTGATTGGAATCATCCTCAATTCTTGAGCTCGTACATGAACACGCCGTGAGAATTTTTGACAGCCATCACATCTTTTAAGCAAGTCCTCGGCATCAGCATGAGCTGTCAACCAATAAAAACCGTGACGAAACGCCTTGGCGACCAAAGATTTTGAACCGGCGTGGTGCCCACAATCTCCTTCGTGGATCTCACGCAAAATTTCACGGGCTTCCTCAGGAGATACACAGCGTTGAAACACCCCTGTCACACTGCAATGATGTAACTCTCCATTGATAATAGTCATGGACTTGGACCGCCGGGTTATCTGTCTGGCTAAAGTTTCATCCTCTGGTAACTCGCCCCGGTTTATATACACCAGATACGGAACCGTCCAATTTGGGATAATATGTAGAGCTGCCACCAACTGAGCCTCCGGATCAGGAACAGCCAAATCCTCTTCACCATGGAGCTTGACGGATGGATTATGCAAAACGTCCAGGAAAACATTAGGTGGAACCGGTTTACGTTGGGAACGCAGGCGGCTTAAAGCGTCTACCGCTTCATTCTTTTGCCGATCCACATGATCCACCTGATATCCTTTGAAGTGACCTGCAACAATATCCACCTCACGAAGATATGCTGCCATCAGCGGGTCCTTGGAATCCCAAGTGCCAGACACTTGTTGAGCCACCAAATCCGAGTCACCGAAGCATTTAACTCGACTGAGATTCATCTCCTTAGCCATTCGTAGACCATGAAGTAGGGCCTCATATTCTGCTGCATTATTAGTGCAAGGGAACATCAAACGGAGAACATAACAAAACTTATCACCTTGTGGGGAAGTTAACACGACTCCAGCCCCCGAGCCCTCCAATTGCCTGGACCCATCAAAATGAATAGTCCAATAAGTGTGACCTTGGAAATACTGCTTAAGCTTCCGGTTTGCCATGAAAACCCCATACACCAATTTTTGCCAATGCGAGTACCTCTACTTGGATTCAATGAGTGCCTCACTAATATAGTAAACCGGCCGCTGAACCGGATATTCCTTTCCTGCCTCCTTGCGCTCCACCAGAATACCAACACTAACAGCCCAAGCGTTAGCTGGCACATATAGCAGCAACGGTTCTTTATCAACCGGAGTAGCGACAATCGGCGGATTAGCTAGCTGCCACTTTAAGTCCTCAAATGCTTCATTAGCGGCGTCACACCAGACGAAGTTATCCGTTTTCTTCAGCATCTGATACAAAGGAATGACCTTCTCACCAAGACGACTGACAAACCGGCTCAACGCGGCAATCCAGCCTGCCAGGCGTTGAACATCACTGATGCACTTTGGTTTAGCCAGGGAGGTGATAGCCTTGATCTTTTCCGGATTAGCTTCAATGCCCCTGTTAGACACCAAAAAACCCAAGAGCTTGCCTGCATGTACACCAAAGACGCACTTGGCCGGATTAAGCATCATTTTATAAACCCGCAGGTTATCAAAGGTTTCCTTCAAGTCATCAATCAATGTCTCCTTTTTCCTTGATTTCACCGCAATATCATCCACATAGGCGTGAACATTGCGGCCGATCTGTTAATGAAGACAATTCTGCACACACCGTTGATAAGTTGCCTGTGCACTCTTGAGCCCAAAGGGCATGGACACATAGCAGAAGGCTCCAAAGGGAGTTATGAAGGCCGTCTTCTCCTGGTCCTTTACTGCCATCTTGATCTGATGATGACCAGAATATGCATCCAAAAAACATAACCGCTCACAACCCGCCGTAGCATCAATAATCTGATCAATACGGGGGACGACAAAAGGATCTCCCGGACAAGCTTTGTTGAGATCTGTGTAATCCACACACATACGCCAAGTGTCATTCTTCTTGAGGACCAGCACCGGATTAGCAGACCACTCAGGAAGGAATACTTCAACGATAAATCCAGCCGCCAAGAGCCTGGCTACTTCTTCTCCAATAGCTTTGCGTCTTTCTTCATTGAACCGGCGAAGAAACTGCTTGACCGGTTTATACTTAGGATCAACATTGAGGGTGTGCTCAGCGAGTTCTCTCGGTACACCAGGCATGTCAGAAGGCGTCCATGCAAAGATGTCCCGATTCTCATGGATGAACTCGATGAGCGTGCTTTTCTATTTCGGATCCATGTTAGCGCTGATGCTAAACTGCTTGGACGAATCGCCCGGCACGAAGTCAACAAGTTTAGTCTCATCAGCCGATTTAAGCTTCAGGGCCAGATCATGCTCCGTAGTTGGTTTCTTCAACGAAGTCATATCTGCGGGATCAACATTGTCTTTGTAAAACATCAACTCCTCTGTTGCACAAGCCGACTCAGCATAAGCCGCATCACCTTCCTCACACTCCAGAGCAATCTTGCGGCTTCCATGCACGGTTATAGTTCCCTTGTGACCCGGCATCTTGAGCTGTAGATAGACATAACAAGGCCGTGCAATAAACTTGGCATAAGCTGGCCGTCCAAATAGGGCATGATACGGGCTTCCGATTTTCACCACTTCAAAGGTCAAGGTTTCTGATCTCGAGTCATGCTCATCTCCAAAAGCCACTTCCAGGGCTATCTTGCCAACAGGATATGCCGACTTACCAGGCACCACACCATGGAACACCGTATTGGATGGTTTAAGATTTTTATCTGTTAGCCCCATGCGATGGAAAGTTTCATAATAAAGGATATTGATACTACTCCCTCCATCCATGAGTACCTTAGAGAAATTATAACCTCCCACCTGAGGTGCCACCACCAGAGCAAGATGACCCGGATTGTCAACCCGGGGTGGATGATCGTCTCTACTCCACACAATGGGCTGCTCGGACCAGCGCAAATAACGGGGCACCGCCGTTTCAATGGCATTCAACATCCTTTTATGAAGCTTCTGATCGCGCTTGTCCAAGCTAGTGGTGAAGACATGATACTGTCCGCTATTCAACTGCTTCGGGTTGCTCTGGTAACCAGACTGCTGCTGCTGCTGACTGCCTTGATTACTTTGATTGTTATGTCCACCCTGATTGCCATGGAATCCTGAACCGGAATTTCCTCCACCTGAACCGCCTCCTGATCCATGATCATATCGGAAAGAGTCAGAATTTTTGAACTCTTGCATGATATAGTTCCTCCTTCGTCCCATGCTTTGGACAGGGCTGGTTTAACAGATACGACAATCGGTCCGGATTAGGATTCTGCATTCCATTCCGCCGGGGTGGTTTACCCTTACGCCGCTGGCCCTTGTCGTGCGTATTACTGTTAGCCACAAAATCTAAACTGTGGTCTGCTTTACGCTTGCCGCCGTTTCCATGCCCCGCCGGGTTGTGGTGCTGCCCCTTGGTGTTGCCGCTCTTCTTTCCCTTCCCTGTCTTGTCATCGTCAGACTCGGGATCCTTGGTACTATCAGAGTCGGCATATTTCACCAGTGCAGCCATAAGGGTTCCCATGTCACTACAATGACGTTTGAGCCATCCCAACTTCAACTTCAAGGGCTGAAATCGGCAATTGCCTTCCAATGTTAAAACTGCGGTGTCAGCATTGATGCGGTCTGATGAATGCAAAATCTCCGAAACCCGGCACACCCAATGGGTTGTTGACTCTCCTTCCTCCTGGACACAGGCAGCTAAGTCCACAATTGACATGGGCTGCTTGCATGTATCTTTGAAATTCTGAACAAACCGGGCTCTCAACTCAGCCCATGACCTGATAGAATTAGCCGGTAAACTCTTTAGCCAAGTGCGGGCCGTTCCTTCTAACATCATGGTGAAGTACTTCGCACATGCCGCATCATCCATGTCCAACATCTCCAGGGCCATCTCATAGCTTTCAACCCATGTTTCAGGGGGTAAATCAGCGGTGTAATTCGGCACCTTGCGCGGGCCCTTGAAATCTTTTGGCAGGCGCACATTGCGCAATGCCGGGACAAGACATGGCACTCCCAAGGAACTAGAAGTAACTCCTGGTTCCACCGATGTAGTTGGACGAACCGGAGTGAGCTGACGGGCCTCGTGCGGCACTGCTAACTCGGCCTCTCTGCGTGCCCGAGCCCGGTTCACCACATCCTGAGCATCACCGGCACCACCCGCCGGGTTATGGCCACGGGGCGGATCACGGTTCCGCGCATTGCTTGACACTGCCGGTTCATCCATACGCCTGCTGTAACTCCGGCTTGGACGGGGAGTGGAATGAATCCGATCGCGACTATGCGAATAAGCCTCCTGTTGAATCAGGGCTGTCTGAAGAAGCTCCTTAACCCGACGCGTCTCGACCGCTGCTGGAGAATCGCCTTCGATCGGGATGGCCACTAGCCGTGAAGCGGCAGCGACAATGTTGTCCATTGGGTTAGAATAATGACCCGGTGGTGGGGGACATGAGGTACCACAACGTTATTCTGACGAGGTGGATCCACCAAACGTGGCCGAACTGGCGCCCCTGCTCCGGGTGCCTCTACCCGGTTTACCACCGGTGGATTACTAGTTCCTGCCCCTGGGGTGTTAAAGAGATTTCTAGCGTCGTAAACCGGCGGCAGGCGAGATCGGTGCCTCCTCTTCAGGACTTCGTTCGACGCACTCTGATCCAGCATAATCCGGTAGGCTTGTGCATCCAAAGCGGCCCGCTCCGCGGCTATCCTGGTATCCTCAGCTGCTAAGTCGGCTTTTGCCTGGGTGATCTGATTTTTCACTTTCGCAACTTCCGCATTGTGTGCATCCTGATCCACCGGGTTAACCTCCGCCATCAGCGTTGCCAACACATCAAACAAATCAGATAGAACCTGAGCTGGCGGTCGCACAGGGCCTCTTGCCCCAGCCACTGCCGCCGCTGCTGACCCGGAAAACATCACCGCTGCGGTTGAAGAGTGGAGCGCTGGTTGCGTGCCGGCCATGAAGATCGCCACCCGGTTTGGCAGATCAAAGGGGTCCGGAATACTGTCGCCCTCGGAACAGCCCCCGATCCGGCCATCTTGTAACTGATATAACGACTCGGTCTTTCCAGTTGATGACTCGTCGCCGGAATAAACGACGGTCTCACCACCAGATTCCGATCTATCTTCAGATTCACCTCCATGGATAACTCCCACGAAGGCACGCTTCATGCCAGGCTTGACCCGGGCAAATCTCGCACGCTGAGCCGTTTCGAAGAGGTCGGCGCAGATGTCCGGCTCAGGGCCCGGTTCACCGATCTTGCCAATGAAAACATGTATGCCACCAAACGGGACCCGGTACCCGTACTCGATTGAGCCGACCTCGGGGCCCCAGCCTGCATCGTTGATGTAGAGCTTGCCGCGACGACTCTTGGTCATCCGGCCCACAGCGTAACCCTTGAGTCCTTCGAAGCTGCCCTCCAAGAACTTGAAACCATCATGCGATAGCCCCACGGTGGCGCCAACTGTCGTGGTTTTGTCACGGCAGATGTCCTAGCGACAGGACTTAGTCGTGGAGCCATCGCTACGGGTTAGCTTAAAGGGATTAAACCGGACAAAGGACGCAAGAGAGTTTTGTACTAGTTCGGCCCCTTACGATGAAGGTGAAAGCCTACGTCTAGTTGTGATGGAATTGATGGGGTTTCGATGACCAAGGAGCGAATACGCTTTGCCTGAGTCTCGAGTTGTTGTTTTTTGTCCTTGAACCGCCGCCGGGTCATCCCCTTATATACATTGGTTGACGCCCGTCGGTTTATAGACTGCGAGGCTGGCTCATAATCATGTCCGGCACGGTCTCTGCTACTTCTATCTTACAACAAAAATTTACATCTCAATGCCGGTTTGTGTCTACATGCCTTAAACCGGCTTTGGGCCCTGGGCCTTCATGAAGCGTCACCGTCTGTCTTCATGGGCTTCACATACAGATGAACTACTTATGATGTCAACCCGGCCTCTCCTGGCCGGTTTACGCCCAGTGGTAATATCCCCAACAGTTATGTTTTTGATAAAGAAGCTTCTTCAGCTATTTTAGCTTGCAAAGATAGGTATGAGCTCAAGAGGTTATTAGCTAAATGGAATAAGCAATTTCTTAATGATAGACACTAGTAGAAAACTGGGCTTTGGCCACAGGGCAATATTCACATTAGTCCCGGTTCAGTCACGAACCGGGACTAATGTGAGCATTGGTCCCGGTTCGTGCGGCCAGGGGCCTGCCGGGCCTCGTGGGGGCATTGGTCCCGGTTCGTCCGGCCCCGTTGGTCCCGGTTGGTGGGACAAACCGGGACCAATGGGCCTCGCTCCTGGCCGACCACCATTGGTCCCGGTTGGTGGCTTGAACCGGGACCAGAGGCCCACCATTTAGTCCCGGTTCATACCACAAACCGGGACTAAAGGGTTAGTCCTAGTAGCGGTCAGAGTTTAGTCCCACCTCGCCAACCGAAGGGCGCTCACACCTGTTTATAAGCCCGTCCCTCTCTGCTTTGTTGAGCTCCTCTCAAAGTGAAAATAGATGCCCTTATACAGGGAATTTAACCTAAATTCACAGTAAATTTCTTTGAATTTCATAGAAATTTATTATGAATTTAGGTTGAATTTTCTCTATAGGCGCATCTATGTTCATTTTTTTTATAGTAAATAAAATAAATAAACCTTAATAAAATAAATAAAAATAAATAAACCTTAATAAAATAAAATAAAATAAACTATAGTAAATAAAATAAATAAACCTTAATAAAATAAATAAAAATAGCAGCAGTAAAATAAATAAAAATAGCAGCAGTAAAATAAATAAAGTAAAATACATAAGTAATTAGAAACAAAATGGAATAAAATAAATAAGTTTTTTGTTGTAAGTAGAAACAAAACAAAATAAATAAAGCAACAGAGAAAACACAAAACGGGGAAAAATTATGCCACCTACTGGGCCACCACGGCCTGAATACGACTTGAAACCCATCCATGGGCCAGGATTCAGGCCCGCAGAAGGCCAAGTAGGCCCCGCAGGCAAAGAGAACGGTTAGGCCCGAAAGCCTGCAGTTGAGAGGAGCTCGAGAGGGTGGGCGGAGCAGCGCTTATAAACCACTCTCGAGCTCTCTCAACTAGCGAGGTGGGACTAAACATTTGACGCGGGGCAGCACAAGGCCTTTGGTCCCGGTTGGTGCCACCAACCGGGACTAAAGGGGGGCATTGGTCCCGGTTCGTGGCACAAACCGGAACCAAAGGCCTTTAGTCCCGGTTGGTGCCACGAACCGGGACCAATGAGTTGCCTATATATACCCCATCGCCACAGCAGAGCACTCCACAGTGCTCTGTTTTTTCTGGCCGGTGAGGGGAGGGCATTTGGGTGCTCTAGCTCACCTCCTATGCACATGAGGTGTTCGATGAAATGTCTGAGCCACATTAGTTAATCTTTCTCCTCTCGATAGTCAACCTCCGAGCTCCATTTTCCACGAGATTTGTCTAGGTTTAGCGGTCCGTCACGTCCCGTCCCCATCTTCACCGCCGTCGATCGCCCGCGCCGATCTCGTCGCCAGCACCACCGTGGTGAGCCTCTTGTTCTTATCTTCTTTCTGAAAGAAAAAAATTCTTACTTGAGATAGATACTTGTCTAATTTTCTTACTTTTATTATTCCTTCTTATTACATAGTGCGATGGTTTTGGTATCCGCCCCCGTCGGCCCTCGTCCTATCTATGATTCGGATGTGGTATATATTATCTTTTTATAACAATTTGGTTCATTTATTGTTTATGACAAATATGCCGACCAACGTGACATAGATTTTATTTATCTAGGAGGTGGTTGAACCGGAAATTCTAACCGACCATATTGTCGAGAGGTTAAATTTAGTTGAAGAAGAAAACAATTACTTGAAGGAAAAAATAAAAAAAAATTGAGGAGGAGAAGATGATATTGGAGTTGCATGTTCTGGATGTCGTCGATGATCACAAGATCAAGATGGATGCAATGCGATTGAAGATTAGAAAGATTAGAAAATATGCCATTCATACCGAGGCTTGGTATCATTATGCCATTGGATCAATTGTTACCTTTGTTGCGATTATGATCGCATTTGTTTTCGCATTGAAATGTTTTACATAGTTTCAATGTATGGTTTAATTAATTAGATGCTCTGGAGAGCTATATATATATGTTGTTAGATGAGAACTATGTATGTACTTTGGTTTTAATGTGATGATGAACTTCTATTAATTTGGTCACTTAATTATCTATTCATGATGTTCTGTAATGGTTTTTGACACACTTAATTATATATAATGCACGCAGATGAACCGGCAATGGATGTACGGTGACAGCCACACCTCCAAGTACATTAAGGGCGTGCATGATTTTCTCGAAGTGGCTGAGGCAAACAAGCAGAATGGTGTTATGTGTTGTCCATGCCCTATATGTGGGAATACGAAGTCTTACTCTGACCGGAAAATACTTCACACCCACCTGCTTCACAAGGGTTTCATGCCACACTATAATGTTTGGACGAGGCACGGAGAAATAGGTGTTATGATGGAAGACGGCGAAGAAGAAGAGGACGATGACAACTATGTGCCCCCTGAATACGGTGATGCTACAACGGGGGAAGCTGTTGAAGATCAAGAGGAACCAGACGATGTGCCCAATGATGCTGCAAGGGGGGAAGCTGCTGAAGATCAAGAGGAACCAGTGCCCGATGATGATGATCTCCACCAGGTCATTGTCGATGCAAGGATGCAATGCGAAAGTCAAAAGGAGAAGCTGAAGTTCGATCGCATGTTAGAGGATCACAGAAAAGGGTTGTCCTCCTATTGCGAAGATGGCAACACAAAGCTCGGTACCGTACTGGAATTGCTGCAGTGGAAGGCAGAGAATGTTGTGCCTGACAAAGGATTTGAGAAGCTATTGAAAATATTGAAGAAGAAGCTTCCAAAGGATAACGAATTGCCCAACAGTACATACGCATCAAAGAAGGTCATATGCCCTCTAGGATTGGAGGTGCAGAAGATACATGCATGCCCTAATGACTACATCCTCTACCGCAGTGCGTACAAGGATCTGAACGCATGCCTGGTATGCGGTGCATTGCGGTAAAAGATCAGACGGGATGACCCTGGTGATGTTGACGGCGAGCCCCCCAGGAAGAGGGTTCCTGTGAAGGTGATGTGGTATGCTCCTATAATACCACGGTTGAAATGTCTGTTCAGAAACGAAGAGCATGCCAAGTTGATGCGATGGCACAGTGAGGACCGTAAGAAAGACGGGAAGTTGAGAGCACCCGCTGACGGGTCGCAGTGGAGAAAAATCGAGAGAAAGTACTGGGCTGAGTTTGCAGCTGACCCAAGGAACGTATGGTTTGGTTTAAGCGCAGATGGCATTAATCTTTTCGGGGAGCAGAGCAGCAATCACAGCACCTGGCCTGTGACTCTATGTATGTATAACCTTCCTCCTTGGATGTGCATGAAGTGGAAGTTCATTATGATGCCAGTTCTCATCCAAGGCCCTAAGCAACCCGGCAACGACATTGATGTGTACCTAAGGCCATTGGTTGAAGAACTTTTACAGCTGTGGAATGGAAACGGTGTACGTACGTGGGATGAGCACAAACAGGAGGAATTTAACCAGCACGCGTTAACCATCAACGATTGGCCCGCTCTCAGTAACCTTTCAGGACAGACAAACAAGGGATACCACGGATGTACGCACTGTTTAGATGACACTGAAAGTATATACCTGGACAAATGCAGGAAAAATGTGTACCTGGGCCATCGTCGATTTCTTCCGACCAACCATCAATGTCGAAAGAAAGGCAAGCATTTCAAAGGCGAGGCAGATCACCGGAAGAAGCCCGCCATGCATACCGGTGATCACGTACTTGCTATGGTCAATGATTTACACGTAATCTTTGGAAAGGGTCAGGGCAGACTAGCTATTCCGAATGACGCTGAGGGACACGCACCCATGTGGAAGAAGAAATCTATATTTTGGGACCTACACTACTGGAAAGAGCTAGAGGTCCGCTCTTCAATCGACGTGATGCACGTGACGAAGAACCTTTGCGTGAACCTGCTAGGCTTCTTGGGCGTGTATGGGAAGACAAAAGATACACCTGAGGCACGGGAGGACCTGCAACGTTTGCATGAAAAAGATGGCATGCCTCCGAAGCAGTATGAAGGTCCTGCCAGCTACGCTCTTACAAAAGAAGAGAAAGAAATCTTCTTTGAATGCTTGCTCAGCATGACGGTCCCGACTGGCTTCTCGTCGAATATAAAGGGAATAATAAATATGCCAGAGAAAAAGTTCCAGAACCTAAAGTCTCATGACTGCCACGTGATTATGACGCAACTGCTTCCGGTTGCATTGAGGGGGCTTCTACCGGAAAACGTCCGATTAACCATTGTGAAGCTATGTGAATTCCTCAATGCAGTCTCTCAGAAGGTGATCAATCCAGAAATCATACCAAGGCTAAGGAGTGATGTGGCGCAATGTCTTGTCAGTTTCGAGCTGGTGTTCCCACCATCCTTCTTCAATATCATGACGCACGTCCTAGTTCATCTAGTCGACGAGATTGTCATTCTGGGGTCCGTATTTCTACACAATATGTTCCCCTCTGAGAGGTTCATGGGAGTCCTAAAGAAATATGTCCATAACCGCGGTAGGCCAGAAGGAAGCATCTCCATGGGCCATCAAACAGAGGATGTCATTGGGTTTTGTGTTGACTTCATTCCTGGCCTTAAGAAGATAGGTCTCCCTAAATCGCGGTATGAGGGGAGACTGACTGGAAAAGGCACGCTTGGAGGGGACTCAATAATATGCAGGGACGGATATTCTTGGTCTCAAGCACACTACACAGTTCTACAGAACTCTACCTTGGTGACCCCATATGTCAATGAACACAAGAACAGTCTGCGCTCCTAACACCCGGAGCAGTGTGACGACTGGATTACATGTGAACACATCAGGACTTTCAGTAGTTGGTTGGAAACACGTCTCAGAGGTGACACCACTGTTTGTGATGAGTTGTACTCGTTGTCCAGGGGACCACGTTCGACTGTATTGATTTACAAAGGATGCGAGATAAATGGCAATACATTTTACACGATCGCCCAAGATCAAAAGAGCACCAACCAAAACAGCGGTGTCCGCTTTGATGCAGCAACCGAGAGGGGAAGGACACATATTATGGTTACATAATGGACATATGGGAACTTGACTACGGACATGATTTTAAGGTCCCTTCGTTCATGTGCAAATGGGTCAATCTGTCAGGAGGCGGGGTACAGGTAGACCCACAGTACGGAATGACAACAGTGGATCTGAACAATCTTGGGTACACTGACGAACCGTTCGTCCTAGCCAATGATGTGGCACAGGTTATCTATGTGAAGGACATGTCTACCAGACCAAGAAAAAGAAAAGATAAGGAAGCGAATACATCATACGATGAGCCAAAGTGCCACATAGTTCTTTCAGGAAAAAGGGACATTGTGGGAGTGGAGGGCAAGACAGACATGTCTGAAGATTATGAAAAGTTTCATGAAATTCCTCTCTTCAAAGTCAAGGCTGACCCAAGCATCCTGATAAACGATGAAGATTATCCATGGTTACGGCGCAATAAGCAAATGACACAAGCGAAGAAAAAGTGAAGACTTTCTCCCGCAACTATTATGATGATACCATGCCAACTTTGTAACAGACGAGTATGATACCATTGTCCGTTTTATACACGAAGTGCATCTAGTTTTTGCCGTAACCCTCTCAACTTTCTTGCACATGCTATGTGGATGAAATGATGATACCATGCCAACTTTCAACCTTTTCAGAGTTCATTTGAAATGCTTTTCAATTTTAGGGTCTTATAGCTCAAAATAATTAGTAAATGCATGAAAAATAACAGGCCGAAAATTCAAAATTATGCCACCTACTGGGCCACCACGGCCTGAATACGAGTAGAAACCCATCCATGGGCCAGGATTCAGGCCCGCAGATGGCCCAGTAGGCCCATAGGCATGTACAGAGAGGTTAGGCCCGTAAGCCTGCTTTAGAGAGGAGCTTGACAGCTCAGGCGCACCGCACCTTATAAACAGGTGCGGCTCTCTCTCAGCTAGCGAGGTGGGACTAAACTCCCACCACCACGCCGCTCTGCAAGGCCATTGGTTCCGGTTGGTGGCACGAACCGGGACGAATTCCACCCTTTGGTCCCGGTTGATGCCACGAACCGGTACTAATGAGGCTGTGGCCCCACGAGCACCTTTAGTACCGGTTCGTGGCATGAACCGGTACTAGAGTTTCTTACTAAGCAATTTTTTAGTCCCACCTCGCTACTGAGAGGCACTAGGAGCGGTTTATAAGCCCTGAGTGTAGAGACGATGAAGAAGAGGCGCAATGCTCACCTTCACGTTGCTTAGCTTCAAGCCTTGAGGAATAAGGTAGACTGCATGCAGCTATGTGCAGTGCAGTCTACACTATTCCGAAAGGCTTGAAGCTAATCAACGAGCATTGCGCCTCTTTTTTATTTTTAATAACTTATTACAACTCCGGACTTCTTGTGTTACGACAAAATAAAATAAACTTTAATAAAATTTATGAAACTAAAATTAACAAAGTATTTTCTGTTCAAAACATTATAAGAAACCTCTAGTATTATTGAAACTAAAATCATATAAAATTGATGCAACTAAAATTATCGAAGTATTTTCTGTTCAAAACCATTAAAAGCAAAAAGAATTTTCATAAAGAACTTTTTTTGATAGAAACTTTAATAGCAAAAAGAATTATCATAAAGTAAAATAAATAAGTAATTAGAAACAAAATAAAATAAAATAAATAAGTTTTTTTGTTGTAAGTAGAAACAAAAATAAATAAAGCAAAAAAGAAAACAAAAAAATAGGCAAAAAATAAAAAATATGCCACCTACTGGGCCACCACGGCCTGAATACGACTAGAAACCCATCCATGGGCCAGGATTCTGGCCCGCAGGAGGACCAGTAGGCCCACAGTTACATAGTGACAGATTAGGCCCGAAAGCCTGTAGTTGAGAGGAGCTCGAGAGGGTGGGCGCAGCCGCGCTTATAAACCACTCTCGAGCCCTCTCAACTAGCGAGGTGGGACTAAAATTTTGGCCGCGACGCGGGCACCAAGATGCCTTTGGTCCCAGTTGGTGCCACCAAACGGGACTAAAGGGGTGCATTGGTACCGGTTCGTGGCACCAACCAGGACCAATGCCCCCTCTTTAGTCCCGGTTGGTGCCACCAACCGGGACCAAATGCTGCCGCTTCCCACCCTTTGGGCTGCTGAAAAGAGGCCTTTGGTCCTGGTTGGTGGCACCAACCGGGACTAATGCCCACCTTTAGTCCCGGTTGGTGCCACGAATCGGGACTAGAGGCTTTGCTATATAAGTTCACACTTAGGAGATTTTCACTCTCACCTTGCAGTTGCCACCCCGACGACGCCGACGCCGCTAGGCTGCCCCGACGCCGCCCGCCGTCCCCGCCGTCGCCGTCGCCCGTGCCCGTCGTCGCCGTCGCCCACGCCCTCGCTGTCGCCCGCCGTTGCCCTTGCCCTCGCCGTCAGCCGCGCCCCTGCCCCGACGCGCGCCGCCCCGGCCCGTCCCCGTCGTCGCCGTTGCCCTGCCCCGCCCTTCGCCGCCGTCGGCCCCTATCCCGAGCGCGCGCCCACTGCCCCGTCGCCATCCTCGCCGCCGACCCCGCGGTCCTCCTCACCTTGGTCCGGCCGGCGCCCTCCCTAGCATATGCTTGTTTTTTTTCATATATATGCTTTTTTTTTATATATATGATGATATATATGCTTGTTATCATAATTGTTTTTGTTCATATATATATGTAATGATTTTTTTATAGAATATGATGTTTTTCTCATAGATGATCACATATATGATTTATGCATGGATGTGGATGAAATATGATGTTTTTTTGTTCATAGAACATGATGAAATATGAACAATGCATTAGGCAAAACCTTTACTTTTTTTGAAATTTTCTATTTGAACATTTTTTTTATGAATGAGAGGAAAAAGGAAAATAAGAAGAGGAAGAAAGGAGAAGATGAGGAGAGGAAGAAGAGGAGAAATAAATAAATAAAGGAAAAAAAGAAGAAAAAGAAGAGGAGAAGAAGAAAGGAATAGAAGAGAAGAAGAAAAAATAGAAAAAATTCTATTTTTTCTTCTTCTCTCCTCTATTCCTTTCTTCTTCTCCTCTTTTTTTTCTTCTTTTTTTTTTGATCTTCGCCTCTATTCCTTTTCTTCTTCTCCTCTTTTTATTTCTTCTTCGTTTTCTTATGTTTTATCGGGTCTGTTGTCGTCGATATACCCCTCTCCGGATAACTTCAACACGAGGGGGGTCGATATACCCCCTCCCCGATAATATTATTTTCCCATGTACGTACATTGTCGTTGTCGATATAACCCCCTCTCGATAACTTCAACACGTGGGGGGGGGATATACCCCCTCCCCGATAACATTATTTTCCCATGTATGTATGTTGTCGTTGTCGATATATATAACTCCCTCCCAGATAACTTCGACATGATGGACGGTCGATATTTATACCCCCTCTCGACCGTGATAACTTATACCACAGGAGCACCCCCTGGCCCTCTCGCTCGGCCAAAACTCTCGAGGACACCCAAACCCTAGAAAAAAACGATGTCGGTCTCCTACCCCCTCCCGCTGCGCCCCTACCCTTGAAGCGTTGCCGAGGCCACCCCAAACCCGGAATAAGCTATTTCTACGTTTGCACTAATATATCCACCTGCTGTCATGTTTGTGTAATAATTGCCATGTTGTAATATTTGCAGAAACAATGGAGCACGGACGAGACGAGCAAGTAGAAGAGGTGTTGGGGGACATAATCTTAGCCGGAGGTGATATCTTGTCGTATCTTAACGACAATGATGGTCTGGAAGAACAGGGTGAAGAAGCAGGCTACGGTGATCGAAGAGTGGAGGAGGAAAGACATGATTATGATGGCTCCGGTGACCCAATGCTGGTGCAAGAAGGAGCCGTGGTGACGGCTCCGGTGACCGAACAGAGTCCGGCCAGGTAAATATATTAGTTAAGCATGTGTTGACTAGCTAATTGATGCATTCATTGTTTTGGTATGTACACATATTAATTAACACTCGTCTTTCTTCTTTTTTCTAGCCCTCCGGATCGAGCACAACTTTGGTAAAGAGACGAGGCCCGAAGAGAAAGTTGCGCTCGGATGAAAGGTTTGAGATCACAGCAATCGCGCGCGACGGCCAACCGATTGAACCCATCCGGACAAAGGATGCATTTGCTGCTCAGTGCGGGGTTCTAGTTAGGGACAAGATCCCGATCAGCATCCAACAATGGTATAAGCCTAAGAAGGAAGACCCTGAGGTGTCTTATGTCAATGATATGCAGAAAGATGATCTTTGGACTGAGCTGAAGGCAAATTTCACCCTACCGCCAGAGGAGGATCCGGAGAAGCCAGTTAAAGAGCAATTAATCAAGTCTCATGCTCTTAAGAAGATGGCAGACCTATTCAGGAGGTGGAAGAATGAGCTGAAAACGTTTGTCGACAAAGAAGAGACACCAGAATTCATCGGCCGGTATGAGAAGATCAGAGATCACTGGCCCGCATTTGTGGCCCACAAGACATCGGAAAAGAGGAAGAAGATGTCAGCGACAAACAAGAAGAATGCTGCGAAGAAGAAGCTTCACCATCGCACTGGTTCGGGTGGCTACCTCAAAGCCCGACCTAAGTGGGCCAAGGCTGAGAGTGATCTGCTTGAAAAAGGGATCGAACCACAGACAATGAACTGGATAGACCGTTGCCGGACTTGGTTCTCCGGGGCTGGCGGAACCTTGGACCCTGTATCAGGGAGGTGCGTTTGGACGAACGAGCTTTTGAGAATACCAGTCAAGAAGATTCAGCAATATATTGATGTAGCGCAGGAAGGGACATTCGTTCCAGACAGAGAGAACGACGAGCTCACAATGGCCCTCGGGAATCCTGAGCACCCTGGACGGACACGAGGCACGCCAGGCTCCGTTCCGTGGAAGGCTGGTTTTCCGGACGCAGGCGGTTACAAAAGCCATGAGAGAAGGAAAAAAATGGAGCAGACCCAAATTCAGAAGCTGCACGAAAGGGTTCAAGCGCTAGTGGAACGAGACGGCAATCGACATGCCAAAACTACCCCCGAAGCTACCCCGCCATCTCAGCGGAGAAGCGGCATGGCTTCCACCGAGCTGCTTCAGCCGGAGCATGTCTTGACGGATCCTGCTAGCTACCCCGTGGATGCTATCACGGAGTCTCAACATTGCCACCTTATGGCCCAATGGCAGAACTTCAAAGTCAAGGCGGCTGTTGGCTCTGTTTTACCTCCTGAACCCGGCGCAACCCAGCACTACCGGCCGATTCCAGAAGGATATGCTAGGGTGATGGTGGATGAAATAAGGGAGGGATTTGAGGACCTCCATCTTGACCACCCTACCGGTGAAGGGGAGACTCGGCTGGGTTTAGCTCTGAAGACTCCGTGCCTATGGCGGAAGGAGCTCATTAACCTTCCGAACTAGACGCCTCCGGCGAGTAAGGGCACTCCGCCGCCGCCTCCTCCTCCGGCGAGTGATCAGGGCACTCAGCCTCCTTCTCCGGCGCGTGGCGGAACTCCACCTCCTCCTCCGTCTCCTCCTCCGGCGAGTGATCAGGGCACTCATCAGCCTCCTTCTCCGGCGCGTGGCGGCACCCGCCTCCTTCTCCACCCGCGCCGGCGTGCCAGAGCAGCCAGCCTCCTCCTTCTCCGCCTCGTCAGCAAGGGCGGAAGAGACCCGCAGCCGCTCCGGCTGCTCCGGCGCATCGTAGTCCTTCTCCTCCGCCTCGTAAGCAAGGAAAGAAGAAAGCCGCAGGCGCTCCGTCTGCTCTGCCGGCGTCTAGCAGTACAGCTGCCAGAGGCGGGAGGCAATACAGATTCGGTCCTTCTCTGAAGACTCCAGAGAAGTTACCATACGAGAGGACCGAGGAGGAGAACGGGAAGGTCGTGCGAGCCGAAGTGAAGAACTTCTTTGAAGGGGTGAAAGCAAAGAAACATCCACCTCCGAAGGAGAAGGTAGATCCGGTGAAAGCGAAGCGCACTCTGGATGCCCTGACAAAACCACCAAAGTCTCCGCCGAAAGGCAACTATGAGCGCATTATTGGAAAGACATTTGTCGAAGCGGAGCGGTCGGGAAGTACTGTTAGTGATCAAAGGTTAAAAGAACGACGAGCTGGGAAAAAATTGCCCAGCTCGGCGAACAAACGAACCAATCGTGCCCCCCGCTCAAGGTGTCTAAAGACATCGTCGCTAATGATCCGAGGATGGTGGCCGGTTATAGCAATCTTGGAGATTACCTGCCTGACGATGTACATTATGAAATCATGGAGGTGGACGAACACAAATACCATTACGGGAATCCTCTCGTCAAATATGAAAGATCTCTAACAACGATGATGCGAAGATTACATGATTGGTACATGAAAACCTGCAGAGAGTCTGATGGGATGAATACTTTGACGCTGAGAGTTAAACCGGAGCATGACCTCGTTGGAATTGAACTGCTGAATGTTCCATTTGAGCAGTTCTTCCAGTTTTTCAATCAAAAGGCCCTCGATAAAACAACGATCACTTGCTACTGTCTGTAAGTAGTACTACTTCTGTCATTAAGTCTCTCTATATAGGTCAGCTCTTTCATTGCATGTATTTATAATTATCCTCACTATATTATGCAGATTGAAGATCGCCGAATTGAAGAAAAGACAAATCGGTGATATTGAGTTCATTAACACAAATCTCATAGATGCATATACGGTTGAAAAACATGCCAAAGAAGCCGAGGCCAACTTGCTACGATCGTTGGTATTAAATCAAAACAAAGATATAATACTCTTTCCTTACAACTTCAAGTGAGTGTTATTGTCTTGTGCATATTCGGTTTCCCTTATTAGTCCAGGTTATGGTAATGTAATTGATGACTTATGCATGGATGCGCAGCTTCCACTACATTCTCCTAGAGATTAAGCTTGAGCAGGGAGTAGTAACCGTCTTAGACTCGAGACGAAAAGATCCCCAGGACTATGCGAACATGACTCAAATGCTCGAGAAGTAAGTTAAATCGATCATTATCCACCATATCAGCAACTTTGTTCATTTCCTGATATAAAGTAATTGTTTTCTTTGTCTGGCAGGGTTTGGAGAAAATTCACCACAAAAGCTCCGGGACTGCCGAAGAAGCTGTAATTTAGACACCCGAAAGTAAGTACTATAGTAGCATGTTCCGCACATCTCCTAGTGATTCAAGCGCTAGTTTCATCAATACCATTTAGCATGCTTGCTTATCAGTTAGATTGACCTCTATTTCTTGTAAAGTGGTTGTGGCTGGAACAAGGGAATGATTTATGTGGATACTACGTTTGCGAGTCTATCTGCCACACGACCTGTGAGCGGAGCTACTCTGACGAACAATATGAAGTGCGTAAGCAATAATATTCACAATTTTATTTTATTACCATCATTTGTGTCGAGTTTCATTTATTCATATATATATATATATATATATATATATATATATGTATGTATGTATGTATTGACCCCCTTCTTCAAATTAGATGTTTTGGATGCGGGATGAACTCCTAGCAGAAGATCGTATAGGAGCAATTCAAGGGGAATTGGCGGCATTCTTCCTTGACCACGTGATCGCTGAAAACGGAGAATACTATGTGGACCCTGTGTTCTTACAATTTAATTAGGAGATTATATTGTAAGAGATAATTATTGTATATATGTAGCCGGTAGTATCAGATAGATATACGAGAACTTGTTGTTCGACCAATCTCTCGGAGAAGGAGAGGTGGTCGATATCACTTCTCTCTGTATGCATATGTTCATGATGATCTTCTGTTTCCTTCATTTGCTTACTAGCTAACGTGTCTAGTCCTCTCCATACGTATATAGTACGTAGCGTCGACCAAGCACGGAGATAAGAGAGCACACTTCTCTCTATTAATTAGCTAGCTAACACAATATATGAAACACCTAAATTACCACCCCAAACCCCCCCCCCTTTAAAAAAACCCAACCCCTGAAATGCTGACGCGTGGATGCCTATTGGTCCCGGTTGGTGACACCAACTGGGACAAAAGGCCCTGCCTATTGGTCCCAGTTGGTGGCACCAACCAGGACCAAAGGCCCCCCTGCCTGGGCTGGCAGCAGCCGCCACATGGAGGACCTTCTGTCCCGGTTCGTGTAAGAACCGGGACTAAAGGGTTAGGGCTTTAGTAACGATCCTTTAGTCCCGGTTTGAAAACCGGGACAAAAGGCCCTTACAAACCGGGGTAAAAGCCCCTTTTCCTACTAGTGAGAATGAGACCTGACCCTGCTATTGCAACTTCACCTATATGTGTTACCGATAAGGATTATGAATTCTCTGTTGATCCTGATATAATTACTTTGGTTGAATCTGATTCTTTTCATGGATATGAATGTGAAACTGTTGTGGCACATCTTACTAAATTAAATGATATAGCCACCCTGTTCACTAATGATGAGAGATCTCGCTACTTTTATATCCTTAAAATATTTCTGTTCTCATTAAAGGGTGACGCTAAGATATGGTTTAATTCCCTTGATCCTGGTTGTGTGCGTAGTCCCCATGATATGATTTATTACTTCTCTGCTAAATATTTCCGTGCTCATAAGAAACAACCTGCTTTGAAGGAAATATACAACTTTGTGCAAATTGAAGAAGAGAGTCTCCCACAAGCTTGGGGGAGGCTTCTCAAGTTACTTAATGCTTTGCCTAATCATCCACTCAAGAAAAATGAAATACTTGATATCTTTTATAATGGACTAACCAATGCTTCCAGAGATTACCTGGATAGTTGTGCAGGTTCTGTTTTCAGGGAAAGAACACCGGATGAAGCTGAAATTCTATTGAATAATATGTTGACAAATGAAAATAATTGGACACTTCCTGAGCCAGCTCCTGAGCCAATTCCTAAGCCTGTTCCTAAACCAACTCCGAAGAAGAGAGGTGTTCTATTTCTCAGTCCCGAAGATATGTAAGAGGCAAAGAAATCTATGAAAGAAAAAGGTATTAACGCTGAAGATGTTAAGAATTTACCTCCTATTGAAGAAATACATGGTCTTAATTTACCGCCTGTCGAAGAAACATATGATCTTAATCCATTACCTATTGAAGAAACTCATGGTCTAGATAACCCGGCACAGGTAGTAAAGGGAAATTCTCTCTATAGATTTGATGAAGGTGATATTCCTCACTATAAGTCTGCTAGACAATGCTTAGAAGAGTTTGATAATTTTATTGTCAAACAATAAAACTTCAATGCTTATTTTGGTAGACAATTGAAATACAATTCCGATACGATTGAACACTTGGGTGATTATATGGCTAATGTTAGAGGTCAACTTAAACTCATTAGTAAACATGCTTTTATGGTTACCACTCAAGTAGAACAAGTACTTAAGGCTCAAAATGATTTGCTCAAT